>NW_027271913.1:0-1408417 GCF_040938485.1 Diadema antillarum
CCTCGACTGGACTCCTATAAAATGGCGCTACGTCCTACCGCGTTGATTATCTGGCTTCTGGTCAGACGACCCCGTCATTGATAACAACAACCCAGCCGAACGCAGTGATCGATAATTTGCAGCCAGGAACAACTTACACAATCTCTGTAGTTGGTCTCATTGGAACGGCAGAAACTGTTGATGTGGGCTCCGCGACTGCCACTACAAGTAAGCGAAGGGGCACATCGAATACTCCTAGTTTACCTTACTAAGATAAATTATTTCCTTGTTCTCTCACCCCTATTCAACGAAATTTCTTTCAGATTTCTTCGCATTAAATTTGTCCTCATACGACTTCACAGGTACACTCTTCAATCTCACGCCGAACATCACTAACTTTACGAACTGGTAAAGTAACGAATGAAAGCGAATGCGTACAGTCCATTCAACGGATGCTGAGCGGACAGAGCGAATGAGCAGCGAATGCCCAACATATGCAAAGAGAGTGGTTGTTGCAGAGGACAGACTTTAGTCGATACGTAAAGCTTTTGTAGCAATTACATGATGGAGATGTCAAAAGCTTCATGAACTTTCTATATGACAGAATTTCTCTTAATGGGTCAATTTTATATAGGAACCATATGGTTACTTGTTGGATAGCAGTGGCGAATAAAAAAAGATGTTAGCGACACTGTATTCAACCATTTGCGAATTCTTACGAGTGTTTTGCTTTGTTTTGTTATTCTTTTTTTTTTCAGCTGTCTCACTCCAACTGTCAACATGAGTGAAATAAGGGGGATTTTTCGGTATTTAGAAGGTTCGTTGTTCCGAAACATACAAATTCCCTCTAATTAGATGTTCTTTCATCTGAAAAATGACAAAAAGATTTGTATTCCGAACATTTGTGGCGTTATTCTGAAGATTCGTTATTCCTTGTTTCGTTCTCGGAATACCAAGTCTTCTTACATTTTCTCATTATCAAACCTCGGAATAACGAATCTTTATTCTTTCTCATACTATTAACGAACCTTCGGAATAAGGAGCCTTTTCATTTTCTGCTTAAAGAACCTTAGGAAGAACACATTTCAGCTTTGCGGAAAAATGAACAATCAAAATAACAAACTTTCGAAATAAGGAACCCTTTTCCCTTTTCATATCAACGAACTTTCGGGATAACAAACCTTATTTCCTTTGCTTATTAACGGAACTTAGGGTTAACGCTGTAAACGTAAATTAAGCCACCTGTCTGGTAATGACCGTATAACGCAACATGTTTTGGTTAACACAGTTCCAGTGCTTGAAGTCATTTCTCAAACTCCTACGACCGCCCACTCTGAACTGGACAGCCATACCGAACAACATCGTGTATCAGATTATTGTGTCGGGTCCAGAAGGCTCTCGACAGCTGGCCACTACCGACAATTTTATCACAGTGACAGGTTTGACACCGCGGAACCAGTACCAAGTGAACGTTTTAGCTAATGCTCCAGGTCAGGTTAACGTAGGAACGGCAACAGTACAAACAGGTAGGTTCAATGGAGAGGCGTGTATGGATGTTGAGCGCTATTGAATGGAATTACCAGACAAAGCATTATTGCTGACATATATAGGCCTATGTCATTAAGCTCAGAAGTAAGGTTCTAATTCTCGGCAAAGGGTCAGTGTTTACACACATGTACATGACGTAACGCTTGTAGGAGTTTGTGAACGAGCGTCAGAATGTAGGATGTTGCATCTCGTAATATCATAAACCAGGGGCGTCACCAGCATTTTTTTCTCAAGGGGGGGGGGGGGGGGGGGGTGCGTTTTGACACTAAATGTAACGAGATTTTTTGGGCAGACATTTGGAATTCAGGAAGCTCTCAATCCCCAGACCTTTAAAGCCCCCGTTCCACTATGCCGTTCTCGCTACGATTTGACAATTTTTCTCAGGTCGGGAAGGATCGGGTAAAACCTGAGCCGATCTGGACACAGTACGATGTTAGAACGCTCTAAGTACGCTGCAGTTACGACTACCAAGTGCTTGCTACGCTCTTACTACGATGATCGGGAATGAGACATTACGATCTCTGCCGCTGCCGGTACGCTTTAGAACGACGTAGCTACGCTGTCAGTGCGATGTTGCCGATGTTATCCGATCTATGCACGCTGTATCTACGCTCTGAACGATCTATATACGATCTTATCACGCTGTTACCCCGTTCGGAGAGCTGAAAAGTGCCCGATGTGCCCCGATGTACCCCGATTCGACTGTCGGTCTGCAGTCAGTCAACTTATTAGCATGCAGAACCGAAGAAAATATACTGTGGACCTCGAAGAGGCTCCTCAACTCACGGTTCTTTTTGCAGCAATGCATTGTATAAACAAAGACGTGCTGATTTTTCCAAGGATTTTTCTTGATGTCCTTGGTTTTATAGTCCGTCTTCCTCCAGTTGTAAATGATTTCATATTCTTCAAAATTCTGCTATGTCCTCTTCCTCCTCTTTAAGCATCACTTGCAGTCTCTCTTTCTTCGCCTTTTTGGGTAGCTGTTTCGCTGCTTTCTTCTCTTCTTTTCCTTCTTTTCCTCTTCTTCGAAAATTACAGCTAAATCTACTTCCCGTTCTTGTGCCGATGTTACTACGCTCAGAAAGACCTTGTTACGCTCATCCCCGCTGCGTTTACGCCGTCACTACGCTCTCCCCGCTACGTTTACGCCGTCACTACGCTTTCCCCGCTTGCCGTACGATTAAAAATATGTCAAATTTGATCGGGGAGATCGGGAAGAGATTTTGAACCGGTTCAAAATTTCTTCCCGATTTGTAAAAATGCCCGCTCCAACCCCGACCTCCACACGCTGCTGCTACGATGCTTCCGATCCCCGTACGCTTTTGCCGCTCTCTCCCGATCTGCTAGACCGGGACAGATCGGGGTCCAAATCGTGATAGTGGAACGGGGGCTTTAGGGTTTTTTAGGGAAACCAAGCGGGGAAAGTGCACCGGCGTAGCTAGGATTTCTTTTTTTTTTTGGGGGGGGGGGGAGGGGGGGCTGTTTATAGTATGCGAGGGAGCGAAGCGACCGAGCCCGAGCGAACGGAGCGTGCAAGGGGGGGGGGGGGGTGAGGGTGTGGGAGGGGGTTGTCCCCTCCCATGGTGGTGAGAACTTTTTGCATTTTGATGTTGTAAATGGTGCAATTTGATGCATGTTTTTGCTAGTTTTATTGACTTGACACAGTCCCACTTGTTTAAGCTAGCAGTATATTTTGATGTCGATTATCATTGCACAATTTGCCTATAAAATAAAGTGTCATCCAAATAAAACTTCCTGTTTTAATATTTACACTGTTATCATGAACACGACAAAAACAAGAGCGAACGGAGTGAGCGAGAGGGGGGGGGGGGTGTCCCCCTCCCACGGTGAGAACTTTTTGCATTTTGATGTTGTAAAATGGTGCAGTTTGATCCAGGTTTTTGCATGTTTTATCGACTTGAAACAGTCCCACTTGTATTGACAATTTTACATCAAAATGTACTGTTAAGGTAGCAGTACATTTTGATGTAAATTGTCGATGAACAATTTGCCTATAGAATAGTATCATTTAAATAAACTTCTTGTATTAATTCTTGGTGATGTCATGAACGCGACCGAGCCCGAGAAAGCGAAGCGATCGAGTGTTTAGGGCGTGGGAGGGGGTTATCCCCTCCCACAGTGAGAACTTTTGATGTTGTAAATGTTGCAATTTGATGCTGGTTTTTGCGTGTTTTATCGACTTGAAACAGTCCCGCTAAAATAGCAGTACATTTTGATGTAAATCATTATTAAACAATTTGACTATAAAATGGTGTAATTGAATAAACTTCTTGTATTAATTCTTACACTGAATATTACGAACGCTGTCTGTTAAGCAATCAAACAGAAAAAAGCATGCACACGAGGGTGTACATAAGGGGCATTTCTCCTCCCAAACGAAGATGATTTTGTATTTTCAGACCTGAAATTCAGCGATCTGGTGCAAACTTTTGGTGCAATACAACTGTACTTGATTTTTTTGCAGCCCCCTCCCAAAAATGATAATTCTATTTTTTTTCCCGGTGAAATGTTAATGGCTCTTATTCCGAGTGTGCATAATCTCTGTGTATGTACAAAGTATAGTGAGGTAGAGCTTAGGGGGAGGATGTGGGAGGGGGATACCCCCTCCCGCTCGACGGAGCTTTTGAGTTTTTAGTATTTAAATAAAGCTATCTGAAGCATACCTTTCGTGGAAAATCCGGAAATTGGCATTCCCCATAGTGTACTCGATCAGTATATAGAAGGGACAAGGCAATGGGAGGGTGGTAAGATACCTCTCCCATATTCTATTATATTTTTTCCGCCTTCCAAATCCCCGGTCAAAATCTTGGGAGGGGGGGGGGGGGCGACTGCCCCATCGCCCCCCCCCCCCCCCTTGGCTACGCCACTGGGAAAGGGTTGATTGTCAATTGAAAGGAGATAATATCCCTCTCCCCCACGACGAAACTTTTGCATTTTGTATTCATTAAGTAAAGTGACAGATTTGGTGCACACTTTCGATGAAACATTTGTAAATCTGTCAATCTATAGGTGTATTAAGTCCATGGGAAATATACCGAACGGGGGAAGGTGTGGGAAGAGGTATCCCCCTCCCACACGAGAAAGACTTTGCTTCACAATGCTTAGAACTGAAATTCAGCAACCTGCCATCTAGTGCACACTTTGGGTGAAATAATTGGACAGATTTCTTACAAAAAAGCAAGAATATCTTTTCATCTCGGGAGTTATAATCATATGAGGTGAGGCAGATATGGTGCGCTTGCCCCTCGAACATTTTTATGGAGGCAACTTTTTTTTCTGTCAAAAAAGCAAGAAAATCTCATCTCACTAATCATTTCTTATGGGGGGGGGGGGGGCCAAATTAAAATATGCTTGCCCTTCCAATGTTTTTATGGGGGTAAACTTTTTTTCTCGCAAAAAAAGCAAGAAAATCTCCTCTCGGGACTTATTGGGTTGGGCAAAATGATATACTTGCCCCTCCATTTTTTTTTAATGAGGCTAAGGCTCGCACTTGGGCTCGCAATCATATCAATATGGATTGGTCAGAAGTAACGTGCTGTACATAGACCTTACATACTTGTAAGTAGCACACGTACATGCAAACGTGTACGTGCTCCGTACGGTACGGATGTACAGTACGGTCGATAAATAGTAAACACTGATGTAGAATACTCGTAGATATGTATAAAATGAGTGCTGACAGAGCCCAGGATGAGAATTGTTGTTGCCCACGATTTTGTTGTCCCTGGTGCAAAATTTAAAAAAAAGTAAAAAAGAAAAACCCCAAGAATAATTATGTAGCGTCCGGCGTTGATGTCGCTCGCAGATTGAAGTGGTGATTTTTTTGTTGTTGTTGTAGTTGTCCGAAGGGGGGTACGTCCGCACCCAACGCACACACCCCCCCCCCCCCCCCCCCCCCCTGGTGACGCCCATGTAAACATTGATAAATGGGTGTAATGAAGGTCTGTATATAAAGCTCAATGTGCTATTCAAAGAGATATTTAGAATGAAGGTTTTATCCATTTACATGTATATGGTATGTTCCTGTTCATATGATTAATTATATTAGTTTGTGCATGTCATAATCATCAGCACTATTAGAGGATACTCTATCGTACACAAAGGCATTTTCATCACTTCTACACATGTGTGCTTTAAATGTAAGAAACCAACGAAATATTAATTCATTTCATTTCATTTTATTTTATTTCATTTCATTTCATTTCATTTCATTTCATTTCATTTCATTTCATTTCATTTCATTTCATTTCATTTCATTTCATTTCATTTCATTTCATTTCATTTCATTTCATTTCATTTCATTTCATTTCATTTCATTTCATTTCATTTATTGCCCATAAAACGGAAACTCTTCATGAATCAAGTGGCATACATAATAACCCATACATAAAGCACACCATCCAAAGTGAAGCACAAAGGATAATTAAACAACACACAATAATAATTCATCGATTCAGTATATAAATAACACAGAAGTCATCATACCCAATAACAAAAATTACATCCACGACATAAGATGTTGCACCTGTTTCTTCGAAAACCCAAATGCATAGGCGTGGCACAAATGTATCCAAATGCATAAGTGTGGCACAAATGTATCCAACTGTATATTTGCCTATCAATGATATACACTGTACCTGTATGCTTTTAATACGTGTGCGTGTATGTTCATATGGCACATTATAACCTGAAGTGTTTTTTTTTTTCAAACCTTTTCTCTAGCAGTTGTGATGAGAGGTTAATTGAGTAAATGAGTTACTTAGCCTCTCCTGGTATTCTGAGGCTTCATTTTAGGCCATTACGTGGCAGAAGGGGTGGTTTGTGTGCCACTTAGTGGCTCTATGATGATACTTCCACGATTAGATGAAATCACAATCTTATCTATCAATTGATTTGTTGAAGTCTTTTGAAATTTTCGACAATTGGGCAGTTATATAAGTGCTACTTCAATTCTAATTGATTTCACGAAGTTTTAAAATGATTATTATGATGTCTATGTAATGTGCATATATGTGTACGTTTGTACATGTATACATTATAAAAAGTTCATAAAAACATTTCATAAACATATACGTATTTCTATTTCCTTTATTGTACTTTCCGAAAAATGCCTTTGTACGTGCTTGTACAAACGAGTATTGTGACTTCATAATGACTTTGTATTGTTTACAATGGAAAATAAATGAAATTAGCTGAAATGAAAATATTCGTGAATGTCACAATAGTACAAGAAAAATATGTTGTTTTTTTCTTAAATTGCCAGGTCTTACTTTTTCGATCAAGATAAAGAATATTTGACGTTTTATTGGCAGACCTGCGAAATGGCTTGTGCGTGTAATATTCAGAAGAAAGGCAGCCAATTACTTTTTTAAGGCATAGGGTTTTTGTTTGTGTGCGTTCCTCCTTCTTGAGAAATTATTCATCTCAGTGTGTGTGAACCTCTCTCTTTTTAACAGAACTGAATTCTGTGGTAAATGTGTTGGGCACCAGTGCACAGACAGTAAGCCTCGACTGGACTCCTATAAATGGCGCTACGTCCTACCGCGTTGATTATCTGGCTTCTGGTCAGACGACCCCGTCATTGATAACAACAACCCAGCCGAACGCAGTGATCGATAATTTGCAGCCAGGAACAACTTACACAATCTCTGTAGTTGGTCTCATTGGAACGGCAGAAACTGTTGATGTGGGCTCCGCGACTGCCACTACAAGTAAGCGAAGGGCACATCGAATACTCCTAGTTTACCTTACTAAGATAAATTATTTCCTTGTTCTCTCACCCTATTCAACGAAATTTCTTTCAGATTTCTTCGCATTAAATTTGTCCTCATACGACTTCACAGGTACACTCTTCAATCTCACGCCGAACATCACTAACTTTACGAACTGGTAAAGTAACGAATGAAAGCGAATGCGTACAGTCCATTCAACGGATGCTGAGCGGACAGAGCGAATGAGCAGCGAATGCCCAACATATGCAAAGAGAGTGGTTGTTGCAGAGGACAGACTTTAGTCGATACGTAAAGCTTTTGTAGCAATTACATGATGGAGATGTCAAAAGCTTCATGAACTTTCTATATGACAAATTTCTCTTAATGGGTCAATTTTATATAGGAACCATATGGTTACTTGTTGGATAGCAGTGGCGAATAAAAAAAGATGTTAGCGACACTGTATTCAACCATTTGCGAATTCTTACGAGTGTTTTGCTTTGTTTTGTTATTCTCTTTTTTTTCAGCTGTCTCACTCCAACTGTCAACATGAGTGAAATAAGGGGGATTTTCGGTATTTAGAAGGTTCGTTGTTCCGAAACATACAAATTCCCTCTAATTAGATGTTCTTTCATCTGAAAATGACAAAAAGATTTGTATTCCGAACATTTGTGGCGTTATTCTGAAGATTCGTTATTCCTTGTTTCGTTCTCGGAATACCAAGTCTTCTTACATTTTCTCATTATCAAACCTCGGAATAACGAATCTTTATTCTTTCTCATACTATTAACGAACCTTCGGAATAAGGAGCCTTTTCATTTTCTGCTTAAAGAACCTTAGGAAGAACACATTTCAGCTTTGCGGAAAAATGAACAATCAAAATAACAAACTTTCGAAATAAGGAACCCTTTTCCCTTTTCATATCAACGAACTTTCGGGATAACAAACCTTATTTCCTTTGCTTATTAACGGAACTTAGGGTTAACGCTGTAAACGTAAATTAAGCCACCTGTCTGGTAATGACCGTATAACGCAACATGTTTTGGTTAACACAGTTCCAGTGCTTGAAGTCATTTCTCAAACTCCTACGACCGCCACTCTGAACTGGACAGCCATACCGAACAACATCGTGTATCAGATTATTGTGTCGGGTCCAGAAGGCTCTCAACAGCTGGCCACCACCGACAATTTTATCACAGTGACAGGTTTGACACCGCGGAACCAGTACCAAGTGAACGTTTTAGCTAATGCTCCAGGTCAGGTTAACGTAGGAACGGCAACAGTACAAACAGGTAGGTTCAATGGAGAGGCGTGTATGGATGTTGAGCGCTATTGAATGGAATTACCAGACAAAGCATTATTGCTGACATATATAGGCCTATGTCATTAAGCTCAGAAGTAAGGTTCTAATTCTCGGCAAAGGGTCAGTGTTTACACACATGTACATGACGTAACGCTTGTAGGAGTTTGTGAACGAGCGTCAGAATGTAGGATGTTGCATCTCGTAATATCATAAACCAGGGGCGTCACCAGCATTTTTTTTTCAAGGGGGGGGGGGGGGGTGCGTTTTGACACTAAATGTAACGAGATTTTTTGGGCAGACATTTGGAATTCAGGAAGCTCTCAATCCCCAGACCTTTAGGGTTTTTTAGGGAAACCAAGCGGGGAAAGTGCACCGGCGTAGCTAGGATTTCTTTTTTTTTTTTGGGGGGGGGGGAGGGGGGCTGTTTATAGTATGCGAGGGAGCGAAGCGACCGAGCCCGAGCGAACGGAGCGTGCAAGGGGGGGGGAGGGTGTGGGAGGGGGTTGTCCCCCTCCCATGGTGGTGAGAACTTTTTGCATTTTGATGTTGTAAATGGTGCAATTTGATGCATGTTTTTGCTAGTTTTATTGACTTGACACAGTCCCACTTGTTTAAGCTAGCAGTATATTTTGATGTCGATTATCATTGAACAATTTGCCTATAAAATAAAGTGTCATCCAAATAAACTTCCTGTTTTGATATTTACACTGTTATCATGAACACGACAAAACAAGAGCGAACGGAGTGAGCGAGGGGGGGGGGGTGTGTCCCCCTCCCACGGTGAGAACTTTTTGCATTTTGATGTTGTAAATGGTGCAGTTTGATCCAGGTTTTTGCATGTTTTATCGACTTGAAACAGTCCCACTTGTATTGACAATTTACATCAAAATGTACTGTTAAGGTAGCAGTACATTTTGATGTAAATTGTTGATGAACAATTTGCCTATAGAATAGTATCATTTAAATAAACTTCTTGTATTAATTCTTGGTGATGTCATGAACGCGACCGAGCCCGAGAAAGCGAAGCGATCGAGTGTTTAGGGCGTGGGAGGGGGTTATCCCCTCCCACAGTGAGAACTTTTTGCATTTTGATGTTGTAAATGTTGCAATTTGATGCTGGTTTTTGCGTGTTTTATCGACTTGAAACAGTCCCGCTAAAATAGCAGTACATTTTGATGTAAATCATTATTAAACAATTTGACTATAAAATGGTGTAATTGAATAAACTTCTTGTATTAATTCTTACACTGAATATTACGAAAGCTGTCTGTTAAGCAATCAAACAGAAAAAAACATGCACACGAGGGTGTACATAAGGGGCATTTCTCCTCCCAAACGAAGATGATTTTGTATTTTCAGACCTGAAATTCAGCGATCTGGTGCAAACTTTTGGTGCAATACAACTGTACTTGAATTGTTTGCAGCCCCCTCCCAAAAATGATAATTCTATTTTTTTTTCCGGTGAAATGTTAATGGCTCTTATTCCGAGTGTGCATAATCTCTGTGTATGTACAAAGTATAGTGAGGTAGAGCTTAGGGGGAGGATGTGGGAGGGGGATACCCCCTCCCGCTCGACGGAGCTTTTGAGTTTTTAGAATTTGAATAAAGCTATCTGAAGCATACCTTTCGTGGAAAATCCGGAAATTGGCATTCCCCATAGTGTACTCGATCAGTATATAGAAGGGACAAGGCAATGGGAGGGTGGTAAGATACCTCTCCCATATTCTGTTATATTTTTTCCGCCTTCCAAATCCCCGGTCAAAATCTTGGGAGGGGGGGGGGGGGGGGCGACTGCCCCATCGCCCCCCCCCCCTTGGCTACGCCATTGGGAAAGGGTTGATTGTCAATTGAAAGGAGATAATATCCCTCTCCCCCACGACGAAACTTTTGCATTTTGTATTCATTAAGTAAAGTGACAGATTTGGTGCACACTTTCGATGAAACATTTGTAAATCTGTCAATCTATAGGTGTATTAAGTCCATGGGAAATATACCGAACGGGGGAAGGTGTGGGAAGAGGTATCCCCCTCCCACACGAGAAAGACTTTGCTTCACAATGCTTAGAACTGAAATTCAGCAACCTGCCATCTAGTGCACACTTTGGGTGAAATAATTGGACAGATTTCTTACAAAAAAGCAAGAATATCTTTTCATCTCGGGAGTTATAATCATATGAGGTGAGGCAGATATGGTGCGCTTGCCCCTCGAACATTTTTATGGAGGCAACTTTTTTTTTCTGTCAAAAAAGCAAGAAAATCTCATCTCACTAATCATTTCTTATGGGGGGGGGGCCAAATTAAAATATGCTTGCCCTTCCAATGTTTTTATGGGGGTAAACTTTTTTTCTCGCAAAAAAAGCAAGAAAATCTCCTCTCGGGACTTATTGGGGTGGGAAAATGATATACTTGCCCCTCCATTTTTTTTTTTAATGAGGCTAAGGCTCGCACTTGGGCTCGCAATCATATCAATATGGATTGGTCAGAAGTAACGTGCTGTACATAGACCTTACATACTTGTAAGTAGCACACGTACATGCAAACGTGTACGTGCTCCGTACGGTACGGATGTACAGTACGGTCGATAAATAGTAAACACTGATGTAGAATACTCGTAGATATGTATAAAATGAGTGCTGACAGAGCCCAGGATGAGAATTGTTGTTGCCCACGATTTTGTTGTCCCTGGTGCAAAATGAAAAAAAAAAGTAAAAAAGAAAAACCCCAAGAATAATTATGTAGCGTCCGGCGTTGATGTCGCTCGCAGATTGAAGTGGTGATTTTTGTTGTTGTTGTAGTTGTCCGAAGGGGGGTACGTCCGCACCCAACGCACCCCCCCCCCCCTGGTGACGCCCATGTAAACATTGATAAATGGGTGTAATGAAGGTCTGTATATAAAGCTCAATGTGCTATTCAAAGAGATATTTAGAATGAAGGTTTTATCCATTTACATGTATATGGTATGTTCCTGTTCATATGATTAATTATATTAGTTTGTGCATGTCATAATCATCAGCACTATTAGAGGATACTCTATCGTACACAAAGGCATTTTCATCACTTCTACACATGTGTGCTTTAAATGTAAGAAACCAACGAAATATTAATTCATTTCATTTCATTTTATTTCATTTCATTTCATTTCATTTCATTTCATTTCGTTTCATTTCATTTCATTTCATTTCTTGCCCATAAAACGGAAACTCTTCATGAATCAAGTGGCATACATAGTAACCCATACATAAAGCACACCATCCAAAGTGAAGCACAAAGGATAATTAAACAACACACAATAATAATTCATTGATTCAGTATATAAATAACACAGAAGTCATTATACCCAATAACAAAAATTACATCCACGACATAAGATGTTGCACCTGTTTCTTCGAAAACCCAAATGCATAGGCGTGGCACAAATGTATCCAAATGCATAAGTGTGGCACAAATGTATCCAACTGTATATTTGCCTATCAATGATATACACTGTACCTGTATGCTTTTAATACGTGTGCGTGTATGTTCATATGGCACATTATAACCTGAAGTGTTTTTTTTTTTTTCAAACCTTTTCTCTAGCAGTTGTGATGAGAGGTTAATTGAGTAAATGAGTTACTTAGCCTCTCCTGGTATTCTGAGGCTTCATTTTAGGCCATTACGTGGCAGAAGGGGTGGTTTGTGTGCCACTTAGTGGCTCTATGATGATACTTCCACGATAAGATGAAATCACAATCTTATCTATCAATTGATTTGTTGAAGTCTTTTGAAATTTTCGACAATTGGGCAGTTATATAAGTGCTACTTCAATTCTAATTAATTTCACGAAGTTTTAAATGATTATTATGATGTCTATGTAATGTGCATATATGTGTACGTTTGTACATGTATACATTATAAAAAGTTCATAAAAACATTTCATAAACATATACGTATTTCTATTTCCTTTATTGCACTTTCCGAAAATGCCTTTGTACGTGCTTGTACAAACGAGTATTGTGACTTCATAATGACTTTGTATTGTTTACAATGGAAAATAAATGAAATTAGCTGAAATGAAAATATTCGTGAATGTCACAATAGTACAAGAAAAATATGTTGTTTTTTTCTTAAATTGCCAGGTCTTACTTTTTCGATCAAGATAAAGAATATTTGACGTTTTATTGGCAGACCTGCGAAATGGCTTGTACGTGTAATATTCAGAAGAAAGGCAGCCAATTACTTTTTTAAGGCATAGGGTTTTTATTTGTGTGCGTTCCTCCTTCTTGAGAAATTATTCATCTCAGTGTGTGTGAACCTCTCTCTTTTTAACAGAACTGAATTCTGTGGTAAATGTGTTGGGCACCAGTGCACAGACAGTAAGCCTCGACTGGACTCCTATAAATGGCGCTACATCCTACCGCGTTGATTATCTGGCTTCTGGTCAGACGACCCCAACATCGATAACAACAACCCAGCCGAACGCAGTGATCGATAATTTGCAGCCAGGAACAACTTACACAATCTCTGTGGTTGGTCTCATTGGAACGACAGAAACTGTTGATGTGGGCTCCGTGACTGCCACTACAAGTAAGCGAAGGGCACATCAAATATACTCCTAGTTTACCTTACTAAGATAAATTATTTCCTTGTTCTCTCACCCTATTAAACGAAATTTCTTTCAGATTTCTTCGCATTAAATTTGTCCTCATACGACTTCACAGGTACACTCTTCAATCTCACGCCTAACATTACTAACTTCCAAACTACGAGCTTTGACATCGGGTGGAAAGACCGAGCCGAGTTTGGCTACTCACTGTATGAAGTGACCGTTAGTGAAGTTGGAGGGACGTTGAGGCAAACATACAACGCAGTCGCAAATGGAGGAGACTTATGGGTGAATGCTGTCAACCTGACGCCAGGCACACAGTATGCAGTCAGCATCCAAGGCGTGACACCCACAGGCCAGAGAGAAGAACAAATTTCCTTAAACACATATACTAGTAAGATTATATTCTTATATTTCCGGCTTTTCTGTAAAAACAACTTGTACAATATTGTTACACACGCATTTTGTATTTATTACAGTGCATCAGAATTTAACATCTGAGAAACACATAACACTGGCTCTGTCGAGTACCTGCACTCACTTTAGATTTACTTCATAACAAAAAAATACATTGTGTCGCACTCAGCAATCACTATATGCCGACTTGGTCTTTTCAGGGCACCATGCACTTCGCTTCGATCACTTCAAAATATGGTGTCTAAGCAGCTTAATTGAATGATCAGAGTATACATCGTGTTGATGAGTGATGAATAAATGCTTCTTTTTTTCATACGTGCCTGTAACTTTTGCAATTGGAGTTGATATTCATCTATTTCAAACAAATTCATTATCACATGATCTTTGGAGACTGTATAGGTTCGTGGACTGCCCCAAATCATTCTCTCTAACGCATTTAACATCGTATATAGTTCATGCTATCCAGTTTTTATTATTTTTAGCTGAGATCTTATTTTTAAGTCTCAGCGTCCAACTTAAATTTGATGTGCACCGAAGAAAAGTTCAACGTTTCTTTCGAAAGTAGTGATGAAGCATTCAACAATCGAGTTTCCTTGGTTCTTTTGTGGCCTCATTTTCCAGTCAGAGTCAAACCCACACATTGCGCATTTATAAGATTCATGCACAATAGTATGTTGCAACATTTACGAAGATGATCCGAAGCAATGTCAACACTTCCCCAATGTGTGATTAGCGATTGCCTTAATTTGTCCGAACAGGTCATAAGAATCGAATTCTATGTTTTGTATACATGGGAAAGAGATGTTAATCTTAGCTTGACTCTAGACACTTGACAATGAAGTGGGTCGCAAATCTATCATTTCAACAATAATTATCAAAATCCGCATCCAGACCAGAATATTTCAAAACGGGTTTAACTAGAACATTCTTCGACTGTGAGGGGAATTATCCAGTAGCTAAAGAAAAGATGTCCCTGCAGGAATCAGTGCGTCATCCTGTTGTACGAGGATCTTTGGAGGCATTGTGTCTAATGCGCACAACTTTTTACTAAGCTTATAGATAATTTATGAGGAACTCTTGCCTTTGAATTTTACAACATCATGCTCGGAGAGTGGCTGCTTTAAGATAGTAAATGTTGATGCACCGTAACGCATTACAGGAATATGATCACACCGCAGAAAACTATGTGGCCAAAGCTGGCCAATTAGAATATCATCTGATCGTCGACGTATCATTAATAAAAGGCATTACTTACCATTTGCAGATGAAACAAAGCCCAGCTTATAAGTGCTTCAAAATAGTTTACTTCTACAATGTGAATTAGGGATAGAAACAACCAATGTAAAAATTGAATCAGTATAATCAATGTTAGGTATTGTTGAATATATGAAATGTGAACAATAGTTATACTAATAAACATGTTTGTAGACTAAACCGTTTGCAGTCATATTTTAGTGAGATAAATAGTGATATCTCCTTATGTTTTAGGTGTAATTGCGACATTAATGTATGGTATGATGTTTTGTGATATAACTGGCCTACTCATGGGGCATTGATAGCCATGACTCTCCGAGGGTTCAGCCGGGAGATTCTTGTAGTAGTGTGAGGGACCACCATTGACCCTTGACCCCTCTCCATAGACCAGCACTCCTTTTGAAAAAGAAACAAAACAACAACAACAAAAACCTGATGCTACAGTCACACACGGCCGGATTTCGAACCAGGTCCATAAGTAATTAAAACGTATCGATCCGCTTCCAGCAGTAGAGACCCGCATTTGACCTGCATCGTAACCCGTGTCAATCCCTGATGGATTCTGGGGGCTAAGATACGGCGGTGAACAATTTTTGGTCATACACGTATGTTCAAAATTTTCTCCCGGATTTCAATTTCGTATTGATATCCGAATAGACCCGGTTCGAACCGCATTGACTCGCATCGACACGCTGCAACCCGCAGCGTAAAACCGTATGGACCCTTGCCGTATACCGCACTGCCATCATGCAACGGATAATGACATTCGGGTCGGTACGGGTCGAATATAGGGGTCGAAAAGGATTCAGTTAAGGATTTAAAGCGGATTTTTATATGGTTCGATACGGGTCTCTACGGCTCGAACCGGGTCGACACTGTTTTATTTCCTTATGGACCCGGTTCGAAATCCAGCCGTGAGTGACTGTAGCATAAATAATTGCCCTCCATTCCGGGACTAATCCATTTTCACCTGGAACAAATCCGTTTTGTGACCCGGCCATGTGACTGTAGCATAACAAACAACAAAGGTGCCGCCGCGGCGCATGCCCCTCCAGCAAGGATTTCTATATGCCTCATTCAGAATTGAGGAGACATAAATGATTATTTTAACTTCTCAGACTTTGCAGACTCTCCTTCGTATGTACTGTCCAACACCCCTTAGTAGGGGCCAACCGGACAGGGGGTGCGCTGGTGTTAAAATTGCGCGGAGAGAGAAGTGTGGGGTCTAGTTGCTTTGCTCCTGGATGGGTTGCTGCTTTAAAGGAGTCCTTGCTTGTGATGTTAGAAACTGTTGATGGGAGTGAGTTCCAGTCTATGATTGTTCTTGGAATAAACGAGTATTTATAACAGTTTTTGTTCGTGGCGATTGGGATGAAGCTTGTAGTGGATGATTTCCGGAGAACCCTTCGGACCGGACGCAGGGCTTTTCGAACTGGGATGGATAGGCGACCCGCAAGCGCTTCGCGGAATGTGGTAATGCGGCCTACTCTGCGTCGATGTTTCAGCAGCTCCCAGCCCAGCTCACGCTTCATTTTTGTAACACTACTGTGTCTAGAGTAATCACCTCTAACAAAACGCGCTGCTCTGCTCTGCACTGCTTCCAGTCTGTCTACCAGAGTCTGAGTGTGGGGGTCCCAGACTGTAGAACAATAATCTAGTAATGGTCTAACAAGAGTCTTATATGTCGTATCTTTAATTCTATTGTTACAATAATGAAGGTTTCGCCTTAGAAATCCTACAACTCTGTTGGCTTTAGCACATGTTCTGTCGACGTGCGCATTCCATGACAAATCTGATGATATATCAACCCCCAGGTATCTGTGACACTTTGTCTCTATCAATGTGCTGTTGTTTAGTGAGTACTGGTATTTGACCGGGTTTTTTGCATGTGTGATGTGTAAGACATGACTTTTTTGGGGCATTGAAGTCCATCTGCCACTTATCCTGCCGCTCAGTTAGAGTATCTAGGTTTCTCTGTAGGTTTTGTGCATCTTCTACGCTCGAGACCTGTTTGTAGATGATGCAGTCATCAGCGAATAATCGACAGGTGGAGTTTAAGTCAGTTGGCAAATCGTTGATGTATAACAGAAAGTAGAGTGGACCTGTGACCGTACCTGAGTCTACGGTGACCCATTCTGATCTTTCTCCTTCCACCACCACCCTTTGTTTCCTGTGGGTTAAAAATTCCTTAATCCATCTGTGAGTCTTTCCTGTTATATCATACGATTGCAGTTTTGCTAGTAGTCTGTAATGTGGGACCTTGTCAAATGCCTTCTGAAAATCTAACACAATCAAATCAACTTGTTTTCTGTGGTCTACTTCTTCAGCTATGTCCTGTTTAGCTGAAATTAGTTGAGTTTCACATGAGTGTTTTTTCCTGAACCCGTGTTGATTTTCGTCCAGTAACTGATGTGTATCCAGATGACGCATGATGTTAGTGTGGATGATGTGTTCCATTATTTTGCTGCAAATAGAAGTGAGACTAACTGAACGGTAATTGGCTGGGTCGGCTTTGTCCCCTTTCTTAAAGATGGGTGTTACGTTTGCTTGCCGCCAGTCCTCCGGGATCTCACCTGTTTCAAGAGATAATTCAAAAATCGTGGTTAATGCTGTAGTTATCTCTTCTGCTGTGTCACATAGGACCCATGGTGAGATTTC
Source organism: Diadema antillarum (assembly GCF_040938485.1). Lineage (NCBI taxonomy): Eukaryota > Metazoa > Echinodermata > Echinoidea > Diadematoida > Diadematidae > Diadema > Diadema antillarum. Next base: position 17,473 of record NW_027271913.1, read on the forward strand.
ATCTGGACCTGCTGCTTTATGGGGATCTATTTTTTTTTTTTGCAAATTAGTCACACCAGTAGCATTTATTTCAATTTCAGGCATAGGGGGTACATTGTTTTCCTGGGTCGGAGGCATGTCATCCAGTCTCTCCTGAGTGAATTGTTCTTGATATTGTCTACTCAGCAATTCAGCTTTTTGTTTACTTTCCATAACCAGTTCAACTGTAAGTTCGTCTTTCAGTGTTGGTATTCCCATTGAATCTTTCCTGAGGGATTTAACAAATGACCAAAATTGTTTCACTGATGATAGGCATTTACTTTGTACATATTTCCTTCATGCTTTCTTTGTTGCTTTTTTTCGTATCCTTTCGTGTCTGCCTGTAATTCATCCAGTCCTCTGTTTTACCTGACGTTCTTGCCTTGTTGTATGCTCTTTGTTTTCGTTTGTGTAACCTTCTTATAGACTTATTTATCCATGGGGTAGTATCTTTCTTTCTTACCATCCTGGATGGAACAGTCGCATCTATTGCCTTGTGTAATCTCTGCTTGAGATTGTTCCACAAATCTTCGACTGACCTTTTACCTGATGTTTTCTGAGCATCTGCTTCATTCTGTATATGTCTACTAATGTTCTTCACCTCTTCCTTCAGCTTTTAATTGTCTGCTTTGTCATATAGAAACACTTTCCTAGGTTTACACTTACTGAGTAATGGCTTTGTGTTTACCAAAATCATGGGTATTCCATTGTGGTCGCTCAGTCCAGGTACTGTGGAGGACCTAATAACCAAAGAGGAATTCATCACAAACAGTAAATCAAGTGTATTCTCACCACGAGTGGGTTCCGTGACTATTTGCTCAAGGCCGTAGTCGTTGGCAATGTCAATCAGATCTCTACACATTGATGCCTTCTGCGTACCTGGTCTGAGTGTCTGTGTGTCCCAGACGATGTCTCCCAGGTTAAAATCCCCTCCTAGATAAACATTACTGTAATGATCAAACTTTACCTTGTCCAGCGAGTTCTTGATACTTGCCAGATATTCTCTGTCTGTGTTGGGTGGCCGGTAAAAACAGCCTATCAACAATGGTTTGGACCCATCAACCTCTACCTCTATCCATACACTCTCATTTTCTACCTCAAAATCAAATTTCTGTGAGCAGTTTATGCTGTTTTTTTACTGCAATCAGCACCCCTCCATGTGTCTGTCCCTTCTTGTTTGGTTTCCTGTCCTTCCTAAAAACCAAATAACCATTGGGAAAAATTTCACTATTTCTTACTGATTCATCCAGCCACGTTTCTGTCCCCAATAAAATATCGGGATTGTCAAATTCTAGACATGTATTCAACTCTGCTGTTTTGTTTCTTATGGACTGAAAATTCACAACCAATACCTTTACAGGTTTGAATGTTCTGTTCAGATTCACTGAACTACGTCCACCTACCTTTACATCTCCTTGCGGAGGTTGACTCTGAGGTGAGGATGTGGCAAGCGGTGATGTATGTACCAGGTGGTCGGTATTATCAGCTCCCTCAGTTGTATTCTCTGTTCTGCTATTACTGTTTGAGAGTTTTACATCACTTTGTGAAGTAAAACTACCACTATTATCCGAATGTGAAGAAAAAAGACTTCATGCGAAGTGTGGTAACCCACAGCTGCAGCACGTCCATGACAGGTTAGAGTGTTGAGCTAATACTTCGTTACAAACTGTGCTCATACCCATACAGTCCACATGATACCATTCATCACATCTATCGCAACAAACAGCTCTTTCCCCCATAAACAAGCCACCTTGCAAACATGACAGGGAAATTTGGGTAATGAGTCATCCATACTTCTACTACTACTATGCTCGGTGTGTGAAAGCCAGCCACAAGTACCGGCATGCAACAAAGAGAGAATAAACAGATACCACCACCATGCCTGTACCATATTGAACAGGCCAATGAGAAAATTCAAAACTGACTAGAATTCTAACCATATCACTTCATTTCAATCAGCCAGTATGTATATCAATCAACACACAAAATCCTACTACTTCATCAACTTCAGCAATCTTGACAAACGAAAGAAAGAAAGAAAGAAACAAACAAACAAACATACAAATTGTATTCTGGTAACAGATTCACTTCCCCCACACTCAGATCTGGGTACTACCGGTAAGGACAACCTGAGTGCGAACATGGTTGAAAATTCAACAAAAATCTACACATATAGGAATTACGCATAATCGGTAAGCAATTTTCACACACATAGTAGCGTGGAAGCATGAGCTGGGCTGGGTTAGCTTTGTAATAAGAGTAGGAAAAATCACGAGGCTTCAACACGTGCGCTCTCAATACGTGTGGAGCCGCCAAAACCTGAGTGCAGCGCTTGTAATTTGTAAGCAGGCAAGCGGGTCGCCGCACACATCACAGTACTACTTCACCGTACGCCCGGCCGTCCGGTGATTAAGCTGCAATGGTGCCTTGCCGATGTCCTGCTGTGTAGAAAAGGTGTCTTCCCTCGTGAAGTGATCAAATCGATATTATCCTAAAAAAACTTTCCAATCCTCGCTAAATATCTCATAAAAGGCAGTTCAAATGTATGTTGGGTTGTTTGCTAGTATACTGTTCGAGCAAATGGCAAACAAATCTTCCTCTGGAGAGGTGAAATTTAGAGGAGAAAACTGTCAACGGTTCCGCGATGTTCAGGAACGTCCACTCTCTTTCAACGCGCGCCTAAACTCCAGCAGGCTCTGTCTATGTACAAAAAAGTAAAAGGTTAAAAGTAAAGAATAAAAGAAACCAGCATTTGGTGATAATTGTATTTGGAAATGGTGTGTTTGCGCGAGGAGAGGGAGGGTAAAAGCAACGATGCTTTAAAAACAAAACAAAAGAGGATTATAAATGTGGCCATGAACATTGAAACTAATGCTAGAATCACACACGACCGGATTTGTCCGGGTCCATGAGGATTAAAAGCGTATCGACCCGGTTCGAGCCGTAGAGACCCGCATTGACCTGCATCGTAACCCCTGTCAATTCCTGGTTGATTCCGGGGATACGATACGGCGGTGAAATTTTTTTGGTCATGTTCACAATTTTCTCACGGATTTCAATTCCGTATTGAAATCCGAATAGACCCGGTTCGAACCGCATTGACTTGCATCGACCAACTGCAACCCGCAGCGTAAAACCGTATGGACCCTTGCCGTATACCGCATTACCTTGATGACAAGGTTTACATCTGGGTCCGCACGGGTGGAAACGGGTTGACACGCGTCGATATAGGGGTCGAAAGGATTCAGTTGAGGATTTAAAGCGGATTTTTATACGGTTCGATACGGGTCGATACGGATTTCTACGGCTCGAACCGGGTTGACACAGTTTCAATTCCTCATGGACCCGATTCGAAATCTGGCCGCGTGGGAGTGTAGCATAAATCACCCTCCATTCCGGGACTAATCCGGCTCCTGTCCACTCGGATCAAATCCATTTTGTGACTCGGCCGTTTGTGACTCTAGCATAAGGTGAATGGACATCAATAGAATAATGAACGTGTAGTGTAATGTAATATTAGACATAAAAAAAGAAGAAGGAATAAACCAATTCTTCATAGACTTCTTATCTCCTCAAGCGCATATTGCATGTGATATGACTATAAATATGATGAAAGTAGGAGGATGCCTCTTTACCCACATTGTTTGCAAATATCTTCAGAAATTGATTCACACAGTACACAACACATGACATTGGTCTGTTATATCGATCATTCCAGGAGTGAAAGTATGCCAAAAACTGAAAAAGATGAAAACTTACAAAAAAAATATTCACGGAACTCAGTACCTGCACCACTTTGCAGAGCACATCCCCCCAACAATGCAGTCGAAGTTTTTGATCGTTTCACTAAGAATTTCCACAGGGTTAATTTCAGGCTGTGTGAACACAATATTAGAAGATGAAACAAATATCTTTTTTATGCATGATTAAAGTCTTTTCTATATTCGTCACAGGACCTACTCCTCCTACAAACGCGCAGTTTGCCGAACAAAACAACGACTCGGTTCTCTTGTCGTGCCGCAGGGTGAAATTCAGGCTCTTTGCATAATGTCATGAAGGTGAAACGAATTCTCATCATGTGCATGAGAAAAGATTCTTTCTTTACATTCGTCACAGGACCAGCTCCTCCTACAAACGCGCAGTTTGCCGAACGAAACAGTAACTCGGTGCTCTTGTCGTGGCAACCCCTGCAAGCGGACGGGTAGACGGCTATGCGATTAACTGGGGATCGGAAACACAGCCATTTGAAACATTTAACCAGGTACACAAAGACAAGAACTATAGAAACTTAAAAGGTGGAGCATAGAGACTATTTGTATGGTATTATGCGTTTCTAAGAACTGACTATTATTATTATTATTATAACCATAGGAACTCTTGAGCAGGCAGTGAAAGACAGTGAATTTTCAGCATTTCTTAGTGCCGCCAATTCAGGTAGCCCTATATATATTGTTAACCTTGAAAATGATGTGTTTTGTATGTAGAGGTCATTACATTTGCCTCAATGATTCTGGGAAGGTTGATTTTCCTGCAAGGACACTCAGCACATCAGTAAATCTGATGAAATATTATTGCTCGCATTCTAATCATTGCATTGAACTGTATCTGCTACGTAAGTCACTGTTTCTCAACTGCAATCATTGATCGTTGATAAATTTATCTAATATTTTAGAATATAGATTCTTGTCTGTTTGACTGACTCTCTCCTGGAAAATTCGATGTGATATCTGACATCAACGTATATAGTTGTTTTTTTCTGCTATAGGTAATTTCATTTTCGTACTGTTCGTTTGCTTATAATGAATTTGTGTGTGTGTGTGTGTGTGTGTGTTCCTCTGACTGAGGCCGCGAAACGTTTGATTTGTTTTGTCTTCTTAGAGGGCGAGATGGGGGCAAGGGTCTGTGCATGGTTTCCCCCTAATATACTTGTTCGACCGTAATTTCGATGTTGACCAATTGCCATTGTGACTGTTATGTAATATATGATGAATATTGTATTTGTCCGTTTGCACTGGACAAGTACATTATACAATAATTAGTGGTCATGCCATTTTACAATGTAAGCCATTCTGAGAAAGATAAGAATGAATTTAATTAAAAAAGTGAAAGTGAAACATATTGATTGTGTATATTCAATACATTATCGTTATTTGATAATCATGTGGTATTCAAAATGAAACACAAAGGAGTGAAAACAATATCAGTACATTTACCGCTTGACTTGTGAACTCACTGAATCTTGATGAGGTCATTCCATCAAAACAGCAGTTCGCCGTCTGAGTCAATGTTTTGAGCACTGTGTTTCATGCCTTCTACAGGTTATTGTACCAGCCAATCAGCTGTCGTTTCCGATCACAGGATTTGTGCCTGTTGAAAATTACGTAGTTGCCCTTCTGTCATACGCCGGAACCTTCGACAACCTTAGTGATTTGGCAGAAATCCTTCAGCAGGGCAATTCGGATATTACCATCAATAGAGGTAAAGTTACCATTCTACGTCATATACTGCAATTTGAATGATATTCTTGTCCATCGCATAAGATTGACTTACTTAATTTTACTCGGATTCCCGTTGACAGATGTTCTGAACAAATTAAATGTTACTGATCTTTGAAAATACGTGCGTTTTAAAATAGGCCTAAGTGACTTTTAAAATCATGATTCCCAGGGCCATATCCAGTGAATAGTCAAGAGAGTCCATAGACAAAATGCTGTAAAAGATGAATGACATTTGAAGCCCCATGTGATGAATTACTCCATTCTCCCGCTTCTTTCACTGTTCTTGTAAATATGGCAGACTTGCTAATCAGATTTGTACTTCTAGCAAGATGCAGTCCGGTCCGATAACTGCTAGGATCACACTTTTTCTGATGGAGAGGATCATGCATTCTGACTAGCCAAATGAAATAATAATTGGTAAGACATAATCATTTTATACCCAGAAACCAATCCGTGTTCCATCGGTCCATGCCAGAACAACGGGCAGTGCTTTGGGCAACCAGGCGGCTTGTACACCTGTCAGTGTGTAACCGGCTTCAGCGGAACAAACTGTGAGATTTCACTGGGTAAGTTCAAGAAGAATAAAAACGACAGGCCATAACCTGCAAATTGATTCTATTGACAATCTTTTTTTTTACCTTTCATTTGAATTTTTGCTACGGTCACACACGGCCGGATTTCATAAGGAATTAAAACCGTAACGATCCGGTTCGATCCGTATAGACCCGCATTGACCCGGATCGTAACCCGCGTCAATTCATGATGGATTCCGGGAGCTACGATACGGCGGTGAACAATTTTTGTTCATGTTCAAAATTTTCTCACTGATCTCAATTCCGTGTTGATATCAGAATTGACCGTGTTCGAAATGCATCGACCCGCTGCGCAACCCGCAGCGCAAAACCCGTATGGACCCTTGCCGTATATATCACACTGCCTTCATGCAACGGATGATGACATCCGGGTCGGTACGGGTCGAAGCGGGTTGACACGGGTCGATAGGGGTCGAAAAGGATTCAGTTAAGGATTTTTATACGGTTCGATACGGGTCAATACGGGTCTCTGCTGCTCGAACCGGGTCAATACTGTTTTAGTTCCTTATGAACCTGGTTCGAAATCCGGTCGTGTGTGACTGTAGCATATTACTCCTCATTCCGGGACTATTACGGCTCGTTTTCACCGGATCAAATCAGTTTTCTGACCCGGCCGTGTGTGACTGAGATATAGCATTAGAGAGTTGATAGCACTGAAGGCACATCCCTCAAGACTTTTTACTCCCAAGCAATCAGTCGTACAAACTTAGAAGAGTTACTGTATTACTATGCATTTAGAGATGTTGGTGATTCGTATGTATGTACATGTTTATGTTTGTATTGATTCCATGATAATTATCCCGCCTGTGACAATTGCTTCCATGAATAATGTGCACGTTTAGTCAAACATAAATTCTAGCCGCAAACAAACCATAACCCTAATCCAAATACTCACATCAAACTAACCCTAAAACCCTATCAAAACTTTACAAGTCCTCAGAGAAAATAAAACCGGAGTTATTGTCAAAGGAGAAAATGTCATGTCATCATTTGAACCCTTACATTGAAAACTGTATCTTCTGGGTTATTAACTCCTTTCTCAACATTGTAATTGATAATGTCAGGTAATTTTCATGGTTCATAGATTTGCCAGTACAACGTCACAACCGTTTGTGGCAAGCCAAATGCCCCTCCCATAAACGCGATAAGCTGAGTTGATTGTCGACTCAGTTAACAGCTAAAGGAAGTTATTTTTCGGGATTTGTTTTAAAGTGAAAAACTGAATTTACCACGACAATCTTACCTTTTCACTCGATAAAATCATTGATAAACAGAGTTTCTCTGGAAAAAACAACAACAGCAACAACACCAAACAAAATTACTCTGTACCACTCGATCAACTAAGTTTTTCAAATTATGGGGTATTTTTAGCTTGCCATAACTGTCTGCAAGATAAATGCGACGAGATGGCTGTCATCAGTATGAATCATAAGGAATATGTATGATCGGCCTGCTGATTACATCATTGTGCTGTTCATTTTGTTTGTTTGTTTGTTTGTGTGCCGTGTTTGAGGCCATGTGATATCATTTCCAATCAGTCCTTGAGAGTCCAAGACGTAGGCCTACGTCCAGAGGAAAAGCACAGATGCAGTGTTATTATTGGAATCGTTACAGATACTGCTATCACCTAGTCTAACACCAGCACAATGGCTGTGAGAGTGTTTTTCTTGCTCTTTATAGATGAATGCGCTAGCTCTCCATGCCTTAATAATGGAACCTGCTTTGACCTAGTAAATACCTACTTGTGTAACTGTCCCTTCGGCACCACTGGCACCAACTGTGAAACAGGTATGTAAATGACTTATTTAAATTATGTAAAAACAAGTAGGGGTCTATGTGACCGTGCATCACAAAACCAACAAAGAGTCGCTCCCCTTGATTTTACATGAGGACTCAAAAAGGTGAAACAGGTCAAACAAGTCGATATTGGGTTTTTCATATTTTCTGAAAGAGCTACCGTTCTTCTCCATTATTCTTAAGTTTGGGATCATAAAATGAATGTTAAAGTGCATTTGCAGCAGTTTTTCTACAACCTCTTTTTTGTAGAATGGTGAGATCAGGCATGTCTTAAGAGTCCCTTTTCATTTCTTGATAACCCTTACACTCTCAAGTCAAATAACGTCTGAAGGGACAATGCTACTGCTTTGAAAGTTGGCAGTAATCATGGCCAGAATGTGTTAATAGAGCATTTTGATTTCATTCTAATCTGATAATCTCTTCATTGTTGTCGCTCCAGAAGTTTACATCCTGTTTTTTGTTCCATTCATCGCACAGCTAGCACGGTTTGGTAAAGATTAAGCACTTGAATAAACCCTGTACTTCAGAGCCTCTTTTCTTGGTTCACACTTTTCCAGAGTGTGTGTTTTCTTTTCAATATCTAAATAAGTTAAGAAAGTCCATTTCAATTGAGCTATACATCATTTTAATGCTTAGAGTCTGCTCTTTCAGAATCTGCTTTTAACTGCAAATCCCTGTCTGGCGACTTTCTGTTGGCTTAGTGGTGCAGGGTCACCTATGTAAAAACTTTAGATATTCTGCAAACTTACTGACTTTGTTTATTGTACATGGTTATGTGTTTTATGCATCCAACTTTTGTAATGATAGGCCTATTTATTGTGTAACGGAAAAATGAATGAATAGATAAATGAATAAATAAATAAAATAGGTTCAGATAGTTATGTATTTTTCATTTGCCTGACGGTAAATGATAGATATATAACTTTTCGTGCTTCTCGTGGAACACAGATAATGAAAGAGCATGAGGATGAAGGCTAAGTTCAAATGTCAATTAATGCAAGCTTTTATTGGAAAACGTCTGTTAATGAAAGCCATCACTGAAGTCAGTCATTTAATTTTCCAATATTACAAATCAATGACCTCTGTCAATTTTTCAGTCAATACATGTTATCACTCACATCTGCATTTGGTGATTCAAGACACTTCTTTAATTTGGGGATCACAAAAACCATGCAAGCGGCATTTTGGAAATGATCCCTTAAAAACATTATTACATTTCAAAGAGGTTAATTGTCAAACAAATTAACACAACGTCATGACGGAATTATGGCAGTAAATAAAGAGAAAGAAACAGTGGCGAAAACATCCATAACTTGTGGTACATTTTATTAAATTATGTTGTTTTTTACAACTTATACTGAAATACAACTTGGATTGCAGTTTTTAAATTGTTTTAATTTTTCATCTTTTCTGCTTTTGCAGATATCAACGAGTGCGCTAGCAACCCCTGTGCTAATGGAGGAACTTGCACAGACCTGTTGGGTTCATTCACCTGTTCTTGTTTGCCTGGATTTAGTGGCGTGTTATGTAGTACGAGTAAGTAATCTCTCTTGGGATTAGTTTGGAGTTCCTGATTTTGATATACTAGTACTATCGGAGAAGCAAAAATGAAGTGTGTTTATTAAGCTAATGGAAAAAAAAAGATTTATGCATGTAAGAAAAAAATAATTTGGAATATAATCGCAGGCGTGAAGAAAAGAATGAGATAATTGGGGTTTGGAATATTTCAGCGAATCAGAAGACATTAATCGCCTCCGAGATGAATGGCAAGGAAAGTTTCATAACCCAAGCGGTAAGAGTCGTCACTTTTTGATTAAGCTAACATATAATCATCGAATTGCAAGTTGACCGAAATCCTGGTCAAAAGTCATGTTTGAGTTAACATACATTTCTATTTTAAACAGATGACAATGACTGCATCCCCAACCAATGCTTGAATGGAGGTACCTGTGTGGATCAAGTCAACACCTTTAACTGTCTCTGCGTTTCTGGCTTTTCAGGCACTCTGTGTGAAATAGGTAAAATTTTCATCTCGGGATTTTTTTTTTTCATGACTAAGCATGCAAGATAATATGGTTTTCTTTATTGAAGCCCCCCCCCCCCCAAAAAAAAAAAAGAGTTATCATTTTAAGAATTGTCACAGAAAACCAAATCATCACATTTCGTCGTTAGATGTAATTTTCTAACCTGCCGTTAAAATGACATTACTAAACGTCTTCTATAAGGATGCCCTTTGGGATAAGGTGTTTTTTATTCTTTCTTCACATTGTACCTTCATAATACGTTGAAGTAAATCAAAACTGCGTGTCACATAAAGGTAATAACAAATGATCAGTAGTATCAGCAATGTAACTTCCTAATCCATCTTAATTAAACCGGGATTTTTGAATATTTGTGGTTCATGCATGGTTGAAGACAGTTTTATTTCTTTCTGTTTGACTAGTACTTTGCTGTGATCCTTTTTGTGCCTATAGATTCTAAGCAGTTCAGAATATTCTTACCTTTATTTATAAAATAAAGGTAAATCTTTCCCACAATCCCGTGTACAGTCACCATCCAAAATTATTTTACATGGTAAATCAAAAATGTGCATACGTGGGAGCTTAGCACAGCACACTTTCCTTCCTTTATTCTCTCTCTCTCTCTCTCTCTCTCTCATTCATTGTTTTTTACCTGCCAAAGACTGAATAGTGTGTACATCATAGATTAATTGACTTTCTTCGTATTCATTTTGCGCATCTTCTTTCTTGCAGACAATGACGAATGTTTGTCCAATCCGTGTCAGAATGGAGGAAACTGTGTAACAACCCCGGGATCAAACGTATATTCCTGCATCTGTCTATCTGGTTATGTTGGATATATCTGCGAAACGAGTGAGCACTTTCACCATACACATGACAATTTAGGCCACTACACGACATATTCACTTCGAAATTGTTTCCTTAAATTTTGATTGCACATTTATAGCTTCATCCTAATTCATGTAATTCCAGCAACTAACATGCTGTTTTTCGTTTCTGTTTTGAATGCATATGTTTTGCTCTATGATATAGTATGCTGGGACTGTTTGAACTTACAATTCCAAGTTTCTGTAGATTTCCTTTTTCTCATGTGAAACAAGCATATTTTCAATTTAGCAGTAACAGACATTCCGAAACCAATCACAAAACTTTATTTTTTTTTTAAATATAACAATAACAAACAATTTGGGGATTTCAGAACAGAGTGTTAGCACACTTGCTGACAAATATTTGGCTTTAGAGTTGTGATCATAGAAGTTGCGATACGATTTAGGCAAATAGTTTGGTACCGGTATTGTTTTTTATCAGGAATTTCTCTCTCCATACAGTTAATCCTTTCCTGAGTCAAATTCGATTGATTTCTTATATAATCAAGAATGTATTATGAAAGTATATAATGTAGTTGGAAATGAGGCACACAAGACGGCTCCATTCATTACCAGATGATGCCTGACGTTCATTTAGATTATCAATTGTCTCACTTTTTGTTTGCTCGCACTAAGAATCAAACAGGAGTACGAAATCTGATGAAATTGCAGGTCATTTGTCATTGTGTAATTATATGTATGTAGTATTGTAATTGTTTTGTTACTGAAGAAAAGGAACACATTAACTAACATCTAAAGCATTTTGGTGATGGGAGAGACAGTGGGAATCAAGATTAGAAATGAAAGCATAAGAATGTTTTGTTTCTGTTTTAATCGCAGATTTCCCCGAGTGCTCTTCGGGTCCCTGTCAGAATAACGGTGTTTGCCAGGATTTAGTCAATGGATATCTGTGTGTGTGTCAGACCGGATTCACGGGAACGAACTGTGAAACTCGTCAGTATAGTTCCGCAGTACTTGGTGCCATTCTGTATTAATACGTACAACTATAAGAGTAGCCACTATCATTATCATACTATTCCAGAAGAAATGCGTACTTTATGTTGGCAATGAAAGGATTGGGAAGTACATAGATTCAACGCCGAATATGACGAATGTCTGGCCTCTTGCTTCTATATATAGGCCTAATTAGACGAGCTTTATCCCGTTTGATGTTAATTTCATAATCATTTGTAAAATAGAAGGATGATTAATCAATGAGTTTTCTAGTAGTAAAATCAATACAGACCTTTTCCCCCGCTTACGGTTTATACTTCTTACACTTTCAATTATCAGCAAAATAGACCCTACTAACTATGTACCTCTTTTCTTTTCTTTTTTTCATTAATAGCTACGGATGAATGCAGATCTTCTCCTTGTGTAAATGGCGGAACGTGTGTTGATGGCGCCAACAGCTATTCATGCACCTGTGCAATAGGCTATGAGGGGACAAACTGTGAATTAGGTAATGTATATGCTTCAGTGATAGGAACAACCGATTCAATTTCGATGACCTATTCACGTACCGCCGCTAGCGGCGCTATAACGGTCGCCATAACTGGGGGCCAACGGGGGCTTCCAGCGAGCTAGCTACCCAGCGAGTTGCACTTGCAGCTCAGCAGCCTAGCGTACCCATCGCGCATAGTTAGCCGGGCGCGGCCGCTGCGCCGCGGCTGGCGACCGCCGGCGCCGCGCTAATATTGTGATTGTTTACTCACTGTGGAAAAGTCATTCAGCGGCTTTTAATGCCCTTCTTTCGGACAAATTGAGTGATTCAGACATATTGATCTACTTTGAAAGCTTCAAAGGAAGGATCAGGAAAACACATTGTGCAGTTGTTGGGTGCACAAATAACAGAAAAAATGGAAATGGAAGCTGCACGGCAGTGTGTGAAATTCAGACACCGCTGACGCATGATAAATTAAGGCAAAATTAAAGACAATTAATTGCAATACAACGGTATAAAAATGCACAGATTTCGAAACAAACTATGCCTACTAGATTGTCTATTTAATTAGGTTATCACTGCATATATTCGTAAAATATGCTGTTCATCTTAGAAGACAAGTTTAGATCAAAGAATTTTTTTTTTCAATCCTTGGTGTCCTTCCTAGTCCTACTTGCCAAAGTTAGAATACACTTCCTGGCTAGACTTTATTATTATGACAAACATTTTACAGCCTACACTACAGCTAAATAAATGTTTCAAGATGCGTTAAATTATTATATTGTTTTCACTTCTTCAATGTTCAGCACTGAAGTGACCATAGGCCTATTCAATTTTGACCTGGAACTCTGAATTTGACTTTTGATAAAGTAATACAAAAGATACTTATAAATATTAAACCATGGATGGTGGCAAACATCAGTTTCATAATCATACTAAGAAAGTATGATTTAAAAATCACTTTTGTAGATTATAATAATAGGCGTTAGCGTGATGTTATGCAAGGTTACTTAGACCTAAAACAGTAGAAGTTTTGGTTGTAGGAACCTAGACATCAGGCGACGTAGTCGTAACTTAAGTTTAGGCATATACGGCCTAGAAACGCCTGGATTTATATTCCGTTTGGTTTACTTTGGCTTGCCTGAAGTTATCGACAACCAAAAATGATATAGGATGTAGGGTTCTATAGAAGTCAATAGGTCTAGATCTAGTCTGGACTCTCGCCTAAATTTCTAGACAAGATCTATTCGTTAGACAGATTCTACCCTGCTGGTCCGACACTCCCGAGTAAGGGCAAAAGCCTGCCCTAAAAAGGCTAAGTTAACTGATAGTTTGCAATTTGTTGCGCCATATCTAGCTCAAGATTCTTATTCATTATTTGTATTTAATTATATCAGTTAACTTGTCAACAGACTAGGCTTATTAGCAAGACGTCTGCCTGCGCGTAGCAATAATTCTCCCCAGCGGTTTTTATTCTCTTACACAAATGTGAATATATGGGGCTTACACGCGAGTACCCAAGTCATCGCCAAAGAAATAGAGTCTACAAACATTCACGGATCGTACAGCGATATTTACCTTGAAATTCAAGCTTTGGCTACAGCCGTATGTCATCTACCCATTCACTCATAGTCGGTATAAGTTGTTTAATCTTATTTATCTTTAATTAGCTAGCGAAAAAAAAAATGTAGACTCTAGTTGTAACAAAGCCAGATGCGTCGATCGCTGCCAGCGCCAGAGATAGCTAGCTGGCCGGCTGGCGCCGGGTGGTAAAAGTACTGGCTGCCGCTGGCACCCTTGCCACGCACGCAGGGCGCTTGCCGACCCGGCCCGGCCTGTTTGGCCCCCAGTTATGGCGTCGCCTTAAGAGGGCGCACTTCCATGAACAGTCGCTTGAATCGGTCTTGTTTTCACAGTGCTACTGGTGTCTTTTCTCGGTAGAATGAATGCTCTGTCAGATTTCATTATTATTATTACGGTTATTTTTGTTAGTAGTAGCAGTAGTAGTAGTAGTAATAGTAGTCGTAGTATTGATGTTATTGACTTTGGGATACGTTTTAAATATTATGGTGTTTCTGTTGTTATCATTATAAATTTCCCACATGCAACTTATATTGCACCGTATTTCAGGCGCGCCGGAAGCAGTTTTGGATTGGGGGGCAAATATTGGAGGGGGCTCACGATGGACCATACTTATGTTACACAATATACACATATACACACATACACACACACACACACACACACACACACACACACATACATATATATGTGTGTGTGTACAATGGCGTACCGTGGGTCGAGACATGGGGGGGGGGGCACCTTGTGGAAGAGTAGTTTTGAGGGTGTGTATGCTTGTGCGTGTGTGCGTGCGCTGTCAGTCTGCAAACTTAATGGGACTACAATACATTACGGAATGTGATACATTCAACAATGCAGTCATTGAGCAACATTGTAAGTTTTCCTTACATGGATTATGGAATGACGGTGTGAAACGACAAGCACTGTCAGCAACATCAGGAGAATTGCATAACAATAAAATGCGAGCGAGCGGAGCGAGCGAGCTTGAAAATTTTGACATTTTACAGTCCCAAAACTGCCGTTTGTAGCTATATCTTTCTCTTAGGAAATTAAGGGGGGCGCACCGGGCGCAACTGCTGGCAATTACTGGCAGCAACATTAGGAGAATAGCATAATAATTAAATGCGAGCGAGCGAAGCGAGCGAGCTTGAAAATTTTGACATTCTACAGTCCAAAAACTGCCGTTTGTAGCTATGTTTTTCGCTTTGAAAATTAAAGGGGAGGCGCATCGGGCTCAACTGCTGGCAATTACTGGCAGCAACGTTAGGAGAATGGCATAACGATTAAATGCGAGCGAGCAAAGCGAGCGAGCTTGAAAATTTTGACATTTTTACAGTCCCCAAACTGCCGTTTGTAGCTATATTTTTTTTTCGCTTTGGAAATCAAGGGGGGGGGGGGGTGGCCCAGGCGCAACTGCTGGCATAACGATTAAATGCGAGTGAGCTTGAAAATGTTGACATTTTACAGTATAAAAACTGCCGTTTGTAGCTATACTTTTTTTCGCTTTGGAAATTAAGGGGGAGGGGGGGGGGACGCACCGGGCGCAACTGCTGGCAATTAATGGCAGCAACATCAGGAGAATGGCATAGCGATTGAATGCGAGCGAGCGGAGCGAACGAGCTTGAAAATTTTGACATTTTACAGTCCAAAAACTGCCGTTTGTAGCTATATTTTTTCGCTTTGGAAATTAAGAAGCGGGGGGGGGGGGTGCGGGCGGGGGTTAAAACTATTTTCCGGGAGCGCTACCTACGTCAGGTGTCACGTTAGTAACAACTAGCGGTGGAAGAGGGATGTATGGAAGATTTTTTTTTCTCAAGGGGGGGGGGGGGGGCACACGTATAAAATTACAAAACAAAGAAGAATTTTTAAAAAAGTTGCTTCAAAAGGAGGGTGAGCATGGGCCAGTTGTGCCCGCCTCTAAATCCGCCAGTGCTTAAAGCTAACATTTTGATATTTACACGATTTTCCATAGCCAAAGGCCTCTAAGAACTGCAACGGTTACCGTTGAATGCGGTTGAGATAATCTGCTCATGCGCAACGAAAAATGAATGTCTAAGCATTTATGAGAGTTAGAATTACTAGTCTTAGCTAATAAATTTCCCTATTTGTACTATAATTTATATGTATATATATATATATATATATCATTTATTTTTATCTATCTATTTATCTTTTATTTTTTCGGGGGGGGGGGCTATTTGGGGGGCAAAAATGCGTTTTGCCCCCCCCCCCCCCACTTTTTGGATTGGGGGCGGCCGCCCCCCCCCCCCCCCACTTCCGGTGCCTATGCCGCATTTTCCATTTTAATCAAGTTCTCAAGGCTCTTTACACACACACACACACAAATGACTGAAAGCTCCGTATAAAAGAATAAAGGCTTATCTCTCTTCAGACTGCTAAAGCAGTGTAAAGAGAGTTCGACTCTTTCAGCTCAGGTGTAAGTAAAATTCCACAGTGTTGGTCAAACGTGAGCGAAAGCTCGTCCCCCCCCCCCCCCCCTCCCAAGATTTATTAGAAAGCGGAATAGATAAACAGCCCAGAATTTCAGAATCGAAGAACTCATGTGTGTTTGTACTGGGGAAACAAACACTCATTGTAATCAGGATTTGTTCCCTCAATGACGTGATGAACCAGAATGAGCGTTTCAGAGATTATACATTCACTTTGGGCAACCAATAACTATTATTATACAGCTGTATTACTTTTCCAGCAGTATCTTTATTGGTTTTTTTTTTTATTATGATTTATATGATCCTGTAATAAATTATCAAATTGGAGATATTCATGCTTTGCCACAGTCGATTGTAGTCAGTTGCTACTACTCTCTATTCTGAAGTTTTGAAGACTATGTTTGCGTTTGCCGGGGATATAAGGCTACATGGTATTGACGAAAAGGTGATTGATGAGTCTTACATCTTTTGTTTTAGATTCGCTCTTTCTTCCTCTGTCTCTTTCTCCCTCCGTCTTGGTTACTGTCCTTGTCTTCACTAGATGTCAACGAATGTGCCTCAAATCCTTGTTCAAATGGAGCAACTTGCTTTAACCTCGAGAAACAGTTTTTATGCCAGTGCACGTCTTTTTTCACCGGTCCTACCTGTACTCAGAGTAAGTAATAAGAAATTTCAGGTAAGAAAAATGGTCTTAACCGTTTTTTTTAAACTAACGTATACCCAAACAAGAACTTACCAGCAACAAAGTAACGTTCGCTCGATATGTCTACAGCTTTCTGCATCCCAAATCAAGCAATACATTCTGTTCGAAAGCTCAAGTTGTGATTGAATGTACTGATTGTACGTCATATTTCTTTTCTAATCATGGAAAAATAGACAGCATCTTAATTTTGAAATTTGTTCAACGAAAAAAACAAATACACTGAACAAAATCGGAATTAGAATTGAATTGATATCGTGACCCACGTAATACTCGACATTTTTATTTCCTGACATACAAAAGTTCCCTTATAGCTGTTCCGAAACATATCACATCATCTTACTGATATGAAAAAGAACATTTCGAAAGTAACCGAAGTATTGTCATCTGCCTTGACAGCAACCTTGACTTACGTACATATGAACCAAGCTGTCTCATCTTTCAATCTGTAGTTAGCGTTATGAATCATCTGGCTTCACTTTGCAGAAATACACTATATCTGATCCCTTCGAATGCTCCCTCACCAGACGCTCACAGCGCCTGGTGAAAGCATGTTCTTAACATTGCTTATATAACGACAATTGTCTCCATGAGTACTGCTTAGTCTAATTTAGCTTCAAACATTAGTGCTCATACTATTAACACGACTATAAGTGGTAGTAGAATATTGGTAGAAGAAGCAGCACTATAGTGAGAGCCTAGGCGAGCATTGCAAGGAAAAAAGTTTGTCATTATCGGGAATCTTAAAATCTTGCTATCATTGTATTTACTGCAATAACTTTACAGATATTGACGATTGCATCACATCAGCCTGTTTGAATGGTGGTACCTGTTTGGATGGCCTTGGCATGTATACATGTAACTGTCAAGTCGGGTTTTCCGGGCTCCGATGTGAAAACAGTAAGCCGAATCCTTTCAAAGGTCTTTTATTTTCCGCGTGTACAGACATTTTCTAAGTTTCAGTCATGACATGATGGATTTAACTCGATAAGAGTGAACGTGAATGCAGTAAGAATATCATGCCTGCACCATCAACGTTTGATAAGTCAGGCGTGAAAAATGGGAAACAATGAAGTGACGCTTCATACACGTCCGGTCATACATCATCTGCTTTTAGTCAGGGCAATTTCATTTAGTTTTCGTAACTTATAACCCCATGCCAAATAAGGTTAGTTAATTTGCTTGCAGTAAAACAGTGTAAAAGGAAGAATAAAGAGTACTTCTGCTATATGATTTCATGTCAATTCCAGACTATAAGGACAAAATCATGTGCGTATTCCTAAAATAGCGACATGACTGGCAACTAAAACTTTTCTCTCTACACTATGAAGAAAAAAGAGCAAAACTTTTTTTTTTACTTTACAGCTGTCTTCATTTTGAGAAAATCTGTCTTAGTCATGTTAGTCAAAGTGGCGAATACATGAGAAAACAGACTAAAATGTACAGTGACTAACAGAAAGACGTTTAAGTCTTGCATTGACATTAGAGTAAACCATAGATGTGATACAGATTAGGTGATAAGTGATATTTTTTAATGTCTGTTGTGATGTTTGGCATTTATCATTTCCCTTTCTCAAAACCCCACAACCACATAATTATACAGATGACAATGATTGCAGAAACTCGCCATGTCTGAATGGAGGTACGTGTATTGACGGAGTAAACAGCTTCAGTTGCGTGTGTCTTCCTGGCTTCACCGGTAACACGTGTGCCATAAGTAAGTTGCAATATATTTGATGGTAATGGTAATGGTAATGGTTTATTTAAAAATTCATTTGCAGCCATGAAGAAGGCTGAATTGAAGAATGTTGTACAATATCATATTTCATTCTATGACAACATATATAATCATACAATCATTCTTCGATTAAGATATAAAACTACACAGTTATATATACATATATAAAAGACACCAGATAACCAAAATAGCAAAATTAATCAAATACACTTATACATACACATTGAAAAAGCTGCGAGAAAAATTAAACATAATCTTCATGTCACCATCACATATACATACACAAACTTATAGACTAAAATATATCAAATATACACAAATCATTATACTTCTCCAGCAACTTTCAAATTTTGCTTATACATGTACTGAAAAAAAAAAATAGGCGGGCAGTGATAACATAAGAGACTCTTGTGTATGGAGACGGAGAGAGACACACAGAAGGGGTAGGAAGGAGATAGCAAGAGAGATAGAAAGAGACAGGAGAGAATACTTGGAATGAGATGTACAGAGAGATATAAAATAATGAATCTGGTTTTTTTT
Organism: Diadema antillarum; assembly: GCF_040938485.1. NCBI lineage: Eukaryota > Metazoa > Echinodermata > Echinoidea > Diadematoida > Diadematidae > Diadema > Diadema antillarum. The sequence goes on from NW_027271913.1 coordinate 36,719, forward strand.
TTTCATCTTGTGTTTCTATTGGAATCATCATTTAAATCCATATAATCTTTTAACATTACTATCTTTTTAACAATATTATATATCATTAATGGTCAACATTATACAAAAACCGAAATACCTTATACATAATAGGGGGGGGGGGGGACCTACCCATGCATATGCAGTAAGCATACAAACATAACAACATTCATTTATATTTCACATTTCAGTTATTCTCAAAGCAAGACTATTTTCTAATAAAGATCTGAATGCACAAACTCAATCAATATCACACAATAATCTCAATTCAACTCATTATCATTATTATTCAAAAAAAATATGTGTGTTATAAAAATTGCACCGTCTTATATATATATATAAAGTTGTCAATATAAATTGTATGATAAATATGAAATATCAATTTTACGAATGCACGTGTGAAATACACACAAAATATGTGGATCAGAAAGAAGAAATGTTCCAAAAAAATCACAGAAAATATTGCAATATCATAACATTCAGGAATAATTATTGCACAACAGGAGTATTGCAGAAGTGTGGCTTTCAATCACATAATGACCTTACTTATATACCTATAAAGAAATATATTTACCTTCTTTTCCTCCTTTTCCTTAACAAATTATAGTTTAACTGACATACACAGATTTATACGTATTATGTATGTATATGTAGATATGTATAAATATTTCTTTATAGGTATATAAGTAAGATACATATATATGTAGTATAGTATATAGCATAATACACAAAGTAACGTAAATTGTAAAGAATATACCATCAAAAGGTGGTGGTGGTAGTGTGTATACTGTTCCTTTCAAACCTGGCTATGATTATGAGGCTATTATCAACAATGATAATGGGTGCTTTGTTTCCGTGTCTTGGGAGTACAATATACAAAATCCTGGAAACTGTTCATTTGTAATTACCGGAAAAAATGAAATATATAGACAAATATTCCTCACCTGCTAACTTTTCAACATATTGCATTAATCAACTACACTAGTCCAAAACCTTCCCTACAACCCCCAGCCCATCTATGGTGTCTATACAGCCTTCCAAACCTTCCTAAATCATACAACATCAATCAATCTAATCACTCCATTCAAAATCTAGTCATTGTCTTAATCACAATCTTTGGTTTTGCCTGAAAACGTACATTCAAAAAAAGTTCGTAAAAAGGTTCATGAGTCATACAGCCTATGCTTTCGACACAAGACAAATAGGCCCATGAGACCGAAACTAGAGACAAACAAGGCCCCCGAGTTCGACACTAAACAAAAAAGGCTCATGAGTTCGACACTAAACAAAAAAGGCTCATGAGTTCGACACTAGGCTAAAACTGCCCACGAGAATGACGAGACTAGCCCGACCAGATGCTGTAAGTACGCTGTGCGAATCAGTACCTACGTATCTTACCGTATAGCGACTGGGCTGTGTATAGTTACCACGAGACCGACATTACATGACGGCGCTTAATGTGTCGGTCTCCTCAACATATACTTCTTTCAGCCGTTTTCATCGGCGGCATCTGATTCATCTGATTTGTAGTTGGGGATAATTCGTAGGTGATCTCTGGCACTTCGACACTTCAAACAGTCGCCAGACACATATCCGACTAATCGGTTAGTAAGTGGACACTGACCCAATACTGGACTGATTTTTTTTTCTCTGTCAAAATCGGAAATCCTGTATCACAGCTGGTCAAAAGGACCCCCCCCCCCCAAAAAAAAAAAAAAAAAAAAAAAAAAACAGAAACAAAACAAAACAAAAACAAAAAATCAAAACAACCCCCCTCCGCGTTTTCATGCTACAGCAACAAGCTCCGAAGTCCTCGAGAAGTCCTTGAGTAAGGAGGTAGAGAAGTCCAGATCGTTACTGACTTCGGACGATGGCTGCACGCTGGTAGAAGGCTGTCATATAGGCACTGCACCGTACTAATGAATACACTGAGGATGGAGGATATGTCGTTCTTCAATTTCGTGAAAATTACACCATTTTTTTTTTTGAATGATCTGCTCCAGAGACTATCACCGAGGCTCACCAAGGGTGTTACCAATGCCGGAGGGCCCTATAGCCTGGACTAAAGTTAGTCTGCACCCTAAGACGCCTTGCAACTTGCAAGCGCGATACATGACTGTTTTACAACTTCAGGGTTGGTCAAGAAATCATCTGCATGTTTATCCATCAAGTGTACCAGCTAACCCAAAGTGGATGAGTGGCGTCCCATGATGCCCCCTTTCACTGCCCATCGGAGGATCATCCAAGTGATCTCCCAAAGGCAAAACATGTGTTCCGATGAGTTCCGATGAAATCTTAGCCGACAATCTCCAGAAACTCGGACAAAAGTTCACTAGGAGTGTTACAAATACCCGAAGAAAGCTAGAATCTGGTCTCAATTTAACTTGTGCGAAACGGTTTATCATTGGACTCTCAACAAACTATCTGAGGACGATAAAAAATCACAATCTTAACTGTCGACTGATGTATGTTTTGAAAGTCTTTTGAAGTCTTATGAAACTCGTCGATTATTAGCCAGTGAATATGTTAATGGACGTCACTTCAGTAGATATGACGCTGTCTACAGTAACCAGGCCTTACCAGATCAATCAAGTCAAAGCCTTCTTGGCATACCATGTTGAGACACCTGCCAAGTGGTTTTCTGTGTGACATCTTAAAGAACGGTAGCCAATTATTAAAGGCGAAGGGTTTGTGTTTTTGTCCCTCCATTCTGCAGAAACCTTTGACTCGTTATTCTTCCATGCAAATCTATGTTTTTGACAGAGCTGGATAATGTAGTTAATTCATTGGGCACCACACAGTACATACACAGTCGGGCTAGACTTGACACTCATTACTGGCTCATACCGCGTTGATTATCTGCCTTCTGGCCGGACGAACCCACCATCAATAAATACAACGAAGCCGAACTCATTTATAAATTTGCAGCCAGGAGAAGTGGTTGGTCTTATTAGAACGACAGAAACTGTTAATGCAGGTTCCATGACTGCCACAACAAGTAGGTGAAGGGAAAATTGATTATACTGTTTTAGTTCACCTTGTTTTTGATGAATTGTTCACTCTTCTCTCACCTAACAAGACGAAATCTTTTCAAATTTAGTCTGAACTTGTCTTTATGCGACAGTTATTTTTGAAACTTTGCACATTTGCAGATACACTCCTCGATCTCACGGCTGACTTCACTAACATCAGAAATACGAGCTTCGACATCGTGTGGAAAGACCAGGTCGTATTTGGCTACGCACTGTATGAAGTGACCGTTAGTGAAGTTGGAGGGACGTTGAGGCAAACATACAACGCAGTCGCAAATGGAGGAGACTTATGGGTGAATGCTGTCAACCTGACGCCAGGCACACAGTATGCAGTCAGCATCCAAGGCGTGACACTCACAGGCCAGAGAGAAGAACAAGATTCATTTGATGTATTTACAAGTGAGTACCAGGCTATATCAAACTACTAGTACACCAAATTTATGTCAAAATTCCACTTTTTCAATAAAATTTGTGGTACATGTAAAAGTTTCCCGTAGTAAACAGTATAATGCAAGTGAATATTCAATAATCGTGGTTGTTACATCCGGGCAACACTTATCAGCAGCTCAACAGTCTTCCTGTCATACTCGTTTGCGTCCCCGTTCAAACATCGCTTATAATGTACACGATGTTCATAGGAGTTTTCCGATGTCTAATTATCCTAAATAAAGAAGTATTAATTCTTTTATCTATATATTTCTCGGAATTGCATCACCACTAACAACCACAAAAAATAAATGATTTTTCTGTTCTGCAGATAGTAGCCTGGTGAGCTGGCTGCGAAAAGGTCATGTCACAGGTTGTGTGCCTCTGTATGTCTGCATTTTGCTTTTTGATTTACTAACACTACAGCAAAAACATCTATTCATAATAACTCTGGAAACCAGTTTTATGTCAATTTGTATATTTTTCTGCCTGCTTTATATAGGGATATACATTGTAGTTATAGTATCTAGCAGTAGGTTGGAGAACGAAAGGCCTCAGGCAAACCTGGATGGAGCTTGAGATTTTCCACACGGCTTGGGGCAGCATAACGTGCAAAGACCTAGAGACACTTTTAGTTCAATTTCATTCAATACCATTCAGTTTTTCAGAATTCTTGGAAAGTTAAAAGTACAAAAACTAGACTCTTTGAAGTTTAATGAGGCATAGAAAGATATTTCATATCATTGCCCACGTAGGCGTGAATTGGTTGTATCTGCATCATTGAACATACAAAATTGTAGTAAACTACTATCTGCACCCTTTGGGTTTTTGTATAAAATCCACCTGACGTAGAGACATACGTAGGAAAAGCAGATTTAGCACAAACAACACTAGCGAAAAACTGTACAAGTGAGTGTAGTCAGTATAGTTGAACAGATTATGACTAGTCAGTAGGACCGAGAAATGTATGTCAATGTTTATGAAATTATACCCTTTTATGAAAACAACCGCATGAGGTCAAATTGGGTGATGACAAAACTATCAAAGCTTCGAGACAATAAAAGCAAACCACAATAAACAAAATCAAAAATAAAGAAGTCCTCAATGAAAGTTCGCCCGCGATATTGGTACTCTCATATCGCAATTCCTTTCTGTGTTTTTTTTTTCAATTCGTACAGCCTATTTACTGTTGAGATTTGGATGGGATGGAGTTGAAGGAGCCAAACGGTGAAAGTTACAATGCTGAATGAGATAGCAAACGGAAGTGTCGATAGCTTCCAAGAACAAGGCATCAAGAATGGATCGTTTTAGAGTGTAATGATATGAATCATTAGGCCTATGTGTGTGCTGGTTGGGGGTCTTGATTGAGTCCAGCCTTCACCGGCTTTGCAAACACATTTGAATGTGATGGATGTGTCACATGATGCAATGATGATGATGATGATGATGGTTTCTTGTGCAGCCCGATATCCGCCTTTGAAAGGAGCTCATGGCGCTTGATCTTAATGACCCTGATAATGACATGACACAGAGGAAAAAAAAAATGTTGCAATTTGATTCCGCTAGCGATACAGTGCCTGACAGATTTCTTCCCCATAATAATGTCACAGGACCAGATCCTCCTACAAACGCGCAGTTTGCCGAACAAAACAGCGACTCGGTTCTCTTGTCGTGGCAACCCCCTGCAAACGGACGGGTAGATGGCTACGTGGTTATCTGGGGTTCGGAAACACAGCCAGTTCTTTCGTTTAACCAGGTAAACGGTAATATAAGAACGCGAAAACCATTTAACTGGAAAAAAGACCTTTAACATTTGCAAATCATTTGCAACATAAGCAAATCAGAGCAGTAATCTGTATGTAAACTACTACTGATTGTCATCGATCACATGTATTTCTATCGTTTAGTCGGGTCTGTGTGTGTTTTTTGGGGGAAAAAAAATATATATACGCCTATATAAGCCGATAAAGATTTTTAAAAGAAAATCGTCGAACACCAGAAATATTCAACCAGCTTTATAAAATTCAAACATTCGAGACATTTGCCAAGACTCTATGGACACCGGTAATCATACTTGACGCATAAAATTCAAAGCATCTAGTAGTGTACACGACAAGTAACTAACAGGTGACTGCGGAGCTAGCCCAACGAGCCCAGCGATGGATTCATTCTAACAAAATATCTTTTCCCATCAGACTTCATTGGCAGTATCCATTGTCTTATGTCTTCTGTCACTTCTAACAGGTCATTATACCAGCCAACCAGCTATCGTTTCCAATCACAGGAGTTGGACGTTTTGAGAATTATTTAGTGGCCCTTTTGTCATACGTGTGGTCCTTTGACAACCTTAGTGATTTGGCAGAACTCTCCCAGCAGGGAAATTCAGCTTTTGTCATCAACAGAGGTAGGCAGTTATAAAGCAATATGTTACGTTTATTACAAAGAACGTGTTTATACTTTGGCATGACATCGACGGATAGTTTATACTCTGGTGTTACAGCATTTGCTGATAACCAAATATTTTTAGAGACAGTGTCTTCCACCTTTAAAAAGAATGCGGTTGCTTACTTGTTACGATTTCTTTTATCTTTCTGAATCGGTAACGCCACGAATATTGTGAGCAAATGTCATGAAAGATTAATTGTGATATTCCATGGATTTAACGCCAAATTTGTCATTATTCGTTTTCTAGCTTCGTATCCTCTTCCTTTGATTAGGGCAGACTGGCTTTAATCAGATTTCATTTCGCTTGGCAGTTCAGTCGGTAAAGATGACTTTATAGTAAGGGAGGCGGTTTGTTTGTTTCCCATGAAGGGGACCATGAATTCGGACGTCATAATGAAATCAATTGCTAACGACTTTTTTTTTTTCAATTCAAATCCAGAAATTAATCCGTGTGCCATCGGTCCATGCCAGAACAACGGGCAGTGTTTCGGGCAACCAGGCGGCTTGTACACCTGTCAATGTGTAACCGGCTTCAGCGGGACAAACTGTGAGACTTCACAAAGTAAGTTTCAAGGGACCTTTATTGACATAGTAGAAAATTAAGTTCCAAAAAATAAAGTTTGCTATGCAACTGGCATTCCCTTACTGTGACGTGCACCAAAATCCACACGCAAACCCCAGATTAAACATGGGCAAATGACTCCGAAATACGACCAGGTAGAGGTTAGAGACGATCATTAAGCTGCATGTACACCATGTTCCCGGCGGCCACGGCAGCCCCGTTTGCCTGAAATGTAAGAGAGATATTCTGTTGTTTACCCCCTTTGTATACTCTTGGTCTGTCCAACCCTCGCTCCAGTGGACATATATGACATGTAGCTATCAAACGCCATCATGACGGCATCTGGTCAGGCCAGGCTATGCCATATTTCCTGTCGCGCCCCACTACAGACAGCCTCCAAGTTTTGTTGCGGCATGTTATAAGCTTTCACGTTTTACTGCGTTCATCCGTTTTATGACGGCCTACAAGGTTTCTCATAGCACAGGGAGTGCCGTGACAAATTTTTTTAATAGTTTAAAAATCTGAAAAACCGGTATCAACGGCAAGCACGGCCTGTTAATTTTGCATATATCTCCACCCCCCCCCCCCCCGAGTTGTGCCACACTCGTCCCATTTTGTACACGGTGGCCTGAAACGTGACTATAAACATCGGTGGTGTAAACATGGAGTAAACGTAGCATTACATCTCGCCCTTAAATTCACTCAGGTCAATAATGTCAAGAGGCGAATAGTGTAGTACCATCCATGTCATTGAGGAGAACTACATTGACAAGAACAGGTTTCTGCTCTGTCATACCACATACGAGTTGTCCGAATGACTTATTTTTCTTTTATTTGCGTGTTCAGAGATTCGAATTTCCCTTGTTTTATTTCCAGTCTCTGTGGTAGAAACAACAGTTATCGAAATTGACGACCTCGGGATGACCTACATCCATCTAGTATGGCTGCAGCACAACAACTTTATCCAGATCACGTCTTATACCATCTCACTTCTCGACGCCAATGAGCAGGTGGTGAGAGGACCGACGAGTCGGACACCTCAGCCGAACATGGAGCACTCTTTCGAAGGACTCACACCGGGGACCCAGTACACCATTGACATCAAGACTCTCATTGATGGTTCAACAAATGACTTCGCTAGAGAGGCGATATTCACGAGTGAGCATAGACCGATGTATTGTACTGTATCTGGTTTCTATTAAGTTTTGATCTTGAGGAACATATCAAAATTATATAGACTTTATATCGGAAGAGCTGAGAAATATAATTTATCTCTCTGGACATAGAAATATTTCAAACATTAACTGTAATAAATATATCTTGAAATCAAAGGGTCCTAAGGTTTCGCTCCTAGCAGAATCTTCTTCTCTGTTGAAGATTCTGCTAGGACTCAAATCTCAGGCCCCTTTTGACTTCAATTTTACTTCATTGGCTCGCCACTATTGCATGAGCAGTTTTACAACACTTAACTCTCAGCAGCTTTTTTTTTGCTACATAAATACATTGCATTTCTTGATGAAAAATGATTTCTTTTTCCCTTTTCTTTCTTATCTAGGACCAAAACCGCCTAAAGATATAGTTTTGTACCAGCTGAGCTCTACTGCTCTTCTCTTCAGATGGGACTCCCAGTCTGCTTCCGTCACTAGTTTAATCGATTATGTCATTCGGACTTCGAGGGTCGGGTCCAGCGAAATGACCGAGATTGTTCGAGCGTACACTGCCACAAGTTCCATGATACAAGGATTAACACCAGGGGCTGATTATCAGTTCTCTGTGTTTGCGAGCATTGACCCTTTCAGAAGCCCCTTTGCCCCATTGACACCAATCGCAATGGGTAAGATGTTCATAGAGTGTTTAGGAACAAGTCCTCTCCGTGCTTGTAATCACTCAAATAGCAAAACAACTTACGTATTTTCGGACTTGAGAGAAATAGCTTGAAGGAATGATCGATTTCACATATAAGAAAGTCAGAAATACTCTTGATGATTACTCATTACGACATCAAGATGATAACTAATTATGACGTAATGTTCCTACTGACGTACTTTGCCTGAGAAACATGGTCAAAGATGAGTGTTAACAGAAGAAAAATATCTTGTATCTGATTTTAAAAACAAAAGAAAAAAAAACTTAATGTATGTGTGATCATTTTTTTTTCACACATCAGGTGCTTCGGCAGGCGTAAGCATCGGAGCGGTAACAGCACTAGAGATGGAAGTCTTGTGGACCGTTCCAATCGCTGGGGTCCAGTCCTACCTGGTACATTTGTTCAGTGAAGACGGGACGCAGGAATATACTAAGGCGGTAGCCGCTGACCAGTCTTCCATCATTTTTCAGGGTCTCACACCAGATACCCTGTACACAGCTGTGGTGGAGGCAGTCACGGCAGCGGGGTCCAGTGTGGCCGGGTCCGACTCGGCTAGAACGAGTGACTTCATATAGGCGTTTTGGTAAACGAGTTAGATGATACGTAGATTACCTATAGTCTTATTAATTGCCTCGGCATAAGGAGAATTACGCGGAGGAATATTATTTGGTATCTGTATAGTTAGCCTTGGATCTATTGAAAGCCTTTGATGCCTATATCCATTGGGTAAACATCCTGCTTTCGAAGTCAGAAATGTTATCTTCCACTAATGCTTCAAGTTAGTAACGATATGATTCAATGAACAATAATATATTGATAATATGATAAAGCTGTCTGATAATGAAAAAGGTCCCAGGGGATCGCTATAATATATCTTCCTTTTTGCCCTTTATATTGATGACAAGCAGTTTGAACCGGACGAACTGTTCTCTAGGTGGAAAAGTGAAGGCGCCATATATCACATTATGTTAATACTCTTTCTGATCAGCTAAGTTCTGCACTTTGAAATGCGCAGTCATAATTACCTTCTGAAGAACATTATTCTACATTCATAATAATGATGATTACCAATCTATCAAGGAATACGCCAAGTGAGTGATGTAATCTTTAGTAAAGTAGACACCTCGATCAAACGAATTGTTACTTGCTTTTTGCTGGTCAATGACCAAAGGTGTTGAATTGATAAACAAGTGCAAACATGTGTTCATTATATATTACATTCAATGCTAACACAATTTTATCCTTTCAAGAGGATTAATATTTTAAGCATGTTGATATCACAGTTTCAAATGTCGTTGTTAAATGTACTCTTATAGACTTTGTACTTCTTACTTTTTGAAAAACATTATATTCCTCTGCGTTCAGATAGATTTGTCTATATATACTACATAGGGCAAACCGATGGTTTTCATGTTCGGTTGTCAGAGAATTTGGTACAAAGAGGTAACTTCTCTCTTCCTGGTCCTTAGATATAGAATTCCTTGACAGTCATGCAAAAAGTGTAAAAGGCGCTGCTGTGTGGGGGAAAAAAACATATCCCTTTGGTAGGTCAGTAGGATTATACTATTTAAGTGATGTCTATCATGTTTTACATAATTTTATGAACTTATTTCACCTTCTTTTCAATTCTTTTCCAACTGAAGCACGAATGTCAATGCACATACCATCATGGGTGATATGCAATCACACAAAAACATTATACCATACAACGCAAACACACACGCGACACATACACAAAATACACGTTCTTATTCTCCATTATTCTGTCGATTATCTTTGTCTAATCCTGTCTCCTGTTCCTTCTCTTCCATACTTTCCCTACTTCAGCATGAACGTCAATGCATGTACTTTCCTGGGTAATATGCAATCACACAAAAGCAACATACCAATGAATGCAAACACACCCGCAAAACATACACACATACTCGTTCTTATTCTCCCTTATTCTATATTTCTTTCTAATCCAGTCTCCTGTTGTCTGTTCCTATACTTACAACCGCCTGACGTTCCTGTTTACTGGGTTTGTTACATCGCCATACATGTATATTAAACAGTGTATGATTTGCATTACTAGATTTTAGCTATCATTGTCCACCCATTCCTGAAGCATTTGATTGCAGCATTAATGATATCATTACTTGTAATTTTTATAATTAATCCTACAAGCCTCTTGAATCATTCGGTTATTTTCCTTTCATATGAATCTCAATGCATATCATTTGTACACGTACATCTATCGTCACATCCTGTACAGTGTATTTTTCGTGTGAGTGAAATAAATTCAGTTCATTTCAATTCAGTATATAACGAATCATATATTTGTATTATAAAGAGTCAATATCTCCGCATAGGTTCAATCAAATGTCAGAAGAATAAAAGTTGAATCAGTCAAATCAAGAATTTCGAGTGCAGTGTATATGTGTATATGTATTGTGTTTGATATCTTAACCAACGTAACATAGGTTTTCTCAGCCAATTTCATAAAATTATCATCCATTTTCATTCCCTGAGCATTCAATTTTGTATGTTTTAACCTATGGAGTGACTTTGGTCAAACAATTTCATTTAATCAATGGTCACAAGTTAATTTTGCATTCAGTTTTGAGTTTTGGTATGAATTTCCACATTTTTGTGAATTCAAAATAGTGCGATGGGTTGGTTAAACACTTCAAGGCACTTAATGTCGTTTTTGAGCGGTTAATCTTTACAACAGAGCATTCAATTAAGTAATACACTTTCACTCAAACGTGACATTGTTTCAATGTGGAAGCAGCAACGCTGAGGGCTTCTGCCGTATCGACATGAGTATGAGTGGAACACGTTGTATCCTTCTATTCTCTATCGTTTGCTCACACCCAGTATCTGCGAGCTTTAGATCTGCGACGCGAACGCTAAGACGACGCAGCCTCCCGGGCTGTTCAGTGGAAATAACACTCTCTCGGGCATTTGTCAAACACCATTTTGGCCTACATTATCGTCGTCTTAGCATTAGCGTCGCAGATCTATCACTGGAGATGAGCGAACGACAGAGAATTACAACGTGCTGAACTCATACTATATCAGTAGTGTTGAAGTGATCAGCTAGATATTAGTATAGATAATATGACGGCATGATGATTTTACTCACCAGTTACTGCTTTGTTTTCTTCTTTGTGTGTGTGTGGGGGGGAGGGGGAGGGGCATTGCCATGTTTTCTGCATTGGCAAAATTTTCAGTATGTCATATTTCTTGTTAGCGTTTACGTGTGAATGCCTCGTACATTTTCATCTTCAGATTACTCCTGGGGTGTTTCATAAAACGGTTCTTAAAGTTACGAACGACTTAAGAACGACTGGTGATCAGTTCGGATGTGCTATACTTATCAGAATTTTCATAATTCAGCACAAGAACTGATCACCAGTCGTTCTTAAGTCGTTCGTAACTTAAAGAACAGCTTTATGAATTGCCCCCTGTATAGACAGATAGATAGATAGAGATGATGATGATGATGATGTATGATAGCAACTTGTATTTTGTCATTTTATGTAATAATCGTATAACTCACTTAAAAAAAAGTCATGATACATTGCTAGCTACTCATTTTGGCTATTTTTTTCTTGCAGCTGTTGTGCTGACTGGTGTTAAACAATCAATACATGGAGCGGTGTGAAAAGTAACGCAGCAATATTTCTATGTTGAAATCGAGAGGTAGTTGATATGCACACAAAACAAAGGGCATCACTCTCCGCCATTCAAACTGGCCAGCTGTATTACATGTTGTGCATGCTTGGGCGTGTATTCCTGTTTGGTGCTGGACTTCTCAATTCTGCGTGTATCATTTCCAACATGTCACGTTTCCACGTGTTGTACGTGATGTTTAGTGTTGTCAAGATCATTTTAGTTAAAACATAATTTGTGGTGCATGCACGATTATTCACAACCATGCTTGCCTTTGGCATTCTTATCTGTATGCTCTGTGCAAATTTTTTTTTTTGTTGTTGTTGTGCTGCAGACCGTGGCTTAACTATGAGCGTTCGGTCCCCGTATATTCCAGTCTGAATCCAGGCGAATGCATATGGAATATGATCGCTGCTCGTGGACCTTGTTTGTTTATTTGTTTGTTTTATTTCCGTACTAAAAATCAACATATTTCATACCTAAAGGTCCAGTGACGAAAGAAAAAATACACACGGAGGGTAGCCCATTTTCAGTAGTGACAATGACAGTCACTTCTGGTCTTCCATAGGGCCGTGTTCACAAAAATGTCACACAATCAGGGACTGATATTAGAATAAAATATACACAAACACAAATGGAACGGCACATACATTACTACATCGTGACAACATTATATACCATTTTGTTACACATTGTTCAAAGGTTTGGAGCATGAAAAAAAAAATCAAGTGGAAAGGAATTCGGTTTTATCTAAATTGACCTTAAAAACAGATAAGGAGGAATTTTGACGTATATCATTAGGTATGTTTTTATACGCTGCTGCAGCTCTGTATGAAAATGATCTCTAACAATAATTAGTTTTAGGCCGTGGTAACTTTAAATCGTTTTGAATACGGAGAGAGTATGGTGATATCTTGTACTTGAACATATCTTTCATATATTCAGGGGTCATGTTATTCATAATCTCATACATAAATGAAAGCAGATGATTTTTTTTTTTGTCTTTTGATCACTGTATTCCACCCTAAGCTATAATGGAAATCACTGAATCACTGGTAGTAATATGGGAATAGGTTTAACTTTCAAAATTAATCTCCCGGCCCTATTTTGCATCTTCTGAAGTTGGGAAAGAGAGTTACCGTTGGCGGATTGCCATACTACATCACCGTAATCAAAATGAGGTAACACAACAGAATTAAATATCAGTTTCAATTCAGTCATATTTACGAATTGTCTCAAACGACCCATATAACTAATCATTTTACTTAACTTATTACATAATTAATTGTTCGATGTTAACATCCCACGATAACTTATTATCTACCATAATTCCCAGATATTTAAAACTATTCACCTGAATTAACTGTTTACCCCTAAGTTTAACATTCAAATACTCTTGCTTTTTTAACATGTTATTTGTACCCAATAACATACAAACAGTTTTATCAAAACTGATTTTTAAATTGTTGTCAGCCATCCATGTTTCCATACTTTCGAACTCTTTTTGCAAAACAAGTTCCACAACTTTCTGGTTTTTATGTGAGTAATAAAAGACCGTGTCATCGGCATTTAAATGGGCCCTGCAGTCAGAAAAAACCGTAGGGACCTATTGATATCATTAATAGATATACTAAACAACAACGGTCCTAACAAGGATCCTTGTGGCACTCCTCTGATTAATAATCTTTCATCCGAAAGGGTATTATTGATTGACGTCCTTATTCTCCGGTTCGAGAGATAACTCTCAAACCACTCCAGTTCTATGCCAGTAACACCCATCTTTTCAAGTTTCGATAGAAGGATCAGGTGATCAACCATATCAAAAGCTTTTTGTAGATCAACAAAGATGGCGCCAACGTATTCACCTTTATCTGTTTATCAATAGAGCGGTGCCAGTCGTCCGTGACGGTAGCAAATGCGGTAATAGTGGAGTGCTTGGGTCGGAAACCTGACTGGTTTCTGCTAAGCAAAGAATGCAAGTTTAGAAAATCGAGCAACTGCTTTTGAACAACTCTCTCCATAACTTTAGAAGCACAGGACAATAAAGAAATGGGTCTGTAATTATTGCAATCCAACTTATCCCTTTTTTATGTATCGGTACAATTTTAGCTACTTTCAATTAATCAGGCACTACCCCTTCAGCTAAGGATTTATTTATGATATAAGTGAAAGGCTCTAATATTTCTGAAATTGCCTCTTTCAATATATATACATAAATTTCATCTAATCCATACGACTCCTTTACTTCCATTAACTTATCATACTTCAGAACATCCAACTGAGATACAAAACAAAAATTGAATTGTTTATCAGACCTTTCCCTGTCATGCAATTTGTGAAAAGAATTTTTCTTTTTCCTTTGCATATCTTCACCACTTACCACATTTGCAAAATGATTATCAAATGTATTTGCTATAACCTGTGAATTTTCTTGAGGGAATGTACAATCAATAACTTTATTCTTGCCCATTACTGATCGCAGTGTTTTCTAGGATTCATTTCTACTTGTTGCGTTGGAAAATTGTTGACATATAGATTTACGTTTTGATTTTCTTATTTCATTTGTTACTCTATATTTCAGACGTTTATAACTTTGCCATAAATCACTATCCCTTCTAATTTTTGCCTTTAACTTAACATTATCTTTCTGTTTCATTTATGCCATAATTATACTGTTCATCCATGGCGAGGGAGTTTTTCGTACTCTTCTCGTCTTAACAGGCATATGCTTATTAACAACCTTCATCAACATACTTTCCCATATATCAACTGAGTCATTTATATCACTGAATTCTTCTACCTTCATCCAATTTTGTCTACGTAAGTCCGACCTGAAAGCTTCCATGTCAACGTTTCGTGATTTTCTGAAGGTTACATACGTCTCACTTTGTGATGTATGTTTGCGTTTCCATACCATATAACTGATATAGTGATCACTCATGCCGTTCTGAATTACACCATATGATTTCACTTTGTCTGAATAATTCGTGAGCATATGATCAGCAAGTGTTCTTGATCTTTCCGTCACTCTTGTATACATTTCATTATACCCCCGCCAAACGAAGTTTGAAGGGGGTATATAGGAATCAGCGGACGGTCGGGCGGTCGGTCGGTCGGTCGGGCGGTCGGTCGGGCGGTCGGGCGGTCGGGCGGTCGGGCGGTCGGGCGGTCGGGCGGTCGGGCGGTCGGTCCGTTGCAAATCTTGCGTCGCGAACTACTTCCTCAGTTTTCAACCGATTCCCATAAAACTTGGCACAGATGTGTGCCTTGGGTTGTAGATGTGCAAGACGTATTTTTTGACAGTACCCAAAAGTACGTTGCCATGGTAACGGCATATTATGGGCAAAAATGGGTACAAATCTTGCGTCGCAAACTCCTCCCACAGTTTTTGATCAATTTTTATGAAATTAGGTACAGATGTTCATCTGAATATGTTAATGTGCAAGACACATATTTCCGCAGAGGCAAAAAGCGCGTTGCCATGGTAACGGCATGTTATTGGTAAAATATAGGGCAAAATGCTTCATGGCAAAACTGCTTCATCAGTGTTCTTCCAATTCTCATGGAATTCATATTGAATGTTTGTCTTAGGATATAGGTCAGCATGACACATTTCTTGACAGTGACAAAAAGTATGTTGCCATGGTAACAGCTCACATATTATGAGCCAAAATGATGGAAAATTTTGTGTTGCAAACTACTTCCTCAGTTTTTGCCCAATTTCCATGAAACTTGGTACAGATGTGTGCCTTTGGTTGTAGATGTGCAAGACGCATTTTTCGACAGTACCCGAAAGTACGTTGCCATGGTAACGGCATATTAATGGCAGAAGATCAAGGAAAGATCTTGCGGATTTAACTACTTCCTCAGTTTTTTGACCAAAGCTTATGAAATGTGGCACACACCTTGATCTTGGTGGGAAGATGTGGAAGACATATTTTTCGGACGTGTCGGAAGCTGCGTTGCCATGGTAACGGCATATAAATGGCAGAAGATCAAGGAAAGATCTTGCGGATTGAACTTCTTCCTCTGTATTCGACTGAAGCTCATGAAATGTGGCACACACATTGGTCTCGGAGGGAAGATGGGCAAGACATATTTTTTGGACGTGTCGGAAGCTGCGTTGCCATGGTAACGGCATATTAATGGCGGAAGATCAAGGAAAGATCTTGTGGATTGAACTACTTCCTCAGTTTTTGACAAAAGCTTATGAAATGTGGCACACACAATAGTCTTGGTGGGAAGATGTGCAAGACATATTTTTCGGACGTGTCGGAAGCTGCGTTGCCATGGTAACGGCATTTAAATGGCAGAAGATCAAGGAAAGATCATTCCTTGGGTAAGACTGTCGTCACAGGGCGGGGGTATTAATCACCTTAAGTGATATTTCTAGTTATTAACCTGTTGTAAACAATATACACTATTAATTTGATTATAAACCTTAATATTTCTTTCGGGTGTTTTCTTCATAATATCACAATTTGTGTCGCCCATAATAACCAGTTGGCCATCAAAACTACTCATAGAATTTTAAAAAATCCTCATAATGATTAAAGAGATCGATTTTTTAGTTTGGAGGTCTATACCAATTCAAAAATAATATTGGTTTGGAGTTTTTCAGACAGATCTTGATGCACAATGCTTCCAGGTTGACAAGTGAATCATGGTAACCAAGGTGAAAGGAATAGATTCGAGTCATTAACATGTACTGCGACACCGCCTCCATTTCTGTCTCTGTCTCTCCGAATTAAAAAAAAAAATGAGGAATATCGATTTCAATGTCTGAAATAGAAGAGTCA
This sequence comes from Diadema antillarum, assembly GCF_040938485.1. Classification (NCBI taxonomy): domain Eukaryota; kingdom Metazoa; phylum Echinodermata; class Echinoidea; order Diadematoida; family Diadematidae; genus Diadema; species Diadema antillarum. The sequence goes on from NW_027271913.1 coordinate 53,525, forward strand.
AGTCTAGTTTCATTCAGGGCAAATACATGTATTTCATTCTCAGTCATGATTTGTTTAATTTCCTCAGAATGTTTCAGGAGGCCAACTATATTCAAATGAACAAACTTAATTCCCTTCTCAGAAAACTGTTGTTCATACCTAAGGGATGGATCTCTCTTTTCACCAGAGTTTGCAGACTTATCTGATAAATTACTGTCTGGGACAATTTCCGAGTTAAGTTCAATGAAATTAGGAAGATGTTGAAAAGAACATCTGTTACACTCCCAGTTTAAAAATAATTCATTGGGATCATTGTATTTACTCACGGGGATTCCTGAACATGATATATGCACCCATCCATCTAACATGAAGTACATCGGAGTGCTTTCTGGTTATTTTTTAAACATCTTGCACAAAGAACACATGGAAACAATTGTACCATTTGAAAACATACACAAAAATATGAATGCGGTACCAAAACAAGATCTAAAGGAAAGAAAAAATGTAAAGAAATAAAGAAAAAAAAACTTCAGTCAAAAGGTATAGGAATGATGTATAACTGTAATCACAGCACTATTCTAAGATTACTAATAAAAACAAATGCAATTTAACCGAAGGTGGAGGTAAAACAGCTTTTGTTTTTCATGTGTATGAAACAAAATAGCTCCCGATCTCCTCTTTCACAAAAAAAACTATTGTGCCCTACTATCAAACCAGCAGGAAAGAGAGTGAGAAAATAAGATCCTATAAAACAGGGAAGGGAATCGAGTAGTCGCTCGTAGTAGAACAAAGATTTCTGGCGCAGGGCAATCTTGACAAACACGATTTGATAGGCCTGCTCAGATTTGTATACGGGATGCCTCATGGCAATTACATAACAGTGGAGAGGGCACAAACTCGAAACAAAATGGGGGGGGGGGGACTGTGTTAAGAACTTTGTAACATTGTAGTGACAATATACACTGCAAAAAGTCCGGTGTTAAATAGTGAACACCGAGCTGGTGTTAAATTTTCGGTGCTCATTTATGGTGTTAAATTAACACCTCCGGGCGTCATTTCCAAATGTTAAACTGTTTTTTGAAGAGTTTCTTAATAGTAACTGCACTTCTTGTTGATTTTTAATTTAAACAAGATGATCAAGAATTTTCCATTAAAATACTATATTTTTGAAAAAAGGTGAAAATAAATTTACACCAAAGTAACACCAGCTGGTGTGGTCTCTTATTGAAGCTGGACAGGTGTTAAACCATTGATGTTAACACCAACAAATATCAAATCAACACCATATGGTGTCATTTTTGAATTAACACCAGTACAGTGTCAAAATAACACCAGGTACAGTGTCAAATTAATACCACGAAGTGTCAGGTGAACTCTTTTCAACACCATCACAGTGCATTTTTAACACCTGTGGGTGTGGTCCTCTATTGAAGTTTGATCGGTGTTAGATTTAACACCCGTGGTGTTAAATCTAACACCGATGTTTTTACAGTGTAATAGCCTAGGTCGATTGTTGTAAGCGAATAGCGAAAAAAGAATATCCCAACTGAATGTCAGCCTCACAATGTGGCAAATGAAAAGAAATATACGCAACATATATATATATATATATATATATATATATATATATATATACATATATATATATATACATATATATACATATATATATATATATATATATATATATATACAACAGAAACAAATAATACTACATAACGATGAAGATTTTTTTTTATATTACATTGCTATTTTGAAGTTAACTGATTATGGTTAAAACCAGATGTATGTGGTTGTTTCGTTTTGGGAACAGATTTAATTCAGCATCTTATATGCCCCATCAGCATCAGATTTTCACAATGCCTATCTATTGGCAATTATTTCGAGGTAAGAGTTGAGAGCATAAAGTGAAAATGGACAGATGGTGCAATAATCGTAGAGGAGAAAACAGTGAGAGTTTTTTTTTTCTTTCAACTGAAGGAAGACTAAAAATAATAGAGATTGCTTGGAGAATTCTTCAACGGCTCTCACAAGATTATGGATCACAAGAAATTAGTGCATTAATTTTGACTGAAAAAAAAGTAGGAGAAGAGAGGAGAAGTAAGTAAAGGGAATTAGACATGGAGACACGCTGCACATGTCATGCGTATTGCTGCGCAAATTGATACATGACCGAAGTACCCACATGTTTTCTACGGTTGTATATATATATATATATATATATATATATATATATATATATATACATATAATATATATATATATATATATATATATATATATATATATATATAAACAAGGAAGGAAAAACTGACCAGAAACAATTGTAATAATAAATAGCGAAAACTTTGAGCAAAGAACTCTTTGCTCAAAACTTTGCTCAAAGTTTTCGCTATATATATATATATATACATATAATATATATAAATATATATATATACGTATATGATATTGTATAGATACGTATACATACACACATACATACATTTGTACGCGCAAACACAAGCACACTTGAATACAAACAATATTATAGATAGATATATAAGCGTGTATGTGTTTGTGTGTGTCTGCATGAAGCATCGTTTCACGTTTCTGTAGTGAAACTTTCACTACAGAAACCAAACTTTAAGGAGACTGCTGTAAAACAGAGTAAAATTCTCTGACGCAATGAGGTAAGAGTTGTTTTTTCTTTTAATCCTTGTAACAGTTGTCCGTAACAGGTGTTTTGGCGCAATTTCACCATTGTTCAAAAATTATACACCAAGGGATTGGTGCTTTTGTTATGAAGTAACCTTGGGTTTAACCTTGCAACGCCCTATAATCACAGATGTGCTTAAATAGTATGGGCGTGAGAAACTGGAGAGTACCGCCATTATATTCATTGAAAGTGCTTACATGTCATCACCGGAGTTGCATTTACACACTACTAGCATCAACGTAATTCATGTTTTTTAATCTTCGAGTACATTCGGCATCAGAATATCAAGAAGCGGAGGAGTAATACGGAAAGGTGCTTTGTGACCACTGAATACTGGATATAGGGATAATCCCCCTCCATTAGTTGAAGTGATAGTTTCAGGGGAAAGGGGAGTGATTTTTTTTTCTTTACTGGATGTAAGCAATGGATACCTCCTGCAGGAGGCGTCGATTTGACGCAGTAATCTGCGTCGTTCTGGTATCAATAGTGTTACCCGTGCTGGTTACGGCTCAACAGGGTAAGTTGTGAACCTTTTCATACATTTCTTACAGTTTATGTATACATGTATATATATATATATATATATATATATATATATATATATATATATTCATATATTAATGTACACTTACATGACTGTGTACGCTTCCAATTTTTGAAAACAATCTCAAGTTAGACCTGAATTCATGAGATTCATTGCGTCACTGTGACATATTGGATAAGACTTTTCATCGCAAGACCCGAATTCGAATCCTGCCCATACAGTGCTTAAACGTCCTTGGACGAGATGTTTTTTCCTCATCATGTCCCTCTCGAACCATTAGTTGTATACATGGATAACTGCATGGCAACGATGGTGTATTATATAATAGCAGGGCCCTCTGGTAGAACAGTAAAATAGCTGCCCTGGATAAAGAAGACCGTGTTAAATAAACTATTCGAAAAAGATCACGTGTAAGATAAGTACTGGAAATTTGGATTTGCAATGAAATAATTTCACCAAGGCTAGACCCATTTAGTACACTTCATTTTATCATAATGTTTCATATAGAAATCTAAATAAAAAACCTATACTTTCAAGCTGTGAAGTGCCAATACAAACGACAATAACATACTTCACAGTTTTCGAATGTGCTCTCTATAGAGTCGTGCAATCTTTTTGAATCCCAAAAGACTGCGTAAATCATATCCACAATTCACCATAAAGACTAACGCTGCATGCATTAATATTTTATTTTACTTTGATTCCTTGTCGTCATAGCTCCACGGGATGCATACCTTCAGGGCCACTCATACGACTTCTTCACAGTGTCATGGACTCTCCCAGTAAACCCAGTTATCGGGTTCGTTGTGCAATACAACATAGGTGCAGATGTACTCATCTTCGACGAGTACATCTTCGATGGGACCCGAACAACAGTCACACTACGCAACGAAACTCTAAATGGAGCTAGGCCCACTAATGTTTTTGTTGTCTCAATCACCACTGGAGGTATCTTACCAGAAAATTCCGTGCAGGCCACTGATATAACAACAAACCCGCCCGCTGGTCGTAAGTCTAAGTGGTGTTTGAAAAAATATCTGTCATTTTAATCTTTGCAGATAGATTCAGTTAATAGTTAAAGGGACATTCTCTTCTTCTACGAACAAATAATCGGCTGCGGGCTTGTACCCATCTTTTTAAAATGAGCGACATATATTTGGTAATGACTAACCTTAACATTAACATTAATCGTAACCATGACCTGGATCTGAAACCGTAACCAATCCTTGGACTTCTAGGAGTTGAGAATATTTCACTCGTTGATCAATAGGCCTACAGGTATTGTCAGTACGGGCGTTCATGAGCACAACAGGTGAACCGGTGGGTTTGGTCTGTTGCGGCATGAACTATGAGAATGTCTATTAAGGTGTAAAACACAGTATTATGGTGCATGATAATCATCACGTTATAATACTTTTGGTCTGTGGACACACAGAACATTCAACTGTGTTACGTAAAGGTGATGAGAGTGTGATGCACGTGCTGAAATTGTCTAATAGTGGCCAGTGCGAGAAGTGAATATGAACTGATAGTGTAGACTACAGAATCCGTATATAATTTAGAGTGCCCCTACGTCATGTCTGTTATTTTCACCACAAGAAAAAAAAAATCTTCATTCAGGTCAATGATTATTTGTGGCAAATTTGTAGATACTAATCTTCATGGCAGATACAATTGTTTTCATTTATAAAAAGAATAGCTTCAGGTGAAATGTCAATTTACATAATTTCCCTTTCAAACAGTACCTGCCTTGGGCAATCAATACTGCAAGAGCCAGATTAAAAAACAAACAAACCTGCTTTCAAATTAAGAGTATGTCTCGTGATACAGTTGAAGAAAAACTAAAAGACTTCTTCCCCCTCAGCATCTTCCCAAATTCATCAATTTCTCTTTCATGAACGTAGGAACATTGCACCATTCAGTGGCGGATCTACAGGGGGGGGGGGGTTTAGGGGGTTTAAACCCCCCTCTTGGGCTGCCAAGTAAAAAAAAAATAAGAACATACAAACAAACAACAACTAATTAGTCAATTATTTGAAGACCAAAATCAACAATAAAGGCACTTTTCTTGCGTAAAAGCTGTCAATTTTAAAACTGAATATGCAAAATTTTCGCCCCTAACGGGGCGAAAATTATAATACACTATACATTATCATATCTTTATACACTAATATTTACTTTATGAGTAAATTTAGTGTATAGATGGTATAGCCTCGCGTCCTCGAGTGTGCCCCGTGGAACATACCTTTAGTAAAGCCTACTTTTTTTCTTTTCTTCTATGCTTTCTTGTAATACAAGAATAATTTTTATTGCTCAAACAATGCGATTACGTTTTAGCTTTTAATGAATACATTTCAGACGAATGGCAAAGTGAGAGTGGCTCGCTCGCTCTGTCCATACTTATAATAGAATGAATAGTTTGCATAATTTATGATCATAGTCCTTCGCGGGGATTTTTTTTAACTGTGTTTAGTTCCCTAGGAATTTGATTTAAATGCCCTAGAAACGCGACTTTTATACTCTGTTTTTACAAAAAGTCCCTATGCGTGGGACATGGGAAGAGGTATATCCCCCTCCCACACCCTCCCCCGCTCTGTCGCTTCGCTCTCGCCGCGGATCTCACACCGTCTCATGAAATAATGTTATACCCCCGTATAATCATAGTCATTTGCAAATGATTCTATTCACTTTTTAATTTCCTAGAAATTTGCTTTTAAATGCTCTATAAACGCGACTTTTGTACTCCCCCTCCCCCCGCTCGGTCGCTTCGCTCCCGCGCCGAGGATCTCAAACCATCACGTCAATGTGCCCATCCCCGTCGAAATTTTGCCCCCCCCCCCAAACCAGACATGTTCCACCGCGCTTGGGGCGCGGGTGGGGCTGCACCAACCCCCCCTCCCCCCCCCAAAAAAAAAAAAAAAAAAAAAAAAAAATATATATATATATATATATATATATACATTGTATATATGTTTGGCAAAAAGAGAGAGAGAGAGAAAATAGAGCATGCAAAGTAATTAATATGCTTAAAATTGCAAGCTGGCAATCCTAAAAATTGAAAATCTCCCTACTGTGGGAGGGGGGATACCCCCCTCCCACACCCTCCCCCCCCCCCACTCGCTTTGCTCTCACTCACTTTGCAATACCCCAGCTCAACCCTTAAACCCCCTCCTTGGAAAAAAGCTAGATCCGCCCCTGCCATTATAGAGCTAGTGACAAGCCACGACCATTTTTTTTTCCAGCGATCATTATGTCATTATTAGAAAGTCGTCCTTAGGGTTTCTAACACTAAGTTTCATAGAGACACAGCAGGAGACTTTATTTTTTATGTTACCTCTGTCTAACCCAGTCCTGCCGGTCGCTCCTACTGGTGGAACCGTACAACAGGTGTCTGAGACAAGTTTTGAAGTCAACTGGAACATACCTGCAGGAGTGGATGGCTTTGTTGTCGTCTTTGCTACCTCCAGTGGAGATTCTGTAACCAGTGTTGACCTCACTCCTACGAGAAACTCATATCTAGCTACAAACCTGATCGCCAACTCTGACTATCAATTCGAACTTTATAGTCAGAGGAACGGCCTAAGAACGCCTGGACCTCTTCAAATTCTTGCTCCCTCTTTTAATTCTTCCCAAGGTGAGAAAAGATAATAAAAATCAGTTAATAGTATGGATAAAAGAGCACAACATTAAAAACGGTATTCCTGTGTTTGCTTCGTGCTTAGTGTAATGCTATGAAACAATGTTTCAACAATGTGGGAGACTTGTGTAATGTTCATGCATTTGTTGTATATGACAGTGTTAACAAGCTTATATTTCCATGTATGTCTTGTCAGTACCCGTAACTCCTTTTATAACGAAGTCTTTGGGACCGGCAGTTTTCTTTCATGATATCGAAATTCGTGAGAACCAATAAAACGTTGAAAGAATATCTAGATGATAATATTTTGCCTTGAATATTACTTTGTTGTATCTGGAATTCCGCGTCTGCGATAACGGGAGTGTACTGTATTCCTTTGCAGCGAGTACGTTGATAACAATAGACTTCTACAACACAACATTCATCAATATGGTCTGGGAGCACAACGCGTCTCTTGCTATCACCTCCTACATCATCTCGCTGTTGGACGCCAACGGGCAGGTGGTGCGAGGACCGACGAGTCGGACACCTCAGCCGAACATGGAGCACTCTTTCGAAGGACTCACACCAGGGACCCAGTACACCATTGACATCAACACTGTCATTGGCGGAGCAACAAATAGTTTTGCTAGACAAACAACATTCACATGTGAGTGCAGAAAGACACTCAGTTGCTGTTGACATCTGTTTTATCTATAAAGATGTACCTCAATAAAGGAAATCATTTCCTGTTGGAATATTAACATGATATAAGTAATTTCACAATCTGTTCTTTCAAAGCAGTGCACAAGTGTGATTACCTCAACCAACGATGATGTTAATTCTAAATCGTTAATAATGCTTCTACTAAAGTCCGTTTCGTGCAATTATGATTCATTTCAAGATAAGAACCTTTCAAAATCTGTTAAGCCAAGTGACAATGACACAAGTTACGACGGCGATGGGTGTGTATGGTAGACGGTTTAACGGGGCACCACGTATTCTTTAATGGGTATGTAGCCCTATGCGGCCTACACACTCTCGCCGTTTTCAATTTTTCAAGTTCCTCTAGAAAACGGAAGAACATGCTTGCCGAAATGTCGAGAGTGGGTAGCCCCTTTTCAGGGATCACATACATCATACCCAAGAAAGAATACGTGGGGCAATGTTAAGCCTTCTACCATCATACGTTCTACCGCCACGTAAGCCTTCAAAGATTTCATTACAATCCTGATGTTTAACTGGAGTCATGAGCACTGATCAGAGGTGTGCCCATTTATGTTAATTTCTTGCCGAGTATCAGAAGTAATGAACCGTTATCAACTTGCTAACGCGTATGGAATATAGAATATAAATCATGCCTCCTACTTATTATTTCTTTCACTTTTACCTCCAGCACCGAAACCACCTGAAAATATACTTGCATACCAGCTTCCGGGCTTCACTTCCCTCCTCTTCAGATGGGACCCTCCGTCTCCACCAAACAACTATTTCATTGATTACGTCATTGCCTATTCTATTGCCGGGTCCAACGATGCCATTGAGATTGTTCGACCCCAGGATGCTAGCAGTGTCCTGCTACAGGGACTGACGCCAGGAGCTTCTTATTTATTTTCTGTTTTAACTAACATCGAACCTTTCAGAAGCCCCTTTGCTCCTTTTACTCCAGTTACTTTGGGTAAGATGTTTATATTGGAAATATGTGGATACTAATCTTGCTTTCTCTCTTTCGACCTGCCGGTAAATTAACATAGATTTTTCTTCAACATTATTCGAATCAATTTGATGAAATAGCCCTAAATACTCACTATATTCTTTGCGCAATTCTTTGTTCAAACTCCATTTTGACAAGAAGCGACAAAACGTGTTTCACTTGTTGATCATTCCTTGTCGTATCTAAGGTGCTTTGGCCGGTGTAAGCATCGGAGCGGTAACATCACGGGAGATGGAAGTCTTGTGGACTGTTCCTATTGCTGGTGTCCAGTCCTATCGGGTGCAATTGTTCAGCGAGGACGGTACGCAGGAATATACTCAAACGGTAGCTGCTGACCAATCTTCCGTGGTTTTTCAAGGTCTCACACCGGATACCCTGTACACAGCTGTGGTGGAGGCCGTCACTGCTGCGGGCTCCAGTGTGGCCGGGTCCGACTCGGCTAGAACAAGTGAGCTAATGCAGGCATCTTGGCAAAGGAGTCAAATGATATTAACACCTTGCCGTTCGGATTGCATTGAAACCTTTAAAAAATTGTAATAAAAAAAAAAGAAACGTGATCTTACTGCAACTAACATTATTGTATATTTATATTGTAATGTTGAAGATGAGTGAAACCGCTTGGATGGCAAATTTGACAAATCGTGTATATTGATTTCCTTCCGTATGCATACGCCCTTACAGTTATCAAGGTAGAAATACATGAAACCCATGCAACCCAGCTCTTTATAATAACCATTACACTGACATCCAAATGTCGAGGTTTTCGATTGAAACACACCCCCCCCCCCGCACACACACACACACACACACACACACACGCATTCACACACACACACACACACACACACACTGATCGAACAAACAAAAATGGTTAACCAAATGCAAGTTTGACATTCCAAAAGAAATAAAAGGGAATAAGAAGAATATAAATAATACATGGACCTATTATCATATACATGTACATTCTGGTTACACTTTGCGGAGTGATATCTATTGCTTTGTACTTGACATACATTAGATCTCTTTACCACACTAATTAGGATGCTTCGTCAATATTATTATGGGAGTTTATTCATGTAACATGACCAAGCCACCAAACGTATAGGCCCACGTGCATAATTTCAGCAGCATTTCTGTATTAACTTTCCAGACAATGAGACAGGTGTCACTCTACTAGGCACGACTGCCAATACAGCTAGCCTTTCATGGACAGCCGTTCCGGCAGCAACGAGTTACATCATTTCTTATATCAGCCAAGACCGGACGCACACAGGGACGTTCACGTCATCTTCGGCTGCAACCACGGCTACTGTGACTGGTCTTCTTCCTCAAACGACCTATACGTTTTCCGTTGTAGGCAGGGACAGTACGACGTCTACAAATGTGGGAAGTGTCAGTGGTACAACAGGCAAGTGTGACTCATTTAACATTTTAATTTTTGTGAGAGAGCATCAAGGCTGCTAGTATATTACCATGACACAGACTCGGCTGTAGAGTAGCATAAAGCCAGTGCTGTTGTACGTACTGTCTTCGCATCAGCACCCCACTTCGTATTAGTGAGCTTTCTGAGAATACTATTCCTTGATGCCACCTTTACCTTGGTCTCAGTGATGTGATCCCTGAAAGTGAGGGACCTGTCAAGTGTCACCCCAAGGTATATTGGCCTTAAAAGTGTTACAGCCATTTTCCATTCCAACTAATCCGTAGTTGACAATTGGCTTCCCTGTTTTTAAGATGAAACACACTGATTTGCGTTGTGTCTGGGTTAGCTCTTAGATGGTTAGTAGCATAGTAGGCGATGAGTAAGTCAGTCCATTCGTAAGGTAGTCCTCGACTTCTTCGAAGATGTTCTTTTTAGATGCAATTACTACAAAATTCATCATCATAGAGGAAGCGTCTAGTGTCTGGTTGAATGGGTTGGTCATTTGTGTAGAGAGGGGCAAGCACACTCCCTTGAGGAAGTGTCCTCCATCTACTCCTTTTACCACCGAGATCTACGAAGAATCTGCGGTTTGATAGCATGTTGCAGATCCGCTCTGTGAGTCTAACGTCTGAGCTTATCTCATACAGTTTCTTGGAAGGATACGGTGGTTGACTGTGTCGTGTGCTGCAGAAAGATCGACAAAAGCAGCACCAGTGATTTTTCTGTTCTCAAAACCACCCTCGATAAACTGTGTGAGGTTCAGTAGTTGTCCTGTGCATGTTTTCCATGTCTGAAATTCGCCTGCTCGGGGATAAGGTGATCAACAACGAACGACGCTATACGGTATAGGAGGAGTCGTGCAAACAATTTATACATGTGGCAGAGTATAGGGATATTGGCGTGTAGCTCTTAGAGATTGCAGGGTCTTTGTCAAATTTCAGTAGAGCAATGACTTTTACTTTCCACCACACCTTTGGGATCTTGTTGGACTTAGCACATTCGTTGGTCACATCAAGAAGCCATCTGCATTCACCTGGTCCGAAGTTTTTAATCTGTTCCAAAGAAAATCATCAAGACCTGCAGCCCTGTCGTTTTTTAAAGCCTTCATTGCAGATTCGAGTTCACTCATAATGAGCGGTCTTGTGAAATCTTAGTCGTCTTGTGGAGATACATTAGCAGCCCTACGAAGTTTAGCCCTCTGAAGACGGTGATTTGGATTTCCCCGACTATTCAAGAGGAGTTAGTGGGCAACCTGATTAGCGGTGACGCGCGGCCTTGGCTGCGGTTTCGGGTTGTCATTTCATCATTTCATAGGACGCAGATAGTCTTCCAGGCTGGCTTGTCTGCTACTATGAGTCATATTCAACAGTAATACATGAGCTCTTTGATCACCTATTCAGGCGTGACACTGTCCGGACATTGAGCAAAGATGGACAAATTCGCCTCTGATCGTATCAACATTGGGTCATTTGTGAGATCATCTTTAGCCATGATCACCGGTGGAGTTTCTCTTCGTGTAATAACGATTAACATCGTCGTGTAGCCTTCGTACGGATATATCGAGTGCCACCACGTGACCCTTTAAGCATTGTTTGACTTTCAGGCAAATTCGGAGCTAACTTTGCACGAGACAGAAAATTCCATGTTCGTATCGCCATCTTGTGTAAACGTTGGGACAGCGTGACACCACCTTAAATGATTGATATGACGTGGCATTTTAAGTTGTGATGTTTCTGATCTTTTTGAACTGAAGATGAAAAATACAGATGTCGTTCAAATATCTTCAGAACGCCAGATCAATCAAACTATCCTCAGCATCCTATCAGTCATTGCTGTAGTGGTGCTATCTATATCTATTATCTGTCTGTAATAACCCTATAATATCTATATCTACTGTTATCATTCTCGTTTGTTGCGTTGGTGATGGTGGTTATCAAAACTGATATCGTTATTAGTATAATTCTTCTCTCGGCTTCATTTCTTTTCACAGATATTTCATTGGGAGCAACTGCTACGGCGACATCAGAAACCACAATTTTTGCGAATTGGACGGCAGTCCCCGATACCACTGTGTATCAGATCACTTACACTTCTGATAACTCACAGGCTTCCCTTGTGTCTAACGGAGCGAACTCAATCATTATCCCTAACCTCATCCCTGGGACGACGTATAGCGTCAGAGTTGTGGCTTTCAGAAATGACGGTTCCCAGTTGGAGGTTGGCACAGACACTGCCACTACTGGTAAGAAAAGGAAAATATTTGAAAAAAAAAGAGTGCTGCGTTGACACAAAAAAAAATAAACGACTAACGACAAAGTAAAAGTTTCTGGAATTCCTCTACCCCCCTTCCTCAAAAACAATAAAAATAAAGGAACATGACTGTGCAGGGGCACCTGTTACCCTAGTGTTTCGTTGAAGTATGTGACGACTGTTTCTTCTCGGTACGATTTCTTCACAACGCATGAAAATACAGGGACAAATGTTAATACCCTGTCTGTCTGAGGCTCTTTGCTTGTATCTGTTATTTCTTTATCAAATGATATGAGCAATCATTCTTATGTTATCGATTATGAGGTGGTTACAACAAAATGCACATGCTCTCTTTCTCTCACATTATTGAAATGACAAGTCTGGCTAATGTCCATTTCCGCTGACTAATTCATTATTTCATTAGTTCTTCATTTCATTAGTTCATTATTGATCCCCAAAATGCAGAACTTTCCGGATTCCAATGAAATCTATTAAAGCCGACAAGTGTATTTTTGGAACCCTGTTTTAAGGCAAATTTGATAAAGATTCGACACTGATAAGGGTCATCGGATGAAAGGCTGATAGCTGCATGATATCTGAAGGAATTTCATCAGAGGGTCCGATTCATCTGTTTGTTTCTTTTGGTTTTTGTTTTGTTTTGTTTTGTTTGTTTTTTTTTTGGGGGGGGAGGTACATTTGTGAATGATCACACACAAAGTCCGACAATCCTGACTCTGTAAATCAAAAATTGTAAATATATTAAAGCTGGTCAACAAGCGAGTCCCAAAACCTGCACACCTCCAGACTAGCCATGGATATGCTGGGAGGCAAAAAGGCATAAAGAAGAAAACTGAGACGACCGCGTCCTTACTGGGCCATGGCTGTTCAGCCATATTTGCACTCGGGTAGTAGGCTGTTGTATGGACTACACCATACTAATGAATGAACTGAGGATGGATGGTACGTCGTTCTTCAATTTCGTGCGAGTTAAGAATTCTTTTTTTTTTTAATGAACACCTCCAAAGACTCGCATCAAATCTCACAAATGGTGATACCCGTATCAGGGCAATTACCCCCAGAGGACAATTACCCCCGGCTGTACTGGTCAGTGATAAGGTTACAGTAAAGATTAGGGTTAGGGTTAGCGTATTGAGTTTGGGTTACTGTTAGGATTAGGTTCAGTATCAAGATTAGGGTTAGGTTCAGGGGAAGAGTCCGGGGTAATTGCCTCGGGGGTAATTGCCGTAGACCCGGTGATACCAATGTTAGAAGAGCCCTAGAAAGAGGACCCAAGTTAGCTTGCACCCTAAGGTGCCTTTCAGCTGGCGAGAGGTACCAGCCACTGTCGTGCAGCCTCAGGGTTGTCCAAGAGACCGTCTGCAGATATTTATTCCTGAAGTCTCTCAGGCCAAAGTGGGTGAGTGGCGTCCGATGTCCCCCCCCCCTCCCCCATCCCCCGAATCAGAGGCTCATCTCATATCCAACATGCAAAGATTTCAACAGCGTTTCGATGCGTTCCAATCAAATCTTACCTGACAGGCTCCAGAGACTCACACCAAGGCCCCACAAGGGTCATGCCAATGCTGGAAGAGCCCTCAAACTTGGACTCAAGTTAAAAAGTTGATAGTTGTTTATTATTGGACACTCAAAAGTCTTTTTAGGACGTTGGCCAGACATGCCGGATTGTTATACAACACGAATTTGACACACATCGAACAGACTTAACACTTATCCGACACTGACTCGACTTGCAACCAAATGGCGACCGATGGCGAACTACACAGTGTAAACTCTGAACTTTGTTCCTTCATTGGGCGATCTGTAGGAACTATAAGCTCAGAAACAATCTTGCCTCATCGCATCACGCCCGCTACGTCTAACATTGACCTGATAGTCTGCCAACATTAATCGGATTCATCGGACTGTGTATTATATACTTCAGTGAGTGTCCGAAAACAAACATTGCTTCTGAGAGTTACCGATTAGCCAAAAAACCCAAACAAACAAACAAACAACCCTATAGAAGGGGGTTTAGAAACAGCATTGATTAGTCATTCATATCCATATTCCAGAAATGACTAAATCGATGTACCTTAAAAACTATACGATACCAACATGTTTCACGCTAGAATTAAAAAAGAAGAAGAAGAAAACGGCAGGAGTTTTCATTTCTGTTCCACAGACTCTGCTTTTTATTTCGGAAGTGGATGTGATCAATGAAATGTACCTGGGACGCCAGTACTGTTGTTTTTATTCTCTATCTGAGTTAGAGTGTTCTTTCATCTGGACAGAATCCGGTTGAAGTGACGTGTGATAACGTATGTGTGGTTTCCAGGGAGAATGTTCTCGCTCTTTAACTCATACCAAATACAAAGACTAGCAATACGTCATGAACTAGAGTGATAGTCGCCAAATGGTAGTGCTTTTGTAGAGAGCAGTGTAAACACTTTACGCCTTAGTGAACTCTGTCAGTGCTATAGACTCCTCTCTTTTGTCCGATGTATGTTTCTGTTGAAACAAATAGCTTTCTGTATATCTTTATTTAATAGACAGAAAGACTGCAAGCATATAAATCAGCATCTTATTACTTTGCATGTGGATGTGGGGGGAGGGGGGGACTCTGTTGATCTGTAATCAAAGATTGCCAACTTTGGCTTTTATAAAGTCAGAAACATGAGCGAGATATGTGCATGTTTTGTCGTAATCACTGCATACTTGCGTAACACATACAAATTAATGTTTATAACATTGGCTAAAGTACATTAAGGGCCAGGGGTAGAAAGTTGTAATCAAATGAAATAAGTGAAATCAATCTATTTCTCTCATTTTTCTCATGTAATCTCTGTCACAAGAACGTCAAACATCAGTGACTGTTCAAAACATTACGTCGGACACGGCTGTATTGGTGTGGGATCAAATAGCAGGCACTGCGTTCTACACAATCACCTACACAGACGGGGTGACCAGCGCCACAGTCCCGTCCAGAACGACGAGTGCTACCATCACCAACTTGACCCCGGGCAGTACTTACACTTTCACCGTACAAGGCGGCTCTCTCACTAATCGCATAGATGTCGGCTCTGCTACTGCTACAACACGTAAGTCTTCTGACAGCTGTCTGAATCACAAGACATAAGCGTGAGAGATACATCGTTTCATTGAAACCAACATCTTCACTTTAGCAAAACGAAAATGTCACAAGCCAAAGTTAGCTGACATATAAAAGGTGTGAGTAAATTAGACATGGAAGATTATCGTCTTCAGTAATATGCGCTTACACAATGAACGATGTAATGTGCAAAGCTAAAGTCCATCTTAGGTGTGAAAACGCTACAAGGACACGGAAAAAGTACATAACAGCGGAGTGGTTTAAACCCATAATTGACGTGTTGAAATATTTTTGACCGAATTGAAATATATCATCACGTTGAACTCCAATCCGTCAGTTTTGTTATTCTCCTTTCTACAGCTCTTTCACAATAACTGTCAAATTGAGTGTAAATAAGAGTGTTGTTCGCTATTCCGAAGGTTAGATAAGAGAAATGATATGAGTTTTGCTACCCCGGAAATGAAATGATATTCGCTGAGTGATGTTCGGTATCCCGAAGGTTCATTAACCCTGAAAAAAAAGAAAAGAAAATGAGATTCTCTCTTCCGAAATAAACAATTTCTCTATACTTCAGGAGTCACCAGTCTGAAAGTGCAGAAAAGTTCGTAATTCGAACATTTGTGGCGTCACTCAGAAAGTTCGTTAATCCCCATTGAAATATGCGGAATTTCGCAATTCGAAGATTTCTTGATCTGAAGAGCAAATGAGATTTGTTATTCAGAATTATAAGGTTCCTTAATAGAAGTAGCATTAGGTAATTGTCTTTATCATTGCTTACTTTGATAACTGAATAATCTCTGCCGAAGCGGGAAGGGGGATGTCATTTTATTTTCTGTCGAATATAGTAAGTAGGAAGGAGCTTATCTATGACCATGTTCAGGCGGGGAGGACAGAGGATCATTTAAAAATGATGATCGGTTTAGTGGATTTTTTTTTCTTTCTTTTTTTGCCTTTGAGTGGCCTTTATAACAATTGTTTGTCCGTCATGCATGGCTCAATCTAAAGCAAGGAAAAAGATACCTTTTTTTTCGTTGGTAGCATAATTACATATTACGATTTATATTCCCATTTGTCAATAAGTATATGTATTGTGTGTGTTTGTGTTTACATACTTGCGTGTGCGTATGTGTACACGTGTGTGTTTGTGTGCGTATTTTAAATCAATTTTTAATACCTAATATCATACTTGTTTCTTCAATTACAACAGCGTGTTTATTTCATTTTCAGAATGATGAACGTTATTCAACTTTCAAAATAATGGACCTTATTTCTTTTCATTTTGAGGATTATTGAACCTTTTGGAATATCTATATCGAACCTTTAGTTTTTTTTTAATAAGGTTTCGCCTTGTAAATAACGAACCTTACTTCACCGAACCTTTGGAATATAATGTTTTGCCTTGTAAATAAAGAACCTTATTTTACCGAACCTTTGGAATAACGAACCCTTACCAATGTTTCGCCTTCAAAATAACGAACCTTATTTCACCGAACCTTTGGAATAGCGAACCTTCGGAAGAACGAACATGACGAACCTTCGGAATTACCAACCTTATTTCATTTCTTATTTACAAACCTTCCGGAAAACGAACTCTAACCCGAAATCAAGCCACCTGTCTGGTAATGACCGTATAACGCAACATGTTTTGGTTAACACAGTTCCAGTGCTTCAAGTCATTTCTCAAACTCCTACGACCGCCACTCTGAACTGGACAGCTATACCGAACAACATCGTGTATCAGATTATTGTGTCGGGCCCCGAAGGCACTCGGCAGCTGGCCACTACCGACAATTTTATCACAGTGACAGGTTTGACACCACGGAACCAGTACCAAGTGAACGTATTGGGCAATGCTCCAAGTTCGGTTAACGTTGGAACGGCAACAGTACAAACAGGTAGGCGGAATGGAAAGGCGTTTGGGGATGTTGGCCGCTGTTGAACAGAATTGCCAGACAAAGCACGTCATGTCATTAGGGTCAGGAGTACAGTTGTAATTCTAGGCAAAGTGACAGTGTCTACACACATGTGTATGACGTAACGTTTGTAGGAGTTTTGTGGAAGAGCGGCAGAATATTAGATGTTGAATCTCCTAAAATGATTTAGATGAAAGGATGAATCGGTGTGATGATGGCCTATACCTAACCGTAACGTTGTATTTAAAGTACTGTGAATATCTCGAATAAAGCTTTATCTGTGTGTATGATATGCATCCGGCCGAGCGAATCTCCTCTTGCGCGCAAAGGCATTTTCATCACTTACTCATTAATGTTGTAAAAAGAACTAGACTTGGAATTTGTCAAGACTGACAAATTAGGTGATCCGATTTTTTTTAATCAATGATTCGAGTCCTGATCGCAATAGGCATGACCATATAGGTTTCATCTGTGTTTAGAGACATTGGACGTGTGATATTTGGATTCTCATTTAGAAAAGAGAGTTAGGTCTGCTATCTCTGTTACCAAATTCGGTATACACTATAAAGAAGATACAGAATGAAGTATATTTGACCATTGACCCAACTTTGCACAGCCAAGATGGCATCTGACCAAAAAGTGGTTATTTTGTGAAATGATTCTTGTAACATGGCCTTTGCGTGTGTAAAATATGGGAAAGATAGGACATGTATTCACCAAGATACAGGTTAAAACATTTATGACCTTTGACCCTAATTTACATACCCAAGATGGTGTCTGATCAAGTAGTTGTTATTTTATGAAATAATGTACGTGACATAAACTAAACATGTGCCAAATATGGGGATGATAGGGGCTGTTTTTCTTGAGTTATTGCAAAGAAAGTTGCAGAGAGAAAGAAATATCTCAATACATCGAATATAAGTTTGATGTCAACCAAGTTTTTACGTGATCTCGGCATCGTATGAAAAAATGAAGAATCACTGATGATAGCCCAAAGTCTCAGCTACATCATATTGAAATCTGGGAGAAATTTACAGAAGAGTAAGTGAGGTAGTGCTCGATAAAGAAAGTCATGTCAATTTTCATTTCCAGAAAAATTCCCTCCCATAGAGATAACACGTAAACTGGTTAAATTTGACAAGGTTACATTATATCCATTTTCACGTGGTGAAGACATCATCCGATTAAAACTTTGATTAACAAAACTTAAAGAGTATTACATTGGCTACAACATACTAACATCTGGAAGAAATTCACCGAAGGGTAATTGAGCTAGTCGTCGATAAAGACAATCATGTCAATTTTCACATCTAGAAAAATTCCCTCCCATAGAGATAACACGTCATAATAAAGATAAAGAAAGAAGTACATATGACCTTTGACCCTACTTTGCACAGACAAGATGGCGTCTGAGCAAAAAGTGGTTATTTTGTGAAATGATTCTTGTAACATGGTCTTTACGTATGCAAAATATGGGAAAGATAAGACATGTATTAACCAAGATACAGGATGAAACATTTTTGACCTTTGACCCTAATTTACATACCCAAGAAGGTGCCCGATCAAGTAGTTGTTATTTTATGAAATAATGTACGTGACATAAACTAAACATGTGCAAAATATTGGGCTGATAGAGCTTGTTTTTCTTGAGTTATTGCAAAGAAAGTTGCAGAAAGAAAGGAATATGAAAATACATGGAAGATAAGCTTTAATTTCAACCAAGTTTTTGGGCATGATGCCGACTCCGTATGAAAAAACGAAGGGCACACTAACGATAGCCCAAAGTCTCAGCTACAACATACTAAAATATGGGAGAAATTCACCGAAGCATAAGTGAGCTAGTGCTCGATAAAGATAGTCATGTCAGTTTTCATTTCCAGAAAAACTGCACTCCCATAGAGATAACACGTAAACTGGTCAAATTTGACAAGATTACTTTAAATCCATTTTTACGAGGTGATGCCGTCATCCAATCAAATTGTTGTTATTATATATCTGAAAGACCATTTAATAAGCTACAACATATTGAAATTTGGACGTAAATCAATTAAAGAAAAAGTGAGATATGCTTGAATGAACTTGACATTTGATGACGTCATTTTGAAAATTTACTTTTTTAACTTTATTAAGAAATTTGATATCTTTGAATGACTTTTTCAGTATCGCCAACCTATAAACTGACATGTACAACTCATCAGCTTTCAGAATATGTAAAAAAAATGGGGGGTCACCGTCCATCCTGACGAGTAAAATCGGATTTAAAATTGGCGGTTTTGGGGCATTGTTGTACTGTATATCGCCATTGACGCGCGCGCGGAATTTCAACTTTGACAGTCCCGTATGACGTCATATTGAGTCGGATTGACTTGAAACTTGCTAGAAATATTCCTTGACTTTTCAGACATCCGATAAATGTAAAAAATCGGGAAATTTCTGTTGCATATGAGCTGTACGTGCGTATATGTGCGCGCGCGTACGCGTCCGTCCAATTTTTTCAATTTTTCAAAAAATGCTCCAAATGGTCTGAAACGTATGCAAAAAAAATTTGAGCTTGATTGGAGCATACAAATATTTCAACGCGCGCGTACGCGCACGTCTTTACGATGCGAGGAATTCTGAAAATATGGGTAGAATTCCCTTGAATTGAAATTTATGTGACGTAAATTTCATTGAGAAATTCCACTCCATTAATGAGATATGATTGAAAATGTGTTTTCATATAATGACGTCATAGTGACGTCACGGTCGACTGATCACTACGATTTTACTTGACATGTCGTCTTTGGGACATGATACACATATGGTATAAGTTTGACATTCATAGGCAATGCACTTTCTGAGCTTATCTCTACACAACTTTTGCGGAGAAATAAAGAAGAAGAAGAAGAAGAAGAAGAACAAAGAACTAGAGATTGTAATTTGACATCACTGACAAATTAAGGTGATCCGATTTTTTGTTTTATCAATGATTCGAGTCCTGATCGCAATAGGCATGACCATACAAGTTTCATCTGTGTTTAGAGACATTGGCCGTGTGATGTTTGCATTCTCATTTAGAAAAGGGAGTCATATCTGCCATCTTTGGTACCAAATTCTGTATACACTGAATAACGAAGATACAGCAATGAATACATATGACCTTTGACCCACCTTTGCACTCCCAAGATTGCATCTGATGAAATAGTGGTTATTTTGTGAAATGATTCTCGCGACATCGTCTATACGTGTGGAAAATATGGGAAAGATAGGACAGGTATTCACTAAGATACAAGATGAAACATTTATGACCTTTGACCCTAATTTACATACCCAAGATGTTGTCTGATCTAGTAGTTGTTATTTTATGAAATAATGCACGAGACATGAACTAAACATGTGCAAAATATGGGGGTGATAGGGCGTGTTTTTCTTGAGTTATTGCAAAGAGAGTTGCAGAAAGAAAGAAATATCTCAATACATAGAAGATAAGCTTTAATTTCAACCAATTTTTTATCGTAATCCCGACATCGTATGAAAAAACAAAGGAAATGAAACGATAGCACAAAGTCTCAGCTACAACATATTAAAATCTGGGAGAAATTCACCAAAGGGTAAGTGAGCTAGTGCCCGATAAAGACAATCATGTCAATTTTCACATTAAAGAAAATTCTCTCCCATAGAGATAACACGTCATAACGAAGATACAAAAAGAAGTACAATTGACCTTTGACCTCAATTTGCAACGACAAGATGGCATCTGAGTAAAAAGTGGTTATTTTATGAAATGATCCTTGTATTATGGTCTTTGCGTGTGCAAAATATGGGAAAGATAGGACATGTATTCACTAAGATACAGGGTGAAACACTTATGACCTTTGACCCTACTTTACATACCCAAGATGGTGTCCGATCAAGTAGTTGTTATTTTATGAAATAATGTACGTGACATGAACTAAACATGTGCAAAATATAGAAGTGATAGAGGCCGTTTTTCTTGAGTTATTGCAAAGAAAGTTGCAGAAAGAAAGAAATATCTCAATACATCGAAGATAAGCCTGAATTTCAACCCAATTTTTTGACGTGATTCCGACATCGTATGAAAAAACAAAGGGCACACTTACGGTAGGGTAAAGTCTCAGCTACAACATATTAAAATCTGGGAGAAATTCACCGAAGGGTAAGTGAGCTAGTGCTCGATAAAGATAGTCATGTCAATTTTCATTTCCAGAAAAACTGCACTCCCATAGAGATACCACGTAAACTGGTCAAATTTGACAAGATTACTTTTAATCCATTTTTACGAGGTGATACCGTTATCCAATCAAAATATTGTAATTTTATGTTTGAAAGAACATTAAATAAGCTACATCATACTGAAATCTGGGTGAAAATTGACAAAGGACTAGTGAGATACGCTCGAATGAACTTGAAATTTGATGACGTCATTTTGAAAATTTACTTTTTTTACTTTATTAAGAAATTTGATATCTTTTAATCATTTTGTCAGCATTGCCACCCCATGAAATGACATGTACAACTCATCAGCTTTCAAAATATGTACAGAAAATGGAGGGTCACCGTCCATCCTGACGAGTAAAATCGGATTTAAAATTGGCAGTTTTTTGGCATAATTGTACTGTATATCGCCATTGACGCGCGCGCGGAATTTCAACTTTGACGGGCCCGTATGACCTCATATTGAGTCGGATTGACTTGAAACTTGGTAGAAATATTCCTTGACATTTCAGGCAGCCGATAAGTGTGAAAAAACGGGAAATTTCTATTGCATATGAGCTGTGCGTGCGTATATGAGCGCGCGCGTACGCGTCCGTCCAATTTTTTCAATTTTTCAAAAAATGCTCCAAATGGTCTGAAACGTGTGCAAAAAAAATTTGAGCTCGATTTGAGCATACAAATATTTCAACGCGCGCGTACGCGCACGTTTTAAGATATAGATGAATTTTGAGAATGTTAGTTAATGCGCTTGACTTGAACTATATGTGACGTAAATTTGATTGAAAAATTCCATTCCATTAATGAGATATGAATGAAAATGTGTTTTCATATAATGACGTCATAGTGACGTCACGGTCGACTGATCACAATGATTTTACAAGATTTGTCGTCTTTGGGTCACCATACATATATGGTATAAGTTTGACATTGATAGGCAATGCACTTTCTGAGCTAACCTCTGCACAACTTTTGGGGAGAAATAAAGAAAAAAAAGAAGAAAGAATCCGTACAGATACAGAAGGTGATCCGAGAGGATACTCGGATCACCTAACTAGAGATTGTAATTTGTCATCACTGACAAATTAAGGTGATCCGATTTTTTTTTTTAATCAATGATTCGAGTCCTGATCGTAATAGGCATGACAATACAAGTTTCATCGGTGTTTAGAGACATTGGCCGTGTGAGGTTTGGATTCTCATTTAGAAAAGGGAGTCATATCTGCCATCTTTGGTACCAATTCTGTATACACTGAATAACGAAGATACAGCAACGAATACATATGACCTTTGACCCACCTTTACACTCCCAAGATGGCATCTGAGGAAAAAGTGGTTATTTTGTGAAATGATTCTTGCGACATCGTCTATATTCGTGTGCAAAATATGGCAAAGATAGGACAGGTATTCACCAAGATGCAAAATGCAAAGTCTTAGGTACAACATAAAATCTGGGAGAAATTCACCGAAGGGTAAGTGAGAGCTAGTGCTCGATAAAGAAAAGCATGTCGATTTTCACATTTAAAAAAAATCCCTCCCATAGAGATAACACGTCATAACGAAAATACAGAAAGAAGTACATATGACCTTTGACCTCACTTTGCACACCCAAGATGGCGTCTGAGCAAAAAGTGGTTATTTTGTGAAATGATCCTTGTTACATGGTCTTTGTGTGTGCAAAATATGGGAAAGATAGGACATGTATTCACCAAGATACAGGATGAAACATTTATGACCTTTGACCCTAATTTACATACCCAAGATGGTGTCTGATCAAGTAGTTGTTATTTTATGAAATAATGTACGTGACATGAACTAAACATGTGCAAAATATGGGATTGATAGCCATTGTTGTTGTTCATCTATTGCACAGAAAGTAGTAGAAAGAAAGAAAAATAAAGAAAAAAATATGTTATTTTATAGAAATTTGAAGGAGAAGCATAAAAAAATCAGAAAAAGATAAAGTTAGGAAGGGAGATTAAGAATAACTAAAGAAAAAGAAGAAAAAAAGTGTTTAAAAAAATGAAAAAAAAAAATATTGGCAGGGGTGAGCCTCGAACCAGGGACCTTAGGATTACGAGTCGGATGCGCTATGCAATGACCTATTTCATGCTCCATAGGCCCTGTGTATTAAGCAAAATGACGCTGCATCGAAGCCACGTGCCATTTTCAGCCAAGTTTTTCGACGTGATGCCGACGTCGTATGAAAAAATGAAGGGCACACTTACGATAGCCCAAAGTCTCAGCTACAACATACTAAAATCTGGGAAAAATTCACCGAAGCAAAAGTGAGCTAGTGCTCGAAAAAGAGAGTCATGTCAATTTTCACTGCCAGAAAAACTGCTCTCCCATAGAGATAACACGTAAACTGGTCAAATTCTACAAGGATACATTCAATCCATTTTTACGAGGCGATGACGTCATCCAATCAAAATGTTGTTTTTACATTAATGAAAGAACATTTCATAAGCTACAACATACTGAAATATGGGAGAAAATTGGCAGAGGATAAGTGAGATACGCTCGAGTAAACTTGTAATTTGATGACGTCATTTTGAAAATTTACTTTTTTTACTTTATTAAGAAATTTGATATCTTTTAATCATTTTGTCAGCATTGCCTACCCATGAAATGACATGTACAACTCATCAGCTTTCAATATATGTAAAGAAAATGGGGGGTCACCGTCCATCCTGACGAGTAAAATCGGATTTAAAATTGGCAGTTTTTTGGCATAGTTGCACTGTATATCGCCATTGACGCGCGCGCGGAATTTCAACTTTGACGGCCCCGTATGACGTCATATTGAGTCGGATTGACTTGAAACGTGGTATAAATATTCCTTGACATTTCAGACATGCGATCAAAGTGAAAAAACTGGAAATTTCAATTGCATATGAGCTGTGCGTGCGTATATGCGCGCGCGCGTACGCGTCCGTCCGATTTTTTCAATTTTTCAAAAAATGCTCCAAATGGTCTGAAACGTGTGCAAAAAAATTTTGAGCTCGATTGGAGCATACAAATATTTCAACGCGCGCGTACGCGCACGTTTTAAGAGAAAATATGAATTTTGAAAACATGAGTAGAATGCGCATAACTTTAAATATATGTGACGTAAATTTCATTGAAAAATTCCATTTCATTAATGAGATATGATTGAGAATGTGTTTTCATATAATGACGTCATAGTGACGTCACGGTCGACTGATCATAATGATACATTAGATTTGCCGTCTTTGGGACATGATGCATACATGATATAATTTTGAAATTGACAGGCAGCGGACTTTCTGAGCTAACCTCTGCACAACTTTTGAGGAGAAATAAAGAAGAAGAAAAACAAAGAATCCGTACAGATACAGAAGGTGATCCGAGAGGATACTCGGATCACCTAATCAGTACAGATACAGAAGGTGATCCGAGAGGATTCTCGGATCACCTAATAAACTAACAAAGTATCCTGCCAGGAGACATTTCTCTATCACTTGCCTTGAGAGGTTGAATGAGTATCGGAGTTACTTCGCCTCCCCTGGTATCATGACGCTTCCTAGGCCATACGTGGCAGAAGCGATGGTATAAATTGTGAATCGTTCTGGTAATGTCAGTTAGTGGCTGTGATTATGTATACTTCCACTGTAACATGAAGTCACATTGTAAACTATTATCTGATTTGTGTTAATCTTTTGATGTTTATTATCATGTCTATGCATGTAGGAAATGTGTATGGGCAAGTGCGTTTACGTATACATTTTTCTTGCATATTTCATGTACGCATTAACTGAATTTCTTTTTGTTGCACTGTCTTAATGACGCCGTTTCACCTGCTTGTACTATTTCATAGTCATCACTGTTACTTTATAATAATTTCATACTATGTGTTGCTTGAAGGTTTGCATGGTGAAGTAAATTAGGAAGAAAGGTTTGCGGTGGCACCATGTGTACGTAGTCCTTAAGCGGATCGTTGCTTGGCAGAAGAAGAGCCTAGAAAAAGGAGAATTGAAGAGGGAAGCGACATATGGGGGTTGCAAGGAGGGCAAAAAGTGAAGAGTGGGGGACAGTCATGGGCTGGAAGTTGAAGTCGCACTAGTGGAGACGGCAGAGAAGGGAACAGAGAGAGTGGTAAGGAAGAGTAGAGTGAAAATGAAGTATTAAAGATGTTCGGACATCTTTATGAGGAGAAAGATGAAATAAAAGGGAAGAGGAAGAGGGAGGAGTTGAAGGTTGGAAAATCATGGAGATACGAGAGAGAAGTGAAGATTCCTGAAACCAAAGAGAAGAACGAAGTCGGCGAACAAAGTGGACTATAGAATGGGGAATCAATGGAGAAAGGATGAATAATCCCGCGGAAGAAAGGAAAGTCGAGGAGAGTCTTCCCTTCTATTTCATCTTTCTCCTCCTAACAATGTCCGAACATCTTACTTGATTCTCACTCTACTCTTCCTTACCACTCTTTCTGTTCCCTTCTCTACCGTCTCCACAAGTGCAACTTCAACTTCTAGCCCATTACTGTCCCCCACTCTTCACTTTTTGCCCTCCTTACAACCCCCATAATATGTCGCTTCCCTCTTCAATTCTCCTCTTTCTAGGCTCTTCTTCTGCCAAGCAACGATCCGCTTAAGGACTACATACACATGGTGCCACCGCAAACCTTTCTCCCTAATTTCATGCTATTTCGGTATGGAAATATCAAATGAAATAAAATGAAAATGTAAATAGATATAACACTGGTAGAAATTTCATACTCTGAAATAGCCATTAGACCTTACCTATTCAATCAATATAACGACTATTAGACTTGATATTGGCACACCAAACGGCTTTGGCCCAAGATGACTAAAACAAGCAGCGAATTACCTTTTAAAGGCACGGGGCCTTTTGTTTCTGGGCATCTCTTCATCTGAAGATTTTTTTTTTCATCTCATTATTCTTATATGTGAACCTCTCATTTTAATAGAACTGGATTCTGTAGTAAATGTATTGGGCACCAGTGCACAGACAGTAAGCCTCGACTGGACACCTATAAATGGCGCTACGTCCTACCGCGTTGATTATCTGGCTTCTGGTCAGACAACCCCATCATCGATAACAACAACCCAGCCGAACGCAGTGATCGATAATTTGCAGCCAGGAACAACTTACACAATCTCTGTGGTTGGTCTCATTGGAACGACGGAAACTGTTGATGTGGGCTCCGCGACTGCCACTACAAGTAAGCGAAGGGCACATCGAATAAACTCCTAGTTTACCTTGACTAAGATAAATAATTTCCTTGTTCTCTCACCCTATTAAACGAAATTTCTTTCAGATTTCTAATATCAAATTTGTCCTCACGCGACTTTATTAACGAAACTTTATTTCTTGCAGGTACACTCTTCAATCTCACGGCTAACATCACTAACTTCCAAACTACGAGCTTTGACATCGGGTGGGAAGACCGGGCCGAATTTGGCTACCCACTGTATGAAGTGACCGTTAGTGAAGTTGGAGGGACGTTGAGGCAAACATACAACGCAGTCGCAAATGGAGGAGACTTATGGGTGAATGCTGTCAACCTGACGCCAGGCACACAGTATGCAGTCAGCATCCAAGGCGTGACACCCACAGGCCAGAGAGAAGAACAAGTTTCACTTAACACCTATACTAGTAAGATTTATTTTATTTTGGCGTTTCTGTAAAGCAGATTATATAACTATTGTTACAAACGCGCTTTGTGATTATTACAGCATCAGAATTTTATATCTGAAAAATATTATCACTGGCTCTGCCGACTACCTGCACTCATTTTGATTTTACTTCATTGCAAAAGGTGCAAGCGGTCACTACCTGCGGGTTTGTTATATTCAGGGTACCATTTATCTTATCTATCACTTCAAGTAATGTTGTCTCGGAAGACTGAAAGATCAGAGTGCTTCTTGTGTAAATGAGTGATGGATGTTGTTTTTCATACCTGCCTGTAATTTTCCATATAGTTACAGTACATTTTCTTCTTTTAACACACACTTCTGCGTAAATCACATGATCTTTGGCAAGACAGAATCTACAGACTATAAAGCAAAAGTTCATAGGTTGCCCCAAACCATTCTTTCTTGCAGGCAAATTTGCATTGTGATTCACTGACTACATCGTGCACTGGCGGTCGAAAAGAATTTCACATTGGAGTTCATGCTTTCGAAGAGCTGAGTTCTTATTTTCAACTCTCAGCATCCAACCCCGGCAAGCAACTTAAATTTGTAGTGCACTGAAGAAATATATTCTTTCAAAAGTAGTCAGCGAGTATTAGACACTAGATCGGGGAACGCATCAAGTTTTATTGGTTCTTTTGTGGTCCTTTTCCATCACTGTCTCACTCAAACATTGCGCATTCATAAGATTTTTACATACATGTTGAAACATTTACGAAGACGATCCGAAGCAGTGTCACCACTTATGCGCTGTTTTCCTAACAAGGCTGTCTCGATTCGTCAGAACCAATGCATGAGACTGGAAATCTAACTTTTGAATATAAGCGGAAGAAAGAGGGAAAAAAATCAGCTTGTCTCTGAGGCAAGTGGGTCGCTACTGTATTGATGAAATGATAGTCCAACGAAAATAATCTAATTTGCACGATGATTTTTCATTTGGTCATAATCCTATCTGACAAAGCAACATTCCTATTGGATTAAACAGTGAATAGAGTAGAATTGATCATGCAGGACATCATGGTAAACAATGCTCAATGACGATTTAGGGCTCACATTTTGATATTCAGTATTCTACCAGGTTGTCTACTATACGTCAAGTTACCCGATCATTTTAATTGGGTGACATCTCCAGAGATAAACTGATTTATCCGATCCATTGTATTCGTAATCAGAAGGCTGGAACAAAAACTTTATGAAGTTTAGTACCTGAGCACCACACGGGAACCGCAGAACTGGTGGGGGGGGGGGGGCTACTGCCGCTCCCCCCCCCCCCTCCAGTACTATCAAAATTTGGATCGTATCGCGAAGAATTTCCGCAGGGTGAAATTCAGGCTCTTTGCATAATATCATGAAGGTGAAACGAATTCTCATCATGTGCATGAGAAGAGATTCTTTCTTTACATTCATCACAGGACCAGCTCCTCCTACAAACGCGCAGTTTGCCGAACAAGACAGCAACTCGGTGCTCTTGTCGTGGCAACCCCCTGCAAGCGGACGGGTAGACGGCTATGTGATTATCTGGGGATCGGAAACACAGCCATTTGAAACATTTAACCAGGTACACAAAGACAAGAACTATAGAAACTGAAAAGGTGGACAAATATAACCATAGGAATTGAACTCTTGAGCAGGCAGTGAAAGACAGTGAATTTTCAGCATTTCTTAGTGCCGCCAATTTAGATAATTATGTCTACCTTGAAGATAATGTCAATTGTACGTGTTGGCCATTACATTTGCCTCAATACATTTTTTTTTTTTGAACGAACGGACACATAAGCAAGATTTTTACCTTGGTAAACTGCAATACGTCCTTCGCGTTTCATGCACAAATCTTTTAGATAGCATGATTACGTTGCTTATGGACGCTTGGTGATCCATGCAAGGCACTCGGCATGAATAACAGTTAGTAATATTTGCTTGCTTGCTGGAGAATATGTATTTTTTTGTATGTATGTATGCAGTGATGTATGTATCATTGCATTAAAATCTGTGTCTTCTACGTAATTCACTTGTTTCTCAACTGCAATAATCAATAACTTTCGTTGATATTCAGAGATAATATATTTTTCTGTCTGTCTGTCTGTCTGTCTCTTTGGAAAATCCGACGTGAAAGCTGAGATCAGTACGAATCTGCTAGCTAATTTCATTTTCGTGTTGTTCGTTTGTTTATGTGTGTGTGCCTGTGACATGAGCTTTGGAACTTTTATTCTTTCCGGGTACCCCAACCCCCTAATATTATGTCAACCTGAACTATAGTTTCGATATTGAGCAATTGACATTATGACCTTTGCGTGTGTATACATAATATTTTGTCTGTTTCTGAGAAGTATGAAATACTAGTAGATTAAATCTAATTTAGACAGAAGCGAGAATTGTCGCGAAAACAGTCGTGCACCATCTACGTCACTGTGTTTCATCTCTTCTAACAGGTTATTGTACCAGCCAATCAGCTGTCTTTTCCGATCACAGGAGTTGGGCCTATTGAGAATTACGTAGTTGCCCTTTTGTCATACGCTGGAACCTTTGACAACCTCAGTGATTTGGCAGAAATCCTTCAGCAGGGCAATTCGGATATAACCATCAATAGAGGTAAGTAACCATTCTGCCTGATACATTGTAATATACGCGTCTTCACCTTAAAGGGATCGTATAGTTTTGGTTGAGACCTAATTTCAGATTTCTAACATTTTTTGGTGAGGTAATGAGAAACCTCTTATGAAATATGAAAGAGCATGTAATTCTATGAGGAATTCAACGTTACTTTATTTGATGAAATTTGGTTTTGAAATGGCTGAGATATCCAAAATAGAGCGATTCTAATAAAGTGTGGGACCCACACTTTATTACGATTGCTTTGTTTTACATTGTTTTTGGATGTTTCAGTCATTCCAAACCCGATTTTCATCAAATAAACTTTGAATTCCTCTTAAAATGGTATGCTCTGTACTTTATCATAAGTGTTTTCTTCGTATCTTGCAAAAAGTTAAAAGCCCAATTCTCATCTCCACCAATACTGTACCATCCCTTTAAATGACTATTCAGAATCCTGAGCATTAGGACAAAATCCAATGAACAGTGAAGAGAATCAATTCAAAAAGTTTTGTAAACGATGAATAAAATTTGAAATCCGTTGTGATGAATTAGTCAGTTGTCCCGTTTCTTTTAATATTCCTGAAATTATGGCAGACTTGCTAATCAGGTTTTTGTTTTCTAGCAAAAATCAGTCAGGTTCGATGACTGTATCAAGTCAGGAATAGATTTTCTCTGATGGAGAGTATCTTGCATTCTAATTAGACATGATAAAATAATTGGTAAGACATATTTCAATCATACCCAGCAACCAATCCATGTGCCATCGGTCCATGCCAGAACAACGGGCAGTGTTTCGGGCAACCGGGCGGCCTGTACACCTGTCAGTGTGTAACCGGTTTCAGCGGGACAAACTGTGAGATTTCAGAGAGTAAGTTCAAGGAGCATAAACACGTCAGACCATAACCTGCAGGTTGATGCTATTAACAAATATTACCTTTCATTTGAATGTAAGCAATAAAACAAGTAACCGTAAGTTCGTGAAGTCTTTTTACTCACAAGCAATCGATGGTACAAACTTTAAAGAGTCACTAAATGCATAAAGGTATTCATGCATATTATATGTGTGCATCATTACATTGAAAAGAAAAAAAAAACCCTATGTGCTTTATAGGTAACCAAATCTAATATTTAGCTTTGCAAGTACAGCGTCACCCTGAGTATATACGCACTACCGTCTGCATGGGAAATCTAGCATGATAGCTGACATCTGTATGAATTGCTAGCAAATTTCATTTGGCGGTTTCTTTGTGTGTGTGTGTGTGTGTGTGTGTGTGTGTGTGCGCGTGCGCGCGCGCGCGCGCGTGTCATGCAATGTACCCACACTTCTATTCAGTCCTCATCAGCGGATGGCGGACGCATCCTGTGTAGTCCAGAGGCCCGTTTCATGAAGTCATCATATACAACTCGTTACATAAATCTCAAATGGCCAAAGGCGCTCACATGTAGCTATGAGAGACTTTCAAAGAGAAGTAAAACCCATTTTATAAAGTCTCTCATAAGTGTGTCTTATGAGCGAAAAGAATCTCCTACGACTGTCATGAAACGGACCCCAGGACGGACGTTCGGACGAATATCATGAATACATCGCTAACCCTGTATTACGATGATTACAGATTATGCTAGTCTTCTGGTAGAAAACCTAGTCATATCAACACCTTAACGATGAAAGTGAACATATCTTTTCTTGTTTTCTTTATAGATGAATGCGCTAGCTCTCCATGCCTTAATAATGGAACCTGCTTTGACCTAGTAAATACATACTTGTGCAACTGTCCCTTCGGCACCATTGGCACCAACTGTGAAACAAGTACGTAGAAAGTTTCAGATATTCCTTTTTAACTTACATTAAACAAACAACTCCATTTGATGTTATATGTAATGTAATTTGTTGTTTATCTGTTGTCAAGATGTGTGTATGATGAATGTGTGACAAAACCAATCTTCCATCCCATGTTTTTATACATAATTTCGACAAATGAAAAATGAAATATAATGAAATGAAACATGTCGTGCTTCTCATGACACATTATTATGAACTGCTTGAGGACAAAGGATAAGTCACGCCATAAGGTCAGTTTACAAAAACTTTCTCTGACGTCTGTCGCTCATTCATCTAAAAATATCACAAATCAATCTCCCCTTAATACAAGTTATCTCTCATACTTGAAGTTGCTATTTGGAGACGTATATGGAGTCTGTCACTTAAAGGGGCTTTCCGGACGATTTTCATAATTTCACGTCATGTAGTACATAAATCAACAGTTCCATGTATAGATTTGTTGAATTCATTGTAGTTCTTGAGCAGAGAGACAATACTTTGAAAAACCTTGAACAAATTACACTGAACAGTGTTAAAGACATAGGAGCCTCACATATTTCAGAAATGTACGCATTCTGAAACTCTGTCCTCAGTATTACTAATTTATAGTTGTTCAAATGTGAAAATCTAAAAAAAAAAAAAAAAACATCCAGAGGTCTCCTTTAATCTCTCATAGGCCTATCGGTATTTCCTTCGCGAATCTAAGGTCACTCTATCATAATAAACAGACACACAAATATAGAAATATAGAAATATATAAGACAAACAAGTCACAAATTCATTGTCAACAGGAAACAGCTTGTAAAAAGAAACTTATGTAGTACCTTTAAAAATGATCATAATATATCTACTTCCAACTGCAGAACGGTGGAATGTGATACAAAATGTAGGTATCCTTCCGAAGATGCCAACACACTGAGTGGAACTTTAATCTTAACTCATTCGTTCATGTCTAATTCAGGGCATAATAACATCATTTAAAAATTCAAAATACATTTATTTCATAAATACAACGTCTTTAATGATGAGATCATTAAAAAAAAACACTTTTTGGAAATGATCTCTTAAGATATGACACTTTACAGTGGTTAATTTTCAAACAAATTTATGGTAGTGAAAAAGAAGAGCGGGAGGCGGAAACAATACAAAAATTTGATAAGCTATCATATAACTTACGGTACTGGTACATTACATCAAAGTGATTTTTTTTTTTCAACTTTATTCTGAAAGACAAATGGGATGTCGTCCTTTTCATTGTGACCTATTTTTCTTATTGTGTGCTTTTGCAGATATCAACGAGTGCGCTAGCAACCCCTGTGCTAATGGAGGAACTTGTACAGACCTGTTGGGTTCATTCACCTGTGCTTGTTTGCCTGGATTTAGTGGCGTGTTATGTAGTACGAGTAAGTAATTTCTCGTCGGATCAGCTTGAAGTTCCTGATCTTGATATAGTATCGGAGAAGCCCCCCCCCCCCCCCCCTCCCCCCCCAAAAAAAAAAAAAATGTTGATTAAGCTAATGGAAAGAAGTTTATATATATGATGCATATAAGAAAAAAATATGAAAAATAATCGCAGGCGTAAAGAAAAGAATTAGATAACTGGGGTTTGGAATATTTTAGCGAATCAGAAGACATTTTCATAAGCAGTAAGCGTCGTCGCGTCGTCGCTTTTTGATTAAGCTTTTTGATTATTTTCTCTTTTTTTTTTTCCTTTTGTTTTCAATAAGTATACGTGACGTATGTTTTGCCCATTTTCTTCTTTTTTCTTCTCTTTTAAGGCTGTCGTATCTTCAAGATATATGCTTATTTGACGACCAAGCGCGCCGGAACACTTGGGGGGGGGGGGGCGAAATCTTGACGGGGGCACATTCATGACGATGTGAGATCCTCGGCGAGGGTGTAGAAGGGGGGATACCCCTCCCCTCTCTCACGGTACGGACCTTTTGTAAAACAGAGTATAGTACAAAAGTCGCGTTTATAGAGCATTTAAAAGCAAATTTCTAGGGAATTAACATATTGAAAAAAAAAATCAGTTGGAAGGACTATGATCATAACATACGGGGGGTACATTATGTGACGGTGTGATATCTTCGGCGAGGGAGCGAAGCAACCGAGCGGGGGAGGGTCTCCCACGGTAGGGACTTTTTGTAAAAACAGAGTATAAATGTCGCGTTTATAGAGCATTTTGAATTAAATTTCTAGAGAATGAAACATGATAAAAGATATCACTGCGAACTCATGGAAGGACTATGATCATAACTTATGAAAACTATTCATTTTACTATAAGTACAGGCAGAGCGAGCGAGCAACTTTCATTTTGCCATTCGCCTGAAATGCATTCAATAAAAGATTAAACATGATCGCATTGTTCGAGCGATAAAGAAATATTCTTATATTGCTAGAAAGCAGAGAAAAAAAGAAAAAATGTAAGGATTACTGAAGGTATGTTTCAGTGGGCACGCTCGAGGACGCAAGGCTACCATGTATACACTAAATTTACTCATGAGTTAATATTAGTGTACAGATATAATAATGTACAGGGTTGTATATTGTTAGTGTATTCACGTTAGGGGCGAAAATTTCTCATTATCAGTTATGAAATTGGCAGTTTTTGTAGAAGAAAATTTCTTTATTGTTCATTTTGGTCTTTAAATAATTGATTAATTATTTGTTACAGGGGGCGGGGTGGGGTGGGGGTGCAAAACCTCGTTCCCCCCCCCCCCCATCATTTTATTGCTTCCGGCGCCCTTGTCAATGACGATTTGACAGTCTTCTGTATTCGCACTCCCGATACATGCGCTATAATTCAGTCATATCATTTGATTCACTATACCCCGAGTGGTTCCCATATGTTCTCTTATTCTTTTCTTCAATCTTTACACGTACATCTCAGTTATGTTCGGATGTACACACTGTATGTTTTATTGTCTTGAAAATAAAATGAAATTAGTGTATTTCACATGTAATGTTATATGCAATGCAGAAAATTCCCAATAAATTCATTTGAATTGAATTTGAATTAACATACAATTATCGGATTACATGTTGACCGAAATCCTGGTCAATAGTCATGTCTCAGTTAACAATTTATTTATTCTATTTTTAACAGATGACAATGACTGCACCCCCAACCAATGCTTGAATGGAGGTACCTGTGTGGATCAAGTCAACACCTTTAACTGTCTCTGCGTTTCTGGCTTTTCGGGCACTCTGTGTGAAACAGGTAAAGTTTTCATCTCGGGATTTTTTTCCATGACTGAGCGTGTAAGATAGTATGGCCCCCGCACCCCCCCCCCCCAAAAAAAAAAGAGTGCTCATTTTAAGAAGTGTCACGGAAAACCAAACCCTCATATCTCGTCGTTACATATAGTTTCCTAACCTGTTAAATTCGTGAAAATGACAGTACTAAACGTGCTCTATAAGGATGTCCTTTGGGATAATTTTTTTCCTAATTTCTTTTTTTCATATTGTACCTTCATAATACGTTGAAGTAAATTGAAACTAGGTGATACATAAAAATAATAACAAATGATCAGTAATACCGGCACTGTAACTTCCTAATCCATCTTTTTAAAACAGGGATTTTTTTATACTTTTGGTCTATGCATTGTTGAAGAAGGATTTTTTTTCTGTTTGATTTGTACTTTGCTGTGATCCCTTTTATGCCTGTAGATCCTAAGCAGTTCAGAATACTTTTGATTTATTTATGTCTTTTGAATAATTCCGTGTACAGTCACCAGCCAACATTATTTTACATGGTAGAGGAAAGTGTGCATACGTGGGAGCTTAGCACAGTACACTTTTCCTTCTTCCTCTCTCATTCTCTTTCCCTGTTTTAGACCTGCCAAAGACTGAATAGTGTGTACATCATAGATTAATAGGCTTTCTTCGTATTCATTTTTCGCATTTTCTTTCTTGCAGACAATGACGAATGTTTGTCCAATCCGTGTCAGAATGGAGGAAACTGTGTAACAACCCCGGGATCAAATGTATATTCTTGCGTCTGTCTACCTGGTTTTGTTGGAGATAACTGCGAAACGAGTGAGCACTTTCAAAACATGACAATATATAATACCAGAAATGTCCATGCCCATGACATATTCAATTCGAAATTGTCTCCTTAGATTTTTGATTGCACGTGTATAGCTTCATCCTAATTTCAGCAACTGACATGCTGTTTTTCGTTTCTATTTTGCATGCATATGTTTTTTTTTCTATGATCACTATATGTTCGGACTGTTTGACCGTACAATTCCAAGTTTCTGTAGATTTCCTTTTTCTAATGTGAAACAAGCAGCAACACATCATGCAAACAATCGGGGTTTTTTTAAATCAGCAGTAACAGAAATTCCGAAACCTATCACAAAACTTTATTTTTTATATCATAACAGTACAAACAATTACAAGATTTCTTCCAGGCGGAGAACAGAGTGTTAGCAAATTGGTGGACAGATTTTTGGCTTTAGAGTTGTGATCGTAGAAGTTGCGATACGACTTAGGCAAGTAGTTTGGAATCGTTGTTCATTAGGAATTTTTCTCTACGTACATTTAATTTTTCAGTCCAATTCGCTTGACTTCTTATACAATCAAGAAGGTTCTATGAAAGCATGATATATAATAATGTAGTTGGAAATGAGACACACGAGACCGCTCCATTCATTATCAGATGATGCCTGACGTTCATTTAGACTCTATTGTCCCTGTTTGGTGTTGTTCGCACTAAAAATCTAACAGGAGTATGGATTATGATGAAATTGCAGGTCATTTAGCATCGTGAAATTATGTGGTTTATAGTATTATAATTGTTTTGTTACTGTGATCTAATACAAGAAAAGGAACACATTAACTAACATCTAAAGCATTGTGGTGATGGGAGAGATAATGGGAATCAAGATAGGAAATGAAAGCATAAGAATGTTTTGTTTTTTCTTTTTATCGCAGATTTCCCCGAGTGCTCTTCGGGTCCCTGTCAGAATAACGGTGTTTGCCAGGATTTAGTCAATGGATATCTCTGTGTGTGTCAAACCGGATTCACGGGAACAAACTGTGAAACTCGTCAGTATAGCTCCGCAGTACTTGGTGCCATTCTGTATCAATACGTACAACTATAAGAGTAGCCACTATTATTATCATTATTACTATTCCAGAAGAAATGCGTACTTTATTTTGGCAATAAAAGGATTGGAAAGTATATAGATTCAACGCCGAATATGACGAAGGTTTGGCCTCTTGCTTCTATGTATAATTAGACGAACTTTATCCCGTTTGATGTTAATTTCATAATCATCTGTAAAATAGAAGGATGATTAATCAATGAGTTTAGTAGTAAAGTCAATACAGACCTTTTACCCCGCTTACGGTTTATACTTCTTACACTTCCAAGTATCAACAGAACAGACCCTACTAACTATATACCTCTTTTCTTTTATTCATCAATAGCTACGGATGAATGCAGTTCTTCTCCTTGTGTTAATGGCGGAACGTGTGTTGATGGCGTCAACAGCTATTCATGCACTTGTGCAATGGGCTATGAGGGGACAAACTGTGAATTCGGTAATGTATAATGCTTCAGTGGTAAAAAATGTTACTATATCGTGCTGTCCGTATTTGGTCTTCCACAGCCCCACTGGTGTTTTTTCTAGATAGAATGAACGCTCTGTCAGATTTCATTATTATCATTACGATTATTTTTGTTAGTAGTAGTCGTAGAAGTAGTAGTAGTAGTAGTAGTAGTAGTAGTAGTAGCAGTAATAGTATTTGTAGTATTGATATTATTGACTTTGGGATACGTTTTGAATATTATGTTGTTGCTGTTGTTGTTATCATTATTATAAATTTCCCATCTGCAATTTATATTGCACCATATTTTCCATTTTAATCAAGTTCTCAAGGCTCTTTACACACACACACACACACACACACACATGAGATTGACTGAAAGCTCCATATAAAGGAATAAAGGCTTATCTCTCTTCAGACTGCTAAAGCAGTGTAAAGAGAGTTCGACTCTTTCAGCTCAGGTGTAAGTAAAATTCCACAGTGTTGGTCAAACGTGAGCGAAAGCTCGTCCCCCCCCCCCCCCGATTTATTAGAAAGCGGAATATATAAAGAGCCCGGAATTTCAGAATCGAAGAATTCATGTGGGTTTGTACTGGCGAAACAAACACTAATTGTAAGCAGGATTTGTTCCCTCAATGACGAGATGAACCAGAATGAGCGTTTCAGAGATTATACATTCACTTTGGGCAACCAATATGTATTATTATACAGTTACTTTTCCAGCAGTATCTTTATCGTTTTCTGTTATTATGATTTATATGATCCTGTAATAAATTATCAATTTGAAGATATTTATGTTTTGCCACAGTCGATTGTAGTCAGTTGCTACTTTCCTTTTACAAAAATGAAATTAACGGTTAATACAATTTTGTTGGCTGAAATTTCATTTCGATTGAATATCGCTAACTTGGTTATTGCCTGAAATTAAGTAGTCATTCATGTAATCAGCAAACTAGAATAAGAACAATTCAATGTGTTACATTACGTTTTGCAATGCTTGAAATGGAGTTGATACTGTGAAGGGGTTATGGAGTAATTTTCTGCTCGTCTTTATTCTGAAGTTTTGAAGACTATGTTTGCGTTTGCCGGTGATATAAGGCTACATGGTCTTGACGAAAATTAATGAGTCTTACATCTTTTGTTTTGGACTCGCTCTTTCTGCCCCCGTCTTGGACGCCGTTTTTGTCTTCACTAGATGTCAACGAATGTGCCTCAAACCCTTGTTCAAATGGAGCAACTTGCTTTAACCTCGAGAAACAGTTTTTATGCCAGTGCACGTCTTTTTTCACCGGCCCTACCTGTACTCAGAGTAAGTAATAAGAAATTTCAAGTAAGAAATGTTTAGACATGTTCAGACAATTTGTTCAAGAAACCTTCTCTTCAAACCTTTTGCTTAAGTACAGCTTTCTGCATCCCAAATCCAGCAATACATTCTGTCATACATCAGTCTGTCCGATCATTATTTTTCAAAAGCTCAAGGTTGTGATTGAATGAACTGATTGTAAGTCATTTTTCTTTTTGAATCATGAAAAAATAGACAGCATCTTTATTTTGTAATTTGTTCAACGCAAAAAAAAAAAACATCTTAACAAAACCGGAATTGGAATTGAATTGATATCGTGACCTACATAATACTCGACATTTTTATTTCTAGACTTAGAAAAGTTCCATTATAGCTGTTCCGAAACATATCACATCATCTTACTGATATATGAAAAAGAACATTACGAAAGTAACCGACTTGTTGTCATTTACCTCGACAGCCACCTTGACTTGCATACATGTGAGTCAAGCTACCTCATCTTTAAATCTGTAGTTAGCTTTATGAATCATCTGGCTTCATTATGCAGAAATACACTATATCTGATCCCTCGCTGACCCCTCACCTGACAGTGACAGCGCCTGGCGAAAGCATGCTGTTAACATTGCTTGTACATATCACATCATCTTACTGATATATGAAAAAGAACATTACGAAAGTAACCGACTTGTTGTCATTTACCTCGACAGCCACCTTGACTTGCATACATGTGAGTCAAGCTACCTCATCTTTAAATCTGTAGTTAGCTTTATGAATCATCTGGCTTCATTATGCAGAAATACACTATATCTGATCCCTCGCTGACCCCTCACCTGACAGTGACAGCGCCTGGCGAAAGCATGCTGTTAACATTGCTTGTACATATCACATCATCTTACTGATATATGAAAAAGAACATTACGAAAGTAACCGACTTGATGTCATTTACCTCGACAGCCACCTTGACTTGCATACATGTGAGTCAAGCTACCTCATCTTTAAATCTGTAGTTAGCTTTATGAATCATCTGGCTTCATTATGCAGAAATACACTATATCTGATCCCTCGCTGACCCCTCACCTGACAGTGACAGCGCCTGGCGAAAGCATGCTGTTAACATTGCTTGTATATTGATAATTGTCTCCATGAGTACTGTTTGGTCTAATTCAGCTTCAAACATCATGAACATGGTGCTCATGTTATCAACATGACTATAAATTGTAGTAGAAGTGGTAGAAGAAGCAGTGGTATAGTGAGAGCCATGGTGAGCATTGCAAGGAAAAAAAAGTTTGTCATTATTGTGGCTCTTAAAATCTTGCTATCATTGTATTTATTGCAATAACTTTACAGATATTGACGATTGCATCACATCAGCCTGTTTGAATGGTGGTACCTGTTTGGATGGCCTTGGCATGTTTACATGTAACTGTCAAGTCGGATTCTCCGGGCTCCGATGTGAAAACAGTAAGCTGCATTCTCTCAAAAGCAAGGGCGTAGCGAGGGGGGGTGTTTTGGGTGTTCAAACACCCCCCTTTGCCAAAATGGGGGTGTTTGAGGTGTTCAAACACCTCCCTTGGGCAAAAGGGAGGTGTTTGAGCTGTTCAACACCCCTCTTCAACAATGTTTAGATGTTGAGAAATGAAGCAAAAGCTGTCTTTACCGCTTTTATTTCCGTTTTGAATTCCGCCTTTCCTTTCTTTTGTGTTCATTTTCTCTCTCTCTCTCTCTCTCTCTCCCTCTCTCTCTCTCTCTCTCTCTCTCTCTTCTCTGCTTTGCTTTCTGGCCGAATCGCGAAGATACATTGCGCATAATGTTCACCGTTTACCGGTATTATACCGTACGCGGTACCGTAAATTGTGTATGATGCATAATGAAGTGTGTAGGCAATGCATGCTGCGCTGCAGCCTATATTATAGGCACAATGCGATTGCATGCTAAGTTAGTAGTATCAACTACCAAGTACAGTCAGTTTAGTAGCCTACTGGAAGCAGCTCAAGCACGTTTTCCCGTTCTTTTTCACAGAATCTCAAGGTAAGCTAACTTACTAGAGGTCTAATTCTGTTATATACGATGGTTTTCAACTTAATTCGCATAATGATTTTTAACACAGCAAAATGACATTACTGTACTTCGGCAGTTCGGTGACATATCAAAGTTAGACCTAGGCATACTGCGAGAGCAGCCGCCGCACGCTGTGCTCGCGGTCCACGGGGCTAGGCTAGCGCCGGGGAGCGTTTTTTTTTAAGACGGCACAGATTGGGGCATAGCGCGTGTTAAACCTATGGGAAAAACGTTGGGTTAGGGTTTTTGGTTAGGGTTAGTGTTAGGGTTAGGGTTGGGGTTAGGGTTAGGGTTAGGGTTAGGGCTAGGGTTTGATGGTTAGGGTTAGGATTAGGATTAGGGTTAGGTTTAGGGATAGGGTCCCCAATAGATTTTTAGGGTCCCCAATCTGCGCCGTCTAAAAAAAACACGCCGCCGGGGAGGGGAGCCCGGGGACGCGCGCGCCGCACAACGTGCAGTGGCTGCTCTAGCAGTTAGGCACAAGGTAATCCAATATTGTTTTGTAATGAGTCTGGGAGTAGCAAGTTACTTGCTACTCAATCATGGGCGTCACCAGGGGGAAGGGGGGGGGGGGACGCACCCCCCTTCTGAACCTTTAAAAAAAACCAAAAAAAAAAAACCAGAAAAAAAAAAAACGCTTCAGTCTGCCAGCGACCTCAACGCCGGACGCTAAATAATTGTTCTTTTTTTATTATTCTTCTTATCTTTTTTTATTTTGCACCAGGAGGAAAAAACAAAACAAAACAAAACAAAAACAATCGCACCCCGGATCTGGCAGCACTGATGCTATACATACAGTGTTTACTATCTATCGATCGAACTGTATATATATTAGGTACGGTATCATTCATTGTGCAACGGATTATGAATTCAGAAAATGCAAAAGCTCCGTCGCATGGGAGGGAGATACCCGGCCCACACTCTCCCCCGTTATAGGTCTCCAATCAGTGGCGTAACTGGGGGGGGGGGGGGGGGGGTGCCCCCCCCCACCCCCATTCGCTGGTAAAAAAAAATATCAAAATTGTAATTCAAGGGTTAGTAAACTGCTTTTGAAATTGACATGAAAGGGTGAGCAAGAATTTTTTTTTCTCTAAGATTTCTTTTAACCATAATTAAAGCGGCATCAATAGTGTGAAACATTGTTCAAAAAGCCCGGAGCCGACAAAAGATTGTGATTGTGATAGTCGCGGCAATGTTGTGCAATGTGATGTTTACCTCTGTACCTTACACTTCGCTATATCAAAGCTATATAGATCACTGAGTGTTACTTTACATACTATATATATATAGTCTATAATACTTATTAAAAGGCCTTGCATTGCCAATAATAAGCCTTGACCTGGGCTATTTCCTAACTTTTCCATGTATAAAACACACACACACACAAACACATATACAATTAGGAGATGCTCTAAAGTGAGATTTTACCCATCCTTCCCCCGCTTGGTCACTTCGACTCCCCCACGCTGGTCATACCTCCCCCAATCATGAACATAAACCGACATCCTTGACTACCAGTGGCGCACCGCCCCCCCCCTTAATTTCCTAAGCGAAAAAAAAACATAGGTATACAAACGGCAGTTTTTGGACTGTAAAATGTCACAATTTTCACTCTCACTCACTCCGCTCGCTCGTATTTAATCGCTATGCCATTCTCCTGATGTTGCTGCCAGTTTAATTGCCAGCAGTTGCACCCGGTGCGCCCCCCCCTCCCTCCTTAATTTCCAAAGCGAAAAGGATAGCTACAAACGCCAGTTTTTAGACTGTAAAATGTCAAAATTTTCAAGCTCTCTCGCTCCGCTCGCTCGCATTTTAATCAATTCAATTCAATTCAATTCAATTCAATTCAAACTTTATTTCATTTTTCGAAAAGGACACAAACATTTCACTTTCTTTGGTAACATACAATAGGCCTAAGTTTGCATAATCAAAACAAAGTAAATTGAGAAAACATATTTTGGAACCTTGGGGTAACAAAAACGTTGTAAGGAGAATTGATTGACTGAAGTGATACAGACGATATAATCGTTATGCCATCCTCCTGATGTTGCTGCCAGTAATTGCCAGCAGTTGTGCTCGGTGCGCCCCCCCCCCCTTAATTTTGAAAACGAAAAAATATAGCTACAAACGGCAGTTTTTTGACTGTCAAAATTTTCTAGCTCACTCGTTCCGCTCGCTCGCATTTAATTGTTATGCCATTCTCCTGATGTTACTGCAAGAAATATAGCTACAAATGGAAGTTTTTTTGACTGTAAAATGTCAAATTTTTCAAGGTCGCTCGCTCCCCTCGCTCACATTTAATTGTTGTCCCATTCTCCTGATGTTGTTGCCAGTAATTGCCAACAGTTGCGCCCGGTTCGCCCTGCTTAATTTCCGAATCGAAAAAATATAGCTACAAACGGTAATTTTTTGACTGTAAAATGTCAACATTTTCAAGCTCGCTCGCATTTAATCGCTTTGCCATTCTCCTGATGTTACTGCCAGTAATTGCCAGCAGTTGCGCCCGGTGCCCCCTCCCCCTTAATTTTCAAAGCGAAAAGATGTAGCTAAAGACGGCATTTTTTAAACTGTGAAATGCCAAAATTATCGAGCTCGCTCGCTTCGCTCGCTTGCATTTAATCGTTGTGCCATTCTCCTGACGTTGCTGCCAGTAATTGCCAGCAGTTGCGCCCGATGCGCCACCCCCTTTTATCTCCAAAGCGAAAAGATAGAGCTAAAAACGGCAGTTTTTGGACTGTAAAATGTCAAAATTTTCAAGCTCGCTCGCTCCGCTCGCTCGCATTTAATCGTTATGCCATTATCCTAATGTGGCTGCCAGGAATTGCCAGCAGTTGCGCCCGGTGCGCCCCCTTCATTTCCAAAGCGAAAAAATATAGCTACAAACCGCAGTTTGGGATTGTAAAATGTCAAATTTTCAAGCTCGCTCGCTCCGCTCACTCGCATTCAATTGTTACTTAGTATCTCATTCTCCTGATGTTGTTGCCAGTAATTGCCAGCAGTTGCTCCCGGTTCGCCCTGCTTAATTTCCAAAGCAAAAAAATATAGCTACAAACGGTAATTTTTCGACTGTAAAATGTCAACATTTTCAAGCTCGCTCGCATTTAATCGCTTTGCCATTCTCCTGATGTTACTGCCAGTAATTGCCAGCAGTTGCGCCCGGTGCCCCCTCCCCCTTAATTTTCCAAGCGAAAAGATGTAGCTAAAAACGGCAATTTTTAAAACTGTGAAATGCCAAAATTATCGAGCTCGCTCGCTGCGCTCGCTTGCATTTAATCGTTGTGCCATTCTCCTGACTTTGCTGCCAGTAATTGCCAGCAGTTGTGCCCGGTGTGCCACCCCCCCCCCCCCCCCTTTTATCTCCAAAGCGAAAAGATAGAGCTAAAAACGGCAGTTTTTGGACTGTAAAATGTCAAAATTTTCAAGCTCGCTCGCTTCGTTCTCTCGCATTTAATCGTTATGCCATTATCCTCATGTTGCTGCCAGGAATTGCCAGCAGTTGCGCCCGGTGCGCCCCCTTCATTTCCAAAGCGAAAAAATATAGCTACAAACAGCAGTTTGGGGGATTGTAAAATATCAAAATTTTCAAGCTCGCTCGCTCCGCTCGCTCGTATTTAACCCATTCCATAACGGGAACCTGGCGGCCTGTGTACTAAGTCTATGGAGATTTTAGAATTCAGTATGGAACGGATTAATTGTTATGCAATTCTCTTTTTTTTAAACAAAAAGTCCCTCCTACACCCTCTCCCGCTCGGTTGCTTCGCTCCCTCGCCGAGGATCTCACACCGTCACATAATGTACCCCCGTAATAGTCCTTCATAGTATTTTTATTTTCACTATGCTCTAAAAAACGCGACTTTTACACTCTTGTCTTTACAAAAAGTCCCTACCGTGGGAGGGGGTATCCCCCTCCTACACCCTCCGCACTGAAGGAGTGGAATGGATCATCGCCGAGGATCTCACACCGTCACATAATGTACCCCTGTATAATCCTTCATAGCGAAAGATTCGTGTATACGTATACCATTACAATCATGTATGATATGTACATAATATAGAGCATGTGTAAATGTTCATGATGACACAGGAGCCAATAAACCAAATTAAAAAAAATCTCACAGTTTACATTTATTGTCAAAACGCACCCCCGTGAAAAAAAGCTGGTGACGCCTCTGCATGTTTAACCCAGTGACTTTCTGGGATACTACATTACATCTATAAGTTAAAGCAAAATTCAATGTAACTCGTAAGAAAAAGAATCTAGATAAATTTCCTTCATAACAACAGGGCTCTGGCACTGTAGAGACGTGGGTTTGCCGCCTTCGACGGCCCTTCTAGTTCATATTGCCCATGAGTCGCATTGGCATAACTACGGGAAGAGGCATGGGGGCACATGTCCCCTCAAATTGGCTGGTCAAAAAACCCAACAAAACATTTACGAAAGTAGGAAAGGAAAAGAAGGGAAAAGAACATGAAAGAGAAAGGA
Organism: Diadema antillarum; assembly: GCF_040938485.1. Taxonomy (NCBI): domain Eukaryota; kingdom Metazoa; phylum Echinodermata; class Echinoidea; order Diadematoida; family Diadematidae; genus Diadema; species Diadema antillarum. The sequence continues at coordinate 98,482 of NW_027271913.1, forward strand.
AAGAAGAGCAAACAAAAAGAAAGTGGAAGAGAAATACCCGGAAGCGTTCGCTCCCTTCGCTCACTCGCATTTTAAGTATCTTAGCAATGCAGGTTATATTAATAATTACTATTCTTATAAAAGGGAATTAGTTTGTATCTTGTGTCTCTATCTAATGTCATATTATTCTTTTCCTTATAAAGAATTTTAGTATATATATATAATATATAACTGCAAGCAATCGGGCGGAGGTTGACCTAAAATAGATGAATTTCAGTGGATAATGGTCTGTGACCAATAGCCTATTCCTATCATACCCACTATGAGAACGGAAGATGCCGATAAAATATACACCATCATGAGAATGGAGAAACAATACACTAGAACCTGGGGGGGGGGGGCGTTTCATGAAGGAACTTGTCGGATAAAATGTCCGACAAGTCAATTATATCCGACAAGTTCAGAGAAATCAGCCAATCAGACTTAAGAATTTCTCAAAACTTGTCGGATATAATTGACTTGTCAGATATTTTATCCGACAAGTTCCTTCATGAAATGCCCCCCTGTTCTCAGTATACAAAATTCCAATTTTTTATCGCTCGTAAAATCTAGGAACAAGATGGTTTCCAGTAGAGTGATGCCGGAATATCATAATATTTGGGTAACTATCCTCGGATGCGGCATGAAGATGTACTTAATAAAAATCAATTATTGCATTTTGATGACGAATCTACGTTTTAAAGAAAATAAAGTTTCTTGTCGGTCGCTCGCTCGCAGAATGGTTACGGACGGCAAGCGAAGTGCCCAAACAGAGTCATATTCGGCTGATAGCTTAGGTGATGGAATTATCTTATAGGCTTATAGTGAATTTTGGTGACGAAATCACACTTCTATACCGTGAAAAAAGAGAAGTAAAGTTAATGAAATTTCAGATGAGATCACTACGAACACAATACAATACAATAATAATAACGATAATGATTGATAATAATAATAATAATCATAAAATGATTATGATGATAATAATAATAATAATAATGATAATAATAATGATAATAATAATACTAAACAGAATGACAGAAATAGATAAGATTATGAAAAATTAAATCTGACATTTCCTTTTCCTTGTTTCTTGTTAATGTCACTTGTCGAAATATATTTGCATGTTTTATTTTCATGTCTACATGTCTCTGTATCTTCTGAATATGTAATTTCCATTGAGTTACATGTAAAGAGAACAAATTCCCATATGGACAATAAACGATGAATTGATTGAATTTACATTATTATCATAGTTGTTATTGTCATTATTATTATCGTTATTATTACCATTTTTCATGTTTATCGGCAAAACTCCTTTGAGCTTCTTCCCGCTTCCCACCCCCTCTCTCCATCATACTTCCAAAGCGTTCCCGCTTCTCCTGTCAATCAATTATTTTCAGTTAAAATAAAGAATAGATCTAATCTTAAACACCCCCCTCTAAAAAATCCTGGCTACGCCTATGCTCAAAAGCCTTTTATATTCCACGTGTACAAGCATTTTCTAAGTTTCAATCATGACATGATGGATTTAACTCGATAAAAGTGAACGTAAATGCAGTTAGAATACCATGCCTACGCCATTAACGATTGATAAGTCAGGTGTGAATGGGAAACATGAAGTGACGCTGCATACACGTCGGGTCATACATCATCAACTTTTAGTCAGGGCGGTTTCATTTAGTTTTCATAACTTATAAATCCATGCCAAATCGGGTTAGTTGATTTGGGTGTGGTGAAAAGAAGAACCAAGAGTATTTTTGTAATTATGATTTCATGTCAGTTCTAGACTATATAAGGACAAAATTAAGTGTGTATTCCTAAAATCGCGACATGACTGGCCACTAAAACAGTCTCACTACACTATGAAGAAAAAGGAGCACACTGTTGTTTTTTTTTTACTTTACTGCTGTTTTAATCTGATGAAAATCTCAATCTGTAGTCAGAGTGCCGAATACATGGGAAAACGGAGATAAAAAATATAGGATGACTTATAGAAAGGCGTTTAAATTTTACAATGACATGAGAGTAAACAATCAATAGACGTGAAACAGATTTGGTGATGCGTGATAATTTTTAATTTCTATTGTGATATTTGGTAATTAACATAATTATTTCCTTTTCTCAAAACCCCACAACCAAACATACAGATGACAATGACTGCAGTAACTCGCCATGTCTAAATGGAGGCACGTGTATTGACGGAGTAAACAGCTTCAGTTGCGTGTGTCTTCCTGGCTTCACCGGTAACACGTGTGCCATAAGTAAGTTGCAATCTATTTGATTTCTTTTCCTCCTTTCCCTTAATCAAATCGTTAACTAATTTACATGAATTTCAACATATGTATGTATGTATGTATGTATACGTATATATATATATATATATATATACATATATATATATATATAATTACATATCCATATCATATTCCTTTATATATGCTGTACGTAGGCCTATCTATCTATCTATATATATATATGTATATTGTATATACAAATTAGTGCTCAATGTAAAGAATCTACCACGAAAAGGTGGTGATGATAGTGTGTGCACTAATGTGTGTGTTCCTTCCAAACGTGGCTATGATTATGATGCCATTATGTGTTTGACGACTCAAATGAATAAGGGTAATGTTACGTTTTGGTGACATAAATAGACTCTATCAATAACATACCGTTTTCAAAGAAGTACGTTGGCTCCCTTTTTGTTTGTTCTTACAGGAACCAATGAATGCGATTCATCTCCCTGTATCAATGGCGGAACCTGTGTTGACGGAGAAAATTCGTACATGTGTCTCTGCTTGCAGGGATTCAGTGGTAATAATTGTGAAATAGGTAAGGAAAGTCTCATTTATCAGTCACTTTGTTTTTCATTTCTATTACCATAATAAATGCGGTATAGTGTTTGCACGTGTTACATGAATACCCCATTTATCATAAGAGAGACATGCACAACCTTGTCACTTTGGCACCTCCATTGGCACACTACGCATTTTGCATCCCGGTATAGCTTCCTTGGGGCTGCGATTGGGATTAACGCAACAAGTAACAAGTAATGATCTATGTTTAGTGTATTGCTGTGTATAATCTCAATTCGCTTTGGCTGATGTTACATCTCATTTGTTATAGTCAGTGTAGTTCATGATATCTCAACACAGTATGATATCGCAAACACGTAGTAGTAACATTGTAGTTCGTGAAATAAAAAACACTTTGGAAAAAACAACAACAAAAGAATGCTTGTGGATGCTTCCAGCGATTGTTCATTACTTCATTTATGTATTTACTTTTTTTTTCGGGGATGCACTTTGGTGGATGTATCAATTAATTGAATGTCTTTACGTTGCTTTTATGATACTGTGACCTTAGATAAACTAGATTCATTTAGGGTGAGTGTAAAAAAAAAATGCATTTAGCTCAGTGTTTGCTATTTTCTTTATAAGAAGAGGTATGAAATGTTAGTGACGCTATCGTGCTTGAACACTGATTTATATTGCCTTCTGTCAAAATAAAATCTTTTCAAGATTCTTCGCGATTTTACAAAAAGAGACCAATGCTATACTTTCGCAGATAATAATGAGTGCGCCAGTCAACCCTGCTTCAATGGAGGCACGTGTCAGGATGGACGAAATCAGTACTCATGTCTGTGTACTACAAGCTTCCAGGGACCAAGATGCCAGATAGGTTAGCAGATATTGTTTCTTTTGTGATTGTTGCTAAGATATTGTTACAATCTTGGGTTACGTGTTATAGTGAAAAGTGTAGACCCGCGAACATTCTGGGTTTTTTTTTTTTTTTGTACGATGTAGGCCCCTATTTGTTTCTGGAGAAAGTAGTTATGTTTTACAATTGAACAGTTTCTTAAGCACTTGGAGCACATGAAGATATCAGACAAGTACTGTTATTCGGGCGTTGTTATGCCCACGATTGGTTCCATTCTTTATCTTCCAGTTTGTTCGTGTTTATGTATGAATGAAAAGGTGTTTTATTCATCAATATGTATCGCAGCCCAGAGGCTGAATTACAGACATTGTTAACAAATGGCCATGAATACATAAAAAAATACTCACACTTTCACTTCATACCTGACCATCACTTGGAAAATAGGACGAAACATCCCTGTAACTACCACGCCTACATCCGATACCTTGACTTTCACCTGGCCTGGCCAGCCAGGTGCAGTTATCTATGAAGTAGTGGTGCTTGGCCTTGCTGATGGTTCCACTCCTATCACTCGAGTTGTCCCCGGAGACCAGACGACCGTCGCCTTCCAAGGTCTTCAGCCGGGCTCCAATTATCGCGTTACCTTGACAACGACTGTAGATGGTGTTGAGTACACTCTTTCCGACAGCTTCGAACGCACGTCTGTTCGTAAGTATAACTTTATTGATAGGTCTTATTCAATACTTACATGTGTTATCCTTATATTCCAACAATTTGGAATACACCTTACGGTGCTTAAACAACGAATTTCAATCTCCAGGTTTTCTAGGAATGTTTTTACAGAAAAGGAAATTGCACTAGATACCATTAGATAATATATAGAGCACCGTTTTACACTTTCGCTGTTTGTAGTTATGTAACGTAGATAAAATGTGCGAAGAAAGTATCAAATAATGATAAGTTCTCATAGTATTTCCCATTCTCTGATTCTTGAATGCTGTTTCTGCCATTTTAGTGAGCCATGTCTAATAGCAGTTTCCCTCTAACAGTGTTCTGTAGCTTCTTACCTTGCTTCAACGGGGGTACATGTCAAGAAAACCCAAATGCCGATCTTGGATACGTCTGCACCTGTCCTCCAGGATACACGGGATCTCGATGTGAAAGTGGTAAGACGATCATGATATGGTAAAGTAAGGTTCATGACAGAGTCATCTCTTGCGTCAGAATGACTATACTCTTGCGTCAGAATGACTATACTCTTGCGTCAGAATGACTATAGTCATAAATCTTCATCTCTTTAGTCCTTTCTCATTACAACTGAATTCCCAGTCTGAATGAAATCATCTGGGTCTTCTTTTGACATGATAGTCATTTTTCGTCATTATCAAGCATTCATTCCCAATTTCGATCAAAGAAAACTGGACCGAGGGAGGGGAAAGGCCCACATTTCCAACGTATGAAAATATGAGTATAAAAAGTATTTAGTAGCCCCGGGCCACCGGGCCGCAGCTGAATTTGAGCACTGCGTATACAATGTAGCACTGTTTTCATTTTTTTAAATGAAAACATCTAGGCCTAATTCGTACATATCATAAAGACATGATCAAATATCCAATACTCATGAATTTATTCTCCGGTTGATAGAGAAATAACATGACACTCATTACTTTACAGCGTCATTTTATCGCATGAAAAGACTTTATTTAATGGGTTGCGATACATTCATTTCAAGGGAAAAAGGTTTTGGAAGGAACCCTGCTTTCATTTCATAAACTAGAAATTATAAATTTTATTGAACCAACTTCTTTAAGAGTAATCGAGATTAAAGTAAGAAAAACAAGATATCTCTGATGTTATTATTATCCTCTCTTTTCTTACTGAATTTTCTTGAGCAGACGTGAATGAATGTCAACTGAATCCCTGTACCAATGCTGACGCCTGCATCAACACCATAGGAAGTTACGTGTGCATTTGCTTACAGGGATTTCAAGGAGCGAATTGTGGTGAAAGTAAGTAGAGCACGTGACGTAAGAGCAATTGCATCCAATGTGTATTACATTGACTGCCAACATACTTCACTCCACACAAAAGAATGAACACTTGATGATTTCAAAAACTTTTGGTTGATCACTGTATATCCATTATTCATATTAATATCTGATTCGATTCCTTTTCTAACTTTAAAATATCTACAGTGTGAAAGATATACCTGTGAGTTCTGAGAAAAGTTCTGAGATAGGCACTTTAAACAAAACTGCAGTCCTCGAGCCTGATTTGATCTTAAAAAAGTTGTAATTTTTGTTGTCCCGCATGTTTTTGGCCCATCTTACATGACACACACGTGATGAATAGCAATGAGTTGCATTATTTTGTCTGTCAAAAGCCACGATTAGATAGACAACTTACAGTGTTCATCTTTTGCGCTTTGTCCAAACCAACCCTTTTTTCCCTATTAGATGTGAATGAGTGTATCAGCAGTCCTTGCAGAAATGGAGGGACCTGCGAAGATCTTACCAATGCTTACAGATGTCTGTGCCTCCCGGGATTTACAGGAACCAACTGTGAGACAGGTACGGTATCGATTAGCTTCCATGTTATGTTATGTCAGTTCATTTAACAGTTCGAATGAAAGACAAGATAGCATGCATATAGGGCTATGCATAAATGAGAAAATCGCATACAAGCTTGAAATCCTTTTGTTATATCTTAATATTCGATAATGTTCTCTTCTCCCCGTTATTTTTTGTTCATCTTCCAGAGATCGATCCATGTGCAAGCATACCCTGCCAAAATGGCGGAACTTGTCTTGAATTCAGTATCATCTTTACCTGCCGGTGTCCAGACGGCTTCACTGGGCTTCTTTGTGAAACTGGTAAACTACTTTATACTATTTACTGTTATGATACTCACAATTCGACAATGAATACAAATTGCATAGATTCACAGTACATTTAGTAGCACTGAACATGTTTAATTACCATAAGCCCTTTTATCCTGTGTTACCTGGTTAACGCCAAATATTACGAAATTTCATTCATATCTGCGTAAAAACGATGAAATCATAGAGAAGTTTTACGTTTAATTGCTTGCGTGGTTTTTTCTTCTTTTTTTCTGGGGGAGAAAAGGTGGAGGTCAGATTATATCAATCGATAAGTAGTTTGTTTTACTTTCTTTTTCTATGATGGGATATTAACCAGCATGATTTATTTATCTTTCAATGTATAGGGTCAATCATGTATTATGTTGTAATGGTGTGTGTGTGATATTGTATGTCAATTTGTTTCAGTTTCAGTTGTAATTTGTGCGCTATATTTCAAGTATTTTGATGTCGTATCTAATGTAGGAAGAATTTCCACTGCGGACGATAAATCAATCATTTTTTAGAAAATGTGGCTCAATTTGTAATATGTAATATATTGCACATACAGCGCTGCTGAGATATTGTATAAAATGATATTTTGGTGTCTTTCTCACTCAAGTTGCTTAATGTTGTGTATGTTTGGGACATTACAAATAAACATAGCACACCAATGTCTCTAATATGTAATCTCTAATGCTACATTTGATCTCTATCGTAATATTTATAAATTTTTATTCGCATAAGAGGAATAAGGGAATCCTCTCGTGAAATTCTAAATGTTTAATATGTGAAATTGATATTTCTCGTTCTATTGAAATAATAGATATAGATGAATGCAGTAGCAATCCTTGTGTGAATAATGGCGTCTGTACAGATGAGGTAAATCGATACACCTGTATATGCCCGGCAAACTTCCAAGGAGACCAGTGTCAATCAAGTAAGTGTGGACAGCTGAAGATCAGAAAAATGAATATACTGTTTCATTCGTAATTAAAGGGGTTGCATAGTTTTGGCTGAGATCTAACTTCAGGTTTCAACATTTTTGGTTGAAATAATAAGAAACCTTTTATGAAATGTGAAAGAGCGTGTAATTCCAAGAGGAATTCAACAATCATTTGGTGAAAATTGGTTTTGAAATGGCTTAGATACCCAAGACGGAACAATCCGAATAAAAGGTGTAACCAACCTTTATTACGATTGCTTTGTTTTACCTTGTTTATGGATGTCTCAGCCATTCCAATTCCGATTTTCATTAAATAAACTCTGAATTCCTTTTAAAATGGTTTGCTATGTATTATTTCAGAAGTGGTTTCTTGGTATCTCACAAAAAGTTAAAAGCCCAGTCCTCGTCTCCACCAATACTATACCATCCCTTAAAGGGGATGGCTAGTACCTGATCAGTGGGAATGCTGGGAGATGACTGTTCCAATCCTTGTGGATTATTTTAAGAGTACATTATATATCTATTGTGTGAAAATTATTTGCTTCAGAATGGTCTCATGTTCAACAAATGTGCAGTTCAATGTTTCCAGGTTACCATGCCTGAACCCACAAGGATTGGAACAATCATCCCCCAGCATTCCCACTGATTCACACTGATCAGGTACTAGCCATCCCCTTTAAGCTTCATTCTTTTGGTATTTTGTTGCCGTGATATTTTACAAATGATTTCTTTTATATTTGTTGTTTGGGGAAAATATTTGATTGCCTATTGATTGTCCTGCAATAACAATGGTATCAACTTTCTTACTCTTTATGTCGTGCTAACTGGTGTGAGAGTATTCGTCTTTGGTGGATATGCGTGTCCATCTTATCACAAACACAGACACACACACACACACACACACAAACACACACACACAACCGTAAAACGGTTTTCCCTCCTCATCAAAAATGTTTTCTGTTTTCTGCTTGTGTCTCTTCCTTCTTTGTTCCTCGTTTTTATTAGGAGTACATCTGTAAAAGAACACAACAAACATGCCAGTCAATAATGTGGTCATATAATGATGATATTTTTTCTCCCCAGATGTCAATTTCTGTGTGAGTAATCCTTGTGTGAACGGAGGTCAATGCATCAATGGCATCAATTTGTACACATGCAATTGTCTAGCAGGCTTCGCTGGGACAAACTGCGAAATAAGTATGTTCTTTATCTTTCTGCCTTTCTCTCTTGATATGGCACAAAAATAAAATGTAGATGATAGCATGGCAGAAGCAATATAAGCAGAACATCTTTGGAAGAACCGTTTCTTCTTCTCAGATAACCTCTCAGGCAGAACATGTAATGTGTATCTTTTGATCCAGCTATTTCCAATCGGCAATCTTTATCTTAACCACTTGTTACCTCTGCGATAAATATTCAATTTAAGTCAGCCTCATAGTAAATGATTTTGATAACATACCGAAAAGCAACTGAAAGTTACTCCTGCATTTGATTCCACTGTTTGTTTTTACACGCGGCTGTGGTTAATATGATTGTTTTCACTATAGTATGACATTAAGTTGAAACAATCTTACAAAAGTGACTCGAAAATAGAATTGCAACCGTTGCACAATCTATCAAAACATAAAAATGTTCCCTTGTTGTCATTTTGCTTATCAGATATTGATGACTGTACACCAAATCCTTGTTTGAACAATGGACTGTGTACTGATAGGACTAACGGCTTCGACTGTCTCTGTCCAACTACATTCACCGGGCTGACTTGCGAGACTCGTAAGAAATCTTCATCAACAGAGGACCTTACTATCATTTTGATATCTAATATCTTCTCGTTTTCTCCACATATGAATATACGAATATATGAATGTATATTGGTGTCAGATTGTTTGTGACTATTTGTGGTGTCTACCACTACTTGAATATCGTATCTGCATGTTTTGATGGGGATGGAAATAAATGAACGAAGTAAAGAAGAAACGTATGTATGCCCTAATGTGTGTACGTGCCCAGTTACAATACACGATCTATGATGGGATAGTGCAAATGGTGCATCATGTACATTAATTTTGGCGCAGACTTCCTTACGACCGGACAAGGGTTTATGTCTGCAAGCTGTGGTTTGTACCCAGCAGTGTGGTAAAAAAAATGCATAGTCATTGCTTATATTATTCTTCATCTTACTGCTGTGAGATCCACTTTCTTTTGACTGTCAAGAGGGTAACAAAAATATGGGCGATGGTTTTACTCGAACTTCACCGCAGAGAAAATTGTCATAAATCGCCGTGTATATTCTTTACGATGAACGCTACATGACATCGTGGAACTAGCGAATAAACATCAGTTAGGATTGTAAACGTTGATTTGGTCAACGTGTGTTAGCAAAAATGATGGAATGTAGAATACCATCTTGATGGATGTATATCTTTATCATCATTCACTCATTTGCTTCTTCCATTTTAGTTGATTACCATAGTGTTTAAACCGTTTAGAACTGATTTATTTATTGCCCTGATTATTCCAATCAGAAATAAATCGATGTCTTAGTGGACCTTGTCAAAACGGCGCATCGTGTATCAACACAGTGGACAGGTATCTCTGTTCCTGTCTCCCGGGATTTGTTGGCGATAACTGTGAGACAGGTAACTTTATTTGGATTTCAAGCTGAATGTCGATTGTATCATGGTCACCACAGTCTATAATTCTTTAAATGGTTCGTGAGTTGTATAAATCAGAAAATGTGGTTATGTCTTACACTAAAAAGCGTTTGCATATTGTCTACCGTAACTGAATATCATTACTTGCTTGTGATACACCAAATGTATAGATAGCAAAGTGCATATTATACACTCGTCAATCCTGTACCAAAGGTTATATATTATCTAATCCTTTCATCAAACTTCTCTCAGTGTATACCATAAACCATCTGACCATGATAAAGCTCATCTTAATAAGACTGTAAGAAACTTTTGATTGAGTTTCACCACAAGATTCATTTCCCATTACCTTTGTGTTCTGTCACTCAGATTTCAACGAGTGCGGAAGTTCGCCATGCATCAACGGAGGCTCGTGTATCAATGGCGTCAACCAATTCGTATGCGTCTGTGCTACTGGTTTTAATGGGCAGCGGTGTGAAAATAGTACGGATGATCCTATTGTCTTGCGATACAACGTAATAATATTCTTAGATTTTTGGTGAAGAATGAAAGATTCTCATTAATTTCTCTTTTCCATATAGAGTTACAAAATAAGATTGTATTGCTTACTTGTTTATTTACCAGAAAACCAAAGTTGATATTATTATGATATTGTATCCATGTTTTTTGTTGAAATTTATGTGATTCACAGTTCCTTGAAATATTATGTACTCATTTAAGCGTTATGTTTATTGCTTTGTATTGCTTTACATGGAAATAAAATGATTTGAATTTAATTAAATTGAATACATATGAGACGCCATTCTCTAGGGCCTAGTGAAAGTATCTGGAGAAAGTGGATATGTCCGAATGGCTTTGTGAGATAGATAATTTTCTTTTGTATGATATCATTCAAATAAGGCTGTTAACAGATCGTCGAAGGAAAAGTCTTACGACGTCTTCTGATAGTTCTTAGAAACTGCTACTGAATCACATAACATATTTCACCATGAAAAGCATTACTTCTCATATTAAGCCTGTTAAGAATCGAAGAGCATGAAATAATCTGATACTAATCTATGAAGACTGCACAAACCTTGGAAGTATGAATGAAACTTATTTTATGACATTATCATGTACAATATTCACAACCATTACCTGTTGGTATCATCGTTATCAAATTGCTTGAAGTAATTTACACTGATTTGTTGAAATAGCGAAGATGTTAACGAGCATTTTACTGAATCATTAAGTATTTGAAGACGTCTGAAATAATTCCGTTATGCAATTGCTCTGCTGTGCTGATGAAAACTAGCCATAATGTTCCATTTTCTCCTCAGATATCGACGATTGCTTGGCTGGCATCTGCCTGAATGGCGCTCAGTGTATCGATGGCGTTGCCAGCTTCCAGTGCATTTGCACAGCTGGCTTTACTGGCGATAGATGCCAACAGAGTGAGTAATCAGAAAATTCTACAGCAGAGTTGCTTGTATGTCAAAATATGAACACATTACTGTTCATTTTACTTTCACAACCATTGTGGGTGGTTGCAATTTGTAACATTTCTAAGAACATATTTTTGTATGATATGGGTTTTCAGATAATACTCCAACTGGGTAAAGAAATCGAAAGATTGAAGAAATATTGGTATTTGCTAGAAAAGTACTGAATTCTAAAAGACCACGTTCGGCGATTAGAGGTCTTCATGTACCATTAGATATATAAAGTGAAATAATTTATTATATTTGTTTGTGCTAATTAAGGAACTTGAGGCCCGGACAACTTATCTATTCCTCGTAACCAGACATTGCATCACTAATATTTCTTATACATATTATGTTTGTGCCTTTTATTCTGGAATCATGTATGGACAAAAGGGTGCGTTCGAGCGCTCTCCAAAAGGCCGTGTCACACCATTCCGGGCAACCTACGCGGGCTTGTGGCGAGGAGGTAGTTTTCAGCACGTAGAAGATTTTCAGCGGGCGAACAAGAATGTTTGCAATTTTCATTCATGCCTTGTCATACTGTATGGGGAAACTTCTGCGGCTTGACTTGCGGGGAAACAAATTTACTCCCCGGTCAGCTCTCCGCAGTTGGTCCGCACCTGACAGTATCTAGCGCGTAGTTGCCCAGAGGTGCTAACGCAAGTCCGATTTAACCGCAGCCAAGTTTTGAGCATGACCAAAACTTTTTCCGGGTGAGTCGCGGGAATGCCCGTAGAGGTCCACGCAGAACGCCAGTAGGAGACCCTTAGCGGCAGTACTTCCCAGGCAATTCCCACGCAGGTACTTCGCAGTCCCGTATGCAGCCAAGATAATGAAATTCTGTGAGATTTCAGCCTTTCCATTAGAGGAATTCCTTCACTGAGTTGTCAGCCCCCACGCGACTGGTACAAAGGTCACACAGTATACTCGCAAGTATAACGCGTCCAGCAAGTAAGACACATGCGCTGACTCGCATAAATCCTCGTCCGCCCTCAGGAATGTCCGGTATGCTAGAAAATCCCTACACGTAACAAGCCCGAGTAGCTTGCCCGGAAAGGTGTGACAGGGCCTAAACACGGTTGCGGGTAAAAAAAAAATATGCGTGCGCACCTCCGGGCGACTACTTTTGAGATACATGCTAGGTACTGTCATGTGCGGATCATCTACGGGGACCTCCGGGTAGTCAAAATTGTTCTTTGCAAGTCGCACGCAAGGCTGGTGTGACACGGCCTTTAAGCCAACTGTACCGTACCGTACCCGCGCCAGAGGAGCGTTCGAACGCTCCTAAAGTGTACCGTACCGTACTGTACCAAGCCAAAAGTGGACCACTTCCCGATGTGCTCCAAAAGCGTACCAAAGCGTACCAAAAGTTCGTTGTAAAGCATGCGCGTGTCATGCGCATACGTCACAATGCAAAAACATCATTCTCTTTGTTTGGGACAGGTGTAAGTAGTTCAAGCGCCAGGTGGATGACATTCTTCCTAAAAGAATGCATGACCTTTTCTAAAAAATTCGTGAGGTACACTTTCTCAGCAGAGCGCTCGAACGCTCCCAAACTGGCATGGTACGGTACGGTACGCTTTAGTTCAGTTCGCTTTGGTTCGCTTTAGAGAGCTCGAACGCACCCAACGACTTGGACTAAACCCCTTTTCCTATGCCGCCGTCTAGTTTACTTTAGATATGGTACATAAAAGACAGATGTATTTCCTCACCTGCTGCCCTGTTTTCTGGTGCCGAAATTACTCAAACCTGCTTGTATTTCAGATATAAATGAATGTGCAAGTGGTCCATGCATCAACGGAGGAACTTGTGTGGACGAGGTCAATGGATACAGGTGTCTCTGTCTACTGGGCTTTAGTGGTGTCAACTGTGAAACAAGTAAGAACAAGGTTTCATCACTAGCATGACTGGTGTATTCAAGTCAGAAAGTTGCTATGTGACTACAGCGATTGTCCTTGACCATAGCAACATCAAAATCTCGGAAAACCGTATTGATTACTTAATTTTTCAAGTCATGGTGAAACCACACAACTATGAATTGGTGCATACGTAAGTAATACAGAGATTTGTGCTCGTCCCATTATCGAATTGTATGATAATTCACTGAGTGAAAGGAATGAAAAGAATCGCAGGTATGTATTTCGAAGCAAATCCTTCCTCTTTACTCTTTTGCACAGATACAAACGAGTGCTTGAGCCTTCCTTGTGTGAATGGAGGAACCTGTGTAGATACCGCCATTGGTTATACGTGCACCTGTCTGCCTGGATTCATCGGGGTGAACTGCCAGACAAGTGAGACCTAACGATGATATGATTACTGTTTCTTTGTCTTGTGTTACCCAATGTTTAGTCATATTATACCCAAACAACCCGTCTACCTCCGGAATGAAATCTTTTAGAAAATATATTCATTTTCTGCATTACTTTTGCACAGGCGTTTAGTCCGTTACCGACGTACATGTACAAAGCAAAGGTATTTCAAGGTTAAGACTAATAGGCAAATGTGCTAATCACCAATTGCAATATATGATAATAATTATGTACATAAATATCCAATTAATCAATTTCAATTAGTAACACATGATTTTTTTATCATTATTTTTTCAGACTTCCAGGAGTGTAGCAGCAACCCTTGTTTAAATGGAGCGACATGTATTGATGGCATTAACAGTTTCAGTTGTACGTGTGCACCTGGATTCCAAGGCACAACCTGTGCACTTGGTAAGTTCAACATGGCGCACGTATATATACACTGGTCATGGATAATGGTTTCAAACTGACTTAATATTATGCCACAGTAAAACAAATTAGCTAACTGTAGACTGTAATAAAGGCGCTATTTCACATCATTTTCAGGTCTGATTTGATAAATAGAGGGAATCGTGATACACAATGGTATAGATTTCATCGAAATCAGATAGACTATGATGTAATGTACTTTTATGGTTTTCTATGTGTATTTCATGAATCAGTGAAAGAGTACCAATCACGTATTCAAGTTGGCGGAGGTCATCTTCTCACGAGTTTCCTCATTCCTTTCTGGACATAAAAATCAATTAAAATATCCGTATCAGGACAACTACCCCCCCCCCCCCCCTCCAGGCTAAATACCGGTTAGTGATAGGGTTAGAGTTAGGATTAGGGTTAGGATTAGGATAAAGGTTAGGATTAGGGTCATGGTAAGAGTCTGGGGTAATTGTCCAAGGGGTTATTGTTGTAGAACCAAATGCACCATGCGCATTCAGGGGTAACGAGGTTTTAGTTGTGACGTCATCGCCCGTTGATGAGAGCCGTCAGGTGAAGACCTGTTACATGTTCTCGAGTCGTTGTCACTAGTAATACCATCCTGTGAAACAGAGTACCGTTGCACCAAAAGTTTGAAACAAGATGCGATTACGGGCTACAGCCATTATGTTGCTTGATTGGTGCCTAAACCAGTTTCAGGTGAATAAAGATGCCTACCAGTATACGCTATATGACCATTATTTTAATTCATATTCAGGGCTCTCATGTGTTAGTGTCTGAGTATCTTTCTTCCCTTTGATAATGGTTTTTAAACGACTGGCAAATTTTATCCAGTGATCGACTACTGTGCGAGCAACCCGTGCTCTACCGGCTCGACATGCCTCAACCAGCCGAACGCCTTCATCTGCATGTGCGTACCAGGATTCACGGGAACCCGATGTGAAACGAGTGAGATTCTATGCAATTACGACTTTAGTGAACCTTCCCAGCAATATTTTTTTAACGTTTTTACCATGCTTGTCTTTTTATGCGTTATTGTACCTTTATATCAAGCATATGCTACTTAATGTTCAGTTCTACCGTAATGATGTATTACAACATTATGATAAGAGATTTGGAAGATAATGTGAATTCAAACAAGGCATCATTCTGACGAGTAGTATATATTAGCTCACTGTTTTCGCGTCGAATGCCTTACTATCCATGTGATCTGGTTTTGGCAAATATGTCCTTATTGTTACTTTTGATCAAAATTGAAAAAAAAATGAAACAGAAAAGTTAGAATACATGATTAGACATGTTAAGATTAGTCTTCAGTTTGTATTTCATAATGTTTAGTTTGATAATAGTCCACTTCCTATCAAGGCTTTTGGAGATGGCTTGATGTTCATTTTTTTATGAGCTCTTAGGAAGCTTTCTTTAAGGTTTTTTTTAATGGTTTCTTAGAGCTAAATTCGAATTATGTCGGAGCTTGTGATCACAGAAATCAGAATAAGTGCTCATACTATGTCATTTGTTGACAATGAGGATGTACTGCGTGATTCACAGAGATTCTAAGACAAGTGAATAAAAGCTAAATACTCACACATCCTTATGATTTTGTAAATGGTGGGAAAGTGACTAAAAGTAAATAATACGAAAGAGTGAAAAGGTACACTTTCATGCGCATTCGAACTCATATTTGACGAGTTCTAAATTGTCTTTGCAGACATCAACGACTGTGTAAACGGACCATGTCTGAATCAAGGAGTCTGCGTCGACGGCGTCAATACGTTCACGTGTAACTGCCCAGCCGGGTTTCTTGGTCAATTTTGCCAGACAAGTATGTTAACTCTACTTAGATCCTTTGGCACATGATATTACAATACGACGATATTGTAATTTTCCACTTCCATAGCATGACTTTAAAAACAGTGTTGAAATGCTTTCCATACTTGATGAATTCATTTTCAGCCTGATTCAAAAATAATATGTAGATTTGTAAAGTGATGACGCAAAAAAAAACCCAAAATGAAGTACTGGTAGTTTCGTGTATAGTTCGCACATGAGTATTGCATCGATATCCTATACACTCACATCGAATTGTTTTGCTGTAGATCTGACCTTATCAAGGCAGAAATAACAAGAAAAAACAAATAACGTCTCTGAAATAACTCATGTATCCTCGAAGACGATGCGATCTTAAGTGGGTGATATTCATTTTATGAATCTTGTTCTCATTTCTCTCTTTTTTATTCAGATATCAATGAGTGTGCAAGTAACCCATGTCAAAATAATGGAATATGCACTGATCTAATCAACGCCTTCAGCTGCCAGTGTGTCGGAAACTTCCAGGGTCCCACGTGTAACGTCCGTAAGTGTCAGTGCCAGTTGAAGACGTGGCTGAAGATTTGGTCCACATAGCGATATGTTGACGAAGTCAGTGCAAATCTTTGTCATTATTTGTAATCGATATATTAAAGTAAATCATTAGGAGATTACTCGTTTATGAAATCCTTGAGGAAGAATGAGTTGAATGTGATGCAGTCCACAACGCAGTACCTTCACAATATATTTTAATAGTTGGTCGATCCAGAATGTAACTGAAGTTATCCAAATTCTTATCTTACAGAGAGCGTGTATCGTTTCAACAATGTTCAACATGAAACTATTTAGCCCTTTAGATTACAACTGTCACCCGGCTGTGTGGATGATTCCCAATCGTTTGTGGTTTGTAAAATTAACCTGGATAAACTCATACAGTCTCTAGAAACAAGCCATTTATCACCCATATGTATCGAAGATTTACAACTTATCGTTCTAGTTTGCAAATAGTGAACGTTACATCTTTTTATGGATTGATGAACTTCTAAGTCTGTTGGTTTCACATTAAAAACTAAGACGCATTTTGACGAAAATGTGTTCGTTTTGCACGATCAGCGATTATAATTGCCATGGCGGACACAAGTACAACTCCTCGCAGACTACGAGTCGAATTCATACCGCCAACAACTGCCCAACCCGATACCATTTACAATGTGATCGTGACTGATCCGAACGGGAATATCGTTGGAATACAAGCTTTAACCGATGCTGACGTAGTGAACGGTCGACTCGCTGCCAACTTTGACAACCTCGACCCCACTGCCGTCTACACCGTAGATCTTCAGCTGCAAACCAATGAGGGCACATTTCTCGTCAACTCCATGCCTGCAAGCCCTCCAGGTACTATGCAGATGTACTAACATTTTTCTTCTCTTGATTTCTAGATCCATTATGAAGCACCGATATTCTTTCAAGGACACATATATTTTGATTCAATATATTCTTTTTATGTGTTCATACTCCTCCTGTATTGCAGCAGGATAATAACTGCACATACAATCATAAAATCATAAAGCTGACTGTAATGGCAATGATAATAGCAGTAATAATAATAATGACAATAATAACAGTGATACACTGCAATAATTTCTAATTGTATGGCAAACTTGTCCGCCATTCGACGTTTATCACGATTTGATACAAACAACTACACGTAACGTGATACACAGGAATAGAGTGTAACATTATGTAACACAATGTTGACAAGCTAACAGTGTTATAACTGATGCAAAGATATATTCGAAATCAGTGTGCTCAGAAAAATTACAGAATTTTCCATATGAATTACTTCAGCACACGTAATATTTGTCTTCAGGATTCTGTGATTCGAGCCCATGTGTAAATGGTGGAACGTGCACCGAGGCGCCTTCTCTGGCGCGGGGCTATTTGTGCACCTGTCCAGCTTCATTTCAAGGAGACAACTGCGAGATCGGTGGGTTCTGTCTTGTGAAAAACTTTTCTTAGGGGTCACTGCCTTTATATTGTGGGAGGGTTTTTCAATCGTAATTCTACATGCTCACTTTTAGTCCTAGTGGGAAGATCTCCCAATGGCAAACATAGAATGCGACTTTAATTGTCACAATATCATCGAAAGGATGAAATAAGTCTATTTTTTATTAAATGAACTGTTGCAAGAATTGTTCAACAATATCATTGCAATTTCTCATGCCCAATAAAAGTCTCTCACTGCCACTGATATCTAACAGTGACAACCTTGTGTGAAGAGTCAACTCATAGCTAACTTTCGTGATAGTGAAAAAAGCCATGCTGTAATCATTGTAGATTGCCTGTATGAGGGAAACCAAGGAGTCTGTTCAATTAATTTGCATTTTGATTTTCTATGTCACATGTAATTAGGAATCACTGCTTGCTCCAGTGCTCCTTGTCAGAACGGAGGAGTGTGCATTGATCGTCCCGGCTTCTTCATTTGTTCTTGCGCCCCGGCTTGGCAGGGGCTTGTGTGCACATATCGTAAGTAGGCCTATGTACGATGAAATCTTTGAATGCTTCCGTGGCGGTAGAACGTTGGGTGACCATTAGAAGACTTAACAGTACACCATGTATTCTTTTTTAGGTATGTATATGGCTCTGAAAAGGGCCTACCCCCTCTCGATGTTTCGGAAAACATGTTCTTGCCGTTTTTTCAAGAGAATGATGCACGTCTCTTTAAAACGGCAAGAAATTGCTTGACGAAACGTTGGGAGTGGGTTGGCCCTTTTCAGGGTCACATACATACCCAAGAGAGAATACGTGGTGCACCGGTAAGCCAGAGGCCGAAGTACATGAAGTGTGTGTTGTCAGTATTCACACGCCACGAAGTGAATGACATCTTTATCTTATACGTGGCAAGCGAGAGTTTACAGTGACGTATTGTAAACCGAATGACTGGTTTACATCCATGCAAAATGAACGAGTCGGCCAAGACTTGTTCATATGACAAAGCCCATATTATGTACTCACTGACATAATAATGCATGTATAAAATTATGAATAAATATAGTTTTGTGTCTAAGGAGTTCAGGCATATCAGCACTAAGACAGCATCTCCTCAATGTCTCTTACACTGCAATACACTTCGTATAAGCAACAAGGTGAATATATTTTCTTATGGTGATCCTGGTAACTAGAACTAGTTTTTAGTCGTGACATTTTGCATATTTTTTTTTCCGACCTGCGTATCTCAATATAACTACATGTATATTTTTTACAAATGATTTAAATAATCTATATCAAATATAATAACTATAAAAAAAACCCTCGAATGATATATTATTTACTCATTATTTATCTAGCGATCCACGTCCCACAAGCTTTGCTTTTTGGTGGATCACTATTTTCCATAATCGAATCTATTTTCCCACGAAGTATATATGTATTGTTCCTCCTAATTATTGTATATATATATATATAAATATATGTTGTTATATAATTTATCTCGGATACTACATGAATCTTTTGCAAATGTTTAAACAATATCATCTCATGACATGTATACTTTGTACTATGTTTTGATTTTCGTTGATTGGAAATTTGTACTATGTTTTTTGATTTTCGTTTATTGGAAATAAACTATGATTGATTGAATTGAATTGAATTGAATGAATTCATATATGGTAACTTTAGGGACCTACGTGTATTTTGTGTGTGTGTGTGTGTGTGTGTATTTTAGGGGCGGAGGAAAAATTATCCCAAAACCTATGTAATCGTCTCATTTCCATGTCAATTTGCTTTCACAGCTCAATCAATTCCTTTAACTGCAAGCTCTCCGAACCCGACCACTATTAACGCGAACTGGATCAGGCCAACAGACGGAGTTTACAATTCATTCGAAGTCCAGTTGGTCGATGCAAATGGTGTCGTACAGCGAACTGGGAGTGTCCCCCTCACCGCTAACACGAACATGCAGTTTGTGTTTGACAACGTGCTGCCTGCCACCAACTATCAAGTTGTTCTTGTGGGCGTAACGCCAGAAGGGCGTATCACCATTGGACGGGCCAATACGGCAACAACAAGTAAGAAGGCATTAAGTGCATGGTAAACAATAATATAGTACCTAGAACATTGAGTATTTCCACGCCTACCAATAAATACGGGGTGTATTACTCGTGAGCTGTATGACTCGTGGGTGTCGGTCTCGTGACGTGCATCAATAAATAATGCCTGAGGTTCGAAAGGGGCTGACTGTCCGTAGGTGTCACAAAGATTCCAACTTCCGTTGCACCTGCACGAGCCACATTTTGATGTCTACCTAATTTATTATTTTGATATCAATCTATTCTTGTACTTCTGTGAACAAGTGAGCAGGGAATAGAAACCCACTCACACACTGTAATTTAAAAATCGATGTATATCTCTCGTAATCTGCCGTAATTTTTGAATGTTTGTTTCAGTATTTAAACTGTCATGACTCTGCATTCCCTTTAAGGAAAAATGTTGACATGCTTTGCCATACGCATTTGTCACACAAGCTAGCTTTCATCTCCCTCGCATTAATTTCCAAGTCGAGTATTGCCGAAATGATAAATGGTACCTCCTGATAACTAATTACTGCTTATGCTACCAATTATGACTGTAAGCCACGTCGACTGGCATACATATTCATTCATATTCACAGTAGAAATAATAAAGGTACAGTCTTAAAGTCTCAAAGCCTCATGGAAGCGTTTACGAGTCGGCTTAGGTTGTTGATCGATGGCAGGAAAATGTACTTTGCACTGGCATTTGAGAAGCGTCACAATTTACATAATATATTGTGATTATGAATATTAGTGCCACGGATGATTGGAAGTGTCACGTTTTAATGATGTAAAAACATTCAAGCAAGTAGTAACATAGCAAAATAGCAGCAAAATGTGCAAGCTCGTAGTTTGTGGGAAAAGAAGCGACTAGGACTACTTGATATGCAATAATAGCAAGCCAGCGCAGAATCTTCGTCAGAAGAAAAAGTACCCTTGTAGTAGTGTTTGAAATGCTACATGCTACCTAACTGAAAAGGAATGCCAATATCACATTAATACATATCATGTGTATTATGTTTATATGTCACTCTCAGAGTAATTTATAAGCAATAGTTCTCACTGAGTTAGAACTGATCTATCAAAGGAGTGGTACAATTGAAGTATCTCTCTTAACGCGATATGGATCACATTAATGTACTAAACGAAATATTTTGCAGATATTTGCGACATTACCCCCTGTCTAAATGGCGCCACCTGTGTTAGCCAGCCATCCAATGCGCTTGGCTACCTTTGTGTTTGTGAGGCCGGCTTCACGGGACAGAACTGTGAAACAGGTATTCAATTCCTCACTGTCATCCTTTTACCAGAACCTACTTTATTTTGTACCCTTTGAACCCTTACCCTTGTACCTTCGTAACAATATTAGTGTGAGTTTCTTGTCATTATTCATCAGATTATGGAGCAGGTGATAACTCGAACATCGCTTGGCTTCCGCATACACATGTTTTTTTTTTCTTTGTTTGTGTGTTTGTTGTTGTTGTTTTTTACTGAAACTGACCAACCTTAAAGGGATGGTACAGTATTGGTGGAGATGAGAATTGGACTTTTAACTTTTTGCGAGATACCAAGAAAACACTTATGAAATAGTATACAGAGCATACCATTCTAGGAGGAATTCAAACTTTATTTGATGAAAATCGGTTTTGGAATGGCTGAAACATCCAAAAACAAAGTAAAACAAAGCGACAGTAATATAAAGGTGGGTCCCACCTTTTATTAGAATCGCTGTATTTTGGATATCTCAGCCATTTCAAAACCAATTTTCATCAAATAAACGTTGAATTCCTCATATTTCATAAGATGTTTCTCGTTATCTCGCCAAAAAAAAAGTTAGAAACCTGAAGTTAGGTCTCAACCAAAACTATACGATCCCTTTAAAGTATGACGTGGTCAAAGTGGATAATGATTTTGTTTTTCTTTTCCGTATGTAGCTTATTTGTTTGTTTGAGTTTTTACCATGATAGCTTATGATTAACGAGTAAAACAATTGAGACATTCCAAAATATGCCCAATTCCAATTTTTGTTTACTGGTCATCAACTTAAGCCGTGTTTATACATTTCGACTAAGACATTATGCCGTAGTCATTGAACAAGATGACATTAATAGTCTGTAAAGCGCATTGAGATACTCAACAAGTGTGAAATGCGCTATATAAAAACCAGCTATCATTATCATCATTATCATTATTATCATCATTATCAATATCCCATGATGTGATTTGTTTGTCCTGAACTAGATATCAATGAATGTGCCAGCAGTCCATGTCAAAATGGTGGTGCCTGTACTCAACCAGCTCCAAACCAATACCTGTGTTCCTGCACACCCCTCTTCGTCGGCCAGAATTGTCAAATAAGTAAGTTTACATCTTTCTTGTGAGTATTTGTGTTGAGTGTAATTTGTGTGCGATCATTCTCATCAACTCAATGCTCAAATTCAACTTACCACATTTGCTCCAGTTAGTATATAGTAGGATTGTATAATTCTATATATTAGAAAAAAAAACAACCAAATTGTTAGTTTCAAATACAATCCGTAGCAAGGTATGAGGCATGGTCCACCATTACTAGCACTATAAGTTAAACACCATTTTAGTATTTGATATCCCACCAATTGATGAAGGCTAACAATGGAATGTATGATGACTCAGTCTGTGGGTCTATTTATCGATTTTTCTATTAAACGAATATTCTTATAATATGAGTAAACTGAAAGCAAGTATTCCGATACAGATATAGTATATCAACGTGTGGCAAACAGTGGTTGATGATAAAAAAATGTCAACCTTGGTTGATGGTATTTCTTTGACAGCTGTGACTGTCAACGTCCAGACAGGAGCAATCACACCTACCACTGCCGTCATTCGATTCAACGTGCTGCCCACCGACGCCAATGTCCAGCTGTACACGCTAAGAATTAATGACCAATTGGGGAACTCAGTGCAGACTTTGCCTATCAGCCCGTTAGCGGCAGTGAACGGAGTGCTAACCGAGACGGTGCAGAACCTCCAACCCGCAACGGGCTACATCGTGGTGCTGGACGGGGTCATTGGTGGCCAAACTTTTCAACTGGACACAGCAAACATCCAAACCCAGTGTGAGTAGCTCTGGATTTAACAATTCATCGACAAAGGATTATTTCTGGAACTTTCTGATATTCTCTTTCATTCGCTTATCTCGTTAGAACAATTTCATGGCAACATACTCTTACAAATAGAGTACACGGTACCTCATGAAATACATGTAGGTATGGGGAGAGGAGGGATTAACTGATTTACGGAATATTATGTTTATCCAAATTCACTTCCCTCGAAAAACGGAAAAGTAAATTACAATGCATTTCCTCTTCATGGCTAAGCTTTGATGTCATGTGCCATATCTCGCCGAATACTCAGCCATCAACAATCATTTGCTTTACAGATTAACAAACAATGATAATTTGTTTGAAAATATTTTTGTTTCTTCATTTTAGCCTTGTGCACGGTGACAGTATGTCAGAATGGCGGGACATGCGTGAACAATGCACAGACCACACTCTGCAACTGTCCACCTGGATACACTGGATCATTGTGTCAGACTGGTAAGATCGAAAACAGAATACTACTGTGTGGAAATCTGTGCAAGTATAGTACAATGATTAGAAGTGCCAAGGACGCGGATATCATGGACTTGATGGAATGATACCATATCGTTACATAATAACTAACTCTTTCCGGAGTAGTTCCAGTCTTACTATCGGTACTGGCGTAAAGGTAAACAGAAAAAGTGTCTAAATGTTTCAACGGAACACTGTTAAGTAGTGAGATAAGTATTAAAGCCGATATTAATTCTGCATCCTGTATACTGTTTCATCCTTATATTGTTTCATCATATTTTGCAGATATAAACGAGTGTGCAAGTGGGCCTTGTTTAGCAGGAGGAACGTGCAATGACGGAGTGAACTTCTACACCTGCGTGTGCCCCGTGGGTCGGGCTGGTAGTAACTGTGAATTGAGTGAGTGCAATAAAATGGAATTCATTTGTACATTCCTGCTGCTTTTCCAAATCTAGGGCCCTGTTTTATGGAGAGTTAAAGTTGATTACAAAGTTGATTTCCATCATAAGTCTTTGGCAGAATGTGTGGTAAGGAAATTAAAAGTTGATTATATCTTTTGATAAAACGGGGCCCTAATTTGTAAGAGGGGAATTATGTCCAAAGTCTTTCCAGCTTTGAATAACTTTGATGATACCAAAATAGATTTTAAAATTGCTATTGGAAAAACTATAACCACTTTATCTTTTAGTTGCTAACCTGATGTAATGTGTTTGTAGCTGCCTATACCTAGTATTATAAGTTGTTATCCTAACGATGTGATGTGTATATTACGTACCTGCATACCTACAGTTAGTCTTCCTCACTTAGTTGTCGTGTTGTATTTTTTATGATCTATCCTTACTTTAATTTTAGCTGAATTATTACTAATTTCATACTATTTTGAATGAGTCTTTTCCTCACAGTTCATTTTCACCCATCTTCTAAAACAGAAACACAAAAGATTTATACTTTCACTGATTTGTTGTTGTTGTTGTTGTTGCTGTTGTTTTTGTTGTGTAAAATTCTTCATTGCATCAATAACAATTGTAACATGCACGGGTTACTAGGATTAAAGACAAGATACGATACAAAACGTCAAAATATTGAAGCAGATAATAACTTATTAGGTGATATTATATGAAATATTTAAACTTTGCATTGTTCGGATGAGTTACAATAATGAATGCATTTTATCTTACATTTTCACTTGCGATTTTTCACGAACAGCTCAGTGTGACCTCCTCCAAAACATCTGCTTAAATGGAGGCGTCTGCGTCCCAGATGTCACATCCCCTAATGGTTTCACATGTAATTGTCCTGCTAATTTTGAAGGAACGCTTTGTGAGAGGGGTGAGTTTCATTCTACCAAAAGAGGGTATCCATGTCAATTTGCAGTTATATTCGCTCAAGTTTGATGCAAAACAGACTCACTATATGCGACATGAGCGTTATGTTTTATGTGTTTCTATCTATTCCAGGGCGGCTTGAAGTCTATATATACAGTAAACTAAATGTATCGAGTGCATCACTCCTGCTATGTTGAATTACCTTACAATTTATGAGCGTAATGAAAGGGAGCATTACTAGCAATAAAACAATTTTCCCCGCCATCTTTTTGGTTATGAAAATTTGCTAGCAGAAAGAATTATACAAATCGAGTTGCTGCAAATTAACTTAAATATCTAGAATCTTAGAAGTCGGACTAAGATATAGTCCCACTACAACTCTGGTAACTGTCGTAAAAAGATCGAATGAGAATGTAACCTTATAGATCTATATTCATATATAGATGAATTGCAATGATAAGGTAAAATTTTGTCCTGATTATTGTCAGTAATCCTCTTTTGTCATAGAAACGTCGAGATGTAATGTGAACCCCTGTCAGAATGGTGGCACGTGTCAGGACACAGTTGTAGGTGTCTCATGTTCCTGTCTCCCTGGTTACACTGGAACACTTTGTGAGACAGGTAGGTGCGGTTTCTGAATGAGGGCACCGTGACAAGGTCTTTGGTAGCGGAGGAAACTACTCAAAGATTAGTTTCCTGACTTTGAATTTCAATTTTAAGTTACTGTCAGTCGACTGCGAATCAAATACAAAAATTGTGTTACATCAGACAAAATGCTCGATGATGTATAGATCGCAGCCAAGCACTATACAGACTGTACAAACCGGATTGTGCGCACTAGGGACGTCAAAATTTTATAAAATGTGAGAATACATCTTCAAAGATCTGTTTTGTATCTGTCATTTCAACCAACTAAAGGAAACAAAAAATGCATTTGTTGTTAAACGTTTACAAAATACCATTTATATTTTGTATTGTATTGACCTAATCTCGCCTGAAACTGTGTGTATCAAATCATAGAAAAGTCCTTAGAAATCTATCAACATATAGGAACACATAGATTTGTTAGATAAAGATTTTTGCAATTTGTTTCATTTATTCGCTTTCTAGTATTTACGGATATTCTGTTATTTTGCTTTTTGTTTTATGGATATGTGGTAGATAAAATCATCCAATTAATGAAGCGTATCTTAGATGAACAGTTTCAGCTTATTTCCTTTCGAAAGTTCTGCTATCATTTCTGAAGACTTTAATCCTTCATTGTTGACGAGGAAATCAGCTATGTGTCAAAGTGGCCTCCGAAAAGCTTTTGACTTTTTTATGGTGTTTGATATACAGACATCAATGAATGCTTCAGTGGACCGTGCCTGAATGGGGGAACGTGCACCAATCTGGTGAATGCTTTCAGTTGCACCTGTTTACCTGGTTATGCAGACCAGAACTGCCAGTCGAGTAAGTGATCGTGTGATGATTACAAATCAAACATTTCCTAAGATTGATACTTTCTCTCCTTATAGAGACATTGCAGATGTATTTCCGTTATCCATGCCTGTGCATGCGGATAACTTCTTGTCTGAAAGATAACAATATGGAGATTGCAGATAATGTTTGCCGTAGTTATAGATATAATCATCGTTTTCAGCACATTGTTAATTATACACTCGAAGTTGACAAATGAAAGAAAAGTTTGTATGCTTGAATGTTAGAAAATGTGTCAAGAGAGCTTACTATCGCCATCATTATCTCATTCTTGCGACGACCATCAGATAATGAATATTACGATATCTTAAAGCATATCAAGGCCCACAATTTATCGGAAATACGATGACTACTGCAGCGTTTTTTGCAAAAATTGCCTGTTTGTGGATCGTCTTCTATGTCATGGATTTCTGTTACTATGAAGAATAAACTATGACTCGAGAACAGATGAGCGATAAGGTGTCATTATTATTCTTATCTTGTCTTTCAGATATTAATGAGTGCCAAAGTACCCCGTGCCAGAATGGAGGAACCTGTATAGACGATGTAAACAGATTTATGTGCATCTGCCCAATGAATATCGGAGGAACATTTTGTGAAACAGGTAAGTGTCTACAGCTTACAGATATTGATTGATTCAGTCTACTTAACAGTTGTGTGCCTTCAAGAAGTTTTCTATAATCATTATTTACTACATTAGCATTTCATCATTCTGCTCATATCGTCTTAATTCGTGAGTGTGCGTATTAGTGGAATGAGAGTTAGAAGAGAAAGAGAGAGAGGGGGAGAAAGAGAGGGAGAGATGTGCAATTATCAGATTCTATTTTCGTATATACAATGCACATGTATTATGATAATGCGAATATAGTATTTATTGATTGACTGATTTGATGTAATGCGCTGTGTATAAATTGAATGTATTCTGATATGGGGGTTTATGTATATTAGGAAGAGAAGATTGTGAGGAAATTTTTTTTTTGAATCGAACTTATTATTTATGCTGTGTAAAATGTGTTGATTTGAGCCGTATGACAACATCTGTATTAATTAATAAGTATAAATGACCGGCATACATAATTAACATATATATTTTTTGATAATCATTTAGAAGAGTGATACATTGTAGTTATAATATATGTTTTTGTGTTGTATTATAGGTTAATCTAATTGTGCAATGGTTAAGATGAATAAGATTGACCCTTTGTTGTTTTATGTATTTTTTTTTTCATTGCTACACTGTATTTTGTGAGTATTTTTAATGTATTCATGGCCATTTGTTAACAATGCCTGTAATTCAGCCTCCGGGCTGCGAAAGATATTGATTAATAAAACACCTTTTCAATTCAATTTTAATCAACATTTGAACAGATATAGTTAAGATCATCTGATACTATTACGAGAAGAAATTGATGGTAAAATTATACCATGTGTCTATAATGAGTTATTTTCATCTTTACTTGAGATGTATGAATTACAGCATTTCTTTTGATGGTTATACACAAATATGAATTTCATTTTTTTTTTCTATTCAAGAGCACTCAAATATATTTGAAGTCATAAGAGAAATTAATGTCAGCTCCAAATTTCAGAACTTTAATCATTCGAAATTCATCTTACTTTTACAAGTCTACTCACGCACTTTTATTGTCCTATGTTGGGCCAAATCATTCTCAAGATACCATTACAATAGATGAAGTGTTGGGTGTTTTTTTTACTCACACTTTAAGAAGCATTCTAACAAATGGCTTAAGTCCAGTTTAATTTTTGTTCATTAACTATAAGTAACAAACGCTTGCATCAGCGGACCGTGTTTGAATGGCGCCACTTGCTTGGATCTCCTAAACGGGTTTTTCTGCTCCTGTCCTGAAAACGTCGTGGGAACTCGGTGCGAGACAGGTAAGTATACCTCAGGGAAAGTCAGTAGGAGTTTGGCATTCCACACCAGGTCAAACACTTTGGATTCTAAATAGTGTACACATTCGTTGATTCTAATGTTCCATAACTTACGGCAAAGACCCTCGCCATGCCTGCCAGCGTCGTATAAAGCTGTGTTAGCTGTCAATCATTATGAGAGTGTGTGTGGAAATGGCGCAGTTAGAGCGTGGTATAGCTATTTTGCTTTATTTTCAGTAGCTGATCGAAGAGGGAAAGTGTGACATTCTTTATCACTGTATACACTCTAGACTGAATCTCTACATTCGTGAGGAGACATTAGAGTAAAGTCTGCTCCATCATAATAGCCATGTTCACCTGTTCACACGGCTAACTAGAAAGAGTTACGTTCATATGATGCTTAACATTGATAATAGGACTCGTGATTACATAACAACGAAGTACATGTACACTTGCCGCAAAACAACGCAGAAATATGCTTATGTCGATGGAGTCATCACGCATGTAAGTATGTAAGCATATTTTTTCGATGACTGTGGAAAGGAATACCTAAAAAATAAATACGAATACGCATTGTACGTTGAAAAAAAAATAATTTGAGATCCAATTGAAAATACAATGCAACTATAGATGATTCTCTGTTGAAATTGCCGTTTTGGCGTATAATTATTGATCCCTCAAATCAAAACAGGCAGGATCCCTCAAAGTGTTGTCTATTTTATACTAAGAACTGAGGATCACTTACTGCCTATATCATGAAATGATCCATAAAACAATGTCTCCAAGATTATGAGTCAGAAGTGTGAAAGAAAGTAAGTCATCACAATATGTGCCAATGATAATTTGTCAAATTTGCAAAACAACATCGAAAATGAGATTTGCAGTAATATTAATCAATGCTAAAAATATTTGCTCTCATCTGGTCATTCTATGAATTTGAATTTTCCAGTC
Source organism: Diadema antillarum (assembly GCF_040938485.1). Lineage (NCBI taxonomy): Eukaryota > Metazoa > Echinodermata > Echinoidea > Diadematoida > Diadematidae > Diadema > Diadema antillarum. Next base: position 127,950 of record NW_027271913.1, read on the forward strand.
ACGAACCCGTGCAACCCGTCACCTTGTCAGAACGGAGGACAGTGTATGGTGATTGGATCCTTTATAACTTGTCAGTGTCCAGCTGGTTTCACGGGAAGTTTGTGTGAGACAAGTAAGTAGCTGTAGACCGACCTGTCCTTTTGGGTGTTGTTTTATTGTCCATATTCCAGCCGCAACTGGGGGCTTCAATATGCGTAACAAAAGTTGACATACGCAATGACAAATGCACCTGACTCTCTCCATAATCCATTGAATTTTCTTTTCTTCTTATATAGGACCCATTCCAGTTATAGCAGACGTAAGTTGCAGTGTTTTACAAACGAAAAGGTATATCGATGCTTGGTATTATAGCAGCGATAGGATATAAGATATAAATATAATATATAATATCTTCCCGGAGCCACTTTTTCGTGATGTGTACGATAAAAGTTCCCTCCTTCAAGTCTTTTCCTGTCCATCGATAAGGACCTGGCTCAAATTGTAATTTTTTATCTCCATGTTTGTGGACTATGGGCGGGGGGCCGATAGATTTCAAATTCCATGGCCGTAAATTAACACAGACTTGATCATCACGCTAGGAGCTAGTACGCCGTTTACCACATTCCCGGAGAATGCCTGCACGATAGGTAGATGGCACTGTGAATGAAATACAGTTAAACTCGCCTAAGTCGACGTCGCATATGTCGAATAATCGCGCAAGTCGAAGATTTTAAAAAGTCCCGATTTTTCCCCATTGACTTACGTGTATTAATTCACTCACAAGTCGAATTCTTTAAGTCGAATACTCGCCTAAGTCGATGAAATTCCAAGAACACTTTCACGGAAAAACCATTGAATTCACTGTGCCTATGTCGAATCAGATTTTATTGTGTAATAAATCAATGTCAAAATCACGAGACGCCAGTTTTTGTTTGCATACAGTATATACAAAAAGAAACTTTGCGTTAAACATTAACGTTTCATTAACGCAAGCGGTTTCACCTGAATCGTTATTAACGCAAACTAACGATCGGGAAAATTAACGTTTGTAGAAACGATGAGTAACGATCCCAAGCGCAAATTAACAATGTTTCGTTGACATTAATGATAGGTAACGCAAGAACTCACGCGAGATTTTGGTTTCCGTTACCCAGACCTGGTGAAAGGACGACGTAGCCCCTGCCGAGTGTAGCGATCTATGCCTTATATACTTAGCGGAGTCTTTTCGCGAATCGAATCACGATTTCGCGAATGGTTAATATGCGACCGGGGTCACCAAAAACGCAAGCCGGGCCACAAAAAAAAAAAAAAAAAAAAAAGCCGGATGTTTGCCTTCAGTTTTGGAAATGAACAGCGGTAACAATCGGCTCCATAAGATGCTAGAATAAATGTCAGATGTTTGCTCTTAATTTTGGAAATGAATAACGGTAATATTCAATGTGGATAAAGTGTCTTGCTGAAGGGCAAATATCGGGCACACCGCTCCAGCTCTCGGCTCCAGAGTAGACAACATACATGTACATTATACATGTGTACGCGTGGTGTAACTGTAAGTCGATCTTTTTCGACTTACGCACAAGTCGAAACTCGCCTAAGTCGATGTGTTTTGCTCAGTCCCGAGAAGATCGACTTATGCGAGTTTAACTGTATAGCAAATAATTCGAGTAAAGAGATGCTACACGCTAGATGCTGCTTTCTGAGGAACATAGATTGCGTCATTGTTGCCCAAACGGAGTATCAGAAAAGCCTGAATTATACATGTTCAGAAGTTGATCATAGGGGATTATTGTTTTGTGACGGTATTCCAAAAATGGCACAGAGTAGCGGAGTCATCAAGTGGAAAATGCGTATTCCAATGCCTTTCTGGTTGCATTTTCATGTAGACAGCACAGGTGATGTTTCCCGGGGAATTATTTTTTATTTTAACATGATCACGTGCAATATCTAAACTCATGATGCTATGACATTGTGTTACCATAGAATGTTTATACTCAAGGGATGTTTTGCTTCTTGTGCGCAGATGGTTTACCGTGCTCGCTGGCCTGCCGGAATGGCGGGTTGTGTATCACTGCTTCCGGGAGAGATGTGTGTCTGTGTAACGATAACTGGAGAGGAACAGTCTGCTCTATTCGTAAGACTTGTATTGTTCACATGTGTTGAATACTCTGTGCTTAACCCGTTGAGGACGAGTCCCGAGTATACTCGGGCAGGTGTCTATGGGAAATACATGTTGAAGCAAAATCATACCGTCCTCAACGGGTTAATGAGAATTGATACGTGGTTCATTGCACAAGCATTGCTGTACATTATTTCAATATTATTCATCGAATATCGAAAACTAATAGTTCCTCTGTACTTAGTATGATGTGTCCTGAATGACTGCAGCTTATCAACTCGACATTTCTGATATTGGCAAGTGCAACTATACATAGGCCTAATATGCTATGCGAGCCTCCACTCATGAGAAAAAGGTCTGGAGAAACCTTTTCAGATTGGACTGAAATATAAGCAGTTGCAAAAACCCTGAAGGGCCGAATATCAACGTATTGTATACTTCCCTGTTATATTTTGGGTGTTCAGCGCGTACAATACAGGCTGGGCCAGGCGAAATTACGGAACGCTCTGTACAGGTCATGTTTCAATCGATTGGTACTGGGACTACAGCTACCAACTATCGCCTGTTCCTGCTTGATGGCTCGGACGTGGTCAGGAGTGTATCCTTACCAATCAACTCACCTCTGGACGCCCAACTCTCCTATACTTTTCAAAACCTCGACACCAACACACCGTACATTGTCGTCATCACTGTGGATACGCCTACAGACTCCTTCGAACTCGTCGGTGTACCGATAACGACTGGAAGTAAGACTATCTAGACTTTGAAAGTAGTCCTATAAAATGACTCTTACACTTTACGAGAGTTCCACATTAGAATGTTTACACAGAAATAACTTAGAAGCTAAGAAATCACATTTTGAAAACGCGATAGCCTCAGAAACACGCTATTTACAGCCTTCGGGGACACAATAAATAGTAGCTTGGGGGAATTTTGATTATAGAAAAATGATAAATTTGCTTGACAGTCCAAATGTTACATTTTAAAAGTATAACTAATGTATGTCTTTATGTTCTTAAACTAAACCTAGATTTAAAAAAAAACAAATCCAAATTTGCTCAAAACATATATGTTGTATTTCCGGTTTTTAAATTTTATTGAGACCTCATTCATGAGGAAGACAACGAGATAAACCTACCTTCCGTCTATTCTCCCATTTATACCCGTAATCTTGGAGTTAATATGAAAGATGTGTTTATCATTTGAAGTTGGGCGGGAAAGTGGGCAGACTTTATCTTCCCCAGAACCTTGTTTCCTAGTTAGCAGTGTGCCACTAACATGGACATAGTACAATTATATTAAATTACCACGTTGAATCCCATTATGATTTTTTGTTTGTTTGGTTATGGCATTTGTTCTGTTAGGCATTGGAATGATTATTTCTCCCGAGGCTCCATTCTTGTAGAAATTCTAGATAAAAGAAAGGTACAATGTGCCAAATTATCGATGGTACGATGGGAATCAAAATAGTGAACATTGCACTCAGCAATGAGTTCCTCTTTCATGTCGTTTGCACTCGCGATGCTCCATAGAACTTTTATAAAAGTACGCTATGTTAGCGATTTTCACCAAGAATTGATTTTCATTTCAGTCGCCTTGTTTGTATTCCAATACCAATGACGTTGATGTTCTTCTGAAAGAAAAAAAAAAAACTTTCATGAAATAGGTGTAACGAGCTGTTGGTATTTGCTACTTACTTTGCTATACTTCCCACAGCGACCAGTCCGTGTAGCAGTCAGCCATGTTTGAACCAGGGGACGTGTATAGCTGACTCTGCCCAGGCCTCGGGTTTCCTTTGTATGTGTGCTCCAGGGTTCACCAATACACTCTGTGGCACCAGTAAGACATTCTTCCATTCATTACTCACATGGCATCAGTAGCATCATGAAAGAATTAGCTTGGATCAGATCAGGGAGGTGTTAGAGATGTTCCGTGCTCCAAGCAGCACTTTGATACAGTTTGAATATGGAGACCAAAGAAAAGATTCTTGATATTTTAGCAGTCTTAAACCGTATTTCGGAGGAAACTTTTAAATTATGTATGGAACTTGCTGCTAATAATGGTACCGAACAAATCCTTTCAATTTTTCTTCAAACCTTCTTGTTATCATTACCTTTGGTCTGAAAAACTGAATAGTATTAGTACCCCACGAAAAAAAAAAAATAATTGCAACCATTCTCTAACATCTGTGCATAATTTTGTTCGCAAGATTGTTGAATATTAAATCTTTCGAGGTAAGTAATTTCCTTATGCATGTTTCTGTTTAGGAACATTTTACAAATAAAGAAGCACAATCTTATACTGATTCACTTCGCGTGTCCTGTTCTTTGAACACAAACAGCTGTTTCCGCTAGGTTTATTTTGATTGAGGAATGACGAATACTTATAAACAGAAGTCCTGTCTTTTGTCAAAGTAAACACTTGCGGTAGAGCGCATAACTTCTCCGCCATGGATACAAAGGAGAGACTCCATGCAGTTTCTTCTCCTTCTCCAACACGTCCTTGATCAGATTTGCTTTTCGCTTAATTATGTTATATAATGTCTGTATAATGTATATATCATTTCCTATAGCTGATGTTCAGAACTTGTCAAACAGATTCTAGATGGCCGTCTCTCTCTCTCAAGAGACATAAAGACTGTTACGTTTGTGAGTGTACCCCATAGATGTGTTTCTCTTTCCTTTGCATGACGCCACAAGTTTTAATGCATTTCTGCCCTTCCCTGTTCCTTTCATGCACTCCACGTAAACAGATATCAATGAGTGCTCTTCGATCCCATGTCAAAATGGCGGAACGTGCATCGACGCCGTAAACGGGTATTCTTGCCTCTGTCAACAAGGCTTCACTGGCCAGGTTTGTCAAACAGGTAGGTTGTAACAATGGTATTAAAACAAATTTTATATGACTTCTTGAAAATTCAACCTATAGATTTCAGTAAAGAGTCTATAAAAAAATGAAAAGATATGATGTGCTGACGCTTTTCTAACACATTCCACATCGGGTGATCTATTATGACTGTGTAGCATCCCCGTGGCTCTCCGAGAGTCTATCTATAGCCAGATAGCTTATTGGCCCAATAGATTTAATATGACGATTTGGCATACCATTTGCTTATGTTACTCGATATCGGGGAATTTTTTTCTCTTTATATGTTTGTGCGGGAGACTACATTCACAGTAGTAAAGATTTGCTCTAAATATTTCATCCTCTGACATTCTGATCATAAATGCACGAAATCCTCTTTACATTATTGCATTTACCATGGCAGTTTTGATACATACTTCATACATTTACAGCTTATCATATCATAGGTTTGTTGATCTTAGATTATTTGAACGGAAATAGAATTTATTTGCAAGACTGGTCTTAAAAGTTTTCTTAAATGACCTAACTAGTATTGAAAGTCTGAAGGACAGAGGACTATTATTCTATTCTTGAGAAGTCATGCCTGAGGTAAGCTCTATTACACATTTGTCCCTATTTGGTAAAAAATTATATTGCAATAGATAAATAGATTCTTTAACCAGATCTTTCTCAGCACCCATAATTATAAAAGAAGGATTTTTTTTCAAGACATTGCGGTTCTATACTCTGTTTACTGTTTGACCTATAACAAGTTTTCAATGATCTCATAATTCGTCACACAGAATTCATGCATGCATTACATTACGGGCGTATCGCGTCTTTTCCCTTAACTCTCTTAAAAACTATCATTGCTGGCTGCGTTTCATTTTTTACACAGATACCAACGAGTGCTCAAGTAACCCATGTCAAAATGGTGGATTCTGCATCGATCAAAACAATCGTTTCGTGTGCCAGTGTCAAGTCGGCTTCTCCGGTCTCTTGTGTCAAAACTGTGAGTCGAATGTTCCAATGTTAAAGGCATGATTTACCATTTGCTAATGAAACAAAAACTCAGCATTAATGCTTCAAATAATTCTAAAATGTAAGTTAGGGATAGAAACAACCAATGTAAAAATTTGAACCAGTATAATCAATGTTAAGTACTGTAAAATATACAAAATGTGAACAACAGTTATAATAAAAATGCTTCGCAGACTAAACCGTCTACAATTATGGTTTAATGAGGAAAATAGTGATACAATGTATCTCCTTATATTTCAGGCTTTATTGCAAAAATGTTATATAGTAGGATGTTTTGTGATTGACCTATACACATAATCCATGCATCAAAATTGATATCTTAAATATTATTAAGTCACTGCTCCCAAAGGTAAACATGGCCTTTAAACAGTGCCCTGGTTGATACTTGATGTATGAGTGCTTAGAATAGCGAAATTTCTCTCCTCACTCAATTTTTCAGAGAATCGAAGATTAATTGAGGGTTCAAGTTGTATTAATATTCTTCCCAGTCATCATATATAAAATACAGCACATCTTATAATTGTGCCAAACATTATCTTATCACATTTGCAAATCCGACGAGTCATTTGGTTTTAATGTAGCGAAGCGAATGAGGCATAAGCGTTTTTTTCTCTGGGAAAAATAGAAAAATAGAACATTACCTAATGGATCAAAAAGGAAGGGAGAAAGCCAACGTGAAAAGCAAAGAAATATATTAGGACAACGTAACACAAAATGTGAAAATTAAAAAGAGTTGTTTTGGATCTTTATTATGATCTGATAGGTTGTTGGAATAGAACAACAGGCTCTTAAGACAGTTTTTGTTTCCTCCGTTAGTCTTCGAAAGGTCAATTTTTTTTTTTTTTTAGTACTCGAGGCGTTCATCATATCCTCTGATAATTTTTTTTCAGTCAATCCACCGTGTGCATCCAATCCGTGCCTTAATGGCGGACAATGCAACAATAATAACAACAATGACAACTTCAACTGCGTGTGTCCATCGAGCTACACAGGCGTTTTATGTCAAATCCCGATAGACGGTGCCGAATGCTCCAGTAACCCCTGTCAAAATGGAGGCACTTGTATTGAAGGTGTCCAGAGCTTCCAGTGTAACTGTCCAGCGGCGTGGACAGGGGTGATCTGCACTGTTGATGTTAACGAATGTTTGTCTCTACAATGTTTGAATGGGGGAGTCTGCCTCAACACAGTAGGGTCGTATCGGTGCAATTGTCCGCTAGGATATACGGGCGACCGCTGCGAGCAGAATATCAACGAGTGTGGGTCTTCTCCCTGTCTGAATGGAGGCACCTGCGTGGATGGAGTGAATTCTTACACTTGTACGTGTCTACCGATATTTCAGGTAGGTTAATGTAGCCTACCATCAAAGTGGAAACTAGTGCATACAGGTTTCTTTCTCTACTAAGCAATTTTGTTTTATCCTAATGTTTACCAAACTGTAACATCTCATCCAAGAAAGTAATATTGTTAGCGACAGATAATAAAAAATCCGTTAAATTTCAATTACTTTCTGCCTTGAACACATGGGCCCACCATGATGAAAGTCATAACATTGGCTGTTTTTTATTGGCATATCTGGTCAAGGTGTCTGCTCGATTGCATAATTCTCGTATTACAGTATCTTAGAGCTTTCATTCTTCTTCATTTAAGCAATTGTCCCGTTTGACTGAAATATTGTTTTCCTTCATCTTGTGAAACCAGTGAAATTTATACAAAGGTTCATTTATCATTTCCTCTGAATTATTGACTTGCATTGTGTAATCAAGAGTCACCGCCGGTGTGACTTTTGGTTTAATTTCTTTTTTTTTTTTTTGCTCTCTTTTTTATGTATGTGCTTATGTGAATGTGCAGGGTCCCCGATGCCAAACTTCTTTTAATTTCTGTGCGAGCCTACCATGCAGAAATGGCGGAACGTGTACTTCCGGAAATGGTATATTCACCTGCGCATGCTTACCTGGTTTTGGTGGTGAGCAATGTGAAATCGACATCGACAACTGTCAGAATAACCCATGCCTCAACGGAGGACAGTGTGTGGACCTGGGCAGTACAGTATCCTGCCAGTGTCCAAATGGATTCACCGGGAACTTCTGTCAGACTCAAGCTTTCTGTAATACTAACCCGTGTTTCAATGGAGCTACGTGTATGAATCTCGCTTCAACGTTTAGCTGTTTATGCCAGCCCGGGTTCACCGGTGTCCAATGCCAGATAAATATCCAGGTACATGGGGGAAAGTGTTATGTTTCCGGTGCTGAAATTCTGATATTTAGGCATTGCTCAAACGATTTCCTATTGTCAAGTGTTTCATCAAGATTGTCATTCCAAAACTACTGAAGAAAACAATTCAAACTCTTTCAATTACTTAAACAGACTGTCACAATCGATTTTTGGTGCTTCCTTTGAAATATAGAATTTCATATTATTCAGGATTTATTGATTATGAAGGAATAACCTGATTATAGAAGCCATGTGAATGGATATCGAAAATACTTTATAGTGCGTTCAAACGTCAAAAAAGTCATATAGCTGTACTTATAATAAGGCATTTGATTTTGACTCAGATTTTGTATTTCCTTTTAGGAGTGCGCAAGTAACCCGTGCCAGAATCTAGGCACGTGTGTAGACGGGATCAACTCCTTCCTGTGTAACTGTCGCCCCGGCTATTCAGGCACCACCTGTCAGATTATCCAATCACCTTGTCAAAGTAACCCATGCATCAATGGCGCCTGTAACCAAGTCGCGAATGGGTAGGTGAAAGAAGTGTACATGAGGTTGTGTATATCATTATTACGCTGTAATTTGCTTTTCGGTATTGTATAGGGTTTTTATAGTTCGTCAAAGTCAAAAAAAAAAATTCACGACGAAACATTTAAAAGATAATGAACATCTGTTCGTACCACGAATGAAATTACGCAATAATAAACTAACAACAACATCATCACCAACACCAAAAGTCACAGGTTTCATTACACCCTCCTCAAAGAACTGCAAATAATCCATGAAGGCTAAAATGTACAGCTGTAATCAGGTTCAGGTCACTATCTCATTGGGGAAAATGTTAACTTAAATCTTTCTATGGAATCAGTTGATGATTGTGATTTTCTTTAGTTAATTCATTGCCCTTGCTCGACCCGGGATTGCTATAAACATTATTTTTTCTCGTTGTATACGTCACGTTTCTTGTAAAGATACACCTGCCAGTGCAACCTTGGCTTTGAAGGGCAAAATTGTCAGAACAACATCAACGAGTGCGCATCGTTGCCCTGTCTGAACGGCGGGACGTGTGTGGACGGTTTGGCTCGGTTCACGTGCCAATGTCTGCCCGGATTCACTGGCTCGTTCTGTGAGACTAATGTGAATGAATGCGCTTCCCAACCATGCCAGAATTCGGGTACCTGTATTGACCTTGTCAACAGCTACGACTGCAACTGCGGATCAGGTTTGTACAGCTCTATGTTCCACAAGACAATTTCTGTAATGTACTACAATTCCTGGATGTTTCTTTTACTAGTGAATAAAAGATATTCACCTACTCCCTCAATACGTTTCTTAAGTATGAATTCACCCAGCTATAAGTTGTTGCTAAGTTGGGCAAGCTTCCTGCAAACTTTGTAGTTTTTAAGGCATTTTTAAAACAAAGCATGTACAGAATTTGGATACATTACAGATACTGTATTGCATTGAATGCAGAGATGCTAGAGTTCATTTTTGTCACAAATGCTCGAAGACCCTCTTACAACTAATTTTGGTCCCATTTTCATGAATTCGGAAATTGTTTAATGGAATATGTGTCATATGCCGTTGATCATCTAATTTCTCTTTTTTCTGCACCTATTAAGCTCCGTCAATTACAATCGTCATCCTTCGTTCACAAATGTATGTTCATGTATTATCATCTGAATTCGTTGATCGTGAATGAACGACGAAACAGGTTGAGAACACATTTGATATCACAAGCAGTGTGCCTGGTGTGCGACGTCTAACTTTGCGCATGTTCCGTTGGTTACTCTCCATTGATTTCGTCTGCAAAATGAGCAATAAAATTACCTCTGCGACTACCATCAAATAACCACTTGGGATGTATGTTAATTTAAAAAGCGTCATATTTGTACAGGATTCAGCGGCCAAAACTGTCAATTGATCAACAACCCGTGCGCGGCTTCTGCCTGTGTGAATGGTAACTGTATTAGCACCGCCAACTCGTTTGTCTGCAACTGCTTCCCGGGCTATGAAGGCGCTAGATGTGAAATCAATCGAAATGACTGTGCCACTAATCTCTGTCAAAATGGAGGCACATGTAATGATGGGATCAATGCCTTCTCCTGCACTTGCCCCCAAGGATATTCGGGGAATCTCTGCCAAGTCGTTCCAGGTAAATTACAAAGAATTGCGCTAGCCTTTCTTATCTTTTCTTTTCTTTTATTTTCTTTTCTTTTCTTTTTATTCGGTATCTATTATCTTTTCTTTTTGGTAGGGGAGGTATATTACCTCACAACACAAACTTGCTGATAAATTATGTCAGTCATCGTATTGTTTTTCTAAACCAGGAACTACGGAATTACGAAATGACCTGTTACGATTCATCATTGTTCATACCGCCATGTAGTTTGAACCATTTTGTCATTGTTCAGTTTATAGAATATGTTAATATGTGATCAAGTAAACCTCTCTATAAAAACTCTTCCCTTCAAGGTTTCTTTGCTACTTTATAGTTTCCTCGTATTTCATTCCTTGTAGATGGTGATCAGTGCCTGTCTAACCCTTGTTTTAATGGTGCTACCTGTGTCGACGGAACCAACATGTACACATGTTTGTGCTCTCCTGGGTTCAGTGGCCTTCGATGTACGGTGAATCCAGGTGAGTGACGCTATTGTGCGTGCGTGTGTGTGTGTGTGTGTGTGTGTGTGTGTGTGTAGGATACAACTCAGAAATTTAATGTTAGATTCAAATCGTTTTGCAGTCGTGTAGACTAATTGAAATAAGATACCCCTAAAATTGCCCATGCTTGGAATTGGTAAGGATTATATGTATCAGGGTTTTTTTTTCTTTTGTTTTGATTTTGATTTTGACCCTATAATTACCGCATGTACTGACATTAAAAAAGTACCCTATGAACTGGTTTATGAAGATTACGCGTGAAATATTTCACTATAGTCTTTGTTGTGCGATCACCAGATCTTGGTTGTTTTCCTGCCACTTATATCAAAGATTGGAATTTCAATGCTTTTTATGTATATTTATGATTTCATTAAAAAAAAAATCTAATCAAGAAAGATTTTTAAAATGTCTACTTTGCATTTCTTTCTTCTTTGTTCTTGCAAATTTCGTGAACCCTTACGTGTATAGTGTACATCTATGATTTTCTAATCCATCTACTGTATTTTTGTCTGTACCACTATATCATAATTATCTCTCAGCGGCAGCTGATGTAAGCCGCCGTTTCACTCTGTGTGATTTTGTACGTATATGTGGCGTGGAATATTCTTACTCAAAAGACCGAATCAATAAGACATAACACAATTTCATACCTGTCAGTGGTACAATGTATACAGCCTGCCTGTAAAGATTGTCATAGCAGAGCAGACAGTGTTTAATACGACAGTTATAGACATCATTCTAACAATTTACTCGCCTTTCTCCCTCCCAGATGAGTGCGTCAGCAACCCGTGTTTTAACGGAGGTCAGTGTATGGACCAAATCAATGGTTACATCTGTCAGTGCGCCACTGGCTTCACTGGCTTCCGATGCCAAACACAGACCAGTAAGTCACATGCTTAACTATATAGATTAATATAATAAAATAATCATGTAGCCGCTAATCACCTCAAGATTATTACACACAATACAAAATGGTTGTAGCTATACTAACGCTCATTAAGGACTATGTAATTTCTGAAATGTACCAGTATAATAAAAGAACTAATTAGTAACAATGTTCAATGAATTAATCAGTATATTTTGAATATATTTATTTTTAATGGGTTCGTCGCAATAAACCTCATAGTTAGGTGTTTTGTCTATCTCCGTTTTCAGGCTATGTTATGTGTAAAGAGTACGTTTTCATAAAAAGCAACGTACAAACAGTAAGTTTTACTGTCATTTCTGTGTGGAATGAGTATACCTACAATGCTTATATTAGATAAAGAAATACCCAGTAGCAGTTTAAGAGGTGTAGATCAGGCAGTCTTGAGTGCAATCAGATTTATAAAGGTTTTCCATTTTATGGACAATGAAATAAACGAAACAAAATCGAATGAAATGAAATATATGGACGTAAATCGACTAAAGAGGTATGTTTTATTTCATTTTTTTTGACAGTCCCCGGAGCCTGCAACTCACAGCCATGTCGGAATGGAGGAGTGTGCTCTGCTACCAACAATGGATTCACCTGTCAATGTCCACCCGGGTTTCAGGGTTTGTTGTGTCAGTCAAACATAGGTGAGTTCAATTTCTTCATTAAACCATGTGTCGAAGTTTTCTCGGCGAATGGCCCCAATATTGAACCAAATGCTATGACACCAGAGAAAACATTATTCTTTATTTTGCTATATGCTCAAACCCCAAACATACATCCTGCTGTTCATCTTAAATACACACGCACTATCGAATGTACAGCGAACCTCTCCTTTCCATCAAGCCGTTGAGGACGAGAGCCCGAGTATACTCGGGCGACCGTCTATGGGAAGTGCGTGTTGTAGCAAAATGAAACCGTCCTCAACGGGTTAATTAATCATCCACATTTTTGTTGTAAACATCAAAATGTGCATACAGACTGTGTGTGGTCTCGGCCTTTGTTGTTCTTTGCTAAGTCATCACTTGTTGGTGGAATATGTTTTTGTATGTTGTAATGCTATAAACACTATGCTAATATTCATTTACATAAATACTTTTATAACCAAATTATGAAGAGAGAGAGAGAGAGAGAGAGAGAAATGGATTAAGGTGTTACAAGAACTAGCGTCTCGTCGTGTATCTTTCTCACAGATGAATGTCTAAGCGGTCCGTGTTTCAATGGTGGAACGTGTATTGACGGGATCAACTCTTACACCTGTAGATGCCCCTCTTCCTTTGTGGGCCCCAATTGTCAATTCACACTAGGTTGGTCACTTTGACATTCATACAAGCTTTGGTCGATCTCTTTGTATGTACACCTGTTAATAACGAGCGAATATTTTAGATGAGATGGTATAAGAATGAAAACTCCATGTCTTATTACATGGAAGCGCAGGTGTGCGTCAGTCATAATGATTGTTGTTGTTGCTTCTATTGTTGCTGTTGACGATGATGATGTTGCTGTTGTTGAAAATATATTATTCCATTGAAATATGTCAAAAATGATTGCAAATATATCTATCGGCTTGGGATGTTTTGTTTCGATTTCTTGCATAGGATATGTTAAGGAAAATAGAGTATATTTTGTGTTTGCGGTGCGGGACACTATATTTGTCCAAAATTGTCCCAACTACACGTATTTCATGTGATTGCGTCAAGTCCTAACTGCAATAACGTTTATTAGATTCCTTTCTCTAGACTGAGGAATAGTGCTTGTTGGTTGGGGTCAAGAAGAACAAAATATTGTCTAGGTAACTGGTCCAAGTTCTTTCGTTTTGTTACGGTAAAAGGTATATACACAGTGCCTAAAAATCTTAAGAAAGAGAGATGAGTGACTCATTGTCGTTAATATCCCATCAATGTACAGAGAATCCGTGTGTCTCCAATCCCTGTGCTAATGGAGGAACATGCAGCCGTCTCGCCTCAGACCCCACCCAGTTTGTCTGTCTCTGTCTCACTGGCTTCACTGGTCCAAGATGTCAGACTGGTAAGAACATCTTCACTATATCAGACAGTCTTCAAGCATAAAATATCCAGTCTTCTCGTATGAGGAAGGAATGTAGGGGAACCAAACCCCTGAAAGGACTACTCTTCAATAATTTTAGGGTGGTTTGATTGACTTTTTGTTTTACTTGATCATTCAGATATGCACAGATTTTTTTTTTTTTGCGTGCATTAAGAATAATGCGCGCAATATTTATACAGCGCTGTCTTGGTAAATGTTTCAACGGATTGAATGACATAGATCAGTTTGATTACGTAAGAGATTAGATCAGTTTTATAGGATGCTAGATGTCAAAATGACTAAATTTTATAACAAGTAGGTTACAACAATGTACCATGCCCTTAATAAGTAAATTCACCAATCAATAATTTCTTGATTCTTTAATTTGTCTGACATCCTTAAAGTCACCTAAAATTAAAGATTTTAGTTATATGTTGTGTGTTTACATTTTTTTTTATTAATCAAAAATCCCTTAATATTCACGAGTACGAACACTATTCTAATATATTTCACTTTTATATAGTGCTTTCTAGGTAGCGCAATGACTTTAAAAGCATACCGATATCTGTGGTGTAGGCCTATATGAACTTTTTTTTTTGAATAATGCATGTCTATATTGTCTTTCCCCTTCTGCTATGTCCACTGTTTTCCCTACCACACAGATGGCAACCAATGTCTGTCTAACCCTTGCTCCAATGGAGGCACCTGTATAGACGGGAACAACCGATTCGCCTGTAACTGTGCCCCAGGATTCGCTGGTGCAACTTGTGTCGTCGACATAGGTGGGTGTGGTCGATAGGCTGATCTTGAAAGTTTTGATATCATGTGTGTCCGTCATGTCATTTACGTTTAGAATAGGATAGAAAGGTTTATGTGTTTGTATCATACCTTGTAGTCCAGGGGCTAAGTTGCGTATAACATTACAAATACTATACACCACTGGAGTTGATATAACGTCTTACATGTGTATATTAAATCAAGTCGTCTAACGAGGTGTATCTTCACGCCAACGATAACATGCCAGCCTTCCAGACTGCATTTCCTTCAAACTGCAGCATGCAATGTTAGGGTCACTCTAGCACAGCTGCAATGGTGTGGAAAGTGTCTGTTGAAGATTTTTTTTTTTCTGCGTGTCTGTGCCCTCTGCTTGCACGTTACTCTACGCAAGCCATCGCGATAAGGAAGTTTTCATCGGTCAACATTTTGCTGTCTGGTAAGATTTTTTTTTTCTCTCTTTCTGTTACCTTGAGGTACTTGACAGCTATTCTCACAAATGAGTCATTCATTGATGAAGCGTGTGTGCAAATGTTTTCTTTCACAGATGAATGTGCTAGCAGTCCATGTCTAAATGGAGGATTTTGCAACAACTTGGTGAATATGTTTTCCTGTTCCTGTGTTCCTAATTATTCCGGCGACAGATGCCAAAACTTTATTGGAGGTGAGCTTTTTCGTATCACTACTATACATTTGTCTAAGCTTGATGGGGTAATGAACGAGTGAAACATGTGAAATATGTAATGTTGAATATTACAAAAATGGGGTTATAATAACTGGGGTTGGAAAGAGATTTTAATTAACGTGATGCCTCTTCATTTTTGTTGTTTTGTGGTGAAACTTTTGGATTGAAACTCTTTCCTTTTCCACATGTTTCCTCTTAAATGTACATTTTGTAACCTGAGGTAAATTGGTTCAAATCAGTCAGAGCTCTTGATATTGGGAGTAAATGTAATGTCTATACTGTTTTCATCTTCTGATGAAATTAAGTTTCTCATTATTGCAGTCTCGAATCCCTGTGTACCGAACCCGTGTTTAAATAGTGGAACGTGTGTGCAGACTGGCCAGACGTATACCTGTAACTGCGCGGCTGGGTTCTCCGGACCGAACTGCGTTGGGCTGAGTGACAATAGAAGTATGCTATTCCAACAATCATACTTTGACCATCCCTCCCCAGATAAGGTCACAGACATACACCAAACATGGGTGACCATTATTTTGTCACTGTCTTAATTCTTGTCACATGTCGATTGTTTCCATTAAATGCTTCTTAATGACTGTTGAGGTGGTTGTTTATTCTAAAGTTGTTTCAGAGACAAAGCGAAGTTTTCTTATCATAATTTTAGGATTAAAGGCAATTATATCGCACTTGAGCTGTGGTTTCTTTGTATCCGGGCATTTTAGTTCAATATTTATAGTATTAAGCAGATATCAAGAAAGGTAACATTGATCTCTTGAAGTGCATGTTTTAGTGTAGACTAGTGAAGTGAGAGTAATCTGACGATAAATGACGGTCTCCAATGAAGAGACCAGGAATAAGAGTGTTTTGTTTTGCTTTTTTTTTTTACTCATGCTTTTAGTCCAGATAGCCAGTTAATATACTGGTATATGAGTTTTCATATGATATCATCAGTGGAATGATAAGCTGGAGGATGACCTATTTCGATGAGTTTGCTATTAAGTCTTTTCGTTTTCTCCGTAGCGTGTGCTGATAGCCCATGTCTAAATGGTGGAACGTGTAGGAGCTCTACAGGAGTAAGACGATACGCTTGTACGTGCTACCAAGGCACCAGTGGCGTTAATTGTGAACAAGGCCAGAGTGAGTACAATGTGTTTCTGTTTGTTTGTCTGTTTAAACAAACATTATGACATCATATTAATGAGATCAACTAAAAAACTAACTAACTAACTAAATAACTACCTACATACCTAGAACACCTCCAAGCAGGGCAGGGAAGGATTTGCAGAGGGCTTATGCCGAATACGTGTAATACAATATTGACGTGTACGGCACCTGAGTAAAATTTGATTTTCACTTGTAATTAAATAATTGTCCAAATTCCACACAAATATGAGAGTCAATCCAATTTATGTATTTCGAATTCAAGCAATGTCTTAACCTGGTCACATGTATATCATATTTGATAGTCATAACTGATCACTGTCTGGATATCGTAGCACTGCTAACAAAATATAATTATGTCATTATGTCTAACAGAAAAAAAACGCAAATAAAGTACGCTATAACAGTACTGTCAAGCGGTGTTTGTTGAACATTGCCAATAGACACTGATTTCCATGCACCTGTCGTAGGGTTGGAGGCGGTGATGTTGAACATCGTAATACGGTTGTCGCTACTTTTACTTATTGGGCAGATGCCATGATACGTTTAATGTTTGAATGAAGTTTGCTCCTTCCATCTTCAACAACGGCCCAATATCGTGTATTTTATAATCTGTTTTTATCTTTAAAAAGTAACGATGTGTAGTCATGATGCCAAAAAAGAACCATGGTCTTACTTAACATTTCCATATCACCAAATGGTTTACTGTAACTGCTCTTACTGGTAACATCTCTGCCACCCGTAAATCCAAGTAATTTATACAAGTTACTTGATTTATTGCTGATTTTCTATTGCAGCATCGTGCTTCCCAGATCCTTGCCAGAATGGTGGAAACTGCGTGATAATCCAATCACAAACAAACTCGTTTTTCTGCATGTGTCCGCCCGGTCTTACTGGTCCCACCTGCACAGGGGGTGGTGGTAAGTGCCTTTACCTCCCACAATATGCCTGAAAGTGCGTTTATCTTTAATGAATTAGTAAAGAAACAATGTGACGAGGTAAGTTGAAGCTGATCATTTTGATAAATCATCGAATCTCCTTTGAAGGAATACATCACTCCTGATGTAATTGGCAATTAACTACAATTATTTAATGGAACCAGCTCCAGAAGAAGGGAGAGGAGGAGGAGGAGGAGGAGGGGGAGGAGAGAGAGGGAGAGAGAGAGAGAGAGAGGGGGGGGGGTAGAGAAATGAGTTCTGTATAAGGGTTTACTTGTTAGTGTGCAGGACTTTTTTCTATTAATAACGCTGCGAATTGTACATTATAACTGGATTATGAAAGCAAGCAGCGCTTGGAAAGTAGTTGTGTGAATAGTCATCAATATGCTGTGATATGATGAGAGTAGAATTTGCTGTAGAAAGGTTTACAGAGGAAATCTGAATACACATTAAGAATATTTAAAAACATATGCAGTTATTCCTAAAACCCAGCATTTTTATTGTGATAGAAGGACATTGAACATCTGTTGATTGATATCAGTTATTTCGGGTTTTGATAATTTCATGCTAAACTGTTTGTCGTTTACGTGAAAATATGTAGTCATGTAAAACTGTGATGTTTTCATGATGGGCATTGTTTTCTAATATTATTTACTCATGCAGGGAATCCTTGTGAATCTAGTCCTTGTCTTAACGGGGGTGCATGCACGGAGATAATAGCTGGCGGGGTCTTCCAAGGTTACAGCTGCTCATGTGTAAACGGGTACACCGGAACTCAATGTCAGAACGCTCCAGTGACACCAGGTATAATAAGACTCAGGTGCTACAAATGCTATACGTGAATTCAAACTTTGAAATTACAATGTCATGAAAACTTTAGAATCCATGTTATCTGAACAGTATTTATAACAGTCTTAAGTAGGAAGATCATTACTTCTAGAAACTTCAGAATTCTCGAGAATTCTAATCTTTCAGCCCATGTGAGCCAAAGGCTCAATTGAGCTATTGCAATGACTCATCGGCCGTGAACTTTTTTAAAAAACATTTTCAGCTTCCCCTTGAAAACCCCAGAGCACATTTTTACCAAACCTGGCAGGTAGCATTCCTAGTTCAAATGGGCGTCTTGCCTCCTCCCTCATCCCCCCACCCCCCGCCGCCCAAATTGAATTACAGGGTTCATTTTGAACCTTTTGCAATTGACTGACAAATTTGAGTAAGTATGCAGTATACCCGATGCTGCAAGGAATCAGAACTGTCACTGGCTATCGGGCAAAAGTTCGATAGTCTAGTGGATATGGCGCCCGTCTAGCAATCAGGAGGTCTCGGATTCGAAACCCACTCGAGTATGTATGAGCAATGATTATCATCAAGGCTACTATAATCAAAACACTGAATAATCGGTGTTTATTTACGTCGATGTTGGGCAATTTCCAAATCAGTAGCCATAAAGGCACATCGACGCAAGAAGCATTAATTGATTTTTACGTTACCTCATGTCGATTCTTTGTCATAGTACTTCCGTGTCAAAGTGGACCGTGCCTAAACGGTGGAGCGTGCGTTACTCTTGGAACGGCCTACAATTGTAACTGTGCTGTGGGATTTACTGGCACCAACTGTGAAACAGGTACTGCGTGCATTACACTTGACTTTAAGCTTGCGTAAACTAGCGTGAACTGACAACCGCTGGATGAGTTAATTTTGTACCACTGCCTGTGTGTTTTTCATACTTTGTCCAAGAATGTAACTATTCATTATACTCATCTTTGTCCTGATCATTTGCTTCAATATTTTGTACAAACGTCTTTTCATATAAGGCAATATCCCCTGTCATTAAGAATGATTTTATAAAATGAAAACTAACAAAGTACCTGCGCCAATTAAGAAGAGACATCATGACATGCACAAACAAAAGAGATTTACGTTCATTGCTTGACAAGTTTGAAGTTATTACATGTGTTGATTGAATTCAGTATTCACTTCTCCGACTTTGTGCAGCTGTTCCTTGTGTGTCCAATCCGTGTCTCAACAATGGCGTCTGCAATCCCTCAGGGTTTAACTTTATTTGTGCCTGTCAACCGGGATATTTCGGCATCAGATGTGAACAACTCTGTGAGTTTACACATATATTTGTTTTTCGATCCTCTATATTCATAATTTTATAATGACCACTTGAAAAAAAATGGTACAATAGTCAAACTTTCCTAAGTTTGACACTGTCACCTTTGTTATTTCAGGGGGTTTGCGATAAGTTATGATCAAATACTTTCTACAAATCAATCTTTTCTATTGAAACTATTTTGTTATTGTTCATTTACGCCAGTGGTACAAAAGCTTCAATTTCTGATTTCGTTTTCAGATTTGTGAAATAAATGCTAAGTCACAATTTTAAAGTAAAAGGTCAAATCAGGTGAAAATGATATCACCGCTCTTACAATGTGGAAGAACCTTTTTCCAATGTCTCGTGGTACTTGAAATACAAGATTAATAAATGCTCATGAGATCAGGGATATCCTCTCCATCAGTGAACCGCCTACCAACGCACACAGGCCTGTTTTGGTATGACGTACACTTAAGATGTTTCTTCACATTCGTATTTCATGAACATTGCTTTGCATAATTCGTCTGGATGTCTGTGCAACAATAATTGTTTTTTTTATATTACTCGAAATAGTGCAACCGTGCTCGACCAACCCTTGTGCTAATGGAGGAACGTGTAATGTTCAGGGAAGTGGCTTCAGGTGTACTTGTATCGACGGGTTCAGCGGTGTGTTATGTCAAACCGCAGGTATGGCATATTCCGCATATATGCGAGTAGGATTTCTGAGTTTAGGCCCATAGTTCGCATTTATCTGCAATCGACAGGGGACTGGGTTCAGCCATACTCATTGTGAGTGTTTCAAAGTCATGAATTCACAACTTAATTTTAAGTGTGTCACGGGCTTCTTTTGTTTTCTATCTTTAGCTATTAAATAACAGCGTGTTAACTGTAATTTGTGTGATCTATTCGCTATGCAACTAGTGGTTTATTCCCCTCATCCAATGGAAATATTCCGTCTCTCAAAACTTTCAAAGCTAGCGAAGGACAGAAAATGAGGAAAGCTGATCAACGCCCGACCCAGAAAACAATTTTTACCATTTCTATATACTGATTTCAGTTAAAGGTCAGAGTTATCCAAATGACGAACCAGATGATATTATACAGGATTTGATACTTTTTATGTTGCTTTGATACATCTGTTTATAATGTTATCTACATCTGTTTATAATGTTATCTACATCTGTTTATAATTGTCCCCGCCGAACGAGTTCGAGCAGGGGACTATGAAACGGGCTCCGTACGTGTGTGTGTCCGTGTGTCTGTCTGTCCGTCCGTCCGTCTGTCTGTGCGTCCGTGTGTGATCAAAATGTTCAATTTGCTACTTCTCTGTCATTTATGAGCCAATTTTAATTCTGTTTGCTTTATATGATAGCACTACATGGGAGCTTTGAAACTTCTACACAGAATTTCAGTTGTGACCTTTGACCTTGACCTTTGACCTATATTGTACATTTTGCTTCAAAATGCTACTCCTTCGCCATTTCTAACCCGATTTCGATTCCGTTTGCTTTATGTGATGGCACTAGGTGAGGGCTTCAAAACTTCTACACAGAATTTTGACCTTTGACTTCTTTGACCTTTGACCGTGATTTTTGACCTATATTGTACATTGGCTACAAAATGCTACTCCTTCGCTATTTCTAACCCGATTTCGACTCCGTTTGCTTTATGTGATGGCACTAGGTGAGGGCTTCAAAACTTCCACACAGAATTTTGACCTTTGACTTCTTTGACCTTTGACCTTGATTTTTGACCTATATTGTACATTGGCTACAAAATGCTACTCCTTCGCCATTTCTAACCCGATTTCGATTCCGTTTGCTTTATGTGATGGCACTAGGTGAGGGCTTCAAAACTTCTACACAGAATTTTGACCTTTGACTTCTTTGACCTTTGACCTTGATTTTTGACCTATATTGTACATTGGCTACAAAATGCTACTCCTTCGCCATTTCTAACCCGATTTCGATTCCGTTTGCTTTATGTGATGGCACTAGGTGAGGGCTTCAAAACTTCTACACAGAATTTTGACCTTTGACTTCTTTGACCTTTGACCTTGATTTTTGACCTATATTGTACATTGGCTACAAAATGCTACTCCTTCGCCATTTCTAACCCGATTTCGATTCCGTTTGCTTTATGTGATGGCACTAGGTGAGGGCTTCAAAACTTCTACACAGAATTTTGACCTTTGACTTCTTTGACCTTTGACCTTGATTTTTGACCTTATATTGTACATTGGCTACAAAATGCTACTCCTTCGCCATTTCTAACCCGATTTCGATTCCGTTTGCTTTTTGTGATGGCACTAGGTGAGGGCTTCAAAACTTCTACACAGAATTTTGACCTTTGACTTCTTTGACCTTTGACCTTGATTTTTTACCGATATTGTACATTTTGCTACTAAATGCTACTTCCGGCGGGGACATATTTTACGCACCGCGTAATTTCTACTTTTCCTTGTGTTATCTACATCTGTTTATAATGTTATCTACATCTGTTTATACATCTGTTTATAATGTTATCATACCATTTCGAATGTTTTGAACAGTCTATTCTGAAATATTTATCTTTGAATTTTTGAATAGCACCGCCATGCTTCTCCAACCCCTGTTTGTTTGGAGGCACGTGTACAAACACTAACAATGGTTACGTGTGCGCCTGCTTCGCTGGATACACGGGAACTCAGTGTCAAGTACCGCGTGAGTGTATGCAATGATTATGGAGGGCTTTCATGCTCATCAGTTTGCTGTTTGACCTCTGTTGAAGGCCTCTACGATGTACTGATAATATTTGTTGCCTAAAATATGAAGGTTAATGAAAGTTACAGGTCCGGTTTACTTATGGGAGCAGTGATTTACAAAAAATTCAAGATATCACATTTGATGCATATCTGTAGGTCTGTTGTATCAAAAAAACATCCTACCACATATACTTTTTTTTCCGCAAGAGAGCCTAAAATATAAGCATATATCAATATTTTTCTCAATAAACCGTAACTGTACACGGTTTAGTCTGGAAACATTTTTATTATTTTTTTTAAACTATTGTTCACATTTTGTGTATTCAACAATACTTAACATCGATTATACGGATTCATAAATGATGCCTGTAAGAGACACGAGGTAGGCACGTAGAGAGAGTAAGAGACAAGTAAGAGACACATAGAAGTCACGTACGAAACTAAGTCACGATGTTGCCATAATCATTTATCTTCCTACAAACTGACGATACATGACGCTGAAAAGGCTGTTCGTTTAATTTGCAGGCTTGGACAAATTGTTACACAACATGAATTAATTTAGATAAATGTTGTCACATTATGAAAAAACTGCGAGCCGCCGAGCCGAGGAAGGGATAGAATTCTGTCGCATGAAAATCTTGTGCGTGATCAAAGCTGTTCTGTTATTTGACTTACAGCCTCCGCCTGCTCCTCGAATCCCTGCGTCAATGGAGCGTGTGTGGCTACAGGTAGTTCTTCTTACACATGCAACTGCCCAGCAGCATTCGTCGGAACACGATGTGACATACCAAGTAAGAACATTATACATTGTTTTATTATTGTCTTCTCCAGTTTTCAATAAACATTGTATTAATATCCTCATTGATGAAAGTAACAAAATGATTCTGGACTATTCCACTCCCGTGCCGCATAAAGCTTCGTTATTTCTTCTTTGAACACATGTCAATGTTGTAATGCGACGCATTACTATCAATCGGTCAGTTCGTACTATTGTGTGTTATTGTGCTGTAATAACTGCAAATAATTCCAGCAACTTTAAGAAATATAAATCCTTTCTCAATGAAATAATTTTGTTCAACTGTAAGGCCTACGTACGTAATCGCATCGAATACACGGTGTTTCATGTTATCATCCTACTCAAGAATATTTTGAAATAATTATACCGTAAGAATATCCCTATGACTCTAATTCCCTTGAAAAAGCTCATCTCAAAATGCTTGTTCGACACTTGCTAAACAAAAACGACATCATAAAAGGTGAATAAGATGTTTGTCATAGCTGTGATAGCTGTGTATTTATGTCATCGCCAGCTACTCGTCCCGAGTCGTATGGTGTGAATCATCATTTTAAATGCTTGTGTCTTACGGAGAGCTCAAAACGTGTAACACTGGTGGGGTCTGACTATAAACAATTTCTTTTTGTTTCGCTCAGTTGCCTTGTCGCCATGCCTCAACAATCCATGTCTCAATAATGGAATCTGTACAGTCATCACCGCCACTCTCTTCAGATGCACTTGTCAATCAGGGTTTGCTGGCACTACCTGTGAAGTACAACGTAAATATCCTTAAACTATTCTCTGTAAATGTAATGAGCAGAGATATCCGTGCCTCAATTACATTGAAGATAAGGTTGTATGTCATATCGAATTGGTGCGGACTGCTCATTTCTAACCATGAAAATCGAAATTGCAACATTTCATCCAACATCAATATGTACTAAAGCAAACACCGTTCATTTCCTTCACTGAAAATAATTTTATCAAACATGAAAACTTTATTATGTAAGAATAAAGTTTCATCGTACAAACATGATCAATCGGTATCGCCAAAATGTTATTTCACGCAAAAATATGAGGTAAGATTTGTCATGGAATAATATTATAATTTCAGTCAAATAATCCTGTTTCCATAGTAACCCCAACTAGCCAACTTTAGAAGGAAAGTAATAATCCCATCCATTAGAAGCAATGTTATAAATGTGCAGCCCAGAGTAAAAATAAGAACATCAAGATAGTCCTTTTCTATGTCCAAGCATGATGACTTAAAACATAATTCATTTGATACATTAAAAATGGTTATAATCTATATTTTAACTTGCCTCCTTTGTCTTGAAGAGACATCACCATGCCTACCAAATCCTTGTCAAAATGGGGGCGCCTGTTCCTCTCTCGCGGGATTCTTCACCTGTAACTGTGCTCCTGGTTTCGCCGGATCCACGTGTCAAACAGCAGGTCAGTAAATCTAATCGAGTTTCAACTCCAATCTATCTTTATCCGTAGAATTTAAGTGATGATTATTAAAACCTAATGTCTTGCAAAGTCGAAATATGAATCGTGCAATTAGACAGGTAGAGAACATGTTGTCAATTTGTCATGATGGAGATTAAGTTTCAAACTTGGCTTGTAGATGAATTGTCATCGTCCGAGACATTGTAATCACGGCATAGAAAATAAATCTATTCGATATCAAATCATGGTAATCGCAAGTGAGTTAGACATGAAACTCTGCGGCATACGTTGTGGTGTCACACTGAATCATCACTTGCTTTTTCTCAACGGTTAAAGTGTTGGTTTGAATAGTGGTTAAAACGTTACTTTACCGTGTTCTCTTTTTACTGTCCAATATCCTGTAGTTGCATCCAACTGTGCGTATTCGTGCGCCAATGACGGTTTCTGTGTGTTTGATAGCGCACATAGAGTATACACCTGTCAGTGCCCACAACAGTATAACGGCAATCAATGTCTTGGAGGTAAGCATTTTCAATACTTTATAAAACGATATCTAACTATGTCTCATTAATTGAGCGTGTAGGTTCTTTGCAACTGAACAGGACTAAGCACGGAATAACGCATTGTCGGTATTTTTGAAAATGGCGATGACTGGAAATGGACCCGGGCAAATTGATGTATTTTGCTTTGGGAGCTGAATGACATTTTACCCTTTTCGTTTTGTACATTATACAAATGATCGAGTGAAATGTAATTATAGTGTGAAACCCTGAAAGACGGCACATTCATGTAGCAAACCTTGTTCGTTGATGATGCGATATGTAAATGATAGTGTGAAAAAAAAATATTTAGGGAGGTGATGAAAGATATGCTACTGCAACTACTTATTTTAGTAACAGATGACGTTTGAGAGTAATCTTTTCATATGCATATTTCATTTGTTGCAGTAACCGACTGTTCTAGAAATATAAGTCTGTCGCTGAATCAAGAGTTGGTGATAAGCAGCCCAGGGTATCCCAACTCCTATCCCAACTCACTTTACTGTGAGTACCACTTCAGCACCACCACAGGCAGGAGGATTGCCATCGACGTCAACCAGTTCGACACCGAGTGCGAGCACGATTACGTTTCGGTTAGTACACACCTTCACCCCGGGCCACTGTGTATACCTTGAACGTCTCGACTTTAGCGTGCAATCCTCGTCAGTAAATTTTCAAATCATGGCCTCGAGAGGGCGGAAAAGTTAGTGCTGCATTTCCCTATATATTCCCAATGTGATGATTTACAGCTGAAACCATTTCGAGTGATTACATAATGTGAGTGTAATACGCACGCAGTTTCCTATCACCATCAATGCTCTTTCTTCTAAAATAAAAGTAATATATACGTTACAAAAATGTTCAATTTCTGCTGTTTATTCACTTTTATGAACTTGTTGGATTGGGGATTTTTCGTTCACAAGCTTTAGGCACCCCCATCTCTGACTTTGGTTTCTCCATTGTCCTCAGAAGATCAGTTACGTCACCCATGGTATTCCGCTTTATCAAATTAAGAACTCTGTTGTTTTTGCCTTTAGGAATGTATACAAAATACATGTACACTTGACATCACAATATAGTTTTGTCGGTCCTAAACTTGCTTCTCGCTCAGTATCCTATGCTTTGTCATCGACGTCGACTTCATTTCACTCCAGGTGGGATCCGGCAGCAATGTCAACGACCAGTCGACCGTGCTGATGAGGCTGTCAGGTAATGAGCAGGTTGCTCCGTTCGTGATCGACAGCACCGACGGTTGGCTCGTGTTCGAGAGCGATTTCTGGATCGGCAACCCAGGTTTCGTCATCACTGTGCAGGACGTGGCTGAGATAGGTGCCTACACTTCTCTCATTGCTACACTGCAAAATGTCCGGTGTTAAATAGTGAACACCGAGCTGGTGTTAAATTTTCGGTTTTCATTTATGGTGTTAAATTAACACCTACGGGTGTCATTTCCAACTTTTAAACTGTTTTTTGAAGAGTTTCTTAGTAACTGCACTTCTTGTTGATTTTTAATTTAAACAAGACGATCAAGAATTTTACATTAAAATACTAGATTTTTGAAAAAATGTGAAAATAAATTTACACCAAAGTAACACCAGCTGGTGTAGTCCCTTATTGAAGCTGGACGGGTGTTAAACCATTGATATTAACACCAACAAATATCAAATCAACACCATGTGGTGTCATTTTTGAATTAACACCAGTACAGTGTCAAAATAACACCAGGTACAGTGTCAAATTAACACCACGAAGTGTCAGGTGAACACTTTTCAACACCATCACAGTGCATTTTTAACACCTGTGGGTGTGGTCCTTTATTGAAGTTTGATCGGTGTTAGATTTAACACCCGTGGTGTTAAATCTAACACCGATGTTTTTACAGTGTACATTCATTGTAAATCCAGGACCCATACTATTGATTCAATCATCTCTTGTCGTTAAAAAAAAAAATGAAGGAATTATGCCTAACATATAAGGCACGAGTCTCAATATGCACATTTGTCATATAAAGCACGAATTACTCTCGAATTCTACTGAGAGCTCGCACTTCCGCGCAGTTTATATCCTGATTATTATGATTAAGCATTTTAAAAGCCATTGCTTAACCTGTGAAATCATCCCATATAAGGGCAGTTCAATTTGACAAACAAAACTCTTTATACAAGTATTACAGAATAATTATCATGCTTCTATTATTAGGCATTTAAATTCTACTGTAAACGCCGTTAGAGACAGGCGGGCAAACTGTCATAAAGTCATGGAGATGATAAATAAGGCAAAAAGCATTTTTTTTCAACAAAAGTAACACCTTTTATCAATAGATAAGAGAATGGATATAAGACAGAATAACAAAAACGGCATCGCAATACCAGTTGTATTCTAATGTCTCACCTTAGTGGTATTCACTATTTTTGCTTACAAGCGTTGCAGATATACAGGTTTTATTCGCAGAAATCTCTTGCAACCAAACTAACATGATGTCTTAAGCCTTCGGGTTTCTGTTTCACAAAGCAGGTTTGCAACAAGACATCATCAGCCTTGTTGTTGCTGTAGTCATGGCAACGTGATAAGAACACCAATGATTGGATTTCTCTTTTTGAAACGCGACCCAAGTGTTTTGTGGAGAACTTTGAATGAGAAACTTTCTAGCTTTCCCGACGGCTGGAACAGATTTAACTATGATAAAGTTATGCTTGCTGAATCTGTACACAAATTTTCCATCCTTTCATTGATGTTACATTTGATGCTACATGTTACGTTGCCCACTTTACAATCATCAGCCACTTTCTGTTTAGATCTCTTATCTTCTCCTCTCTTTGATACTGAAGATTCATGGTGTTCCCGATATTCAAATGTAATATCGTCAAATTTCATCAATATACATTCACAACATTATTTTCTCCCCTGGTGGTTCTAGATTCCGTGGCGGACTGTCCAACAGGTTACTGTCAGAACGGTGGGACCTGTGTTGTGGAAGTGGATCAGCCGGACATCTTGGCCTGTTTGTGTATGCCTGGTTACAGCGGAGCGCAGTGCATGGACGGTAAGCAAGGGGTGACTGGACGGTGCTAAGCTTCACTGAAAGCAATACAATGTCTGATGTACCATACATCTGGTGGGATAATCGGAGTTTAATATTTTCATATGAATTATCTAAAAGATCTACAAGATTTGATTACCTACAAATCATCTAAAAGACTGATCTAAAGCAAAGTATGTTACCTATTGTCAAAATTACGAGTTACTGAATGAAATTGAAAAAAAAATATTTCGTCACGTACTGATAGTCTATATGGGTGCCGTCTGCCAAATGTTTTTAATAGTACATTGTGTTACCCTATTTGTGAGCCATCTTGGCATTTTTTTTTTCATAAATGCGTAATTTTCTTAAGCCATTTTCAACTTTTTGAAAGAGAAATTTTAAATTTTATCTAGTTTCTATATTTTTTTTTTAAATTTTATACAGCACCCTTGGCATCTGACAATGATTAAGTGTGCTGGTGATTATCAGTTGATTATGTTGTTTGTTTCTTTGTTTGTTAAAATATATTTATTCAGGATAAAAAGTTCAGCAAAAGCTGTTTTACAACAATGTCCTGTATCAAAATACATATAAAACATGACGCAAATCTCTCGTTTGAAGAGGCTACACCCCAGTAAATAATGCCAGTGCATATCTTGGCAATCAATGACTTAAAGTCAAAGATATAAAACACCTGTTTCTTGACCCTGGCCTAATCTAAGCATCAGTCATCGCCACAGCGCCACAGGAGGGGGGGGGGGGGGGGGGGGGGGGGGGCACCGCGAGAGGAGGAGATTGTTTTGGTTTTGGCATGGGCCATGTAGCTCCATGATGCGTGTGTGTGTGTACGTGTGTGTGTGTGAGTGTAGACATTCAGCGTATGCAGACAGAGCATGCCTGTACTGTAGTGACCGGAACTATTGTCATTCCATTTTGCTCTCCCCTTCTCCCTCCCCCATCTCTCCCCCCTCTCCCTCCCTCTCTCCCCCTCGCTCTCCCCCCCCCCCCCTCTCTCTCTCTCTCTCCCTCTCTCTCTCTCTCTTTCTCAATGATCCAGTCAGCAGGCTGATTGTAACCAGGGAGGTAGTCTCACCTCCCCGTTGTAACTCACTGCCAAATAGCACATTGTCAGCACCGGCAAACTGGCAATGCTCTCCTTCTTATTCCTGTATTTTCGTTATTTACGGGTCGATTTTTTTCGTTCGAAATGTAAAATGGATGACCATAGAATTTCTCAATAGAATATAAAATTGAAAACTTTAGAAAGGATAGAGAAAATTGAGTTCACTTTGAATGGTCTGCCACAGGCAGATATCCTTATCATGCTCTTACGTAATACGACAGCTGCTTTCTCAATGATCCAGTCAGCAGGCTGATTGTAACCAGGGAGGTAGTCTCACCTCCCCGTTGTAACTCACTGCCAAATAGCACATTGTCAGCACCGGCAAACTAGCAATGCTCTCCTTCTTATTCCTGTATTTTCGTTATTTACGGGTCAATTTTTTTCGTTCGAAATGTAAAATGGATGACCATAGAATTTCTCAATAGAATATAAAATTGAAAACTTTAGAAAGGATAGAGAAAATTGAGTTCACTTTGAATGGTCTGCCACAGGCAGATATCCTTATCATGCTCTTACGTAATACGACAGCTGCTGGAGTCATCAAACCCTGGCTTGGCCTCCAGGTTTGTCACGCCTGAGCAGAAAGTTTATTTGCAATGGACAAGTCCTTCGACTCCCAACTCCCAAACGACAAATATACGCACCCCACTTTGGGTATGCCCCAGTTGGGGACTCGCCTCAAACGAGGGATTGACGGCATGAACAGTCTCATATGCAGTTTCTAATGCAGTGGATTTCATGCATGTCATATGTAAATTGAATCGAATTATTCAAACTAAAATTATTCAAACTAAAATATCTATTGAGTAATTTTATAATGAAAGTAATCACTAAATTAGAAATTATCAAATAGGCTTACACGGTGTTGACTTTATTATATTGCTACAGCAAGATGCGTGACTGTTGGGAGGGTATGGGTTAATGGGTTAATGGCGGTGTTGGTGGTGGTGTGTGGATGGTGGCAGTGATGGTGAGAGTGGTGGTGTGTTCCTGTAATGTGTGATATCGTGACTGGTATGGGTATGTGGGTTAATGGGTTAATGGCGGTGGTGGTGGTGGTGTTGGTGGTGGTGTGTGGATGGTGGCAGTGGTGGTGAGAGTGGTGGTGTGTGTTGTTCCTGTGATGTGTGACATCGTGGAGGGCTTGCGCTGCACGTCCACTCATGGCGGCCACCAGGGAGAATTCCGCCCGACCATCCGGGGGTTGCATCTCTTTTATTGACTCTGGACGTTCTGCATGAATGATCCCAAATATCCTAGTCTTCTTTTGCCAGCCGCTTTCTCTAAAATCTGAAGAGGACAGTAACCTAGAGCCGAATAACTTAGTCTTTTCTTAACAGCCGCTTTCTCTAATTTCTAGACAGGGCAGCGTTCAAAACAGCACAACATTATATTGGGTGAAGTGAAAAAGACTTGCGCGTGAAGACCAAACTGTTTATTGTTCGCGTCAAGTGCTCACAGTTTAACTACATAAAAAGCTTTAAACCACAATCCTAGAGTTCCTGTAATTGTGTATACAATAGGTTGTGAATAGTGATGACAGTTTCAATACACCTGCTGATAGGCCTTATCCATCGCTGAAAAGGAACTTTGACACCAAGTATTCTTCCAGTATGGTCGAGGATTGAAGTTCAAAAGACTGGAGTGGACAATGGACAATGCAAGCCTGGTTTTCTATACGGATTACGTAAAGATACCGCAGTTTTAATAGTGTGGAGGCTTTCTGCCCGTTATTCGCTCTGCATTTAGGGCAGGGCAGGCATGGGAGCAATATGTATCACACCCCACCCATAAACTAAAAGCATACATAGCAAGGCTTAAATTGCCTTTCTCTAAAATAATAAGTTTAAGTTTGAGATCTAATGTGTACCTCACGCAAAAACCGTTCACATGATAAGTTCACATTTGTTCATTATGAAATATGATATACTGTTAATACCCGACTGTCTGCTATAAGAATATATTTTGTTTATCCTAAATGCTGGT
Organism: Diadema antillarum; assembly: GCF_040938485.1. Classification (NCBI taxonomy): domain Eukaryota; kingdom Metazoa; phylum Echinodermata; class Echinoidea; order Diadematoida; family Diadematidae; genus Diadema; species Diadema antillarum. Next base: position 159,054 of record NW_027271913.1, read on the forward strand.
CGTTCTCTCGCAAACTATTTTGGTAGATCAATTGGCGCTCAAAAAAAAAATCGCATTACGAATAAATGAATACACACAATATTAGTATACAAGAGTGTGGCGGCCATTTTGGATACCGTTTAGGCTGATTTGATGTATTCGCTGAACTGAAATATTATACATAAATACAAATTTTTGACTTTCACCCTTGGTTCGATCTCCCTTATCACTTTAGAACGTAATATCTTATTTCACCACCTGTAAGACATATTTCATATTTTGGTGGCCATGTTTATTTTGAATCTGTCAAAATCCTTCAGGATGCAAGAGTTGAATCATGCAGATTCGAATTCAGTCCCTGAAGCAGTGTTAAACCACCGTGTTTTCCGGGGAAGGGGGCCATTATTCATAAGGAAATGCACAAGCAGGATTTTAGATTTAGTTGGCGGCCACTTTGACAATCATTTCGCTGGTCATCTTCAATATTTCAAACTTTCAAAGCAGCAAACGTTGTATCGTCCAGGCTCAGATTCAGCACTTTCGAAATAGGGAAAAAACAATTTTTGTTTAAGTTATTTCACCATTTATAGGTAAAATATCAAATGATTTAAGAGTTTGGCGGGCATCTTAAATATCTGAAAACCCATTTTATTTTAGCATTTATTTCATGACGTTGTAAAATGATAGTTCTAAAAAGTAAATGAAATGTTTACAACAGATAACAAAAAGTATGTAGATGTTAATTCTTTGTCAAACGAAGTACATGTAGTTCTTTCGTCTGGAGCTCACGTGACATGTTTTTGTTTTATTGTTCATCGAGAAGTGACGAGGAATTATGCTGAACCAATTCTCGGAATTCAGAAGCACAGTGAGATGGGGCGTACTAGATATGAAGCTATAAAATAAAGCTGGCAAATGTGGTTACATGTATATCACTTGGATAATTGTCATAAGTGCGTTTAGTTTTTCTTGGAACCAGGATTGCTTAAGAGTGATTTCTCTTTGTAATCTATTCCAACTGCAGATATTGACGAGTGTGCAAGTAGCCCGTGTGAGAATGGAGGGACATGCATCAACCGCCTTAACTCCTACTCCTGTGACTGTCCAACGGGAACCTCTGGCACGAGGTGTCAGACAGGTAGCTGTAGTCTTCCACCCTTTCTCTCTCAGACTGCATCGTTGTTCAAAACACAGCTGACTGTAGTCACTTTGTCACGATATTTTGGAGGAGAATTCACTTATCAAAGCACGCCAACAGAGCTAAGTCAGTCACATTTACCACCATAGTACGGCAGTAACGTGAGAAAGAAAATCTGAAAAAAGAAAGAAGTAGAAACAGAAAATTATAAGCTCTGCGGTGCGGTATCTTCCTTGTCTTTTTCGTTTCGCAAAGAAATTTTGTTTACCCATATTCAAACATTCAGGTACGAATAAAAGTCATTATATTATATATATATATATGTATATATATATATATATATATATATATGATTCATAATCATAGTATGAAATACATGCAGCATCTTATCATTCCAAACCTTGAACGTGGTATCATTGCAGAAAAATGTCGCTTTTATCAAGTTTGGCTTGAATGAAACATTGTAAGAAAAGTGAAAATATTGAGAGACACTGAAGTTCAAAGAAATACGCGATTCATTTTACATAATAGAATTAATAACAATTGTTGAACTATAGAAGAGTTGAGTTACCGTAAGATTATTGTAAAACATACGTTACTGTGACAGTATTTTGGCTCAATATAACTTTTTTTTTTCTCGCTTACACTGTAGTGTCTACAGTCTGTTCGTCGCTACAGTGTCAGAATGGAGGAACATGTGTGACTAATGCAGCTGGCCAAGCAAGCTGCACCTGTGTGGCTGGTTACACCGGCAACCTTTGTCAAACAAGTGAGAAATGGCGACTGGAAACTAAAATTCATGTCGAGAAGACTCTCGTCTTTTTCACTTTACCACCTGATGATATTTTACTTTTGTTGCTGTTCTGTGTAGATACATTGGTTTGAATATGTAATCGTAAGACACGGCCTCGCATTGTAACAATGCTCATTTTGTAACAGGGAAGATTGAGGGGACAGATGACATGATTATTAAAAACAGCAGCTTTTTATGTTACGCTCTTCCCTTATTCTCTCATAAGAACCAACTAATTAGGGCGTAAGATTCATTTCAGACTATGTTCTTTCGTCACTTCGTCAGCAGATATCCAATCTCTAGCAAGCTTTCCTAAGCAAGCCCATGTTGTCATGGATCTTATTCCACACCTGCCAGTTGAGTTTAGCCAACATGACTCCAGTATCACGAGGGAGTAGCCCGGGGAGCAGCCCGGGGGAGTTCCTCATGGAATAGCCAAGTGTGACTGAAGTATTCATGTAAATGGAAACACAGAACCAACGAAAGTTTAATTAATGTTGTGTTGCAGACATCAACGAATGTTCCAGCACCCCGTGCCTTAACAATGGAGTGTGTACGGACCTAGTCAACAGCTACTTCTGCAGCTGCCGGGATCCCTTTACAGGCTCTCAATGCGAAACGAACTGTAAGTTTTCTCTTCGGAAACCTCTTCTCCACTCCTTGCCTGTCTTGTGTAGACTGCTGTATCATAAGGCTGCGTTCACATAGAAGTATACTATTCGGGTATTCGGGCTCGTTTTTCGAGGGCACGCGAATAGCTTGAATCGAACGATAGGATTTCCTCACACCGGTTCACATAGGAGGGCACTATTCGAAAGTACCGAATAGCTGCGAATAGAATAGCAAAGTGGGAATCGAGCTTGTTCGATTTTCTTGCAGCGTATACCGTCTCTCGTTTATGAAATAATGACACTTTTGGTCTAGATTTGCCCTTTAGCAACAATAAGCATGTAGACTGACATTCTGATGCAGTTTAGAAATTATTAATAAGATTTGCTGGGATGTAGGAGGAAGAAATCCTCACTGCATGGGATGGTGAGTTGATGGTGCGGATGATAGTGTACTCGGTGCCCGAATAGCGAATAGCGAATACCGAATACCGAATACCGAATACCGAATACTTCTATGTGAACGCAGCCTCACAGTCAATACAGTGCTAGAATGGCTCTCAGACATAGATAGAGGGCGGAATCATTATCCTCTTGGTGCTGATACACAGATAGCTGCATGCAACCGAGCTTAGAGCAAAGTTCTCCCTCACTAGTCTGTCGGTCACATGAACTTAGACAATGGTAGAGGGTGATTGTGACTTCTTGTCTGCGCAAGTAGTCACAGTTCTCACCAGAAAAGCTTGCAAGTAGTGGTAAAGCGATTTGTTTAGACTCAGTTCGGTGGCTTTCATGGGGCGATAGGGCAAGAAAGCGACTGTTGGAATCTTATCAAGGTACATTCTTGTCCTAGAGCAGGCGTCCAGATCATTTTAAGTCGCCTTCTCTCCCTAGAGACTGAGAGAAAGGGCCCGGATAAGTCGCCTCCAAGCCGTACGTGTGAGCTTACTTAATTCTCCACTCCTTTAATTCCCGGAGAAAGAGAGCAGCAGCGTGGAAAAAGTTATTACAGATTGTCTTTGGCTTTTCAACAATACTCATTTCATTCATCAAGTTTGCGTATTACAGAAGTTAACGTTCAATTTCTTCAAAATATGGGCAAAGTCTAAACAATCTTTATTGTCCTTGTTACCTCCCAGCTCTGAACAATGTGCGCTCTGCTGTAAGCAGCGCCCTCGGAGCTGCTAACACGGCACAGGGAGGATTACCGGGGTCGTGGATCGGTGTCATCGTCGTACTCATTCTCATCATCATCGTCATGGCCATGTACATTATCTACAGACATTACAGGGCTAGACGGGAGCGGTAAGCAGGCTTTGCTCTTTTAAGTTTTGTGCCGCAATTATGAATTCAAGTGCAAAACAAACATTACCTCCCCTTCATCCTCGACTGCTGATAATAAAAGGGGACAAGATGGATGTGATTTCTACCTCTGTTTTCGGAACCCGTTTTACACTTTAAAACACGTGATTCTAACTCATTTAGTCATGCATAAATAGGGCCTACGTCGTTAATCAGCTAATAGATGATGAAATCAGCATGAATTTACTGGGTTTTTTTTTTCGCTGCTGCTTTTCCCATTAGTTCACCAAGCTTTAGACCCATAAAAGCCAAGGGAAGATTTAAATTGGCATATAAGGCATGCATTGATTTAAAAAAAATCTATGAGAGTTTGATTATTTTACATCACTTTGGTAGCCTTGCGACTAACACCACAATCTTTTCTAAAGAGTAAAAAACGGCTACGTCTTCATTTGAGACTTTCCCATCAATACAGCAAAAGAATGGAATAAAAAGGGGACCTTCAATAAAATGCTGGCGTTTGCCTGACCCATATCTTTTTTAGGAATCGTTTTGAAGACGATGAGGAGTTGCTCCGCCAGTATGCCCACAGGGAGCTGGACCCACAGCAGCCGGCTGAAGCAGGTGCCTACGAGCTGGTCCACGTACCCAGAGGGGCACGGTGAGTATACGTGCACACTGTGAGCGAACATTGTGATATGCCATAATTGACCTATTCATTTTCATCTCTCATTTTTATGTCGAATCATCAAAAATAACTTACTACGTATTGTGAAGATTAAATTCTTGAAGGAAGTGCTAATTTGATCACACGACCAATTCTCGGGTAAAGAGATAACACATGAACATCAGATACATTTGGACTACAGTGAAGTATTTTTACGCCAACAACATGTTTTCTTTTTTTTTTCCTTCCTTGACAGCACTGGAAGTGTTGCCGCCCTTAACGCCAATCAGGCGCCTTGGCCGGTGAGCGCTGATGAGATCACTAGTTCAGGCACACCAGCGAATATCTAAGACCAAACACATGAGATCAACATAAAGTCACGTGACCTCATTGTGTTACGATTGCACTCGAGTCTAATAGCGTGATGTTAACAAGAACGATTATGGCAAAGCTTCAGAACATTCACTTTCCCACTTAATGATGATTATGGATGACTCGCGTTAATACCAAACTATTATTATGATGTCGATTTAGCTTGCACACAGTAAGATCGCTGACTGAAAAAAAAGAGAACCTAATCATGTAAAATTGCATTTATCCTGTTTGCTCCTGTTTATTTGTCTGGATTAAATGCATCTAATAATATTGATTTGAAGTAGCAAAATCGCATTAAGCTTAAACGAATGTTGTTGTTTTTTAATTACTTGATATTTGAATTTGTGGTTTCCAATATTATATTGTATGTGATACAAAAATATGCGATTATTATGAAGTGTCTTTTGTATGCAATAAGATTTCCCATATAGTGACATAATACGTCTTGTAATGCAGTTGGAACTCTCAATATTCAATGGTCTAATGTCATCTTAATTAACAAAATCACAAGTTAAATCCAGATCAGACATTCACCAATCACCGCCTGAATAAAACCTACTTTGTTATTGAACGTTACCTAGTTGTAGGTTCCCGTGAGCTGATGAGCATGTGTGTATTGTACATTGTAGATGACTATCATCTAGATTATTATGACTGGATCATAACACTTTTTTCTTCTGCAAACAAGTACACTGTCTTGATGTTATCATGTCTGTGAGCCTTGTGCCTGACCACAGAGTCATGTAGATAATCATGATATTCACAATTTGGTCGCAGTGTTGCTCGCCAGACAGGGGTTAAATGTCTGCCATTATACATTGTATCTCTTGCATTTCAGTAACTGTGTATCATTGTTATCATTTCCGATATACTCAGAATAATCCAAGTATATGGATGACCTAGCAGAAAAAAACAAAACAGAACATTAAAAAGACTGAAAATTATATCCTAAAAAGAATAATTCTCTCTTTGTTAATTGCTTCCTATTGTTCTTTTTGTACATAAATTGATTCAAGATGTAGTGATGAAGAACTCGTGACAGTATATCGTTACTGTAGCGATGAAAAAAAAATGTTACTCTGGCAAAGGGCTGCACGACTCATTGAATGATCATAATCTATAATTCAAGTTTCTTATAGGTTTTTTCTACTTTTCAATACGGGAACAATCTTTGGATGTTTTGGCTATTTACTACATAGCTTGCGTGGCTTATTTTGTTCTTTGACTCATTTTATCTCATAGTATTAATCTTGGTAAGACAGGATATGTAATGACTGGAACATTCTCAAAAAGCTTGACATTATCTATTACAGTAGATTCGCTATGTACTTATATAGAAGAAAATTAGTTTTACAAGGCATAAAGTGACATAGGCCTATTGATATAACTGAAACATGCATGCATGCAAAAAAAAAAATGAAAGAAAAGAACAATCAGATCATCGAATATGTCTCACCTAAACCGTTTACCACATGTTTCACTACAAAAGGAGTCAATGTAATGAATATAGAGAATATGAATTTCTCATTCTGTACTTTGATGTATCAGTGAGCAATAATGTGCAGGCGGCATTTGCTTAACACAGAGGGATGCACAAAAGGACTACATATAGGCAGTACGCTAGCTTTTTAAGAGTCTCCACAAACACATTTAGTGAGAAATAGAAAGAAAATCCCTCGTATACGCCATACATGAGATTGTAATTCATAAGCATACCATAGACAGATTCGTGGTAATATAGGTTTAACTAGAGATGCTCACATTTTCATCCTATATCAAGAAATTATGCAGTCTGCTTTCATCGATATTATGCATAAATATTTGTATGGGATGTATTATTACTCAGATGGGCATTAATTTAGAAATGAATAGAGATTTATTTTTGCCTAAAAATGTATGTGTAATGAAAGGTAGCTCATAATATATCAGAGGTGTAATCAATACAGTATGTTTACTGTCAAGTGTAAATTAGTTCACAGTAATTAATAATTACAGTATAAAGAAGTCACGATACATGTTGTTACTTTGCGTCTGTGGTTACATGATATCTAGTAGCACAATTTAAAGTATGTTTATCTTTAAAGAATAAATATTGCATATCCATCAAAAGTTTGCGGTTATTTGACGACTCGTATGTTGTGGTCCCATACCGGTTCCATAGCAAGAAGCTATCCGTCGGAAAGGTGATTACATATTTCTGAGAGGATTGTCTGCTTCTGTTTACATTGCATGAATTTTGCTACATTACTATACAGAATGTATGTCTGAATGAAACATATAAAGTCAAATCATTCAGCTTTCCGCTCATGTCCTAGTCACATAGGTAGTTGAGAACCCGGCCTTGCATTACCACAAGTAGACTAGAATCCCCCGATATTCCAAGTACACTATAAATAATCTAAAAATTTCATTTCATTTCATTTCATTTATTTCCATCATTCCACAAGGATAAAAAAACAAACACATGACATATAAAAAACAAAACAACGTTAAAACAAGGTATTGTTACATTCATATGCTATACAAATCAGCACAAAGTACACAACTTTAATGATGAAAAATGGAATGCACATAAGAAAGCCTTTAAATGGCTTGTAAGACTGTGCATACCTAATAATGTATAGAAACAGATTTGAATTGAGAAAACAAACAAGCAAAAACACACAGAAACAAACAAACAAACAAATTAACATGGTCAAAATACATAAGGATATCACCCAAAATCTAAAACCGATACTTTCACATAGAACTTCAGTATAAACTCAGAAGAATCTTTTTATACTGTTTTTTAAAAATATTATTAAAATGGGCAAATATAAGGCAATGTTGAAGCGCTTTACCCCTTCCTCAATAATTACATTGAGCATTGTCTCTCCACAAAACAAAATTCATTTTTCATTTTCTACTTAATATCAACAGCATAAAGTCCCAATACGAGGATACTTAGAAAAAAGAGTAATCACGTTACATTATGGGTAACAAAAATAATGTCAACGAGAAAAATGTCAACTTCATTATGTGTTCCCTTCGATACAACATCCGCTTCTGCCTCTGAAAATTACTTAATATTCAATCACCTTGTTTACCTCGATCACTCCTGCAATTATTCCCTACCAAATTACCGTGAAGCACACATAATCAAATGGAGAAGAAAACATTATATATTTACTGGCATAGAGAAATCGTACAAAAAGAGCAAATTATACGAGATGAACGTGAAAGAGGGGAAATGAGAGAAAATTCGAGGCTGAGAACAAGCGACGCCGAAGAGCAAACAGAACTCATTAAATGAGAAAACAATGTTGAGGTGAGAGGGAGAGAGGGAGGGAGGGAAGGGAAAGAGAAAATGAGACTTGAATCGAGAGAGGCTGAGTCGAAACTCAGACAATAGAGAGCAGCCATTCCTTTTCAGTAAAACCAGCGACGCGTAACAAGGTTTGATCGTGTTCAACATGTCTTTCACTGAAGCCAACCCGAAAGCGCACAGGTATTAAAAGCAGCCGTCCTCAGACCCCACGCTACTGTTCTACCAGAGGTAATGTGAGTGGATGGTGCGAAGGCGTGTTACACACCACCAAGCAGAGAGCTTTTGTAACGTTGTCTTCACAACTGACGCTAAGTCCAGACATCTGAACGAGGTGGCAATTTGTTTAGACGGACTAAGAACATCATTATAAAGTTAGGATTACAAGACGATTAACGGGGTGTCAACGCGTAAAGTGATCAACATCAACGTGAGAAGAAGCAATGTTTCGTTGATTATTACTGTCGACAGAAACGGAATTATCTCGTCAACATGAAAACAATACATCTGCATCTGGGCTTATTTCTTATAAGCTTCATTGGAGTATCATCGGCTATCAATGGTGAGTATGTTCTCTCTCTGCTTGATATATAATCTATTATATTTGAAATATTCCCACTAAACATGCTTCTGACTTTTTGATTACTTATAGGGGAAAAAAAACTAGACAAGAAATATAGCTAATCATCTATGATTGCAAAGTTATTTCCTTCATGTTCATCTGCAGAATAATCATCGACCCTTACAGAAAAAGAAAATCCTATGCAGCAAACTATTTCTGAAGACATTGCAGATGGTACATGATTATTTTATCATATTGACGCATACATGTCGACGGAAAAGAATCTCTTAACTTTGCTTTTTGCAAGAGAATTATGGCAATGATCATCTCCTTAATCACCGTAATGCTATCTTTGGTAGAAAGTACAGTAAGTCTGAAATAAACCGTAATTCAAAGTGGTGCCTGCAGGTATCCAAAGCGCGTTACAAAATTATATCGGAAGTATTACGAACGCCTTAATGCAATGATTATTATCAAAGTCTAAAACGAAAACATTATAAAATGATTTTTGATCAAACGTTTTAGTGTGTCTGCGTCGTTAAAATATGTGAATATATTGTAACGTTAATCTATTCATCCAAAGTAGAGTACAATATATATATATATATATATATATATATATATATGGCCTATACAATGTATATATCATTTTTTAGTTAGAATATTCTTTCTTGTTAAAAATCAAAGGAAATTTGCCAAGGAGTCAAACAAATTCTGATGTGATTCGTTTTCAAAGAGTAATGAAAAAATAAATTCTATTTAAAAAAAAACTATAAACACACAGGTCTCGTTTGTGATACTGAAGATCGCAATGTGCCAATGTACCTTCAACAACTGAACGAGACACTTATATCATTTGTTTGGCTAAATCTTGTTGCTTGTATTGATTGAATGCTGACGGAAGCTTTCGTCATTAACGTGCCATTTATAATTTTGTAAATTAACGCAAAGACTTAACTAACTAGTAGCTCTATACCCATTAAATGCCTCGTAACTAAAGAACTCTGAAAATGCAGCTACGTAAGTGGGGTTTTTGTTGTTGTTGTTTTTTCGACCACACCCGCGGATTGTGTATCAAGGTTGGTGTGGTTCTTTTTCAGTGAACCCCTATGTTATGAGATCACAAGGGACGAACACAATGGAATCCGCACCCATGAAAAAGACTTAGCATAACAAAAGGACCAGGACTCTGGCATTCAGCAAATGCAATGTTACGTAATCAACATCTCGACGAACTTGTTACGCCAAGCTTCGATGTGCAATAGATTTTCACAAACAGTTATCATGACCAGTTGCTTCTCGCAGTTTAACTGTCCTCATTCTTATTGGTCATATTCACTGTGTATCAGTGGTACATCAGTCCTAATGTGGATCATCAGTTTAAACAAAAGCATTCATTAACGTGTTGGGGGAAGCACCTACTTCATTTAACTTTTACCTGCGATGTCCCATGAATCCCCTTGTTAAGTGGTAATACCTGGCAGTCTTTCGATGATATTTATGGCATTAGATCCTCTAGGAAAACAGTGCTAACATTGGTCAAAGCCTTGTGAATTATAAGTTCATATCAATGCCACTGTCCTCATAAAATCTTTAATATACCTGATCTTTTAGCTGACAATGAGGGTAACATTATGGTTGAAATTCTCGTGTAGGATGTGTGAGGAGATCTTATACCATGCACATTCTTCTTTGCATTCACCACGCTATAAATCATTTCAAGTGTATCACGCCACTCGATGTAAAACGACTTTTCGGGAAAGTTATTAAAACACTATCAGGATACCAACAGTTTCATTGAATTATGAATTTATGAAATGTCAAAGTCTCCTTTCGTTCAAAAATGGCTACTTCCATTGCAAACTGCACAACAACAACTATCACTGAAACAACGCACACTCATTAAACGCGCAGATACAGTAACTCTCAATATGACTTTTGTCGATGTTAGCCATTGTGACACCATTCCGTTTTAACTACATTTTTTAATATTTTATTCGATCATCCTTTTAACAATGCAATTGTTTGGCGAAAGAATCTATCTTATCTTAATTGATTGCATTTGAATGAAAATATGAAAGAAGTAAATAATTCAGTAGATATTCAGGAATGTTTTTTCTGGCTTAACTAAAAGACAACGTTTGTCTGTAGCTTTAATGTACTTACATCCATTATCTTTATCCATGTTTTCTCTTTTTTTTTTCACCTGCCGTGATTTTTCCTTGTTTCCTGCTACAGTGTTTATCACGCGTTTAATGGGTTATCCCTATACAATCGTACATTTCTAGAACATTGTGACGTTAGAAAGAAAATTAATGAAGTGATCCTTTTCTGGCTTCTTTAGATGTTTTCCTGCTGTACAAATATGTAAATAGCAATGTAAGTGGAAAGAAGTAAACCACCCCAACCTTCAAACACTGTTTTTGTCATTGTATCATAACAGTCTCGCAGGCAGGACAGTTTATGTACCACACCTCCGTAGGGTCACAAGAAACACTCCGATATGAAAAGTGTGTTTTTCTAGAGCAGGGTGAGACACTGGTGTTGCCGCGAATTCAATATTTAGACAGCCTTTCCGAGGTGTCTCAATCAACGCTCACACGAGGTAGCTTTTTTTGCCATCACCTGTCTTGAATTGAACACGTGATTAAATAAACACTGATGAGATGGCAGGGAGGAATGGGGAGCGAGGACAATGCGTTGTGACTGATGCTATACTACATCATGTATATGGATGACTGGATGTGTGAATTCACAATGTACTTCGATTGATTAAGCTTGTGTTTTATTCAGCCTACTTTTTGTACATGTAAAAGTCTGTACAATACGACAGCCAACGTACAGTATGATTGTACTTCAATTCTGTAAAAACATACGAAACCTCAGTCTTAAATTAGATATTATTTTATGAATAGATACATAATCTTGTCAGCATTTTATACATGGTCATTCTAGAGCGACTGTATCAGTAACGGGCGAAGTCATTCTGTAGGGCCAATTTAACAGAAATAACAGGCAATGTTACGGCAATTCTCATTTAAAGAAACTGCAAAATGGCTACATCAGGGTTGGATTTTTGTCTCGCCTTTAATTGCTTGTTACTAATTTGACACGAAATGCCAAGTACACCTTTTCAAGTCGTTATGAATAAAAATGCATCAATATTTCTATAAACTTGTAGATTTCTAAACCCTGGAAAACTTGCGAATTTCCTTTGAGTTGTTTCAATCATTTTTGTTAATGATTTAGATTTGAACAATTATTGTAGGAATTATGAATTCTAAAAAGAAACAAAAAATATCATGTATTTACGGCTATGTGTGTGACCACAACATTATACAACATGTAGATCACATTAATGTGAGCCAAGAAACAATGTCTCTTATTTCCATTGCATGCAGTTATGAAGGCAAGCAATCACTAATCAAATTTACTTGACATCAACAGATGTGTACGTTTATGGTGTGAATCTAAAAATCCCGAATTTTAATGGATCAAAGAGAGTTGTTCAGTTATATCGTGTCTAAATTAGAGACTATCGCCAAATTTCTGGCGGGCGTATATGGCACACAGCGGACGTTTCCCCAATATTAATTACACTCTTTGATTGAACGATGCACGTTATGAATGGCCGGCCGCGCTATTTTACGTTGCCATGACGACCCTGTATCCATTGACTTAACGCCTGAATGATGACAGTATATTGCTCTCCAGGTTATTTCATACACAGGCAACTATAACCGTGCCGGTATGACTAATGCATAAACTGTGCATTAGATAAAATGGCGCTTTTTGTACGGCACTGAGACAGTCTTCGCTGTACAATATGATTTCAATGATAATTATATTGTACATAACTTTGATTTGCTTCGTGTTATTAGCTATCAAGACTCAAAACTACTTGCTGTTTAAGTGACAAAAAAAAAATGATAATAGTAATGATAATATGCCCAGTGTACTATGTTGGGTTGAAATTCACTTCTCCAGTTAAGTTCTCTCATGAATGTATACATAATGTGTCTCATATACTAGCAGGAAGAGATTCACTGAGGTGATTTTGAAGCTTCGAGAAGGAAAAGATAGAGAGACAAAGAATAAATAACTACCTAATGTACAGTAGCAGTATAGAATGGACAAGGGAAATATCCTGACAATTCCTCTTAGGCCAGTAACTCTACATGTACATCCATTACAATGTGTCAAACACTCTATCCCCATGAAGTTTTGCCACTGATTACATGTTTTTATTAGATGTTAGATATGTTATAAACTGCTCTTCCACTCTCGTCATTTCTAACATGTTCTCGCTTAGATTTTTAAATCTCGTAGACTTTGTACAGGATTCACCGGGATGATGCAGGGCCCGAGCAAAGGGTTTATGTTTTAGTTAAGACCTATGTTACAATTATTATTGTCATCGAAATCATGCACTATTCTTGGCACAATGTGCTGCAATACCAACATCAGTTTTCATGTTACCATCAGCATCTATATCTATAGTAAGTGCGTTATTGTCATCGTTTTTATTGTCGCCATCATACTTATTAATCACATAAATCGTATTGTCTCCTTGTGTTTAGAGTGTGCGAGTTCACCCTGTGAGAATAATGCACCTTGCGTGGACGGACTGGAGGGTTCCTACACCTGTTTGTGTCCCCAGGGCTTTGAGGGGACCAACTGTGAGCTGCGTTCAGGTAATAACACATAGGCCTGCTGGGATGTGTATATCAACTTGTGACTCTTTTTTTAAACTACCTGTGGGGAAATCCCCTATACAAATATATTGAACTTTGTTTACGTGCAATCGTTTGTATTCTAGTTGTTTCCTCTGTGCCAAAAAGGTTTACAATTTATAGAAACATGCACGAGGAAAGGGGTATTGATTATTGTTTCTTCTCTGATCGTGTTTTGGAAAGTTCATCCTTGGCAGTCTGGAAGATTACATGAAGAACACATTATACGAACTACCTCAAGAACAGATTGACTATAAGACGAACAGAAAGACTTTATAGGAATCTGAAATCATTATAAAAAAGGGGAGAATGAGAAACACTACCGATAACGGGAAGAATGAAAGATTGAAAAAAAATATTTTAAGTAATGCACTGAAGTTGCCTTTTAAGTTGACACTGTCATTTCGAACCTGGAAAAAACTGTTGTTAAAGAGAAGTGTTTGTTGTTGTTAGTCTTATTAAATGTATTCCGTTCCCTCTTCATTCAAATTGCAATATTAGACCAGAACTGTGGAAGTAATGTCTACGACCAGGTCGGGTCGTTTGAAAGCCCCAACTACCCTGGTCTCTACGACAACCGTCTCGTCTGCGTGTACCTCGTTCGAAGCCATGGCGCGCACACAATGAACTTCACCTTCGAAGCATTCAACACCGAGCTGAACAAAGACACGCTGGAGTTCGGCTACGGAGATGCAGTGGACTTCAATGCCGTGGATGAAATTTACCAGGGAGATCTGTCCAATAATCTTCCATTCCTGTCCGTGTCGGCGTCTTCTGTCTGGTTTCTCTTCTCATCAGACAGAAACATCCAAAGGACCGGGTTTAGAATCACTGTTAGCGCAGGTTTGTCGACAATATCATAATTAATTGATTCATCAATTCCTTCTGTGAGCACCAGTTTTTTTCTGACATGATGCAGCTTTATGCCATGGCTAACCAAAGTGATAGATATTCGATTACAGTCATGTTTGAATCATGAGATTTATAGCTTTGGCAAGAAAGAGATTATTAATGAAGATGTGCTAAGACAATCTATTTTTAATCAATTGTTACCCTCCGTATAAAAATGTATTTGTAAAATCGCATCTATCTACGTTTAAAAAACATGTCGGGAAAACGAACAAGTAAACTTCGAACCTGTTATCTGCTGCTTTCCGGGCAGCGACACTACCATCTGACCATTAGGCTATACCTGCTAATATGGTTGCCGGCAGTGATATGATTAAGTTGGAACAAACACCCGTGCTCCGAAGTTGCTTGAAAACTCTGTCAGAGATTTTCTCTGTTTTTCATTGTAAGATACTCGTAGGTAAATAAACCAAATCATTTCTTTGTAGAATATCTCTTTTTAAATGCATAGAGAATACAATTCTCCCTCCTAATGCCTTTTGCAGATGGTGATGACTGCCTTAGCGCGCCCTGTATAAACGGCGCCACCTGCGTTGATGGGGTACGCAGCTACAGATGTGAATGTCCGCCCGGGTTCGAAGGATTCAACTGCGAAACTAGTGAGTCATATTTGTGTACACAGAAATAAGTTAGCAGGTTAGGGTAGATGCAGATATTATATTTTTAATTCCTCTTCTGCTACAAATCATGTTTCCGCTGATTCGTCATTGAAAATGTAAAGGTAAGAGCAATCCACATGAGTGTCGTTTGCAACAGGTGATGTGACCAGCTAATAAAGGGTCGTCTTGACTCTGATGAAAATTTCTTCTTGTTTTGTTTCTTACATGTATTCATCTATATTTATCTGCATTCACATCTATCTATTGTGTCTATGGGGAACATTTCGTAGTACAACCTATTCTGGCACTTTGAAAACATTTCCAAGCAAAATAAAAACAAAAAACAAACAAACACAAATAGATAAATTGATGAATAAATATACTGAATTATAGTGTAAAAAAAATAGTAATGGAACTACCACTGGTAATAAATTGACCTCCAGGATATACTTCCAGCTGTGAGTGAAAGAAAAGACAAAATGTGAAATATTGAGTCTTCATCGTAGTTTCATGTCAAAATAGACACGGTTTTTCGGATTGTTTTTTAAAAATCGGAAGCAATCATAATATGAATATTAATTTTGATGCGGACTGGGATCGTATATAACAGGTAGAAAGTTATGATGCAGCCGCAAGAGTTTTCTAGGTTTACCATAGCGGGGATTTTTCTTATTCCTCTCCATAACTCATGTATGTAGATGTTGACGAGTGTGCAAGCGATCCATGTATGAACGACGGTACGTGTGTGGATGGAATCAACGGGTATGACTGCCTCTGTACCCCCGGCTGGACAGGGGACAACTGTGAGACAAGTACGTTGGATACCCGCACTGTAAAAACATCGGTGTTAGATTTAACACCACGGGTGTTAAATCTAACACCGATCAAACTTCAATAAAGGACCACACCCACAGGTGTTGAAAATGCACTGTGATGGTGTTGAAAAGTGTTAACCTGACACTTCGTGGTGTTAATTTGACACCGTATCTGGTGTTATTTTGACACTGTACTGGTGTTAATTCAAAAATGACACCACATGGTGTTGATTTGATATGTGTTGGTGTTAATATCAATGGTTTAACATCCGTCCAGCTTCAATAAGAGACCACACCAGCTGGTGTTACTTTGGTGTAAATTTATTTTCACATTTTTTCACAAATCTAGTATTTTAATGTAAAATTCTTGATCGTCTTGTTTAAATTAAAAATCAACAAAAAGTGCAGTTACTAAGAAACTCTTCAAAAAACAGTTTGAAATTTGGAAATGATACCCGGAGGTGTTAATTTAACACCATAAATGAGCACCGAAAATTTAACACCAGCTCGGTGTTCACTATTCAACACCGGACTTTTTGCAGTGCGGCTTCTCCCAATGTCATCTGTTTTTGTTTTGTTTTTTTTTTCAGTCTCTAACAAATTTCGATCTGTCACTATTACCCGACTCAACACTGTGTGCACAGTAAAACCATTCATGGCATAAGACAATACACTGGCTGCAGTGTGTTAGTCATAAGTTGACCTATCATTCAGATTTTCCATTGCCAAAGTCATATCAACATTGTGACGGCTCCTCTCGATCGTTTCCACGTCAGTTTAGATTGCAATTATTCGTTTATTGTCAAACGATTTAATTTAAGGAAGTTTTCTTCAGTGTGTTGATGTTTGCTTTGGCGTTTTCATGCTCACCTCCACACCTGTCTCACACATAGTCGCCATTAGCAGTAGATATGAGTGAATTTAAGCTGGAGATTGAGAAATGCTTAAAAAATCATTGATGATATTCATGCATTCATAATCAATTCGCCATTATGGCTATATTACGACCATAGAAAAAAAGACTACTTCACAGATATCCTTTCAAGTAAGTTGTGTGTATGAGTAATCATCATTCATAATAGTTATAGTAACCATAGTCATTTTAGCAATATCATTACCATTACTATCTTTTGCCACGTAATTTGTCTTATAGAGAACAAATGAAACATAATATGAAATACATCATTATTCTAATTTTGTCAGCACATAGCCACAGTCGTAGAATCATTTGATTGCTATTGTTTTTGAACATATCTTCATTTTCAACACATCCTCTAAGAATAGATTTGTTACCTTGCAGGACTTAATCACAGAATCATTTCCCGTGTCCTACTATTAGCTTTCCTTCTATCTACTCGTCTGTCATTTTACAATCCACTAATCTGCCATTCTGTATACATCAGTGTGTATCTATTCTCCTCTATCCGTTTTATATGGCACCCCTACCCAAAACACACGAACTCAAACAATACAAAACATAACACAGAAGATATAAATGTAACTGCTCTTCTCCCATAAAGACATCGATGAGTGCGCGAGTGACCCATGCTTGAATGGAGGCACCTGTACGGACGAAATCAACGGCTATCGATGTACCTGTCTCTCTGGGTGGACCGGTCCTCGCTGTGAGATTGGTATGAATTTGAAATCATCTTCCTTTACCTGAATGGTTAAGATTACTTTACCCTATCTGTGTTGTTGATGAACTATTTCTTCCACTTTTTATATGATTATGAACATCTATACTTTTCTGAAACCTTTGTGATTTTGTGTGAGTTTGATAAACACAGAGTGCTGTGTTTCTAATGTCTGACTGTGAGTAACAAAAATGCATTTTCTACTGAGTCCTCTTTTTTTTCTGTATCTCTTTTGAGAAGTAAATTGTGTGGTGAGGAGTGAACTCAGAGAATTAAGCTAAAAGATGTACAGTTTCGACTACCTATAAGACCATATTCTTGAAGAGGATATGTCATGAGAGGGGGATCTATGACTTGCACTGACTTTGTTGCCACACGTGAAGATTGTGGGGTTTTTTTTCGCGTGTATCATAACTTTCTTTAAAGGATTTGATAAGTTTTGTTCATCTGGATATATAACGTCATCATGTCACACCAGGTTGTAGAATGATTTAATTGCTTAACAATTTCTGTATACTCTTGCAAAAGAAAAACAAAACTTATTCCCCGCTGTGTTGACCTTGGAGATGTTGCAATTTTCTTGAGAAACAAAGTCACCTTTGCAGTGGATTGTACTTCCTTCGACTTTTGACTTGAAAGTATATAAAGTTACGCTATTGTCGTATTACCGAAACAATGAATGTTCTTTCACTTTGTTCCGTCAATCACTTTCGATTCCTTTTTTTTTTTCATTTTTGATTTGATTGACTTTTCGTTTGTTTTTATTTTACTATTCGGAGTGGGGAAAACATACAGGGTAATTTCCATTGGATAGACAGAACCGTCTAACCTTGCCTTTCAATTATCAGTTAACAGAATGCATATTAATCTTTTATTTGCCTCAGTCTTTTTAATCTCTTTCTACCTGTAACTCTTTAGATGTCGACGAGTGTGCTAGCAACCCTTGTCTCAACGGGGGAACCTGTACCGATCTGGTCAACGGCTATGTGTGTGAATGCGTGCCCGGCTTTGTAGGGGACGAGTGCCAACTGAGTAAGGATCAGACTAAAGCACCGAATAATACTTAATTCTGTATCAAATCACGTTGATTTGATAGAGGAGTATGAATGGGTCTCTTCAAATTTTCTCTCCTGCCAATATAACAGGGTAATCGCTGTGCACATTACTATCGGAAAGGGGAAAACTGAAGAAAACAGAAACACACACGAAATTTCATACATGCATTTTATAAAAGAAAAATTAGCAAAACGCGAAAAGTATGCCACTTCCGCCATTTTATCTCATTCTTTCTACCTCTACCTTTTATTCCATGATATATGTCTACTGTTTTTATTTCACCTCAGGCTATCCAGTGATACTCGTAGAAAATCTTTTCATATCATTTATGTCATAGAACTAGGAATAACTTTGTGTGAGTCTTCGTCATTCTTCATATACATTGTGATCTCGTTCCATTCAAACAGTGAGTGCACAGACGTATATCAGTAAGTGTTCACTCTGATCATAAAATCATTAGCGTATATCATGAGCATATTAACCGTGTTCACCTACCACCTCCCTTCATGCTCCTATTTGGAACAAATGACACTTCTAAGAAGAGATGCTAGTACTGGCACTTGCAAAATGTGGAGCTGAGCCAGTGGAAATTATAGTCGCATGTTCCACGTGGTTTTGCCACGACAATTAACAGTCAATCAGTAAATCTTATAACTTTATTGGATTAAATGACATATAGGATTTCTGACAAAAGACACTCTTGTAAAAGTATTGTCAATCCATGTCAGCACTTTATGTTTACACATGTTGACTTCTTTCCATTGTTTTGCAGACTTTGATGAATGTGGTAGCATGCCATGTCAAAATGGAGGAACGTGTAATGATCTCATCAACGGCTATGTTTGCTTATGTGCTCCCGGTTACCAAGGCGACGAATGTCAAATCAGTAAGCCTATCTTTTGTTTTTCACATGCGACAGGGAAAGAGGCAAAACAAAATAAAAACACAATACAACACAACGAGACGAAATACGCAGAGAAAAAAATGAGAAAGTCATATGGACAAATTTAAACTGAGAAATAAAAAGCACTACAGACATTACTGTCAACATAAAACTGAAGGCACTTTGTGTAATAAATTTGCATTTACAGCTAAAGCAGAACTATCGCAGTACTGTAGAAAATCACGTATAAGTTGATTTTTCAGAATGCACCACTTCTGTTCAGAAACACGAACTCATGACAAAAAGATCTTCGAGATACATACTGTTATTTCACATTGTCAAGATTGTCATCTTTCCAAGTTTGTATTGAAATCACACTGTGTATGGTTAAGTATGATGAACTATGTATGCTATATATGCTTCAAAGACTAATGTCATATATATGATTTACCAAGTACGATATTCATTAAAAAGGTTATCGTAAGGTTGCATGTTAACATCGTCGCAGAAACTGCTTTACAGATCGGTATAGATTCGTTAAACATTTTAAAGGTTATCGGTGATTTGATCAAATAGCTTCACAACTTTCTTAAATCCATTCATATTCTACCAGACATAGACGAGTGTGCCTCCAACCCGTGCGAAAACGGCGCAACCTGTATCGACCTCGTCAACTCTTACCGCTGTGAGTGTGCAGCAGGTTGGACCGGAACAACGTGCAATGAAAGTAAGTGAAAAGAACAAGATTTCATTCTATGTCATGAGGTACTCTAGATAGCTCTTAAAGGGATAGTACAGTATTGGTGGAGATGAGAATTGGGCTTTTAACTTCTTGCGAGATACCAGGAAAACACTTATGAAATAGTACAGAGCATACCATTTTAAGAGGAATTCAAAGTTTATTTGATGAAAATCGGGTTTGGAATGACTGAAACATCCAAAAACAAAGTAAAACAAAGCGATCGTAATAAAGTGTAGGTCCCACACTTATTAGAATCGCTCTGTTTTGGATATCTCAGCCATTTCAAAACCAATTTTCATCAAATAAATGTTGAATTACCCATGGAATTACATGCTCTTTCATATTTCATGAGAGGTTTCTCATTATCTCACCAAAAATGTTAGAAACCTGAAATTAGGTCTCAACCAAAACTGTATGATCCCTTTAATTTTTGTCATAGCAGCCTTAAGTCCCTATTGGTATTGATTCAAATTCTGTGACATACATCAATCCAGAGGGGTTCTTCACAATAGTCTATACTGATTCTACAAACTTTAGTCTTCACTAGAGTTTACTAACTTAGTCAGCAAAAAGATTTTGGCGACCACATATTGTCACCAAAACGATAGCGCGTTGAAGAGTTGGCCTTTCTTTTCTCAATATTAATTATATGAACACTTAACAACTGTTGTCGCACTTTACTACTGTGGTTTATACCGGGATCCCTACTTCGTATGATGTCAAATATTTATGATAATCGCATTAAGTAGAAGATCACGTGATTTGATGCCTATAATAGTCAAAGCCATTTCCTCAGTATCCTGGAGTGATGAGTTTTCTACATAACTTTCTTCCAGACATTGATGAGTGTGCCAGCAACCCTTGTCTCAATGGCGGAATATGCATGGATGAGGTGAATGGGTATTCCTGCACGTGCTTGGGTGGCTACGAGGGACTGCACTGTGAAATCGGTACGTGGTTTACTCCTTACTAACATCACTCTGTCTTACTCTTCACTTATATTCATTAATACTGAATAACACCTATCAGCAAAATGCATACATAATTGTATATCCATCGAATGTTCTATACGTATTGAGGGGGTGTCTGTGCGTTCAATGTGTTTTTTGCAAAGGCACGAATATGACAGTCTCCTAGATCAATTTCAGCCGGAAATATGACAAGGTATCTACAAACAGACATAGGGATGAACTGTTGCTTCAAATAGTTTGAATTATTATACTATCATTTTGTGATGACGCGTCAATAACTCTTGAAATGGGAGATGATCGCTTTGCTAATCAATCAATGGCTTTCATCGCCTAAGGTTTGATTTAGGCTAGAAATTAAAATTTTCGTCTCTATTACAAATTTTTAGATACCAATGAATGCCGCAGCGACCCATGTGTGAATGGAGGTACGTGTTTTGACGTCATCAACGGGTTCCTCTGCCAGTGCGTGCCGGGCTACACCGGGGTGAGGTGTGAGACAGGTGAGTCACTAGCTGTATATCGTATACCCTTGTCAGAGCGTAGAGGTTTGTGCTCCAGGGGCCCGTTGCATAAAACTTACCGTTGAATTTCAATGGTAACTTCCGTCAAAATTAGGCGTCACAGCCAATCAGCATCAAGGATTATAAAATTTACCGCTAATTTGAAGACTTACCGCTAGAAAGGAGCGGTAAGTCCAGCGGTAAGGGTTTTATGCAACAGGGCCCTGGTATGCGTGGTATATGGGTTATAATAATAGAAAGTAGTTTCAATCGAGGATAATAGCTTTCAGCAGCTTAGTTCAGCATAACACAAAAGCTAAGTGATGAAACTGCGAGTCGAGGAAAAGCTATAAAAGATTGGGAGCTCCTGAGGAAAATTGTTCTTAAAACTACACGTGTCAGCAGGATTTACATTATAACAGTGAGCCTTGAGATGCTCACACATCATACCATAGAATATAATGACTTTATAATGTATGTTGAATGCAGGTACATGTAATGATGATCAACCAGACGCATCTATCTTTGTAAATGAGTTGTTACGTCACTACCGTTTTGAAGGGTAACCTGCCAATCTGAATTTTCTACTTACGACAGATATTGATGAATGTTCGAGCGACCCCTGTGTGAATGGTCAATGCATCGATACGCTCAATGCATACGTCTGCAACTGTGACGCAGGGTGGACAGCACCTCGCTGTGACGTCAGTAAGTGAACCCTCTACTGTGTCCCTGGTCTTTCCTTGTACACTAATCTTGCGTGGTGACTTTGAGTTTGTGTAAAAATGTTAACGGCAAGCTAACTCAGAGGCCCTTCCCTTTATATACCTGTTTTGAATACTCTTAAAATCTACACGATGTTAATTGTGTGACGAATGTATGCATTGATATGGCTGTTTTCGATTGGAAAAGCGAAACTGTACTGAAGTAAATATCATATGAAATAGAATCGACAAGATAATAGCAACTGGATGTGGTTTAATGTCACATATTTGTTAAATGTCATAAAACTATTGAACCACAGGATAAAAAGAGAACGCGAAACAGACAATTATGACAACTTGACAAGAGCTTGTTCCTTCGCGACTTGGGGAACGAGCAGAGGAAAATGCTGTACTACAGTTTGATAAATCCAGGGAGGTGTTCTCACCTCCCTGATAAATCGTCAATTTTAGGTCGAACCCTGAGAATTAATCAATAGACAGCGAACGCGGAGTACACAGACATAATTGACGGCGTACGAATGAAACTTAAAAACAATGTAATTTTTTGTCAAAGTGTGACGATGCTACATGCCATTTTCTGTCAGATATCGACGAGTGTGCCAGTAGACCTTGTCAGAATGGAGGATCATGTACTGACCAAGTCAATGGTTATATCTGCACCTGTTCGCCCGGCTACACTGGTATCATCTGTCAGACAGGTAAGTCGCTCCTCTCTATAACTGATTTTTTCTTTCGATATACAAAGCAATATCTGACTATTTTTCCTGGAAAACGGGCAGCTCACCTGATTTGTGCTTTTAGCGTATAGATTGTTGTACAAAGATTATTTTGGTACGGTATACACACACAAAACATTGATCGCATCCACGTCCGCCTTTTTCCGTACAGGGCCTTCGCGTAGAATTGTTAGATGAGTGAAATAATAGCTTCACCTTGAAGTAATTCAAGTAAAAGCAGTGATCAGACCATTGCGGTGTGAGTAGAAAACTTATTTGATATCATTCGGTTTTAATAGGAATATCGAACATTTCATCTCTTTAGCTGTGGTGAAGGGAATGACAAAAGGACATGTATATCTGATGAAAACTCAACTATCCTATTACACCAAGCTACCGCTAGCTTGCAATTTGCATAGATTGATCTGTTATGGAAGTGTCATACCCAAGAGATGCTATCATTCTGTACTCCAAGCTTTATATGCCCATTTCATATTTGTATCAATAGAAATCAACGAGTGCTCGTCCAATCCATGTGTAAACGGCTTGTGCAACGATGAAATAAACTCATACTCTTGTTCGTGCCGACCTGGATGGACCGGCACCAACTGTGAAGTAGGTGAGTGAGATACTCCACTAAGAAGAAGAAAGAGGAGGAGGATGAAGAAGACGAAGAAGAAGAAGAAGAAGAAGAGAGATAAAGTGAGAAGAATACAGAGAGGATAAACGTCTACCTGGAGATACTGGAGAGACAGCAAGAAGATATTGAATAAAATTTGATGAAGGAACTGAACAAAAGGAATATCATAGGGAAGAAACGAAGACGCTATAGAATCATAAGGAAAGGAAGTGAAGTTTTGATTTCATACCGTAATTTGGTATCCCACCGTGTTTATTTTTTTTACATTTCTCAATCTATGAATTCAGAAACAGAAAGTAAGTTGTAGGATTAACCTTGATACCATACTTTGATATATTTTGCATTTTACCGCCGAGTGACAGACATAATCAAAGCCTACATCTTGTAGGATATGATGACTGACTTTCTTCTATGGATGTGTGATTTTACGCCAATCAATATACAGGTAAATTGCGAAGAAAACATTGTGTATGGAGTAATTTGAAATGTAAAATTTGCAATTTTAACAGATATCAATGAATGTAGCAGCGGTCCATGCCTAAACGGAGCCACGTGCAACAATGAGGCTAATTTCTACACGTGTGACTGTCTACCTGGATGGACTGGTACTAACTGTGAGACAGGTGAGAACGTTAGGTGACAAGCTTCACAAAATGTCCGTCTGAAGTGAATGTCGTAATCAAGAGTCAAATGCGAAAAACGTTAACGAAAATATTGTAGGCCTATTATCTTGATAAATGCCTTCTTCATGTCATATATAGGCCTGCCTCTCGGGATTAGCTGACTATAATGATAATGATAATGATCACAATGTTAATAATCATGATAGATATTATCATAATTATTAAAATCATTATTATCATTGGTAGTAGCAGTAGCTGTAAAGTATTATTATTAGTGGTAGTATAGTAGCGATAGTAGTAGTAGTATAGTATCATTAAATTATCATTCTTATTATCATTAGCATCATCAGTAATACACATGCGAAGCATTATTCTGCAAAAAAAAAAGAATCAGTGAAATGGTTTGACCACTTAAAAAATAACTTTTAGAAAATTAGATAACTAGTTCTATTTCTCTATTTTGTTCTAAGGATTACTTTTTTAGTTCAGCTTCACTGACTATATTTGATATTCATTACTCATTTGTAATACATTGTATTCATTTTCTTCGCAGACATCGACGAATGTGCCAGCTTCCCGTGCCAGAATGGTATCTGCAGTGATCTTATCAACCAGTATGTGTGTACCTGCGACCTTGGCTGGACAGGTGTCAACTGTGAAACGGACATCAACGAGTGTAGCAGTGCCCCCTGTCAGAACGGCGCTCAGTGCCTCAATCAGATCAACCGATATGAATGCGTCTGTCTTCCTGGGTGGGAAGGGGTTAACTGTGACATTGGTAGGTTGGACGTTCAGCTTTCTTCTTAAGCTTTTATGAGTCAGAAGGAGATATCTAAAGTGGATGTTGAAAGCGTTATTTAGTTAACATCGGTATTTCAATCTTATTACGATATCTCTCGTCACATAACCATCCATAATTAAACATAACATGATTATAACATATATAACATATATCCGTTGAGAGCGGGCTGACAATACTCGGGACTCGTCCTCATCGGGTTAACGGAACATAGTCGTAGGCTGAATTTGTCTAAATATACATTATAGATCATATTTTTGATGACACGCCATTAAAATTGACAAGTAAATAAGCTGACATATTGTATTCTTATCGTGTGCACTTTTTGATTAGTGTGTTTATTTTTATCTTTCTTTGATCAGATATTAACGAATGTGCCAGCGGTCCATGCCAAAACGGCGGAACGTGTACAGACGAACTGAACGGGTTTACATGCACGTGCGCCCCTGGGTTCATGGGAACGTTCTGTACTGAAGGTAAGTCGTGTTTGGTGTTCTGCGGGTAGATTATACCTTGACAACGAGTACCGCCATGCAAAGGGTTAAGTTCTCATTTTTCTGAAAACTAGACGACTACAAAAAGGCATTGGATTCATGATATACACTGTACATGCAACAAATAACGGAATGCATTTCAGTGTATTGTTTTATGGCCATGTTATACATTCAAATAATTTCAAATTAAATCATCAAGATTCCACGAGAACAACTAAAAGTTGATAGTTTTTAGACTGTCAAAATTCAAATTGTTGAGTAATCTAACAGTTTTGGAAAATGCTGCTATGAACTAACATTGTTGCAATTATTTCCGAGGGATTTGTGATTGGTAACATTATGTCTGCAACCTGACAAAGACACTATAAAAGAAAAAAAATAGCAGAACTGTGAATATGCCAAATTGCTTTTATTCGAATTCATGGAACTTTTTAACTGGGGACCTATAGTTACAAGCTGTTCACTTTACCCGTTATTCAATTCAATTCAATTTTATTATTTCAGTTTTCGATATAAACATATAGACATCACTTTTTTTGGTAATAGAAAATAAGGTGAGTAAAATTATGTGAGATGAAAAGAGAAAAATATAAACAAATCAAGTAAATACTTGGAATCCAGGTTGCACGTATTAGTTGATATATTATGTCAGACAAGTTTCACACAAGTGTATTATTATCAGCAGGAACACGTACCTCTATTCGTAACTTATGTTTATGATTTTTAAGCGTAAATAAATAAGTCTATAGCTTAAGCCATTCTTGATTAGACGACACTTGTAGATACGATTTCTTCACAATTTGAAGGTTTGAAGGAATTCGAGAAAATACCTTCTTATGAACATGTAGGTCAATATACATACATGGAATGTTAGAGATGGAATCAACTTCACTTCTTCTCATTTTTTTTTTCAGATGTGAACGAATGCCGTTCAAATCCATGTCAGAACGGTGGTTTGTGTAACAACCTTCTGAACTTGTACACCTGTGACTGCCAAGCTGGGTACACTGGCACCAACTGCGAAACAAGTAAGACATATATTTTGTTGTTCCTGTTGCGAGCAAGGTGAACAACGATTTGATATATATCTTATTTTGTATATTATGTTATAGTGATATTCTGTGCGTGTCTTTCGGAGCTGGTGATTCTTTTTCTTTTTTATTTCCAAATTCTATTTCATTGATCAAGTCTCGTCAACCCTAAGGGGGAAATACGCCTAAAGTGCCATTTATTAGCACAGTTAAGCTTCACTCTCAACGTGACTTTTCTCTGAATATTTCTAGAATACATCCAGGGAGCATGCAGGGATTTGTGGGTTTTTTCTTCTTCAAGACTGTTGTGTAGCTAGAGTCTTGATAAATCTTTAACTACTGACGATCTGAGATCGAAGTAGTCATGTGAGTTCGCATCGGAGGAAGAAAATGACCCGTTGTCCTCTCAAAATTCATCTCTTTTCAATGTTCGTTAGCTTTATTTCGCTTGTTCCATCGATATTACAATGATGATTGTCACATTGTTTTTTCTGTTTCCCTTGTCAAGACATCGATGAGTGTGCCAGCGTGCCTTGCCAGAATGGTGGAACCTGTAGAGATCTGGTGAACGCCTATATCTGCTCGTGTGCGAATGGGTGGGCCGGCGTAAACTGTGAAATTAGTAAGTCAATTTGTGTGCGATAGAATCTGGCTACATAGTCACCCAAGATTATTGTATACAGTGTGTTCGAATTTCCTCCGATTTCGGGCAATGTGTTTCGCCATTCTAAAATTTTAACTTGTCTGTGAAAGATGTGGAAACGACATGAACGTGAAATCACATGAACGTGTCACGTGATGGTTATAGATATAGAATTTAGCTGTTTCCTATCAGATAACAAGAGCATATAGAATACACACTCTTACTCCGAATGAACGATCTCATGAACTCAAATTACTCAAATAAAGAGAATAGTGACATCATCGACAAAGCTCCAACTCTTTTGTGGGATCGTGTTTAAAATATATTTTCTCCAACTTCTCATGTAGACATAGACGAATGTGCGAGCGCGCCATGCCGAAATGGCGCCACCTGTACGGACCTGGTAAACGGCTACCAGTGCACTTGTGCGCCGGGCTGGACCGGTACGGTTTGTGATATCGACATCAACGAGTGCTCCAGCAACCCGTGCGTCAATGGGATTTGCAGCAACGCCAACAACATGTACTTCTGCACGTGTAGTCCCGGTTGGACCGGCACAAATTGCGACGTTGGTAAGAGATCTGAAACAATGGTGACTATACTCTTTAGCTTACCTGTAAAAGTCAAAGCCTCATATTTGAAACTCTGTGGATTTTAAACATCTGATGATCAATATTGTGAAATTAAGGGGAAGTAGCATGCAGTATGAGTCCCAGATTTAGAGGTGACTAGTTCACACAAACCAAATTTTGGAAGTCTGCTAAGAGTATATCTTATTAAGTTGTACCGTCCTATCAAGCTGATTCTTCTCTTCTTATTGCCCTCTCAAAGACATCAATGAGTGTGCAAGCAACCCATGTGGTAACGGCGCTACCTGCGATGATCAAATCAACAACTACGTCTGCACCTGTGCGCCAGGATGGACCGGAGTAAACTGCTTTGTGGGTGAGTACACTCAAAGACGATGCAATGAAAGCGGCGTAACTGTAGTAAGAGGTCATAAAGCGTTCGATTAATCAACCATTCCCTTTCAGAACTCTGACTTGTTCATTACAATGATAATGTACGCTTGGATGTGTGTGTCTTTGGGATGTCCAGGTTTTTTTCCCCGTCACTTTGTTTAATCTATGCTACAGCCCCACATCCCCACATCCCCCACATCCAACTGGACCCCATGGAAGACCAGCTTAGTGTAGCTGAATATGGGCTATCCAGCCATCTTCACAGATGGAAAATGAACAACAACAACAACAACAACAACAGCAGCCGGATAAGTCTCTAAAGTTTGAACACTGTTGAACAACGGTAGCCTTGTGTGACTTTTGAGAATTGTTGTTTCATTGTTTTGGGTTATCACATTTCTCCTTCGTCTTTGCAGGCTTATTCAAGAAAAAAGTCTGAGTTATCTGACGTTTCATACCGGGTTGAAATCCATTCTCATGTCTAATTGTTTTCTTCGTAAGAAAATTAGCTTTGAGCGAATTTTCTGCTAATGTTTTGTTCTTTCTACAGATATCGACGAATGTGTTTCAAGCCCATGTCTCAATGGAGCAACATGCAACAATTTCCAGAATATGTACACATGCTCGTGTGCGGGCGGTTTTACAGGGGTCAACTGTGAAACCAGTAAGTTGAAAATCATATAACCTTATACTGTACCTGGAAACGCAATGTTGCAAAATATATATTTTCAGTAAAGAATGCTGAAAAACAACTCGATTTTTTTTGTGTACAACTCATCAAAACAATATAAGTCTGTCAGCTAGTGTCAAACTTTCTGGATCTCAATCGATAAGCTAATGCGTTTTGTTTCAATTATCTTATTCGAGTTCTTTACTTTTCTAAGCGTTTCATGCCCGTTTTACATGGTTAATCTAAAATGTGTTTTTAATACCTATTTTATTACCAATTACAGCAGTAAAATATCACGCACACATACATACATGCAACTGCATACAACTAGATGTACCAGTACAAACAACAACAACAACAACAACAACAACTCAGGCTAATGCTACGTAGACGGGATGGGTAGACGAGATATTCTCCTGTTTTTCCCCTCCGTATTCCAGTGCTGCTCGTTCCAGTCCTCACGTCGGTTAACATTGAGCTATAGCAGACGCCGTTATTACAGCGTCTGGTCATATTGGCCGCCAGGAACATGGCGTAAACGCAGCATCACACAGATACATTCAAAATCGTCGCTTGTGACATAATTCTGCCCATGTAAGCACTATGATGGATCTCTTTTTTCTTTCACCTCACTCAGACATCGATGAATGTGAGTCGTCACCCTGTCTCAATGGAGGCACCTGTCAGGATGGAATCAATCAATACACCTGTCTGTGTGATGGAGGCTGGCAAGGAACCAACTGTGAAATTGGTAAACGTAGTAGCCTCTGTCGAGTTGAAGTTTATACAAACATTATTATGTAGTCGAGGGAGAAGGCTGTGTTCGATTCCCTCCGAAGCATTACTGTCACTTAAGCCACCACAGTACCGATAAATAAAGGCAATACCATGATATTTTGTTTGTGCTTTCCTCTTGATACCAAGCCAATACCAAAAGTAAATGTTAATGACCAGCCTTCCCGCCATGCAAGCGGCAGAATAATAGTACTGGATATCAGACCAAATTCTGAAGAAAAAAAAATGAGAGAAACAAGTAGACCTATCTTCAGACGAGTCGTGTCTACATATCAATGTTTGCTAGGCATTGTTTCCCGCTCCGACTCCACGAATCTATTTATTTATTATACATGAATGTATATGATACCTGATAGCGAAAAGTATATTTGATTTCAATCACTTTCCACAGAAATCAACGAATGCTCGAGTCTCCCCTGTCAAAACGGCGGAACCTGCATAGATGGAACAAATAGTTTCACTTGCGATTGTGCGTCTGGATGGACTGGAACAGTATGTGATGAAGGTATGATTTTATAAACATGTCTTGAATAAGGAGTTAAATTTATGCCATTCCTGATAGAAAAGGAGAAAATTTCCACATCCTTTATTAATGTCAATCCATGGAAGTATAAAAGTGAGTAACAGCAAAATGTTCTCATTTGACTGTAGTTAATTACATTCAGCCCTTTTTAATCTTTTACTTGACTTAACTTCATGAATATTATAAATACTACATACGATAATGATATCACTGTGTGTTTGATTCTCGACAGACATCGATGAGTGTGCCAGCGCCCCCTGTGAAAATGGTGGAGTTTGTACCGACGGAACGGATATATATTTCTGCACCTGTCCGCCTGGATGGCATGGTTACAATTGTCAAACAGGTGTGGACTAGGAGCGAAATTACAACCTTCCCCGTTTGATTATTGTCTAAGTGAATTAAGTGGTGTTTATGGTAGCGTGATATGTTTTTCCACTATATACAATAGAAACTACTTGATAAGGATTACGTTAAAACTTTTGTCGAAGTGATCCGACATACTATGAACTGTCCGTTCAAGTCTTGTGAAATTGTTTCGAATGAAGAGAGCAAATGTTAACAAATGCTATACTTCTGCATTCATAATTATCAGGAGATAATTGCGTCATAGGTTCATTCCCCAAATTGTATTTAAAACAGTCTATGGTCTGTCGATATTTGAGATTATTAAGTAATTCTCGGTTTCAAAAGGGTGTTAAGAGTTTTCACTTAGAAGTATGGAAGAACTTCACGTAATCCCTTGTCGCCAGAGACCAACATTATTCAGTCTAATATCATCAGCATTTCAGTCTGATTAATTTCAACTTCAAGATCGTTGAATGGCATCTCGTGGAGATACTATACCGTTTAACATGTTCTTGTTTATCACAAAAACTTGATACAGATCGACAAGAATGTAGCAGCGATCCTTGTCAAAATGGTGCGACCTGCTTTGATGGGATCGATGGCTATGTGTGTCTCTGTGTCACAGGATTCACTGGCACTCATTGTGAAACAGGTAATTCTTTCTCATTGTGATATCATCAAAATCTTCATTTTCAAGTATATTATGATAATAAAATCCCCTTGCCAGACAACTCATCAAATTCAATGTCAAGACAAAGATATGTTCATTGTACATTTGACTTCTTAATGCCATCCAAACTGTGCAAAAACAATATAAAATGAAAATATATACTATATATATATATCAACGTACGATGTGACAGAAAAAAAATACTATTTGCGGTTTTAAAATGTGTTTTGTGTCACTCACATTATGATTTCGGTGACATACAGTGGGCAGATCGTGTAACTCTTTTTATGTGCCTTTTCTGCAGACATCAACGAGTGTGCGAGTAACCCGTGTCAAAACGGAGCCACCTGTCACAACGAGGTCAATCAATACAGCTGTCAATGCGCTCCAGGATACGATGGAAACAATTGCCAATTTGGTGAGTAAAATCGATACATCATTATTTGACTATTTTGTTTCCTGTTGGCAAAGGGTGCACAAGTGATATTCCATTACCACTTTATGCTGATTTTTTTTTATAAGATAGATACATTCTTTTAAGAAATATTTTTACATGAGTCATTATTTCAAACGCTATGCTAATTGTCTAGCGTATCTGCCGTGGGAAGAGGGCGACTCTTTATGATAGTTGTTGTCGTTTAGTTATGCTAAGAAGTTACTGTTATAATTAAGCTTTTCTAGTGCAGAAACAAAGGCTTGGAGAAAATACGAAACGAAACAGAGATCCCGACGCACCAGCATTCTATGGAATTTCGCCGTCAATCTGTTGTCTGGAGATTATTGTGATCAGTACGCGGCAGTAGCAAACATTCTTAGATAAATGTTTTTCCTTGGAAAGCCCTTCTTTCCGGTTTATGATGACAATGTTGTAGAGAAATAAAAACATTCATTGCACCACAGTTCAATTCAAGAAACGTTCCTGAAAAAAAAAGTCTCCTGCTCAAGTGGAAAAGAATCTGCCCTATCTGATGGTCTCGAATTGGTCTATAACGCATGAAATTGATAAATCAGTTTTAGGCATGTTAGGGCACTAATCATGTCATTATCACTCTCTTGACAGAAATCAACGAGTGTGCAAGCAACCCGTGTGAGAATGGAGGGACCTGCACAGACCGGGTGAACCTATTTACCTGTACCTGTCGTCCCGGGTACACCGGGGTACGATGCGAATCGGGTAGGTGTTACCCCTCTATCACCGGCTCTATTCACCTGTTTGTAATTGCTGGTTTCGGGGATTTTTTTTGGCAAGAATAGAATTGTTGTTGTTGAACGACGAAAGCCTGATTAAGATGCACGTTTTGAGAACATGATTGAGACATTTTTCTTACAGTAAAGCCCCCATACCGCACTCACACCATTATACTGTTATCTTGTTTGTTTGTTTGTTTGTTTGTTTGTGATTTTGATATTTCCGCTTTCATTTTGCATAGGAGTTTGCTTATTGATATCATCTCGTGTATGTTAAAATGCTTTAAGAGTTAATTTTAATCTAGATATTGAATTTCTGCTTTTAAATGATCACAAAACTCATGTTGCGTATTCTGTCTATAGCGTTTCATACATGCAACAGAATTTGACATGTATATCACTTTGTTTGCAGATATCCAAGAGTGTCTTAGCGGGCCATGTGAAAATGGAGCGACCTGCATTGATCACGTCAATGACTTTACCTGCATCTGTTTTCCCGGGTTTACTGGGCCACGATGTGAATTTGGTAAATTAAGCAAAATAACAAGCAACTTAATAACGATGATTATGTGTTTTTGTTGGTGTGCATTATCTATGGATTCCACATTTTCTCAATCCTTAAAAAATGCTTCACTCAGCTACAACGCCAGTATAGAAAACAAAGGATGAAACATATTTTTCAATAAGATTTCCATCTTCGTATTAGGCAAAACTTTATGCCCTATCAAAACAATGCTTTCCACTGTAAAGTGATTCAATGAATACAGTTCAAGAATTCGCCATTTGGTCTGAACAGAAAAGAAAAACAGATGACCAATTACCATATTCTATTTATCTTCAGTCTATACTGCACATGGACGGGCAAGTGTAGGCGTACATGTTCATTTTGATGCAATTAAACTATTGTTGTATTTGTTACATGTTGTAAACATAACTGAAACTTACATGATGTAGGGTAGCATTAAGATATTATTGTATGTGTTCATTTTATTCTATTTTCAGAGATTGACGAGTGCGCCAGTTCGCCATGTATGAACGGTGGGGCGTGTAGTGATGAGATAAACAGATACACGTGTGATTGCCGAGATGGCTTCCAAGGAGTAAACTGTGAAGAAGGTAACGACGACTTGTAATTATCGACTTTCTGGAGTCGGCTTGTATCAGAATTGTAGCAACAATCGATGTCACAGTCTGTAGGAGTTCCGTTGATAGCGTATCAATATTACATCACAATGATGTAATGCGACAGGAGAAATTTCTATCCTTGATACATGTACTGTTCTAATATCTATCAGTTGTCTCCTGCACATTTTATGACCTTTTTTTTTCAAATAGAAGTTGCAAGTGCTCTTCTTAATTGTATTACTATCATTGTTAAGTTTTAAGATGGAATTCTAAATTAGCTACACCTGTATGTTCGTAAATCTAACAGATATTGATGAGTGCTCCAGCAACCCGTGTCTTAACGGTGGACAGTGCACGGATAACATTAACTTCTACACGTGTGACTGTGTGGATGGCTGGACGGGGACCAACTGCCAGCAAGGTTAGTGACACAACACGCATTACAATGCAGCTTATGTTTATTCAACATGTTTGGCTATTAATGTCTTCCGGTGATATAAACAGCACTTTTATTGTTAACACTGTCACAATTGACTGCAATTCTCATCATCTGTGCGAATATGATTAGACACTCAACATACACAGCATGACAAGGCTCTTCTTTCCTATTCAATTTTAATGCTTTGAATTCTGTTCAAATGCTTTTTTTTTATTGTCTGAACTCGTTTCTGTTATATCTTGTAGTATTATAGTATATATATATATATATATATATATATACTATAATATATTATATATATATATATATATATATATATATATATATATATATACATATATAAAACAAGACACCTGTTTGATGTCTTGTTTCTAAATCATGCGCTTTCCTCGCCAGGATAAAGCGTTTTCAGTCTAATGCCATTTTAGGTTTTTATCACATTATAATGCATTACTTATATCGCAGAAGACGTATATCATAAACTGACGCTGCGTGAAAATACAGTGTATATGGCATAACAAAATCACGTAAAAATGTCACTGTTTGTACTCGGTTGAATTAGATAAGGAAGTTGTTTTTCTACTTCGGATGTATTATAGGAGACGGCACAGGTCAGACGATAGTTTTAGATAGTATTTCTATGTACTGTTGAGATATTTCTTTGTCCTTTCTTTCCAAACAGAAATCCTGGAATGTTCCAGTAATCCTTGTCTGAATGGAGCAACATGCATTGATGAGGTCAATAGGTATCAGTGTGTCTGTAGCGATGGATGGGAAGGCACGCACTGTGAGCGGGGTAAATCTAATCCCTTGTCTATATTAATATTTTAGATCAATTCATAATATACATATTATAGATACATGTGAAAAGGGCTCACGATGAAAGATGCATGATTGAATATGTTGTGATACCCTTTACAGAGAAAGCTTTATGAATGTTTTCAAGTTGGACTCGTTCGACATGTATTGAATGGAATAGCTTTACATTAAAATTGAAAAGTTCTTAGTCGTTAATATCTTTACTCTCAGAAGCTTCACATCTAACGTTCTGTATGTCAAAACTTTGGTCAAGGTACATTTTTTGGAACTATTCTCCAAGTGATGAAATGCAAAACACTCTTGTTAATGTTTACCACTATATACGCAATAAATACTGGAGCTGTCCCTTCTATACTTTAAGGGGAGATGAAAATTTACAGTCTAACGTTTAGGTTATTCTGCATATTATACGTTTATACAAACAAAAGCAATCGAAGTAACTGAAACGTCTCTTTCTCCAACAGAGACCAATGAATGCAGAAGTTCTCCATGTACCAATGGAGGGCGCTGTTTCCCTCATTTCAACTCCTTCACCTGCCAGTGTGTGCCGGGGTACACAGGTGACAGGTGCGAGACGGACATTAATGAATGCAGCAGCAACCCGTGTGTGAATGGAGGCACATGTTCACAGGCTATTGATTACTACTCGTGCGCCTGTCTGCCGGGGTACACCGGAACCAACTGTGAAACAGGTAAATGCATCACACCAAGCAAATTTGAGTTACATAAAATCACCTCTCCTGTATACCTATCTATTAGTTCTTGCGAGTGCATATTATGTTCATGTTCTTACCCCCCCCCCCAAAAAAAAAGAAGAAAAAAACAGGGGGAGGAAGAATGTGATGATTATAAACATGTTCTCTTAATTTACAACAATTCTACTTAATGTTTTGTTTTTCAATCCATTTATCAAAATATGTCAGCCACTGATCCATCTGGCAATTGAGTATGAAAATCATGTAACTAATATTCAAATGTAATGCTAGATGAAAACATCATCAGGAATGATAAAGGCTCTACTGACATATTGTGGCACTATGTGCTAGTTTTAATATTTTAGAAGACTGAAGGACATTTTAAAGATATGTTTATCATGCATACACTGTTCAGATATCAACGAGTGCGCGAGCAACCCGTGCCGTAATGGAGGTGTTTGCACCGACTTCGTCAATAGGTACGAATGCACGTGTCCACCAGGATGGATCGGAACAAACTGCGAAACAAGTAAGTGCCGTCTTTCATTGGAAGATGATCCCACGTGACCCTCATCCATTGTGCACGGTGATGCTCTGTTTTGCAAAAGTGATCACAGATGATTTTTGTTGTGTCTTTGGTTAAGGGATGTGAACTACCTGACGCACAAAGACTTATGTAAACAAAACAACTCCTGGAAACAGTTGACTCAATCGTTAGCAATGATTTCGAAAGAGAGTGTAAGGACCGGGGTGTAGAGAGCAAAGTAGAAATCGTCACAGTCTTTTCCTTTAAGTTCAGTATAGGGGTCTCGTTTATCTCGATCCACATTACGTGAAGACAGCCATTTGATGTCGCAGGAACGAAGCTTAGAAAATAAAGAAAAAGACGAAAGTTAAAGAAAAATCATTTTTACACCATTGATTAAATGAAATAGGATGTTACCTGAGTTATGCATTTCAACACTTTCCGTAACTTCGCGTGTTTAGTTTAATACGTATATTGATTGTTTCATGTTGTTTTCGCAAGCAAGGAAGAAATCATATTTACAGTTATGACTAAAAATCCGCTCAAACCTTTGTATTTTAGGCGCAGACGACTGTGCACCAAACCCTTGTCGTAATGGCGCCACGTGCCTTGACGGAGATAACACTTTCACTTGTGTCTGCCTGGCCGGTTTCAATGGCTCTCTCTGTGAAATAAGTAAGTACATTGATGGTAAATTGCTTTTGAAACATGATAATGTAACAAAATAGGCCTATTCTACATTAGATATCTATCAGTGAGCATTGTTAATCTTGAAATTGATTTGAAATTGGCATTGGTCCCGTCTTGCGTAACAGTTCTGGTAACTTCATTGTATCCACTCCCATATTTAAAGTCGCAAGTAAACATTGTCTATGATCTGTGATGTTGTAAAGGCTGTAATGGCCTATGGGTGTATAAAGGACAAAGGATATATTACAAAACAAGAAAAAAAAACGCCAGTATTCATTTTTCAACTTACACATTATCCTCTTCAAAAGCAAATTTTAAATACATGTAATAAATACGATATTAAATATATATTTTTTCCTACAAACTTCTTCATCTTTGAAAGAAAAGCATGTTTCTGTAAAAGCAAGCGAAGAAAGTAGATGAATATATGTCTGAAAAAAAAGCTAAAGGTTTTGTATCTAATATCAATTGGAATCGTATTTACATTATTTAATCGTATCGCAGTTGCCTGTCAGCTTGGGATCATTTGTCTTTATATATTGTATGTGATATTTCATTTTGTACCTGAATGTTTACGTGAATAAAATTTCTTTGTGAAAAAAAAAAAAAAATGTTTCTGTACAATGTCTGCTCGTTTGCTTGTTTGAAAAGATATCGACGAATGTGCCAGTAATCCGTGCCAAATGGATGCCACCTGTAACGACGGAATCAACCGTTACACATGTGTCTGTGCCCTAGGGTGGACCGGCTACAACTGTAACGAAGGTGAGTGAGTTCCAATATTACCGTTAATTATTGATGGTAATCTTGTCCTAAGGAAAAATGTACTGTTGCAGTACTCATACTGCAATTATAGCCTATATGTGTTCTTACGCTTTTCCAACGACTTACTTCAAGACTTTTGAATAGTTAACTTTGTGCAATGTATTTCTCTTGGATATTACAAAGATTTTAATGTGGATGTCAATATATTTTTTCTTACACATATTTTCGTTGTTTTGTATTATTATTATTTGCACAATTTTTATGCACATTTCGTCACAAATATTTTTGTACCAGACATATTAAAACCTCTCTCTCTCTAAAGCATCTGTGCAATGACAAGCAGCTTTGACTGTGACTCTCCTTATGTTTACAGCTCATTTTGTGTCTCTGCATTGTGACTTTTTTTGTAGCGAAACAATTAGATTTGATCAAATGTGATTTTCTCTCCTGTCAGATATCAATGAGTGTGCCAGCAATCCCTGTGTGAATGGCGGAGTTTGTAACAACCTTCAGAACGCATTTAGTTGTGATTGTCCGTCTGGCTGGACGGGTGTTCTTTGTGAAGGAGGTAAGAATGAGTTGATTTATCATAATATCGAAATTCGTTCATTCATTTATTTCCATTTTAGGGCGTAATAATAACATTTACAAATTTTAAAACACGTTTAGAATACTACGTCTTATGATAAATGGTGAGATAACAAAAAGAACAAAAAGCACACAAAAGGCTTGTTGGAAATGACCCCTTACAATCATTTTAACATTTCACAATCTTCCTTTTGTCATACGAAATTATTTGCATTCAAGAAAGCTTGAGGAATCAACGTTAATAGAGGTATAATGAAACAATCGCTTTTATCTCAATGTACCAAAGACTCCAATTGTCGATTTTCAATAATTCGATTATTGACAATGAAAAAGTAATGTACTGTAGATACGAACGACATTTAATGTCTAATTTGACGACAATGTGACTTTCCGATTCACAGATATCAACGAATGTGAGAGTAATCCCTGTCTCAACCAAGGGCTGTGTACCAACGGAAGGAATTTTTACTCCTGTTTCTGTCAGCAGGGATGGACTGGAACGCAGTGTGAAATAAGTAAGGCCACATGGAATTTATCTCAATTTACGAGAATTTTATGTGCTCTGTAGTTGGTGTGAGAAATAGACAGGGAAATTTCAAAAATAAAGAAAAAGCAAGCAAAAAAAATAATGCACGGTGCTTTTCTCTGCAATGTGAGAACTGAATTCTCATCCACTTGTGTAATATTGTACTTGATATGATATATGATATGATATGATATGATATGATCATAACTATTAGGATAAATGATATTATATAATCATAACTATTAGGGTAAATGATATTATATAATCATAACTATTATGAGATATGATATGAACATCTAAGATATAAAACATCTAAGTGCTAGGAATAACATACTGGCGAGGATTCGAACCCCAGACCGTCTGTTTACAGATCCAGAGTCTTATCCACTTACTATACCATGGTGCTCTCACAAGTAGCTTAACTTGCAAAAAGTAGAAAGTCAAATTCGCATGCGAATGAAGTCTTTCATTGTTTACTGTTCGCCTTCCCACACAGATGTGGATGAATGTGCCAGCATGCCGTGCCAGAATGGAGGAACGTGTGTTGATTTGGAAAACCGCTACCAGTGCACCTGTGCCGCTGGTTGGACCGGGGTGCACTGTGAGATTGGTAAGTTTGCCCAAATTATCTATTATACCGCCTTTAAAAAGAAGGGGACGAAGGAGATATCGTTCAGTCTGACAATTTTTCTTTGAACATTTTCTTAATCTTGGAATCGAAAATGTCACAGGTAAGTTTGTTTTCAGGATGTGATATGAGAACTTTTTACGTACAACCGTTACTTCATCTTGCTATCACCACAAGAAAAAAAGACATTTGCTGGAGGTCAAAACATTGTTCGATCAGTTGGTAGAGATTCTTGAAAAGATCGAAAAGCAATTACAAACTCTTATCGATTGAAATAGATTTACTCGAAGTCAACACATACCGTTTTTCATATCTTACATGGAATTGTGTAAGTACTCATTGCGTTAGCTTTTGTAGAGATGAAATTATATTCTTGGTCACGGCAAGCATGTCCGAAATACAAGACGATGGATTTTTGACTGTCGCGGCCTATGAAAAGTAGCATACGATTGGTTGAATACCCTACCTTAGCTTTAGTACGGTTAGTTTAAACTTTTTGTGGTTGTATTGAAAAAAAAAAAGATTGTGCCCAGGCGTCCTCATTTGATTAATCTGATTGATTTCTGTCTTTCTACAGGAGTTAACGAGTGTTCCAGTAACCCGTGTGTGAATGGTATTTGTATTGACGTGGAGAATGGCTATGAATGCCGCTGTGACCCAGGCTACACAGGGACTCTTTGTGAGACAAGTATGTGGGATATGACTCTTACTCGATGGGAAATCGAATCGCAAAGCAATTAATTCATGTTGTGCAAAACAAAACAACAACGATTTACTGTCAATATCAATATTACCGATCAACATAATGAACACCATCATTTAACAGCTTGATAATAATTTTTCTTATTATATACGAAGTATGCGTTTGATTAGTCTTCAGAGCGTATGGTCCTCTATACAGAGCCAATACTCATAGTACTCTGGCAGCTTGTGCAATGTCTACATAATTATTATAGTATAACGATTCATTCCGAGCAGAGTTTGAAGTGTTGGGGGATACCAGAAATTATGCAGATTAAGTTCTTTTTGAAACTTTATGCTTGATTTCATCTTCTTATTGCCCACAAATGTGCATGGATTCAAACTAACCTGCAATGATATTGTACATAAATCAATCATGGCCGTTACAATGTATTGTGAGAAGCAGTGAGTATTCTTATACTGCCAATGCGGATGTGATATCCAAAGGTACGGCAAATATTGATGAACACGTTACAATTCTTGCAGTAACATATTCAAGCTCTTAGTGACTTTTGATTACAATATGAGTTTTGAAGCTCAACTACATTTTGATGACCATATGTATCCATAAACTAAATCTTTCCACAGCACTGGCTCTGGGAGATAACATGAGCAGTAAAGTTCTGGTAGCTACTCAATGCGACACAGAAATATCACGCATTGCCTTTTAAGGTCTGTTTGTGATCTCATAGGCAGTAAGAGGAAGTGTACCAGTTGTCATGTTGATTAACGTTGTATTTCAACCTATAACAGATATAGACGAGTGTAGCAGTGACCCGTGTATGAATGGCGGGGTTTGTGTGGACGGTGACAATGCTTTCTCCTGTGTGTGCCCGGATGGCTGGCAGGGAATCATCTGCGAAGAAGGTAATCAACTCTTGTTTTGATTTCATTAAATCTGGTTTCATTTGAATTCATAAGGAACCACCGTCCTAAATCGTAGACGGACTGTACACATTTTTCGCGGTTATTTTGGACGCAGAAAACTCGATACAAGCTTACAATATAGGATAGCTTCCCAGCTTGGGTAGGCGATTAGACGGTATATACAAGATATAGTTAATTTAGGAAAAGATGATTGGCATCTTCTACTAGAAAATCAGTCTTGTCACAGATAGTGCTAAAATGGAAGAAAAGAATGCATTCGTTTGTTGCATAAAGAAGAAAACTCCAATTATTTGTCGTTCACAGATGCCTCACAATGTTTGTATTTACACAGATGAAGACGAATGCGCAAGTTTCCCGTGCCAGAATGGTGGAATCTGTACCAATGGTCTGGCTTTGTACACCTGTACCTGCCCTACTGGTTTCACTGGAATCAACTGTCAGATCAGTGAGTAACAGCCGCATAAAGATAAAAACAACAACCAAACAACTCCATTTGTTCGAGTACGTTAAATGAAGCATACACTCAAGTTAGTTTTTGGTAATGATATAGTATATAATAATATTATTGGAAGACAATGAGTACTTGAAACAATGAAGGAGTCATAAAAGCTACATGATTCTGGGCAAAAATTATCATGCTTGTAGACCCCTTCTACTGAAGAGAGTTAATACATGTACTATATACTAAACAGAGAGAGAAACGTTGTCTTGTCTTGAAAAGAGCGATGCTAATCAATGTTGCTAAACCGAAATTGTAGTTTTGTACTCCATATCAAAGAATATACGCAAAAATGAAAAGGGAAAGAAAAAGAGAAGAAGAGGAAGAAGAAAAAGAAAGAGAAGAAGAAGAAGAAGAGGAAGAAGAAAAAGGAGAAGAAGAAGAAGAAGGAAAAGAAGAAGAAAAAGGAGAGGACGAAAGGAGACGGGATTTGAAGAGAAGGACATAGGCCGAGAGTTAGAAAGATACATCTTAGCCAAGATCTTAGCAACACACATCTGAATTTTTGATTTTGCTATAAACTGGAGGGCGATTAATTCATCTCAATTACAGTGGACTCACGTTATATCGAAATTTCTTTACAGCCGAACAAATAAACAATAAAATACGTAGGGAGGATAATGTTGCAGCCTGAATTTTTATTTCGTTGTACCCAGAATTTCGTTATAACCGCTTCCGTCATGTCCGCTATGACGGGAGTTCACTGCACATCATCCAACTCGGATTGTGTATTCTTTCATTTGGTTATTTCTTATACTTTAACAGATATCGATGAGTGTAGCAGCGATCCCTGTATGAATGGTGGACTCTGCTTCAATGATGGTAACGATGGTTATATATGCGAGTGTAAACCCGGCTACGAAGGAACTCGATGCGAAACAGGTGAGTTTATCTATAAACATGTACCTATAGAACATTAAAGGTTTTACACTGCGTCTTTTTCCGAGCCCAAGGACCTTTTCTCAAACCCAAAGAATCATTCACCGACTTGCAAACTTTCTTCGTGAGTATTAATTTCTTCGTAGACAACATCATTTTTAGTACCAGTTAGGCAAAGAACAATATTGTACCCGAAAGAGTTTCAAATCTAGAAATAGATATTGGTAATCCCTTGTGATTTGTGTTTTGGTTCCAGAAATCATGGAGTGCGCTTCTTCCCCATGTCTGAATGGAGCCATGTGCATTGAAGGCATCAACTCGTTCACATGTCAGTGTCAGCCGGGATTCGCTGGCTCGCTGTGCGGAACAAATATTGACGAGTGTGAAAGCTTCCCCTGCGA
The DNA here is from genome assembly GCF_040938485.1 of Diadema antillarum. NCBI lineage: Eukaryota > Metazoa > Echinodermata > Echinoidea > Diadematoida > Diadematidae > Diadema > Diadema antillarum. Next base: position 201,663 of record NW_027271913.1, read on the forward strand.
AAACGGCGGTGCTTGCCGGGACGAGGTGAACGGCTTCATGTGCTCGTGCCCTACCGGATACTCAGGCGATCGCTGTGAGATTAGTAAGTTTGATTCATTCATACCTGCGTTGAAGATCATGGGTTGGCAGTTCGATGAGAAGAATGCCTTTGTCAAGCCTGCATGAAATAACTTAATCACTTTGATGGATTTACGGCAAAATGTAATGTTAGTCGTAATTTCATCCATCAAGAACAAGAGGTGGATTGGTCGAGTTGACGCAGTGAAGGTGGCAAACTTAACGTCACGTAGTATCGCTGGAATGACACCTACAGATAAAAAAACCCCCACTCATCAAAAACAGTCCCGTTATGATACATGCATAGCCTATCTATTATATTAGACAAGTTTGTCATAGCATGGAATAGTCTATAAAAAAGAGTCTTAATAAACAAACAACACATGACGTTTTTGTGGTTCATAGATGTGTAGATGGTAGATATTGTCTTAAGTGTAGACCTAATTATGGCCAAGATTCATCTTCATAAAACTTTTAATTCGTAGAATTTATCACAGAAATGCAAATAGCGAATAATTCAATCATTCTCTCCAAACAGACAACAACGAATGTGAAAGCAACCCTTGTCAAAACCTTGCCACCTGTGTGAACAGAGTGGACAGCCACGGATATGACTGCTTCTGTCAACCTGGATTTACTGGCACACACTGTGAGATTAGTGAGTATAATTCATCTCATCTCATCTAGTATAACCCTCTTTGCTCACAAAACCATCTCCCACCCCTTCTCTCTCTCTCTCTCTCCCCCCCAGTCAGTGTCGTCGGCTCCAACTAGGCGATCTGTTTCAGACCTGTTTTAGAGGCAAAAAGTTTGTTTTATCATTCTATATATTGCATTTTCAAGGTATTGCTCTCTTAAATAAAGAGCAACATTCAATCAATTGCAGCGGATTCTTTTTCTTTATTTTGTTCCTCAGCCAGAAGAGAATAATTATTTCATAGGAGTCGTATCCACACTGAACATAATCATACATAGAAGAGACGTTAATGATTTTACACACGCCAGCAGAGTCGCTTAAAAGTCGAAACAAAACCGTCTAGGGTTGTTTAACAAAACGTTCAACAAACTTTTCGTCAAACTTGACTGGAGGAGATAAAACGGTATAGTGTCGGTATAGTCTCAGTGATTGTTTCCTAATGCTACAACATTTCATGTTAAGATGGCATCATATATCAAGAATTAAAAATAGTCTGCTATAACCCCTTGTTCCCAGACGGAATTAGAAACTGATATTTTGTCCCCTTCATCTGTTCCTTACACCCTCCCAGATATCGATGAATGCGCCAGCACACCGTGCATGAATGGAGGCATCTGTAATGACTTGGCTAATGGTTATCAATGCACCTGCCCCATGGGATGGAGTGGAACCAACTGTCAAACAGGTAATACTAACAATGAAATAATCACCATCATGGTGACAAAGCGAGCGTTAGGCTTTATTGACTTCGTTGTGAAGTTATAGGGAAGGTTCTCTTAGGATTTTACCTTGTTGAAAGTCATTTCCGAACAATGGTAAACCTTAGAATTGACATACAGTAGCTCAATATTGAATATTTCTGCATCACGTAACATAAAACAAGTCTTTATTGGTGCTTCTCATTTTGCCATCACCCTTTGTACATGTACCGACCTTGCGCTCTAAAGACGAAGAATATACCTATACGTATATATACCTCCTGCCTACAGAGGAGCTTGTGGTATAATATGGAGCGCATATGTGATATCAAGTTTGTTCAATTGGTTCCTGAAAGTTTTGTCTGTAAACTTTTGATTGTGGGCTTTTAAACAGCTCTTAATTTGCCGTTCACTTTCGCATACGGCACGTACAATTCTTTTGACCTCCTTCAGGTATACTGCGTTCTAACTATTTCTGTTCTTTTTCCGCGATACATTGTGTTCGCTAAAAAGCTGACAATAAGATTTGATAATTGCGAGGAACTGAAAATCACTATGGAGTCGTTTGATTTTGGATAATACAAGACGTTGCCTTGCTCAATGCACAGCTGTCGGATGCCGAGTAAACTACACCTTGGCGGCTGGAGGCAAGGTTGAGATCCACTCACCTAATTATCCGTCAAACTACAACAATGGGGAGGACTGCCGTTGGTTTATTACGGGCATCAATGGCCGACCCATTCATCTTGACTACAAAGACTTCATCACCGAAAACCGCTACGACCGTCTCACCATCGGTGTTGGATCAAATCCGAATGATGCCGGATCGATTCTTTACGAAAGATCCGGACCTGTAATGCCTTCCGACGAAACGATACAACCAAATGGCTTGTGGATAACCTTTATTTCGGATAATGAAAAGACGGAGAGAGGTTTCTCCATTGAGATCCGAGATTCAGCCTATGTCGGTGAGTTTCCAATTCACATGTTATAATACTTAATTATTTTAGAACTGTTAAGCGCACTATAAGACAATGAATTAAACTATGACACTGGAGTTTTAGTGACGAACCATAGAGTTTTCAGAAGTTTAGGCTTCACAAGCATAACACATTTGGAATCCGTCGCGCTATTGGCATGACACTGATCAACACGTGTACATTTTTAGATTCGTAATCATTTTGTTCATGTTAATTACCTGTGTGTTTTTAATCTTGTCTTAAAGTAGCCAAGTACAGTCTGTAGAAAGCTGTAAAACATTATGTCGTCATTTTCTTCTCTCTCTTCAAATGCTCTTTATCTTATATCTTACAGCCATCCGACCATGTGACGCTAAGCCATGTATCAATGGTGGCACGTGTGAAAACGTGGGTAGCACAGGGTTCCAGTGTTCGTGCACAAATCTTTGGCAAGGACAAAACTGCGAGATTCCATCAGGTGAGTGCTGACTTTGATCCCATCACAGTCACGAACAAGACTACCAAATACAACGGCGATGGCGCTTTCAGATAGTAGATGTTACAGGCTGATCCAGGGTCGTACATGTGGTGGCAGGCAAATGACAATTTCTTGGACAGCTGCCCTCATATTTGTTTCTGGGACGACGATCATATCTTAACTGCTTATTCAATGAAATGTTGGCATGGTAGGCTGGATGTAACAGTATGTTCGTCCTAAACGCACAAAATAATCATATTAAACTGACATATTGCGCATTGCTGCACTTGGCCCCTTATTCTGTATTGATTCAATTCATGCATCATGCTCTATGATAGATAATGCTTTGAAATCAGAAATCGTGTGAATCTATATGCTTAATTCATGTCGTCCTAAGTCATTTTTACAGCTGCAGAATGCAAAGATTCTTTTTTCCTCCAAGCTCATGTGAACTGTCTGCTTTCATAATCCCAAAGCTATAAACAAGTGCGCCCTCAACCCGTGCACGAATGGAGCAGAATGCACCAACATGGGCATGGACTACACCTGTACGTGTCCGGTTGGATTCACAGGAAAAAATTGCTCAATGGGTAAGTTCTTGGGACTTGATTTTAATATTCTTCCAGCCAATAGAAAACCATAATCTTTTTACATGATAGCCTATGGATTACGAACAAGCCGTCATAAGGTCTCCTCGAAGTAATTGCTGGAGTTAATCGATGTGTTAATAGATATATTTTGAATACATCATCTAAACGAATATAATGATTATGGTATATAATATATATCAACGATTGTGCCCCTTCTTCGTGGTCTTCTAACACGGATTGCAATGATAACACGGCCTCAGCGGTTATTCGCAGTGACAAACAAAACTTCTTCAAGCTCATATCAGTGTTAGTCCAGGAAATTTGGATTTTCAGTAATAAGGTAATTCTTTGAGGTCGTGTCAGCTTGATCAATAGATGACTTCAATTCATTTAATTGTTCAGTTTTATTCAATCTTTTTCTTATGTTTGTAAGTGTAATTACTCTTATCTGTTAAACCTTATATCACTTAAGTCCAGTGAAAAGTATTTTCTTTATTAAGAAAGACCTGCATTAAAAATGTACCATCTTTGTTATGTTTCATCTATCAGAAATTAACGAGTGCGAATCTAATCCGTGCCAGAACAATGGAGCTTGCGTTGATATAATAGGAGGATACGTCTGCGTGTGCGCCAACTGCTACACGGGGGAACACTGCGAGGAAGGTGCGTACGACAACGTCAAACTGCCGCTTCTTATAACATAAGACATTATTTTCACTTGAGAGCTTTCAGAAGAAAGAAGAGATTGCAATTTTCTGTATCATACCTCACAAGGGATGAATTGTGCAGCTGTTTGCGGTTATTTTTTTTAACACACAATTGTTGCATTTTATTGTGTTGCCTGTTGCTTGTCGTAGTAGCGCAGTGGACGCAAAGTAGAAGTTGTTTGAATTCAGCAAAAAAAAAAAAAAAAATACCACACACAACAAAACAATGTAGCACCGTTGAGACATTGTACTTATGCATGACTACCCAGATTTTAGTGTCTTTGACTTAATGATGTGAATGTATGATAGGCGCATTGGAAAGAATATGTCGCTGCATCTGAGTGATTATGTATGGATGTGTGGATTTTACGTTTCTTTCTTTCTTTCTTTCTTTTAAATGATCTATTCACTTATATAGCCCCCACCACCGCAGCCTGCAGTAAGAATGTGTGTGAAAACGATGGAGTATGCACGTTCCTTGACGGGTATTTCTCTTGCGATTGTCAGGATGGATATATTGGCAGCTACTGTCAGAAGGGTAAGCCGTGATACATGATTGTTTCTGTGATGTGAGCAAATGCTTCCATTGTTCCAAAGAAGGTTTTGTGCTGTACACTATCATTGTGGCTTATAGTCATCTTTTTCGCATGCTGTCTGTACACTCTTGTGTTAGGTTGCAATTACTGGATGACTACATGTTTTACGTGTTTGGCATTCCATGGCAGTTTGAACAGATGATAATTTCAGGCGCCATACTGTGAGCAGGATGGCGTAGAAGGTTTGCTGTTCATTAATGTTTCTGTCATGAATTTTCATAAGGTCGATGTTATCAATTATGATAGAGCATTTAGTTTATTTACTTCGTATTGATTACATTGTATCAGTAGTCTGTAATCCACCATGACTGCAGTTTTCAGAGTCAACAGATTGAGACTACAATATGTGTGCAATATAGATTTCTATTGTGACTTTGTAGTATGTTTAGGAATACACAATAACATCCCAAAATACTTACGGACGAACTACACAAAATATATTGTTCTGATGAATAAGTGACCCCCTGTTCTTATTAACCCGGTGTATTTTGTATTTTGTCTGTCAATAGATATTGATTACTGTCGTGACGACCCTTGCCTTAATGGAGGCACATGCACCAATCAAAACGGGACGTTTTCATGCGCGTGTACGGATAGTTACATTGGCGTAACGTGCTCTATCAGAGGTAAGATCAAAAGTCATTATTGTTTTGTGATTGAAAACCCTTGTCGTTCTAACAAATTGTGGATAAAAATTATTGCCCGTCTATCACTTGTTCGTTTCTTTGATTTTCGATAAAAAGGTTTACTTGAAAAATGTGGGCCGAGAGTTCCATCTAGAATAGACTTACCAACCTTTGACATATAATAAGTATCATCGTTGTGGTCATTGTTTTCGTCAAGATTGCTTTGTCATATTCAGTCATCCATTAGCAAGATTGATTTCATTTTGAAAGCTTGTCATTGAAACAAGCATTTTTATTCATGCATGCATGTGATAATGTTCTTCAACTTTTCCATTCAGTAACAACGGCTTGTGTGATGGAGAACCCATGCCAGAACGGAGGTCTGTGCAACTATATAGATAACTCCTACGTCTGTGCCTGTCCCCTGGGATTTACAGGCACTTTCTGTCAGACCGGTGAGTATCATGTTAGGTTCCTGAAAACAAGTTTATCTAACGAGCCGCTAGCAGGTTGTTACTCTGTCCTGGTGGGTTATGATTTTTATTGGAAACTTCGCGCGAGATGATTATTAACACTGAATTATAGCAAGAGGTTATGGTATGAATTATTTTCAAAGACTGAATTACACTATTTATGGACTGTCACTTTGATTCAATCATGTCTGGCGTTTTATCATTAAAATGAGTTCTTACTGGTGATAACATTAATTTTCTGATCACATTCTCGATACTCGATACTCTGAATCACAAAGTGTGTGCTTTTCTGTACTTTGTCTCCAAGATATTAACGACTGCGCCAACAACACGTGTCGGAACAACGGAGTCTGTGAAGACCAAGTGAACGGTTTCTTATGCTACTGTCAGAGTGGTTTCACCGGAGATCTGTGTGAGATAGGTAGGAAGATCTACATAAGGACGATAACACCATGCTTATACAATATATCACTCTCCAAACACAACACTAAACGGAGCATTGCAGTGTATAACATGTATATATTATGGATTATGTACTACAAATGCAGTTATGGGCACATGGATTGATCACGAAGGAGGCCATTACTTTTCAACCTACTCCAGACACTATACGTCTTCATCATGACATGACGTACTAAATTGGGCATTATGTTTGTTCGTTATCGTGCAACTACACTTCAAGGATGTTGCATGATCATTGAATAATTCTTGCTATTATTGATATGTCGAAAAGTTATTTTCAAGCTCTTTATAACCACGTCATGTTATGTTAATGATCTGATATCCTTTAATCAACATTCCCGTAAGTCCTCACGCTTTTTATTTCGTAACTTTGGTTATTGATGCCTCGACGCGCTGACTTTTATGGATAGGTAGGCCTAATACGTTCCACTTAGAATTGCATGGATTTCTTCGTTTTTCCTCCTCTATACAGACATTGATGAGTGTGTTAGCAACCCGTGTCAGAATGGAGGGACCTGTTTCAATGGTATCAACAGGTTCTACTGTCAGTGTCCGGATGGCTTTGATCAACCTGTCTGCAGCTCAGATGGAGGTCTGTTGTTCAAAGATTTTTCTCTTCTGATTCAATTGGCAGTTATCTTACAAGTATCTTAAAGACAAACGCTTAACTTGTACGTAGTGTATGAGAACATTTTATTTAATGGTTGTTGTTCAAGAGAATTTTGCATTGTTGGCAAAATTTGCCAGTGTAGGAAGATTTTGACACGACATCAGAGGATATTTAACTTGGCGTGTTTGCCAAAGTGTGAGAAAATGATTCCGAATGGAGACAAACCAATACGCAGTGGCGGATCCAAGGGGGAGCACACCGGGCGCGCCCCTTTATTTTTGTTAAAACAAAAGAAATAAAAAGAAAATATGGGGGGGGGGGGAGGGCGTGCGCCCCCTTTAATTTTGTGAAAGCGTTCTCTCTTTGCGGAATTCCTGGATCCGCCCCTGAATACGGGTATATCTCTGTATAAAAAGATCTTAACTGTTGAAGTTGTTGAAGTTCGCTCTAAATACTCATGCGTTCCTCATCCTTCCCCGTATCCATCGATAGGAACAAACCTAGCACAGACAGCTGACCAGTACACGTTCCTTGGTCAGGAGATTTCCCTCAATCCGTGGTACATTCTCCTCATCGTCGCTCTCGCTCTCATCGCCGTCTTCTTCCTCATACTCTTCATCTCTTCTGCAACATGCGGCAGAAAGAAAAGGTAAAGACCAACGGCCATCTCATTTCAATTTTACACTTTTCTTGCGAGCTGTATGCTTTATCGAGCAATCCATGAGAAAATGAAATAATCTGTCAAGTCAAGTGCTAGAGAATTTACACTATAAGTCAAAATCTCTAAAAAGTAATACATGGGCCCTCTGGTAGAGTGAGCAGTGGCAACACTGAAGAGGCTACCCTGGGTAAATAAGACCTTCTTCTTATTATCATTATTATTATTATTATTATTATTATTATTATTATTATCATTCTTATTATTATTATTATTATCATTATTATCATTATTATTATCATCATTATTATAATTATTATTATTAGTAAAAGATTGAAGGTTTATTTTTGAATTCTATCAAATTGGCATTGCTTTGAAGAACAAGCTAAAAGGGCAAACGTAATATCCACAGAATGCGATAGCTTGAAAAGATATTCATCAGAACTATTGTCTTACAGCCTTTTCTTTGCCTAATCATGCAGTAAGTCTCCCGAGTTTCATGTAAGCCTTACCCGACGTGTGTTGGCAAATCTTTTCTGTCGTGTTTCACTGTCATCGGAAGCGAACTTTTATAGTGAATTTTTAGACGCGTATAACTTATTGTAATGTTTATGAAAATGTTTACATTGCCTATTCGTCTTCCCTGCAGTGCTCTGTACGATGCAGAGTTGGCGAAGAAAGAGCGAGAACGAGGCATACCAAATTCTCAGCTGCAGGATTCGATCCCAGTCTTCGAAGACATGGACCGGCCGGCCACCCGGGAGAACGACTACGGCTTTCTGCCTCCGAATGCAGCCGAGTGAGTGCCGAGTCATAATGAAATAATCAAAATATCGAAATTGATTCATCCAACATTCTAGTGTCTGCTAAAGCAATTTAAAATGGGTTAGTCACCTCGAATATGAGATACCATAAACTGGAAAATTTGTGCAGAGCGACTATACTTACATATTACGTATCAGATTACGATTATTATCATCGTTTTGTATTTATGTGCATGCTTATTTTTACTATAGGTTTTCTGATTTGTGGGTGTGTGTGTGGGAGGGGGGCCGGTTGCAGGGGCTGTTATCTAAGTACGAGCATGTTTTAGCATAAAGCCCAGTGTATGGCACCCTCCTTACTATAGTCACCTGTGGAGGTCGACAATTTATTAATACACGTTCACAGCAATGTGCACACATTTTGATGGGTGTGTTCCTCATCAGAGTGCCTTTCCTATACATTAAACGTATTTAAGCAATGATTTTCAATGAATGAGAAAGGTTGAGCTTTCTATAGACAGAAAGTGGAACCATTCTGAAAGTGCACCATGACGAATCCTGTGTAATTTGTGTCTAGTGACACTTAAATGTTGGTATAGTCACTGTTATATGAAAATAAAAAATTGAATTTCCCTCGATGTCCATTGTATTGCAGGTCAACAGTCCGCGAAGTGAACAGCTACGAGAACCCCTGGCCACAGAGCAATGACGATCTTCAGAAGACACATCTCTAGACAAGGACCGCCATGTGTTCAGAGGAGGAAAAGGAGATTTGTAGTGATTTATAGCGATACCTTCTGAGATTAAGTATTCTTTCAACAACAAAAAAGTGCCTTTGCGCTGGTCTCGGTTGACACTGCGTCTGATGTTATCTTGATTCTCCCTGTCCATTTCACCATTGACCTAGGTCCATGATTTCACTAAAGAGAACGACGTTACTCACACAGACAACAGACACATTGACATAAAACACACACACACACACACACACACACACACAATTAACGCGTTACTACGTTTGATCAGACTTACACGGACATGATAAACCACATACGAAGGAAACACACACATGACGCAGACTCATTCAACACATTCTCTCCACCAATAACAGGTGTAGCAATGTCTCCAGCTAACATTTTCAAGAAATCGATGCTCTCTGCAAATCGTGGTATATTTCTGGTAAAATTACTGTCCATAGATAAAACCCAATATCTATACAATAAATCTGTTTGATGCAATGGAAGCTAAACAGGGTATTCATGGTATTAGTCTATTTTATCGCTATACTTTACTGGAGTATGATCATGTATACGTAAAACTTTACTATGCTATAGTATTATATTTCTTTGAACTGTTATTGCATTTTCTAATGAATATCCGTGAAACAATTTCTATGTCATAATTCCGCATTTGTGACAATCACATTGATAGTAATATCCAAGTGAAAGAAGAAGTTATCAAAATATAGTATAAGCCATTGCAAATAATGCATGTGTATATTATAGGGTGTGCCTATGCATGTATGATAACAACTGACTAGTCATATTACGCTACATTCACTTATAGCACTTCCGTGCTTTTTATAAAAGGAATAGGCCAAAAATGACAGGTCCAAGAGGAAATAAAGTCAAAATTATTTTCATTTAAAACTTAGGAAGTGAGTCTTTCAACTTTTAGTTTTGAAATTTTAATTGAGTAAATACTAAACAGTGATAAGTGATCAAGACATAACCAATATCATCATTATATTTTACCGTGTGGTTTGTAGTGTTTTTACGAACAATTAAAAGAATTTTACAAGCACAAGTCTCCGTGATGTGAAATGTGCGTAATTTGTTGTCGAATACGTAGAGCATTGTAAGGAGATATTCCCAAAAATTTAATTGACATTCCGCTGGTATTAGCGTTTACAGTGCCTGTACAGTATGTCCAAAAAAAAAACACTTTTCGCACTGATAACACCCAATAATATCAAACCGTCTAAATGCTACTTTAGAGTCTTAAAATACAACATCTTAGCTCTATTTTGCAGAAAATTCCATTCGAATTGGATAAGCGGTCACAGAGAAATGTGGATTGTTGTAAAGTATGTCATGAGTCCGATTCTTCCAAGTTTAGCACTTGGATGCTCTTGGAAATGCGAATTAATGTGTGGACACAAGAGACAGAACTTGGAGGGAAGAGATATCTGGAATGCTCTACAAAATTCCTCATTTCTCTCTGACCACTGCAGCAAATCGAATGGGGCTTTCTGTAAGATGTGGGCAATGAGTTATAGTTTCAAACTCTGAAATTGTGTTTGGATTGATTAGCTATTTTTAAAGCTATCGTTGAGGAGGGTACCGTTGATTTTTTTTTTTTTTTTTTTGGGGGGGGGGGACATACGGTATATAATATTGGCAAATTATGCTGTTCCTTGCTATTGCCGACTTCTGACAAAAGCTGAAGTCTGTACTATGGAAACGCGTGGCAAGCCCTCAATATCGAAGATGGCAAGATTATAGATACTTTTTTACGTTTCCTCAGAAATGTTTACCATGAATGGGACCTGCTAGACTGATTCAACATTCAAAATCAGTTCAATGTTATGTCTGCATAAATAGTAATACATGTAGTTCGCCATTTTGTTATTGCGTTATCTTCAATAAAAAAATATTTAAAAAACACTCTGTTTTCTGTAGGCTTAGAATTCCTGGGGCAAAATCCAAGAAGAAAAGTCGACAACAGAGAAATATATATATATACGTTTGGGAAGGGAATTATCTCTCGCACTATATATATATATATATATATATATATATATATATATATATATGTATGTATGTATATATATATAGAGTAAATACTTGCGCACCAATCTACATGTAAGTATTCATATACGGGTCAATCCACGTCGAATCAACCAATGCTGTCAACCCGACCCCTTCAATTCTTTTTCTAACTCGCACTATTTAGGCCTATATTGATTTTTGGGTGTTTACGACCATTTTCGACTGCTTAAAGCACCTATTACACATTTCGGTTACAAACTATTTAGGTAACCCATGAAAATATAGGTGAATATCTATCAATAAACAAAAATTGGTGCCACTCCTCGATGGGACGAGTGGTGATGTGACCTTGAACTGGCAACTTTTTGAAGAAAAAAAATCACACTTTGAGGGCGCCCTACAAGAAAACGACGTACACTTTTTGGCCGATTTTAGGTAGGTCTATAGAGCAAGTGAGAGTCTTTAATTATGCATAATATCGGGTTCTAAGCTACTTGAATTTTGAACTTTAACCTTGACGCTTAACACCATTTTCGGTGACCTCGTGGGCAATAATGGATGGTAAGATCAGCGCTATGATATATTGAACATGTTCAGATCATAAAGTTCTTCCAATTTTATAAAGAAAATGAGCAATGTAACTCATCTAACTTGGCTGCAGCAGTCAATCAAAAATAACAAATTTTATCTAAACTCGGTTCGACCACGCACTGGTTGCTAAGGGAGGCCGTATCTTAGCAACCATATGACCTTGGGGCAAATATTTCAGGATCTTCCGCCAGACACTTGGGAAAACATTTGGTGCGAGTTTTAAAAAAAAAATGAAGGGTTCGGGTTACAAATTGTCTGAACATTGATTGATTTGACGTGGATTGACCCAGCATTCTTCCCAGTTAAACACAATGATACTGAATTTCATTTTTATGAATCCCGAAGGAGCTATGAGATTGTGAAGTAATCTTCCCTCTCATGTTCGATCAAATTACACTTTTATTTTGGTACATTCTTTGTGTGCTTTTGATAAAACTACACGCGGACAGCATCACGAAATATCATATAGAGTATGGCACAAAGAAGTTGCAAAAACGCTGGAAAAAATCATTACAGTCATTAACGGATACAATAGGAGATTCAGGCTTCTACCAACCTTAAGTATTTTACTGGCTATAGCTTTCGTCCTACACTCCTGTGGACTTCATCCAGGCTAAGTGGTAACACCATTTCTCTAGCACAGCTTTCATTCAGCTTTACCTAAACATGCCCTCAACACCGCAGGACCCAACACGGGATGGAATGATGCCACAATACTAGCCTTTGAAGGAATTTTTTTGGCCAAGAAAAATGAAAGAGTCTTGTTATCTGTATAAAAATAATCAAAACACACTCAATGGAGATTCCGGATACAGCTTATCGCCAAACTTCGGTCCAACGATCAAGGAACAAGCAGGCAGTGCTAGAGAAACGGTGTTACCATTTGGCCTGGACGAAGGAGGCAGACTTTTATCAGAAGAAGAAGAAGAAGTACACAGGAGTGCAGGACAAAAGCTAGCTAAATTACTAAAGGGTGGTAGAAGCCTGTATCTCCTATTTTACTCCCCAACTGATGAAAGCTTTCTGCAATCATAAAGCAAATTCGATTTTCCTCGAAATGTTTATAGTGTTTCATCCACATACCTGTTTGGGACAACTACCTTCTTGAGACTGTTGGATTGCGATCACATCGCAAGACCTATACCTCGCATATGGAAACTGTTTTGAGATCAACAACGACATTTTATACAGCGTACAATGACATCATGGCGATCTCTATACCATGATAGCATAATATTCGCGTATATCGCAGCTTTACTGAATCTGATTTCATATGTAGAAAACTGCTTGCAACACATTGTCGTGTAATATCATCTCATTTATTTAATCTACACAACCACATAACACTCGGAGTGTAATATGAATTAGATATGAATGCATAAGAAATGAATGTGTATTATGCACATTATTCAGCCCATGACATTCTATATTTCAGTACAGCTGTATATAAATCAAATTCAATTCAGTTTTAAAGCATTCACTTTTAGTATCCCTTGCATGACTGCCAGCAAACTTGATATGAATAGGTATACATGCTATAGAACGATCGACTGTTGCTGCTGGTCTTGGGAAAAACAACAACAACCTGGAATGACACTTAGTGCATGTAGTACATAACTGTACTGCCATTAAAAACTTGTTCTGTAAAAAAAAGAAAAGAAAAAAATCCTTATACACAAAACAAGGTCAATGATAAAGACTTTGATAAAGGTCTTTGACCGAAACGTCAGTCCAATTTTTTGGCTCCTGTGGTGTTCATACGACTGTTTCCACTCTTGATATCTATTCATTACACACCGACGCAGAATTTTCATATTTTGATGGATATATATATATATATATATATATATTATATATATATATATATATATATATATATATATATATTATCTATATACATTGGACACATGAAAAAAACCCAAGACAAACCCGACCTGACAAAAAACAACAACAAACAAACAAAGAAAACTTGCAAGTAAGGCTGCTATGAAGATTACCCCTTTGTCGGTACATTGTTACTCGTATAGGCCTAACAGAGAAGGGTTATTTGCCAAGGTTTGGAACATGGTATATAGCAAGCTTCATAAAATCACAGATACAAAGAGAAAAAGTGCATTCATAATGTAGTCAGCGTTAACCATGGCAACCAGGTATAATAATGAGATATATTCTAAGGCCTATATATACTACATATATATATATATATATACTATCACACGCAAACACTCACACAAACACACACACACACACACACACACACACACTTAATAGTATAGGTCTGCATGGTCGAAAGTACAAACGAGACGTGAAGAATTGATTACTAAACCGAAATTAGGAATGCATGTTTACAATCTTATTATACTGTGCATGTATTTATGAATGTGGCGGAGAATGGGTGCAAGTAAGGGTGAGAGAGAGAGGCGGGGGGTTACTACTCAGTATCTAATTTTATGAAGTTTGAGTGAGAGGAAGAGCTAGTAAATAGTCTCGGTCATTATAAACGTTGGAAAGCTCTGGTATCATTAGATGTGACCATCGAGTAAGAATAAATGTCATGACAGCGACGACGATCATTGTACCGGATTGAATTACTTCTTTAAAAAGACACTTTACTTGTCTCCTCATATTGATGTTTTCCTGTAGGTATTGTATACATGTAGTAAGGCAATCAGTTTATGACCCTGCCAACGAGGAATCAAATCTATGGGAATCATGAAGGGGAGCTTACCAAATAGGTCCTATACAAGAAGATTCTAAAACTAGACATGGTATGCTACGTAATGTATTGTGCAACGCAATGCTAATAAAACATCCCGACCACTGTGCAGTTCAAATCCCTTCATTATGGCTCCTGTCCTATACACTTGAAAAAAGGCGTTGCTCTGCCTGGGGAAAAATCAGGTCTACATTGTCAAGGAAAAAGGGCACTAATACCGTATAATTCAATCCATGTCATATCCTCACATTGCACTGCCAGAGACAATGACTTATATTAGCCTTTTCACCATCAGGTTCATTTTCATGTACTAAACTGTCTAATGAAATAATGATAATGATAATGACAATGATAATGATGATGATAATAGTAATAATAATCATAATCATAATTATCATAATCATAATCACAGATTCATGCAAATCTGGCAAAAGCAAAGAAGAGCAAATATACCCAAAAAAAAGTAAAATAGAAAAACTATAGTTGAAAAAAACGTGTCACGATTAAAAACAAAGGGTCCTTTCGAGAGAAAGTGAAATTTGTGTCAATTGACCTTACAACATAAACAACTGGGACAAACAGAAAATTAATTGCAGGAATACAGAAAGTATACGCCAAAACTTCGAAGTCAGTAGATGTATAACTATCTTCGTTTTTCCACAGATACCAGCCAAAGACATTTCGTCATCGCACTGGTGAACTTTATGATATAGATGTGGATGCTTTTTCAAAAAAGTCTTCAAGTTTTGAGCATTTTCGGCCTCTTCGATCTCCTCTCCGCTCTCTGACTTCATGATCGACGTCAGCATGGGTACGGCACCAGCAGTGGCGACGGCAGTGAAGAGCTTTACAGTAGCTGGAAGATCGTCGATACCGTCGATGGAGACGATCGTAGAGAGGCCAAATGCCATTACGACAGCAATCACGAGCAGCTTTAGAAAAATGGCCCCAACCTCAAGGTGAATTGGCTGGTATTCCGCCACCATTTTTTTGAACAGATATAGGGAAATGACGGGAAAAGGTTGGTTTTCCCGTAATGAAATAGGTTTGCGTGACTCTGCATCAGATGTTCCATGTCGACTCTGCGTCGACGCCAACTGCGAATCGACGCGCTCAGCAGCTTCTACGACGCGCTTGAGAAAAATGCGATATGTGTTGTAAAAGGTCGTCACTTCTTTGATGACGTACCCCGCAAAGGTCAGACCTACTATCAGGAAGGGCCCATAATAGTTGGCGTTCAACACGAAGCCGATGAAAGTATATCCAAGCACCTCTGCTACGTACACAAACACAGCGACGAAGACAAATACAACAACAATTAGCCCGACTACTGAGAGCAGGACATGCAGGGAGATAGAAATCACCCCCAAAATGATCTCGGCAAGCTTCTCCATTTTTAGTTTATATATACATTTCGCGACGCACCAATGCGGAATGTAGACCAGAGGCACAGAATTGAGCGCTAACAACATGAGGAACGCCACTGGAACGAAGGGAAGAACGAAGATAATGAAAAAGAACGCGTTGACCCGTCCTCGCCCACCGCAACGACCGAATAGGTCTTTCAAAATCTCTCTGATGGAGAAAATCCATACAGCTGGGTTGATGGCCATTTGAGTTCTGTACCACATGGTGGAAATGAATATAGAGAGATGATGTGAGCCAGTTTCAAGAGGAACGCAAATATTCTCGGGCATTTCGAACATATAGCTGAAATACACACGATTAACCTCCTCGACCTCAAGATAGGTTGAAACGTAATTGAAACCAAAATGGAAGAAGATGGCCATGACAACGAAAATGAGGTTTGAAAATATTATCCAAAATCTCACTAAACCTTTATCAAGAAGCAGTTGGTACGCGACGGCAGTGCGCTGTGAGAACGAATCCCCAAGTACGGCATCCGATATGATGGACGGTATGAAAGGTATAAACATGAACGCAGCGACGAAGATGAACCAACGCGCAGCCGCAATTAGACGACAGTCCTGAAAACTAAAGCACAGAAGATGCTTCAGTCCAAGTGGTAAATCTGAATTCAAACTCATATATAGGCCTAGTTCACCATTAATCGTAACAGGAGGGTTTTTCCGAATGAAGAAACTCGCTGCGAGAGGAGAGAAGAAGGCAAGGAAAATGCCAAAGCTAAATATTACCCTCAACCATCCATGCTTTCTCACCCTGATAGGTTCAGAGTCAAATTGATCACTACCAAACCAGCAGTCATACGCTGTGCTTCCTTGAAAGACATAATAAGTACAGAGAGGAATGCCGTAAACTCCAATTAGGTAAAACTTATCAGAAGTCAGTTGCCTCTCAAAGCACACAAGCGATTCCTTTCCAGCATAGATGTGTGTGTCCTTCACAGACTGCATGAGCTCTGACACAAACAGCGCCATTATTTGTCCTTTGAGTCTATCATCAGCCTGTTGGAAGCACCCGTTATGAGGCACAGCAACAGTCAAGTTAAGGTGGAAGACACCGTAGCTGAGCGTGGTTAACGATAATTGCTCGAAGTCAAATGGATATGTCAGTAGGAGTTTCCCTTTCCCGTCGACGGCCCAAACCCATGTCAAGGGGTCGACCACATATGAACTGTTCGAGTACATCGTGAAAGTGCTATTAAAATCCAGTTTGAAATACACAAATATGGCTCCCTTTGAAACAACATCACGTAACTCTGTCATCATGGTTTCTTTGTTTCTGAGGAGAAGAGTGCATTCCATGGCAGACGACGCATTCTGCTCTTGCGTACCTCCCTGCTCAGACCGTGAGCTCATGTCTGTTGGTGCGATGCTGGTAATAGTGGAATTGTTCCTTTCAGTAAGAGCACCACTTGTTATCAATGTAGGCCTAATTATTAGACATAATAATATGTACGCAGCACAATCCAGTCTTCCTGTCAGTTTCGCAGACGCCATTTTGAATATATTTACAACTACAATTCATTCAGGACAACTTGCACCGTGTCGTGGACAGAACAAAGAGTTTTAGGATTCCAATCTGAATTCTTGTAGAACATAAAACTTCTACGGTTCCTGCTGTTAAACCGCAGGCCACATAATAGCTTCATCTTTGCTTCTTCAGCTTCCGACTGCAGGTCCTCCTCAAATATAAACTTTGTACTCAGGGAGCGATCGAAGCCAGCTCACTTTAAAAGCAGTCTATAAAGAAAATGGAATCAGATACTCACGCGAGCTACCTATCCAATCACTGCGAACCCGTCAATCCACAACTCGCTGATCATGCAATGTTTAACGAAAAACAAGACGTTTCGCGAAACGACATAAGTCTGTAGTCTTAGGAGGCACGCCCACACTGTCAATCATATTCCATGTTCTCGCCAAGGTATTATGTGCAGGCCTTGGCGGGTTACTGTGCAAGCACACGGACATGTTACCATGCAAACAGGTTCAATAGAACCTTTTTGAGGTCATGTGGGGGCACTGCGGTCTTGCACCCATTTACATCCTACCCATATATCACAGTACTAGGAGTTCTGTTAGGAACGGCTTCCACTGTGCTTGGGCATTGAAGTTTCGTATAACTCCCCCCCCCCCCTTCTCTCTCCCTCCCCCCCCCCCTCTCTCTCTCTCTCTCTCCCTCTTGGTCCCAATCTGGATCTGTGTGTTTTTTTGTGTTTTTGTGTGTGCATGTGCGTGTGTGTAAGCGTTTCTTTTTCTGGTATTTGTTTGCAAAATACTCAAAGGGTTCTGCCTTTTTATGGTGAAAGGAAGACGGGTTGGAAAAGTACTTTCACTAGAGCTTCATAAATATAGGTAGCCGGTTTATATTCTCTCTGTAGAGGTTTATCCCTCTGTATCAAGCGAGCGTCACCAGCGTGCATGAGAAATCAGTATTTTTCCATGAACTTGTTGTGTGTACATTCTTAATAATGATTATTGACAGGATGGTATGCCAATTTATATCGTAAACTATCGATTCGGGGACATTTCGTGGACATTTTCTAAGTTGTTTTCACTATATGGCAAACACTCGAAACTAAAAAATTCAATTCGAGGAACTGCACAATATTGCCATTCGCACTGAATGATATAATACTGATGATATTTGTTTTGTAAATAGACCTGAAATAGTTAAAAGGGCAGGGATTATAGTTACAGATGTAAGCGACCATTTGCCTGTATTTTGTCATTATGATTTCGGTAATATTGAAAGTCCTGAAAAGATTTATTAACGCAATATTTGTGATGATTATATCATACAATTTTGTGAAAAGTTAAGTGAGATTGATTGGAATAATGATGTAATGCAGGGGAATGTTGATGATCAATTTGATAAATTTATGAAAGTGGTAACTCAATTGTATAATCAGTGTTTTCCATATATTGAAAGTAAACGGAAATGTAATCAATATAAAAAACCATGGTTTGATAATACTCTTAGGAAAATGTGTAATAAGAAAAATGTATTGTATTCGAAGTATTTAAAGAATCCAACAGAGTATCGAAAGGCTGTTTATATTGCATGTAGAAATAAAGTTAATGCTGAGTTACGTCAAAAGAAGCGAAATTATTATTGTAATGAATTTAAGAATGTTCATAATGATATTAAAGGTACGTGGAAAATTATAAACAGGCTTCTTTGTAAGGTGAGGGAAAAAGTGCAATATCGCATTTTGCAACCGAATGGGCAATTTCTGTGTGATCAATATGCCATTGCTGATACAGTTAATGTATTTTTTTTAGTAATATAGGTTCAAATATTGTAAATATAACAGTTCCGTCTACCTCTTTACATTTTACGAAATGTTTATCAACAAGTGATAATCCTCACTATGTTTTTAAGGTCTATAAAAGTATGTGATATTCTCGAAATTGTACAAAATTTAAAAACAGGTAGAGAGGAGTATTTATTTTATTTGTAAATCCCTTGTGCAATATGTTTAATACATCTTTAAAGGATGGTGTGTTTCCAAAGTGTTTAAAAATAGCCAAACTTATTCCTGTCCACAAAGGAGGTGATAAAGATTTTTTAACAAATTGTAGACATATTTCTCTTTTATCTGTTTCCTCGAAGATATTTGAGAGGCTGATATTTAATCAGCTGATGAAATTTTTACTTGAAAGAGATATTTTATATTCGAAACAATTTGGTCTCAGAAAAGGGTATTCTTCATACATGGCTCTAATGGAATTAAGTAATATAATAGCACAGTCTTTTGAAAATAAGAAGATTTTGATTGGATTATTTCTAGATTTGTCAAAAGCTTTTGATTGTATGGATCATAGTATTCTCATAAAAAGATGGAAATATATGGTATTAGAGGAACTGCATTGAATTTGTTTCGGAATTATTTATGTGATAGAGTGCAATATGTGTCCATAAATGGTATATCGTCTACATTTCGTTGTGTATATATTGGTGTTCCTCAGGGATCTGTTTTAGGACCTTTATTTTTCCTTATATATTATGTTAATGATTTGCATTTTTCAAGTGAGTTACTTCACACTATTGCTTTTGCAGATGACCCTAGTTTATTTTTGTCTGGTAATGATATGAATGTTCTTCGTTCAATTTTTAATCGGGACTTTGTTTAGTTAATGATTGGTTTCAAGCAAATAGACTTCAATATTAAACGTGGATAAAACATGTTGTATGCTTTTTAAGCCTAGAAACAAATACACATGAAGTTGATATATGTATTGATGATTGTAAGATTTCTTTTGTTAAGTCAGTGAAATTTTTGGGTGTAGTAATTGATGGGAAATTAATATGGAAGGAACATATTGATATGGTGTGTATGAAAATAAGGAAAACAATTGGTGTTATGAATAGGCTAAAACATAGTTTACCGTTCAACATACTCGTTAGACTTTATCAAACCTTGATCTTGCCGCACCTTACCTACTGAAATAATACTTGGGGGAACAGTGCAATATGCCATTTGAATAGAATTTTAAATCTTCAGAAACGTGCAATAAGAATCATAACGAACTCGTAACCATATTCCCATTCCAGCCATCTGTTCGAAAAATTAAATTTTCTGAAAATATTTGACATCAATATGTCCCAAACTGTCTGTTTTATGTATCTGTTTACAAATAATATGTTGCCATTTTGATTTTGTAAAGAATGATGAAGTAAGTAGATATCGTACAAGCCAGGCGGAAGATTATAGATTGCCCAATTTCAAGTATGAGTTCTCACCATCCACAATAATATACATTGGCCCTAAGATGTGGAATAGTCTCTCAAATGATATTAAGCAGTGTGTCTCTATGTCTGCATTTAAGAGAAAATATAAAGAATATATTGTAAAATCATAACTACGTACAATAGTGCCTTCCTGCAATAATTCCTTTATGCTAATATATGTATATATCAGTAGTCTCGTTTTGTCTTGTTTTTGATTTTTTTTTGTTCTTCTTTGTATTGTGTCATAATTGTTATTTTTTACTAGGGAGAAGCCTTGACAGGTCAATGGCCTTTGCTTCTTCCTCCACACTCTATATTGCATATGATTGACATGTTGTCCTGTATTGTTCATTCTTCTTTTTTTTAACCAGTTGTGCAAGTTGTGGAAATAGATGAAATGAAATGAAATCAAATCAAATCAACAAAGCTTTGGAAAGTAACGCTGTTACTTGCAGACTGGAAAATGCTGTAAAACAAACTCTTACTGATGAAGTGACGCCTGTATAGCTATGGAAAAGGTGAGTTGGCTCAGTCGGTAGCGCGTCTGCCTCACGATCACGCGGCCCGGGTTCGAACCCAAATCTGGACTGAGCAATGTTGTGTGTTAGCATACTGTCCCCTCCAGCAAGAGGCAAAACACTCTGTCCCTCGGATAGGACATAAAATGGAGGTCCCGTGTATGAGAGAGTAACAACTCATGCACGTAAAAAGATCCCACTGCATTCATTCACCGCAAAGAGCAGGGTGTTTACCCGGTGAAGTGGTCCCACCTCACATCCAACTGGACCCCATGGAAGACCAGCTTATGTAGCTGAATATGGGCTATCCAGCCATCTTCTCAGATGGAAAATGAACAAACGAACAAACAAACAAACTGAAAGTTTGCTCGAATACATTGACTTTGAGATGCAGACGAGAGACACTCGTATATCTTTCCTCGAGAAACAGGTCGAGTCGCTGCTCGACCAGCAGGACGAGTCGGACCAGCATTCTCAAAACAAACAAACAGACAGACAATCATTAAACAAACTGCTCAATGTTCACCAGATCAATGAGAATGTGAACAAAAATACAGACGAAACCGTGAATAAGTTATGTGCTGACAAGCTCAACTTTGACAGAAGTCACAGTTCGGGATCTAGTAAGGAAAAGAAAACCAGGGAAGTGATTACAAAATTCACAAACTATTGTATCCAAAACAAAATCTACAGAAATTGCAAAAGCTGCGAAATCTATTAATACTACAAAGGGGGGGGGGGGGGGGGGGACTACGTTCACGAAAGTCCTACAGGCGCAGTCCGACTGGCAAACAAAAGACAAAAAACAAAAACGAGAAGATTACTTGTAAGTTCGTGATCTTTCCATGATCTCGAAGTTTTACCAGTGTGACCGCAAACTTCAATGAAATTCTCCTAAAACTTCTCGGGAAACTTCCCATTCCAACTAGGGATCACCCCGCCAAACCCATTGATCTGTTTGCGGGCGGTGTCTCCGAAGCGCGAGGCCATTGTCATGTACAGATGTGCATTGTTACGTCACAATCACTAGCCATTGGACGACGCGCTCATTCTTCTTGAACTTGTATCACAATCATATGGATAGTTTTCCACTGGAAGTCAACATGATTACGATCACGATGTAAAGCGGGCGGTGTCGTCTGCAAATCTTATCACAGAAAGTGGACGGAATGTGCGCTCGCTGCGTAATCATGCAATGCCACCACACACCACGCACGTACATGTACGTGTTGTACGTCCACACCACACGAAGAGTTCCCGTTTACGTTTGTAAACTGAATGCTCACAGTATAGTACTGGTGGTGCAGCACTGACACTGTGTACTGTGATGTGAAGACTGTAATACGAGTAATTATACCATTGTACACGGTGATCACCGTCTAACCCGTTAAAAGTCTAGACGTTTTATTCGATTATCATCTCGCCGAGGACTAGACTAGATAGTAGGCTAGAATCCTAGAGTTCTCTAGAGTTGCAGATTTGCAGATCGAACACTGCAGTCTACAAAGTCAAAGACTCCGCCTGCTCGCCAGCTGAACGTTTGTCGTACTTGACTCCGATAGCTTCGTTCCTCTTGCTGAGAGGGCTGGACCCGGCCAGGCCGCGAGGTTACAGTCGACCTAGCGTTAGCAACTGGGTTGTTGCAGACCAGCATTATGCAGGACCAAGTGGTAGATGATGTGGACATCGATGATGTGGACAACGATGAGGTAAGTGGACACAAAATAATTATAAAGCTTTTTTTTTAATTTCAATTTCATATAGACCCTATTCTAGATTCTAGCTCTAACGTTAAAATTCTATTATTAGTCTAACGCTAGAATAATCCGTCTAAACGTTAGTTAGACCAATTGTTATGTCTAACAATCAGACTCTGTTGTATGGTTGGGGCACCACCTATCGACAGGGCACCTTCCCATCGACACCCTGCGTATCATGGCTGTTTGCGTATAGAACAAAAAAGTACGCGCGGGATTAAGTGTCATTAGCTATAAAAACAATAAAAACGAAGAAACGAAAATCAAACTCAAACAAACCAAGCTAAAAATTACACATCCGATCAGTAACGACGCATGGCTGTGAAATTCACGTGTATTACCTATGGCCTGTGAAATTCACGTGTATACCTATGCTGTGAAATTCACGTGTATACCTATGGAGGAGAGGGGGTGTCGATCGCAAGGTTCCCTTTTTAGCTGCGCGAAGAAAACGGAACGCACGCACTAAAATTGCGCTATTTTAAAACGGAGATTCATAATCAACGAGACGGTCACGACATTCAAAACTGCAGTATTTATGGCATATTTGAGGTAAGAATTAGGCGGATTTGTATTATATTTTTAGAATAAACAAGCTACAGATCCTTAGGGTGTCGATACGTGGTACCCCCAACCCTACTGTAACGGGTTAAAATGTGTCGTTTAGTCTGTTGTCTGTTGAGTCTGATTCAGAAGAGTCAGTAGATCTATAACTAACAGTTAGGTCTCACCGACTAGATATCTCCTCTAGAAACTTTCTAGTCCTACTAGAGTCTACACAAGGTCTCTCTAACGATGGTAAGACTAGAGCTAGCGTTAGACTGCTGCCGAGAGTCTAACGTTAGATAAAAGTGTTTTGTTTTTTTCAGAAGTTAGATCCATAGGTGTAACGTTAAGCCCAGTCGCTTTGCCAAAATACTAACGTTAATGACAATGTTACATTAATTTGCCAAACCGTAGTAGGGAACCAACTGTTAACAATGCACATACTACTATTAATACTAGCAATGCACATACCGCATTACCGGTTGATACTCTATTTACCTGGTATGTCTATTTTTGTACTTTGATTGTGTTTCTTTGATTATTAATGAATAAATTCTAACAGTAGGCCTAGTAACATGTTAGAAAAGTCTCAATATTGGAAATTTGCAACAGCTAGTCACTAGTGTGGCTCTGCTACAGAGGGACTTCTAAACGATAAGTTGGTAGACTTTTCTATGCTTATGACTAGGTTTACTGCAGAGTGATAAATAAATGAATAGGTCTAATTATAGAAAAATCTTCAGTTCATGTTACCTGACTCTAACTGTTATGTTTATTTCATATGTCAACACAGGAGTCTTTCTTCCAAGATATTGACGTCCTCCAAAATCATGGCATTGTAAGTAAAAATGTGTTCCCTGCAAGTGTGGACATGCGCTGATTTGTGTGGCTGTGTGTTTTGTCTTTACGTTAGAATTTTGGAGGAGTGTATTGATTCTCTGAATTTTTTAAAGTTTTTTTTAAAGATATTAGTTCTTTGGTCCCCTCTTTATTGCAATGCATTCTGAAGAGTGTACTTAGCATAGCATGCTTCCTTTACACAGTCATTAACTAGAAAAAGAAAACACCTTATTTTCTTTCTGAATTAAATATTTTTGGAATAACGAACTGTAACCTAACCTGAAGTGTTTCCAAACCAGTACTACTACTAGACATACAGTTGTTTTGATCATCTGTTGGTACAACTGACTACTCATATTAACCCCTTTCCAAATACAAATCACAAGGCCTACTCAACCGAGGCCTACTAATAACTATTGTTATATGTATGTGAATCTCTATTGGACAGGATTTTCTTTTTTGACAATACAGTCAACATCTATATGAACACCAGTTTACCTGCTATTGCCTTTATCATTGGTTTTGGCACATAAATTACTTTCATGTGAAATATTGATCATCATAAACATATGCCACTTGCTGCTATATGCAGTAAAATGTAAATAATACAAAACTAATGAATATGCCTATATTTACAATATACAAAATATTTGGTCTTTTATTTAACAGAATATGGCAGACATCAAGAAGCTAAAGAATGCTGGAATTTGCACAATAAGAGTAAGTTATTTGTATGTTGAGAATAAATTACTTTATTTCAGTCTCATTATGTACATTTGTATGTAAGTATACTCTAAGATCTGTATCTTAGATAACCTAAATTGAGAAATATATACACAAACAAACTAGTATAAAAGGAGCTGTGCAGCACTTCCAATTCCAAGCAAGGTTGTCATTTCAAGACTTTCCTTCCCCCCTCTATCCTGTGAGGCCAACATGACCTAGGTGAAATCAATAGTTATTTCCTGTATCAGATATTTTCTTGACATGTTCAGTTTGCAGGTTACATCACTAAAAATTAGATACAGCAGTTTTGCTGATCTGGAATGCTTCCCAAGGAGTGGGGAGTGAGCAACAATATGGGCCTATCCAGTGAAGGAGGTAATTAAGTGGGTGTATAATATGAGCCGTGAGAGCTCTACAGAGTGGATATGGTGGAATATAAGTCATATATTATTATCATTGTTATTGGTGTCATTATTATTATCATTTTTATTATCATTATTAGTTTGTTGAAGTTTTATTCTGATTGGAATGGTTGACATATATATGCACATTTACTACAGGAATGAGAAGGGAAAATGTGTTGACATCTCATAATGCTATCATTTTGGCAATAGCAAATTCATGGGATTAATGCTGATAAACTTTCTTGTACTGCAGGGAATTCAGATGACAACACGCAAACGTATGTGTGACATTAAAGGGATATCTGAGGCTAAGATGGAGAAAATCAAAGAAGCTGCTTCAAAGCTTGAGGTATGTAACCTTGGTTAATCATATTAATGGCTTAAAATGTCACAGGTATCTTGTTACTGCCTAATTATGTTAAAAAATAAGTTCACTGTATGATGAGTTGTTCCTTAGTGTCATCATGTCATGGAGAACTCTACCACAGCAGCTACTTTGCAATTAAGTTGGACTGATGCAAAGTGATGGTTTGTGCATGTGTGTGTGCGTGTGTGTGTGTGTGACATGACAACTGTGGTGGTTTCAATTAAGCTTTGGAAAAAGATGACCCCTCAATGAAATAAAATCTACTCTTAGTAAATAAAAAGGCTGAATGCATTAATCTACTTTAAATCATTGATGGAAAGAAAGAAAGAAAAGGAACTTTAAACTCTGGTATACTGTTGTTATGCAGAAAATAAATCTAAAGTTTGTGTGAAGTGAGGAAAAAAGTTATGAAGACCCTCATCGTTTAAATGAAGGAGGACAGAGTGATCTGTTAGTGCTATCCAGTATAAATTTTTACTGCACAGGGTTGGTATCAGGATGCAGGAAACACCGAAAGTTACATAAAACTGGAATTTGTAATGACTGAATACATATATTTTCATTTTTTCAGTTTTTTTTTTCTTTACCTGTTTATTTGTTTGTTTTTCTCACAGGATAATGGGTTCACAACAGCTTTAGAGTACAGTGTAAAAAGAAGAAATGTGTTTCGAATCACGACAGGTAGCTCCGAACTTGAGTAAGTCAGGAAAGCTCTTTCTTTATGTGTCCGTGTTTTGTGGGTTTTGACTTTTGTGTCCAGCCCATATTTGGGTAGAGAGCAGTGTATTTCCTGGATGTCTTCAAAGCAAAAGTTTAGTTGTCAAAGTAATGTTAAAGTGATTTGAAATGTGCTGTTCAGTGTGTGAAATGAGCATCATCAAGATGAACAGGGTGTACCTTTACTTTAACGTGTTGAGGACGAGTCCTGAGTATACTTGGGCAGGTGTCTTTGGGAAATGTGTGTTGTAGCAAAATCAGTCTGTCCTCAAAAGGTTAATGTCAAAAGCCAGTGTTTTTTGGTGACATAATACTCCTGAATTTCACAGATAAGTGCATGATCACACTGAATCTAACTTAAAGAGATCGTTTCTTAGATAGGTTCCCCCAAAAAAGGTATATCATACAGTTTGTCTCTGCTGTCTTGATTAGATATGAACACATCTGTCAAATGGCATAACATACACAAAATGTGAGTCAAGTTTCTTGAAAGATATATTTCTATTTATTGAATATAAGTTTGAAATAACTGAGTGGTCCCTTTAATAACATCACTTTTCATTAAGGCCTTTGTTATGTTATTACATGTATGTGTTTGTATGTGTTTGATAGTCATTACAGAGTAACTGCATGCAATGGGCAATTGTAATACATTTGTATAGAGAATGGGTGGAGACATGTCTGTCAACACTTTTTCCATTTTAGATAACAGAAATCCATATCCTGTTTGATACATTACCATATTTTTTATGCTGCTTTGTTTTACAAATGGTGGCATCAACAGATTATTATCAAAATCGAGTGCACACACACACAAATGCCTAAAAGCAAATTGAATGACAGCGAGTCAAGTTGTGTGTTAACTTCTGCATTTTGCTTTTTCCTCAAGCCCCCAACCTCACATGGTTCACAAACAAATCAAGAAAGACCCTGCCAGTTACAAAAAAAAAATAATAACTTCACTTTAGTTTGTTTACACTCAAGATTCCATTCTGAATTTCCAAAGTTTCTGAGACAGTCTTCATTTGGTAAGTTGATGTACACGACAAGACACAACTCATAGAGACTCATCCTCAAGCCTCATTAAAAAAAAAAAAAAAAAAAACATTTGTTTACACTTCCAGCAAACTGCTAGGTGGAGGCATTGAAAGCATGGCTATAACGGAAGCCTTTGGAGGTAAGTGCAGTGAATGTCAAATTTCTCTCTATTCCACTGTATGCATACTGATTTAGGTAAGTGCAATGAATGTCAGATTTCTCTCTATTCCACTGTATGCATACTGATTTGTGAGGAAATGGGATGGTGTTACACATGTGCTTCAGACCTATAAATACTATGCAGAGTTTCCATCAGAACCCACAATGGTATTGCCATTGAATTTGATTATGCCTGAATGGGGAGGATTGGACTGATTAACACTTTTTGTGCCTGCAATATCCTGCTCTTTATAATATTAACAAATGTTTCTAACCCTGGCTACCTTGCTTGTGGATATGTGTTAGCCAGGAGAAAGCCACTTTCCCTTGTAGGTCTTGGTAGCAATGGATGTGAACGAAAACATATTTTATTGCAGTCTAATTAAGAAGCCTGAACTCGTGTTGATTTTCAGAATTCCGCACAGGAAAGACTCAGTTGTCACACACACTGTGTGTGTGTACACAGCTTCCAGGAGCCAATGGCTACCCAGGGGGAAAGGTTATCTTCATTGACACTGAAAACACTTTGTATCCTTTACCAGACTCCATCTTTCCTGCTTTGCAAAACTCTCTCTTCCAAGTCACTCCACTTTCCACCAAAATCTGCCACCTGTGGCATTGTGTGGTGGCTGTTGGATATAAGCAATTAGATAAGGATATGTGATATGCTGAGAATATTGCAAATCATAATTTATATAGATTAATTTTATGCTACACAAAGCAAATGCATGCTTTTCATACTTGTTCACATCCTCATCAGGGCATGTCCTGTAATGTGCCATTTAAAAGTGCTCAGATTCTTTAAGTGATTGAATACAATGCATCTAAGGCACTTGGATATTGCTTTAAAAAAATAGCTTGAATATTCACATACTGTACAATCCCAGTTGAAAAAATTAAATATCCACCCATATTCCCACTCCCAACTACTAAAGACCAGTTTCGCAGATGTATGGGAGATACGTATAAAATTCCTTCCTTAAATGAAGATTATGTGAAGATTTAGCACCTGATCAGTTTTAGCCTTTCACCCAAGGGGAGATCTATTGATTACCCTTTTCTTCACATTCAATGAGGAATCAGTTTCTTTGACCCTTCTAAAAGCCGCCCAGATCGGCTTAGAGACATCGCCGATCGTTTCAATCTTGACCACAATGCAATGCTGGATAATGTACTCTATGCCCGAGCCTACACAAGTAAGTTGCACGGTCTATGTATTAAGTTTTGAATGACTTGTATTCTATTCTCTCTACCACACGTGACTGTATGCTGTGATTTGACATATCAAATAGTTCTACGATGCAGTGCACCAATACTCCCTACAACTTCTTTTTCTAGGATTTCAAATTGTTACACACATCAGGAGCAGAATACAACTTTCATATGTTTGTTATTATTTGTTATGTCTTTTCTCCGAGGTAAACAAATGTGATGCATTTATTTTTTCCCCTTCATTTTTTTTTTTTTTTTTGGGGGGGGGGGAATATTTCAAAGACTGAATGCATCATCAATAGAAAAGATTGAAGTGAATCATAATTCTGCTTACTAGCTCTTGATTGACCAGTATGTGCACATTTGAAAATCATTGTTACCCATGATTATGCTTGCATATATATCATTCTTACCTCTTGCAGGTGAACATCAGTTTGAACTACTGGATTATGCAGCAGCAAAGTTTCATGAAGAGCCAGGTGTCTTCAAGCTCTTGGTACTTGTCCAGTAATAACTCCAGGTTTAAGTTGCATGGCCCTCACACAGCAACTGAGTGACATTTGTATCCAATACCATTCCATTTTGTGTGAAGTAAAATATTGTTTCAAGTCAAAGAAAAGAGAACTTGCAGTTCTGTTTTCCCTGACTTCAGCAAGAAAATGGCTGAAACAATTTTCTTGCAAGCTACAGAATCCTTGAGTAAAGTACAGTATACTCCATGTAATTTGGGAACTATACTTCCTATTATGATACATGGTCATTAAAATGCATAGATGACATTCCTTTTTATGTGCGGATTTTTTTTTTTTTTTTTTAGTTGTCTGTCATTGACTCTCTAATTTCATGTTTTTAGTTCATAAAAATGCATTCATATTGATGTTCTTTTCATACTTTTAAAGGAGTTTTGGAAATTTTTTTTGCTGTATGTGTGTAGGTCATTGACTCTGTCATGGCACTCTTCCGAGTTGATTTCAGTGGGCGTGGGGAGCTGGCTGATAGGCAGCAGAAACTGGCACAGCTCCTGTCAAAGCTGCAGAAAATCTCTGAAGGTATTATCATTCCCTCCACTTCTCCCTCATGCTATCGTCACTCCATCTTGCATTCTCCCTCCCCTTCTTCGACTCTGCATTATTTCATGTCTATTATATTTATACCCCCGCCAAACGAAGTTTGAAGGGGGTATATAGGAATCAGCGGACGGTCGGGCGGTCGGGCGGTCGGGCGGTCGGTCCGTTGCAAATCTTGCGTCGCGAACTACTTCCTCAGTTTTCAACCGATTCCCATAAAACTTGGTACAGATGTGTGCCTTGGGTTGTAGATGTGCAAGACGTATTTTTTGACAGTACCCAAAAGTATGTTGCCATGGTAACGGCATATTATGGGCAAAAATGGGTACAAATCTTGCGTCGCGAACTCCTCCCACAGTTTTCGATCAATTTTTATGAAATTAGGTACAGATGTTCGTCTGAATATGTTAATGTGCAAGACACATATTTCCGCAGTGGCAAAAAGTGCGTTGCCATGGTAACGGCATGTTATTGGTAAAATATAGGGCAAAATGCTTCATGGCAAAACTGCTTCATCAGTGTTCTTCCAATTCTCATGGAATTCATATTGAATGTTTGTCTTAGGATATAGGTCAGCATGACACATTTCTTGACAGTGACAAAAAGTATGTTGCCATGGTAACAGCTCACATATTATGAGCCAAAATGATGAAAAATTTTGTGCTGCAAACTACTTCCTCAGTTTTTGCCCAATTTCCATGAAACTTGGTACAGATGTGTGCCTTTGGTTGTAGATGTGCAAGACGCATTTTTTGACAATACCCGAAAGTACGTTGCCATGGTAACGGCATATTAATGGCAGAAGATCAAGGAAAGATCTTGCGGATTTAACTACTTCCTCAGTTTTTTGACCAAAGCTTATGAAATGTGGCACACACCTTGATCTTGGTGAGAAGATGTGGAAGACATATTTTTCGGACGTGTCGGAAGCTGCGTTGCCATGGTAACGGCATATAAATGGCAGAAGATCAAGGAAAGATCTTGCGGCTTGAACTACTTCCTCTGTATTCGACTGAAGCTCATGAAATGTGGCACACGCATTGGTCTTGGTGGGAAGATGTGCAAGACATATTTTTTGGACGTGTCGGAAGCTGTGTTGCCATGGTAACGGCATATTAATGGTGGAAGATCAAGGAAAGATCTTGTGGATTGAACTACTTCCTCAGTTTTTGACAAAAGCTTATGAAATGTGGCACACACAATAGTCTTGGTGGGAAGATGTGCAAGACATATTTCTCGGACGTGTCGGAAGCTGCGTTGCCATGGTAACGGCATTTAAATGGCAGAAGATCAAGGAAAGATCATTCCTTGGGTAAGACTGTCGTCATGGGGCGGGGGTATTAATCACCTTAAGTGATATTTCTAGTGTATTCTACAGGAATTAAACATCCATGTACTTTTAGCCATGTGGTCCCACTTCTGGAGTGAGAAAAATGAAACATTGTTTTCACACAGCCAATGGCACCACATTAAAAAAATATATAGTGTGAAGTTTTTTTACTTCATGATATTCATAGTGAAAGAAAAAGGACCTTGTCATCAAATTTTATTCTTACTCAAGGTGATAAAGAGATGTTCACTTTTCCAGATTGACAGTGCATAATTCTTCATGGATATTTTGAGTAATTATTACAAATAATTGTCGATTGTTGTATGCAATTGATGGTTATAGAATGATTTCTATGAAGAGTCTAGGGCAGTGGCTTGGCTTAGTCGGCATCTTGTCTGCCTCCAAGTCCAAATGACTCGGGTTCAATTCCCAAGTCTTTCAGAGCAATGTTGTGCGTAATCATACCGTCCCCTCCAGTATTTAAAGAGGTGAAACTCTGTCCCTCAGATAGGACATTAAATGGAGGTTCCAAGTGTTTGTTAGTCACAACTTTACACATAAAAGAACCCACTTCATTCATCCATCGCACAGAGCAGGGCGCTAGCCCGGTGAAGTGGTCCACCTTCCTAATCACTCAAGAAAAATGGGCGAATGATTCCAATCCCACGTGGTTCACCCCAGGTAACTAAAAATGTAGTTGACAAACCATATCAACCAGGCACAGTGCGACACATGAAGAAGATGATAATGAAGAGTCTAACTGAAAATGCATTTAAAAAGCACTGTCAGGTTGAGAAGGTTTCATTATGAATGCATGGCTACATTCTGTAAGATTGATGCAAATTTGTTTTTTGTTGTTTCCCAAATAGAATACAATGTGGCTGTGTTTGTGACAAATCAGATGACTTCAGATCCAGGGGCAACCATGAGGTAAGTTTTTATCTTGAGCAGTGTCACTTGAAAAAAAAAAAGGAATTGTCCCCGCCGAACGAGTTCGAGCAGGGGACTATGAAACGGGCTCCGTACGTGTGTGTGTCCGTCCGTGTGTGCGTCCGTGTGTGCGTCCGTGTGTAATCAAAATGTTCAATTTGCTACTTCTCTGTCATTTATGAGCCAATTTTGATTCTGTTTGCTTTATATGATAGCACTACATGGGAGCTTTGAAACTTCTACACAGAATTTCAGTTGTGACCTTTGACCTTGACCTTTGACCTATATTGTACATTTTGCTACAAAATGCTACTCCTCCGTCATTTCTAACCCGATTTCGATTCCGTTTGCTTTATGTGATGGCACTAGGTGAGGGCTTCAAAACTTCTACACAGAATTTCAACCTTTGACTTCTTTGACCTTTGACCTTGATTTTTGACCTATATTGTACATTGGCTACAAAATGCTACTCCTTCGCCATTTCTAACCTGATTTAGATTCCGTTTGGTTTATGTGATGGCACTAGGTGAGGGCTTCAAAACTTCTACACAGAATTTTGACCTTTCACTTCTTTGACCTTTGACCTTGATTTTTGACCTATATTGTACATTTTGCTACAAAATGCTACTTCCGGCGGGGACATATATTACGGACCGCGTAATTTCTACTTTTCCTTGTTTGTTCATGGTATCACTATATGTGATCTGCCAATACAATTTACAAATTGTATATGTTTATAAAAGTTGTATGACCTAGCTGCTAAGGAAAACAAAGCTAGTGTAGTCTGGGCATAGATTTTACCTGTAATACTGGTGTTAGCTTTTATAGATAGTGATGACATCACACCATGAGAAGTGTCCATTTAATTTACATGGAAACAGAGTTCTTGAATTCTGTTTTCATTTTTCGTGTGATTTGAAAAAGAACCTACTCCTCAAATTTTCTTGCTACTGTAATTACCTGCAAACAGTGTTTTGTTCTTTCTTTTTATGCCTCCATCACAAAGTGTCGTGAATGCACTTTGTTTTGAGGTTGTCTGCCTGTCCCTCCGTCTGTCTGTCCTTCCAGGTGCTATATACATGGCTTGTTAGCACTTCTGATTTTTACTCACATGCCTGCTTATGTGTCTGTGTCTGCATGTGATCGGACTGGAGTAGTTAATTGTATGGTATGAATTAAAGTGTCTTCTCTAGTATGCCTAATTCATGTCACAGCATTCTTACTGACTGAAGAGTCAAATTATTCTTTTTTATCCTTCACAAAACATCCAGAAATATTTTCTATAGTTAAAAAATATTTCTGTACTTATGCTGAGTGTATTGATTTGTATGTGTGCATAGGTGATAGTTGCCTGTCATGTAAACCTCATTGGTAAAGTTAGTAGACATCCTCCTATCACTTCAAAATACATCTTGCTCCTGACATTATTCAGTTAGGGAGAAACCTCACAACTCTGAACACTGTTAAGCAGGTCAAGAAGAGTTGTGCTGTTTTCTGTATTAAGTGGTATCTCCATGAATTTTACTTGATGAAAAATTCATGATTAAGAGGGTTTATATGGTAGACTTCGATATCATGAGTATCCACCTCATATGGTGTCATGTGGACTGTTTTGTAGTGTATCTTTCATGTTAATCATTTATTGGTAGTTTCCAGGCTGATCCAAAGAAGCCCATTGGAGGACACATCTTGGCCCATGCCTCCACAACCCGAATCAGTCTCAGGAAAGGTCGAGGAGAGACAAGAATTGCCAAGATATATGACAGGTGGGTACTCATCCCTTTCCAGATCACTATAGCTATTTCTTGAGATTTGTTGTTTTGTGACTATCATCAGTGCCTTCAAAAAGGTTCCACCAGGGCCCCATTTCATGAAAAGTTGATACGATAGCATGTCTTGCTGTAATGGCAATTTTAATGGTAATGACAAGAATTGTCTGATTGGCTGTGGGAAGTTGCCATTCCAGCAAGAGTTGCTATCCTACCATCTTTTATGAAATTGGGCCCTGGTCATTATACCCCCACCCACACATAGTGTGTAGGGGGGGGGGGGTATATAGGAATCACCCTGAGGTCGGGTGGCCGGTCGGTTGGCCAGTCGGTCGGTCGGTCGGTCGGGCGGGCGGTCGGGCGGTCGGTCCGTTGCAAAATCTTGTGGGTCGAACTCCTCTCTCAATTTTTGAGCAATTGACCCCAAATTTGGCATGTGTGACCGCTATCAAAGGTAGATGTGCAAGACACCTTTTTCGTTTGTATTGCATAATGCGTTGCCATGGCAACGGCATATTTTCGTAAAAACTTGTGGATCGAACTACTCTCTCATTTTTTGAGCAATTATCCCCAAATTTAGCATGTGTGACTGCTATCAAAGGGAGATGTGCAAGACACCTTTTTCGTTAGTATTGCATAATGAGTTGCCGTGGCAACGGCAAATTTTTAAAAAATCTAACAAAATGTGGATCGAACTCCTCTCTCATTTTGTGAGCAATTGACCCCAAATTTGGCGTGTGTGACTGCTATCAAAGGTAGATGTGCAAGACACCTTTTTCATTAGTATCACATAATGCGTTGCCATGGCAACGGCATATTTTCATAAAAACTTGTGGATCGAACAACTTTGTCATTTTTTGAGCAATTAACTTCAAATTTGGCATGTGTGACCGCTATCACAGGCAGATGTGCGAGAGACCTTTTTCATGAGTATTTCATAATGCGTTGCCATGGCAACAGAAGATTTTCATAAAAATCTTGCAAAATGTTGTGGATTGCTCTACTCTCTTAGTTTTGTAGCAATTCAGTTTTAATTTGGGTTATGTGATCAATGTAATGTATATTTGTGCAAAACACATTTGATGTGTGTGGTAATGAATCTGTTGCCATGGCAACAGTATTTTTTTTTAACCAATCATACAAAAATGTGTTGATTAGCCTAACTCCTTCAGTTTTCAAGCATTTGGCTTAAAAATTGGCACATGTGACCACTGTTGTATGTAGATGTGCATACTTACTCTTTTGTCATTGTTGATCAATGTGTTGCCATGGTAACAGCATAGTTTGAATGAAAATCATACGAAAATATTGTGGATTCAGTTAACTCCCTCAGTCTTAGAGCATTTGACTTGAAATTTGGCACACATGACCACTATAGTATATAGATGTGCAAACTTAATCTTTCATGAGTGGTGAGCAATGCGTTGCCATGGTAACAGATTTTGTTTACCAAAACAAACACAAAAATATTGTGGATTCTGCTAACTTCCCTTAGTCTTCGAGCATTCAGCTAGAAATTTGGCACACATGACCACTGTGGTACGTAGATGTGCAAAGGTAATCTTTCGTCAGTGGTGATCAATGCGTTGCCATGGTAACAGCATATTTTTAATGAAAATCAGGCAAAAATATTATGGATTCAGTTAACTCCCTCAGTCTTTGAGCATTTGGCTTGAAATTTGGCATACCAATATGCAACCACTATAGCATATAGATGTGCAAACTTAATCTTTCGTCAGTGGTGAACAATGGGTTGCCATGGTAACAGCAGCTTTTCACTAAAATGCATACAAAAATATTGTGGATTCAGGTAACTACCTCAGTCTTTGAGCATTTAGTTTGAAATTTGGCACATCTGACCACTATAGTATGTAGATGAGCATACATAGTCTTTGGTCATTGTTGATCAATGTGTTGCCATGGTAACAGTATATTTTGAATGAATATCATGCAAAAATATTGTGGATTCAGTTAACTCCCCCCCCCCCCCCCCCAGTCTTTGAGCATTTGGCTTGAAATTTGGCACATGTGACCACTATAGCATATAGATGTTCAAACTTAATCTGTCATTATTGTTGAACAATGCGTTGCCATGGTAACAACATTTTTTCACCAAAAAGCATGTGGATTCCGCCAACTCCCTCAGTCTTTGAGCATTTAGCTTGAAATTTGGCACACCTGACCACTACGGTACGTAGATGTGCAAACTTAATCTGTCATCATGGTTAATCATTGTGTTGCCATGGTAACAGCATAGTTTGAATGAAAATCGTATAAAAATATTGCGGATTCAGGTAACTCCCTCAGTCTTTGTGCATTTGGCTTGAAATTTGGCACATGCAACCATTGTAGTACAGAGATATGCAAACTTTGTATTTCATCATTGTTGAACAATGTGTTGCCATGGTAACAGTGTATTTTAAATGATAATAATACACTAATATTGTGAATTCAACTAAGTCCCTCATCCTATTACTTGTAGCATTTGGCTTGAAATTTGGCACATGTGACGGCTATAATAGTTGTGCAAACTTAATTTTTTTCATAATATCCAACATTGTGTTGCTATGGTTATACAATTTTTAATAAAAACCATAGAAATCATCAATTTATCTTGCTCACTCAGTTTTTGAGCACTTGACTTGAGATGTGGGACATTTGACTACCGGTAACAGTGAGCAATACATTTATTTACTGTTGGACAGTGCATTGCCATGGTATTTTTTTTTTCATTAAAAAGTAAAAAAAAAAAAAAAAATCCTGGTTGAGCTAATTTCCTCAGTTGTGGGTGGGGGTATATTAATCACAATGAGTGATAGTTCTAGTTGATTTTATCTTGACCCTTGTTATCCTTACACTCCACTTGAGGTCTCACGGTCTTCAGAGTCGTCCATTGACTGACATAGATTCATAGAACGTTTTCTTGTGAGGAAGCATTATCAAAAAGAAAGCCTAAATTTCTTTCTTTTTCAGACAAGATTCTTTTACATTCTGCCATGGTTCCTACACACTCAATGGTGCTCATTCCCTTTTTCAGCTGTTGAGATGTGTCTTTGCCCTATTCTCTCTGATGAATGGCTCCTTACAAGTCTCTAATGCAGTAATGCTTCATAAACATTTTCAGAGATTTCTTAAACTAAGGAACCCAAGTTGCATCCACAGACTTCTAACATCATTATCAAAACGCCACATTGACATGAATGTGTGCTCTTGGGGGATACACTCCCTATTGCTTCTGAAGTTCTGATGCTTGCACATTTTTAAAGTCAAAGATGGCAGCAGACTGAAAATAAATCTTTTGACTGGCATGGCACTAACAGCAGTCACGAGTATGCTGGTGCGAGAAATTTAAATGTTATAGACTTGGCAGTGGCTGATGGATCATAAACCATTCAGGTCATTGTGGCAAACTAAAGAAAACAAAACCAAACTTTTGTTTTGGGAAGCACAGTATCTTCATTACAAATAGACCCATCTATTTCTAATACATATTTTTTTTATAACTGATACATCATGATAAAATAATTATTTCTGATTTGAAGTGTTATTTTTGTTCAGAGTAGTAAAATGTTCTGAAATTGAAGTGGCTCCTAATGTTTGTCAATGTGTTTTCTTTCCTCTCTATGTGTGTTTGATACAACAGCCCAGACCTACCAGAGAGTGAGGCAACTTTTGCCATCTCAGCAGGAGGTATCATTGATGCCAAGGAGTAGTTCTCACGTGACTGTTGAGGGAGACTTCATTTCATTAGTTGGTATTGTGCACATTTCACATGATTGTTTTTAAAATTTGCATCTTTTAACATTATGTCTGGGTGATAGATGTGTTTAATAGACTGTTTCATGTGTAGCCATACTGTTTCAGACATGGTCACCCTTGTAAATACTTATTGCCGTATCACTTATATTGCTGGCATATTGTTTTGTGGGTACATAATATATATAATCCCACTTTCTTATAAATATGTCTACAGCATTGACTGGTCTCTGATTATTTGAGCTGTCAAAAATTGAAATTGCTGTTTGAAATAATCTTTTCAATCATTTTCATGAACAGTAGATATCACTGTAACTGAAGCTACGATTATATGATGCAACTCCAAATCAGATGTATTCGCAAATATCTGGCAATTGCAGAAAATCAAATGATAGTTAATGTGTGATATTTTGTTGTTTAGGTGTTTGGTTTTTCACAATTTTGTAAACATATGAGAAAGTTAGATACCAAAACTAATATCAAATACCATCAAAATCTGAAAAGATAAAATGGATATGACTTCATGGCGAAAATTTGAACAACTGTATATTGTAAATATGTATCGTGTAGTTCACAAGGTAAAAGTAATATATTGACTCTGTATATAAAAATTCATAGATCTTTGAAGAATGTCCTTGTCACACATAGCCATTCCCACAGACTTGTAACATGTGTGCAGTATGGCAGCTCAACCACCAGTCAATTTCACTAGGCATAGTACTTCGATGTGATATGACATGGATATTGAATGATCTGCAAGAAAATCTGACACAAGTCATAGGTCAAAGGTAAACATGAAGGGCACAGCATGAACAAGTAGTTCACCAATCAAAAGATAGAAGTACAAATGTGCCTTCTCTTCAATGAACTTTTATGGATGCAATTCTTTTGAGTTCACAGTGCAAATTTGAGATGTAAAATGCAGTGCAAGTGTAAACAGACTGAGTACATGTATTGAGATTATCATTGCTTTCATGAAAAGTAGAGGATCTTTTTAATGCTAAGTACAAATATTCTTAGTTTGTGTCCTTCAGTAGTCTACAAAATGCATTACCCTTATAAGAAGAGATAAATTATAGTAGATTCATTGGATCCATGAATCATATTTGTACCATTGTAGTTTTTCATCTCTGCATGTATGCTTTTACTTGTTCTAAGAGAGGCCTTTATAAACTGTTTTTTCCAAGAATCCATGAATCATATTTGTACCTGAAGGGAAAGCAACTTTGTATTGAGTCACACAAACTCAGGTGTTGCAGATTTCTTGTGTCAGTTTGTTGTTTTTCATCTCTGCATGTATGTTTTCACTTGTTCTAAGAGAGGTCTTTATAAACTTTTTTTTTTCCAAGACTGCATCAGTTTAGTCAAATGTCACCATTAGAAATTATTCAATATTTCTCTTACATTGTGAGAACTGTCACACCCTTGAACATGCTCATGTTCCTCTTAGTTTTAAATCAAACATGTCAGATGCAAATGGTGGCTGCATTTAGGGCAGTGAGACTACAGTGACTGCTATTATAATGAATCATCAGGAACTGCAGTTTTCCTTCGTTATGTCGAAATTTCATTATATCCAAACAGAACAGTACATATATGCAGATGATCATATTTAGACTCATACTTTTACTTTGTTGTACAAAGAATATCAATATTACCGTGTTCATTGTAATGTGAGTCAACTGTATGAACGTCTGGTCAAGTTCTGATGAAAGATTTAGTTGCACATATTTCAGAGTTTTGATGCAATCATCAGACATCTCCATCCTATCTCATTATGAAATTGTATCCCCCATATTTACCCTAAATTCATTAAATGCTGTGATGCACTTTCCACATTTCCAACAAGGAAATATGGATTGTAAAGACAGTGTATAGCCCAAGTGTGAAAGATTGTCATCTAATATTTGTAAATGCATTGATGGGAATATAATTTGAAGATATGAGTAAACTTCCTATTCTGCTATGGCAATTGTGTGTTTTGTGAACCATGATATACAGATCACACATTATAAAAAGTATCCTGAGAGAGAATACCCATTAAAGACTTACCCTACAGATGATACATTAACATGCACAAAGCAGTACACCATATAAAAAGTATCAGTGTGTTTTTAAAACAACTTAAAGATTTATTCTTCCATATTTATACATGTGAAACAAACAAGTACTTACAATAGTTAGATTGAACATGCATACTTACTCTACATCTAATATTTGGGACTAGTACATTTTGATTTTTTTTTTCCCTAAGATCCTCATCAGATATTTGGTACTATTCAGAACACCATCATGCATTACATGAAATAATCTTTTACAGCAAAATCAAACAGTATTGATATCTACCACATGTGAAATCTGCCAACTAATTAAAAATTTGCAAGCCATGGTATACAAGTTGTCTTTTGAGTGAGATGTAATATTGGGCACACAGAATAAGCAAGATAGAGGGGAAACAAAATGAGACACTGAATATGAGCTGTTTAACAGCAGGTTTGGAAGCACATTCATACTGTCACACAATGGTTAAACAGTATGGTCTTTAAGAAGCATCAAGCACACTTTGAGAGAGTAAATGAACTTTGGAAAAGAATAGTCAGATAAATTATGTACTGTCCGTTTTGTGATGAAAGTCAATTTGGGGATATTTGAAACTGAATATGAAGATGTACAATTTGTATTAGGTGATGAAGGTGATCAGGCAAGTTTTTAAAGCAAGACTTCAATTTCAAAAGCAAAGATCTTCACTGTCTCTAAGTGGAACTGAGAAGGGCAAACTTCAAGTAAATGCTTCTCATATTCCTCTCAGTCTTCATATACCTTTTTACTAAATAAATAAGGCTTTTGATAATTCATTTGATATTTTTCATATTCTTTTTGAATCTGTATAAAGCTTTTGAATGAGGCTGGTCTACACCACTGGTTACAGACATGACAAGAAGGTACTATGTAGGCAAGCTTTCAATCTTACATATATTTCAGGATAGTAAGAACACTAATAGCAAATTTATAAACAAGCTCTGTGGATTTAATACTACCATCCATAAAACTAGCTGACACTGCTATAGCTCGCCTCATAAAGCAAACAAGAAAATTAAGCTTGAATTATCCTAGAAGACAAGAAAAGTTT
This sequence comes from Diadema antillarum, assembly GCF_040938485.1. Lineage (NCBI taxonomy): Eukaryota > Metazoa > Echinodermata > Echinoidea > Diadematoida > Diadematidae > Diadema > Diadema antillarum. The sequence continues at coordinate 242,542 of NW_027271913.1, forward strand.
GCTGTGGAGTTGATACAAAGTACAATGTAAGTACAAAACAAATCAAAGAAACTTGCTGCCAAAAAGTTGGATATAATGTCTTATTACCATTTCACTGCAGCCTTAAAGCTATTGGTTGTGTTCAGTCAGAAAGCTTCTACACCTCTTAATCACTGTCATTGAGGATCATGAACAATCAAATCTTGTTTCTAGCACTATCAAACATGATCTGCAACAACAGTCGGTAGTAACAAGCAAATAAGGTAGCTTTCTAGGTTTGATTTCTTGTTAGTTTGCTTAAGTACTTTCCATTCCATTGCATTAAAGTATACAAGCCTCACACTGCATAATCACAAGTTCTTAAAGAGATTCTCGTACTCATCAACCTGTCGTTGCATTTTGATAAATTCTCTTCATCAACATCTTTGGCATACAACCATCCTGAAAGCAGATTAGTGGCATTATCAGTGTTAAAAAGTCGCTGGTACCCTGGCTAGAAAAAAAAAAAAAAGCAAAAATGACACTAAGAGGTTTCAGGCTGCCTTCACCAGCTAGATATTATTTCACTGTAAAAACATAAATAATGATGTGATGATGCATTATCATGTTTGATTTGTAACTTTGTATATATCATTTCCACATCAAATCCTCCTCTACACTGTCACAAAGCGAGTAATGGAAACTGTTAATGATACATTAAGAGCTGGTATCAATACAACAAGAGCTGACAGTTTGCATCTCCCAAAGGGCTGCACAGCAAATAATGCATTAATGCCGAATAATAATATTCTAATTGCACCTTTTCACACAAAACATATCAATAAACATCTAATTGCAACACAATCTCAAAAACAAAATTCTCAATCATTGCTACAGAAGCTGAGAAGAAAAAAAAATACATCAACAAAAATTTTTTGAAAAGAAAGTGTATACACAACAATAGCGCCAAAAGCAAAAATATCCAAAAGCAATCAACTTTAACAGATTTCTCTCTACAAAATTGATCTACCCAATTGCCCATCATGGAATGGTCATAGCACATACATACACAGGCATGTCCACTAATTAGAATTAGGATGATACCAAAACAAAATCCAGTTGGTGGCAGACTTTGAATCTACATGTATGTGTTGCTGGGCAGAGCAAAAGTCTTTTGTTTTCAAAGTAAAATTGCTCAAAAAGAACTATAATTTTGTTTTTTGTTTGTAAATGCTGGCTTTGCAAGCGATAAATACGTGTGATTTAATGCCGGCAAGATTTTATACTAATTTCCTCCACAATTAAACAAAAAATATCATTTCTGCACAGAAAATGCTAATTGCAGTAGACAGCCAGGGTAGAAACCTGTTACAAAGGCAAATTTTGCATATATGTATGTACATTAATTTCAGCCATTTTAGTCAATTTCATTTAACTCCATCTTCACTACCTGAATCGTGACTTTTTAACCCTTCGAAGGCGAGCTGATTTTGCTACAAAACACATACCCCAGCTACAGTATACTCAGGACTCGCTTTCAACGGGTTAAGTACAATCGTGAATGGCAGCAATCTCTATGGTCTTTGTTCCAAACACTGCTATGCTTCATTTGTTTTAGCCCGTTGAGGACGGACTGCTTTTGCTCTAAACGCATTTCTCATAGACGCCTGCCCAAGTATTACCACGTCTTACCTTCAATGATTTAAGACTTAGTGACAGAAACCTCTCTCCAGGGAAAACAAACAAACAAACATATATAGAAAATTCAACAGAATTATCGAAAGTCTAGTTTTCAGTTTACATTGGAAACAACCCTGTGTAGGTGACACAGAAGTTAGTCTTATCACTGAAAAAAAACCATAATGAGCTGAAAAATAAATTTGCAATTGATACGAAATTTTAGCAGTGTCAGAAATAAGTCGGTGGTTCATCATTTTTGAGGCTATACGCTATTCATTACATTTGGCTAGATGTAGCAGTTTTGCAAGTGCACAGAATAAATGAAACAAACAGTTGATTTGGCTTCAATATTTGTAGTTTTGATCAGAATTGTACACTAAGTTTATGTCTGGAAGCTCAGTAAGGGGAAGTTAGTCATCACAACTCCATTATCTGTCAAAAAAAGAAGGATAATTTACAACATGCTGAATAAAGACTTTCTTGAATGAACTTGACATTTGGTATCTATTTTGGCAAGTGAGTTTTCCTAGAAGACAGAAAGGAGAGTGGAATTCTCACATCTTGGTGCAAAAGCTGTCAATAGCAAGAATCACATTGAACATATCAAATGAGCTTAAATTTTAGACTTTTAGAATTTTAGCATTTTCACCGCGACTCATGAATACTAGCTAGACTTTTTTCTTTTTAAATATTTACATTCCCTATCATTCATATACATCACTGACCAGTAAAACCTTGTCTGAAAGTATACTACTTGGTTCCAGCTTGGTACACATTAACCCGAAAGTAAAATTGCTCTTCTCAAAAATACGTCAACCTGAATCCAGCTTCATTGTAAATAAAAAGAGTGTTCGGACCCCAAAGGAATATCAAAGGCAGCCCAAGTCAGAGAGAGAGAGAAAAAAAAAAGTGTATTCCAACAACCTTACTTCTAATCATCCAAAATATTTGTTCCTTATCATTTTGTTCATTGCATATATTGGACTCATCATCTGTATTACTGTTCAGCAGTGATTTCATTGCTAGCTTCAAAGATAGACTTAACACTGCTGATAGCTGACTGTGAGACCAACGCAGCCTCTTGTTCTAGAGAGATAACATTTATAAAACACAAATATACTGTACATCATGGCAAATGATGACAAGTGCAATATAAACTACAATATTCCCATATTTTCAAAGCTATTTTACTACAAACAATACTATGTGTGTACAACCAACTGCCCCACGGATTCTCCATCAATATATTTACATATGTACATATTGCAATTCTATATTTACATTTAAATAGTTACTTTCTACTGTACAAAAAAGTGCATAGAAAAATCTGTTCTAAACTTAAATTTCATCAGTGTTTGAGGTCTGATATATTGACACTAACACAGCCTGAAGAGGAAACCCAATGCACTCCCACAATGATGAAATGATATTGAAAACCCAAACATTTGTAAGCTGCTTTCAGTGACTTCTAATTGATGTTAAATTTCTCTGTTTGCCCATTGTAAGTAGAGATACAAAAACAACTGAATGAAAAAACTGAAGGGCAATATAGGGAGTTGGAAGTTATGCAAAGATCCTGCTGGTACAGTACCCCGCTGGCTGATTACATGGATAGAGGTGCAGAGATTGAGAAATGCTTTCATGTCTGTGGACTGACGCAGACTAGAATAGTTATACCAGGTCTAGGGCAATTACCCCAGACCCTTTCCTTGACTCTAACCCTAATCCTACTCCAGAACCTAATCCATACCCTAACACAAGCTTTAGCCCTAAACCTAACCCTAATCTTAACTCTAACCTTTACTCTAACCCCACCACCAACCAGTATTTAGCCGGGGGATAATTGTCCTGAAACAGTTATACTGTATCATAATTTAGAAATCTACAAAAGAATGTGTGTACCATCCATCTTCACCTGTACTGCTTGAGTTTGATATTGGAAAAAAAAAGCACAACCAAACAAATAAAGTCATCTTCTTTTCTGTTCTTTTTCTTTTTATACAAGGTGTATGGTGTTATTCCCACATCATCTGAACAAGAAAAACAAAATCTGCAAATGAAGCCAATCAGTAAACTTCAGGGTCTCCTGATAATACAAAGCTACTGGAGGAAACAATGCAACCAAGCAAATTTGTGTAGATGAACTTTCAGTAATGGTGATATTTGTTTTGGACAAAGTTTGACAAAATAAATACAACTTACAACAAGTTGCCATAAATGTTAGACTTACTGTTGATAGACTGATATTGATAGACTGACCTATTAAAATGTTATTTCAGTTCTTTGGTTTTCAAAACATAACAGAGTAATAAATTGACATCGTTTTTATATTACTAGACAGCAAACTTATCCAATCTCGTCGACGAGAGACCAAATGAGTTTAGTGCTCACTTGAGCAGCACACTTCACTTTCAGGGATAGCTGCAGGCCCCTGGGCAACACCCTCCTAATTTGGGGTACGTGGGCCCTGCCCTAGGGGCTCCACCCACCACCTTTTGTAACAACTATAATGCCCTCTGTACATCAATGATTCCTGCAAAGTGTGGTAAAAATCCAATCACCAGTTTTCAACAAGAAGATGAAAATATGAAAAAGCTTACACAAAAGAATACACAACTGACAACACATGATGGACACTCACTGGATGGTAAACGACTGTAATAGCTCATTTGAGCCACAAAGCTCAGGTCAGCTACAGAAAACACAAACACACACAAATCACTTTACAAAAAGTCACTATACAGGTAACTGACATAAAATGTGTAACAAGCCATTTTACAGTAATGATGTCAGTTCATGAAACTGCATATTTAATCTATTGTTCTGTTGGTGCCATTTGTTGCTGGAAGCTTGTACGGAGACTGTTCACTGATCAAGATGTAGCTCTGTGGTTAGGACCAGGAACATCCCCTCTTTATGCTGCATATACCATGTAATACTGTGTCTCTTTTATCCACTACAGGCACTTACCTATCTACATCTCTTTAATAAATACCCCCCCACCCCCCCCCCCCCCCCCCCCCCCCCCCCCCACCCCGGAAAAAAAAAATCAGATTTACAACTCTATCAGCAGACGGTAAATTTTATTCAAAAATGTACAATTTACAGCTTTTATCTGCCATTTTGTGTAATGCTGTACAAATGTTTGGAAAGATAGAGCATTTAAGTACATGCATTTCCTCTTTGTGCAAATGTTTCAGGCCTCACACCAAGGCACTGCCATATCTACTCAAATATGCTGAACACATCACAAAATAGAGTAGGCTGGTATAGCTCACAGAGACTCTCAAGGCAAGAATGAATAATCTTGGCTGTTCCTGCTATCACCTGTGCAGGACTCCATGGACCCTGAAGCGATAGAGACAGGTGTATTCCATCTTACCATGGTTACTCTCTATTTTTAGCTCCACCAGTGGTATCGGCTTGGGACTAGGTACCTACAAGGAGGATACAGGTGGGGAGAAAGTTAAGAAATCCCATCACAGTCACTGACACAAGAAAAAAGACAAAACAATGCAGAAAAGGGACAATATTCTATACAATGTAGTTGGGTTTATTAACAAAAAAAAAAACAAACAAACATGCAGTACAACTGCTGGTATTTGCTTCATTAGGCAGAATCAATAACATGTTGGAAATATATCAACAAGATATGTACTTGAAACAGGTGAATATGGCAAAGCTTGAATGATAGGAAAATAAAAGGTAATCCATATACCACTTGATAAATAGATAGGCAAAGGGGAGGGGGGGGGGGGACAATTGAAAAAAGTCTGAGAATGATCCACCATGTCACTATACACATCATGTCCTGGGCCCCATTTCATAAAAGATGTTAGGATGACAACTCTTGCTGGAATGACAACTTTCTACAGCAAACAGCCAATCAGGAAGCTGTATTCTTGTCGTTACCATGACAATAGTCATTCCAGCAAAGAGTTGTCATCAAATAAACTCTTTATGAAATGGGGCCCCGATCTCAATGGCAAAGACTGATAATTGTATCAGTGCCTTAACAGCAAGTTATTTCTACCAGTTGCCATGTTGCCAGTACAGCTGGATACCTGTGTCCACCCCCCCCCCCCCCCCCACACACAAACACACACAAACACAAACACAAGCCAAAGTGATGCCTGTTAACCCATTAAGGACATTAGGGTGACGTCGCTATGACACACATTTCCTACACACATCTGCTCGAGTATAGATGAGGTTCCATGATATCAAATGATGTGTTGCCGGAGGGGCAAAACAAATTATGTGTATATAAAGTGCATAGCTCTAGCACGCTGTATGTGGTATGCATACTGTATCCAGCCTGCCTGATAAAATCGTTTGCAATGATGGGACGTAGGATGTAATGCTTAAGCACTTGCCCACATGCAGTTTGTCATTTAAACCTCTTTTCTACTTGGGTTACGGGCAGGATGTAGCTATAAACTGGATGACATGGAACTTACCTGGACAGGGAAAAACTGGAGAGGGGAACCATTCTGGTCATAGACATAGGATCCAAATAAGATGCCTTCTTGGTCATACTCGTCTCGCAAACCCTGAGGAATGTGCATACAGGGCAAACATAAGAAGTTCAGTACAAAACATATAATATATTCAGTATGTGCTGGGGACAATATGAGAAATCACCGATGACATTGTGATCATGAAATTTGGATGATGGCAATGATGGTGATGATGATATTGATGATGATAGACAATGATACAATCAAGATTGGTAATCATCATGACAATGTGGTCTGCTTATGCTGCAAGTCAAATTTGTTTCGCAAGGCCAATAAAATTATGTGTAGCGACCATTCATCTGTGTTCATCATTTGATCCTCACTGTGTAGTGTCAATTCCAAAAATATGCTTCAAATATAATCAGATAAAAGTGAAAATTACCAATTGGTAGACATGAAACCCTCTGTGACTCAAATGTCCATGGTTAATCATATGTGACCGTGCACCTCAAAACAAACAAAAAGTCGACAGACATGAATTTTTAGTTAACACCATATTCTGAAAGAGCAGACTTTAAGCTATAAAATGATGTATAACTCAAAAATCAAATGGACTCTCCTAACCTATCTAGATATTGGAAAGAAAGCACAAACTCATGAAAAGTGTGAACTGAGAAAAGAGGCTCTGAAGTACAGTGTCTATTCAAGCGCTTAATCTTTACCAAACCGTGCTGGCTGTGCGATGAATGGGACAAAAAACAGGAAGTAAACCACCAGAGTAACAACAATGAAGGGATTATCAGATTAAACTAAAATTAGGCAGGCCTCATTAACACATTCTGTCCATAATTAATGCCAACTTTCAAAGCAGTATAGCACTATCCTTTCAAAAGTTATTAGAGTTGAAAGTGAAGAGTGTGGACAAGGTTTTTCAGAAATGAAAAAGGGATTCTAAAGACACACCTAATCACGCTATTGTACCAAAAATTTTTGAGATAAACTGCTAAAAAAACAAACTTTCCTGCCCGTTTTATGATACCAAATTTTAGCATAATGTAAAAGAAGACCTGCTCTTTCAGAAAATATGAAAAAGTCAAGTTCGGCTAGGTTGAGCCATTTCACTTATTTTCAGTCCTCACGCAAAATCAGTGTGTGCGACTTTATGTTCGTTTTGAGGTGCACGGTCACATATGGTTAAACAACAGATTAGCATTACATCAGATACAAATATGCCCTTTATATATATCCTTCAAAAGTACAAAATTTGTTGAGCTTCATGTACATTTTGTGAAATGTTACAAAGACTGATGAAATGAATGAACATCAAAAAAAGTTGGCATGTGAAGTTGACAAGAATCTCTCGCTACATACCAATTGAGATACAGCAGAATAAATACTGACCAGAGTAAACCAGTGGCAAACTCCTGAACTGCTTCACTGTGTAAAATATTCTTCCCACATACAAAATGCATGTGACTGACTAGTAAACTTGCCTCTCTGATAGAATTTGCCTTTCTCATACTCACCCAAACACTGAAGTTCTTTGGAGCGCTGTCAATGGATCCAGTAGGGTCAAGAGCTTTGGGGATGTGTTCCATAGAGAAGGCTGTGGGCTTGATGACATTAGCTAGCTGGATGACCACAAAGCCCTGTGTTCCCCGGAAGGCCCAGCAATTACCAGGGTGGACATCCGGCTGTACCAGGGAGCAAAGAGGAGATAGTATGACGAGTGTAACTGAACAGACCTCCTCAAGCCAACTGTCTGAACTTGGAAATAGCAAGGAAAGTCTCAGCACGAAATGATGTTGTAGATTGAAACCTCGTCTTACAGATGCATCATCTAGAATATCAACATCAATGTGTAGTCAACCTTGCCTGAGTGAACTTAAAAACAAGTAAAACATTAATTTCATTACACACACACACACACATATACCTCAGATGGATACAAATATATATAATGCTATTCTGGAAGTTGAATTTCACACAAGTCAACAGATTTTTGTGTGCCCTTTGAATTTCACTTGGATGAGGTTGACTGTATGTCCCTAGGTAGTTTGATACTGCATCGCCCTCCAACAGCACATAAATGGAAGATAAACACCGACACAAAACAATACAAGCACACACTTCTGCACAAAACCAGAATAAAGTATTCAAAATGTTCACATGTGTGCACATTAAATGACACATACAAGACTTTTTTTCCCCATTTGTCTACTTAATAGGCCAAGAGAAAATGGTATTTTGCTTTCTCCTCTTCACATCATTAGAGGTTAAACCTTACCTGGATGACGGTCCTTGGTGAGTTGCTCTGATACCAGATGGGGATACCAAATATACTAAAGAGGGCGGTCTTGAGGGAATAGGTCTCTGAGCATCGTGTGTTGAGGACACTCCCACCAGCTGACTCCAGGGCGTAGTCCACCATCCCAGTCTTGTCTGCGTTGTACATGTCTAGCGCCCCCAACACAATGCTTTTCACCCTCTGGAAGAATTTCAATATAGATATATATTTTTGTCTTTTTGGCGGTCATTGATTTCAATTCATATAAATTTCCTACAATTTGTACAATCATCTTTGCATTCCTTAATTAAACATGACATTAAAAAAAAATGCTTCATACATTTGTAGACAACGAAAAACCCAAATCATGTTTCCTCAAAGTCAGTGAAAATGATGACTGAGTAGAGTGCCTTGATTCTAATGAATTCTTGTACGCAGAATAAATCTCTTGCCATTGTACACAATTATTTTCCCAGAAATCATAGGATGGAACCTCTTGGGTGCATAGCATTCTTGGTTTTAATCACATTTAATATACCTTACATGAAAATTGAAATGTTAACAAATATTGAACAAATACACTTGTCACACATGACAACAAAGCATAATAACAACATGAACTTTAACTAAACATGTACCACTAATATATTTGAAGCAAAATATCATCTTCAGATAGAATGCAATGAAAACACTGTAGCTTTTAAAAACGACATCTGTTCTATGTGATCACTAACTCCTTTGTGATAGCCAAAGAGGAAGTACATCTTAGAAGTTCATTGATAAAGTCAAGATTTCATACACACTGGCTTCACAAAACAGAACCTTCAGCAGTCTTAAACCACTCACCAGGTTGGTTGAAATTTGCTAAACTCGGCACGGAAAGTCATGTGTACATCAAACGTCAAGTACAACACACGAAGAAACAAGCAAACTATTAAAGAGAGAAACCGTAGACACCAGACTGACCTCTTCATCCACACTTCCCTGCCCTGAGGCACTGGCAGCAGCTCCACTCTGACTCCCAGAGTTAAACCACCACGGAAACATCTGGAACAAACGAACAGTAATCATTCTCATATCAAATCCATTATCAAACTTCTATCTCATGCCCTCTTTCTTCCCATCATGATGTTGCCCTAGATCTATTCTATTGCAATCACTGAATTATCAACTTCATATACTATTTAAGTTATTCTTCAAACATTAATGAATGTAAAAAATACATTACCTGATCTTCTTGTTTAACTTTTTATTTTTAATTCTTGAGTTGGCAGTGAATACAATTAAACCATGAATGGCTTTGACACAATCTTGGTTGAAACCAGATAACACATTGGTATGACTCCCAAAACATTTGATAGCACTACTGAAATGTCGAAGACTTTATTGAACACAAATTTGCTTTCTAAGATGACAGCTAAAGTCCATCAACGTTCCTGTTTGTGGGAGCATCAGAACAGTGAAGAGTTACAAAGATGTTGGCTCACTATTACTCAAGTCTTATTATGGTTATTGGAGCCTTAAAACATAGAAAGGTCAAAAGGCAGGTGTTTGCTTACTCCTACTCCTGTCTTAGCATGATTTTTGGAGCCTTAAAACATTGAAGGGTTAAAAGGCAGGTGTTTACTAACCCCTACTCCAGTCTTAGCATGGCTTTTGAAGCCTTAAAACATTAAATGGTCAAAAGGCAGGTGTTTACTAACCCCTACTCCAGTCTTAGCATGGTTTTTGGAGCCTTAAAACATTGAAAGGTCAAAAGGCAGGTGTTTGCATACTCCTACTCCGGTCTTAGCATGGTTTTTGGAGCCTTAAAACATTGAAGGGTTAAAAGGCAGGTGTTTGCTTACCCCTACTCCCGTCTTATTCTTGCAGCAGGTGATGACATCAACCTCTAGGTGTGCATACTGCTGCTGAAGTTCCGATACATTGGCCTTCAACTCAGACAGGTCTTCCCGGTAAGCTGCCCCTGCAGCCGCTCCAAGTCCCGCTGCTCCGAGCCCTGTCCCAACCAGTCCTGCTGCTGCCAGGCCAGCACTGGAAAAGGATAGAAAAGTGGAGCAAATAATATTAACCAAAGTCACATCTCACTAGCACTGGATGAGATGGGTCACTCAAAGGAGGTGTCCATCCTTCTGCCTTTCTGTGATTGAGTACATGCTGGGATTGGACAATACAATGTGTTTTGGGGTTTTTTTTTTCTAAATGTTAGGTGTGGTTGATGATGTAAGTGAATGACTCCATGAGAAAATGTACCTAGCAACAATTTTCCTTCAGAAAAGACAGAATACATACTAATTGTTATGTACACTTGTGTATCATAGAATAAACACCAAAAATGGATATTTTCTGTACATTTAGACATCATCTTGGCCTTTGAGCTCAATGAAAGTGTAAATGCATTAAGCTTAATTCAAACTCAGTGGGCCGAATTCACAAAGGTGGTACAAATTTAAACCATGGTTATGTAAATTTTGTTATGATTTTTTAAAAATATGATTGAAAGGTTGCATACGCCAATAGATGTCCACTAACAAACGCGCATTGATACGCGCATGTCAAAAGGTATGCCTATTTCACACTTATTTTAGACCATGGTCTAAATTTGTCCCTTGGTCTAGGTTGAAACCAGGTTTGATTATTACCTTGGTGAATTCGGGTCTATGGGTGTGTATAGTTTGGAACAGTAGCATAAAGATTCTGATTCAGCTTCACTATTATTTTTTTTTTGTGGTCCATTTTAACATGGAAAGTTTCTTTGCATTGCCTGAAAAATATAGTCAAATCCATAGTATATTCACTGATCACATGAGATGCGACTGAAATGAATGGTTCATCCATTGGCTTTGTTGTTACTCCAAGCAGTCTGCATTCACCTATCAGCCTATCAAAGTCAAGTTTCATCAAATATTTACCTGTTCTCCTCCTGAGCTGTTTTCAGGTGTCCAAAGTCAAGCACCAAGGCATCCACCTGTCCCTGCAGAGCTGCAATAGATGCCTCAACATCCGTGCCGGAGCTTCCTGAGGACATCTTGAGATCTAACAGGTCTGAGTCCAGCTTGGTGACCCTCTCCTGGAGGGATGCCAGGAAGGTGGACTGAGAGGTCTCGCTGCTGTCTTTGGCAAACAGAATGGCGCTGATGCTGGCGAGTGTCTCCCGCAGCGCATTGATGTCACCCTTTATCCAGTCCAGGTTCTGCTTGGATGAACACCCAGTCGTGGCATCAGTGACAACGCCCTCACTGCTGAGGGCCATTCTCTGCATGGATGAGGAGAGATCGTTGAGGCTGGTCTCAAGGACACTCAGCTGAATGGCTTCCCCATTGGTTCGGGAAGTTTGCTTCTGAAGGAGGCCGGTGTTAAGCTGCAACGTGGCAACGTCATCAGCTAGACTGTCTTGGCTGCGTCTGACATCTGATAGACCATCACTCAAACTTGTGAAGGATGTCTCCAGCTTGGCCTGATCTAATCTCTCCCTAAGTAACACAACTTTACTTTCCAGTGAGTTTACCTCACCTGTGAGGATTGTGATACCTGACGAGGTCTCACTTGCCATCTCATTCTTCAGTTTGTTGAGGGCAATGTGAATATTGTCCATCTCTTCCTTGAGAGTTCTCATGTCAACAACACTAATCAAGGATTGGGGAGCACCATCTGCTCCTGGCAACGTCACCACAGATCCATTCAGACTCCGCTCAAGGGCACCAACACTCCTACCCAGAGCCACAAGCTTCAAGGAGTGTGAATCCACTGTCTGGGTGGTGAGGCTATCCGATGCCTTCAACTCGGTCACTTTGAGCTTGATGTTGGCAATTTCTGTCTGCAAACTGGCAAACTGGCTGTTCAGTTTGTTTACACTGTCTTGCAAGCCTGCAAGAGCTTGAGAATCAAGTCGACTGTCAGATCCTGCATCACTCTGGCTCACAATCGTTCTGGTCTGCAAGGTGTTAAGACCAACCTGAAGCTGGCTGCTTTCCTTCTCTAACCCAGTCAGTCGAGTCTGCAGTTGACCAAGCCTTTCTACAATACCACTGACATCGCCAGAAATGAGCTGGTTGACTGCGACACGCAATTCAGCTAGATCAGATTCCATGGATCCCGCAGATGTCATAAGTCCTGCATGTTTAGCCACAAGGCTCTCCACAGAGCCCTCAAATCCAATGTGCTTCATCTTCATCTCTGTCAAGTCTTGTCGGAGCTGTGACATATCAGCTAACAGGGCAGACATATGACTGCTGGAAGAACTGTGGGCAGCATTGGTTTCAGACACATTAAACTCAAGGTCACGCATCTCGCTGCGGATAGCAGTCAGGCTGCTCTCCACAGAGTTAATGCTGGCTACAATGGTGCCAAACTGTGTGGTATGCTGACCGTCGGTCTTCATCAGCGTGTCCATCTCCCTCTTCAGCTGTATCAAGGTTAGTTCCAGACCCTCCACTTCAGCAATCTTCTGGGTAATGGTCAGCATGTTGGCACTGAGCAGGCCAATGTCTCCCCGCTGTTGCCTGTCAGCACGCTGTGCTTGGTGGACGTCAGAAGCCACTTTGGTGTGGAGACGTTGGAGGGACCCACGCAATCCCACTAGACCTTCTGATAGGCTGGAGAAATCCTGCCGCAGACTTACAACAGCTGGAGAGGAGCTTCTCACATCACCCTCAGAGTCCACCTGGCACACAGAAGAGAAAGATCAAAATCTTAGACTGTTTAACCCGTTGAGGACGGTTTGATTTTCCTCAACACGCATTTCCCATAGACACCTGCCCGAGTATACTTGGGACTCGTCCTCAACAGGTTAAGGTGTCACAGATAAGTATAGGACTTTGATGTATCTACGAATGCAACTCTATCCCACATAAGGAAGGACCTTCGCCAAGCAGCTCATTTCCACCTATTATTGTACATGCTGAAAATTGCATAATTTCCCAATACAGAAGCCTTTTGTTTACGTCATCAGCTTTCAGCTACGCGGCACCTCACCTGAACAGAGCACGTGCTTTAGAGCGCGTACATGCAAACCTCAAATACGCGCAGACTGAACTCCCAAGTACATGCAAACCTCAAATATGCACAGACAAAACTCCCAAGTTCATTGACCCTATTTGCAAAAAGATAAAAAGTCCTTCAGAAATACATAGAAATCCATGGATCACTACCCAAATGGAATCATCTCTTCCTTGTGTCATTATTAGCTCTTCCTGCAAGTTTCGTTCAAATCCGTTCACAAATTTTTTGAGTTATTTTGCAAACAGACAAACCAAGCCGATTGTCACTTAACCTCCTCTTTCCTTGGCGGAGGTAATAACATTCTTACACACAGCTTTCCTGAGCTTTGACGATCACTGCTAGAAGAGACTTGCTGAAATCTGCTGCTAACAAAAATTGTTGCCTTTGATACTGAACAGAGCATAAACATACAGGAATTTCATCAGAATCATTATGAAGTGTTACATAGATGATGGAGGGTAGATGATATCTGGTGTGGCAAGAAAGTTTGCCAGCAATATCTGACCTTCAGTTGTAATGTCCGAATGTCTCCCTTGAGTTCTGTAACCTTTGACTCCATGGAGTTGATAAGAATCAAGGTAGCCTTGTTTGGGGGCTGGTCTCCACTGGCTGCCAGGCTGTCTGCTAGTTGGGTTTGCAAGGCTAGGATTTCACTGGCTTGTTGTGTGTGCACTTGTTGAAGCTAAGACATTAAGAAAGAAACACATCAAATCTCATAGATACTCATCAATAGTCCTTAAAAGAGTTGACAAAGGAAGTCATATCAATTCACAATGGTATCTTATACCACCTATCACTATAGTTCTGACAAAACCTAGCAATTATGGAGAAAAGTACTGTGACAGTGAAAATTGCTGCAGTGTGGAAATTTTCACACTTTTCGCACAACCAGAAATTAGCGCGAAGATAAAAGCACGCAAATAATATTGCTGTTGTATCCAGTCTTCAATTCAATTCAAATCAAATTTCCTTTCCGATATCACATTGTTGTCGATACAAGTTAGAGGAAAACAAAATGTACAATGTCTTACAATATACATATACACATGAAACTAATAGTTCAAAATAATTGTTATTGGGAAAGAAAGGCCCAAATAAAAGACAAGCTTGTAATATGGACCACTATGTAATGTTTTGATTCCGTGGAATTAAAAACCAGCAAAATTCATCTCACTCTGCAGGACTGAAAAAATTACTCAAGCAAAAATATCCGCTTCTTTAGTAACTACTTGTGAACCTTACAGCCCCATTTTAAAGAAGCCTTTGTAAAGTGTATTATCACCCTTGTGATAGTAAACCAACATAACAGTTAATGAAGATGTTGTAGAAGCAAATACTACTGTAAAACACTATAGAGCATATCAATTCCATCATCCAATATACAACACAATAAGGAAACAAAGGACAACAATGTGCAAAGTGGTAAGAAATGGGAATTGAGGAACAAATCCTAACCAGTTGAATTTGCTGATTTTGACTGTGTAGCTGTGTGCGAAGTTCTCCCAACTCATTCCTCACTGCACCATTGATCCAGCCAAGGAGTTGGTCCTGCTTCAGGCACTTAATACACCCCTCCGCCCCTATCCCACCAAGGAACCCCGCCCCACTTTGGGAGTCTCCAGGGTATGGTGGGGAAGGGGGAGAAGGGGTAAACCAGTACCCAACCCTGTCCTTTAGAAGAATGAATTGTTGGTTGATGGTTTGTATTGGTGATTCAGCCTGTTGGTTGTAATCGACAATTTGAAAATAAGATTATTTCATAAGAAATTGTGAAAAACTTGAGACTCCAAGCACTTTCAAAACAAACACTAGCAAAACTAGCATGGATAAAAGAGGATTTTATGCAAAATATCAACATCACCAGCAAATCAAAAACAGCAAATCATTATCATCTGTAAAATCCTATAATATCCGCTTTGCAGGAAACTTACAACACAAATCAGACGGATTTTCTACATTGGTCTGAATAACTCAGAAACAACAAATCTTACCTCTAGCTAATAAATAAAACCAAAAGCATTACTTCCAATTAGAATGAAAGACTGTTGTAAGTCAAATTCAATACACATTCAGTGTTCTCTGGTCCATTCCAAAAAAACAAAAACAAAAATCTTGGGTGTCAAGTTATTTCTATACTGCATCAATGGAAGTATATATTTATAGCAAAACATACACAGGGAGGATAATTCATGCTTTTTGCCTAGAAATACACATGTGTGCACTCAGGCCGTATAGAAAGACCATTGGTATGAACAACAAAATAATGAATTATAGAATGAATTTTTTTCTTACCACTGTTTCATTTGATTCATTTCTAGCTAAAAGAGGTATGAAGAAGTAATGTCCAGTTGTTGCTGCTGACAGAACTGAAAAGACAGAGAAAACAAAGACTTGGTTTTCATTCACAAACAAGGTCACTATGCTTCATAAACCATGAAAAACACACAAACTCATAAATCATACTTTTCTCTCCAATCTTTCTCAGTAAAGTATAGATTACAAAACTTTAGTTTGCTTTCCTGCCATATACTAAAATGAGTTCAATTCTTGGTAATCACATCAATTCAGTTTTAATCTGTTTTCATCTATGACCGAGGACAGACAAATGAAACTATCCATTCACATCTACATGTATTAAATGTTTTTGTAACTGCCTCATTCTCTTTGTTAAGTGCACTAATATTTCCATGGTTATGAACATGCTTTATAAGAATTAGGGGGGCATTTCATTAAGAGTTTTGTCAGATATTTCACCTGACAAAATGTTAAAAGCTACTGAAATCCTTGCATCTGATTGGTTGAGAGCAAATTTGTCCGAAAGTTGTAGGACAAAAATGCTTCATGAAATGCCCCCCAGGTATTTGCTATATTACCGACAACTCTCCTCCAAGAGTAAAAATGTTAATTTAATCATGTCTTGTTAAGTGATTCCAGTGGCAGAACTCACGCATCAGGAGCAGTAGGAGTGGAAGACAAAAGCAGCAGAGAGGGATCCCTCCCCCTCTCTTCCTCCTCCTCTCCTCCTCAATGATTGTGGTTGTCATGGTTTCCGTGTAGGTACTACTGGTGTGCATTCCTCCTCCTCCTCCTCCTCCTACCCTTTCTCCTCCACCTGCTCCTGCGTACTGCTGACCATGCATCAAGGTTGTGACAGGAGCTCTGAAGAAATCATAACCACAAACAAAGGAGCAAAGTGGAATCTCAATTAAGGAAACTCTGATGAATCTGATCAATCTCAAGCTGTGCATGTATTTGGGAATTTGTCTTTCTTTTCTCTTCATCTTCAGTCTCTCTTAGGTTATCCTGCTAAGTTGTAGTTCCACAAATCTTGTAGCTGTCTATCTTGGATCATCTATCTATCATTTCACTGAAAAAGAAGAATATGGGTACAAAAAAAATCATAGAAGTCTTTCTTGTATTTCTAGAGTTTAGAAATTTCCTATGTATTACGGGTCAGCTTCAGTGACCATTTGTTACATAGAGTATGGCACCCACTTGACCTTTGCTGATTACATCGGTGTATTAATAAGTATGTACATACAGTGGAATTTTAGCCTAACACAAACTCTATGACTAATCATTCTTCCATAGACTTTGGAAATTAGAGAAAATGGGAACACTATAATAATATTTTACAACTTTAACAAGAGATCAACTTTAGCCATCCTACTTATAGTTCAAGTTGCATGGACCCCACTTCTACATCATACTTAGCACAAGTTTCACTGAGTAAGGTAAACAAACATATGAGACTACACTATTACCTGCAAAAGCTGTACAGCCATGGACCATACCAAAATGATCTGCATGATGAAACCAACTTTGAAAGCAGCAGACTGAGATACGACACAAAAAGTCTGAGTGAGTTACCTTCAGGAAGAGACAAACGTAAAAACATTCACACATGTTACAAACAAAATAAATAATAATAATAATAATAATTGTTTTGGATATAAACTCCAAATTTTATTGTCCAAGAATGGAAATTCATTTTGCCCAATTGATCGTGGGCCCGGCAGCCACTGAGCAGCGCCAGATCGACGTTGCTCTAACCTTTTCAACTGTTGAACGGCAAACAAGGTAGCAGCAACTCCCATCTTTTAACGTCTTTTGGAATGACGCGGCCGGGGTTTGAACCCACGACCTCCCGATTGTGAGGGCAGCTGCTATACTCACTGAGCCAACACATCGGAACTATATTTCCTGCATCATAGACCAAATAAGGTGATGTATGTATCATCATATAATAAACAAACAATGAATATTTATGAGTGCAATGGATCATTTCATTTTTCACCGAATGAAATATTCTGTCCATTGCACGAATGAAAAACATTAATTATTTGTTTTATATAATGCCTAAAATTGATCCTTGTCATTTGATGTTTTATTAATTTAGAAACAAGAGAGAATCTGAGATCAAGAGAGTGAGCGTTTTACACTAGCGCGCTGTTGCATACACACACTGCAAACGCAATCATTTTATACTCGTAGTGTGCCGGGCTCTCAGCATGCGTGCAATGGAGCAAATCGTATGGATCCAAAATTGCATGGTAAATGGAGCCACAATTGCATGGATGGTGACATCATAGTGAAATGGGAGGGATGATCAATGTCAAACAATCAATCAAATGACAAGGATCTATCTAGGTGTTATATGATAGGAACTTGTAAGTTTCTAGTCTGTGAAACACTGCATTGTGCATATCTCATATGGTGTACAAACAGACTGAATATATGTACATATGATCAAATGAGTAGCAATCTTAGTCTCACTATTACAAGGAACTATTTTTACTTGAATATGTAACTCACTTAATGTGATTTCAAAGTCTTCCCAAATTAGAAAACCTCATATGTGCTTAAAAAACATAAAATCTTCATCAATAGGATATGACTGAAAGTGGCTGATTCATTACATACCACGGTAGGTTTTGCTTATAATACACCCTGTTGTATATATCCACATCATAATAATAGTTGGCATTTTGATTGAATGCCTAGTTCTCTGTAAATGTAATGTAATTTGTTTTTCTTTTATATGTTCTTTAGATGCTTCCACAGGAACATGTGACAAACCCAAATTTCCATGCCATGTTTTCAAACATAACTTTGGCAAATAAATAAATAAAATGGAAATGATACAAACCTAGCAGATGACCAAGACGAGACACAGAAGAACCCACTGATGATGCTGCTGAGCTGACTGATGTAGATGTCACCCTGACGACGGTGGTTACTATGGTTTCCATGATGGTAAGGGTGGTGATGAGGCAAGTCATGAGGAAGGGCAAGACACCAGGTTGCTGTCGGTAGAACTCCCCTTGTTGTTGCAGCCAGGTGGTAGTCGTGGTAGTGGTAGTAGTGATGGTGGTGATGGTGGTAGTACTAGAGCCTTGTGATGCCAAGCCTGAGAGAGACTCAGAATCTAGGACAAGAGAGATAAGATGTGTGTACACATGCACCTTATGAAGACATCACTCCTGGGGGGCGTTTCATCAACGAGTTCGTCGGAGGTTTTCACCGACAAATTTGCTATCAGCCAATCAGACGCAAGGATTTACACTGACAACTGTAAAAGCTAATGAAATCCTTGCGTCTGATTGGCTGATAGCAAATTTGTCGGTGAAAACTCCGACGAACTCGTTGATGAAACGCCCCCCTGTTCTTACATCATCTCACAGGCTGACTTCCTACACTGTACGAGCTGAAATTTTCGCGTACAGATATTTTCACGAATTGCTACTTGGAGGACATTTTCGCGTGCTGTTAATTTTGCGGTTGCGAGGGTCTAACTAAACTTACTTATTCGTGTGTTGTTATTTTCGCGGTTCAGAGGCGATTCGCGAAATTCGCGAAAATAAAACCACCGCGAAAATTTCAGCTCGTACAGTACCATCTAACTGCTGAATCAGACCTGCACAAGCAACCACCTTTATACAAAGACCACGAACTCTGATGCCTTGGAGACAGTGTGCAAGTGACTAGAACTGCTTATATAGATCATTGATTTTCACTGCCTTTTTCTCAAAACATGAGTTTCATATTAAACCATGCCACTTGTCCATACAGATTACATACACTCGTACAGCCATATGATGCACTCTGAAAGGTCTGTACGGAAAATAATGATAAGAATAATAAGTCTATATCTGACACAGAATAAGTTGTATAGTGTTGTTGTGTATCAGTTCTCTTTTCTTGTTAATGCACTATTTACTTTGGAAAAATAGTCACATAAATTATCTGGTTGGAACACTTGCAGCTAAACTTGGTGCTACAATCTCTGTAGAGTATTAGTATACTAAAGAGCAGTTTCATACACAGAGTATGGCAGTTAATACAACATGGCATAACATTTCCATCAAATAACAAATTATGCCATTGGTTCTTGTATTACTTTTTGTATTTTGAAAGCATGCCAAGTCAAACTTTCTGACCATATTGTCTACACACATGTATTATTGCGTTGCTGAACCACTTAAAAGACTACTTTCGCTTGGGGAATGGGTATCAGGTTACTACGCAAACAGACAATCTAAAGATTGTACTGAGGCCAAGCTTTAATCACACTCCTTGTCTTGGTTATAAAGTCACAACAAAGAAGACTGAAGCAAAAATTAGCATAAAAAAGATTTCTACCAGCAACTTCCCTCAGCATATTGCTCTGTGCATGGCCTAAAAAGATCACCTAAATAAAGCAGGTATAAAAAGAGGACCAGCAAGGCAAGATTACTATCAAAATGCAATGACAATATGAGAATTTTCTAACAAAACATCTTAAAACTTATGACCTTGTCATTTGATACTTGTATTTCATCATATTTCTTAATCTGTACATGCATCCCTACATGACCTACAGTGGGAAATTCACTCTTTTCTAACTTCATATACTGAGCTATCAAAAACATTTATGCTCTCAAATGGCTTGATAGGGACCTAGCTGTATAGACAATGGCAGCATCATGTGACATGTACACTCGACATGTAAGAGAAATTATTGTGTATCATTGTCTGCAGGCATATGACACATTTCCTGCTGGCAACAGAGGTAAGTGCTACTGATGCGCTGTGTTCCAAACACATCTTCCCCCATCCCTTGATTTATAGGCATACTGCATGAGTTTTATGACTATGCCATGCTTTCAAATTGTCAAGCAATACTTACTACTGTAAAACAAGATATTTTCGCAGCATGAAATTTTCGCGAATTGGAGCCGACAAATGCATATTATAGTGTAGACAAGAACTTTCGCGTGTATTTCAATTTTGCGAATCTTGGCTCTCGCAAAATTCGTGAAATTAAAATGCATGTGAACATTTCTCGTTTTACAGTATTCAGTGTTGCATAATTTGGACTCGTTACCAAATAGGTTCCATCATGATAAAGAAGGAAATGATGCTCTTTTCAATTCAAGTTACAGTTTTCCAGCAAGCCAGAGAATCAAGGGAGGAGAAACACAGCCCATCTACCAATTGGCTGTACATGATAGTCGTGTCTAAGGTTAGGTGAGGTAGATACAATACAAGCTGTACTGTACATCAAACTTTAGTAAGGTAGGTGTAATTCCAAGTTCAATTGGTAAATATCAAACAAGAAGGTACGGACAGCCATCATACCTGATAAGTCACTCTCATTTCTGTCCAAACCTGCGAGAACACACAAAAATGATACTTAACACATAAAGCAATTCTGTGGCATTATGATGTTTGATCAAAAGTTAAGCAATTCAGTCTTATTTCAGCAAACAGTCAATTTTTACACAATCTCACAATGACTCACAATAAGTAGAATCAGGGTCAATAGGAATCGCTTCATGTATACATCTTGCAACATCAGAATTTTACAAAAATATTGCCTCAGCTGAACTACACTGGACTAGTTGAGGATCCAACTTGAGATACTTGTCAACCCTTCTCCATCCCACTTTTTAAACTTTTCTGCAGCTTTATCTGTAATATGTGGTAATTTCATCAGTTGTCACTTACTTTATATCTCAAAGGATTAATCATATACTGTATCATAAACTTGTACAAATGTATTGTATTCCACTTGTCAGACCCATTTCCTGCATTTTATTTGAAGGAGAGCTTTCACTGTTTTTTAAACTTGCTAATGTGAATGTAAGCATTCATGCAGGCAAATTTGCGACTATCATTATTCCATCTCCTTTGAATGACACTTGATTTATTCATACATACTGTTTACGAGTGTAGTGGGTCCTCCAAGGTTAACTTGTGTGGTTAATGCTGATCCACCATAATTAGTCTGATTCCAAGACTTACCATATATGTTACTCAGGCTCCTGTTCTTTTGATTCATTTCTGCTAAGAGCCCGCTCTGTCTCGTCTGGACACTAGACCTGTTGTCAGCACTAGTCTCGTATTCAGCACCGTTTTCTTCAATAAGTCCTGATGATCTACTCAACACCTGAGCCATTGTTTTTGTGATCTTCCTCGTCTTCTGCGTTGCCCTCTGACCCCGGACAGGGGTGTTGTCGTAGCCCCCCTCCTGCTGACCGATGACCCTAGTGCTGCGTCGTCGGGACGCTGACCGCGTCGCATAGCGGTGTCCTGGAGCAGCGGAGTGTGGCGTCTGTGGCAGCAGCTCACCTTCTTCTTGGCCATTTCTAGACATAATGGGTGTCTCATATGAGTTGGCTAGTCTCCGTAGAGGTGCTGCGTGGCTCACTGATGACGAGTAACTGGCACTATACACATCAAAAAGCAAATCCAACAAGGTATAAAATCAGCATTCACAGAACAATACATTATAAGAGGAGAGATTGCGTGAATATGTTCATAAAACACATGTCAAGCTTCCTTATATCTACATGACATGATCGAAAAGTTTTCTCTCTTTTTCAAACTTACCAGTTTCATTGTGATTTGTAAAAATGTTACAATTTTTTAGTCTAAATCAAATATGATATGTGAAAAAAAGTTTGTTTCATTTTACTTGATGTATGTGAGTATGAGTTTGTTTTTGTTGCTGTTCTTTTTTTCTTTTTATCCAACCCTTAGAGCGACGACCTTACATTGTCACTCATTTGACCAAAGTTATCAAATAGGCAGTTTCAGAATTCAAGGGGAAAAAAGGTTTTTCATAAAATTGAATTCAATCATAGAGGACAGGTGGTATTACAAAATGCTGTTAATTTTGGCATATCTGGTGCATCAAAACTTTGGGAGTCAGCCGGACCCCCCCCCCCCCTAAAAAAAAAAAAAAAAAAAAAAATGATAATCATTAATTTTAAAACACACTGCATATTTACAACCAATCCTTTCTGCCCATTTTCGATACAGTCGCTAGCAAACTCTTCATCGTAAGTGTTAATTTATGATGAAACAGTAACACTGATAGAAAGAAATATGACACACAAGTTGACTTGGGGAATAATGGTGCATGTATTATGAAATTTCAAATCAATGTCTTTTTCATTTATTTACACAATAACATGTGTATAGGCTGCATAAACTTATCATGACAGAATTTTATATCAGGCTTGGCAACCATCGCCAAGATTTTCTTGCTCCTTGAGGTTTTACTCCCAACTTTTGGTATTTTCTGTGTTGAAATAAAGTGGGCTGTATACATGAAAGTTTATGGCATAACACGAACAAAAGTTCCATCTTAGATCGCACTGTTCATTCTCTTTAGTTAGAACAGAAAGTAAAATGCAATGAAACAAGATGAAACAATGGCTTTTCCACAGTGTCATCAGTCACAGTATCTCTTAAAGGGAAGGTAAACCCAAAGAGCAATGTGGATTGAGTGAAAGCAGCAAAATTAGTACAACACATCCGTGAAAGTTTGAGGAAAATCGGACAATCGATGCAAAAGTTATGAATATTTAAAGTTTTGGTGTTGGAACCGCTGGATGAGGAGACTACTAGAGGATATGACGTATGAGTGGACAACAATACAAAGAAAATATAAAGGAAATTCAACAAAAATTCACTTCTCTAGAATTATGAAAGAGCAATGGACCAACCGCTTTCAGAAAGCAGGGGGAATAATTGCTACCCTTAACATATGTAAATATCAAGTTGATGGAATTTGTAATTTTCATGAAAAATGGATTTTTGTAGTATTTTCTTTATATTTTCTTGGTATTGTTGTCCACTCATACGTCATAACCTTTAGTAGTCTCCTCATCCAGCGGTTCCAACACCATAACTTTAAAAATTCATAACTTTTGCATCGATTGTCCGATTTTGTTCAAACTTTCACTGATGTGTTCTACTAATGCTGCTACTTTCACTCAATCCACATTGCTCTTGGGGTTTATCTTCCCTTTAATCAAACAAAAATCACTTCTTCACTGTGCACAGTGCACTTCAATTACTACTAGAAATCAAACACATGACATAACACAGCAGTGAACTCACCTTCTGGAGTATGTGTAGTCTGTCTTTTCTCTGTAGATTGCAACAAAAGAAAAAGAGTCACAGTGATTAGTTCATGTTCCTTATCAACAACAAACATTGTGGCCATTTCAGTCAACTCATAAATTTGGTCTCCGTTCTTATATGTACACACACTGTTAACAGCTTAGACATTGAGACAAAGTCCTCCAACAGTGGCAATTAGATTACAGTCAGTGTGATTGCTACTGACATACTTCAAGAAATACTACAGACATAGTTTGAGGTGTTTTTGCCATCAAGAGGCGAGACTAATTAATCAAGCACAGAATACTGCACGGCTTCTATATGCAAAATTACAGCACACATACAGGCAGGTACGTACAATGTATCTCCTGCCTGCAGCATGCATTATGGTGGCAGACATGTGGTTTGCTGCAGATTAAATTTCAGGTGATTTTCCAGCTGGTGGCAGTGCTTCTACACTGGCCTACAAGGTTTGGGCTGCGAATGCTAGAATGCTAAAACACCTATGAACACCCCCTAGGAGACTGATCTTGAAGCCTTGCTTTCACTTACAAACACAAAGGTCCTTTTCTGAGCCAGCAGACAAGCTGGTGAAGTCTACTGATTGAGCTAGAGGATTCTATACTAATCCATGCTTTTCTAATACATTCCTGCCTTTGACATAATCAAGAACCACACCAAAGGTTGCCTGACATAGAATGGCCCTGACAGTGGCAACAAATCCATTCATTGGGGTGAGAAAATTGATGCTAAAAGCAGGGTAAACTCACTCCCATCAAATATCTATTCATTTTTTTTAATGGGAAATAAATTTTTACACTTGCCTGTGTGTTTGTGTGTGTAAGTATGAACATGTGTATGTACCGAGTATATGATATTATGTGTGTATTCATGCATAATATACCTGTCTATTACCCATGTGTGTGCACATTACAAATGTATACATGTGTGAAAGATGGAAATGAAATGACAAACCAGTTCTTCTTTGATATTTTATAATTTATTTTTAAGAGTACTGAAGAATTTATACATCTTTCTTCTCATTCTCACTAAAAAAAGAATGCACATTTCACCCATTATCATCGCATAATATTGCAAAATCAGGGTCACAATCAGTGATCATCTAATGGACAATAAAATCAAAACTACCTAGTGACAAAGTTATGGCATGGTGAGTTTAGTGAGCATTTGCTACAATGCATAATGGCCACATCATATACAGTCTGCTGCACACAACTGCAACTACAAATAGTCGCACCTTGCCGCCTAGCTGCACATATTTTGGTTTTGTTTCTTTTGTTCAGTATGTTCATACCACATGAACACCAACAACAGATGAACTTCAAACAAATCAGTTCATTTTACACACAAGGTACACTAGCTGGTGTACAGCACACAAATAATTATATGCAAGGGTTTGGTACCAATAGACATTAGGCAGGGCCTTATTCAAAAAAAAAAAAAAAAAAGTACCATAGCCATAGCAAGTATATTATGACAAGAACATAATGTCAAAGTTCACATATTGATACATAACGTGTATTTCATGCACAAACATACACACACACATAAATACACAAGGATGCCACCAGAGTCTGAAATAGTTTTATGGCGCAATATGTCTCTTTACTAGGAATTCAGTCTAAGTGTGGTCGCTGGGAAGAATCAAAGTGCTGAAGTCACTTGGCAAATATTGTATTTTTCTTTCTCCACTAGGCTTCTCATTTCATATCATCATAATAAACTTCACACGATGGTAAAAATATTGCCCTCCAGTCTGTCATGCAGTTTTCTCATATGTTTTGGGTGGCTTTTGGCAGAGCTGCCTAGCAACTTCCACTGTCATGTCAACATTTTTCAATGTCACACTATTTCACCCTCAAGAGTTCTGGGCCTATTGTCAACACAAAGACATACAAATACAATGTGCACACACTCACACACACACTCAAAATGGGAAGAAAAGGATCCCCATAACAAAACTCTATACTTGTATCCAGCACTCCTTAGTACAAATTCCTCTATCTCTGTGAAAAAAATTGTGTTTAAAAATTATGCATTGAAGACACTCAAGGAAGGACACTTTGAGAAATTGATCAGCCTTGGGCGAAGGCTAATGACTGCAGTAATCCATCCTGTCCTGGTATTCCAGTGAATGAGAGGCATCCAAGTCTTCAAAGATCATAATAATACAGGATCATCTCGCCAGTAATGTAAGAACACTACATGACAGCGTAGATGTGGTCCACAGCATACCACTGCGAACCATACAACGTCACAACTTGGGAGGACCTACAGTAACGTATCCCAGCCAACACAAACCATGCCCAATTGAGTTCACTTTAATCTTACACTGATACAATAGAAAATTAAAGTGAGCATGTTTTAATAAAGGATAAATTGATAAATTCACATACAGGGATTATTACAAGTTCTGTCTAACAGATAGAAGTTGTCTGACATGAATACCAGGTTATCATAAGAAACAGGAATTACAAAATCTGAAATTCTATTCTCCCTGCCACTTCAGCTTTAGAATTTGATATTTGATATTTACATTTTTTATGAGCAGTCAAAGCCTTTAGTCTAACTATACACCATATATACCTGAGCAAAAATCCATTTCAGAAGAAACCATCCACTCATTTTGAAACAAATCCACAGGAGTCAATCAAGAGATATTACAGGCTCAGCAAGCAGGGAGTGCACATGCTGAGTTGCAATCTATTAAACTTAGCTCTCAATTGACTTCCAAAGGACCAAACAATATACCGAATCTTGAGAATAATATGCATTCGACTGCTATGTAGTTACACAGGTTAAAAGAAAAGTAATAGTAAACACCATGTTGACATATCATACCCATACAATCAACAACCTCCCCCTACTCCCAGCTGATCCACATGATCAATACAGATTGTGACACAAATGCTGTAGTTTCGCGATGCTGTTCACTTCTGTCAAATTCAGATTTTGTTTGTATTCAGAACATCACTACAAGTATAAGAAGCAACTAGTACTTTATGCATAAAAACCACATTTCTATGCTGACTGTTCTCAAGTACTAGAACAAGATAATTTGTATCACACTGTGTTGCAGGTTACTACAAATAGATGATATTTTCATGTACAGATATTTTCGTAAATGAGGAGATCACAGACATTTTTGCAAAAGTTGTTTTCACAAATTGACACCGACGCTTTCATAAATGCTCTATTACCACAACGCAAGGTGACAGTTTTGCATGTTGTTAAATTCACGATCCAATTGTGATTCGCGAAATTTGCAAAAATCAAACCCTCTCGAAAATAACAGCTTATACAGTACTACTACTACTGTAGAAAACAACTTTCAACCAATCCAAAGGATTTCTTTAAAATGAGCCTAGATAGGAATTATTGACACTGATGCACTTACATACTGATCACAGAAATCATGATTGGTCTAAAGGTGCATGGTCCCGGTGTTTTAGTCAAATGCGTACGCGGGCGCACGGCGCAAGTTTCCTATGGAGACCTATGCTATCGACTTCTCTTGGGCGCTTATGCTTTGGCCCACTTTCCCGAGTCCGAAGAAGTCCGATCCACTGTGTCAGTGGTCCGATCACAGTTCGGCTCATGATTCCGCTCAGGGCGATGACAGCTTTAGCAAATTTCTTTTGTGATGTCATAATAAGAAGCACATATGCATGCACCCTGGCATTACTACAGACTGCGTGATGCGCAGAGAAGACAACGAAGGCAACGTTACTTAGCAACATCTACGCGCTTTACTCTTGATGACAGCTCAATTTCGGCAATCTTCGTATCAATGCTAACGGTGATCGGCAGGAGCATCAACAGCGCCATCTACACTACCGGGACTATGCCCCTTTAATACTCACTGT
The DNA here is from genome assembly GCF_040938485.1 of Diadema antillarum. Classification (NCBI taxonomy): domain Eukaryota; kingdom Metazoa; phylum Echinodermata; class Echinoidea; order Diadematoida; family Diadematidae; genus Diadema; species Diadema antillarum. The sequence goes on from NW_027271913.1 coordinate 270,210, forward strand.
TGTCATTATAGTGCACTGTCATGCAATATAGAAACCAGGTACCACATTCCTGCATCCACAGACTCATTGTTTACTACAGGCTTACTAACAAGTGGAGCAGGATTTGCCATACACCATTCCAGTTTCAGATTTCATATGAAATATACATTACAAGCATAATTAGTCATCAAACACTTTTACATCATTTTATACTGTACGAGCTGAAATTTTTGCGGTGGTTTTATTCTCGTGAATTTCGCAAATCGCCTTTGAAACGCGAAAATGACAACACGCGAAAACATAAACGTGTGCGACCCTCGCAACCGCGAAATTAACAACACGTGAAAATGTCCTCCAAGTAGCAATTCGCAAAAATATCTGTACGCCAAAATTCAAGCTCGTACAGTACATTTTGTATGGCCTTAAACTGCACTGGGATTAATACATTTTGTCATGCATACAATACATGTATAACAATACGGCTTTCAAAATCACGCATCATTTATTACCGGTATCTTATAATTTTCTCACCTTGATAGAAGCCACTCTTCTGTTTCTTCTGGGCGTTTGAACTTCAGTTGAGGACTGTAAATAAAAAGAAATATTCACATTATGTGATTAGAAGATACATTGGTTATTTACTAATTACTGTACATCATGACACACGTCATGACAACTTTTTATAGTTTAAATATTTGAATATCAAGTATGGAAGGACAATTCAGGCTATGAAAACAAAACAAACCAGAATATCTCATACAGGAAAGATACACAATTTCAAGGTATGCATGATATCTAGGCTTACAACATTACGCATTCATCAATTCAAGAACTTTGTAAAGGAAAAGGAAGAGGTCAAAATTCACACACATTTTGACAATCTATCAAAACTGTACACATGAAAACTTTAGAACAAATTATATTTTATTTTCAGTGCTGTAGGCCACTGTCATTGAAGCACAGTACTTTCACTAGTAGTATAACATTTTGTGTATCCCTATCTATGCTTCTTATCTTATATGACATTCCTGTAGTTCAGTTGAGCACAAATTTTGAACAATTTCCACTTTGAAAAATAATTTACCCTTGTTCGAGAATTTGGCAAGAAATTATGTCTCCAACTTGACTTCAAGTTTAGAAAAGGTCAAGATGTAGGCAGGTCTAGAGACAGAAAATGTGATTGGAAATGTCTGCCCAGACATGATATATGAAGGGTGCCACATTCAGGGAGTGGTTGCATGCATACCAACAATTGTACATGTAGATGGAATATATTCTCTTCTGTTAGAGTCCAAGGATTATGGGATTTCAGGGGAATTGAGAGGGCAAAGGTCAGTCAGCCACCCCCCCCCCCCACGCCCACTCTTTCAATCTTCCTTCCTTTTCTTTTTTATCCACTATCTATGCATCTCCTCTCCCTTCTGTCTGTCTGTCTCCCTCTTATTAATGCAAACACACACACACACACACAAATAAATGTACACAGAAAGACACACGGGATGGGGTTTGTGAATGCAATCTTCTAGCATGAATAATAACCAATTGTTAATACAAATTTCATACCACTAGAAATCAAAAAATTATTCATTCAATTTGTACAAAGAGTAATGATTTATCAATGAGTGTTTTTGCTGTCACTCCCCCACTGCATTTATCAATGTACACATAAGATAATTAGAGTAAATTCACAAGAAAGACAATCCTTTTTCACGTAACACAATTTCCTATAGACTTTACATGTATATCATCTCCACAGTCCACAAAGAGAAGAGGGAGTGGCATTAAATAGCAACTTGTTCCTAGTTCATCCTGTTAATTACTACCTAACTTGAACTAACTTCGGACAAGTGGTGCTGCTACCCTGTAAGAAGTACGTGACAGGTTCAAATCCAAGGCAGGTTACTTCTTTAGTTTATCATTGCTGACTGCTTCTATGCAACCTTATTACAATAATACAAAGAGTAACAACAAATAGATGAGGCACTGTAGCAATGCATTAAACGGCCATATGGTTTTCTTGATTTGCATTGTGGGCAATATCAGAGCACATTCAGTGCAACACATGGGCTACTACAAATGTATATCAACCCATAGAAGATGAGTCCCGAGAATACTCGGGCAGGTGTCTAGATGGGAAATGCGTGTTATAGCAAAATCAGTCCGTCCTCAACGGGTTAACTCTGAGTCCCCATACAACCGATTTGTAGGCTACTACGTTGTATAATGATACACCGTATTTTGTCTCGTCTGTTGCACAAACAGGTATATGCTTGCTATGTACATGCACGAATTCATGTGACAAGCATACATAGAGACTAATTGCTACAATTACAGCAAGTCACAATTTAGTGCAGACTATTTCAAATTCTAGTAGGGCCTACACAGTAACTATTCTTCTTTTTTTCAGTTGTTTACACCTTCTCTTGGTAATGATTGAACAAAGATTAGACTAATTTCATATTGGATGGCTTTATTTCAAGGAATACCTGGAAAATTTTTACTCTTCAAGGCCAATATTGCACTCATCTTCAATTCTTGCAATGTTGGCCCCTGATTCATGCAATAAGTCCCTGGTATGACATTCACTGCTATCCAGTTACATAAATATTGTATGGCTCCAAATCACAAAGGCAGTTTATGGGAAACCTGTGGCTGGCTTCAAAGTTCAAAGTTATCCCATCGACTATTTAAAAAATGAAATAAACTAAAAATAAAAATTTGCAAGAACAGTTCATCAATGCTCAGACATACATGAGCTGTGGAAACAAAAATCTAGCGTGAGAGAGATTGGCCAAATTTGGTTCCAAAAGTTCCATCTGAAACCACAGGCAAGTACACTTCAATGACCAAATAAATGTGCATATGAGAATGAGAACTGAGAATGGCTTTAATGTGATAACTTCTGGAATGTTTTATCTAAAATTCAAACATCAAATTTTTGGTTATTTTGGATAGTGAAGTACTGATTTCTCTGTATCCACCTCACCAACACAACTCTAACATCCAATTTCATGTACATCTGTACTGCTGCATCTTGAATCTTCATAATAAAAATAATCTTCTCAACATACAAGTAGTTGAAAAAAGAAATTAATATAGTCATTGGAATAAAGGACGATCCCTGCTGAATTTCCCAAAGCCACAATGGCACACGGTGCACAGCAAGCCAACCAGGAAAACACGATTCATGGCATATTCCCCGCCACGTGCTGCCCCTGCACTACTAATAAATGCCTGACCCGACCCAGGACCTGGCCAAAGGCATAAGTGGGAGGGGTCAGATAATCATTACTCACCCCTTCCCACCGCTCTTAGGATCGGTCACTTCCATGTGGGCAGGAACATCTCAATTTCACAGGGACAGGTCTTGCATCATAATGAAATTCACAGACGGAAAACTGTAATTTCTCCTCAGAGCTCGCCCGATAAACAACCCTCGATACAGTCCCACACTAATAGTTACCACTACTGTAGCACCACACGTATTTGAAAAATGCAACTGCACTGTGCGGCGCTCACACCAGTTGGCATTTCCTCTTTGGAACCTCTACCTTTGTGGCTAATCAGCTCCGTCTGAAGGAAGCTCTACGCTAAGCTTTGCTGATCGGCACTACATTTCCCTCTCTCCTTCACATTGCATGATTCACACTGAGGGAACATTGACTACCGTTCTTGGAAGCTGGCTCTAACAAATATTACATGCACAACAGGAAGTAGTTTCGACTGAACAGTCCTCTTTGCAAGTGGCACGTACTAGAAACATAGAAATGAGTGAAAGTCATCCATCTACGAGGGAAGCAAAAAAAAAAAAAAGGAAAAAAAGTGAGAGCATGTGTGTCTCTCAATTCCTAGAGGCAGATGTATTTTCCTGGTTTAGAATTACCATCCAATTTGATCCCGCTTTTGATACTCCAAGCTTTAATGTGCTGCATACAACCATGAAATTCTTTCAAGAACTCTCAATACTACTACAGGACGCCAATTTCATATCTTCACTACATTTGAAGATTTGATGTTTTCTACAGGCGGATACATGTTGATAGAGAGGTCAACTTGGTTTGAATTATTCCATAAGGATGCTTTAAAAGGTTGAAACGATCAGAGTTTAGATAATAAGCCTAGAGAAAGAAAGGGAGACGATGACCTTCATCCAAACTCACAAGAAACTACAATTCCTACATCCTGTGGCTCTGCAGTGACTGAAGCAGGAAATCAGGACAGGAAGCACACTTTGACCTCTTCTGTCCACATTGGGTACTAGAGGCTGAGAGAGACAAAGACAGACACACAGACAGGCAGTTTCCGGTTGGTATTATAATAGAACCTAAGTGTCGAAACTTCTGATTGGCAGGCAGACGTCCTGCCTGTTGAAGACAAAGACCAGACATTACTATTGGTCAATACCAACTGGGACATAGCAAACAGAGCAAACATGAGTAATGATACCTGTCATGTAACCCTTCCAAAATACTTTTTCTTTTCTTTTTGATCAGGCAAGCCCCAGGCAAGCCCTTTCCGTGAGAAAATAAAAAGCAATACCCCATGTATGCATGCTGCTACAATGTATTTAATGGATGTGTAAAGACATTCAATAAATATGCCATAATTTTCTTCCAGTGAGAACAAACAAATCTTGCTTCAAGCTATGAGTTCTTGTAACCAATAGATGCAAAAAGGTTGCTGAGAGCACTACTGTAGGTCCATAGGTGGTAGAACAATAGGTTTGAATGTCAAGTGTGTCACCCTGGGTCCATGGCCTTTATGCCTACAAGATGATGAAAGAAAGCAACAACACCAACAGCAATGACTGAGAAAGCAGACTAGCTGGCATTTCATCATACTCCCTGTCAGCACTTCAAGATTCATTACAGCCCTTTGCAGCTCATCACTTGATTAGTTCATTATGTAAACACTGGACTGCCTTAGATAGCAACAGAGAATTCTGACAGTATGACAAGTTACGTTCAGACGGCAGGCCCTAACCTCGAGGTTTAGCTCTTGCCCCCTAACTACGACGTGTGTCCACACGACGAATCTTAACCTCGAGGTTACGAAACCTCGAGGTTAAGCTTCTGCCCCCCCCCCCCCCCCCCCCCCCCGTAACTACGAGTGGGTCCCACTCGATGTTAAAACCACAAAACCGGAAGTTTCAGGCCACACTGCTAACAAGGCGTCTATTTATTCTTTAGTCCAACCCTGTCGGACTCGCTTACAGGTACTCTTTTTCTCTGTCATGGTATGCAGAGATAGCACTGCACTGATGACTTTATACCTTTATGAAGATATTCGTCGAAAACATTTTTTTAGCGTCGGAGAAGAATATAGAATACAGTAGCGAGTTCGACGTGTTCAGTTTCAGAGATCAAGCGCATGGGAAGAAAAGATGATGTTGTTGTGTCGTGCGTCATAGGTTTTTCACGTGTAGTGTATTTGTGGTGTACGTTTGGGAGGTTGACCCGGAAGCAGAGGGAAATTGTGGGGGCTGGAGTTTACGGCGAGGTCACTCTTTAACTTCGAGTTCGTTGTTTTTTGTGTCCACACGGTGCTTAACTACGAGTGGGGACCCCCCGCGGCTCGTGGTTAGAGCGCTAACCATAAGATTTCTCGTGGCTCGAAACATCGAGCAAACCTCGAGGTTTGCTAACTACGAGTGCGTCTTCACGGTCCCTAACTACAAGCTCTAACCTCGAAGTTTCCTAACTTCGAGGTTAAGGGCTCCCGTCTGAACGTAACTACAGTCACACCATTCCTCCATCTAATTTCAGTTTCCTGATAGATTGCTCAAGGTACACACTACAGTACTCTTAGGTTTGTGTGCATTTAATTTCCATGATGAAGGAGAATCAATGATATTCCATGATAAAAACTGGGTAGAGTATTGACTGGTTTGTACTTGTCATGAAGCAATCCTAATATTGTGGACTCAAGCAAGGAGGTAAGAGTCACTTTCATGGCTTCCTCAGGAATTCTCTTATCTGACAATAAAATGGAAATTTTGTCAGTGCTAAAGACCATCATTCTTTCTTTTTTTCAAACAAGAGATTAAAATTCACAGCATTGACAACATTATCAATATTACTGCAGGACTTTTAGTACCAGCCCTTGCATGGTTCGGATAATACAATTTATCTCTTCTTTACAAAGTAAACTGAAGTTGATTTACACAAGTTTGTATTGTTCAAGGAAAGATATGGAGTGCCCGAGCCCCAACAAGCACACACTGAGCAGCAAAGACCAAGTTATACTCCAATTACTAGTGTGAAAGAAGATGAAATATATGAAATTATTTTTCATTTTCAGAAAGAAATACATCTTAAAGTATGTTTTTAAATTATGTATGCCAAGTTTGTATATTTTTCAATTACAAAATGAAATAATATCTTTAGTTACAGTACTTATATACACTGAGTTTGTATGAGTGTGATTCACTGACATTAACTTCACAGAAGAAGGCTTTGATTCTAGGTTTGAAATCTTGTGATGTGTTGGGGCAATTTCCATACGTACCCATTCACGTCTCTCCACAGGATTGACATTTACAGTAAAGAAGTACTTTCAACTTCACATAAAGATTAAATTCTTCTTACCATTCCACAAATTTGTAAATATATAAATTATAATAATTAGTAATATCATACATGTACATTATGATTATTAATCATTATATCATTAATTCCATAATTACCTTTATACATTCGAGAGGGTATAATCTCACAAATACTATCTGTTTCTTTTATGAGGGATACGGATCTCTTCTCTCTCTTCTGGCTTCCATTTCCACAGTTGGAGACCTTGTACCAGTGTGGCGTGGGGGTTCATGGGTGGCCCGATTCATTCCCTGCCCACTGGGTTACATTCGAAAACCAAGAATAGCATCGCTCAGCAAATACATGTATGCATCGAAACATACCCCAACCAATGACGGTCGACTCCATTCCAGATTCTTTGGCTATGTGTACACCTAGCAGGGATCAGTGATAAAGCTGTACACCAATTTGTTTTATGGATTCTCGAATACAGTATCTATCTGAGCCAGGCTAGCCTGGATGCCTTCCCCAGCAGGTCTTCAAGATTCATTCACAAAACTACAGAGTGACTGAATGTTTATTTGTTTGTTTTAAAATCAACAAGTGGTACAGAAGTTTGATAGTGTGTAATTCAATAAGCCAGTTCAGGGTTCCAGTTTGAGCATGAGCAGAAAAAGGTCATTTGTACAGAGAGACAGGTTGGTTTTTAATTTCACTGAGATAAGCATCTGTAATGCTATGATTATTCATGGAATCCTTATAAATGGTGCCTGCCACAGCCAGTACATCCACCTGACATCAAGCCTGGTATTCGGCATGTGAACAGAAAAAGTTTGTTTTAATGTATTCAAAACGGCACAATAAAATAGATGCTTCCCAAAGTGTTGATCAACGAACCATTCTGGCCACTTCATCTACACAGGTTCATTTTTTGTTGGAATACGACTTCCATGAATTGCTATGTTGGGCAAGCTGCTGCATTATGTCGCTTTGAATTGAGTGAAGTGCCTTTGCGAACCAACTAAGAAAGATGAAAGGTCGTTTGTACCCATGTGCACATGAACTACATGTATCTCCGAACTGGCTTATTTGCAGCACACTTGCATTGCGAATACTTCAATAGCCTACTTAAAGCCAGTGAATCATGTCAACAATAAAGCATGATTATAGCCTCTATGTGGTTCACTGGCAAAGAGTCAATTTGGCCACAGACAATATGTATTGGGTAAACATTTTGGGTTTAATAATCCACAGGGCAAACAGTATTTCCATGACTCACAATCTACAGAGCTGCATTCCTGACATATCCTCAGCTATTCATCCCCGCACCCATGAACAATATCCACATTGCCGAGTACATTCAAATATTATCAAGATCAATATGTTGTGATAGCAGCAAAGCACATACACTCAAATGATACTCAGGAAAATCATTGTGGCATTCCTAGCAAGCAGTGTCAAATGAAAGAGTCAGCTGGCTGATTAAACATTAAATGATCCAATGATGACTCTCACACTGTATTCCTGTTTATAAAAATGAATTTGAAGATCATAACTTGTGTTTGAGCAATGGCTGATGTACAATGTACTATGATAAAGAAACTGTTCTCAAAGTACAAATTCTTCCATTTATATAAATACTCAATAAGGTTATATAATAAATGTACTCCTAGAGCAGTCATTTATGGATTTTAAAAAAATACATAAAAACAACACACTCATTATTAAATCAATATCAAACCTTGGAGGTGGGACCTCCTTCATTTTCACGATACAGGCCAAAAATCTTCTCAAGAACAGCACAATGAATTCATTCGAAAAATTAGCCACCCATGAAGGCCCTTTTTGCAGTCCACATTTCAACCTGTTGCAATTTCATTCTTTTTTTTCACTTGTTAAGAGTGTGTTTGCAGAGATGTGTGAAAGACACATAGACTGTGTGAAGCATGTACGTATGGTGCTCAATCAATCATAACAGCCATACAGTGTACCTCAGCCTCTAGACATTGCATGAACATCGTGTATTAGAAAATAATCATACCATGGAGCTACTCTTGTAGTTGTAGCTCCTTGATCATGTAAATGCTGTAACTAATGTCAACACACACACGCACATTTTTTTTTTGTTTTATAATATTCTTTATTTGAGCTTCATTCAATGTGAAATCCATATTAACAATAAAATTAATACATCCACCAACAAAAAAGAAAGCAGCTGTATTCTTCTTTCTTGTGCTGCTAAATCACTTTTCAACATACAGTACGATATATTTGATTCTTTTTACCAAATCATACTGTTTTTATAAGAGAAATGACATAGAAATCTGCATAATTCTCAGAAAAAGCTATTTTGATCATACATACATTTGATCATACATACATACACATACACACACACACACACACACACAAACAGCAACAATTTCAAGTGTCATTTTCCTTCTTGGGGTATGCGCCATGCTTCGCGGGACATTTCATGAAGCGCATTGTCTGATATTTTTTTTTAGACAAATTTGCTTGCAGTCAATCAGAAGCAAGGATTTCAGTAGCTTATAACATTATTACCAAAAAAAAATCTGTCCAAACATTTCATAAAATGCCCCCCCCCCCAAAAAAAAAAAAAAAAAAAAAAAAAGAGCGAGAGAGAACTGAACAAACTGATAGCTAACAGTATAATACATGAAATGCATGAGAACATCCCTTGGCCTAATATAAACTGAGCTCAAATGAGATCAAAAATAGTATGGCATTGGCAGCCTTCAATGTCTGTAGCCTGGACATGGCTTCCTTCTTGGATGGGAGTAAGGGCGAAGTGGACTATAAACTAGGCACTCTTATCAAGAATTATTGATCATTGTCATGCCCTCGGCAAATAAGATTCTCTCTCATCCGGAATGGGTTTCATGCTTGATTGTTTATCGACAATCAAGACTGCTAGCCTCACATGCTGTCTGACTTCCTGAAAGTATTTATAGCTGTTTCGCTTCCCCTTCTGATCTATAATATACACGTGTACCACACCTCAAAAAAGCTCTGCAAAGTGTCATAGGCATTTTGATATCAATTCACTTTCATCAAAAACTACCTTTATGATTTCAAAAAGCAAAACATCATTTATAAGCATCCATTTCATACTGGCAGACAATGTTATGAATATGGGACAATAATTTCTAAGTGAGCTGGGGAAAAACCTGCTCAGGAGTCCACTACCTTAAGTACCTTGAGGTTGCACATTTGATGTATCATTTTACATTTCAATGATAGACAATACAGTGTGCATAACAGTGATAAGGCAGAAACCCGCATAAACGTGAATATGGCTGGGAAGAATAAAATGTGAAAATTCCATAATGACAACCAATGTAACATTGATGGATTATACAGCATTTCTACATAATATTACCAGTATGCAGAACACAGGACTGACTCTTGATTTTCGATCTTACAAATATTTTTTCCCTTGGATATGAAATTTATTTAGAATCCACAAGCATGATGGCATTTTATACAATTTTAATGAAACTTTTTTCGTATCTACCAGCCTACGTAAAATGTCCAGGTAGACCTTCATGGCTCTTTTCTGCAGATCAAGTGTGTAAAATGATTATAAAATCCATTACTATTGCTACAATTCACTTTTATCATGATGCCTCTGGCAGCTGATATTATTCTAAATCACTTGGCACACTCTTTGTATTAAAGAGAAGTGCATTTGTACATAGTAATTCCCATTCTGCAATGTAGGCTAAATAACTTAAAGGAATTGCATAGTTTTGGTTGAGACCTACAGTTGTATCTTCAGGTTTCTAACTTTTTTTGGTGAGATAATGAGACACCTTTTATGAATATGAAAGAACATGTATGTAATTCCAAGAGGAATTAAATGTTTATTTGATGAAAATTGGTTTTAAAATGGCTGAGATATCCAAAACAGAGCAATCCTAATAAAAGGTGGGACCCACCTTTTATTATGACTTTGTTTTACTTTGTTTTTGGATGTCTCAGCAATTCCAATACCAATTTTCATCAAATAAACTTTGAATTCCTCTTAGAATGGTATGGCCTGTACTATTTCATAGCGGTTTCTTGGTATCTCGCAAAAAGTTAAAAGCCCAATTCTCATCTCCACCAATACTATACTAACCCTTAAATACACTTGACATCAAGACTAAATTTACAGGTGAAGCCATGTTGTGACACTGACTACAGGGAACAGCTAGCCTCCCAAACAGTACAAATTTTATTGATAACAAATTTAAAAGATCATGAGTGTCAAGACAGCGAACCTGGCTGTGATGCTGGTAGTAGGACTGTGTGATGTGAACCACGAGGACCTTGAAAGATGTGGATATGTACACAGTCCAGACTGTTATCATCATTGAGGGAAGATATGAGTTGTTATGTGTTTAGACTGTACTAACTTTGCAAAAACCAGCCTACTTGACCTGTCAATCTCCACTCAGTAAAATGTGTCTGTCCTTGTTCTATCAACAGGGCCCTGTTTTATGAAGAGTTAAATTGATTATATAGTTGATTTCAGCTGTAAGTCTAAGGCAGTCTGTGTGGTAAGGAAATTTAAAATCGATTTTATCTTTTGATAACCCCCCCCCCCCCCATGTTATACCAACAGGAGGCTTAAGAAGTACCTACAGTCTACTACATTGTAAACATTCTTTTAAGGAGACAAGACCTACACTGACTCTACACATTGGCTATCATTTCTTACTGTGAAGAGATGGAATACACATTGCCAATGTCAATCTCATTAGCTGAGGGCTCAACATTAGCAGTGGCCCAATTGCCCAGGGCCACTAAAAATTGGTGTCAGGCCACCAAATTCATATTTTGGTAGCCTTATTGGGCAACTCGAAGTCAAAACGGATTTTGACTTTTGCTTTTATTTCGGAATATTACTATCTTTTTTCAGGCCAGGGGTCTAAATTTCAGTTTTTAGACGCCCAAATGGCCCACCAGACAAAAAAAAAAAAAAGTTAGTGCTGAGCCCTGCATCAGCTGTTATCTCTGCTCACTCAATTGGCTTAATACAGTAATGACTCTGAGCAGATAAACTGTCATTACCCAAGGCTGTACACTAACACTGGTCTGACGGTCCCTGACCGGTAAAAAGCAGTGATGGACCAGTAACTTTTTTTCAGGAATGGACCAGTAAAACAGAGAAAAACTAGGTACCTACTGGACCAACAGACAGGTTAGCCAAGAGGGAAAATGGGTTAGTATGCAGCCCTGCATTACCGTGGTATACCACTGGCTACTATCCTGAGTGAGGTGTGAAGGATATATTTTACAGAATGGGTTATGAGAGGTCACACAGGAAAACTGCCTCAAGAAAATAAACTATGGGCCTACATTGCGTACATTATTAAACTGTCTTTACAAATAATCAGAGATAGTAGCAATAAAATGGCATTTGAATCTGTGAATCTTGAAAATACATGTATAGCTACATACTTGCACAGTTGAAGTTGCCTGAAAGTGAATTTCAGAAATTTACAAATTTAAAGTATGCTCAGAAGTATAATGGTTGGAAAGTAAAGCAAAAAGACAAAAAAACAAGCAAATGCAAAAACAAAAACAAAAACAATAGGGCTTAAATCAAATCCCCCCCCCAAAAAAAAAAAAAAATTGTAAAATGATAGCATGAGTATCCAATTTGTTTTCATATAAACATGCCAACATACCATTCTTCATTAGTAAACACTGTATGCATGGATGAACATAATCTATCTTAGATGGTGTGAAACATCTAACTTTAAAGGGGCATAGTCCCAGTAGTGTACGTAGATGGCGCTGTTGATGCTACCGCCGATCACCGTTAGCATTGATACGAAGATTGCCGAAATTGAGCTGTCATCAAGAGTAAAGCGCATAGGTGTTGCTAAGTAACGTTGCCTTCGTTGTCTTCTCTGCGCATCACGCAGCTGTAGTAATGCCAGGGTGCTTGCATATGTGCTTCTTATTATGACATCACAAAAGAAATTTGCTATTTAGCTGTCATCCCCCCGAGCCGAATCATGAACCGAACTGTGATCGGACCACTGACACATGGGATCGGACTTCTTCGGACTCGGGAAAGTGGGCCAAAGCGTAAGCGCCCAAGAGAAGTCGATAGCATAGGTCTCTATAGGAAACTTGCGCCGTGCGCCCGCGTACACATTTGACTAAAACACCGGGACCATGCACCTTTAATTGTGAAAGTATTGACATCTCCCACTCAACTGTTCTCTCAATGACGATTTGAGGTGGCAAAATGTTCGAAGCAGACTAACCTCATGAATCATAGTACCGGTAAGTTTTCACTCAACTTTTACCAATAGGCCCTATATCCATTTTACTCCATTCACACAATACTTATCCCCCTTTTAGGTACATATCCATGTATTTATGGCCTCTCATCTAGGGGAAAAAAAAAAGTTTTCACACACTTTGCAGGGAACAATTAACAGCTTCAGTTCTTAAATAGGCCTACTTCAATAATACTGTTAAATGACCCACTCTTCCCATCTGAGTGAATACAAGCCAAAAAACAAAACAAAACAAAACAAAACAACAACAACAAAACAGTGCCGGAATATACTAAACAAACACATACTGTAATTATAATCTCTTTCAGCCCCTTCAACCATTCTAGCACTAAACTATGTAGGACTTGAACAGTAGGCGTGTCTTCATCAGCCCGAAGTTCAAACTAGCGGGACATTTTGCGGTCTTAGAAAATAGCCCGATACAGCGAATGTCCGTCCTCATCAGCTCGAACAGCCTGCTTCGGGAAATTAGTCCGAAAATTGACGCATGCGCACTTTGCAATATTACTCTGCCTGGCTCGCGGTTCGAAAGTGGATTTCCCCGCTCAAAATCGCCTATATCACCGTATGTACGATTCTACAACCAGGGAGGTGAGCAGTACAGCAAATTCTCTCCAAAGGGATATTAATAACGCTACTCTTTCTTCTGTCCAGTGAGGCATCTTACATGAAATTAACAAATTGCAATGTTTAAACAAATCCAAAATGCACACAATCTGCAAGAATCTTCAGCTAAGGTAGAGTGGACCAGAAGAAGAAGTTAAAAAAAAAAAAAACAGCTAGCATGCACGGCACTAAGTTTTAATAGGGGGGTGAGAGAAATCACCTCCCTGGTTTTAAAGATGACAACAACAGTAGGCCTATAGTACACACATGTGATCCTTGAATACACCGTGCGTGTAATGTACTATACCAGGGATCTCGCCAGCGTATATCACCCTTGTCGGCCCCGACAAGCGTGCGGTTTGAAGAAGCAATTGCCGACAAGGGTAAAACTTGCCGACAAGGGTAACACCACGCGTGAACTTGCCGACAAGGGTAACTTGCTTGACGAGCTAAGTTCGGACCAATTTCTCGCCTTTTTCAGTCTTTATTATCTGGCTAGAAAAGAAGCTAGATGTGGAAAGCAGCAGCAGTTTACATACTTATACAAGTGCAACAATTTACCTACGCAGTCATCGCACCTATCACAACAACGCGGCTCAACAGAGCGACGTACTAGCTGATACCAGGGAGGTCTCACCTCCCTGCTGATACACACCACATCACACACTTGCTCACTCACATGCGCTCTGATTTGGGATCCACACACACATGCACAAGCACCCAGCCGGCCACTTACAGCCGCCTGTGCGTGTACAACGGTACAGTGTATTGTGAGAGGGAGAGAGAGGACGGAAAGAGAGGGTTGGAGGCCGAAGGAGGCTGAGGAAGGCTGACACGTGCTCGCTTGTTGTCACGCTTGTTGTCGGGTTACGCAAAAACAAACGATATGAAATGCATGCCCAACTCCGCCAAAGGTTGTATTTTTTTTTTTTTTGGCTGCTTTGGTTTGTTTGTTAGTTTGTCTGCCTGTCGGTCTCTTTTTTCGCAAAATAAGTCAAAATTTGGGAACAGATTAGGATGAAATTTTCAGGAACAGTTGGTTGGTAAAATGGCGCAATGAACAGATGATTAAATTTTGATAGTGAGCAGGATTTATAATACCACCGAAATTCACCGCCAGGATCCGGGATCTTTAGACTTTGTTTCGTATATTTGAAAGGATTCGTATCAATTCTTTAGGAAGCTGGCCATCGGCAATGACGCAAAATTAGATGCGTTCAAAGCATTGCCGCAGAGAGAAAATTAACTCCATTTTTCGTTAAAAAAAGAAAAGAAAAAAGAACTTGCGATGGAGTAAGCAAATGCAAATTGTTATTATTTAGGTTTTGGTAGTTTCAGTGGGTTATTTTTTTTTTTTAATCTAAAAAGCCATGCGTTCCATTTTAGCCTTTTCAATTTCTATGGATTTGTAAACGTCATTCGTGAATATTCCATTTTCCTTCTCCGGGCCGAAATTTATAGTAATTCTGTCATGATGGTCTTTCAAGTTCAACGTATACGTAATGCTCCACGTGCTTCTGGCTTGGGTTTGTTAAAAGGTGGGTTAGGGGGCCTTCACGGGCAGAAAATAAATGATGATCATTCATCAATGTTCCCAGTTGGTTTACATGCTATGTACACGCTGTTTACGACCACTGAAGCAAGGTGGCAGTACGCGCGACATTCTTTATCTGACACCTGGCTTTCGTGGAAATTTCATGGAAATTTCCACAAGCCATGATATCAAGTTTCCCCACTGCTTGAGGTCGTGCTTTTTTTTATTCTTCATTACGAACATCAATTTGTTCAACTTGAAAAGTGTAGATAATTTGCTTTGAGGACGTGTTTCTTTCTTCTTCTTTTTTTTTTTTCATTGCAGCATCGGTAACATTTTGTTTTGTTCATCGTCCCTGCATGGCAGGGGTTCATGGGAGGAGAACGATAGGAATGACTGGGGAGAAAATAAACTGAAAGAAGGAAGCATCTTTTGAGCGAGCTGTCTTTGTTTTTCTCTACACCAGCATCAGTTATCGCCACCAAGATTCATTTTTTTTCGTTACTCCGACAGATTAATGATAAAATGATGCTAGATTCTTTATTCTGAAGGTTCGTTAATCCAAAAATGATTAAGAAAAAATGTCCGTTCATTTCACGACGAAATCAGTTTTGTTATTTCGAACGTTCTGCCAGTGAAATTTCGGAATAAAACGACGGCACAAAACAGCGTGTTTTCGTACTCTAAGGGTCTGTTATTCCGACAGAAGTAGTAATGATGAAATAATAAATTGTAGATTCTTTATTCTGAAGGTTCGTTAACCGAAAATTGAATAAAGAAAAATGTCCGTAAATTTCAAAACGAAATCAGTACGTCATTTCAAACGTTTTGCCAGTGAAATTTGGGAATAAAACGACTGCCCCAAAACACTCAGTTGCAGTTTTCTTACTCTGAGGGTTCGTTACTCCGACAGATTAATGATAAAATAATGCTAGATTCCCTATTCTGAAGGTTCGTTAATCCAAAAAATGATTAAAAAAAAATGTCCGTTCATTTCACAACGAAATCAGTTTTGTTATTTCGAACGTTTCTGTCAGTGAAATTTCGGAATAAAACGACGGCACAAAACAGCGTGTTTTCGTACTCTATAAGGGTCTGTTATTCCGACAGAAGTAGTAATGATGAAATAATAATAGATTCTTTATTCTGAAGGTTCGTTAACCGAAAATTGAATAAAGAAAAATGTCCGTAAATTTCAAAACGAAATCAGTACGTCATTTCAAACGTTTTGCCAGTGAAATTTGGAATAAAACTGCCCAAAAAACAGTTGCACTTTTCTTACTCTTAGGGTTCGTTACTCCGACAGATAAATGAAAAAATAATGCTATATTCCTTATTCTGAAGGTTCGTTAATCCAAAAATGATTTTAAAAAATGTCCGTTCATTTCACAACGAAATCACTTTTGTTATTTCGAACGTTTCCGTCAGTGAAATTTCAGAATAAAACGACGGCCCCAAAACGGTTACAGTTTTCTTTTACTCTGAAGGTTCGTTACTGCGAAAGAATAACGATATAGATTCTTAATTCTGAACGATCGTTAATCGGAAAACGATAAAGAAGAAATGAAAACGGTTACAGTTTTCTTACCCTCAGGGTTCGTTACTCCGAAAGAATAATGGCAAAATAATACTCTACATTCTTAATTCTGAATGACCGTTAATAGAAAACTTATAAAGGAGAAAATATTCGTTTATATCCAAACGAAATCAGTTTTGTTATTTCGAATGTTCTGCCAGTATAATTTCGGAATACAACAACGGCCCCAAAAGGGTGTTTTCTTATTCTGAAGCAATCACGATGATAGATGATAGATTCCTTTCTGAAGGTTCGTTGATCGGAAAATAAAAAATAAAAAATGTTTGTTAATCTTCGAACGAAATCAGTTTTATTTTGAACATTCATCTGTAGTACCGACCTTTGGTGTTCTTGTTGTTTTCGATTACAAACCTTCGAAGTACTCATGAATCGTTTCATTTTATGATTAAACAAACCTTCGGAATAATGACCATCATTACATTTTTGTATGATATCTCTTTGATGTCACGGCCAAACTACCGCAGTATACCCAGAAAGGAAAGTGCAACCATGTCCCGAAAGTTCTCGATCGCTTCTCGCGCATCTGCATGCAATGGGCCTACCACGTGGTCGAGCAGACGGCGAGAAAGCAACACGGCGCGCGTAGTTGCGATGCAGAGACGGCTAATTATTGCAACAGTGAAACAGGAAAGGCCTAAAAGAAATCGGAACCTCCACCATCGGCACTTACTTCTCTTTCATTTATTATTTAGGAACTGCCGCTAACAAAATGTATGGAGTTTCTGCATTGTGTCTGTGAGAATATGCCCCTCACAACGTTCATTACATCTCCGTGAAAATGTCGCATTTAGTGGCATTTTAGCGGCGATTCATCTGTGTTGTATTGAGCATTAGCGAAGGCTTCCGCGCTTCGCGCGGGAGGGGGAACCCCCCTCCCCTACCCACCCCCAGAACAGCGCGCATAAATGCCGACAAGCGTGAAGAAATTCCTGGCGAGAACCCTGTATACACAATCACTAGCTGCTTGTACATGCGCTTTCCATTGCCAGCTGGCTAACCAGAAGCGTGGAGGGATCAAAAAAATTTCGGGCTGGTGGAGACGCACCCAAGATAGCGCGCTATTTCACGAATTAGCGCTCTAGTTGACGAACTAGACCATGATTTTGGGGGAAATTTTCCCGATCAAATAGCGCGCTATCTGCGTCTTCACTACACAGATAGCGCGCTATTTTGACATCGGACTAGTTTGGTAACCGCAAGATAGCGCGCTATTTTGAAACTTCGGGCTGGTGAAGACACGCCTAGTATGTCAAGAAGAACACCAGCACTCAAACTGGGTCATAAAATGCAATTGGCAAACGACGCTATCATGGTATTGCCAACACATTTCATGCATCACTGTCCACACACTGTGTCTGTTCACTAGGCTGCTGCATCATTTGAAATGAAACGTTACCTGTATTGTCTATCAGTTAGATTAACTGGCACACCTTGCCAGGTCTTCACAAAGCAAATACGGTACTCTCTGAAATATTTGAACTTCCTATGTTTGCCACTGCTCATCCTCCACAGTTCTATTAGCACAGAATACATAATATGCATTTTACGAATAGCACACAATGCCTCTCTCTCTCTCTTTCATTCAGTAGTGTGTATTCAAAAATTACAAAGAGATACATCTGTACTTTTGTGGCAAACAATGTAGGACCTACATAGAAACCTGAATTAGAACACTACTTCTGCCATCACATTGCAAGTACAAATGTATACATTGTACCTTTGCACTTTAAAGGACAAGTTTACCTTCATAAACATAAGGATTGAGAGAATGCAAAAATATTAGTAGAACACATCAGTGAAAGTTTGAGGAAAATTGGACAATCGATGCAAAAGTTATGAATTTTTAAAATTTTTGTGTTGGAACCGCTGGATGAGGAGACTACTACAGCTTGTGAGTCATATGCGTACAACAGTATAAAGAAAATGTAAAAGAAAATTCAACATATTTTCACTTTTTTCGCATAATAAAAGAGCTCTTGACTTGCCTCTTTCTAAAGGCAGGGGGAATAATATTGCCCATAACATTTGTCGGTAACGAGTCAGGGGAATGTGTACTTTTTTCAAAAGATGGAATTTTGTGAAATTCTCTTTATATTTTCCTTATATTGTTGTACGCAAGTTATTCATACACTGCAGTAGTCTTCTCATCCAGCGGTTGCTGCACAAAAATTTTAAAAATTCATAACTTTTGAACGGATTGTCTGATTTTCCTCAAACTTTCAATGATGTGTTCTACTAATTCTAATATTGCTACATTCTCTCAATCCTTACGTTTATAAAGGTGAACTTGTCCTTTAATTTTCCAAAACTGCACAGAATTTGACTCTTAGTACAGACATTTGATATTAACATTTTTCTGCCAGATACTGAGTTGGACTATCTATATTTGTAAATTATCATACATAAGACAGTTTTCCCTGATGTTCAGATTGAGAATATTTCTAATCAAATCAGCAGTTGTCTACCATGTAGAAAGATATTAGATCAGTCATTCACCAAATCTACAATTATTGTACCTCCCCCTTTTTTCTTTTTCTTTTTTTTTTCTTTCTTTTTTACCACAATGTGACTGTGAGGATTTAAATTAATGATGTGTGTATTTGATATGATACAGTCTGTAACAACTTGCTTGCGAATCAAGAATCATCTACCTTCTCATACAGAGAATGACATGTCACTATCAAACTTATAGTATGGTACAGTGTATACTATTTATAGATGACTTGACACAATGAACAGGTCTGTATGCCATTCTCATTATACACTGGATGGTGGTTCACATTACACATACTATGATCCTAATCCACTTGACACTCATTTCTGTTGCATGGAGAGCCAGTTAGGATATCAACAATCTGAAGGATTTATTACAGGGAGAATGTAGCTTCCTCCCAGAGTGGCAAATCATTCCATCCTGTTTAGCAATCAGGCTTTGTGGCACACTCAGGAGTCCACGTACACCTCTAATTAAAGGTCTTACAGTCATCGCTCAGCTGTAAGACATCCCTGGCTTCTCAAATGGCTCTTTGCACACTTCTACCTTCGGTGATGACTTTGTTTGAAACACTGAATACCCATGCATTTAGGGTACTGCAACTGCTGTTACAGAAGCTGAATGTTATTTAATGTTATTTTTCATTGAACAATATTATACACTGTAGGCCTACCATGGATGCATCACAATAATCAGCATACTTACTAATACACACACATGCAGCTAGACAACAACTGATCAGCTGTAAAGTATTCTAATTTTGGAGTAAACTGGGATGACTTCAATTGTTTTCATAACTGGCAATTAGTGGTATGATGTTTGCAATTATTTTCATGATAAACATGGGGCCAATACAGAAATACATACAAGAAAGCTCTGAGAATATAAATTGTAGGTCTGCTTTAATTCCTTAAATGCCACAGCTAAGCCTATAAGTACATGAACACATGAAGCTTGAGCTCTTGATGAGGGTGTCATTATCATTTATATCAATATTTGGTGAAAAGGAGAGGGTTGTGGGTACATAGATTGTTTGTATGGAACCTTTAAAACATCATGATGTGGCAAGGATCAGGAATACACACTGTGCAGTCACCTTGGGAACGTTCTACACAGTCCTTCCTTACATGAATCAGCAAAGCTTTCTCTGAACAGCCAACAACAGACACAAACCTGTAGATTTATGCATTTATTTTGATATTTTGTCTGTGTCTTCTATGAGAGGTAGGAGACAATTGCAGCCAAAAGAGGCTTGTGAAAAATAACTTTTCTTCAAAATAAAATGCAAACAGAGGAAAAAATGATTGTGACAATTCATCCCCAAAATATTATCAATTCCATTTGCTACATGAACAGATCTGTACATGCATGCTATTAAACAAACACTGAAATTCCATGGGATCAACTGCTTGTGATATAATAATCTAGGATGTGCATAATCTTCAAGAGATCTTACTAATCCGATTGAAGTGAGTTCTGTATTCCTATGCATGAATTATTGTGACAATCAAGCAAGACATTGCAAAGCATGTGATTATGACACACAAACAAGCAATGTACAGCTGCCATAATTTGCAACAGGTAAAGGCATTACTACTGACTGGGAACAAAATTAAAGGCATAATTTACCCTTTGCAGATGAAACAGAAACCCGGTATTAGTGCTTTAAAATAGTTCTAAAATGTGAGTTAGGGATAGAAACAACCACTGTAAAAATTTGAATCAGTTATCAATTTATATTGTTAAATACATAAAATGTGAACAATATTTATAATAAGAATGCTTCCAGACTAAACTGTCTACAGTTATGATTTATTGAAAAAAATGTTGATATCTCCTTATATTTTAGGCTTTATTGTGAAAATTTTACATGGTACATGTAGGATGTTTTGTGATACAACAAACAGGTCTACACATATGCATCAAATGTGATATCTTGAACATTTTTTAAATCACTGCTCCGAAAGGTAAACTGGACCTTTAATCACTTGTGGCGATGACTTTTGAATGAAGAATAAAATGTATGCTTGCAGACAGTGTTATTCATTCAGTCTTATCTTAAGAGTCAATAGTCTGCCTCATAAAGCACATGTCAGTGTAGTAAAGTTTGCAAACTACTGTACTTTCTCCCTAATGAGGATACTGAACGTTACCAAGGAAGCTAGCCGATTATGAGGAAATGACATCACACCGCGACGAAACTTGAGGTCATGTGGTTAGTCAAAAAAAGTGACGTATTTCATTCACTGGCCTTACACGAAGATATCATCAAATACACTGTACCACACATCATCCTATCACATACACTCTTGTCACTCTGTTACAAAGGTGCAGGGAAATTCTATGATAGAATCTACTGAGCTAAAAAAGACATCTCTCTCTAGAGGGATAATGCATTTCCCTCAGTGGCCCAGACTCAACAAACATACAAGATTTCACAAATGAGACACAAAGGAATCATCCTTAGGACTACATATTGACAACTCTTGATGTAGGTTTAGGGTTTCCTCAACATGCTTCATTCTTCATACCAGAACTTAATCCTTTCAAAAGGAAACCAAATGTAAGTACATCAATCTCTGCTGACATTTTCGTCAACAGAGATTATTTATTGTTGGTAGGTTGAGTTGGGTTCTTTTCTTCTTCTTTTTTGTCCAACTACAGAGTATTTCAAGAGACTTTCATGACACACAAAAGGTCTCCATCCATCTTGGGATGAAAACACTTCAATCACACACGCAGTACCTCTATCTTAGACCATATCCTTTCTTCACACCGAGAGTGACAATACAGTACGTGACATTAACACACTGACCCACTGACCGCATCCCAGGGCACATTGGTAAACATGGATGACGAGGCAGGCTTTGACTGGTGACTGACGCACCTGCTTTTTTTTTTAGCCAAGAAAAGTTTTTATGCAATGTCCTGTAGCAACAAAGATCGAGCAAATTATCAAATAACTTTGGAACTTGCCAAAAACTAGGTTGCGGTAAATACTTTGTATGCAAGTTTGCATGTGATATCCTTTATATGTCATATACATCCAACAATGGCAACCGTTAGTATGTCAGGCCATACAACTGTTATAAACTTGGTTATAAATTTATGTTTATCTAGCAGCTAACCTGGGATATGAGTTAGAAAAATATATATATCATCATTTGAAAAGTTTACAGTCAACTGAAGGGAAAGCACACAAATGCATGTTGAAACAAAAACTAACACAAGAAGCATAATTACATGAATAACAGACTGCAACAAATTGGGATGAATGTTTGAATTTGGCAGTCTAGTGGGTGATGAGATCCTCTTCCAGAATCCATACAAAGCCATCTTGGTCATGTGACTAACTTTAGACTACGACATGAAAAGTTGTTGATATTGAAGAAATGTCAAGGACGCTAGCAAGCAAATGGATCTTGGTTATTATCAAAGTCAGAATCAATGCCTGCTTTCTCGTGTCCCTTCACACAGTCAATGATACATACAGTTGTATGCATCAATCACCAAGCAACAGTCATCTTCACTGCAGGTGTCATCACATGATACAATAGCAGACTCCAGAACCTAATTATCATTGATCTGTCAATTTAAATTCCAATTCATATGCCTAATTGCATATGGGCTATTCCACAGGTTGGTGGACATGAGCTTAAAAATTCAAATTCAATATTTTTCTGTGTTATTTTCATTTTTAGTCCTTCATACATGATATTTTCAGGAACCAAAAATAAAAAGTTAATTTTCATATGTTTACTTTGGGAAAAAATGGTTGAAAGTTGTGACTTCCATTCTCTCCCAAAATACAAGAAAAATAGTGAAAAATGGAATATGGCATATTACCATTTCATTACTGCAACATCATACCAGTTTATTCATTTCTGAATTTTAGAAGACTCAAATTTCGTAAAATACACAACAGCTTTTCAAGTAAATTTGCAGAACTCGTTCAAAAATAAATATTGTAACCCACTTACGTGATGTAACGTGAGTAACCGAAAAAACTGACTTTGTTTTCTGAGAGAAAAATTCTTCACATTAAATTGGTGGGATTTGAAATTCTCTTCCTTCAAACAAACTTTGACAAGGTGATGACTATCAAAATCACAACAAAATACTAATCTTTATAAAAATGATGAAGAAAAACTGTAACGTGAGTAACCTTGTAACGTGAGTAACCATTTTGTAACGTGAGTAACCAGCAAAAATTATGAATTTAGGTAACATTTACTGTGGGATGGCAAATTTTAAGTCACGTGGTAAGCTTTGAAGTTATTTTTGGTTAATTAAAAGTGAAATGAGAGTACCCCTCTCTGATGTGACTCTTTCCTCATCAAAAATAAACAAATAATTAAATAAATATAAGCTTGGTACATGGCATTGTCAATTTTGGAAACGCATGCTCTTTTCTACAAGGTGTTCCCAGACATCAAAGTGGGAAAGTATAAGTAAAATTTACTGAACTTTGTCTCGATCATGTCCAACTTTCAGACAAGCTTCCCCACTATGTTTGTTTTTAAGATTATATGTAAATATCACGAGAACTTCATCATGTAAATTAGTGCTCTTCACAAAGTATCATCACCATGTCCCATTCTGCATGAGCTCCCAGAGATCTAGAGATTCTTGTGTACATAGTGAACCTACACGTAAGTGAGCACGCTGGATGAATGAGTGCAATTTGTGCAAGGATGGTGGAGATTCATAAGAATCATGAACTCTGACAGTGCTGGTACCCAGCAGTACATTTGGAAAACTGTGCACAGAAGACAATGATAAATGAAAGCTGTTGAGGAGAGCACCACACATGACCTAGTCGATTACAACATACTGTAGTTTGGTGCCTCAGTTCCTCCAACATAACAAGCGTCACCAGGCATATGAGGACCAGACATGCAACCAGACAACCAACAATAATTATCCTAAAGAAGCCCTCATTTAGGTTCATTTCAGCAAAAAAAATTACACCTGTGTTGCTCAAGATAAGATCCAGAGTACCTACTGGAATCAAAGGCAGGTTAGTCTTTTTTACAGTGGCAGTGTGGCATTCTGGGTCTCAGCACTCCCACATCAACACATCAGACAATCTTGCCCACAGAAAAGGAAACGGTGCTGGATGGCTTACCAGATCATGTGAAAAAGGATTTCTCTGGTCAGATGGCCCAGCATCATAATTAAAAAACAGAAACATTGCAGCATCACTGTACACACTGTATAGATAAACTTTAGATTTAGTGGAACTTTTTAGACACATCCCGTGGCCAGTGACTAGTGGACAGGATAGATATTGTGAAACATCAAATGTGGGGTAAAGTAAGGATCAGAAAAGCTAATATATATGTGTGATGCTACTACATTTGTTGCTGCAGTTAAGGGCATGAAGGGTGTAACAGTGGCAGTCCTGTCACAAGCTGAGATGAAGGCTAGAAATTTTCTTCATATTGGTGTCATACTGTATATGAAGCCACACAGCCCATTCCAGGAATCACAAGCATAAATCGTATCTATTTTTTAAAAAGCTGAGGAGATCTCAAAATTCCTGATTTCTGCGGATGCAGCAAGTCAAGTTTAACCAGACTCAGAGGAGGCACAAGAGAGCCCATCTATCTATTAGAGACTGGTAGGCTATACAGTGGAGTAAGACAGAAGAATGTATCCGGGAGAAGTATAATTGCTGTTGGCCAAGAGAAGAACTACATATCAAGTATTGTACACTGTATCTGTAATGGAGCAAGTTGGGATATATTGGAAATGGCCCAACCCTTGTAATCTTTTACATGAAATAGAAGATATTTAATGGAAAAAACCACTGCAGATGCACCAGCTATCAATATTGACAATAATTGTGGACACTTTAACTTTCAATACAAACACATTTATCAGCTGGATAGTCAAAATGCAGGTTAAATGACATGGACAGTATCAAGAAATGAGAGCTCAATGTGAGCTCATTTGTTTGCGAGTTTTTTCATATTATTTGCAAAGCCCATGCCAGAACTCATACAGTATAGTAAATACATAAATAGCATACTGTCCAATTTAGTTAAAGAGTGAAGGAAACCTACTCAGAATGTTATCTTTAAACATAAACTGGTCTCTGATATCCTACACACATTATTTCAGAAAAAGAAACTTGAATGCTACACACATTATTAATTTTTTTGTGACGTTTATATTGAGGACCATACATGGACAAAATGTAACGTGAGTAACCGTAACGTGAGTAGTAACCACCTTTTCTGCACCCCAAGAAAAAACCATGCGTTCGTTATTTTACATACTATATACAAAGTTTGTCTCCCTACTGTACTTCTTTGAAATGGATATAATTAACTTTCATAAAGGCTTGGTATGAGGACACTTTTCACTTTTGTCGACTTTTCATTTTATGCATACATGTCCAAATCGTGTAACGTGAGTAACCGACACATTTTAAAGATTTGCCAGGAGCATATCAAAATTTCTCAAGTTTTGTTTTTATACAAAGGATAGTCAGACCGTATACTTTGTTGTGATAAAAAGTTGTTTGGTTCATATCTATAATAAGGGAGTTACAGCTCCAGGAATGAGTGAAGGTTTCTCCAAGTGTAACGTGAGTAACCGTGGAATAGCCCATAGATATATATGTCAACAATGTCTATGTCTCCAATAATTTTTTACTTTTTGATTGGTCCATCTGGCATAATTTAGCATTTTCTATACCACATCAAATTGGACTTCACAGTATGACTGTTCAACTTTTCTGCTTTTTGATTGTTTGGACGGAATCTTAGTGACCATTAACACTGCCAGTGAACTGAACAATCAACGAAAAAAGACAAGATGCCCAGGGTACATGATAGCTTTGCTCCTCTACAGTGATTCCCAAGCCTGTAATGTATAGAAACCTTTATAATCAATGTAGAAAGACACTGCCTTCAATAAAGACCTGAGAATGCACAGCCTCCTCACAGGGATTACCAGTTGTATTGTACCCACCAGACTGCATGCTCCAGTAATCAATAGAGGATAAAAGAAAAAAGACAATAACTAAGCCTACTGTTTATGCTGGGGTGAAGCCACTTTTGATACCCTTGGTGTCGTCTTCCAAAATCAAGATTCAAACCTTATGATTGCAGTCTACATGTACAGTTATCATAAAACATTGATAAATGTTTAATATATACATAATGTTGCATCTGATTCTCACTTCAATTCTTCCTGCAGATTTATATCAAAAATACTGTATATCGGAGGGAAATTCCTACACTGTAACTGTTAGAGCAAATACTGTCACCATTGCCTAGGATTGGGACAACTATGGTGTCTCAGACTGACTAATAAAAGGGTCAGAAACTGAATCTTTCATTCAAATGCTATACAACATAAACTTCAAAACATGGGCCATGACATCACACTGTAGCCAGCACACACACACACACACAATGTGTTGTTTACAATACAAGCTCAGAGCGTGTAAACATGCACAGGCTCTTTCATTATGCACTCACCAGAGACCAACGAGATACCAAGACCACTGGCACTGCACTGCACTGACTGCACTGCCACTTGTATGATCACTATGCTTGTATCCGTACTCTTTATGACGATTGATATAAAAGTGAATTTCTCTTTCTATAATTTAGAAAATGAAGGTTTCTGCTTAAATACCCGAGTACTGATACTGTATCTAGCCCTACTGACTAAACAAAAAAAGAAGAAATAAAGAATAAAAAATAAAGATCTTCTACTTCAAACCTGGAATATTTCATAATGTAGACATTTCTAGTTTTGTCCACTTAACTAACACACAACCTATGAGTCTGTGACATACAGTATATGAGTACTGTAGTCATAAGAATGTAGAGTCTTGACTTCCATAATAAATGCATAAAAAGACATAAAAGGGGGGGGGCACCCGGTACAGTCCTCCCCGGATCCACCAACCTGTAAATTAAAAACAGCTATTATCAAAATGATAGACCTATTTATGTTACAAACAAAACATGTTTTCATTCTTAAAGGACACCAAAACCCAAACAGCTGAATGGATTGAATGAAAACAGCAACAGATTAGACTGTCTAGAAGTAGAACACATCAGTGAAAGTTTGGAGGAAAATCAAATGAAGCAAAAGTCATTAATTTTTTTACAGTTTATTTTGCATCAATTGTCTGATTTTCCTAGTAAAACTTTCATTGATGTGCTCTACTACTAACGTTGCTGCTTTCACTCAATCCACAGTTGTCTTTGGGTTTTGGTTTCCTTTAAGGCAGCCTTCCTTTAATCCAAACTGTCATCATCACTGATCAGACCGCGCACTGTCAATATCAATCATCCAATAAAATCATGACTCATGTGGAATTTCTTTAATTCTAATGATTGATGTCAGTAGGATTTAATAGCATTTCTACTAGCGTTAGATCGTAAGAAGGAGCGTGATCTTACCTATCAGTCAACTTCTTTTGCGGAAGAAATGGACTTTCCGGACTTCTCACGTTTTTCTGCTTCATGCTGACGGTGAGTGTGTCTCAACGAAATCGTGCAATGTTTTGAGAATCATGAATGCAAATTTACAGCACGGCACACGGTTGAAGGCTTGAAGCTTGATTGAGGTGTGGAGTCCGAACTGTCGACTGGGCGTCGCAGCGGAGCGGGTATAGTCCTCCAGCCGAGGCGATCCGGTATAGTAGACCGACGCGCAACCGCTCACACTGCACCGCTGGCTCTGCTCAGCACTCCACAAAATCTGGGAACGTTTGAATACAAACTGCGCTGATGACAACGGCTGGGCGTGTTTCTCACAATGCAGTCACGACGAGGGAGCTATAAAGTCAGGAAATACGGACGTCTCAAGCGAATAAGGCGAATGTACGCACATTCCTAATATTTCAAAGCAAAACATAAGTTGGATTCTAGTTCGTTTGCATATGTACGTTGCAGTACGAGTACGCGAGAGTGCAGTGTGGGTTGTACGTACGTAAGGTGGACATGCATGAGAAACGGAACGCGACGCGATTACCAAAAGGTCGTCGTTCTGCATACAGTTGACATTCGAATATTGTTTATAGCGCAAGACTACTCGCGCCAGTCGGGCACGCACGCAACCATCCCGCTAGCGCTATTATCAGTTAACATTACCGGCGTTCGCAGTTACTCTTGCGCTATACATTCTCCAGATACTCGTAGCGGCAAGCTCACAAACATAATAACCCTAATCCTAATCCTCACATCAAACTATTTTTAAACCAAACATAATATATCACAACCCATCCCTAACCCTAAAGTCCTTAGAGAAAATAAAACCGGAGCTATTCTGTATTCGCGGTACAAAGTTTGAGCAGTCATGTCACCATTGTACGAGCATGTCTTTTCACTATTTTCAAATTTGATTTATTTTGCTTTAATCATTATTTTTTAGCTTTATTCATCGACAAAGAAATCGATCTTTGCAAGATGCATACTTGTATTAAGATTTAAAAGATAATCTATTATTGTTATTATCATTATTATCATTATTATTATCATTATTCAAAAGGAAATAGGAAGAAAATATTAACAAAACATTACTCATATGAACTGAGAACATGTAGCTGCTTCAGTCTGACAAACGCTATCTTGAAAACTAAATACATTGCACAGCTTTACGCTGCATTTAATAAAAACAGTCTGTTGGGGTAACCTTTTCCCTGCAGCACTCATATTGAACACAATAATCTATATTTTCTGTTATGACTCAAACGCGGCACACTCCTAGTGGAATCATCTGTACATGAGCAAGGGAGTTCCCACTTCCCTAGCTGGTATAACGAAGCTATACACTCTATTGGAGTTTCCGATGAAAGCCTTCGCTGGTTTGAATTACTCTTGTCTGGTCGACAAATATACGTACATACTTTTGTAATGCAATGTCGGATCCCCTGGAAGCCGGAGTACCAAGGTTCCATTTTGGGGCATCTCCTCTTTACAATCTATATCAATGACATTGTCAAACAGATTGAAGTGTGCAGTGTATCATCTTTATGCAGATGACACTCATATTCTATACTTTTCTCATTCTGATATTAATCAAATTCAGGGGCGGATCCAGGAATGGGGGGGGGGCGTGACTAATATTTCTGGTGGCACTTCCGGGTTTTATTTCATGTTTTTCTTTTTATTTCTTTTGTTTTTCACGAAAAATAAAGGGGGGGCGTGCGCCGGTTGCGCCCCCCCCCCCCCTCTGGATCCGCCACTGAAATTGAACAGGCTATCAACATTGATTTGAATGGCATCAATAGATGGATGTGTTTAAATAAGTTGAGTTCGAATGTTGATAAAACTGAATGTTTGTTGATAGGATCACCCGCAATGTTAAAACGATGCAATATGATCAATATACAGGTAAATGGTAAGCGTACTCAGTCCAAACAAACAGTGAAATATCTCGGAGTTAAATTGATCAAGAATTAAAATGGAATATTCATACAGAAATGTTATGTTTGAAGATAAGTAATTTAATAAGGTATTTGGGTCGTCTCCGTTTCAATTTAAATGAGCAAAGTATGAGGATAATTTACAACTCTATAATCAAACCTTTGTTTGATTATGCAGATGTACTTTATGATTCTGCCCATAAGAATTATACTGATCGATTGCAGAAATTACAGAATATAGAGCGGGGAGAATGATCCAGAGAGTCAGTCCGTATATGCATATTTCGAATCAGGTTATTCATCAGACACTAAATTAGGAATCCTTAAAAAACACGCCGTTTAAAACATATGGTACTCTTCTAAATTTCAGCGCTCCTTATTTATTGGGCCTGTTTGATTTTGTATCTCATCAATATTCTTTACGATCTTATGGAAGATTAACGCTGTCAAAGCCTAGAATAGAATTTGTAGACGCATGTTCGCGTATCGTGGGGCATCCATGTACAAATGATACTGTTCCCTTGGATATAGCATCTTCATCATCATGCAAAGAAAGCAATAAATAATTATGTTTTACACTGGATGTTATGATAATGATCACGTACACCTCTGTATTATGTTAATGATCATGGGGAGGGTTGTGCAATGGGTGGGGAGGGTATATTGGTAGTAAGGTATAGGGGAGTACCATTTTCACAAGTTGTTTTTTTTTGTAATGTTGTTTTAGTTGATTTTGTACTGATGTATCATTTTTTTGTTCGTATCACATTCAAGTAAAAGTGTGTGTATAATTAGTTTTATTGTATCGAGTTTCGATTATTGTAATTTTTCATGTGAAGTTGGACCCCTGAAAAAGACCAGCACGGCCATGAAGGCCGAGCTGGGCAGGGCAATCCATCCGTTTTCTTTCAGTTATATATCCCAGTTGTATTGTATCATTGTTATTTTTGTGATTTTACGGTGAATATGATAAACAAACAAACGAGGTCCTTGCATGGCACGAACCAGACATTGTCAGGGAGGTGGAATCTCTTCTTTCCACCACCTCCCTGGCAGATATTCAGGGGCCGCACGTTAGTGTTCAGCTAGGATGGGGACTGCGGATATCTTAGGGGTGCGTGGGGGGGGGGGGGGGGTCTCAGTCAATGAGTTCAATGGTATTCCCATCCCACCCCTACCACCCCACCCCACCCCCCTTCCGAAAAAAAGTCATGCAGTGTTCACCGTATTGTGACTTTCCCCCCATTTTCAGCTTTTTTTTTCAGACCCCAAAACGTCATTGGGGGGGGGGGGGGAGGTGACCCTGTTATAATTTGTTGCAATTTCGAATAGACACATCATGCACATCATGTCAAATTGATTTCCACTGTACTTTATTTGAATTATCTTGATGTTAACTTCATGTTAGATGTTTCCCTTTTTTATTAAAATTTTCTCATATTATATTCCTATAAAGGTCAAAAGGTTTTGTTTTCTTTTTGAGATGAAAATGTACCCGGGCCCATTGGCACTGTATAATCTAAAAAAGCCAAATCAGATGCAAAGAAAAAATGTTTTAGATATAACAGATATTATTGTTCAAACAACAAAGTATTTTGTATACCATTTTCAATATTTAGCACAAGTTTTGCCTTAAGTATTTCTTTTTATCAACCTGCAAACTTACAAAATTCCAATAGGCCGTATTATGGAAATATGAAATGTGATACGGTATACATAACTGTACTTGGTCTTTACATAAAAAAAACAATACATCCCAGCTCTCTTGTATTTTAACGAATAGCGCCCCAGTGGCCGACCTTGAAAAATAAAATATATTCAAAAGTGAGGTCAAGTAGAGTATAACTTGTTCGACTTATGTGCCAAAATAATGGCAATGATGCGGTACATCAAAATAAAGAATGGTAAAGAAATTAGTAAGAAAAAAAATGCTCTTAGCATGTCTCTTATTTCCTGAATTTGTACTGAATAGCGATCTCAGTTGATGACCTTGAGAAAGTTCAAAATAGGTTCGTGTAGAGGTTGAATTGCTCTATGTGGCCAAATAATAATGATGGTGATAAAGAAGTTATAATATGGGAGCAGGGCACAATGTGTCCCCTTGGGGGCCTGGAAAGTTTGAAATAGCTTGGGGTTCATAAGGTGATATAGCTTGAGGAAAGGTGATATCACCGCTTCATCTATGATTACATTTTTGGTGTCATAATTTTACCCAGGATCAGTATATACTTGGTAAAAACATGTGAAACTTAGTAACATTTTAGAATTTTCTAGATTTCGTCATCTTTCAATGAAACACTGACCATCTTAAATGAAATTCTGTTTCATATCACTTAATCATAAATATGTGATTTAACGTTACGATTCATTACAATGTAGGCTACTTCTCTTGTCACTCCCTTCCATAATTGCATGTCTACTTCCTTCATTCTTAGGCCGTTAGTGTACCTCTCTCCCTCTTCTCTCTTCCCTTTCCTTTTCTCCCTCTTTGATTTGACTGTCAACTGCTCATTTTTAATCCTCGGTCATCTAAATCGAAAACTGGGCAGCGGTCCCCGGCTTAATCAGGCGTGCGACCCGAGGTGGCGCTGTAACAATTTAAAATCGAGCAGCTCTGGTAACGCGTATTGTAATGTTGGAACCCCATTCTCTGGTGGATAACGATCAGTGGTGGAGGGTCGAGTCAAATGCACACAATGGGCGTTTTCACATCAGCCCGATAAAAATCCAAGCTCGAGATATTTTCCTATTTCCCAAGTCAGAAAATAGCGCGCTATTTCGAAACATCGGGCTGATGTGAAAACGCCTAATGTGGCATGCTTAGTGTTTATTAATTGATGGATGGGGGAATGACTCCACCTTTGTTCAGGCGCGGAGGCATAGGCGATGAGGATATATGATTGAAATATATTCATCTTTCATTCAGGCTACTGCCAACTAGCACATCTGATAAGTGAACTCACAAAATGGGAAGTAATATTGGTGTTGAAGGATCGGATCATAATACAATATAAAATGTGAACTGTGAAATGATTTTAACTGATCGGACGGGGTCTAAATGGCGCCGCACCGCATCAAGGTACCTATACCTGTATAACTTTTTAACACCCTATAAAACGAAGAACCTATCATCTCTTTCTGCCCGAAGGAATGCTAGGAACTGGCTCTAAACCTCGAAGCCTCCCATGATATAAGAAATAAGGCGAATTCTCTGAGTCTATTTTACAGACTTTCGTATAGGCAATTTACAATCCTATTAGCCCAATTCCACATGCCCATCCAAGAGCAAATTCATCAATTTGCACACAGCAAAGACAGCCAATAAACCCTTTCCTTTTCCGCTTTTCTTCTTCCTCTAAATCTTCTTCTTTTTTTCCTTATTGAATTTCCAGATGAATGTAAAAAGTACAAAGTATACTGCACGTATAAGGCTTGAGTAAAGCGAGATCGTAGATGTATAGGCCTTGGCCTATATAGAGTATCCTATTATTATGAACAAAATAAAGAGCAGACTATCTTGTCTTTGTTGATTTAATATAACATAAACTCGATATACATAGCGATTAAAAGACATATTGTCGTTGAGGAAAGTTAACTGAGTGATGTCAATATTGAATTGAATTGAATAACTGAAACTGCACTGGTCTTGCACTCGAGACACAGTGAACAGTTCCAGCACGTTTATTTTCATATTTCACTTGACATCAAAATACATCCAAAAAAGAATACAAACCAAGCAAGATACAAAACATGTCATACGTCGGGACATGAACAGAAAGTGTGTCAGCATTCATAATGTACATAAGACTAATTCTCTACAACTTGTGAAATATGATGGAACCGCAAAAGCAAAGCTTGTAAGCGCAGGTTCCATGAAAAAATACCGGTGTAAATTTGCTATGCAATCAATGGAGATAGGACACAAAGTAATAATGACGAAACGATATGAAAGCTAAAATATTGAAGTACAAAGGGAAAAAGAAATAAGAGAATAAAGAGAAAAAGTGAAAAACAAAAAAAAAAACAACAAAAAACAAGAACCCAAAGAATAAGAACTGAGTGAAAATATGGCATATAGGTACACAAGTATATACGTGCACATTATCTATAATCAACTTCATAGTAAGTTCTAAATGTTGATACAAATATGGATGCAGTGATTATATAACGGGAGCATAAACCAGAAATATACATTGAACGAGGATACTGCGCATATAACATATTGAAATATTCTAATCAGACTGATTATATTCATTTATTAACATTAATTTCAATTTTTGTTTAAATGTAAACATACTAGAACAATTGATTAAATCGGCGGGAAGATCATTCCAGAATTTAGGTCCGGTAAAAACAATTGTTTTTTGAGCAAGGAGTGTGCGGGTACGTGGAAGGTGAAATGATTCTCTTTGTCTTGTGGGGTAAGCATGGACGGCATAGTTTTTCTGAAACATATGAGTAAATACGTCAGGCAAGCCGTTGGCTGATAACTGAAACATAAATGTGCCTAAGTTGTATAAAAACAAGTCAGCAACCTTAAGGAGTCTGTTTTCAAAGAAGAAATCATTCGTGTGACAATAATAATCGGCTAGATTTACTGAACGAATAGCCCGTTTTTGTAGTTTGAAAATTTTATCAATGTATATAATTTGGCACAGTTTCCCCAGGCAAGTATTCCGTAACAGAGGTAGGGTAAAATGAGCGTTGAATATAAATTTTTCAAAATATACTTTGGAAAAAAATGTTTTAGCTTATTTAAAATATAATATAATTATGTCTTTTCTATTTCATCCATATGTTACGTAATTATTGCCTCCAAGTAAAGTTAATAATAATAATAATGGAGTCTTAACTCTCTAAAAAAAATCGAGTGAAAATTTTCACTCTAAAAAGAGTGAATACAAAAAAGAGTGAATTTCGAGTGAAATTGGAGTGAATTTTGAGTGAAAATGCTCATTTTCACTCATTTTGGAGTGACGTCAGGGATCACTCGAAGATTTTGGAGTGATCCCTGACGTCACTCCAAAATGAGTGAAAATGAACATTTTCACTCAAAATTCACTCCAATTTCACTCTAAATTTATTCTTTTTTGTATTCACTCTTTTAAGAGTGAATATTTTCACTCGATTTTTTTTTAGAGAGATAGTGCGCCATGTCTGTCACACAGTGGCACTCCTGGCGCAGAAAGGTAAGACCTCCTCCCACATTGCTTCATTCAGGAAAAGATCCCAATTGAAAGAAAGGACAGTTACTGAAATAAAAAGGTCTTCAGTTCCCTCTTGAACAGAGGGTTAGAGGTCTCCATTCTCATTTTCAAAGGCAGTGAGTTCCAGAGAGAAGAGCCAGACTGGGTGAGTTCTGTTGCCACATGAATGATGAGTACGGGGAACTCGAAGGGTATGAGCAGTGGATGAACGAAGAAATGTATTTGGTTTGTACGGTACTTATGGAATAGTTCCTGAAGGTAACTGGGTGCTGTGCCATATGTAAAGAACGGAAAACCAGGACCAAAATCTTGAAGACAATTCACTTGTCAACCGGAAGCAGTGTCTGGAGGACGTGAGAGATGTGTGAAGTTCTCTTCGTTAGGCTGCGTTCACATAGAAGTATTCGGTATTCGGTATTCGGTATTCTGTATTCGGTATTCGCTATTCGGGCACCGAATACACCATCACCCGCACCGTCAACTCACCATCCCATGCAGTGAGTATTTCTTCCTCCTACATCCCAGCAAATCTTATTAACAATTTCTAAACTATGCATCAAAATGTCAGTCTACATGCTTATTTTTGCTAAAGGGCAAATCCAGACCAAAAGTGCCATTATTTCATAAACAAGAGACGGTATACGCTGCAAGAAAATCGAACAAGCTCGATTCCCACTTTGCTATACTTTTCGCAGCTATTCGGTACTTTCGAATAGTGCCCTCCTATGTGAACCGGTGTGAGGAAATCCTATCGTTCGATTCAAGCTATTCGCGTGCCCTCGAAAAACGAGCCCGAATACCCGAATAGTATACATGTACTTCTATGTGAACGCAGCCTTAGAGTTACTAGTCTAGCAGCAGAGTTCTGGAGCAGCTGGAGGCGATGTATTTGGCAATATTTGCAAAGTTCTCTCTCTTTTTTCTCTCTCTCTCTCTCTCTCTTGTTTTAACTGGCGAATGTCGGCGTCCCAGGAATGTGAGCATAATTCTGAGAGTCCGAGAGGAGAGAAAATTCCCATTCTTGTTTTTCTTCATAATAGAATGGAGTTGGATCGAGATGACAACGGGATTGATGTCAATCAAGCAAATTGCACTAGGCACCTGTCCCCGTCACAATTCCTAACATTACAACAGATTTGTCGAAGAGAAAGGTAAGTCGTGTGAAGCACGTGCCTTTCTTTATTGTATCGTCGACTGAGCCCAGTGGAGGGAGGCATTGCTCACATACAGACAAAAGCGCTACTCATTGCGTAACCGATTGCCGCATGCCACTGGATGGATTCGCGGTGGGTTTATCACCACGGCCACGGATAGCATAGCACTCTTCACCTGTCACCTCGGCACGTACAACCAATGCATGCTGTGCATCAGTGGTAGCAATCGCACCAACATCCCCGTTATTGTTTCGACTTCAATTGGGTTTTTAGAAGTGTAAAGCGAGATGAAACAAAAATGGAGACGTCAAAAGAGTGGGAAAATGCCAGGAAAACAGAATCAGAGGGAAAAATTTACAGGCATAGAACAATCAAAGGAGCCAGCCATTCCCAGCTTCAACTCATTTCATCCTCGACCGTCGCAGCGATTGCAGCCAAAAGCAGCACTCCCGCCGATAGCTGGTCAGCATCCTCGGGGCCAGAACTCAGGCGGTCGCTTGCCCGAGCCACGGTGCGTCCTTCCCGCTTCAGCATCGCCAGAATAGCTGTGATCAAGTACAGTAGTAGGGCTGCTCTACCTCGGCCAGCGTTAAAATGGCGCTGTCATTTCTTTTGCCGATTTTCTACATCTTGTATGCAATACCATTCGTGCACATTCCACCCACAGAGTGCTCTAGACTACCAGAAAATTATATTCAAAATGCTGGAACGGAGGAAGAGCTAGAGACGAGCGAGAAAGAAATTCTTGTAGCCTTCAAGGGACATCTCAACCAAACTCTTCGAAATTATCAGGCCGAGCTTCACCATTCGCTGCTAGAAGAATTACATGTGTACAACCGTCGGAAAAGACGAGGCAAGTTTCCGGTTTCCATTGTAAAATAGGATATTGGAAATCTCTCTGGCAGTGTGTGTGGGGAAAATGTTTTCAGTGAAAATAATGTGGATTAACTGAATACATTACTATCAAATAGTAACTTGTTTTCATAGTTTTCTCTTGAACAAAGCAAGTCAATGAGTTAAACATTAGAAATCTTGGCAGAAATTTTCACTATACACATTTTTTTTTTTTTCAGGATGAATGTTCAAACAAGCACAAAGTTGTTTAAATCTTCAGGATTGTTACACCGAAGGCAGATTGGACATGGTCATGGAAGGAATTTCAGAAAAACTTCCACATTTTATCATTATAATGCTGAGACTATGCAAGTACTAGGAATTGGGGAAAAAATCCATAAATGGAAAAAAAAAAATTAAAGAAAAATGTCGTCATCAAATTAATACCTATATATTGGAAAGGGAAAACATATCTGGTACGTAGAGCAATTACATTTGACATGCATTCATGTTAGCATTTATCTTGTGATGAAAATTTTCAGCATATGTGCTTTTAAAGGGCAAGTTCACCTTCGTTAACATAAGGATTAAGAGAATGCAGCAATATTAGTAGAGGGTTACGTGGGTTACATGACGCTAGTTTGTGATAGTGGATTAAAGTTGTTCATTTTATCGTTAAACAACTATGTCCTCTGTTCATCATTGAATCTGGTCCACTATTACAACATGGTGGCAGCGGTGCCGACACGGATTTATGCCAAAACAGCACGGAACTTAAGTTTTCTTAGGGAAATTCATCATGAGTGATTTGTGCTGAAACCGCCCAAGAGGACACTGCGCACAACACGTCTACGTCTACTGCAGATACGTGCATGGACTAGCTGAACGACTCGTCTTGTGAGTAACACTGTGCGTGAATAAACCGATTATTTTATCATCCATGCTGCTCATCAACGAATAACGATACGAATACATATCATCGGATTGATGAACGCTTTGCAGAGCATTCGCATTCTATATTCGTTTCTACATCGTTAGATATAGCTGTATAGCTCGTACGAAATGTTGTCAGAACATTTTCGTCACACGAATTACTGACATTCGCCACATTGGACAGTTGCAGTTCTGTAAACAAGCATTATCGACGCGCACCGTATCCAAGTACGCGCAATACCCGAGCGTTTCATTCAAGGACTTCCATTGTTGACGTAACAATAGACCAAGTTCGCATTACCTGAGCGCACCGTATCCATTGACATCCATTGTTGACATAACAATAGAAGACGCAGATAGACGCGTATTATCCTGGACTGACCAGAAATGTGTTTATCTTATCGGCATAGCAACGTGTATTGCGACATCATTGCTTCTACCTGGACCATCACTCAGCGGAAGGATATTTCTGACAGAGCATACGCAGTTTCCCGTTATCGCAGTTCATCTACCCTGCAAGCTACATGTACAACGTAGCGAGGACGGACAATCAAGACACGGCACGATCCAGACTGAGAGTGAATCCATATGCAACCAGATAAAAGAGATGAGAATTAGTACAATTCAGTAAACTATCTCAGACATTTGAACACTTGCGTGTGGACAATTACATACATTCGTTATTTGTGTACATGAATGTTTTGACATATTCATATGCATCTGTGTATTACTGTGGTAATATTGACATCTAGACATGTTTCGATGTATTTTGGAGAGTGTACATCATTGATACATGTATATCAGTAGTGATTTTCTGTCACATATTTCTGTGTTTGCAAACTATTATTGATTTGTTTACTTTGTAAACTATATCTGTAACCATTCAGCCGTATAAGTTTGCACAGTGTGACGTTGATATCAAGCATTGTATCATTTGTATCTCCAACTCAATCTAAATCAAAACGCACGATGGCAAAGTATCCAGAAATGAATTGGAATAGTGCTGATGTGCCGGAAGAATTCAAGTTATTCAAACAACGCATGGAGTTATGCTTCCAAGACAACGATGTCCAAGACCCAAAGAAGCAAGCAATCAAAATCAAAATTGCAGTAGGAAATGAAGGTTTGCGTAGAATTAACGCATCCGGTTTATCCAGTGAGGATCAAGAAAAACCTGCAATGTTGTGGTCTACTCTTGAAGGTCAGCTGAAAGTCAAGCTAAATTTTCGCATCCACAGACTGGAGCTGATGCGATATCGTCAACACGCAAATGAAACTATCGACGAATTTGTAAATAGATGCCGGAGTAAAGCCAAAGAGTGTGACTTTACCGAAAATGAGCTCTCAGAACGCGTGACAGAGCTAGTCATTGCGTCTACACCTATTGAGGCGTTCCAGAAAGATCTTCTAGACCAACCCAAAGGCTACAAGATAGCAAACCTCCTTGATGAAGGCAGGAAATACGAAGCCATAGCCGTAGGCAAACAGTGTCTTCGTTCGATCGACTCCTCCGCAAGCAACGTAGATGCTCTATCACATAACCAAGATAGACGCAAGAAGTGTGGTAACTGTGATTTGAATCATCCACCACGCAAGTGTCCAGCCTACAGAGACATTTGCAAAGCCTGTGGTTCCAAAGGACACTGGGCTAAATGCTGCAGAAAGACAAAACACAGAAGAGTGCTTCGAGGACGAAGTCCAAGCAGAGGACGCCAAGGTGGTAACCGCAGTTTTTCACCACGAAGACAGAAGACACCCACCAGGCAGCCAACCAAACAAAAGGTAGCCGAGTTCTCCAAAGAGCCAGAAGGAGAAACCCAGGAAGATTTTGAGGAATTTAACACTATCGTACTGGGAAATGACCTAGACGCATCTATCGATTCTGTGCATCAGAAAGAAGCATTCGTGAAGATTGGAATTATCTGTCCCAGCAAACGTGGACAACACATCTTACATGCAAAGGTCGACACCGGAGCGAGTGGAAATACACTCCCTCTACGGACAATCAAGGCCATGTATGGAAGCAGGTGGCAAGCAGTTGTACACCCGACTTCAGCACGTCTTACCGCATACAACGGTTCCCCGATACATTGTTTGGGCACCCTTCAGATCACGTGCAAGTACAAAGACTCCGAGTGGAGAGATCAACTTTTCTACGTGGTCGATGTCTCAGGACCAGTGATAATTGGACTACCTATGTGCAGTGAGTTACACGTGATAACAATCCATGAGATGCACCCTCAGAGTCGTAGTCCAACTAACAGACCGTCTCCGTTGAAATCTGTCAAGGACCTGCAAGTGCTCTATCCGCAACAGTTTGATCGTATTGGTAACTTTCGTGGAGAAGCAACACTACATGTCAAAGAAGGAGCTGTCCCCACCATTGATGCACCAAGAAAGTGCAGCGTCCACATCAAAGACAAACTCAAGGCTGAGCTTGACTCAATTGAGAAGCAAGGCATCATCAGACAAATCGACCATCACACCGACTGGTGTAGTTCGATTACTACAGTTCTCAAGAAGGATGGATCCTTGAGAGTATGCCTAGATCCCAGGAGATTAAACCAGAATCTCAAACGATGTCCCCACAAGATTCCGACTCTTGAAGAGGTCAACCCAGCTTTCTCCGGAGCAAAGTATTTCTCTAAGCTCGACGCGAAATCCGGATATTGGTCTGTTCACCTATCCAAAGAATCCCAGGAGCTGACAACTTTTCGTACTCCATTTGGCAGATACTGCTACACACGCCTACCTTTCGGACTTTCTGTCAGCCAAGACTTGTTCCAGCAACACATGGACCGTATCGTTGGTCAAGTAGATGGATGCATCTGTATCGCTGATGATATTGCAGTTGTTGGACGTAACGAGGCAGAGCATGACAAAAACCTCCACAGACTGATGGAAGTTGCCCAAAGAGAAGGACTTGTCTTCAACAGTAAGAAGTGTATCATCAAAACTGACAGCATCAACTTCTTCGGCTCTGTATATACCAGAGATGGCATCCGCCCTGATCCACAGAAGATTGAAGACATTCATGCCATGCCAACGCCTCAAGACAAAGAAGATCTACAGAAGTGCCTTGGTCTTCTTAACTATCTCGCTCCACACATCGCCAACTTCTCTGAAAAGGCATCACCCTTACGTGAACTACTGAAGCGAGATGTGCCATTCACATGGCAAGACGATCATCAACATGCCTTCAACGAACTCAAGAAAGCGATCTCTGCAGAATCTTGTTTGCAGTACTATGATCCAAGGAAGACAACGATCCTAGAAGTCGACGCATCATCAAAAGGCCTAGGAGCTTGTTTGATGCAAGAAGGCAAACCTGTCGCATTTGCTTCAAAGTCTCTCTCATCGTCACAAGCTAACTACTCCAACATAGAGAGAGAAACGCTAGCCCTCGTGTTTGGAATACAACGTTTCCACACATACCTGTTCGGAAACCAGTTCACTGTCCAAACTGATCACAAACCCTTAGAGATGATCACCAGAAAGCCACTGAGATGTGCGCCACCACGTTTGCAGAGACTTCTCATCAAAATTCAAGGCTATGACTATGATGTCAAGTACAAGCCAGGCAAATCGATGATCATATCAGATGCTTTGAGCAGAATGCCTAATCCAAGCAAGAATCAAGATGTTCCCCTTGATGTCAATGTGGAAGAGATCTGTGAGGAAATCGACATATCACAGATTGACCTTATCTTCTTTGGACAAAAGAAGAGAAATGAGCTGCAACAAGAGACGTCGAGAGATCCGACCTTGCGAGCTCTGTGGCAAATCGTCACGAATGGTTGGCCAGATACAATCAAGGAAGTACCTAGAGAGGTCAGAACATTTTGGCCATACCGCGATGAAATCGGAGTATCAGATGGTGTACTTTTCAAAGGCAATCAAGTCATCATTCCCACAGACCTCAGACAAGACATCCTGAATCAACTTCATCAGGGTCATCAAGGTATTGAACGTACCCGCAGACTAGCAAGGGAAACCGTGTATTGGCCGAACATCAATAAAGACATTGAACAAATCTCAAAGAATTGCTACGCCTGCCAAGAAAATCAGGTCAAGCAACAAAGAGAACCCTTGCAACCTCACGACATACCAACTTCGCCGTGGACGAAGCTTGGAACTGACTTGTTTACTTTCAACAAGGAAGAATACCTGTTAGTGACCGACTACCATTCAAAGTATCCAATCGTTCGCAAGTTGAAGGATACGGTCAGAGCAGCAGTCGTTACATGACGCTAGTTTGTGATAGTGGATTAAAGTTGTTCATTTTATCGTTAAACAACTATGTCCTCTGTTCATCATTGAATCTGGTCCACTATTACAACACACATCAGTGAAAGTTTGAGGAAAATCAGACAATCGATGCAAAAGTTATTAATTCTTAAAACTTTTGTGTTTGAACCGCTGGATGAGAAGACTACTAAGGCTCGTGATGTTATATGAGTACAACAGTATAAGGAAAATGTAAAGAAAATTCAACATATTTTCACTTTTTTCCCAATATAAAAGAGCACTTGACTTGCCTCTTTCTACATGTACAGGCAATGAGAATAATATTACCCAAAACTTATGTCAGTAACGAGTCAAGGGAATGTGTACTTTTTTCAAAAGATGAAATTTGGTGAAATTCTCTTTGTATTTTCCTTA
Organism: Diadema antillarum; assembly: GCF_040938485.1. Taxonomy (NCBI): domain Eukaryota; kingdom Metazoa; phylum Echinodermata; class Echinoidea; order Diadematoida; family Diadematidae; genus Diadema; species Diadema antillarum. Next base: position 312,456 of record NW_027271913.1, read on the forward strand.
TATTGTTGTACGCATGTGACATCATACACTGCAGTAGTCTTCTCATCCAGCGGTGACTGCACAAAAACTTTAAAAATTCGTGACTTTTGAACGGATTGTCCGATTTTCCTCAAACTTTCAATAATGTGTTTTACTAATATTGCTACATTCTCTTAATCCTTATGTTAATGAAGGTGAACTTGTCCTTTAACATGCTAAACATATTTTCACAAAATCTGTGCTGTGGAAGCATCACAATTTTGTATTAACCTTTTTTATGTCATTCAATGATCAATGTCTTCTCTCATCTTTGGAGATGTGGACACAGGTATGATGTAACTTTGATTTATAGTAACATGGAATAATACAATTCTTTAAGGAAGAAATGCAGAAAGTGATTCTTCATCCTTTATTCCTTTATTCTACCGATTGCTGCTGGTGATTTTCTGATTACTGCAAGCGTGTAATAAATGGGCAAATATGAAAGATCTGAGCAAGAGCCAAGATCTCTTTTATTTTTGTCAAGATAGTTTGAAAGAAACTCATGATGTAATAATTCAACTCTATTTCATCACAGAACTTGTAGTGAATGAGAACCTGTACTGGGACGTTCAAACTGAGACAGATATTCCTACAGACTTCAGCATTGCCAAACATTTCTACAGTGATGGAGATGACTATCTTATCCTGGGCTACAATCAGGTGTCAGAGGGAACGTATACCACAGATGCAGAAATCTTCAAGTTTAGCACTACTACTGGGACTTTCACAACTACAGGTAAATTGAGAACCAGGTATTGAATATCTTACTGATTTTACTGGCAACTCTTCTTGATTTCACCTCTTTTAACCAAAAATAATTGATGAAAACTGATACAAGATTGACTCAGTCAAAGTTGTACAGTTAGGATATCTTCCCATATGACATGTTATTGAAAAAAAAAATCCTTTGATTTCAGTTATTATTTGTGGAAGCAATTGTTTGAACATTCTTCAATTGGAAGAAGATCAATGCTTTATAATCATAATTCTGAATGATATTTGCTGCATCCTGCATTCAAGTTTAGGCAATGTTTTCAATCAAATTGAATACAACTATCTGTGTGTAGATGTCAGTAAATGATTATTAATTTTTGCTGTAGCTCAGAATGACGAGATTTGACTTTTAAAACCATCATTATCAAAGTTGTTATAAAATGTGTTGTGTAATAAATTATAGTTCAAGAATAAGTGCAGTGGGTTTATCTTTAATCTTGTGATCAGTGAACATTGACATTGCTGTAAATGTGGGTAATCAGAAAAAATACTTTCACTCAGCTTGCAAGTGATAGATTATTCATGGACTGACATAAAAGGTTATATCAAGCAATGAATGAAATGTTCAAATAATTGCCAGTGAAACTTGGTGCATATTACATATTTGCTATGATTGTGGAGGCTTTCAGAGGGTACCACTTAGCAATCCAAAGATGATTCAAAATTCACTTTACCTTTCAGAACATTGCTTTTATAAGTGATTTATGTTTCAATATTGTGCTTACTCACACAGGTGTTACATTCACAACCTATGGACTAGCTGACATTGAACCATTTCTCATTTCTGATGAAATCTACATCGCTGTGGCGAATGGCCAGTTTGGGGCCACGTCATATCAAGGTCTCTCCCGAATTGTGACCTTTGACCCTGCTGGTCCTTCAATCAACCATGTCCAGTACATGTACACATACGGAGCATCAGCACTGGAGGCTTTCCTTTATGAAGGCGACACTTACCTAGCAGTGGCAAACCAACGCAGGAATTCTTATTTCAGATATTTGGTAGACTCAAAGTAAGTACTGTGGTATGCCATAGATTATCATTGACAGATTATAATGGAACTTAATTTTAATTATGTATAAGTGAAACAGAAGTCAAACGTAAGAATCACATAGAACATGATGATTTAGTGAGCTTCACTAAACTAATGATAGTGACGTTCATGCATTTACCCATCTTGCGTCAGGTGGAAAAGTCGTTGGTACTTGCTCACACTGCTGTTAAAGAAATTGAAATTCGTCCTCATTGAGAAAAATATAAGGAAAACAACATAAGGAAATAGAACTAAAGAAACCCAGTGCATACATATGATAATAATGATAATGATAATAATAAGAATGATAATAAATGATAAGTAACACTTATAGAGTGCTTAAAGGGGATGGCTAGTAACTGATCAGTGGGAATGCTGGAGGATGATTGTTCCAATCCTTGTGGGATTCATTTAAGAGTACATTATACAGTATATCTATTGTTTTGTGAAAATTATTTGCTTCAGACTGGTCTCATATTCAAGTAATGTGCACTTCAATGTTTCCAGGTTAGTATGCCTGTGCAGTGTCGGGCGATCGTTAATGGGCCGTTAACGATCGCCTCGTCACTGTACAGGCATCCACAAGGATTGGAACAATCCTCCCCCAGCATTCCCACTGATCCCCACTGATCAGTTACTAGCCATCCCCTTTAATACGGACATTTCTAAGTGCATTAGTACAGAAAAAATGTTTAATCAAAATACAACATTATGCACATATGATACAACTAATATAATTATTATAATGAATCTTATGCTGAATCACTTAATTTAAGTCCTTTGAATTTAATCAGGATGTCTTCATTGCTTTAATTTGTTGTACCAAATGTGCAATGTGCATTAGTGTAATGAAGCATAATCAAGTGTTGTCAGTAATGTTCTTGTCAATTCTAAATATCAACAGAATATATCGCTATGCTGGTGCATACTTTGATGAGGTCGTTTCCTTGACAACCCATGGTGCAAGTGACATTGCTGCTGCGACCATTGGATTCAATCTGTATGTGGCTATTGCTCAGTATGTAGACAATGATGGGAGCTACACAGAAGGAACAATGCTGTATCAAATGGATACAAGTGAGTCATGGTGAACTTTGCAGTGAAACAAATCTTTTACTTTCTGTTGTCTTTGATGAAGAAATGTATATTTAATTCTATTAAAATTGCAATTTCATCGTAATACATAATTTTTTTTTCATATCTTGTAAAGAGATTCTAGCTTTTTAGTGGTAATTGTTGAATTGGATCTACTTTATTGGAGGGAAAAAGTAATGAAGGTATTAAAAGATATGTGGCATACATTAAAGAAGAAGCTGTGAATGAATGCCATCAGCATGAGATGTAGACATATTGTGGAAAAAAACACAGAATCACTTTTATGCTTTTACAGAGTAAAACACTTCCGTCTTTCAGACAGAACTACCTGATCGAAACTTTCTTTCCAGATGCAATGAATAGAATTGATCATGTTAGGCTCAATGGTTGAATTCTGGATTTTAAACAATACATGGGATTACCCGCACATGTGTCGAAATATCATTGCTCCACTTTCTTCCTTAAAAACAAGTGAAACAACATAAATTGTTCTCTTTTAGTTGTGCTCCCTGTTGGTAATTGCTCCTGGATGTAATCTGGCAGATGTCTGAGTTTCAGGATGAAGAATTCAAGACCTAACGTCTTATTCAATGGAACCCAAAATACCTACCACGATATGTATACCATGTAAAGTCTACAGTTAATAAACACCTCAAAGCAATATCTGCATGAGAGTCCTCATCAGTTCGAGATGGTGTTACCGTGTGTCCCCCAATTCAAACCCTTCAAATTGATCACCACGATCTCTAATGCTGAAGGTATTTTTTTTCCCCAATTACTGTTACCTCCATCTCTTAGGCACTGAAGCAGGCACTGGAGAATTGCTGGTTGAAATGATCAAGCTACAGGTCATTCCGAGCTCTGCTCCCAAGTCGCTGGAGATGTTCATCGAGGGTGGTCACACCTACCTGGCCATTGCAAACCATCTCTCTGTTGTAAATGAAGCTGAGAATCCTATCACCGATTCTGTCATCTACTGGTGGGCCACAGGTACATCACACCCGTATTCACAGTACTGGAAAAAGAAGTTAATGGGACCAAGAAATATTCTTTTACTGATTGTAAAGTATATAATTATATCTGCTTTTAATTATGAGTAGGATATTGCTCTGAAATTATAGGTCATGTAGTGTTTTAGAATATCAACTGTGTAAGAGACCATAACATATACTGTAAACGTGGAAATTTTCGCGGTACATTAATTTTCGCGGATTTCGCGCTACGCTCGGCTAGCGCGAATTCAAAAACGCGCGAATATATCCTCACAATTTTCGACGCACATTTTGAACGGGATGAATTGTGTGCGCTTCATCGATGATACTGCTACGTAGTACAATGTACAGGCATGTTTACGCTACTAGTACTGTGCGAAGAGACGATACCCTAGATTGCTGTGTACTGTAGCATGCATGTGTGCACCGCACGCATCGATGCTACAGTCCCCCGTGACTACGGTACTAGAGTCACAGCTGTACTACGTATTTGAGTGCTTGTACTCGCAGTCGAGCCGCTCGCTACGTCGCTTGTCGTACGCTGGCATTGCAAGCTGTGTAGCAGAGGCTTTGGATGAAAGCAGTGAATGTGTACTACAGTAAAGTAACCTGCTGCGGAGCGCGAATGTAAGAACCCGCGAATACGTTTTCGAGCCGCTCAGCGCGAAAAATTAATCGCGCGAAAATATTGACGTTTACAGTAGGTCATTTTGTTTCTTTTGACGCCTGCAACATACATACCAAACAATGATTATTTAGACAAAAGAAAGAGGAAGAGAGGATAAAGAGTATGAAGAGAACATGAAGAAGAAAGAGGAGAATAATGTTGATGATGATGATGATGATTGATGACAAAGAATTTTAACCCGTTGAGGACAAGTCCAGAGTATACTCGGGCAGGTCTCTATGGGAAATGCGTGTTGTAGCAAAATCAAACCGTCCTCAATGGGTTAAGAACGGAGTGAATCATATATCATAGAATGTTCTGTTATACTTATATGCTTTCAGAGAGTCAAGTTTTTGATGTTCCGTCTCCATGCATGTCAGCCTCTAATCTTTTCAGACAAAAGACATTTTTGATCGGGAAACTGACATTTTGTTTTACATGTACATTCTTCAACGTCACAAAGGATTTTCATTTCTTTGTAGCTTAGTCTATTAGTTAACCCAGATTTCAGTGATTTGTACCATTCCTTGAGCTTCTTGGTTCCAAATTTCTTTCACCACATTATGGGAAAAATGCAATGTTCAATTCAAAGATATTCTTGTACTCAAGAAACAGGAAGCATTATAAATGTAAATGGTAACATTCTCAGAATGAATTAAAATAGACAGAACATATATTTTATGACTTTTAACTTGAAAATTCATAGTTTCTCAAAAGTGTAGGATTATCTTTGCTGCGATGCATGTCTTTTTTGTTCTTTTTTTCACTCTTATAACTCTTGATGAACTATGGGCTGTAAATTCATTTATTTATTTTTTCCCATTTCCAACAGAAACATATGAATATTTTACAGAAATTGAATACAGAAATTACATCACAATACAAATTGCCTGAAGACTCAAGTTTGTACAATGCCATTGTAAAATGTCAACAAGAATACGTTCCATCTTTCTTCATTCTATTTCCCAGATAATCAATTTATAGAATATCAGACAATACAGACAGATGGAGCAATGCAGTTTGAACACCTGGAGCTTTCTTATTCACCAAGTCTTCTGGCTGTTGCTGATCTCACTGTAAGCAAAACATCATTTCTGGATATTTTATGTTCTATTCAAACCACTCGGCATTGTGACCCATTGTATTGAAGAAAACCCTACCATTGATATCTCTTGTGGGCCATGAAACCCTACAATGTAGCTCACTTATATAGCACATCTAACTAATTTGTTGCTTCCTTTGAAATCTTCTATGGCAGTGGAGAAGAGAAAATAGTCATGAATATTGTATCTCATTCTCGTAACATTGAAAGAGTAGAAAAGTTGAAGCTATTTTAGGAACCCCTAGATGTCATCACTCACATGATGCACCTTTTATCTCTGGTACATTACTGATAAAATTAATTATCTCCGCAAATAATCTGAATGGAATGTTTAAAGATCCCTCATTTAAAAAGGGGAAGAAATAAAAGAAATAACAAGATTAGTTCCCATATTTTCATCTATTCTTGAGTTGTTACCATAATTGTAAAAGTGGAAATTTTTGCACAAATAATTTTTCACACAGCTTAGTAAAGAGAATCTTGCTTTTTATTGATTCTGCTGATTCAAAATATAAAGTACAATTGCGATATCACATATTCAATATTGCATATTGTAATAAGCAAACAATATGGTGTGTTTTTATTTTTGCCCTAGTTTTATGTCTCACGAAATGCACAAAATTTTCCACACCTGAAAATTTCCTCTTTTACAGTATTGCTCTCCATTTTTATGCCTCCGCCAACGAAGTGGCCGGAGGCATTATGTTTTCGGGTTGTCCGTCCGTCCCATTTTGTTTTTGTCGATATCTCAAGAACCGTGTGGTGGTTTTACATCAAACTTGGTATGAGGGTATATCCTGGGGGGATAATACTTTGTTTGGATTTTAGGGTCACGGGGTCTAAGGTCAAAGGTCACAGGTTATTTTGTGAAAAAAAAGGTTGAAAATTCATGTTTTTCTCCATATCTCGCAAATGGTTCAAGGTATCTTCATGGAACTTAGTATATATGCTTGTTCTAATGGGCAGTGATTATCTAGGGAAGTTGGGGTCATGGTTCAAAGGTCAGGGGGTCAAAGGTCAAGGTCAACTCCTCAAAATATCACTACTTTCCTTATATTTATGCAATGCCTGAAGGTTTTTTTTAAAACTTGATGTATGCATGTATTACCCGATATATATTCTGTGGGAAGTTTCTTGCCAAAAGGTCAAAGGTCAAAAGGTCAAAGGTCAAGTGAAAGTGTTGAATTGCACTTTTTCCTCCATATCTCAAAAGTAACTCAAGGTATCATCATGAAACTTACATATTTATGCATGATCAACCTAACAGTGATTCTCTTTGGAACTGTGAGGTCAAAGGTCAAAGGCCAGGTTTAGATAATGCTATTTTCCCATTTGATACTGAAATTATACTTTTTCTCAATACCTTGAAAATTACTCAATGCATAAACTTATAAATGGGTCAAAAGTCAAGTAAAAATCATCAGTTCCCCAAATACCTGCACTCTGACATTTTAATCATTCATCCAATTGAACCTAGTTCTAGGAAAGTGAACATTCAGCACATTTGTGGCAAACCTGTCATTTTAATATTTTGCCAATTGTGTGAAACTGTCATCACACATTGTCAAGACATTGTACTATAGACCTATTAGGAGAACCATGCATTATGGCGGAGGCATATCAGTCGCTGTAGCAATATATCTAGTTGTATTTGACTTTCTTCCAGGGACTGAAATTCTACCACTTTAGTGATGTTGCATGGTGGGAGGAAGCAGATACAGATCTCCACCTCAACAATCCCTCAGTCCGACTCACTAATATTCATGTCGAGTCCTTCAGCATGGATAATACTGAATATCTGGCTACAGCTAGCAGCACTTTTTGGACAACTGAGCACCGAAATCTTACTTCCTCAAACTTTTTCTCTTTCGACCATGTGAATGAGACAAGTAAGTTTCAAGCATTTTATGTAAGTACATGTAGGCATACGCTGATGTAGATTATCATTCATCCAGTCGAAATGAAACCTATAAAATTCAAAAGTCAAAAAACGGATTGGAAAGTTACAATGTTCGACTTTGTTTAATCGGCAAAACATCACACAACGTAAATACCAATCCATTTTTTAATCACAATTTTATAGGTTACATGTAGATAGGTCTTTGTTGGATATTAAAGGGTGTGTAGAGTTCTGGTTGAGGTGAGGGTTAGCTTTCAACGTTTTGTGAAATGTTCAGAAACCACTCTATGAGATGTCAAAGAGCATGCAGTTCTAAGGGGTTTCAAAAGTTTATTTGATGAAAATCTGTTTTGAAATGGCTGAGATATCCAAAAACAAGGTGAAACAAAGAGATACTAATAAAGTTGGGACATGTCGCCTTTTATTATGATCAATTTTTTGGATATCTCAGCCATTTGAAAACCAATTTTCATCAAATAAACGTTGAATCCTTCTTAAAATTACATGCTCTTTCATATGTCATAGGAGGTTTCTCATTATCTCAATTAGGAATGTTATAAATCTGAATCCCCACCTCAACCAGTATTGAACAGTCCCTTTAAGTGTAAGTTCACATCTAAACAAGATCACCAAGCAAAATAATTATAAAAATAGCACAGAATATTTACATTTGTCTATTTCACTGCATGATATTCTTAATCAAGAGCTGTGTCATTCCAGTACTATGTGTGGTGCACACATAAACTCTATGCTCTATAAATCTCTACAGCCAGGGATTTAGAAATATGTGTCTGCTTTCTCTACTACTCTACAGCAACTACATTTGTCAATACAACTGCTGTATACCTTCCAAGTTGTATCCAGAACATGACGTCAGCTGTGGACGAGAGCACAGAAAATGTGAGCAAGACGATAGAGAAGCTGGGAAAAGGTCTGAGTAAGACAAAAGAGGGTCAAGTTGTCAACAGCGATATCGTCATAACAGGTTGGTACTGCCTGCACTTTGTTTTTGATTTTTATCAGTAATGCTATGGATGTAGTGTGCCCATTTACTGTATATGCTGAACTATTTTTGCGTACAGATATTTTTGGGAATCAGGAGGTCACAGATATTTTCGTAAGATGTTGTTTTCTTGAATTGACACTGAAGCTTTGATGAACGCATTGCTACCGTAGCATTTGGCAACATTTTCGCGTGTTGTTAAATTCGCGATCCAGTAGTGATTCGCGAAATTCGCAAAAATTAAATCCTTAACAGCTTATACAGTATTGCATAGTACAAAAAAACAACAACAATATTTTATTTGAATTTAGAAGCTTTATCTTTTTGTCTCCACCCTAGCTACTGTGTAGGGTAAAAATCAACCATGTTCAAGGGCGGATCCAGGAATTCTGTAAAGAGGGGGCCTTTACAAAATTAAAGGGGGCGCACGCACCCCTCCCCCATTTTTTCTTTATATTTCTTGTGTTTTTACAAGAAATAAAGGGAGGGGAGATGCGCGCCCACTGCAGTCCTCCCTGGATCCGCAACTAATGTTTCATGTTTAGTGAGATGTATTGATTTTGATTTGCTCAGTTCTTCTTGAAATCAGTTATGGGATCTTGATAATCTAAGAAAAACTGATAGTAACTGACTGTCAGTGTACATAAATTACATATAAAATACAGTTGCCTTTTCCCCACATTCTGATGAGATTCATCAATGTCAAACATTACAATTTTAACTTTGTAAGTGGTGACCTATGGAAAGAAATTGGTTTGGACCTAAAATTAGCTCACAAGAGTAATAGTGGTGAAATTTAGGCATTTAAAAATAATTGGTCAACTGAAAACACAATAAGGTTACATTTCTTGCAACCAAAAATTTCTAATTTTAGGAGACAATGAGTGTGAAATTTGGACAGTAGGTAGTAAAGACCCCATTTACAGTGCGGGGCTGGGCCACGGCTGGGCCGCGGCCGAGCCCACCTTCATTTCAATGTAAACGCACAAGAGGCCAAATGTAGGGCCAAAATTGGCCGCGCATTTGGCCACACCCTGGAGGTGGTCTCGGCTCTACCGCAGCCGAGCCCAGCCTTTTTTCAGTGTAAACGCATACTGAGCCAAATGCGTGGCCCATTTTAGTCTGGCTTCCAGACCATCTGCCCGTGCTACTTCGCTATTCAGGATATTAACCCCCTCAACATCGGAAACTAGTATATTTTAAGGTGGTTTCGTCCTTCAAAGGATTTTTCCTTCTGCAAAGGCCTTTGCCGGAACGACGACTTTGTCGCCATGGAATCCAGTTGGCAAAGGGTCTGAAAACCAGACTATACCAAATTGCGTTTGTTTACAAGCAGAGCGCCACTACAACAAAATATTGAAAGGTTTGAATTAAAAGCGCGGCCGAGCCCGGCAGTGTAAACGGACAAAATTGTGGGGCTCGGCCCAGCAATTGAGGCTGGGCTCAGCCGCGGCTCAGCCCAGCCCCGCACTGTAAACGGGGTCTTAATATGATATGAAAGTTTCAGTTTGTAACAAATTGCAGATCTATTGTTCAACCAGATCACACAACTACCCTCTTTAACAGCCTTAAAATCTGCTACTGTATATGCCATATATTTTGCGGGGGGTTTTATATTCACAAGTTTCACAGGTCAGGTGCTTGTCATTGATTTAACAACATGCAAATATATATTACTCTGATCCTGACAGGAATTTGCCATGCATGCCTACATTTTTTCATCCATTCATCCATTGCTATAATACATGATTGCAAATTTAATCACTTGTCATTTTGTCAAGAAGTCTCGATCCCCCAAATTTGACTTGCTAAATATAGTAAAATATAAAGAATAGAGAAAAGCAATACATTACTTTTCTAATGCATGCCTTTTTGAAGGGTTGCATGGAATGCAGGGTGGATCCTGAATTCTGTGAAGGGGATGGGGGGTGCAACCAATATTTCTGGTGCTACTTCCGGGTTTCATCTCATTTTTTTCTTTTTATTTCTCTTGTTTTAACAACAAATAAAGAGGGAGTGCACACCCAGTGCTCCCCCTCCAGGATTCGCCACTGGAATGGAATTGTTATTTGATGTCTTGTCTATCACTCGACAGGTACTGTGAAGCTACCAGCTCTGAAGACCAAGAAGATAACGATCAAGAAAGGGCAGGATTATGAACTCGATCCCGCTTTACCACAATCCATCAATACTAATGCTGGCAGAATTGACACACTGGAGGCAGAAACACCTTCCTTCGTCACAAAGTCTACTGAACAGACTATTGAAGGTTGGAGATTTTGTACAATTTGTGACTGTGCATCACAAAATGAACAAAAAGTCGCACACACTGATTTTGTATGAGGACTGAAAATAGGTGAAATGGATCAACTTAGCCATTCTTGAATTTTTCCTATTTTCTGAAAGAGCAAATCTTCTACAGTATGCAAATATTTGGGATCATAAAACAAACAGGAAAGTGTGTTTTTTTAGCGGGTTATCTCGAACACTTTTTTTTTTTTTAGAATAGTGTGATTAGGTGTGTCTTTAGAGTCTCCTTTTCATTTCTTAAAAACCCTGTACTCACTTTCCACTTTCAACTCTTATTACTTTAGAAAGGATGATGCTAATGCTTTGAACATGAACAGAATGTGTTAACCCGTTCCATACTGAATTCTGAAACCCCCATAGACTTAATGCACAGGCCACCAGGTTCCTGTATGGAGCAGGTTGATAAAGCATGCTCAATTTCAGCTTAATCTTATAATCTCTTCATTGTTGTTACTCCAGTGGTTTACATCCTGTTTTTTGTCCCATTCATTGCACAACTAGCATGACTTGGTAAAAATTAAGCGCTTGAGTAGACCCTGTACTTCATGAGTGTATGCTTTCTTTCCAATATTTAGATAGGTTAGGAGAGTCCATTTGATTTGAGTTATACATCATTTTAAAGCTTAAAGTCTGCTCTTTCAGAATGTGCTCTTAACTGAAAATCCATGTCTGGAGACTCTTTCTTGGTTTTGTGATGCAGGGTCAAATGCATTGGGGTAAACTTTAATTGAATAATGTAGTAAAAGTCTTTATGACATATAAGTTTGTATCACAATATGATCCATTGTGGTATAGAAGGCAAAGCTTTGGATCTTCTTCTTTGGATCTTTGAGTCTTGGTGTTGATTCTGTATGACTCTAGACAAGATGTTTAGCCCCTCTCTTTGACCGAGGAGCTTGCATGCATGCAAACCTTGCAATACTAGGGTAATAAAAGCAAGCCAGAGTCCTCTAGGAGAATATAGCTTACACTGAGGAATTTCCTTAGGGCAATAAGAGATTAATTTTGTCATTATTTATTTTGGAAAATATGTCTCCTAGTTCTTCTTGACTCTAAAATTGTAGGTAGATGATACTTTTTTTCTTTATTTCCTGAATAGAAATAGCAAGATAAAGGATATTTACACACAGGTTAACCGGTTTTTGATGAAGGACAAACTTGAAACTTTGATGCATCCGTTGAGGAAATTTATGTGAACAGAGTGGTTTAGAAACAATCACTTACTACAAACTAATAGAGGTATACCCTTCATTTTCCTGTATATTGATAATATCCTTCAAACCATAAATCCTAGGGGATGGCTAGTAACTGATCAGTGGGAATCAGTGGAAATGATGGGGGATGATTGTTCCAATCTTTGTGGGATACATTTAGGAGTACATTATATGTCTATTGTTGTGTGAAAATTGTTGGCTTCAGAATGGTCTCATATTCAAGTAATGTGCAGTTTAATGTTTCCAGGTCAGCATGCCTGTACAGTGACGGGGCTTTAAACTGCACATTACTTGAATATGAGACCATTCTGAAGCAAATAATTCTCACATAACAATAGATATATAACGTAACTCTGAAATGAATCCCAGAAGAATTGGAACACTCATTACCCAGCATTCCCACTGATTCCCACTGATCAGTTACTAGCCATCCCCTTTAAGCTGACTTTTGATTCTCATGTATGAATATTCATGAAGTGTCATTCACATACACACACATTCATTACATCATGTAAACTTTCACCAAACCTTTCCACCATCCACAAAGGACCTGTTACTGCCACAGCGACACAGACCATCGTCACGGGCAACGGTGCTGCCGGGACCTTCACATCAGACGACAGTCTCATCAGTAATGTCAACCTTCCCTACATTGACAGCGTAGCCTTGAGGAGCACCGGAGATCAGACAATGACTGGTCAGGTGACATTTAATGCCGATCTGACCGTTGGAACAGCTGTGACGGTCAGTGGGCTGATCGGTGGGATATCTGTCCCAGGTAAGGTCATTGTAGAATGATGTATAATATTGGACATAACCCTCAGTGACTATTCCAAATTCTTAAACAAACAAACAAACAAACAAACAAAGCAGTGGTTTGATTTGAGTGTTAAAGGGGAAGGCTAGTAACTGATCAGTGGGAATCAGTGGAAATGCTGGGAGATGATTGTTCCAATCCTTATGGGATTCATTCAAGAGTTCATTGTATATCTATTGTTGTTTGAAAATGATTTGCTTCAGAATGGTCTCATATTCAAGTAATGTGCAGTTTAATGCTTCCAGGTTAGCGTCCCTGGTCAGTGACGGAGCATTAATCTGCACATTACTTGAATATGAGACCGTTCTGAAGCAAATCATTTTCACACAACAATAGATATACAATGAACTCTTGAATGAATCCCATAAGGATTGGAACAATCATCTCCCAGCATTTCCACTGATTCCCACTGATCAGTTACTAGCCTTCCCCTTTAAGCAGTGGTTTGATTTGAGTGTTATGTGTGCAATTGTTTTTCAAATTAAAAAAAGTACTGACAGGGGTATATAGCTTTTGCTATGTTTTGATATGTGTACTCTCTTTGTCCTGTGTTAGAAAAAGGAAGAAAATATCAAAAGTGTTATTTTTTGTGTGTAAATGAACAAAGTGTGTTTGTCATTTACAGTGAAATCAGGACAATGTTGTTTGGTTTTGACAGGATATCTTTCCATAGGTTATATTCCTATTCAAAACTTTATATCCAAGGAGAATGTTCCAAGCCCAATATCAGAAAAGATAACTTATATCTAATGATTTCTATTTTGCCCTTTCATAGTTGAAGCACACTGCATGTTATTCATTGTTTTGCTCTTGTGCAGCTCTGAAACTTGTAATATCTACTGTGAAATTTATGGTCATACGGTTGCTCAAATACCCATAGATACAGATAACTGTTGATGGTGTTTTAACCCGTTGAGGACGGACTGATTTTGCTACAACACGCATTTCCCATAGACACCTGCCCGAGTATACTTGGGACTCATCCTCAACGGGTTAATATCAAACATTAAAAAATTCAATAACTTTCTTTGCAAATATGACATGATATCAAATGCCAATATTCAATGAACATGGCAATTTCTGGCAAAAAAAAAAGGCAAAACAAAACTCAAACAACAAAACATGTTTTTTTTTTAATGTCTCCAGTATTATCAAGTTTGTAGTATTGAAATGTTGGGATAACAGAAATCAAGTAGGTACACATGTAAATGACACAGATGAGCATCAAATTTACTGTTTTGTAGTACACAGCACTTTGTTTCAACAATATATTTTTAGCAACAGATGTCATAATCAAATGGAGCATTTTTTGTAAACCTTTTCTTTTGACACTGAGGTTGCATTACTGTCATTGACTCTTCTTTTGTGTAATCACACAGCCAATGTCATGGACAAGAGTAGCACCCAGACTGTGGATGGATCGAAAACTTTTGATGCAAACGTCAACTTCCATGCCAACGTTGACGTTGACGGTACCGTCAATGGTCTTGACCTTAACACTGACGTAGTCCTGACAAGCCGGACTGCCACTGTAGCTGGGACTAAGACCTTCTCCCAAGACATTACCCTCAGCACACCCTTGGCTGTCGCCAGTGGAAAAACTGTTGATACGGTAATCAAGGGGTGCATTTTGCCACGGCGGGTCATATATACATGTATTAACACTTACCTTACAGAGGTCTCAACAGCTCCCATCCAAACATGATAAAGAGATCTTACATCAATCAGGGTAGTGTATGCTTGATATGTATATCCCAGTAGCTTCCCTTAAAGATCATGTGCCCTTTTCACAAATTCTCGATGGAGACATGATGCAAATGGTTCTTTCAGAAATTTTGAACTTGCCATTAAAACATACTGATGGATTATAGATTCTGAGCAAAATGTCAACAAAGTTTCAGCTTTTGATGACTCTGAATATTGAATTTCTTGACATTTTTATGGTATCTCCACTGAAATGAATCATATAAAAATTCTTAAAGTTTCCTAGACAAAAACATATTTTCATTTTCAACTGTATCGGCAGTAATGTCTAATATGCTGTTTCTTGAAAGTCTATGAGATCTCGCTCTGTCAGTTTGTGTTTCTTGCAAAAACATGTCAATGCTAGGATCAATGTTATGCAGTAGTCTTAAAAAAACCTTTTATTTTCAATCTTGTATTTTATGACATCATCAATGGTATTTCATGGCATCAATGGTATTTCATGACATCATCAATGATATTTATGACATCAATGGTATTTTATGACATCATCAATAGTATTTCCTTCTCTTGTTATCAGGTTGATGTATCAGAGTTTTCCAGCTTAGTGCTGAGTGTGAGTGAAGGTGGTTCAATCACTGGGGATGTGGACTTCAGCAGTCCTCTCACGATCAATGGCAATGTCGTCATTGACAATGATGAGATCAATGGAGTGGACTTTGTGGCTGCCTACAATGATGCTGTGTTTGTGGACACTACTCAGACAATCACAGGTTTGTATGGATGAAGTCATCTCCCTCTTTGTCTGTCTGTCTGTCTGTCTCTATCTCTCTCTCTGTCTCAATCTCATTTTTATTTTAATCTCCCACCTTTGTTCTACCGTTCTCTTTCTCTTTTTTTCATTTCTCTGCGTGCATTTTCCTTTTTCAAATGCCAGTAATACTGCTCAAAATGAATTACAACTTGTGCACAAAATTCCATACTTTCTCTTCTCTGTGGTGCTTTTCCTCTGTCTATGCGTATACTTTCACATTTTGTATATTTGTGTGTATGAGTGTTGGTGGGGGGCGGGTGGGTTGTTCCTTAATATCTAAAAATTAATGATTAAGTATTTTTTGTTGGCATGTAAATGATCAACCTAAGACCCAAGGAATTCAGATTCTCAAGTCAAGTTGCATCATTTCTTTGTTTTTACTTTAATGTCTGAGTTACCTTAGAAGATTCTATCAAAATATCAAGCCTATGTATTGTAAGCATATTATGGTGTGAGCTGAAGTGGAAATGAAATTTCCCTTGTCATCCCGTTTTCTTTGCAGCAAGCAAGACATTTCTGAATGATGTTGAAGCATCAGGCAACATTGATGTGACTGGAACGGTCAATGGAGTGGACATCTCTGAGCAACTCTTCACACTCTCCACTGACCAGACTGTAACTACCAATATCACAGTGATTGAGGGCAAGGTGACCGCAAACCAGGACATCATTGTGGAAGGAGAGGTCAACAATATTGACCTGTCAGAAGAAGTGGTCTTGGTCAACACCAGCCAGACAATACAAGGTAAGAAAAAAGTATGCAATGGTGATTTGAAAATAGAAAATTCAAGATGAACATGCATGTCTCAGTGGGGAAAAGAGTCAGCTATCAGAATAGTGTGATTACCACAAACACTCATTACCTTTGCCACCAGTAGCACTGGTTGTGTGACTGTGATTACCAACAAACCCTCTGCTCTCGTCAGTGGTGTGCTCCCAAAATTATCATTTTGGTCATGAACTGGTAATACAGTAGAGATATTCCTCTTATATCGCTACCCTGTGGGTTTTTTTTTTCCCCATATCATCAGTATTCAGGTGTGAGTTTCTTCAATTTGTCTCCCTCTACAAATTAAATTTGTTACGATTGCAACGGATGATCTGTAAGTTAGATCAGATCAGCAGTTGCGATCTTAACAAATTCAATTTGTAGAGGGAGACAATTGAAGAAAATTACACCTAAACCTTCACCCCTCTGAATATCTTTCTTTCATCATCAGTATTGTTTGCAAAGAAGATATTGAAACTTTTTTCAGAGTAATGAAAGACATTTTCCTGTAATGCAGGCATAAAAAGCATGTTGGGATGTATACATTTACAAAAATGAAGAATAAGCTCTGTGAATATCATAAAATTGGAGCTAGATCCCCCAAAAATTGAAGAAGGGAATGTAGTTGATAACAGATTGTGTAATATTCATTTGATATGTAATGTTACGCAGAACCATTTCAGATACGTAGCACTCTCATATATAGCCAAACACATTGTTTAATTTGTCTGACCGTACACACATTTTTACAGACAATTTTATTATCTTTGCTTGTTATCTGAGTCCGCTTTTGAATGAAAATGTTGATTTGCCTACTCTATCTCAGGCCTGGTCATATTTGAAGAAGACATTGTCGTGAATGGTTACACCTATGCTGATGATGGTGTAACTGTGGATGGTGTAGACCTCAGTGTGTATGCTGCATCTGTTGCTAGAATTGACCAGGACTCCCAAACCATCGCTGGTGCTAAGACCTTCACAAAGCTCCTTACAAGTTAGTCTCTTCACTACAAATTGATATATACTCCTATACAAGCCCCAAGTTTACATGTATGACTTGGGCCAAACCAAACCAAAGAAAGCATATCTGAACATACTACGCAGTAGAGCTTATTATATTAATGAACTTTTAATAATAATTAAAAAAAAACTGTGACTAATTCTTCATAGGATCAGAGTGGTACTTGCAATATGCTGAAATTCTGACTTATTCAAATTCATTGCTGTTCTCTATTAGGATGTAGTCTCAGGGTATTCAGTACATGGGGGGAGTCACAAGGCCTAGTTTAGATTGTTCATGTATGCCTGCACTGCTCCACATACGGTATGTGCTGGAACAGATAGTTTGCACCTAGGTTGTGTATAGTTCAAGAAAGGTTTGCAAAAGTTGCTTCAAAATTTAGTCGTGTGTGCCAGTATGTTGCCAAGATTGCTTCCTGTGTTGCCACAAAGTGGTCTCAATGCCAATGCGCAAGTGATGCACAGACCCAGATACATGTACATCCAAGTGTCAGGGTGGCCTATAATTTACCGTGTATATTTTATGACACTAGGGTGATGTGTTGCAATGTTCAGGCTTTTGTTTGCCTTTCATTTTCTCAAGTTTCTGGAGACCTGTCTGTTGGTGGTACCATCAATGATGTTGACATGGATGTCCTGTACACTGATGTGCTGCTGATGTCCGAATCTCAGAGTTTTGATGTGGCAGTTGATATCAAGAGTTCCATTGAAGTGTCTGGTGATGCTACACTGCAGGATACGATAGATACATTATCAATTCCAGAAAGTTTGGTCCTTTTGTCTACTGCAGATTCAATCTCTGGTGAGTACCTTTCCCAATATTATGTTTTTTTCCCATTTCTCCTTTTTAGATACAAGGTCTTGTCACAATATGCTCCTTCCTTTTGTCTAAAAGGAGAGTACATTAATCGCAACATGAATATGACAATGATTTGTAGCATGATATTATTGTCGTGCTTCTGAAATAAACAGATCATCTGTTTATTCAAGATTATTGCAAGCCATTTTTTCCCCCTGAGATTCAGACAAGGTTATGTTTTTCTACATCACAATAAGTGATACAATGTATATTATTTGGTAAATGCTAATAAGAAGAACATGAAGAAAATCAAACTTCTGTTACACTCCTAAAGATTTATGAATACTTCAAGGTTGTTCTGATTGGTGAATTAAGTGTTCATTTTTATGTTATCATAGAATATGCCTCCAAAAAAAAAAAAATCAAAATTTGTATTGATTTTGTTTACTGCAGGTCTGAAAACATTCTCAGCACTTCTTGACGTGACTGGTAATCTGAATATGGCAAGTTCAAAGACAGTGAACGGCAAGGATCTATCAGCCTTTGATACAAGTGTGAGTGAAAAGTGAAATGTAATTTGATTTTTTGTCTTTGGACAGCTAGATTGAGGAACAATATGATTCAGCAGAGAATGTAATTTTGAAGTTTAAAATTGCCCCGAGTGGTCATGTCTGTTTGCTAACTCTTCCTTTTTTCTTTTTTTTTTCATTTACTTGATTGTTGTCTGCTGAAACATGATTAGTTTAATGGAAAATTTTTTCCCCTTTAATATATTGACAGAATGACTTCAAACAGGCCTATGTGATTCTCAAATGGAGCCTCAAAACATTGAATGCAGGAAGTCAGTCACTAACACAATGAAAAATATCCTCTCTATAGCCATAGTTATTTTGCCGGTTTGCATGACATAGCGTTGCATTTGTAGATTGCATTATTAAACTTTTTTTTGTTGTCCGTTTAGATCCTGAAAAAATCTGGAGCACAATCTGTGTCTACAACTGGCATCACATTTAATAATGCATTGACTGTCAGTGGAGACGTGTCAGTGACTGGGACTGTGAATGGATACACTATTCCTGATGACTTTCTACTCCTAGCAGGAGAACAAACAATATCAGGTGAGAGAATCAATTAGTGAGTGTTCACAGTTTTTCACCATGTTCACTATCCATGGGGTGAAAAGACTGGAATTTTTTAAACTTCGTGTGCACTGTGGTGTGGTTCAGATGCAAAGTGGAAAGGAAATCAGTGAAGTGGAATTTTGTTATTATTATTTGTTTATTTATTTATTTATTTATTTGTTTGTTTATTTATTCATTTATTTATCTTATTATTTATTTATTTATTTATTTATCTATTCATTTATTTATTTATTTATTTATTCATTTATTCATTCATTTATTTATTTATTCATTCATTCATTCATTCATTCATTCATTCATTCATTCATTCATTCATTCATTCATTCATTCATTCATTCATTCATTCATTCATTCGGCAATTCAACATAAAATACGAGCGGACATAGAATACAGACAGAAAATCATATAACATGATATAAAGATTGTGGTGATTCCAGGTGCATATCGCTGGTTGCCAGGGCAATTGGCCAAACTGTCATTTGTACTGCATGAAGTACATTGTATGGTTGTAATCCTTCATACCTTCATTAGATAATGTTTGTGGACATAGATTACTTTTAATTTGTTTATATTGAGCATAATAATGATAATAATAATAATAATAGTGGCTACTTGTATAGCGCACAGGTCCACTTTTCAGTGCTCATGGCGCTTCAAAAATGAAAAGATATCATATATTTACATATATATATTACACATATACGTCATATGTATTTACATATATATTCATGAATTTAGAAGAAAATAAGACGAGGTCATGATAAAAATGATTAAAACATTACTCTTATGTTTAGGGCATAACTTTACTGCTGTTCTGTAATGTTCTGTTTCTCTACATCAAATATGTATTTAGCAGCATTCAACCAGGTTTGTTATTGCTAAAAGGACTTTATTATAAAGCCATAATGGAAGACTTTGATATTTCAGTCAGTGATTTTAGACCTATTTATTGATGGAATTCTCCTCCCTCAGGCTGCAAGACTTTTAACCAGCCATCTCTTCCTGTGAACACCTTAATGGGAACGGTCAGCCTGACTGTCACTGGGACTTTAGATGATGTGAATATTAACAATCTCTACAGCCAGGCTTTGCTGACGTCAAATGGCAATAAATGCACCGTGGCTGGTCGGAAGTCATTTCCTACCTTGGCAGGTGAGATTCTATGGCTAGGATCCTCTGTGTGTTCATAATGTAACACTCATCTTGGTGTCCAAATCATCAAGCTAGTCACTCAGACACTTCACAAGCTGGGCAACATTCATTTAATTTCCAACAAACATTCAGGGCAAAGGAGAGACAGAAGAAGGAGGTCCTCTCTCAGTGACTTCCTGTGGTAGACTGTTCTTTGTTCAGAACCCACTGGGTTCTTTCCATTAATATATTTCAATCGTGAGTACACAAACCGATCAAGAGGCTCTAAAGAAGAGTGTGACCTGAGGTCAAAGAAAGAACCAATGGAAAGTAAAGATGAGGTGATTATGAGCTAAACTTAAACATGAATGGGAACAGAAGCAAAGATTCACAAAGTATGGAGGTGAGTGGAAAGTAAAGAAGGTACTGGAAAGTATAAGCACAGAGGAAGGGGACAGGAATTGGGATGTATGGGAGGCTAAGTGTGAGAAGAAATGGTGAGGGGCGTGTATGGAAAATAAACTCTGGAAAACTAAAAGGGAAACTGAATGCATACAAATGTATTGTTGACCAATTTGACACTCTTACAATAATAAACGTTGATTTATAGATGATTAGTAGGCACTGACAAGATGTCCAACTTGAGTGTGTTTTGCATTTGTTACATTACTGGGTTTGTGTGGATTTCTCTTGAAATGAAAGTTACGCTATAGGCATCTCGCAACAAGTAAAGATATTCAAATTCATGAAATTCTTCTGTCGAGTTGTTTTTATTGCAACTGATTAACAAATCAGTCACAATACGTCGTGTGTGGCAATTTGTTAATCAGTCACAATAAGTCGAGATATTGCAGTATATTCATTGATGGTCTCATAACCATTGCAACTGAAAGTCATTTTTACAAAAAGACATTAATGTCTAACTGATACTGTGGTTACACAAAACTTTTCCAAGAGGTCATGATTGTTGCAAACATTATTTCTATTAAGATACCTGACATTTAAGCACTCCAATGATTGAGGTGTGATGTCTGATCTATAATGTTTTCTACCATTGTTTATAAATGTACCATGTATATCTCATGAATATTTTAATTTTTTTTTTTTCAGTTAATGGTGCTATCTCAGTAACTGGTACAGTTGATGGAGTCAACCTGGCCACTCTAACCTCCACTGCTGTCTACCTTGATGGAACTCAGTCAATAGCAGGTGACACTCTAATACCTTAACCCGTTGAGTTTCATTTTCCTTCGTGTACATTCCCATAGACACTTGCCCGAGTATACTCAGGACTCATCGTCAACGGGTTAACAGCAAAGTGGCCAAAGAGAAACAAAGAAAGAGATTTATAACAAGTTACTGCTCACATATTGTAGATGCACAGACTGTCTTTTAATGGAATGCTTTATTATTAGATTTATAAAGAGTTTGACCACCATGTAATTATCGTGTTTAGATTAGTGTTGTCACAAGCCACGGCTCTCTCAAAGTAGTGAGAATTTTTCCCCTCTGTGCAATGTCAAGGGTTATTGTAGGAACTCCTATCTCCATTGAAGGCATGTAATATTTTCTGCACATAGAGTTGGGTTATACATTTATTGGAAAGTAGTGAGTTCAATGAAGTGGTAAATATTCCTTTAAAAGTATGTTTCTGATACTTATGGAATATCACGATGGATTTACCATCAAACTGTTGTCTTGCATAAATCAGGTCTAGTTACCATATACATGTACATGTATCTCTGATCTTTCAGCCCTCCAATTTCTTGACTTTGTGTGCAAGTATTGATGAATTTAAACAATTACAGCTGATATTTCTTCAGTATAAGGAGTGCAGTGAACAGTCAATACAATTTGATGATGACATAATGATCATTTCAACAAAAAGATTTCCTCAGATTGTCATGAGTTATAATTACCATAATAATTATGATTATTATTTATTTGGCCATACAATTACAATATGTGTGTAACATTCATACAAAGGTATATGTAAAATGTAAAGGAATGACACATGGGCCAGGGCTCACAAAAGTAAAGTTCTTTGCTATTTTCCAGAGGCATATGAGCCCTCATATGTCACTCCCTGAGACATAATAAAGATCAGGTGCAAGTTTCTTCACTTTGTATCCCTCTACAAATTAAATTTGTTAAGATGGCAATTGCTGATCTGTAAATTAACAAACATGTTGGAAAAGGAACCAGTTAATTTACAGATCAGCAGTTGCGATCTTAACAAATTTAATTTGTAGAGGGAGACAAAGTGAAGAAACTTGCACCTGAACCTTCACCCCTCTGAATGATATCTTTCTTTCTTTCATTTTAAAATGCCTTGTCTGCCTTGACTACTTAACATAACAATGTCGGAATTTCAGAGCTTGGGTATTTGTTCCATGTTCATCGTGTCACTGCCGGCAACCATGGACAGCCTGGTGGTAGTGTCGCTGCCCGGAAAGAAGTAGATGACAGGTTTGAGTCCCACTGGTTCCTCTTCCAACATGTTTGTTAATTTACAGATCAGCAGTTGTGATCTTAAACAAATTTAATTTGTAGAGGGAGGCAAAGTGAAGAAACTTGCACCTGAACCTTCACCCCTCTGAATAATATCTTTCTTTCTTTCACATAATAAAGATGTTCATAATAACAAATCTGATGCATCATAAATGCTGATTATTACACAAATTCTGTAAACTGTTGCCCATTGCAGGAGACAAGACGCTTACCTCCAATGTTCACTTCAACCAAGACGTGTCTGTCACAAACCAAGTCAACTCACTAGACTTTGCTGAAAAGGCTGAGACTGTAATATCTAAGATCACAGCTGGACCAATCAGAGGCCAGAAAACTTTCTCAGGGTAAGCATGCATATTCTTCAGTTTGGCTACGTCTGTGACCACACCCTAATCATTTTGAATAAACAAGATTTAGGGAAATTATTTCCTTAAATATTGGAGAAAGGAGATTGTAGAGTTCAACCTGAACAACGTTTGTCATAATCAATCAAGTTCTCTTTCTTCAGTGTAAACCAAGTGTCGTTGTGTGTTACCACTTCAGTCACAGATAAAAGATAAACCATCTTCATGCAGCGTGCTCTAAATTTTACTTGTAATTTTAAAAATGAAGTGTGCATGCAGTGTGTAGAGAACATCTAGAAATTAGGACTAATTACAAAAACACACATCAACAGTATAAAAAAAAGAAAGAAAGTACATTGCTTTTATTGTTATTATCATTATGTTACACCTGAGAACTAGGGAACATTCAATATATGAACTAAATGTTTTGTAGTTCAATTTAAATTAAGACTGCTAATCCAAGACTTCAGGGAACATTTTATGAGGAAATGTTTTTAGTCCAGTGTATAGTTAAGACTGCCAATTCTAAGACTTCGCATATCAGTGACTCTTCTTGTTCTTGATGTTCGTTCTGCCATTTTTCTTCATGAACCATGGGTATTTTCCACCGTTTTTATGTGTATGTGTGTTTGTGTGTGTGTGTGTGTGAGTGTGTGTGTGTGAGTGTGTGTATGCTTGCTCACAAATGATGACACCTGCTGATTTGTTTCACCTCACAGAGGAATGGATGTAGATGGTGATGTCGATGTGAACGGTCTGGTGAACGGTGTCAACATGACCAAGTTTGAGGAAGTCTACCTCTCCAAGGAGTTTGAACAAGTCATCTCTGGTCACAAGACCTTCACACAATCACTCTATCTTGGTGAGTTTCTTCAGCTTTGTTTATTTCAGTGCAGTTTTTATCTGGATTCCACCAAGTGTCTTGATGTGAAACATACAGTGTAATTCCAAAATTTGTTCATTCCGGATTTCTTTTCCCCCAATCTTGACTAACATAGATTTCAGAAGTTCTATTTTGCACCTTTTCACTTAAACTGATGTGCATTTGCTGCACTTTTTCAAATGCTAATTGCTAATTTATGTGTTGCCATTCCATACCACAATTAAGTAATTGTTTGTCGCTTGTAAACGTGATTTGCAATTTACAGCTCAAACCCATAAGTACATCACTGATGCTGACCCTTTCTTGTGAACAGATTTGCAATGTTTCTCCTTTTTTTTTATTCTTCCATCAAGCTGATCTGAAGCTGGCGGCAGGGAAAACTCTAGATAATGTTGATCCGAGTGACTTTCTCCTCCTGAGCAGTGATGAAGGCATTAATGTTGCCATCACATTCGTAGATGACTTTGATGTAGAGGGTGACGCTACTGTTACAGGCGACATCAATACTGTTGATATTGTTGAGGTTTGTGAATTCATGTGCAACATTCAGTGCCCATCTGTACAGTGGGTTTATTTTTTCATGAATGGAACGTGAACAGTTGAATATTTCTTGACTGTGTTTCTTTTAAGTGTAACAGTTAATTCCCACTGAAAAGAAGGAGTGCTTCTTGTTCCATGACTGGATATTCATGTTTATGAATATGAAAAGGAAGTATTTTATCATACAGTAGCATGCACAGATGCGATGGATGCATCACTGTTACTTTATGTTTGATATTCGGTAGAGTCTGTCTACACATGGTAAATCTTGAATCAAAGTCTTATGTCCTCCTATAGAGGAATTCATCATTATGGTCCTTGTAGCTAAAACTGCTGAGGACTTAATAAAAGATTTGCCTCAGTGATCAATCATGATGTCCTCTTGTACTTCTTATTTTTGAACAGGGTGTCTTTAGGTACACAGTAGGATCAATCATACTCAAGTATTGTCACCAGTGAATGTCTGATAGATATCATATCCATTAAGTGCTCTTGGTGATATGTTAAGCCCATGCATGTCTTTGCTCACTTTTATTTTCTATTCTAGTTGAGCAACACAGTTGTTCGCCTGACAGGAGCAGACCAGGTTGTAGATGGAGCCAAATCATTCCCTTCTATCACAGTCCACAACAACATCGTAATCGAGCCTTTAGGACTGGTGGATGGTGTGGATGTATCAGGTAAGAATTGAATCATGAAAAAAATGATACTGTTGGAGGTGTGCATAGAAATTCAATATGGTCAAAGGCTTTGGAGCATGTAAAGCATTATTTGACTTAGGCCTGTATGTGTATATAATAGGTGGAGTTTCTAATTTTTTTTATTTTTTATTATGTGACGATGTCATTGATCCAGTAATATTTACTTTGCTGCTCTTAACATTCTGTGCTTATTAGCACCGATATGACTAGATTGACTGGCAGTACTTCACACAGTACACATTTGGCTTCTATTTACTTGATACATTTCAACTGCAAGCTTTGAAGTTTTAAGTTATGCTATGATTCAATAAATTTGACAGAAATGACCACTGTCAGAGAACATTATTACTGCTATTTCGTATTCACTTTCGAATTGTGTATTTTTGAACTCTTTATGTGCCATGTTCGCACGTCCCACTCAGTCGACGGCATGCCAACTTTGCATATTCCGCTCAAACGCACTAATTCGTGTAAACCGATTGATAAATAGCCTTATCCTGCAGTACAATGAAAGCTTTTCTCGCCCTTCTGTTCCTTTTACAAACAGCTTGCATTCTATGTGGTGATTGACTATCAAGCGGTGTTCCCAACTAAATTTGCGTGTAAATTCTAAGTTTCTCTCACGGTTTTATGTGCAGAAGTCATGCCTTTACAGTAATGTAGCAACTGGTTATTAAAAATATAAACAGAAATAAATTTGTCATATAATTTATATCAAAGCAAAGCTTGGCATTCCTCTTCAACTTTACTTACTATTATGCCAAGCTTAACAGAAATTTGTAGAATTTATATAGATTGGAAAAACAGAATTCTTTATGAAAGCATGACTACCTTCGTGTCTCAGAGTAACGTGGCACACAGGGGGTTTCCATCATGGCAAATAAAGAGTTAATTACAAGATTATTACTTTTTTTTTTCTTCTGTTGACATACTTATCATTCTCATCCATTTTAGAGTAAGTAGTAAGAAACAATCAGTTACATTATTTGGCAGTATCAGGGTATCTGTTGTGTGTAACAAGGCATGTACATGTACGTACGTGTCTGGTGTGTAGGAGGGTGTAAGCCTTGCTTGCCACGATTAGATGTTCCTGGCGACACTTGTCATCTTAAAGGGTAGATATCCTTACCATGGAAGATTAGGTTTTTATGCACGATTAGGATTTTAAGCGAAGTGCTGCATTGCAAGGCCAAGGTGTGTTAAATCTAGTTTTCATTTTCCTGCCTTCTGTCTAGATCTAGCAGACAGAGTTCTCGTCTCCACTCAGAGTAATGACATCTCAGTGAGGACGGTGTTTAGTGGTGGTGTCACCATCTCTGGTAACCTGGATACGGAAGCAAACATAGGAGGAGTCAACATCGGCAATCTCCTTCAGGATGCAGTCTTGCTCAGTGAGAATTTTGTGAGTTTAGAAAAGAAATTTTTCCCATTCCATAAAGTTGTTGAGTGCAAGGATATACCGTAAAACCAGAACTTTCACTGCATGAAACTCTCGCAAATTGGAGCTGATGGTCTACTTTATGGCGTGAAATTTTTGTGAATCGCCACTGACATTCAATGCATTGTACAGACAAATACTGTCACATGCATTTGGCAAACCTTGGCTCCTTGCAAATTCTCAAAAGCTTCATGCATGGGAAAATTTCGGGATTTACAGTACATTCCGAGAAAAAACCTTTATGTTAAGAGTATGAGCATTTCTAGTTCATACCCTGTACGTCCGTGGCATAGACACTGTCTGCATTCATATTTTAATTTGATTTCAAATTCCTGATGATGATGATGATGTTGATGTTGATGATGATGATGATGATGATGATGATGAGGATGATTATGATATTATGAACATCATTTATATTGCATCATTTATCTGTAGAAACATACAAAAGGTAATTAATATTCATCCTGTCAATTTGATCAACAGTGGTAGTAAGCCGTTAAACCAAAACATTTTGAAATGTCAGCTGTATGCTGAATATAAGGTAACATTGTAGTCTTTCATCTTGCCTATCACTTTTTTGCATTCTTTGTTCTATAAGGATATCACGGGGACTGTGGTCTTTGACTCCGAAGCGGTCATCATAATGACCGACATGACATTTGAGGATGATCTCACTCTGACAGTCACTTTGGACCGGACGACACTCAGCAATGTTCTGACCACCACTGTCCTGGCTTCAACAGAGCAAGAGATCACAGGCAATGTTGTCTTTGATGACAATGTTGTGCTCCAGAAATGTCTCAGTATTGATGGTAAATCTTGAGTAAAATTTGGAGTTGCCTGTTCAGTGTCCACACTAAACAATAGGTTTTCCTAAAGTTGTACCTAGTACTATAATATGTTGGAGTCCATGCTATACCAGGTGTGAATGTCCATGCTGTCTTATCAGCAAAAACTGTTCACATGTTGCATATGTAAGTTGTATATGCAAATTATTTCTCATCAGATGTACATATGACACACCTACTTTAATTTCAATATCAGACAATAAGCATTCTCCTATGGTATCCTAATTTCGTTGTCAGTACCTTTTTCATCATCAAACACAGTTTTATAATCTTCTCTTTCTCGACAGCTTTATTCTCTAAAGAAATTATTCATGCAGGTTAGAGGGAAGAATATATGCTATATCAGATTTTACAAAATATTGCCCTCTGTTTTTCAGCATCCAAGTACTGACCTCGCTTCTAACAAACATGTCAGAAAAACCAAACCTGTGGGATTTGAAATGTTATTCTCTCTTCCCCAGGTACAACCGATAACATCGACTTGTCGGAATATGCTGTCCTAAAGAGCGGAGAGCAGACCATATCAGGCTGCACCCGTTTCCAGGCTGGTTTCCGTGTCAACGGGGACATGACGGTGGGAGGGACCGTGGATGATGTCAACCTCGCTACTCTCATCTCAGAGAGAGTGACGTACTCCACCGCTCAAACCATCACTGGGACATGGACTCTGGCGGACTTCACAGCAAATGGTAAAAGGGCATTCAGTCATTACATGTTAATCAACTGGGGACCCATTTTTCAACAATCTTTACAATTATAATGATGTGCAATAGCTTTTTCTATGGCGACAGCCAGTACTAACCAATTAGTTTTGAGCAACTGCCTTTTGCCATGGTAACTGCAGTTGCTGTAACTACTGATGGTAACGGCAATTGTTCCAGATTGGGGATGGGGGAGGGGGCATAATGGTGGATTTTTTGCAGGTTATCATTATGTACTGTTTTGTACTGTAGCTGTTATTCTTGTGAGGGTTCAAATTTCTCAATTTCATGAATTACAGCTGAACTGTAAATCAAACAACATGATGAAATGTCGCCATGCGCTAGGGTAATGGTGCACTGACCATGGCCTCGGTGTCAATCCACTAGTGCATATCATGAAAATGTCCCGGACCTCCTCAATCGTGAAAATATCTGTACGCAATAATAACGACTTAATCTTTACATAATATTTATCAGCTCTCTTCGATGTTCCCTCTCTCTCTCTCTCTCTCTCTCTCTCTCTCTCTCTCTCTCTCTCTCTCTCTCTCTCTCTTTGACTTACAACAATTGGATATATATGTAAAAGGAAAGCCGGGTAAGCTTATTTAATCAGATGCAATAGAGATGTAAGTTTTCTAATCCTTCTTAATACTTTGGAACGGTGACACATCATTTTCTCCTGCGACAATTATTCCAATCTTATTTCTCTCAGGACTTAAGGTTAGGGTTGTGATAGGGTTATATGTTTAAAGGGGAAGGCTAGTAATTGATCAGTGGGAATCAGTGGAAATGCTGGGAGATGATTGTTCCAATCCTTATGGGATTCATTCAAGAGTACATTATATATCTTTTGTTGTGTGAAAATCATTTGCTTCAGAATGGTCTCATATTCAAGTAATGTGCAGTTTAATGTTTCCAGGTAAGCGTCCCTGGTCAGTGACGGGGCATTAAACTGCACATTACTTGAATATGAGACCGTTCTGAAACAAGTAATTTTCACACAACAATAGATATACAATGTACCCTTGAATGAATCCCATAAGGATTGGAACAATCATCTCCCAGCATTTCCACTGATTCCCACTGATCAGTTACTAGCCTTCCCCTTTAATTTGATGTGAGGATAAAAATTAGGGTTAGGGTTATGTTTATGGGTAGAATTTATGTTTGGCTATAAAGCATGCAAATATTTCGGAGCAATTGCCGCAGGAGCAAATGTCATGGAATCTTTGTCCCATCCAACTCTCTCCCTCTCTAAGAACGAGACAGTTTTAGCTCTCATGTTGATTGATGGTGTGCTTCATATCTCAATTCCTTCTCCTGATGTCCAGGTGATGTGGACATCGATGGAACACTGAATGACATCGATGTTGGGGGAGATCTGGTGACCATCTCTGACAATGCGGTCATCACAGGAACAAAAGACTTTGATGCTAATATCATCGTCACCGAAGACCTGGACTCTGCCGAGATCAATGATGTCGACATAGTGGCTCTTTCTCAGAAAGTTGTTCTCAACGAGGGATCATTTTCTATTGATGGACAAAAGGTTAGAAAATGCATCAGCGGTCAAATTTTCCAGTGTCCTTCATATATAATTTAAATGTAATTTTGATAGGAGTGTATTTTAACACCTTGGAAATACTTTGTAGTTTAAAGACCAAAACATAGCTTTTGTTTACAGTGAAGAGAATATGAGAAGGTATTGATCTCACTGATTCGGCTGTAAATTGTGTCAACTTAAGTAACTGGCAGGGTGCCTAATAGATATGCAAATATTTCTTCCCCTGAAAATGTTTGCTCTTTTGATTCAAATATGACCCTTTGTGTACAGATTGTCAGAGACATGGTTATTTTTAACTGTGGCTTGACTATTGTTGATAATATCATATTCATTTCTATTTCTGTCTTATTCATAAAATCATGACAAATCTTCAAAGTTCTACTGTCGCTTCTGCACTCTCTGGCAGACATTCGAATCAGCCATCACCATAGAAACAGACACTGATGTTACAGGGTTGGTGAACTGTGTAGACGTGGGCCTTCTGTCTTCAAGCTATGACACCTCCACCTCAAACTTTGACTCCTCCCTGGCCAGTCTCAACACCTCCATGAGAGACCAATGCATCTCAGCTGCCAGCATGCAGTCATCACTAGGAGGTGAGGATGATAGATATCAGTCTCCATGGCAACACATCATCCAGATGTGTTGCCATTTTCATCCAAGTTTCATCCAAGTCATATAGTCCTGCCAAAGTTTTTTTTTTCTTTTTAAATCAAAATATACATATTCAATTAGAATCTAAAAACATTGCTTTCATTCTGAGCAGGGTTTGGACTACCAGCTTGAGAGCTTTTGTTTTATAGAGAGTTGAGTTTGTAGAGATGTTAATACCAAATGTCAGTACGTACAGCATGGTACCCAAAGTTCTTGGCTGTTTGAACCCATTGATACAAACATCATATGGACACAGGGAGAAAGTTCTATCTCTCTTTCATTCTCTCTCTTGATGCATACTTAGCCCATTGAGAACGAGTCCTGAGTATACTTGGGCTGGTGTCTATGGGAAATGCGTGTTGTAGCAAAATCAATCCATCTTCAATGGGTTAGAAGTTCACATCTGTGTTAGACAGGCCTGGTGTTTGAGATGAGAAAGAGTTGTTCCAGGCAGCGAGTGTGTATATCTCTGCTTCACAAAGTACAGCTCAAAATAGCATGACTGCCAAAAGAAAATAAAAACCAAAGTAAATGAAGTGCCTCTTCAGTATTGAACAGTCAAATCTGCATAAATATGTACAATGTATTACATTACATCACAAAACCCCTGAAGCTGAAGGTAACCAACAGCAACTTAAAATCTCATTTCAGAACAACCTCTTGTGTTAACACACTGGGAAGACGTAGCGGACATTGAGAATCCTGCTGCGGGACATTTCCATTCCGTGACATTAGAGGGCGGTGACACCATTCTCAGCCTTGCGGAATCGTATCATTCTGCTGTTGATCGCTGCATTGGAACACAGCTCTACCTGTGCCCTGCAGACTGGATTTCATGCGTTCTTATTCTGGAAGACCTACTGCCTGCAGCCACCTTAGCGTATCTCTACAGTTACCGTGGCGATACATTCATTGTCCTCCTCCCCAGTCAGCAGACGGGACAATGCGATGAGCATCACGATGAGAAGGTCAACGTCCTAACCGTGCTGAAGTTGGAGGATGAGGATTTCAATGTCACTCTGGAAACCCCTCACGCTTTGGGGGCAGCCATGTTTGAGATGGATGGTAATCTCTTTCTTGCTGTAGGAGATTTCATGGATGATGAAAATCGTAAGTCTGAACCATTCTTGCTCTTCATTTTACCATTCCATATGAACAAAAGCAACCTAACCTCATTAATAACCTATAGAGTAAATATTTGACAGCATATTAGGATTTTTCCTCTTTTTTTTTTCCATTGAATTCTTATGAGAAGCTAAACCTGCTCTTAAATTGGATGCATGCCAAATCTACTTGTCACATCTTGTGTAAAGTAAATTTCATGTTTTGCCCAATAAATCAACTGTTTTTCCACTTTTCTCTACATGGAGGTGTTAACTGTTTTTGGACTCAATTTATGTAGTCAGGATACTATGGTGCAGTGATGAACGACTTTAGCTACATCCAAGCTCAAAAATGACTTCTGACATGTGCCTGCAATGTGCTCTCCAGATGACACGGATACGAGTTCCATCATATTCCAGTTCAACGACACCACACAAGACTTTGATGTCTTCCAAAAGATAATAACCCACGGTGCCTACTCTGTCGCTCATCTCTCTTGGCGAGACAAGACCTGGCTGTGTTTTGCAAACAATGCTCTCGATCACAAGTCGCCAATTTATGTCTTTGATGAGGAAACCAACCAGGTGAATGTTACCAGAGTTACACAGAAGTATCGTACCAAATTTCCATCGATTTTACAACATACTTCATTTTTCTCTTCCCAAGCTTGAGTATACCAACATTTGTGATGAAAACTGCCTATTAAAACTCCATGGTAATTTATCTTCCCGTTCAACATTCATTCTGTGCCTGTTATGTGATTATGATCAATTCAAACTTTCCTGGCAGCCAGCTTATAGTTCGGACATTATATATTGGTCTGCATTCCTTGTTACTTCATAGTCTTACCCATAGAGGATGAACTGATTTTTTCACACACTTGTAATAATATATGTTTTCCATTGACACCTGCCTGAGTATTGCTTGGGACTTGTCTCTAACGGGGTAAGATTTCTTTGCATTGATGACACATTGTCATTTAAGTCAATTTCATCTGTGTTTGTTGTTCATTTCCATCTGAGAAGATGGCTGGATAGCCCACCATTCAGCTGCATACGCTAATCTGGTCTTCCATGGGGTCCAGTTGGATGTGAGGTGGGACCACTTCAACGGGTTAAGCACCCTGCTCTTTGGGATGAATAAATGAATGAAGCAGGATCTTTTACTTTGAGTTGTGACTCTCTCATACACGGGACCTCAAATTTTATGTCCTATCCGAGTTACAGAGTATTTTGCATTTTGCTAGAAGGGATGGTATCTTGACACCTTGAAAAACACAAAAGATAGTGTAGGAAGAGCTTTTGCATCTTGCATTCGTAAAAGAGGAATTCCTTGATGTTGTCAAAATGCATTCTTTTACATGAGCGGAGAAAACTCATCCCTGGATTTTGAAAGTGATATTGAGCTATTGATACGCATGATTCTATGATTCTGTAATTCATTTTCAATTGTAACTACCTATCATCTTGACATTTTCTTCCTCCATTTCTGTTGCACATTTCAGTTTGTGATAGATGAAGAGCAAGGCACAAACCATGCCTCCGATGTGTCAATGTTCCTGGTGGATGATGTTCCATTTACTGTCATCTCCAGTGAGAAGCTCATTGGTGATGAGCGTGAGGCAGAGTTCCACCGGGATCTCACTGTCCTGGCCTACCGGGATGGTGGCTGGGTGTTGCTGGAGAGTATTCAGGCATATGGTATCATCGATACCACAGTCTTTGCTGTTGGTGGTGAGTTTGAAGATTCTTTATATGCTATCTTGTCTGACATTGTCTTCTTTTTTATCCTTTCCTTTTGTCTTCTTTCTTTCTTTATTATTTATATCTGCTTCGCATCTCAATTTTCTTTTTTTTCATGTTGTGGGTTCAACTTTAATTTTCTGCTTTCTTGGGGGAGGAACAGGAAGAGACAGTTGAAAACATTTCACAACTCAGAATCTTTAAACATCCAAACTTCCAGTTCACATCATATAGTGGTGCATTCATATGTGTTTTGAAGGAATTATGTCTTTTACAAGTTTATCATAATAGAAATCAATCTTTCCAAGTTTTCTTTCGTATCAATAGCAGTTGACATGTCTAGAATGTAGTGCACTGGCCAGTTTGAAAGTTGTTTAAATACAATGCACTCCAGTTACAATGAACATGGTTATGATAAAATTCATGTTACAACGAATTAAAAGATTCAGGTCCAAAAATCATTATCTATACATCGTTGTATACTGTATTTGTTTGATTATAACAAAATTTCGATATAACAAAAGAAAACTACTATTTCTGAGGATTTCGTTATAATGGGAGTTGATTGTATTGAGAATGTCAATAATGGCATGACACTGTGGTTAAACACAAACGTCTTGATACAGGCCCGGGGAATAAGATACTATGGGTTGACAATATATCAATCAAAGGCTCACATGTCTTGTATGCCCATCTTTCTTAAGATGATAGTGTGAATTCCACACTCTTGATCCAATAATATGCACATTTACCATCCAAGTACAGGCAACTCCCATTATAACAAAGTCCTAGGGAATGACAGTTTTCTTTTCTTATATAGAAATTTCATTATGTCCAAACAAACGGAGCATATAGAAATATCTAATTGGTGGTTTTGGGACCTAAATTTTACTACATTGAATCTGAATGTTGTTATAACCATGTCTGTTATAACAGGATTGCATTGTAATTTGGTCAGGTACCTTGCACCCTAGGATGAATTCAAAATAATGACCATCTAGCTCTGTCTCTCATTCTAGCTTGTTGCTCTGTATGATGCTATTTACGTTCACAGAGTTTGTCTACCTGGTGAGTGTGAGTCTTGAAGGAGGTATTTTATCCGTCTTTGAGTGGCATCATGCCGGGATGTTTGAAGTCTACCAGGAGCTGCCCTTTAGTAACCAGTACAGCGCACATGCCTTCATCCATAATGGTGAAATCATGCTAGCCCTGGCAAGGCCTGCTTTTACTTCGGTTGACATCTACTCCTGGAAATCCAAACTCATGAGGGCGACAGTCAGAGGTGAGGAAGTATACAGTGGACTCCCATTATAACGAAGTCCTCGGGACCAGCAGTTTTCTATTTTTATGTCGAAATTTCGTTATAACCGAACAAATAAACATTAAAAAATAAAGAGTGGATTCGTTGCGGCCTGAAGTTTTATTTCGTTGTAACTGGAATTTCGTTATAACAGTGTTTGTTACAACGGGAGTTCACTGTATCTCAAAGAACATTTTTTAACGTTATGAGCAGGTACTAGAGTGCTCACTTGCCATACGCCCTGTGTAATTACTTTGTGATTGCATGGGGCGGAGACGTAAGGTGGTAGGCTCACCCCTGTGATAACACATTCACATTTGAGCATCCAAGGAGCAGCCAAATCAAGGAGTGCTTTCTTGTGTAAAACTTCAAAAGTTCAAGTATGTCTTGTAAAAATGCTACTTGAGCGAGCAGAGCACAAGTCCACCATTACTAAGTAGGGCACTTCAACCCTCCTTGTAATGACATACATATCTGAGAAGTCTATTGTAAGTTAAGTACTGAATATAAAGTTGAACTTGGTCAGAGTAATTTCATTGAAATATCAAATTAGAAATTATTACCTGAAGGAATCCAGATTTATTGGACAAGTCCACCATTACTAAGTAGGGCACTTCAACCCTCCTTGTAATGACATACATATCTGAGAAGAATAATATAAGTTAAGTACTGAATATAAAGTTGAACTTGGTCAGAGTAATTTCATTGAAATATCAAATTAGAAATTATTACCTGAAGGAATCCAGATTTATTGGAGATTGATAACAGGCAATATTATCAAATGAATGATTTTCCCTGTTGTCATACCTTCTCTAAAATTATGAATGGAATGCTTGTTATCATTGCAGGAAAAACCAAGGATACGTTTATGAAGGCATGGTGATGTGGTCTCCATAGCAACCATCTTCAATCAGAAGTTCCAGACACAGATTGAGTAATCCCTTGATAAATATGTGTATCTATTGAGTTGAAATATGTAGATCATGAGATCTAATATATCAGATATATTTCTAGATTGCTACATTTACTGTCTACCTCATTCTTTTAAGCAAAAAGTGATATATGTAAAATATTCACTGGAAAATTTTCAGATGTAGATTTCAAATGTAGAGGCTACCGTGAATTGAAGGCATACCAGCTTTCATCTCTTTAAATTGATAAGATTCTCAATCAGTTATAACCTTTGTCCAGTTATTATTGTATGAAACCTCAGGAATCATGGAGTACCAACATTTATAGCATGTGTACTGATGAAGACCTCTGTGGTGTTTTGCAATACATTACATCTAGCTAGTAAGTATCTATATGCCAGCTTAAATTTGTGCAGTAATCATTTTATATTGTTACAGACCTACCTCCCACATCTTCAGTGTTTGCAGAGTGCAGGTGAGGATGTGCATTAGATTGATCAGGATATGTAATATGGAGCATGTTGTTCCATGAATAGATAAAAAGAAATAGAATTATGTATTTTCCACAAGGTGGCTGCATTCATTGCCAATTTTGAAAAAAAGACGAAAATTTAAGGTATCATGTAATGATCAATAACAATGTGAATACCACTTCTATTGCCTTCCTACATGCTTTTGTAAAGGATTTAATTACAATTAACCAATGTTAGTAGACACTGGGCATTTACAAAGAATCCAACTCCACTGCTTTCAGCTGGAAATCTCCTGCTTTGAAGCCATTTTCTAAAAATCTCCCATTCTTCAGCTTAGTTTGAATTTCTCCCACTCTAGATGTGTGTTTCCCACTTAAGATGCATTTTCTCCTGCTCAGAATTTAGCTTTCTCCCAACAAATTTTTCTTTTTTTATAATGAATCCACAAAACAAAAATAAGAGTTGGGTAGCACCATAGGTGTATACAACTCTAGAGCTTCCAGACCTTCTGCAAGGAGCATTGCGCTTGGTGCGTGAAGTGTGTATGTGTATAATGCACACAATGTTGTAAACCTGTTCGTGCACACAATGTTGTAAACCTGTTCGTGCAATCAATGGCCCGAATTCACAAAGGTGGTACAATCTTTGTCCACGGTTTAAACCATGGACAAACGTATGGGGCGCCAAGTATCGCATGGCCTATTTCATTACAAAATCAGTCATTTCATCAACGAAATGTTAATATTTCATTAACAAAACTTCGTTGACGAAATGACTTGTCTTTGTAACGAAATAGGTCATGCGACACTCGGTGCCCCATACAAAACCACTGTCTTTGTCCATGGTTTAAACCACAGACAAAGATTGTACCACCTTTGTGAATTCAGGCCATAGTTTCTGGTTTGGCGGGTGTCCAGGTGGGAAAATCTCCCTTTTAAGAGACATTTGGGGTCTTATAGTCTCAGCATTTAAAGGTAGAAGGCAGTACAGTATAGAAGGTGATCACAGATTAGCCAAGAAAACTGACCTAATTTCATGGTTATGTTTAGTCTATAGATGAAATTCTGGTGGCTTGATTGTCAGTCAAATTTGAGTACATATTATTTTGTGATTTGTAAAATCATTTCAGTTTGTCATAGAAAAAGAAAAAAAAAATGTACTGTTATGTGATGTGTTCAAACTTTTCATTTTGTTTTCCAGGAAAACAAGGTTGCAACTTGCTTTCAAAGCATTTTCCTTTATTTGTCATTAATATGTTCATTTCATTTCTGTGAAACAGGAGAAAAAGTAAATATATGTTAAAAGACCAAAAGGCTTGCTGTATTTTTATTTCTGTTCGTGTGTATGATATTTTGACTGTTGTTTGACATTGAAGAAGTGCATGCAACGATTATTGCTGTAATAATTTCACTTTACTTGTTACGGGAGTTTCTTAGGTTCAATCAATCTTTAATCTGTTTTCAAGGCGATATTCATTTCGAAGCAGCACACAGCTGCTTTCTGTAATGAATTCAAACTACATTGTACCCAATAGAGTGATCATATGTAGAGATCTTGGTTGCAATGATAACATGCCAGTAGACAAGACCCTAATTATCTATTTCCCACAAGTAATAAATCATACAGTACTATGTCTGGCAGCTGCAAACTCCAGGTTAAATCCTGTTTGCTGGCACATGCTAACCTTATCATGTTACCTTCTCTGTCAGAGGTTCAGCATCTCACGTATTAGATTTTTGAAGGGCAAACCAAATTGTTCCCTTCAGAGTAAATGCAGGTTAAAAAAAGAACAAAGTACATGTACTTTCCAAGACAGGACCTTGCCAATAAAGGTCTTCATTCATTCATTCATTCACACATTCATTCGTTCATTTGTTCGTTTGTTCGTTCGTTCATTCATTAATTCATTCAAGTTCACTTTAATTGTGTCATGTCAAGGAGGCTAAATAGCATAAGATGGATTCATTGACAGACTTCACAAGTGCAAACTCCCAGAGTCTGTTTATTTCATAACTCTTTGCTCTGGACCTTTGTCAGTTGCCAGACAAACTGATTGTGATAAACAATAACAATGCATTGCTGGATGCTAGTATCTAGCAAGAGATAGTACCGGATTGCTCTGTTTATACCACAGTTAAAAAGTTGTAATGAAACAACAGTGGAAATATATTTACCTATTGTTTGTTAGCTTGGGGTTGATGGAATGGTGGATGTTTGATTGAAGGTGAATGTGTGGTGTGAAAAAATGGGTCTGGGGTAGGTTCTTTGTTCAAGAGGTGCAGACTTGTTCTCGCTGATGTATAGGAAGCATAAGGAAAAAAATGGTAAAAAAGGGTGAACGCTTTCTAGCAGGATGGTTCCTTGTCTGAAAAATTGAATATAAAATAGATAAACTGGGATCGAGTTCATCTGTGAAGTTCTCTTGTCTGTCCATCTTCATTATGACTACATACATACATGTACATACAGAGAGAGAGAGAGAGAGAGAGAGAGAGAGCCATTGTACATAGTGTATGAATTATATAATTGTATATATATTATATATTATATATTATTTATTATATAAAACTTATTTCTTTAACAGTAACCATGTTGCTCATTTTCCATTGATATTCTCACTACTGAGGTAACATGATTTAAAAGAGTTAGAAATCCAATTAAGATGGATTGAGGGAATGCAGCAATTTAATTAAGACAATAGTACTGTGGAACATATCAGACAACATCGTACATTCCGTTGAAAAGTTATGAATATTTAAAGTTATATAATATTTTGTGATATATGTCATGCATGAATATCTTAACTGGGCTACATAAAGAAAATGTAAAAAACAAAGCAACATATGTTTACTTTTCCAGCATAATAAAGAGCACTGGACTTATTTCTTTCAGAATTTGAAACCAGGGGGAATTATATTACCTATAGCATTTGTCAGTAATGAGTTGAGGGAATGTGTAATTTTCATTTTATAGAATGACATTTTGTGGAATTCTCTTCATAATTATGTTCTTTGTATTGCCCATCATGCATTATATGTCACACAATGCAGTTTTGTTATCCAACTTTAAAAATTCATAACTTCTTGATTATTTGAGTTTCCTCTAATTTTGCAGATGTGTTCCATAAAAATTGCTGCATTCACTCAATACATACACCTTTGGGTTTTGTTCCCCTTTAGGGCCTACACTTTTATATGTAGGCATAATAACCATCATCACACCTACGTACTTGAATATTAGAAATGAAAGACAAACATATATATATATATATATATATATATATATCAAGCAATAATAATAATGATAATAGAGAGACTCTTATAAAACCCTCATTCTATACCTAAAAAGATACTCGTGATGCTGTAGAACAGAGTACATATGTCTCACGTTACAACAGAGTATCACAGAAAATGATGAGAACAATAAACAAACAATACTGTGTACATACACATACACATACAGATAAACAATATATAGTCGATTTAAATTACAAAGGTAGGTCTTGAGGCCTATAGTCCACATAGGAATTCAACAAGGCCCATTTCTGTAGAAATGATCATATTCAATCTTGATCAGGTGGAATGTTCAACTGAAATGAGAAAATTATCAAACTTGCTGAAGATTTTACTCTTCATTTTACCTTGTGAAAGAAATTCATATAATTACTAACTTGGCAATGTATATCCCTGTAGCCATGCATTTTTTTTTTTTTTTTTGCTTGGTCTTTCTTTTTTTTAATGGTTGCAGTATATATTTAATATCAAATATTTGATATTAAAGAATTTTTAAAAAGAGGAAGAAGAAGAAAGGTAAACCACTAGAAAATATTAGATAGATAGATAGATAGATAGATAAATATATAGATAGATAGATAGATAGATAAATGATATTTTATTGAAGTATTCATGTCTCGCAGTCATACGACTGAATTGCACATAGAATTACATCGTAAAAGAGACAATAGATATTACAAAAAACACAAAACAATTATATTCAAACAATCTCACCACCATTCGTCGATCTGTCTCATGCACGGTCTCAGGCTATGAGCATTCGATCACGTGACGAAGCGCAGTCCTTGGAAAATACGGCATGCAGTCACATGATTGTTGGGCTTCAGTACGCAACATGTGACTCCCCTGGACAAAAGTTGTGTGGTCGCTAATCGCATCGATCATCGCCGCGCCCGCCCGCCCGCGATTAGCCGAGCTTGCGGAATCAGCTAGCTAGCGGTAGTCTGGGAGATTTGTCTGCTCTCTCACCTCCCTACTTATTCCATTCAGCCGTGGCCCTCAAAAAGTAAAAATGGAGCGGCTCTTTATTCTACTCTCCTTTACTTTCGGGGCCTCTTTAGCGCTGCAATGTACTCAAACAAATGACAATTTGCGTTTCGACTGTTACCCAGAGTCTGGTGCCTCGCAGTCGAAATGTGAGGCGAGAGGCTGCTGTTGGGCGCCGGCGAAGTCGGGAGATGTGAAGCCACCGAGGCGTTGGAACACCACGAAAGGCGGTCCACAGATCAACGTGCCTTACTGCTACTACCCATCCGACTATCCTGGCTACAGCTTCAACGGGATAGCCACGACGAGCTATGGCTACACTGTCAATTTCACTCGGAGTACGAAAAGCTATTATCCCAATGACATAATGAATTTGAGGTTGGATGCGTATTTTGAAAATGACAATCGACTTCGGATCAAGGTGAGAAACCTGTTCAGCTTCAGTTATTAACTTCTTGCACTGCACTGCCACTGGTACTGCCACTGGTTTCACAAACACGAGCATGTTTTTGATCAGAATCATCTGATGTTTTCTGTTTGGTTTCATATTTTGTCATGGTGTGCCATGAATGCATAATTTCTTGTTTGTGTTCTGATGAATGTTTACAGACACTAACAATGTTAGAAATTATCATATGGCTTTTTTTACTCACCCTGTACCGTATGTCCCCCCCCCCAAAAAAAACAAAAAAACACAAAGATTACAACGGGACCCTCCGCAATAATAACTGTAAAAATAGTGAGTCAATCCAAATACAATTTCAGGGTACGAAACTATAACTCATTGCCCACATCTTACAAAAAAAAAACGCATTCGATTTGCTTCTGTGGTCAAAGAGAAATGAGGAATTTTGTAGAGCATGTCAGGAATCTCTTCCTTCCAAGTTCTGTCGAGAGTATTGTGTTGACACACAAAATCATCCAAGTGCTGAACTTGGAAGAATCAGACTCATGATATGCTTTACAACAATCCACATTTCTCTGTGACTGCTTAACCAAATTCTAATTGAATGGGGTTAAAGGCAAAGTAGAGCTAAGATATTATATTTTAAGACCCTGAAGTAGCATTTTGACAATTTGATCATATTGGGTGTTATCAATGCGAAAATCTGATTGTATTTTTTGGGGGGGACATACTGTATTATAACTTAGCACAGTCTGTCTGCACTGCACAGGACACTCACTGGTCTCCTGGCTTGATGCTACATTCAGAGTGATGGATCCTGTTGAGTACTCGGTACCGAAGTAGAAGTACAGCGGGAAA
The DNA here is from genome assembly GCF_040938485.1 of Diadema antillarum. NCBI lineage: Eukaryota > Metazoa > Echinodermata > Echinoidea > Diadematoida > Diadematidae > Diadema > Diadema antillarum. The sequence continues at coordinate 354,025 of NW_027271913.1, forward strand.
TAATGTCGGCCAAAATAGTTGTGTCAAGCGTTCCATGTCGTCAACTTGGTTAGAGATGATAAATCATCTATCACTTGGGGTGCGGGAGAAGGGGGATAGGGTTTGGGAGGAGGAGGTGGTGGAAGTGCTCAAGGAAGGGTAGGAGGAGGAGGAGGAGGAGAAGGGGTTAGGCAAGGAAGATCTATGGCCGACAAAGAGGAGTAGGAGTTGGGGTGCAGGAGAAGGGTGATCGAGTTGGGGAGGAGGAGGAGTTGGAAGAAGATGAGGGAAGGAGAAAAAGGAGGAGAAAGGGATGGAGGAGAAGGAGGAGCAGTTGGAATGGGGGAGGAGAAGAAATTTGGCCATGGGGGTGTTGAGGAGGAAGGACTCTAGGATAGAGGAGGGGCTAAGATGAGGAGGGATGGAGTTGGAATGGGGATGAGGAAGAAAGAAGGGTTGAGGAGGGGAAGGTTGATGTGGGGGAGAAGGATTGTATTTTAACCCGTTAAGGACAGACTGATTTTGCTGTACACATTTTCCATAAATGCCTGTCCGAGTGTTCTCGGGACTCGTCTTCAACAGGTTAACAGGCTGATCTGGAATATAGATGCATGGGAATGTTGTCAAATCGATTGAGGTTTACCTGTAATATCATCCTTCTCTTGTGCCATACTGACTTACAATTACCCATTGCTTGAATCTCTAAATTTGACTGATATCAGTTTAGTTAGGCCATAGTTGTCCTTTGTCAGTCTAGCGAGATGCAATTTTAATGATCTGATATTCTTATTAGACCAATTTGTTATTTACCCCAAGCCCAAGAATACTCAGGATTAGTGTTCAATGGACTAAAGAGTGTGTATGTTAATTCTCTACGTGCAACGTTCACACATCCCACTCAGTCGATGGCGTACCAAGTTTGCATAATGTTCTGCTCGAATGCACTAACTCGTCCAAACCGATCGAAAAAATGCCAAATGCCACAGCCCTATTGCTTAAGTCCAGTTGTCCTATTCTGATAAGATGATAATGAATAGAAGTCTGAATTCCAGTGGCCACGAATTGTTCTAGATGATGTCACTTATTGTAGGAAGCTGCATAATGTGTCAGCTTTATCGTTTGTTCACGTGGAAGAATGAATGATGCTTCATGTCACATGATAGTCATGACATGACTATCATGCTTCCCTTGATCTAAGCTCTGGAATATGAATGTAGTGGTATTGAGAGTTATGAAAATCAATACCAAGCTGTGGAAAGTCATTAAATGATAGTTTATGTGAAGTGCGTTGATATCTCCTCTAAAAGTGAAATTTTCTCTGTTGTTCTGTTTATTGCTGTCATTACTCTGCCATCTGTGGCAATGTTTTCTTTGATGACCCTCATGTCCATTGTGTTCTGCTGCTGAATCTCCCCAGATTTATGACCCCAGTCAGGCGAGGTACGAGGTACCCATTGACACACCACCTTTCACCCAGAGAGCCAGGAACCCTCTCTACCAGCTGGCATTCGACCCTCCCTTTGGTGTCTCAGTCCTCAGGATATCCACAGGGGAAGTCATGTAAGTTGATGGTCCTTCCTCTCTGCCAGTAAAGTGCTGTGCTGTGGAGCATTTCAGTTTTGCTTCAAAGATGAAACCCTGAGCATGAGCTATTTCTCTTTATGCATGTGCACAGCCACGTTTCATCCCCACCCCACCCGCACACAGGCTGGGAAAGATCGGACTGCAACTTATTCTGACGAGTAAACAAAATGTTAGGACTTCCTTGGCAGTGATGTTCAGCAAACTTGTGTTGGAACTATTTCCCAACTTTTGTGTCATTCCCTACCTGGTCACTTACTGTCAAATTCACTGCCAAATTGCCAGTGTACTCACAAAGGATTACTTCAGGTAGTGATTACAGTGGAGAGCTTATGAAATTCATGAAGGATACATTTTGTTACTTGAGTGATATGTACACAGAAGGAAAGTGTGGAGAAGTTTCATATGGAACATTGTGAGAGAACAAAGGGACCTTTTACTTATGTCTGAAAATCCCAGAATTTTCCATTTTATTATGTAGAATTCTTAACTTTGCCCAACAGTAATGATTGCCTTCATCCGTTTGTGTATCTTTATCATTCTCACAGTGGAGTCACATGAGTACAATAACTGTCATTGGTAATTCTTGAAACATGGCAGAGCTCGGCTTGTTTACATTAAAACACAAAATATCACAATAAACCATTGTTCCTGGTGTTTCCATATTTAGAGTACATGTATCTCAAGTTGTCATGGTGTACAATATTGTCATGTGAACCTCAATTTTGAGTTAATGTATGATTTTTAAAAAAATAAATGAAAAGTGTGCTTATAGCCTCATGGTGCAATCTTAATAGCATTTTAGAACTGCAAAGGATTTAGGCTAGATGTCATTTAAATGCAGTATGATTTAGCATACAACTTTATGTTGTTATTTGTGTTAAAAAATAATACTGATCTGCCATATGGCCACTCTTTTTATGTTCTTTTTACTGCAATATCTCCCAAGTGTTTGTCGTGTCAAATTCACAACATTGTGAAATTCTGAGCACCATTACAAATGGTAAATATGGGATTGGTAGGTTAGTATCTTCTTTCATTTTCTCAATTTCCACAGTGTTTCCTGACTATTTTATGATACCATTGTTCTGCCCATGGGCAAAACAAGGGTACATTGTATTTAAAGTCACTGAAAAGTGAAGGTATGAGTAGGTGTGAATATGACATTAGATTCCATTCTTATGTCTGACAGTCACCTCCGGTCATAGGAGGCTGATTAATGTATTGGAGCAAAGTCCATTCTTCCCTCGCATTGTAAATCAAACTTTACTAACCTCAGCTTAGTGGGGACTGAATATCAACCATAAAGTTATGACTCCAAGCTGTGACAGTTTGATGTCAATAATTCATCTTTTTAATGAGAAGGTTGTCTTTCATTACGTAATGATACTGATCTGCACTGTGGTTCTTAATGATAATATAGTTACATTTTATTATTATTATTATTATTATTATTATTATTATTATTATTATTATTATTATTATTATTATTATTATTATTATTATTATTATTATTATTATTATTATGATAAGCTTTGTTGTGTAAAGTCAGAGTATCTTAGTCCTACCTGTTTTAATCTCGGTGTTATATGGAGTTCAGAAAGTAGATAATGAGTGCTCCCTTACAATTATGTCATTTCATTCACCAATTTTTAGAGAAATACAAGATGTCATGCCTGCTAGCAGTGACCACTATTTACTATATCAGCAGATGATGAACATTGGAGTATCACTATTCTCGTTTTCTCCAGTTTCAATACCAGCATCAACCCAGGCTTCATCTATGCAGATCAGTTCATCCAGATGTCGACGCCCCTCAGCTCCTCCTTCATCTATGGCCTTGGTGAACATAGGAGCAGCCTAGCCCTGCCCACTGATTGGCAGGTTTTCACCTTCTGGGCTCGAGACCAACCACCCTCTGTAAGACAAGCTTTTAGTATTCTATGTAATTTACTGTCTTTTCAGTCTGTTTGAGTTATGGATATTATCATCAAACTGGAGTGCTGTTCCCAATTAAATGGCTTAGATTGAATTAAAAAAAAAAGTGTATATCAGAGACCACTGAACTTAACTTTTCTACAAATGAGGTTGATGTTCTCGGGATTTTCTCTGTGTCACACCTAAACAAAGTTATTGTGTGATCAACTTGTATGATTACAAGAGAAGTAGATATTTTCGCACGACTAATTTTTCGCGCTCGGCAGGGTAAGAAGAGTTTCGCGTGTTTTTAACTTCACGGAATCAAGATGTTTTAACTACTGGCACATATGGCAAGCAAAAATACTTGTGTCCTTTTATTTTCATGCTAGATTCTGGTTGTGCGAAATGCATGAAAATTTCAGCACCTCAAAAATTTCCACTCTTACAGTAATATATTGATTTATGACCATCTAGGACTGTAGTTTATCATAGACTCAGGTTATATCCTAGAGGAAATGAGTGTTAAGAAATTCAGTTCATCTTCAGAAGTACATTTAATAGCAACCTTTCTCTGTGTGTCACGTGATTTCTCACATGACTTCTCACATGACACAGCTAAACTCCAATCTCTATGGCGTCCATCCATTCTACATCAACATGGAGCCAGATGGTCTGGCTCACGGTGTCTTCCTACTCAACAGCAATGCCATGGGTGAGTGAATTTTCTTGGGACCCTCAAACAAAGCACACAGGAAGATTTACATGATTATGTAATGAAAATAGACTGACACAGTTCAAGTTCTCTATTCTGTAATAATGTCTGTAAGTCTGCCTCGTACAAAGTATGTGCTAGCTTTTATGTTCTTTCTACTTCACTCCTCGCTTCATGAGTGAATTTGTATATTGAATGAGAGTTAGAATTCAGTCTCATGAGGTTTGCCATCCAGGTCACCACAATCAGTTTCTCTCACTATATAAAAGTCACTAGTACTGTATCAATAAATCTGTATTGACATAGTGTACCCAAGAGTCTCTCATTTCAATGGGCAGAAATTCAGAATATACGTCTTGCACCTATTCTATGGCTAATCTAAGCTTAAGCTTGATTTCTGGTATTGTTTGCAGTGTAAACTTTGAGCCCTGAACTGTAATGATGGTGTGTCTCTTTACATGTGCATACAATGGGATAATTACAGTAAAGATATCTGTGTATTTGTTCAGGATCATTACAAATGAAACATACAAATGTACTACATACACATACTATCACTACTGGTACATACTTAGGAGACTTTTGAATAGTGATGTTTATAACAAACCCAACAAAATGTAATTCATTCATTCGAAAATTATATTTTCCCCTCTTCTCTCATCTAGCTATTAAAAAGCCTTTGTACTACGTAAGTCTTGATACAGATTTTAAAAGTGAACTTTTACCAATCAGCCAATCACAACACCTGTTGATGCATTAAAAAAAAAATTGTTTTAGCTGTTGCCATGGTATTGAGTCACAAATATTTCATGCAACAGACACTTTTCAGCTGTCATAACAGAGTGAAATGATTTGATGACTTTCAACCAAATTGTGCTGGATTGAGTTTGACCATGAGCCATACAAATCTTTTTCCTGCACTATAGATGTGATCTTGCAACCAGCTCCAGCCCTCACTTACCGTACCATTGGTGGGATCCTAGACTTCTACATACTGCTCGGTCCAGACCCAATAGACCTGGTGCGCCAGTACCATGGGATCGTGGGTATGCCTTTTATGCCACCCATGTGGGCCCTTGGTTTCCATCTGTGCCGCTGGGGTTACAACTCAGCCAACGGCACTCTGGCTGTAGTAGAAAGGATGCGCAATGCAATGATTCCCCAGGTGGGTGCTTTACACTGTAGTTCCAGTCAGTGGTATGTCTAAGGTGGCAGCCATTTCTTACCATGTGATTGTACAAATGTAGTTCGTTGTTGACTTCTGATGAGAAGGCTTTACTCTTCAAGGGACAGCACAGGTCAGGATATGAAAGAAAATATCTTAATTTGTACTTTAAAGTGAGTTTAAGTCACTGTATACATTATTATCTGTCATTGTTTAAAGGGGATGGCTAGTAACTGATCAGTGGGAATCAGTGGGAATGCTGGGGGATGATTGTTCCAATCCTTGTGGGATTCATTTAAGAGTACATATATCTATTGTTATGTGAAAATTATTTGCTTCAGAACAGTCTCATATTCGAGTAATGTGCAGTTTAATGCCCCGTCACTGACCAGGCATGCTAACCTGGAAACATTAAACTGCACATTACTCGAATATGAGACCATTCTGAAGCAAATAATTTTCACACAACAATAGATATATGTACTCTTAAATGAATCCCACAAGGATTGGAACAATCATCCCCCAGCATTCCCACTGATTCCCACCGATCAGTTACTAGCCATCCCCTTTAAAGGAACCAGATTTGTTTTGGGTTGGGGAAATAGCTTACATAATGGCTGAAATATGCAGCAATGAAAAGTCACTTATAAAAGTCAAATTGACTTTTTTATAACTTTGAATTTTCAGGTGCTGCTTCCTGTTTCTAGAGGAATTAGTCCATTGGTTTGGTTTTTGTAAGCAGATTATCTTCAGTTTCTGTACTTTTGGGATGTTTTTCTTAAAGTTATATCTGATAGTCCAGGTTTAAATTGATAAAGGTGGATTTCATACATACTTCCTACTAATGTTATCACTCCTTTTTCCTCTTGCTGTTTGAGAAGAAGATTGTAAATTTGTAATGTGATACAAGTGTTTGGTGGTTTTTTTTTTTGTGTGTGTACTGCAGTGTCAATCAATTACATGGATATCAGTTGCTGCTAAAATCTATGGTAATTGCCCCTATGTTTGTTTCATAGCACTGATCCAATTGTTGAATCTATACAACTAACCTCTTGTAGGACTAGATAATACGGACACCAGTTTCACAAACATTGGTCTTGCTCTAGATTTTACATTAATGTATCTTATTAAATGACCATGGATATTGCTAGATAACTGGTTGATTGCATTAGTTATTTATTAATTCTATAAACTGGAAATGTTTCAAGAATTGATTGCCTCACTGATTGCAGACATGCCTTGTGTTCCTAACTTATTCCAATCTCTGTCTCTGAGCAGGACGTCCAGTGGAATGACATCGATTACATGAACAGCCACCGTGACTGGACTCTTGATCCGACCAAATATAATGATATGAGTAATGTAGTCAGCAATCTCCATGACAACGGCCAGCGCTACATAATGATCTTAGTATGTTGAGGAGTTGCTCATGATCCCCCATTTGCTGTGTAGTGTTTCTGTCTCAATTTTTTTGTTCTCATTTTGCAGTCCAAAAACAAAAGCAGTGTCAGCGATATCAGTCAATACGTATTTAGAAAGAACACTGTGAGTAAAAAGAGAGAGATGTGATAAGGAAATTGGAGAACCAGTCAGTAAGTCACTCTAGACTACCTTACTTCCTCTTACTATGTATTCTTACTTTTAGTTTCTGTAAAATAATTTTGTTTGTATTTGCTTTTACCTACCAATGTGAGTACAAAGAAATCCAAAACATGTCTGATGACTCTTTCCATCAAAGCACAGAGATGCTAATCTTGAGTCAGGGACAAAAAAAAAACAAAAAAACGAACAGTTCTCCTTCTCCGTATATTGCTGAACATGCTAATGGGATATTCAGTTTATATTGACTGATATGGCTGAACATTCTTTTGTCTTTTCTTGCTACATTTTTGCTGTGTACATCAGACATGATAACATCAGTCCACTCTGCATTATTTCCTTTTCAATGCATGCAGGATGTACAGTGGAATGATATAGAATATTCCATCGGCCGGAAGGATTTTACTTTAAATACGGAGACGTTTGGCTCGCTGCCAGACTTGATCGCAAACATTCATGCTCATGGTCAGCACTACATTCCCATCATTGTACGTCATGCACCGCGACTTTCTTTTTCATGCCAGCAATCTTTGATTTTGATTTGTACAAATTTCTTTTGTAGTACTGATCAGTGAAGATGCCATTCACAAAAGTATTACAGCACTTACAAAATGACAGACCATGTACAATAGTAAAACAATTGCATGACATATCCGCAATGGAATGTAGATTTCAAAAAGTATGTCCTTATGTTTTCAGCTGTCCCCTCAAATACATTTTGATTTCTTCAATCTGGCAGAACAAAGTGTAAGGAAATGTGACCCTTCAGCAGTTGTTTGCTTTGCTTTTTGAAATATCAAATGCACAACCACATTTCGTCATGTCAGACCAGCCCTCTTTCAGGGAAAATCATAGATTTTCTCTAGACACAACTGAAGCAAAATATCAAAATATGCACTGGTGTTAAGCTCTGGCTTGCATCAAAGATACAAATGCTGTCATTAGCCATGAGCAACTTTACAGAACAGTCAGAATTTTTAAAAGTAAAATCCTCAGGTTTAAAAACGTGTATTGAAGAACAGTACTGCGTTCATCAAACTCATTTCATGTTTATGCTGTACGCAAAGTAAATCATCAATCGCATTCCATTTCTTTATAACAGTAATAGGAAGTGTTCATGAAAAAATTAAGCTGTTCTCAGTTTTTAGGGTACATATATTGTTTGCAACATTCACTGACATGCTTTGACTAGCATTTGCATGCTTCTTTTGTTTGTTTGTTTGTTTGTTTGCTTCAAAATTAAGACTTTTGCTACATAGTAACTACATAGTAACATAATTATAAAATCATTGTGTCAATGCCAAGTCTCAGCTGTCGCGGTCCATATCGGATTGTTGTCATTCCTTGTAGGATATCATGCTTGTACGGGTAGCCTTTTAGCTGAGTTCACATGTATCACCATTCTAGACTGGTATTTGAACTCCATATGAATTGTATTTTAGACGAAACTGGATGTGCTATTTAATTGTTTCACCAATGTGACAGTCTTCACACAGAGAGAGACCATTTAAGTACTATCGAATGTTGATAAGTTGACAAACTTCACAACACTACGCATAGCTATTCAAAAGATTATTTTCAGCAATGCTTGATCTGAACTGTTGTAACTTTGTTTATCAGCATCAACCAGAAAAGATTGAAATTTATTTTCACAGAGACATGATTGATTAGTCAAGATTATTGTATTGAATCACACATCAAGATGTCATCTTTTGTCATGTTATGTGTCATGATAGCCACTTAACAGTTGTAATTTGCCAATCAAGATCTTCATTTACATTTGAGATTTATGCCTTAGATTGTAGATGAGTGGTAGAGAGTGATGTAACTTTGCCCCCCTGCCACACCCTCTTCCAGGATCCAGCCATCAGCAGCTCCCAGACCCCAGGGACTTACCCTCCATATGACACCGGGATAACAGATAATGTCTTCATAAAGACTGAGGATGGAAAGGTCTTCATTGGACAGGTGCGTCCTGTAGAATAATGAATGACTGAACAACTGTTATTTCACTTCACTTAATTGAAAGGAAATTACAAGAATTAAATGAGTATAGCACACATCAAAAAAATTACTAAAAGTCAGTGTTATTTGATAGTTATTGTAGAATATAAAAGAAATTAGATAATGTATTAGTGAAACAATTATGGCAGGTTTTTTTTTTTCAATTGTCACTCTTTGTACAACTGTATTTGTAAGATTTGAACTGCTGATCTACATTTTAACAACCATGTTAGAAAAAGGAACCAGTGGGCATTAACCCTTAGACCTAACCCTAACCCCAACCTGTCATCTGCTTTCAGGGCAGTGATGCTACTACCAGGCTATCCTTGGTTGCTGGCAATGACATGATGACTTTGTAACAAATACCCAGGATCTGAAATTCTGACATAGTTATGTTAAATAGTCCAAGACAGTCAAGACTTGTTAAATGAAAGTAGCCTGTTTCATATGAGAGGCCATTTCCTCACCAGACAACTGAGCACATCAACTATGATCATATTATTTCAATCTCCAATAGTCTTCTACCATGAAAGAGAGGATTTGATACATTGCCTAATCATCAGCTTTTCTCTTCCAACCGATAGGTGTGGCCTGGTGACACCGCCTTCCCAGACTGGTTCCATCCCAACACCTCCTCCTGGTGGGAGACTCTGGCTCAAAAGTTTCATGACACTGTGGACTTTGATGGCATGTGGCTGGTAGGAAGACATCAAACTTTGATAGATTTTGTTTGGTGGGAGCAGAAATATTTCAAACTTTGATAATCTTTGCCATGTGTAGGTTTGAATACACGCAATTGACCTGTGGTATGACACAGCCTGTATACATATAAACAGTGTACATTGAATGTGCAAGATTGTGATATGTAAGATGCATAACTGCTCTGGAAGGGATGATTTGAATACTCTGCATACCAAGCATCAAAGCTCTTTATCTCAGAACTCTTACTGGGCAGTTTCTTTTTGGTTAACATGTGGATGCATAATTGCCAAGTTCAGCATTGATTTTAGTTCTGCTGTGCAAATAGAATTTTATTCACCTTTCATAGTTGCGGGAAAGTCTTTCTTATGAGAGCCTTCAATAAGACAAACAGTATCCTGTTTCAGTTATGTGCTAAGATGGCCTGACCACCAAGTCGGGTTTAGAATCAATTTTACCAACACACAGAGGAAGTCGGCTTGTATAGTGTCAAAGGTATCAGTCAATTCAATTCATAGAAGAGGAGGAATATGTTGAGATGATGGGGTGGACCCATGTACATTGCTTGTAAAGCCACCTTGACACTTGCATGCATTTTGGTATGTGCATTGACATGTACTATTTTGTGCCAATGCAGGACACATTTGACATGTCGCCACAAATGTTTATTAGAGCTGAGTTGGCGGAGTGTTTTGATGGCATAACACTTGACTCAGTCAGTTTGACCACATGTGAAATGAAAAAAAAATTTATAGTTGTAAAGTTATCATGAGATTGATATGATTCTGACAAATGAAATCTGTAATGTGATATTTCCTTCAGGATATGAACGAACCATCCAACTTTATTGATGGAACCAAAGATGGATGCCCAGATAACTCGTACAACAACCCTCCATATGTACCAGGTTAGTCATAATCATCATTTATAACTCTTCAGATAGACCTGAAACCAGGCTTTCAGCATTCGCATAGAATGTCTTATTTAAAGATAATATATAGCAATGAAAGGATCTCTAACAATTACAAAAACAATGGCTGATCAGTGATAATCTTGGCAATATTTGACAAATTACAAGAATGCTATCTTGGTATGATCATGAGTGTATCATGTACCGGGCAGTTAAATGGGCCCCTCATGTCGGCCATTGCAGAATCCAAACTGTAAATGTTCATTAAGAATATTGTTTTATATGAGATTCATGTTTCTCTGATATCATTGCTATTGTTGCTAGATTTTGTTTATGATACTGAACTTGAAGATCATAAAAGCAGCTCTTATTTCAAAATTCCTTTGCAAGCTTGAGTAGAAGAGTTTTGCTTTCAGTCCAGGATTTCCTGTTCACATCAAACATCCTCTGACCAGGAAACCAAGGTTTAGGGCTTCTCATAGCAATCCTTTCATTGTTGTTCAATGGAAGTATCATTGCGGCAGTAATACATTAATAGAATAATTGATATTCTTGTCATATCATCTTATTATACCCCCGCCACACATAGTGTGAAGGGGATATATAGGAATCACCGTGATGTTGGTCGGACAGGCGGGCGGTCGGGTGGGAGGGCGGTCGGTCGGTCGGTCTGTTGCAAAATCTTGCGTCGCGAACTCCTCTTACAGTTTTGAAGCAATTTTTATGAAACTTAGGGTAAATGATGATATTGAGGTATAGATGTGCAAGACATGTTTTTTGTGTTTGTCGGACAATGCGTTGCCATGGTAACCCTAATTTTACCAAAACCTTGTGGATTGAATAACTTCCATAGTATTTAAGCATTCAATTTCAAAATTGGTATCTATGATGATCTATAGGTGTAGTTATGCAAGACACTCTTTGTGTTTGTACTTGACAAAACGTTGCCATGGTAACCGCATGTTTTCTTCGAAATCTTGTGGAGTGAGCAACTTCCACAGTTTTGAAGCAATTGAAATCAAATTTGGTAGGCATTATGGCCTTGAGGCATAGATGTGGAACACATAATTTTTGTGTTTGTCGGACAAAGCGTTGCCATGGTAACCATAATTTTACCAAAACCTTGTGGATTGAATAACTTCCACATCATTCAAGCAATTAAGGTCAAATTTAGTATGTATGATGATCGGGAGGTGTAGTTATGCAAGACACCAATGTCTTAATATAAGAAAAATGTGTTGCCATGGTAACCACTTATTTTTGTATCAAATTGAAACATTTAATTTATGAAGGTGAAATTTTGTGTGTATGATGCTCTTTAAGTGTAGTTTTGCAAAATTTCCTTTGTATTTGTAGCAGACAATGCATTGCCATGGTAACCGCATGTTTTTTTTTTAATCCTGTGGAGTGATCTTCTTCCACAGTTTTCAAGCAATTGAAACCAAATTTGGTAGGCATTATGGCCCTGAGGTATAGATGTGGAACACATAATTTTTGTGTTTGTCACACAAACCATTGCCATGGTAACCACAATTTTACCAAAACCTTGCAGATCGAATTACTTTTCCATCATTCAAGCAATTAAAGTCAAATTTAGTATGTATCATGATCTAGAAGTGTTAGCTTAAGGAAAATGTGTTGCCATGGTAACCACTCATTTTTGTATCAAAATAAACCAAGCTATGAAGGTCAAATTTGGTGTGTATGATGGTCTTTAAGTGTAGTGATGCTGGGGGAAAGCATGTTTCCATTTGCTGTAAGTTTTATACTCAGTGTCAACTCTGTAATTGTACAGTAAACTAAAATTATTCTGTTTCCAATTCGACAAATGCACAAACTTGGTATTAACGTCATTGCCCTCATGACATTACATACTATAAAGCAACACTAGGGGCGGGGGTATTAATTACCTTCAGTGATAATTCTAGTTACCTCTGCCAAGTAAGGAGGTTATGTTTTTGTTTGCATTTGTTTGTTTGTTTGTTTGTTTGTCTGTGTGCAAAATAACTGAAAAAATTGTGAGCAGATTTGGTTGAAACTTGGAGGAAAAGTTGACAATGATACAGGGAACAATTGATTCAATTTTGTTAGTAATCTGGGAATTTGTATGAATTTTTGAAGAATGTTTTGTATTTGACTAATAGGGTCCATACACCTGGGAGTTAGTGCTACAGGTATTTGAGGTTTGCATGTACACACACTAAAGCATGAGTGTGCTCTGCTTGGGCAAGGCACCACGCAGCTGGAAGCTGATGATGTTAACAAAAGGCTTCTATATTTTGAAATTGGATGATTTTCGGCATGCATACATAAGGGATGGGAAGGAACTGCTTGGCAGAGGTCTGCACTGTCTCGGTGCTTTTCTACTTGAATATTCTTTTGACTAATAGCATTTTAAAATTGAGGTAATGCCCGTTATATGTGTACACAATTTCCGTAATAAGATAAGATTAATACTTCAACAAGCCTTAAAGACTCCTGACTCTTGTATGAAGAGAAGATCCCTTCACACTTGAATAAAGTGTGAATAACTTTAAGAGACAGGACTCATGCAGGCCAATATTCTTGTGACTTCCAGCCGTGGTTGGTCAGAAGCTCTACTCCAGGACAGTGTGTCCTTCAGCCAGACAAAGTCCCTCACTCCACTATAACCTGCACAGCTTGTATGGCATTTCTGAAGTTATGGTATCATTCAAGTAAGTAAACAGAATATACGTTATTTCTTTAACTGTGCTATTCCAACTGTACTTTAGCAACCCTGATAATAGTTTACAAATAATGAATGTTTATGAGTGCAATGGACAGAATATTTCATGAGGTGAAAGATGAAATGATCCATTCAACGAGGCGCAGCCAAGTTGAATGGATCAAACATTTCATCTTTCACCAAATGAAATATTCTGTCCATCGCACGAATGAAAAACATTTATTATTTGCTTTATATAACGCCTAAAATAGATCCTTGTCATTTCATATTTTATTAATTTAGAAACAAAGAAAGAATCTGAGATCGCGAGAGTGCTCACTGAGCATTTTACGCTAGCGCGCTGTCGCATACACACACTGCAAACGCAAGCTTCTAGCGCGCTGTCACATACTACACACACTGCAAACGCAGGCGTTTTACACGCGAGTGTGCCGGGCTCTCAGCGAGTGTGCAATAGACCAAATCGTATGGATCCAAAATTGCACGGTAAATGGAGCCACAATTGCACGGATGATGATGTCATAGTGAAATTGGCCGAATGATCAATGTCAAACAACCAATCAAATGACAAGGATCTCTTCAGGCGTTATATAATTTCCTCCTGTTTACCAGCTTGATATTGGAAAATGGCAGCTTATATCAAATTATCAGAAAAGTTTTAGGCAAAAATACCGACGCTGTGAACTCCTGGGCCTGTTGCTTAAAACATTTTTTTTTTTTTTTTTTTTTTTTAGTGAATGTAATGAGCAATATCAGTAGTTAGGATTGAGCAAATCTTACCAGGAATGGATAGCTTCCATTGTCAACTCTGCTTTCCAGTGTCATGGAGCTTAAGATGGCAAGATTTATGGTGTAGTCATGTCTCCATAACATTATGTCAGGAAACATAGGTATACAGTACTGTCATGAAGGATTTATTCAGAACAGCAATTTGTAACCAGCCATCAAAGCTTGAAACAGAAATTGAATAGAAAGTGAAAAGTGAGCATTCTTTATGGACCAATATGGAAACAATGAAGATGCAAGTCTGAGGGTTTCTGTGTTGATTTTTTTTTCTCTCTCTCATTTACTCAAATATTTATATCTTATCTATTTCTTTCTAACAGCACCCTTAAAAACATCCTCAAGAAACGCCCTTTTATCATCTCCCGGTCCTCCTTCCCTTCCTCTGGTCGCTATGGCGGCCATTGGCTTGGAGACAATCGCAGTGAGTGGCCGGAGATGCACTACTCCATCATAGGTAACCTTTAACCTTCATTGATTTTGCAGTCTTGTTTCCATTCTCTCATATTGTAAATGTAACTTTCAGAGATATTACAGCTATTCCACTAATCATTTATTGAAAATTAAATAAAAACTGAATAATGTGCCATTTTATTAAACAAGACATACAATGTACCTGTGGGTGTAATTGAAAAAAAAAGATATTTATAAAACCAAATATTTGTGTGCTGTCATACCAATTTTTCTGGGTGTTTGTGGAGTAACGCCTTAATGAGTATGAAATAAAATGAGTATCCATTATCTCTGTAAGCCAAAAAATTATGTACATTTTGCTGCTGTGCTTTCATCAAATTGAATTTGAACTTATTCTTAGGAAAATGTCTCTTATGTTATGTCTAGAAATATATCCGAGTAGACATAATATATGTACTGTTACCTCTGTGAATTCCAGTGGTGAAAGAACTGTTACTGCACTAGCTATCTCAATGAGTGACACTTATGAAGTAGGTACACTTTAGAGATAATGCATGAATTAGTACAGTACTTTTTAAGCCATAGTACCCACATACATGTACCTATTCATAACTTGGCAGAATTAATGTCTGTGCATGCACATTGTACATCATTCTGCATTTTACCATGTACATCATAAAAAAGTCTGTCTGAATTATCTCGACGCACTCGTTGAGGACGGGCCGATTTTGCTATAACATGCATTTCCCATAGACACCTGCCTGAGTATACTTGATACTAGTCTTCAACAGGTTAGGATGCTTACACTGATGTTTTCTTCCCTCCCACAGGCATCCTGAATTTCAACATGTTTGCCATCCCAATGGTTGGAGCTGATATCTGTGGCTTCAGTGGAAACACCAATGAAGAGCTGTGCACACGTTGGATGCAGCTTGGAGCTTTTTATCCTTTCTCACGGAATCACAACGGACTTGGCAACAAGGTATGACATTCAATCAGTAGCTTAGAGCTATGTATCACACTTATGAACCATATACAGTGTGTATCAAAAAAAAAAGGTAATCCAACTTTGGAGGGCTATAATTTTATAATTGTAAGCTGTGGAGAGCACAATGTTGGTTGTGGGGAAAGCAGAACTCTTCCTCTTTCTGCTGATATCTAATTATGTTGACAATTGTCATGCATGACTGACATGTACTTTAAAGACAACAATGACAAATTGCACTTTTTCCAAGTTTTTTCCTTTTCTCACAACCAACATTGCGCTATCCATCACTGACAATTAAAAAATTTTAGCCGTTCAAAGTTGGATTACCTTTTTTTTTGATACGCACTTTAGATGCTACCCTGTGTATTCTGTGAAATATTGATCATGCTTTGGCATGTTGATTGATCCTAGAATCAAAGGTCTCAGCACACCAGCTCTGACATGAGATGAAAAGAGATTTACAACATGAGCATACTTCTTGCTCTGCTGTCTGCTGTCTAGCACATCTACTGGCACTCTTTAGTTTCAGTGATCAACACAGATTTCCTGAAAAAAAAAAATGTTAATGAATAAGGTGTGTGGCCTGCCAGTGACCTTTTTGGACAATCCTTTTTTTTCTTTTCTTTTTTAAATCAGAATAAGTCAAAATATCATATTTAGTATGTGCCATATCACATGATCCACAGCTTAGAAATGGTAAAGCTTCTTACTTTAATAAGAGGGGTGACAGCCCCTACCACACCCTCCCCTGCTTGGTTGCTTCAATCACTGCTCTAATGTACCACAAAATCTCACATCTGCTCCGTGACCATGACATCACTGTAGGGTCTTCTCACATCAAAACCAATATGTCTATATGTGGTGTTTAGGTTAGAATTGGAAAAAAGCCATGCGTGTTATGATGTAGTGGAAGGGCGCGTAAACAAGTAAAGGATTGCAAACCCCATGCTCTTTAAATATTCATGAGCTTGTATGTTGTGTTGCGTTTCCAAGACAAAGCTGTTTTCCCCTCCATGTGAGTGAAATGGTTCCATATTAACCCCATTTCTGGTTCTCTGTTCCTATTCCCCTGTGTGGTCCCGCTAGGACCAGGATCCAGCAGCCTTCAGTAAAGCCAGCCAGGACTCTAGTCGGGATGCCCTCCTCATCCGATACTCCCTCATCCCATATTACTACACCTGGTTCATGAGGGCGCACATCAATGGTAGCATGGTGGCACGTCCTCTCTTCTTTGAGTGAGTTTTCTAAACCCACCATGTTTTGTCTGGCTGATAGACTTGTTTGTTAGTACAGTCTACCTTGCCTAAGTTGAATATATTTGGACTGAAGAAATAGCTTTGATGTAGAGAGAATTTGACGTAAGAGGGATTAAAATCAATAGAATATAAAGAGATGTAGACTCGAAAGAGACCTTTGACTAAAGCGATTATGCGACTTATTCGACGTCGACTTAAGCAAAGTTGACTTTACATCCAAATTTATGGAAATTTTCTTCCTGGGGATTGTACAAGGAGCTCTTAGTTTGCCCGATTCTCCTGAATACATTTCATCATGTAAATTTCCACTTGTGTCCTGACAAACTCGGGCAAACTTCATACTCTAAGGCATGATATTTTGGTGGCATGAAATTTTTACAAATCAGAGCTGACAGCTTTTTTCAGGGCAGAAAATTTTCTTAAATTGACACTGACATTCAGTGCATCATAGTGTAGACAAGAATGTTTGTGCATTATAATTTTGTGAATCTGGGCTCTTGTGAAATTAACCCGTTCCTTCCGCAATTCTCTGAGTGCCTTTAATGCCCCCAAACGAGATTCTTTTCGCCCGTCGACAGAGAGGCACACAGGTTGGTAATCCAGCTGTGTGAAGGCAGTCAAGCGGTTCATTGTTTCCCCCTTTCCACGGTCAACTACATGTGCCAGTGAACAATGGAAATATCGATCGGGTGCGAGGTATGAATAGAGCGTGCGCTGATGAGCTCTCAGAATCTTTTGTTCTACACAAAATCAGGTACCTGAATGAGGTGGCTGGGGTCAGCGAACCCGCATTTCTAACTGATCTCAGCCTTGATCGCTATGTACATGTTCGTACGAGTTTACAGCAGAACAACCAAAAAACTAAATCAGGAAAAGGTACATAATACTGTAAAACACGCATTTTTCAAACAGAAGGAGAACAAATCTTGATAGAGTAAACTCTTATCTTTTTATCAAACCCACTTTTCTGAGCATTTTAACACAAAGAAACATGAATTTAGGCCACTGAAACAGGCACCCTTGTCTTCATTTTGGGAACCTGGTAAACCAGGTTCCCGTATATCAGTTGCTCCCACGGGAACCTGGTAAACCAGGTTCCCGTAAGGAACGGGTTAAAATGCATGCAAATATTTCTGGTTTTACTGTAGTTTGTCAACCTTAAACAATTTCAGCGGAATAGGTTGGCAAGTTGTGTCTAATTGCAAGGACACATGAAATGGTATGCATCCATGATATGATATTCTTGTTGGATGTATAAAGGCATGTTCATAAATTTTGAATTGTCCTGATAATTGAGATGTATCAATAGATGTGTTCTGTTTTCCTCCTGTATGTGTGTTTGATATTTCTGTCTGTCTGTCTGTCTGTCAGTATGTAGTCTTTGAAATGCTGGTAGAGGTTTTAGACCCCTTCCTAATCCCTTCTTCCCCTTCACCATCCCACAGCTTCCCAGGTCTCCCTGAGCTCTACTTAGTGGACACCCAGTTCATGATAGGCGAGGCTATTCTGGTCAGTCCAGTCTTGACCCAAGGGGCCACTACGGTCAATGCCACATTCCCACCCAGCAAGTGGTATGACAATTATGGGGTAAGAAGGACACAAAAAGCAATGAAAAGATATTTCACTTCACTTCCCTTCAAGAATAAAATGGAAATGAGGCTTAGTAAAGACTGACCAAATAATGTTCAGATGTGATAGACATCTCACAAAATTCTAACTTTTGGTAAAAATTAGGGGAAGGTCAAATATGTATTCATTTGTTCTGAAGGCAACAGAGAGAAAGTAGAAATGTTTGAGTGAATGATTTAAAATATCAGTCACTGAGAATGTGATGATTTTATTTCTCAGTCAAATACATCCAGTAGTTGAGCTAAAAATGGAAACATCTATGTCACTTGTTAATCTCTGCCATTGTTACGTATGAATGATGTATGAATGTAATTGTTGATATTGGAAGAGCTTGATGAAAAGTCTATTGCTACTTTCATAAGTAGAGTGAGAGAATGAAGATATTATTTTGTTACATTATTTTGTCATAAATACTGTGAACAAAATGTTCTTACTGTACACTAGGCTCACTTTTCTTTGCAAGGGCTTGTTGTAAGGCTCATTTTCTAAGGGATTTTAGGAAAAAAAGTATTGCCTGCTTATTCAAATCAATCATTCGTGATAACAGGTAGTTTAGAGTACTGTAAAATGATATTTTCGCGGCTTGAAATTTTAGAGAATTGGAGCTGATGGCCTTTTTTTTTTGACGGCATGAATTGTTTGTTTTTTTTAATAGATAGAGAGCAAGGTCCAAGGCAAATCATGATAACACCTCCAGACAGGGAGTGCACTAAGCTGCAAGATCTTTATCTTGGTTTGTATCTTGCTTGATCCCCAGGCTGCACCTATCACAGTTTCAAAGACAACATCCAAAATCCTGGATGCCCCTCTTAATAAGATCAATATCCACCTGAGGGGGAGTAAAATCATCCCATCGGTCATCCCTGGCTTGACCGTCAACCAGACCAGGGGGAATCCTTTTATGCTGATAGTCTGTCTGGACATTGACCTGACTGCTGCTGGGGAGATGTACTGGGATGACGGGGAGAGTCTAGGTGAGTCACATGACCACAGTCACCATGGTAACCAAAAGTAGTAACAGACAGTGCCACAATGTTGGATGGCTGACACAATATCACTCACAATCACAATGTGGCTCTTTTCAATTATCATACTGTTTCTGTTTCTAAGGTGAGCTCTATTTAACTGCTATCTTTGACGATAAATGTATTACCATGCAAAAAAAAAAAAAGTATTGGATTATAATTTGATCTAATTTTCATTCTGAAGTGGTCTATATACGTATATCTAAGTTGTGATATTGTTCTTTAATACAGGGAAATTTATGCTTTAAAAGTGTAAGCATGCCTCGTAGAAAGATTGTTATGTTTTGGACAAGAGTTGAACCCGAAACTTGTTGTATAGGAGTCTGAAAAACTCTCTCCTCTGAAAGAAACAATAACAGGCATAAATTAAGTTTGAACTACTATATAAGCTGTTATTTTCACGAGGGTTTTTAATTTTTGCAAATTTTACGAATCGCTGTTGGACCGTGAATTTAACAACATGAGAAAGTGTCGCCATACGCTACATATTTAGTGCACTTGTGTTAGCATTGGTGTCTCTTCGCGAAAACATCCCGCCAAAATGTCTGTGATCTTCTCATTCACAAAAATATCTGTACGCGAAAAAAACCGCTTATACAATAAGAGCCTTCTGCTCAATGGTCAGGAATGCAAACTAATGGATGACACCACATCCATTGACATTTTATAACAAGTTTAATGTTTTGACCCAAACTTGGCCTGTTCTTAATTGTATGATTCAACTCGTTTTGTGTCTTTACTCTGATGACCACCAGATACCTTTGAGAGGGGACAGTACATCTTATTCAACTTCACAGCTGCAAACAATACAGTAACATCAACCATTGTCCATGATGGCTTTGCTGAGTCTTCTTCTCTGGAGTTCTATGGTGCCGTCATCTTTGGTGTGATAACCCAACCATCATCTGCAACCATCAATGGACAAGCCTGTAAATTGCTCTACCAGAAAGACTATGAGGTGAGCCTCTACCTATGTCGTGCATGATTAATTCATATGACTGATTATGAATTTGGATATATTTGATTCTATTTCCAGGTGTATAGATGTTGAATTGAATTGAATTGAATTTATTTCCTCTTCATGGGGTGGAACACCCTGATCAGCAGAGCTGGTTTCCATAGGGGTTCCATGTGGGAACCATTGTCAAAATTGAACACTGAGATCCATTAATCACAGGATCAGTCAATATAGACCAGTGCAAAGCTGAACAGTTTTCACCATAAAGGAAGTCACTTTTACATGAATTATGACAAGATTTAAAAAGATGTACTGGTATTAGTTAAAGATCTCATTATTCTCAGAAGTGGTTATTCTTATATACATTAGCAAAACATTGCTCTTATCCCATTTAAATGTAATACAACCTATCAAATGTAAACATATTTTAAGGTTCTGTTACTCTGATCTATTTCACATATTTGTATATCTCTCTCACTGTATTCTGTCCCTTTATAACTCTGTAATATAATACTTAAGATTCAACTAATCTCCATACCATATTTTGTCAAATTTCTTCTGCAGAAACTCAGCTTGACCTGTCCATACATGCCATTCAACAAGCCTCTGACCATCAGGTGGAGCTAGAGAATTCTTGGTCAGTATTCATGGCTTCAAGCTCCCTGACCGCTCACTCTACTTTGACATGTTATACAGCCACCTGTTAAAACGACTGGGAGAATGTTTTCATACCCTCACTGAAACGTTGTTATCTCTGTGTCTAGCTCTGAAATATCCGAACAGTGTTGCTGTGTTGCATTATTGTGTTGAATTTCTTTGATTACTATCTTTACATTTTGCTAAAATGTCTTTCTTTGAATCACTTTATTCAAAAGATGAATGTTATCTTTAACAGTTTGTATAGCTCTACCTGGTCACCTGTTTTAATCCTTGTGGGAGGGGGACAGGGAGTTGTAGGATCCTGTTGTAATTCATAAGAAGTAATATACTGGTATCCAATTTACAATACATCTTTTTGTTGCTAATCGCTGTGCTCTAATAATTTGATTGATAGTCAGCCAAACACTCCTATATTAGAATGCTTGGCACTGTATAACAATACATACATTGTACATTATACATTCTGCAATGCAGCAATATTCCTTCATTGCAACACAGTGTACTGGTGTGTTCAAAACATGGTGTGAGCAAACCTTCTTTGCAAATGGGCATTTCTTTTATGACAGAACTTATAACACAGCTTTGAAAATGCTTGTTGAATGTGAGGATTCACAGAGTAAACCTGATATCTATGATGGTTGCAGGGATTAATCCCTCTGATGAGTCCTTGAAACAGTGAGAAAAGTGCAACTTTTTTATACAATACAATCCACAATGCTCAAATTATGAATGGACTCTAAACCTCTTGAGGACTACAAGATATGCAGATACATCAATCAGATTTAGAGGTTGTTACGGTACAAGTGTATACTAGGTAGTTACTATGTATGGAATATATGTACCTGTTCCGAGAGCAGCTCTATTGAAAATGCATGTACTGTCCGTTATAGCTTCAAGCTGTTTGAACATCATCGTCAAGGGGTAATGATTATGATGTGGTAGTTGGTAAAAGATGTCAAAAAGAAATACGTGAATATGTGCAATTGTGAGATGCAGTACTTTGAGATTAAGCATAAAACTTATTTTAGGAAGTCACTGATCATGGGTATTTGTGATTACTCTTCATTTGTTCATCCATATTTTTAAGTACACTGTCGTATCGATTGATGAAAGTGTCTTTGGAAGTGTGACCATATTAATCAGCTTGTTTGGGGTTAATACACTATTTGCTCACATGCCCTCATGACATTAGATGATACCAAAGAATTTGAGCCCCCAAATAACAGTTCCATGTAGAGTGTTGTTTATGTGTATATGCAAAAACAGATGGCTAAAGAGGTACAGAACAATTTTTTTCATGAAAGATTACAAGGCGAAAATGCACTGTATGTTTTGTATTGTGATTTAAATTTCAAATCTCAATCATGACAATGACGGATGAAGAAAAAAAACAGATTTTAATGTATGAATAAAACCAGAGATTCTCTTTTGCAAAACCTTTGTTTCTAGTTGTACTGAATTACTGGTAACTGCATTTATGAGAGTAGAAAGTATGTGTGCACATGTATGTGTCAGTGTGTGAGTGTCATTGCCATAGCGTATACATGTATTTGTAATATTACAGTGCACTCCCATTATAATGAACACAGTTATAAATTCTCATTACAATGAAGAAAATTTCAGGTCCCAAAATTATCGCCTCGGCCTATATATCTGTATGTACAGTACTTCATTTACTGTTCAGCTAGAACAAAATTCTGATACTGTATAAAGAAAGAAAACTGCTGGTCCTGAGGACTTTGTTATAATGGGAGTGCACTGTAATCTATGATTTACAAGGAAATGGAAGAAGTGAGTACACTCAGTAAAATGACAGTCAACCTCAAATATGTCGAGTCCCTGGAATAGGACTTTAGCTATGATTGACTGTTGCGGTTATTGGAGTAAATGATGGTGCTGTAGGGATATTGTCTCCAGTTTTTCGGCCAATCATGTTCAAGGTATACAAATCAAATACAAATGAACATAACACTCCAAATACATGTAGTGAAGCGGAAGCCATAAGCTAAACAAAACAAAAATGAACATTCAAAACAAACAAAACCAGATGAAGAGTTGTGACATAGTTTGGCAATCAAGAAGTTTATTTGGCAGCGTTTCAGTGAAGAAATAATTTGCTTCCTACTGGAAAGGTATTGAGAAGGTGCTACAAATATATGTATCATATACTGACTGGCTTGCTCAAGGTAACTACGTCATACTGAAAAATGACAGGTGCAGGGAAGCCCCGTTAAACAAGGTCACTGGGACTACAGATTTTACCTCGTTATAGCAACGAAGCACTAGCCTAGTGTACCTCCTTGGTAATTGCCAGTATCTCATTGTAAACATGCGTAAAAAGAAACCAGCTAAATACAATAGGCCCGTTCACACACAACGGAAATTGAAATTACAATCGCGATCCAAATTTCGATTTTTTTTTCGACCGTTCATACACAGGGAAAAATCGCACTTCGCAGCAAGGAAAGAACGCTCAGTGGCCAAATTGCGAATACGCGAAACTTGCATGACCCAAGACTGACCTCGCAGTCCCAATAGAGTTTCGTGCGCGTGCGATTCAAAGAGACTCGATTTTGTAAACAAGCAAAATAATCGCGATTATTCTGAAAAATCGCACTAATAGTGCGAGTTGGATCGCGATAAGGATCGCGGTAATTAGTGAGATTTTTCTGTCCACACACGAAAAAATTTCGAAATTTTGATCGCGATAAGAAAATCGATTTTTAAATCGCACTTTTTCCCTTGTGCGTGAACGGGCCTAATAACTGAAAATCGGGACAGTGGAATTCACCTCGTTAAAGGCGGTAATTCAAATTAAAGTGAGGTCAGTTAAGTAGGATTTCCCTGCTTGTGTACTACACAGAATGTTTAAAGGATACTTGTCTAGTGGTAACCTTATGAAACCAAGTCAGAAAAGTAAGTTATGTAATGTATTGTAATAGACACTTGATGATTACTGACCAAAATTTCTCATATGGCACGAGTGTTATCGCTGTAAAACCACAGAATTGACAGAAAATAAATGTATTGTGAAATATAAGATGTATACAGTAGATAGGAAATCCTTTATGAACGCTGTGTTACATGTAATGAATCTGTTCTAACTCTATAATTCCTATCTTTTTTCCATAGGTTGAACATTTACTGATACAATGTTATTTAAAGGGAAAGATTAACCCTTTTCTGCAGGGGTCATATGAACAGAAGTGGACTGAAGGGATCTGACAATATCAGCACAAAGGACTGAAAATTTAAGAGCATTATCTGCATATACAGACTGTGTATGGTGTTCAGTGGATCAGTGGATCATTGAAATAGCAATATTTTACACTCTCAGTAAAAACAACTTTCTCTTCCAGGTAAACTTTCATTTACCAGTTTATAACCTGTACTTTTCTGAAACTAGATTGCAACCTTACCTATCAAACCCACATCCACCACATACAAAGTATTCAGTGTGTTATCATGTGTAGTAGAGAACACACTTAACATTCAATTTGCAGTATAGGTGAAAGTACCCGGTAGGTGGTAGGCTGAAATACTAGTGATCAGTATCAATAAAGTTTAGCTTCTGTGGCTGTATTCACTTCATTCTGCAGTTTCATGCATTGACAATAGAACTAAGCATGCCTTATAAAGCACATTCAGACCAAGGCAGTAGGCTTGTACTGTACATTTCACGACTGTCAATATAGATTATTTTAGTGTCAAGTCCTTGTAAAGGATAAAATCTCACTTTTTACACAAAAATCACAAACTATATATTTCATTTTAAGGTTCAGGTAAGACTTAAAAACAATATCTTATTGAAAAGTAAAAATTAGTTTTACTTTTCATATCTTCAATCAGAACAAAAGTCTAAGAAGACAATATTCTGAGTGAGCTGCATTGAAAAGGTACAGTTGAGGAGATTTGGTTCATTATACTGTACACTGCTTTGTCATCAGCAAACCAACATTATCAGCAAGTACATGTTCTATGTAGATTTTTCTTTCATCAAATGTGTGCCACATTTTATGTTGGCTCCCAAATCTGCCTAATTAAGCCCTCTCCACTGACTAACTTTCATATACCAACCCTTCTTCATCCCCAATTAGAACAAAACACTGAAGTAGATGAACAAAGCATTGCAAGAAATAAATGATGAAATGACATCTGATTTCAAATTAGAGTACTTGGATGACAGAGAATATGACTCCCATAACTTCAATAGTCAATTCATTATAATGACATAAGGATATCTATATCATAAAGGCCCTACATGTTTGAAACCATATTTGACTAGGGATTCAGTGGTTACCCCAAAACTTTAGAAGAATATTTACAGAACATTATAATCACAGCTATCCAAAGGTACTGTATGCAGAATTTATGCATTTGTATCTGTTGGACATGAACAGAAGGCAGACATACAGTAGCAGTTATGAAGGACTTTAATGCGAGAGTTGGGACTGTTTTTGAAAGACATTTACACAATTGCCATCCCCCAGTAGCAGTGTGTGTTTGTCATGTACACACACAGAGGACCACCGAGTCTCATCGACACTGGATGTCGTCAGCAGCAGCTTACTGGAGTAAAGATCCCACAAACAAACAGTTCCACTGGACAGACACACTGCCAAGGCGCCCTCACTCACAGAGGCTTGCATTATCCTGAGGAACAGAAATTATTGGGAAAAGAACTACTGACTGATGCCAAAAACTTTTTCCTTTTTAACATGGATAATGTGTCTAATCAACATTCCAAGTTTTAGAACACCATCAATTATTTTGCACTGAGCTTATCTCCTTGTTTATTTCTTGGCTTTTTTATCATATGATTACAGTGCACTCCCATTATAATGAACACAGTTATAACGAAATTCCGGTTACAATAAGTAAAAATTCAGGCCGCAATATTATCCACTCTATCTATTTTTATTGTTTATTTGTTAGGTTATAAGGAAATTTCGATACAACAAAAGAAAACTGCCGGTCCCGAGGAATTCGTTATAATGGGAGTCCACTATCACTGTACGTAATTAATCATTAAATTCCTTAGATAAATGAATATTCCAAAACAGAGATTATTAGACAATGCTAGGTTAACTTGTTTGGGTGACACACTCCAAGACAAAAGATATCTGATTTGAGACTGTCATGCAAGACCTATCTAAAAATACACCATACAGTTGATGGTATGGTTACATCATTATCTTAAAGTATCAACTAGAAGCAAAAAGTTCCCTTAAAAAAAAAAAAAAAACCACAAAAAAAAACCCTTACAAAACACTTGACAAATGACACTAAAGAAAAACGAAGGACATCAATGTTTCACAAGAAGTACATGAAAACCAGGAGTGAAACATTTCAGCACAATTCCTGTAAGAACGGGCTTGACTAAATGATACATACAGCAAATTGTAAGCAGTATTGGTTAATCCATTTTTCTGCCAAAGAATGGTGGACCTTTGCAAATGACATCATCCAGCATCTGTAACCATGGTAAAACTCCATGGCAACAGTGACTGGTGTGTGCTCACCTGACACCTGGCTTGAGGCAAGGTGCTGTGTAGTCCAGAAGTCTGGAGGAGCGACAGGTGGTAGGGTTGAGAACAAGAAGACTGAAAGATGGAGGATCATTGTCTGAAGGCTTGCCTGTCTTAGCATCATCCACCTTGTGAGTGACCATGAAGAGTAGACCCTGTTTGTCCAGAATGATACAATAACTTGTGTGATGGACATCAAAAAGTGTGACTCACAGGCAACAACAGTAGAAGATGTTCAACACATTGTATTAACCGCATAATTATTTAGCACTCTGCATTGATAAAAAGCAGCTTTATGGCACAGGAAAGTTATTACCATTAAACTCTTCATACAAGATGCATGCATAGCAAAGTGAGACAGCATTTCTTGTGATCAAAGAATCTTCATGTCTCACATCATACATGATTATGTATTGTACATCCATTATCACTGTTAAATATCTGAATATTTTTACACAAGTCAACTACCATTTCATTATAAACCTGTCTCAGTCCAAAAGAAATATTGAAAAATTGTGGGTTGCCACTAGTAAAACATAGGACATAAAACAGGCACACATGCAAGTTGTAAACAAATGCCTCACTAACCCTTACCAATAGTCAATGATGATGATAAATTTCAGCAGAAGGGATAACACACACAAAAATATATATTATCTTATTGATAACATAATGATAATTGGTTCCTCGGACTCCCTTAGTGCAAGAAAGTGGACAAAATAAAAACTGAAGATGACACTTCCTTTGCCAGCTAATACTGCAGGACTGTCACAACAGCAATTCCATTCTTCATTTATTAGCTACTCACCGATTCTGCTATTGCATGAATGCAAGCCAGGCTTTGTTCTTCCAGAGTGAATGTTTGCACTAGCTTTGTGGAAGGTATATGCCTGCACAATGAAAAATAAGAAATGAAAAGTTATCTTCTTCTACATGAACTACCTCAGACATTTCAAGCCAAGTGGGGTAATACAATAGGGAACTTTCAATATTTTTTTCTGATACAAGCCTCACTGATAACACTTTACATCACGCTATAATTTGAGTGAGATCTAAGGTAACACACAGCCCTCTTTGACAAACATTCCAAACTTTCACCAAATTTCACCTTCTGTTGCCACTTGATAAATGAGTAAATCAGTCTTAAATTTTAGCTAAGTGTAAGTAAAGTAGATATGCCTGAGTAAGTACATGTCTGTGTCATTGTGAATGTGAATAGTGCCAGAGAAACAATGAGAAATAAATGTATGTTAAGAAAAAAATAATTACAAAAAATATAATAAAATTTGACTTTCTTTGAAACATTGGGGTATCTTCCTATCATCTTACAAAGCAGCACTATGATCTCACAAGAATGCGATGGCAATTATATCAAGACAATGTCCAGTGTACTGATACATCTCTTGAAGAGTTTTAAGAGTTCATAGATATTTGACCAAAAAAAAAAAAGTGCAAACTATTCTAAGACAGTCATAAACGAGGCAGCTTTCTCCAGTCTAATTACAAATCTAAAAGCATATCTTGATGTTCACATCTGCAACATTCCAAATATCTCAATTTCCCTTTAGATGTTATAAAGTTTGTATCAGTACTGAACATGAAGCTTTCACAGTGACAGAACAGTGCCATATATAATCTCACCACAGAAAGGCCATGGAGTCTGCCATCCCAAGTAACATATCAGGGGTTCCTTGGACCTCAGTCAGGGACAGGAGCCTGGTCCTAGCACACATCCTAAAACTGGTTCCAGCACTGGTCCTAGCACTGGTCTTGGGTAGTGAGAGGCATACTGGGGAGGTTCCACTGTTGAGGTATAATTGGCGCACTGAACACTTAGTACGCACTTCTCTGCGCGCAAAGCACATAAAAATGGATTGGCTTTGAAATGTAAATGAGGATGGTGTGGGAAAACGCGATAATTCACTGTTCATTAATGGTTTTAATCAAGGACAAAATTTCGAATGAATATTTTCACCGAATCGTAATGACAGCACAATGTAATGTCTATGGAAGTTTCTAAAAAGCTTCGTAGACGTTTTCTACAACACGGTGTTCAATACAACTCGGTTTGCGTGCATTGTCAATGCAAAAACAGCGATCGATCCTAATAACGAGATTTACCGCGGGGAGCTGAAACGAGGCCACGCTAGTTCGTCGGCGATATTTTTGCACTGAAACTTCGAATCGAAAAGGGAACAACGGCATTTGATAGAGCTGGATTTTCTCAATCACGTAGGTCAAGTTTTTTACGTGAATTTCAGTGTTAAATATTCTTATCAAGCAAACAAAAATTAGGCGATCGATGAGAAGTAGGTCCAACCCTACTACCCAAATTTTTGACTGTGATCATGAAATGGTACATGACGAACAGAATATAGACCGACACCATACTAAAGTAACAATAAAGCATCAGCTGGGGGACACGGTAGTTGAGTTTACACGATACCTTGATTCCAGTCCAACAACCTGGACTTCCCCTTCTCCCATCTCCTTGGAGACACCGATGGCAACCCGTCTCCTGGACACCACACACCAAGGCTGGAAGTGATACTGGCCTCCAACATCCTGAGATGAAAGGATGGTTCTCTCCTTCCACTCACTCATACAGCTATCAAACTGGACGAACCTATCAAGCCAAGGTAAGGGAAATAAAATGATTGGGTTTACTTTTAGTAAACGCAGATGTCATCATAACTTGCATACATATGTAACAACAGGGAATATATATCACATACTACTGTAAGTCAAAAGGGACCTGAGCTTTTTCTATTAAACATAATAGCAGTAGACTGGACTCCCGCTATAACGAAGTCCCCGGGACTGGCAGATTTCTTTTGTTATATCGAAATTTCGTTATAACCGAACAAATAAACAATAAAAATACATAGTATGGATAATGTGGCCGCCTGAATTTTTCTTTCGTTGTAATCGGAATTTCGTTATAACCGTGTTCGTTATAATGGGAGTGCACTGTACATTTGTAGTGCTCAGTAGCTGGACAGGAAACTTCACACTGTGGAAGGGTGAACAGCACATTGTATTAGTGCAACCAGTCATCTCAGCATACTCTCCTAAACACCCTTGTCAGAGTGATCTTCATGGTACATTGTATACTTGGGTGACCCGCACCTCGTCATAGTTAATGTTTGCGCATATTTGAATCACATTTCGCCACTGAAATTCTTTGAAACCCAACTCACATACAGGAAAAATGCTGAAAATTCCAATGGAATCACAAGTTCACTGATCGATTTCGAAAATTTGCTGCTATCGTCGTCAAACGCGAACGATGCGAAAAAATTGCGCACTAAGGAAGGGGCCCGCAACTCGTCACCCGCGCTCCCATAGACAAAGCACGTAAAAGACGTGTGCGGGTGACCGTGATGCTCCCATAGACATACACGTAAAAGATGCGTGCGGGGACAGTGGTGATACTTATAACACGTAGGGTCCTATTCCGATTAAAATTTCTGATTTTCGCGAAAAACTGTTCGGTTTTCACCAAAATTTGCTTGGGCCTGCCAAGTTTCGAGCATACTGAACACAGTCCCGGGCATAAATTTTTGTTTAGTGCGCTTAAAACAATTTTAAGCGGGGTGACGGTATTCGGGCCCCTGACGAGGTGCGGGCACCTCGCTATATTACCTGATAGTCTCTGATCCAGTCTCTGTCCTTAGCATCACTAAAGCTTCAAGCCTTTTGGTTTGACCAGACACAGGAAGAACACTTGAGATCTTCTCTTCCGACTGCAAAATATAAGAGAATGACAAAATAATCCAATCAAGAAGATTAAGATCACTGACATGACAACAAACAACTCACAGAAGCCTTCCAAGCAAAGGGAGGTAAAGGGTAGAAAGAGTATGTCAGGCATAAATAAACTTATTGTCATACAATGTTTTCTAAAAAGTCTAATATAGCTTCGAGCAGATATGACACCCAAAATATTCATTCAAGTGTATGGCACAGTATGCCTGGTTGATACAATTTGCTGACTACTGCTAGTCACCTGGGGCGAACCATGAGGGGTCAGCATCAATCGCTCGTTTTTTTGTGTGTGTGTGGGTGGGTACGGGGACCACTTCAACGGGTTGGCACCCTGCTCTTTGCAATGAATGAATGGAGTGGGATCTTTTACGTGAGTGTGTCATGGTTAACACAAACAAGTGACCTCCATGTTATGCCCTATCCAAACGGACAGAGTGTTTTGCCTCTTACTAGAGGGGACGGAATGCTTACAGACAACACTGCTCAGTGAGACCCCAGGAATTGACCCAGTACTCTTGGATGTGATGGTAGACACGTTACCAACTGTGCCATATCCCCCCTCCCTTGCCTCCAAAGTAGCTGTATTACAGGCACTACCCACAACGCCTGGCCCACCCAGAACATAATATATGTTGGCAATCACCTTGGTTGATTTCCAGACAGAGAGAAGTTTGTACTGGCATTCTTGTTCAGGATCATGAGACCAGAAGAAGACTGCATCACGGAAGTACACCAGCAGAATCTTTTCACTTCCCTCGTCAGTGAGATAACTGGATGTGACGAGCCCTAGAACTCCATTAGAACTAGGCACTTTGTGCTGAAAAGGAGAATTGGACGAAATGTAATTTCTATGTTATTCAAAATTTCTGAACAACTTTCTTTTTTTCTTTCCAAATGGAAATCAGCTTCATAGAGACAATACTGCAATTAATAATACAAAGTCATTCATCGTGTCGAAACTTCAACAACACAACTATTTCCAGCATATTGATGTGATCAGTTACGGTACTTCAAAGAATGTCAACAGCAAAATAAATATTCAACTTTGAATTAGTTTGAAGTGCAATATCTGACGCCTGCTGAGACCGTTTTACTGTAAATTCTGTAAATTGCGCAGATATAGTCAGTGGAAGTGCAACTGTCTCTCTACTGCCCTATGCCAACATCAGTAGAGCGATTGGAACATGGAGGTAATAAGTTAAAGGATCAGATTTAATAAATCCAAAGAATGAAGTGCTAAATCTGAAAGACATGTATGGTGTCTCTTCTCAGTCAAATGCACAACATGTTAATATATTCATTAGAGCTAGATGATGCCATAAATTTCCCTTTAGTGTAAATATCAACATATTCAAATAACTTGGACGCTGTAGAGAATAGAATGTCAGTTAAGTAACACACACCTCTAGGCAACCCTTGAACCAGAGACAATTCTTCTTCTTGATGTCTAAGCTTCCATCAGCGGTGTAACTCATCTCTTCCTGGCTGTCAGGGTTCTGGGATGGCTCCCTACAGGATTCCACACACTGGGACTGGGTCTGAGGCATCTCCGCCTCCTCGGGAGGGGTTCCTGTGGCTGCTCCAGCATTGGGAGACTCCGGGTGAACGTTGGATCGGACACTGGAGGGCAGGGTTCTCTGAGTGCCGCTTGGCATTGGTTCAGCAGCATCTCTACAAGGAGGAATGGAGTCTACCTCCATCCCCAAGACCAGTGGAGAGGCAGTAAGAGAGCCTTCTATCAGACTCCTCTCCATTATGTCGGAGGATGGAGATAAAAGTTTCCTTGGCAACACTGCATGAGAAGTGCACTCTTGCCTTTCTAAGCAGGGCTCACAATTAATTTGAATACCGATGACTGAGGGATCAACAACAGTATCATCTCTCTGCTTTACACTAGAGTCTGTCACAGCAATTTCTTTTCTACATTCTTGATCACATTTGTCCTGTCCCACAGAGCTCTGAACCAAATGTGCATTTTTTTCTTGGCTGATACTAGATCTCTTTTCCTGAGATGTTGAGCTGCCAAGAAGTCTTCTGGGCATTCTGTAGGAAGATGATGTTGGTGTGCCTGGCGACCAACCCAGGAAACCAGGGGAAGGTCGTCCCGGACTCCCAAACACTTCTGGAAGGGCAAAATTATCAGGTAGCTGGCTTTGTGAATACTGACTTTCCAGGAGATTACGTGAAGCTTGTGTGTTTGATGGTTTCTTGATGATCTCTGACACACAGTCCTTAATCACATTTTCTCTGTTTTCATGTGCAGAAAGTCTTTGGATGCCTCGTTTTTCTGGATAATGTTGCACAATTAAGCTGGTAGTGTTCTCAGCACTGAGCATACCGCAATCTTCTCCTTTGCTTGAGGTACATGAAGGTCCCTGAGAGTCCTTGGAATGAAATGTTTTCACTGAACAGTCTTGCAATTCAGAGCTATCCCGAAGACTTTCTGTGATAAGGTTTTCATCTTGCACACCACTATCTGTGCCGTGCTTGGTCATCTGTTCTTCATCTGCATTCTTTGCAGATTTCTGCACTCTCTTTTTCTTCTTTGATGCTGCTTTGCGAGACACCTTCATCCTTCTGTTAGAGTGGCACTCCTTAACTTCCACAGACATTGGTGAGTCAGGATGACTGCTAGCACAAGAGGTAGGACCCTGAGGACCAAGACTTAATGCTGGTGTTGCAGGGTTGGTCACTCTGCAGCTTCCATCAACTGCTTCATTGATGTGGATGGTGTGATTGCCTGTTTGGAGTGATCCGGGATCACTGTACACCTGCATGTTTTCATGTGCATGGACAGCAGCAGATTTTCGCTTTCCCTTTGAACACTTTGATAGTTCTCTACTTGTGACAGGAGCTGAATGCAGGTTAGGAGAATTCCTGGACATACTCCTTGTTTTCCTGACATAGTACTCTGCAGGATACATCAGTCCATCAATCCAAGTGTGGTTTCCCTCTTGGGTGTTCTGGGAGAGAACAAAGTCCTTGAGGCTGATATCCTCCATGGTAAGGTTGTCAATGCTCTTCTGTCGTCGCCTTCGACCTTTCCTTTGCTCATTTCCACACTCAGAGTCAGAATTTTTATCTTCCCTGGGCTTGACTTTAGAGTGGTCACTGGCCTGCAGTGGGGTCACCTGCTGCACCAGTGGACTCTGCTTTTCATTCTCAAAGCTATCCACTGGCTCTGAATCCACCGCTTTGACTGCAACTTCATCATTCTCAATGACATTTGGAGTACATGCAGAGGTCTCTTCCGCAGTGTCAGGTAAACAGTTGTCATCTTTACAGGCATTGTCTGTCCCTATTGTCATGTGCGTGTTTCTGCTATTCTTAGTTAGAACACCATCATCACTGATACCTAATGATGTGACCTGTCCACACGCTATCTGCTGACCAAGCTCTCCAACGTACAAGGGACTTTGCTTCTCCCTACCTCCATGGATGAATTTAGTGTGCTTTTCTTTCAGAAATGCACTAGATCTTGCAATACAGTTTTCATTTCCTTCTTCTGAATATGTCCCTGGTATCACATCAGGATCATCATCATCATCATCATCATCACAGTCCAACAGGTCTTCACTGAACTTTGCTTCACATGCAGATTCTCCTCCCATGTCATCTTTGCTGAGGTCTACAACAGGAGTCCATGATCTCTTATTGGGTGACAGTTCATGGTTTGGGGATGGCACTCCATGGGCAATTTTGACAGTGGATGAACTTGATGTCTTGTGAGTGTCACTTATCTTGCTTGTCTGGACAGATCCACTGCAAACTCGGTCCACAGATGACATTTTAGGAGCGGTTAATGTATTCTCAATGTGCTTGTCAGGCAAAACATTGTCCACACTCACCAACTTCTCACTTCCTTCTTCTGGGTCCTGAGACACTTCAAATACCAGAGGAGAGTCATCTTGTGAGGTAGAGTCAGCAAAGAGATCTACCTGGGTGTCGTCTGGTGGTGTCAGGGTGTGTTCTGGTGACGTTCTAATGTCTGCAGAGGAAGACTGTATGTGACTGGAATGTTTATAAAGCTTTCCACAAGATTTCAAATGGACTGATTCAGGTTGACTCCTCCTTACTGAATGCTGTGTCAAACAATCACTACCAGCTCTACCTCCTGCACTAAGTTCAGAAACATCATTGGTCTGAGAATTACAGGATTTGAAAGATATTGGTGAATCCCTTGTTGATTCAATGGGATCTTTAACTTTGCTTAGGTTCTGTGAAGCATGTTTACTTTCACTTCTTCCTGAAATAGACTCCCTGCCCTTTACTTCTCTGAGTTGACACATGGGTGATGCAGTGTATCTCTCTGCATCTTTCTCATTCCTCTTAGATTCTCTGGCAGATATCAACAGAATATCATCATCGGCCACAAACTGCTTCTCAAAAGTTGGTTCATCCAGTTCACTCTCTAGCTGAAATGACACACTCCTCCTCTTATTCCTGTCCTTGATAGAACCAGACCCTGGGTCTTTTGATACAGTCTGCCCTCTGGAGCCTGCATAAGAAGGGCTACTTCTAGAACAAGGCCGTCCAAAGGAGGATCTTTCATTCCCTCTCACAGATTTCTGCCCTTGTCTTATGGTAGTGCACTCTGGAGAGCCACCAAGGGACTGTCGATGTGCATGCTCTGCAATTTTTTTCTTGACATGAGCCTTAGCCCGCGCTGCTTTATCAGATTTCTGCGGTTAGGATAGTAAAGAGAAAAAGACAAAGAATGTAAAGAGCAAAGTAATAATGACAAGCCCTACTAGTGCGCTAAGGAATCTCCAATCATATTTCTGTAAACTCAACATTGGATTCTAGTGCTGGTATTTGATATGATATAGCATCTCATTGGTCTAATGAATTTACAAGGAATCCTGAACTATTAGCAAAATACACAGACATGTCTCATCCTGGGCTGAGTGCCCACCATGCTAGACTCCAGTGCAGTTTTGTAATTCAACTCATTACTCTTGGAATACACTGATGTCAGTGTAAATACCTTTTTCTGCTTACCTCCAGTTTTCTCTGCATACGGTCATATTCCTTCTTGATCTGTGCCAGCCGTTTCTTGATCTGTGTGGCAAAAATTTAAAAAAAAAACAAAAAACAGGTATTAAACAAAGCAAACATTATATTCATAATATCTGAAAACAATTTTTCCTGTGGATTGACTGATTTTGCTACTTTATAATCTTGAAAACTATCAAGCAGCATTTTTCATTTGGATCTTTCACAATAGTCCTTAGACAACACTTTGATTGGTAACATTTGCAGCACGGTACACATTACATTGTAGTGTACTGCACCTTTTATGGGAGAAAAAAAATCAGCATCCACGAAACAGAATGGAAAGTTCTAAAAACAGATCCCTTCTTCCCTCAAGTGCAGATTGGTTGATAGCTTTGTAGTACACATTTTCAGATTGTGGTAAAACTATGAATAGGTCTCATATCTATGTGCCTTGTCAACACAGGCATTGTTGTCATACCATTACTGCAGTAGTATGTTGTTTTCTTTTAGTGCGTAACAAACTTTCCAAAGCATACCCATTTACACTGCATCTGAACCTTCAAAAGATAATCCCTGAAGCAGCTCTTTCCAAACTGACAGGGATGGGATATATGCTGTGACAGTAGGTGATAGTGCACTCAATATATTGTAGCATATTTACAATAAAAACAGTAATGTGCACACTAAAAATTCTTTAAAATCTACAGCAGCATGGAACCCACAGAAGGTTTCAACCCTCTGATGACAGGAAGGGCAGCCTTCTGCCAGCAGCGACTGTTGGGGCAGTAACTGCCATGGTTCCAGATGCGAATGATTTGGGAATAGGAGAATTTGGAGGAATCAATTGTTGCTTCGGGGATGGTGAGCTTGACTATACATGTATGATTTCTTCTGCTGATGGATGGAGCTTGGGTTATGACGTGAGGAAGATGGATGTTGCTTAGCTGATGATGTATTCAATGGAACATGGTGCTTTATGCATGGACACTACGAATGTGCAGAAGCGTTTATCTCATCCCAGCTGGGAGACAAGCCCTGAAGCTGATGTGGATCTTCTGTAATCATAGGTGACCAAGTGAGCTGCTGCTTTCTGCACTCTCTCTAAGCCTTCAATGAAGCTGCACAACATTTGGTAATTCCCAAATGGTATCCCTGAAATTACTTTTTCTGTAACTGAGTATTAACACAAATGGCTTTAAGCCTGCAAAATTTCTCAACTACCCTCCCATCAGAATTTATTACCATTAGTCTATGATAATCAAGCTTCATGACTCCAAAGACTTGACTCCCTATTAGTGAAATTTACTCATTCCCGTATAAGTATGCAAACAGGTTTGAATCACTGCAATTGAATGTCATGTAACTTACAAACCCGTTACTATTAAAGTGCTTACAAAGCAATGCAGTCTAAATACAGGACTGCAAATAGTGTATCAACTGATTGCACCCGTTTGTGTTTGCCAAGGTAACCCTCGACAGAAATGCCAATCACAAGCAGACTTTCTATCTAACTAATACTATGAAAAAGTGTGAACTCTAATGACCAGATCTAGATTCTGTACTGCGCCTTTTGCTTAAAACTTGACAATTCAACCATCTTCCAGTTGAAGAGAAAGCCAACACTTTAAAATGTCACAGTTATAAATCTTACAGGGTACATGTTGTATATTTGAAATATTTTGTGTTTATGATACAAACCTCTTCCTTGCTGAGTCCTTCAGCTGATGGACTTGCCATGGTAACCACAGCTATCTCATCAGTCTTCTCTCAGAAATGCTGCAGGGAGGGGGAGAAGACAGAAAATGTTTGTTGGGAATACGTAATCAATGACACAATGACCCACATAAACTAAAATCCCTGAGCACATTAAACATATATCTTCTTCTGTTTTTTCCACAACCTATTCTGGCAACAACTGTTGTGTAATGACTCAGCTAACAACCAAGATTTCTAATAATACGCGTTTTGTATATGAATTAACCTATTGAGGACAAGCTGTCGTTGCTACAACAACTTCAACAAGCATTTCCCAAGCATACTTGCGACCAGTCCTCAACAGAAATTAATACTGCTTCATTCAGTCTCAGTGTCTAAACCTCCACACAGTTGTTTAATCTCCCCCTTTGAAAGCTCTTGTTTACAGTCTAAACATGTAGACAGCTCTCATATAGCATCTATTGTTCTGTTTTGTAAGTTACTCACTTCACTTACACACAGCATCATCGTGAACAGGTGGAGTGTTGTTAATGTCGTTATATTGTAATGTGTTAATACTCGATTGTTACTAGCCCATGACATGACACGCAGCATTGTAGAGATGTAGCTACATTGTACATGTACATGAATGCCTAGCTGTGAGTAGATCCTCTATTAAGCTCTAAACTGTTAGAGTTAATGTAATTTCATGTTCATGTTGATTCTCAATCCACAAACATGACATCTCGCCACGCACTGGGGGGCACATGCATGTGCACTGCCACTGCCCTGGTCCTATGGCTATGCTACGTCCACGACGCTCGCGCTCACTTGCGTAAGTTATACAGACAGTGTCAGTCTAGTCCGGGAGCCAGCGGGGGTCAGCCTAGCTGAAAAGGTTACCAATTTTTATGTATATAGCAATTTAGTACATATGCCCCTAAGTATGGAAATGCACGTCTGGCTGGTCATCGGTGGTGGGTTTGGCCAGGAGGGCCAAAAAAAGGACCCCTCAAAATTAGGCTAGCCTAGCTGGAAAAGTAACCCCATGAAAACAACTGGAACTTGTTCGTTACACTTACAGGATAAATGAATGGCCATTGCCAGACGTTTTAAGTGGTGGGGGGTAGCCGCCAGACGCCCTTAAAGACCCAACTCCAGCTAGGCTAGCCTAGCTGAAAAAGTAACCTCATGAAAACCACTGGAACTTGTTCGTTACACTTACAGGATAAATGAATGACCATTGCCAGACGTTTTAAGTGGTGGGGGGTAGCCGCCAGACGCCCTTAAAGACCCAAATTTTTCCAGCTAGGCTAGCCTAGCTGAAAAAGTAACCTCATGAAACCCACTGGAACTTGTTCGTTACACTTACAGGATAAATGAATGACCATTGCCAGACGTTTTAAGTGGTGGGGGGTAGCCGCCGGACGCCCTCAAAGACCCAACGTTTTCCAGCTAGGCTAGCCTAGCTGAAAAAGTAAATGAAACCCACTGGAACTTGTTCGTTACACTTACAGGATAAATGAATGACCATTGCTAGACGTTTTAAGTGGTAGGGGGTAGCCACATTAAAGACCCAACTTTTTCCAGCTAGGCTAGCCTAGCTGAAAATATAACCTAATGAAACCCACTGGAACTTGTTATTT
This sequence comes from Diadema antillarum, assembly GCF_040938485.1. Taxonomy (NCBI): domain Eukaryota; kingdom Metazoa; phylum Echinodermata; class Echinoidea; order Diadematoida; family Diadematidae; genus Diadema; species Diadema antillarum. The sequence goes on from NW_027271913.1 coordinate 392,649, forward strand.
ACACTTACAGGATATATGCTTGGCCGTTGCCAGACGTTTTAAGAAGGGGGGGGGGGGTAGCCGCCAGACGCCCTCAAAGACCCAACGTTTTCCAGCTAGGCTAGCCTAGCTGAAAAAGTAAATGAAACCCATGCACTGGAACTTGTTCGTTACACTTACAAGATAAATGAATGACCATTGCTAGACGTTTTAAGTGGTAGGGGGTAGCCACCAGACGCCCTTAAAGACCCAACTTTTTCCAGCTAGGCTAGCCTAGCTGAAAATATAACCTAATGAAACCCACTGGAACTTGTTATTATACACGTACAGGATATATGCTTGGCCGTTGCCAGACGTTTTAAGAAGTGGGGGGGGGGGGGGGGGTAGCCGCCAGATGCCCTCAAAGACCCAATTTTACCAGCTACACTATAGCCCTGGCTGGAAAAGTAACCTCCTGAAACCCACTGGAACATGTTCTATGTTTGTATCTCACCTGATAAGCACTGTCGACATAGTATTCTGGTGTTCTTTCAATAACTTTCCACACTTTTGAGCTATATGACCACCAAATTCACTCCTCAGATCATCTAATGATTGCTGTCAAGTGTTAATATTGGTGAAGTCCGACTGTACGCCAACAGTCAAAAAGTCAATGAACTATACCATTTGAAAATCTCTGTAATCACAAAGTCGATACGTGGACGAGACATCACTTCACTTTTGCCTTGTTAGATGGTGAATATTTGTAAGCTTCCGTTTCTAATTCATACAGCACCAGCATACCCATGTCTGAGAATAGCGGTAAAGAAGATTAGAGTCTTTGGCAACAAGTGCAAAATTAAATTCTGTGCCTTATTTTGCTAAACAAACGTGGTAGGAGGACAACGACCTGTTAGGCAATATGGCGGACCAATAGCTCTATATTATTGGTGTTATAGAATAAATGACAATGATGTAGTTCTGAAGCATATTTTTCATTAGATACTTTTGCAATGACTCTTTTAATCGAACTAAGTATATATCCATGACTTGCTCCTGAATTACGGCAGAGATTCGGTGAGGAAAGTTTTCTGTCATGTCATTACGGAAGAAGTGAACGTGTCAATATTTTGCTATTTGTTCCATAATTATTTCTGAAGTGGTTAAATGTATTTTCCTATTTAAACATTTTTTTTCTTTTATATAATACCTACGTTGCATCCAAATGCCTATTCGTTGAAAAAAATGCGGGCCATGTATTCAAAGGTCAAAGATCATAGGTTAATGGAAGTAGGGCATACATTGTACAACATTTCACTAAGTTGTTGTTGTTGTTGTTGTTGTTGTTTGTTTGTTTTGTTTTTGTTTTTGTTTTTTGTTTTTTTTGGGGGGGGCATGATTCAAAGTGTCCTAAAACCTTGTATAATACATGTATTTAGTTTTGTAGTCACGACTCTTGCTATGTAATGATGCAAAACTCTTCCCGCTCATACAAATGCAGCCGTTTCAGGGAAATAATTATGATAATGATTTGGTAATGCTGAAGTGGTTCAAAACATTCCATTGATACTATGTATAGAACAGAAAGTGAATTTGACAATGGTATATGATATCCGCAATTTACTCTTTGACAGGTTCTATCATCCGATTAATAATGTATAAATTGAATATACAGTAGTCCCCTATTCAGTAACTACAGGTTAAGTTAGATAAGCTGCATTCATTTTGCACGCGACCATGGCGTTATAGCCAAAGATGATTGAATTCTGTAAATCTCTGTGTGCCTGCACAGGATTGGAAAACGAAACAACTTTCTGTGTATAGAACAACGAAACAGAAACTGGTGCATGCATTATCCTCAGTCACTTTGTTATGCATAATGATGGTTTGCTCATTGCAGTTCCGGAATCTCAGCTCGAGGGACTCGAATTGATCCCAGATCAGTCGGCATGCGTGTATCACCCAAAACAATATCTGAACACAATTATAACTGCAGTCCTCCATAGTCTCTATTGGTTGCCGATAAGGGCTGGTATCGAGTTTGATTTTCATATTATTTACAGTACCTTGTATTTAAATGTTTTCATCGAAATGCCCGTATACGGTATGCGTATCTCAGTGAACTCTTTAAACCATAGTTGTAATCTACGTGCCAAGGATCTCATGTTTCAATAAGACATGTCGTGATAAGGACTTTAAGACAATTGGCATCGTCATTATAAAACGAATTCCCCTTTTACAAGACACGTTTTAGATTTTAGATAGAAATATGGATTCGTTTGAATGCATACAAACAGCTTCTTAAATCCTCTTACATTTTGTTTTTAAGATATGGTGTATATTTTAGAAGTGTAAGAAGCATGCTCTTGTTTTAGAGGCTTTGAGTACTGGTAAGAAGCATTCATATGTTATTCTTATAGATTATGTGAATAAGTACGCATTCAAGAACGTTTTGAATAAAACGTATATATCCAGACAACTGCATATCATATTTTCACCTCTTCCTTCATGCAGATGTATACTCTTGCCGAGAAGGTTAACTGTTTGATAGATATAGTGCTCACCTTATTGAAAAGGTAATTGGGTAAATTTTTGGTTTCAGTATATTATTCAAACACAACTAAGTTAACTTTTACATTAACATTTTCACAACTCACAAATTCCACACGCACACACATTTCATGATTCACAAGATCCAAGTTACACTAATCCTATTTACTTTGCTGAGTGCAACAACAACATAAGTTATATACTGAGCAAATAGGCTTACATCAGTATCAGTTCGCACTATTCAAGGTTTAGAGTAGTTAAGGAACTAAATCGTACCCGATTATGTGATGCTAAGTTGCACCTTGAGATGATGGGCAATATTGCCCCTATAAAGAAGCAGGCAGTGACACTGACTTGCTCCTTTAAAGGAGCAATTTTGCAGCAGTCATGGAGCAAATAAGCACCACATAGGTGCAACATCATACCAATAAGGCACAAGATTGCACCCTCAAGAGGGGTACATTCTTGCATCCTTCGGGCATAAAGTTGCACCTAAAGGTACGAGGTTGCGCCTTTTTCAAGGGGGCAAAGTTGCTCCCGAGGGTGTAACTTTCACCCTTTCTTGCGGGTACAAAGCAGTACCCAAAGTTCCAAGATTGCACCCTCAAAACAAGGCACATTCTTGGAACTTTGGGTGTTTCTTTGCACCCTCACGAAAGGATGTAAAGTTGCACCAAGATGTAAATGCTACACGGGGTGCAAAGGTGCGCCGAAAGGTAAAGGGTGCAAGATCACACCCTCAAGAAAGGTGCAACTTAGCACAACTTAGTGTGTTTGGAAAGATGCACCCTCAAGAAGAGGTGCAATCTATAGCACCACTTAGTGTGGGTGGAAAGATGTACCCAAGGGAACATTTTCGCACCCTCAATAAAGGGTTCAACTTTGCACCCTCTCTGCAGTATTATTTTATACACACGTGAATTCCTTGTTCCTGTGAGCTACGTTAAATATGAGCGTGACCCAGTATTAGACACGTGTCAAGCCTTTGCAGACACAGAATTTTTTTTCTTCATATTGTTTAAAGGTAATTTAAAACAAATTTAAATATATATTTATTTAAGTTAAGAGGAGCAAATGTGGAGATCATGACCTGTGATACATGTTACGGGAAGTCTATATTTTTATGTGTACTCGTTTTTTTTTTCAACTACAAGGAATTACCTATGAGCTAATTGGATAAAGAAGCTGAGCATTCCTTTTTTTTTTCATCAGTTAATGTCAGTGCTGGAGTATTATTCTTGAAAAGTTGGCATCTAAATGTCCTCCAAACCAAGTACTTACTGTATAAAATTATATTCCTGTGAGTTACGTTTCTTATGAGCATGACAGATCTGTAGACACGTGTACGGTTTCCTTTGCTTTCATCGTTATCAAGAAGCGATTTTGAACAATTTCAGATGTTCTGGTTTTTTTAATTTCGTTAAGGCAATAATGATTTCAAGGAAAACATGTTAAGGAAAGTTGATAGTTTGGTTATTTTATCATTACTCATCTTCGTCTTCTCAACAAGAAGATGATACACATGAGCTCATTTGCTAAAGAAGTTGAAGGATGTTTAATTGCTGGTCGCCACGTAGGGGCTTTTGTCATAACATTTTGCATCTTAATCCCTCGAAACTAAGTACATGCAGTATTAGTTTATAGATAACATAATATTTTTGTTGTTGCTGTGAGCTTATTCATATGAATTTCAGACATGTTTCTCATATGTTTCTGTCATATGCTTTACTGAAGAACAGCAAATGTTGAGTTTATTGGCAAGAGAGGTTGATCATTACTTTACATTTAAGTTCATTGAAGTGCAGGAGCATAAACTTGTCTTGAAATATTAGCATCCAAAACCCTCCAAACCAAAAATGTGCAATACTAGACACGACAGGAATTCCTTGTTGTTGTGAGTTATGTTTCTTAAAAACCCTGAATTTGTCTGCTTTTGCAATGTACTATGTTCAAAAACACTCTTGAACAATTTTCAGATTTCGTTTCTTTCTTAAGAGAAGAAAACGGTGAGGTCATGTGAAGCATGTTCCTATAAGTTTTATTTCGTTAGTAATTTTTCTTTACCCATCTCCTCAACCGTAAGGTGATACGGTACCTAAAAAGTCATAGGCCAAAGGTGTTGAGCTTTACTTCCCCTTTTTAAAGTAAATTTAAGAGCTGGGGCATTATTTTTAAAAAGTTGGCATTTTAAGCTATGTACACCGAGGATGAGTCTTACTGATTGTATTTTTTTATGAGCTTGATGGAGTATTAGACAATTGTATAAAGTGTTTGCAAAAACTGTTAATGTATTCCTTTTTGCTATCATGTCCATAGAGTTCATTTGCCAAGTTTTGATTGTCTTTTGTTTTAATCATCAGGGGTTTGTTTTATCATGGTCATAGAGGAAAGAAACTTAATCATAAAAAAAGCCTTCATATAAGAAGAGATACTGTAGGATACAATTTCATCAAAAGTTGTGATTTTCAACATTTCCAAAATGCAATTGATAAATATTTCTTCCCAGGGCACAGAAAGAAAGTAGTTTTTGGTCTTTTTTTTCACGTCAGTATGTTATAATACCCGCGGGTTTACGCCCATCCCACCAATTTCCATCCGGATACTGTACCCGGCCCTGTTTTTTTGTTTTTTGTTTTTTATTTTTGTTTTACACTGCAAAGAAAATGAGAACACTGATGTTTGAGAAATATCCCGACATGTTTGATTGGGCAATTCTTTTTTGATGTCTATTATTCTTTCCAAATAAGTTTTTTGGTTATCACTGAGGACAAATACAGATACCCTATTTCTTCTACCAAAACCACAGCACTGTATATTCTCATATTTCTACAGTATTTCGTCTCAACACTTGCCCTATTGATATTTCAAAGCATGTTTCCCTGTGCGCTCAAGAAACTCCCCCATTAAAGGAGACCTCCGGGTGATACTCGGATTTTTACATTTGTACAACTATGAAATTAGTTATACTGAGGACAGAGTTTCAGAATTTGTGATAATTGGGATGAAGAATAAGAATATTTTAAAAAAATAGAACACATTGCAATGAACAAGGATGATGGCATGGGATAGTCACCATAAGAATGCATGAGTTGGGGCTCAAGGAAGCAGAACAAAAGAATAAGGCATGCATAGATTATAGACAGGTGAACTCGCAAGCAAGCGGTATTGTTATGGAATTACACTGCTATCATTTCTGAAATATGTGAACCTTATAGCTGGTAAAATTGGGTCTTTGAGAGCGTTTGGGGGCTACGCCCCACCACTTAAAGCGTCTGGCAACGGTCATGCATTTATTCTGTAAGAACAAGTTCCAGTGGGTTTCATGGTGTTACTTTCCTAATTTTCAGCTAGGCTAGCCTAGCTGGTAAGAGTTTGGTCTTTGGGGCGTCTGGCGCCTATTGTCTGCCAACAATCATTCAATTATCCTTTGAGTGTATCACAAGAACAAGTTCCAGTGGGTTTCAGAAGGTTATTTTTCCAGCTATATACAGGCTAGTCTAGCTGGAAAAAGTTTGGTCTTTAAGGGCGTCTGACGGCTACCCCCCACCACTTAAAACGTCTGGCAATGGTCATTCATTTATCCCGAGTGTAACGAACAAGTTCCAGTGGGTTTCATTAGGTTACTTTTTCAGCTAGGCTAGCCTAGCTGGAAAAATTTGGGTCTTTAAGGGCGTCTGGCGGCTACCCCCCACCACTTAAAACGTCTGGCAATGGCCATTCATTTATCCTGTAAGTGTAACGAACAAGTTCCAGTGGGTTTCATGAGGTTACTTTTTCAGCTAGGCTAGCCTAGCTGGAAAAATGTGGGTCTTTAAGGGCGTCTGGCGGCTATCCCCCACCACTTAAAACGTCTGGCAATGGTTACTTCTGGCAATGGTCATTCATTTATCCTGTAAGTGTAACGAACAAGTTCCAGTGGTTTTCATGAGGTTACTTTTTCAGCTAGGCTAGCCTAGCTGGAGTTGGGCCTTTAAGAGCGTCTGGCGGCTACCCCCCACCACTTAAAACGTCTGGCAATGGCCATTCATTTATCCTGTAAGTGTAACGAACAAGTTCCAGTTGTTTTCATGGGGTTACTTTTCCAGCTAGGCTAGCCTAATTTTGGGGGGTCCTTTTTGTGGCCCTCCTGGCCACACCCACCACCGATGACCAGCCAGACGTGCATTTCCATACTCAGGGGCGTATGTACTAAATTGCTATACACATAAAAATTGGTAACCTTTTCAGCTAGGCTGACCCCCGCTGGCTCCCGGACTAGTCAGTAAAGAGCTCTCTGAAATGTTTACAAATTGAACTCTAACATAAAATGAGTACAATAGCATCAGCATAATTACCAACAACACTCGTCTGTTATGTAATAATCACCTTTACTTTCAGGACCTTCAAACCACAACTCGGCAGCTAACTCGCGGGACCTAATGTTAGATGTCTCTTCCAGCACTGGTCTCTTCTGGCTTTGGTACTGTGACCGCGTACGTTCCACAGATTGAATTTCCCCGCGCCGCCGCTCGCTCCGATATGATAGACTCCGTGTACCGTGCAAGAACGAACCGCGCGACCGACTAGGCGGAGGGCGCGACTGTTGTACACTAGCTATTTTGTGTGTGTGCGAGAGCTGCCCAGCGCCTCTAAGCTCTCTGCGTAACACGACCACGGGGTCGGGGGACGGACGGACTCGCTCAAGTACAGCTAGCTAGCTGTACCTGGCGTTGTGGAAGCCGCCATTGCACGGCTCTTGTACAGTAGATGGCAGCGCACTGTTTATTGCGCTCGACTTGAATATTCGGCGCAGTGACCTTGCGTTGTTTTATTGTGACGTCACAATGGTCATGTTTAAACGTCATAATGGTGCTGATGTTGTTTGATTTTATGGCGTGAGTGGGAATTTACGCGAAAAAAACGTCATAATGCTCAAGTACTGTCTAGTCTACACCCAAGTTCCCATTGCTTATTTTGCGAACAACAAAAAGGTCTGGACAACGGCGTAGCCAGGATTTCATCTTAGGGGGGGGCGGTTAGTCTGCGAGGGAGCGAAGCGACCGAGCCCGAGCGAGCGGAGCGAGCGAGGGGGGGAGGGTGTGGGAGGGGGGTGTCCCCCTCCCACGGTAAGAACTTTTTGCATTTGGATGTTGCAAATGGTGCAGTTTGATGCATGTTTTTGCGCGTTTTGTTTATGGTAGCAGTTTATTTTGATGTAGGTTATTATTGAACAATTTGCCTATAAAATGGTATGATTTAGATACACTTCTTGTATTAATTCTTTTCACTGAATATCATGAACGCGACTGAACCCGAGCGAGCGGAGCGAGCGAGGGGGTAGGGGAGGGTGTGGGACGGGGGTGTCCCCCCTCCCACAGTAAGAACTTTTTGCATTTGGATGTTGCAAATGGTGCAGTTTCATGCATGTTTTTGCGCGTTTTATCGACGTGAAACAGTCCCACTTGTTTATGGTAGCAGTTTATTTTGATGTAGGTTATTATTGAACAATTTGCCCATAAAATGGTATAATTTAGATACACTTCTTGTATTAATTCTTTTCACTGAATATCATGAACGCGACTGAACCCGAGCGAGCGGAGCGAGCGAGGGGGTAGGGGAGGGTGTGGGAGGGGGTGTCCCCCCTCCCACAGTAAGAACTTTTTGCATTTTGATGTTGCAAATGGTGCAATTTGATGCATGTTTTTTGCGCGTTTTATTGACGTGAAACAGTCCCACTTGTTGATGGTAGCAGTTTATTTTGATGTAGATTATTATTGAACAATTTGCCTATAAAATGGTATAATTTAGATACACTTCTTGTATTAATTCTTTTCACTGAATATTATGAACGCGACTGAACCCGAGCGAGCGGAGCGAGCGAGGGGGTAGGGGAGGGTGTGGGAGGGGGGTGTCCCCCCTCCCACAGAAAGAACTTTTTGCATTTTGATGTTGCAAATAGTGCAATTCGATGCATGTTTTTGTGCGTTTTGTTTATGGTAGCAGTTTATTTTGATGTAGGTTATTATTGAACAATTTGCCTATAAAATGGTATGATTTAGATACACTTCTTGTATTAATTCTTTTCACTGAATATCATGAACGCGACTGAACCCGAGCGAGCGGAGCGAGCGAGGGGGTAGGGGAGGGTGTGGGACGGGGGTGTCCCCCCTCCCACAGTAAGAACTTTTTGCATTTTGATGTTGCAAATGGTGCAATTTGATGCATGTTTTTGCGCGTTTTATTGACGTGAAACAGTCCCACTTATTTATGGTAGCAGTTTATTTTGATGTAGATTATTATTGAACAATTTGCCTATAAAATGGTATAATTTAGATACACTTCTTGTATTAATTCTTTTCACTGAATATTATGAACGCGACTGAACCCGAGCGAGCAGAGCGAGCGAGGGGTTAGGGGAGGGTGTGGGAGGGGGGTGTCCCCCCTCCCACAGTAAGAACTTTTTGCATTTTGATGTTGCAAATAGTGCAATTCGATGCATGTTTTTGTGCGTTTTATCGACGTGAAACAGTCCCACTTGTTTAAGGTAGCAGTATATTTTAGTGTAGATTATTATTGAACAATTTGCCTATAAAATGGTATAATTTAGATACACTTCTTGTATTAATTCTTTTCACTGAATATTATGAACGCGACTGAGGGGAGGGTGTGGGATCCCACGGTAAGAACTTTTTGCATTGTGATGTTGCAAATAGTGCAATTCGATGCATGTTTTTGTGCGTTTTATCGACGTGAAACAGTCCCACTTATTAAGGTAGCAGTATATTTTAGTGTAGATTATTATTGAACAATTTCCCTATAAAATTGTATAATTTAGATACACTTCTTTTATAGTTCTTTTCACTGAATATCATGAACGCGACTGAACCCGAGCGAGCGGTGCGAGCGAGGGTGTGGGAGGGGGGTGTCCCCCTGCCACGGTAAGAACTTTTTGCATTTTGATGTTGCAAATGGTGCAATTTGATGCATGTTTTTTGCGCGTTTTATCGACGTGAAACAGTCCCACTTGTGTAAGGTAGCAGTATATTTAGTGTAGATTATTATTGAACAATTTCCCTATAAAATGGTATAATTTAGATACACTTCTTGTATTAATTCTTTTCACTGAATATCATGAACGCGACTGAACCCGAGCGAGCAGAGCGAGCGAGGGGGTAGGGTAGGGTGTGGGAGGGGGTGTCCCCCCTCCACGGTGAGAACTTTTTGCATTTTGATGTTGCAAATGGTGCAATTTGATGCATGTTTCTGCGTGTTTTAACGAGTTGAAACAGTCCCACTTGTTTAAGGTTGCAGTATATTTTAGTGTAGATTATTATTGAACAATTGCCTATAAAATGGTATGATTTAAATACACTTCTTGTATTAATTCTTACACTGAATATCATGAACGCTGTCTCTTCAGCAATCAAACAGAAAAAGCATGCACACGAGGGTGTAGATTGGGGCATATCCCCTCCCACACGAAGGTGATTTTGCGTTTTCAGACCTGAAATTCAGCGATCTGGTGCAAATTTTTGGTGCAATACTTTTTCATCGAAGTGTTAAAATCACGGAATTTAGCTCTTATTCCGAATGTGCACCATCTGTGCGTATGTATAAAGTCTAGTGAGGTAGAGCTTAGGGGAAGGGGGATTCCCCCTCCCGCTCGCGGAGCTTTGCGTTTTTACAATTTAAATAAAGCGATCTGGGTATAGCCACAGTCTACTTCTTTGCATGCGGGGTGGGGGGGGGGGGGGGGGGGGGGGGCGAGCAGGGAGAAGGCGTGGGCGAGTGTTATCTCCACCCTTCCCTTCCGATGGAGCTTTTATCTTTTTAAGGTTGAAATTGAGATATCTCGTATACGCATATTGATGGAATCAAAATTTGGGTAATCACCAAAAAAAAAAAAAAACTGATGGGGGGGGGCGCTGAGGGAGGAAAGGGTCGATTAAAAGGGGAAATTCCCCTTATACATGAGGGAACCTTCAGTTTTCGGAATATAAGTGATAAGTCTTGTGCACTCAGAATTATTCAGAATTTTTTGTAAATCTAAAAAGTGTACTTAGCTAGGGAAAGAGGCACAGAGGGGGAGGGTTTGGGAGGGGGATACCCCCTCCCAAGCACGAGAGATTTTGCATATTTTGAATTGAAATTCAACGATCTGGTGCACACTTTGAGTGAAATATTCAAAAAAAAATCTTATTTGATGAAAGGTTGCAAAGGAGACCCGCTTCATGTGCATGCATACAGTATGCACGCATTTTTTTTTTCCGCCTCCCAAATCCCCGGTCCAAATCTTAGGGGGGCGACCGCCCCCATCGCCCCCCCCCCCCCCCCCCCCCCCCCCCCCTGGCTACGCCAGTGGGTCTGGACTCTACCAAATGATTCAAATGATATGATATCATCGTAGAAACTAATATTTAAACAATTAACCACATTGTGATTCTGAAAATGAAAATGTGTAATGAAGAATAACATATCATTCCAGGTATGATATGAGAAGATATGACTTGAACGTAGACTTAGATCCAGTGCCAGGAGCTGAGTGTGCGCTCCCTCTTCAATTTTGGACGCACTATTTGTACGCACGCGTATGGCGACTACTTACTCTATAGGTATACTAGTAATCTCTTTGAGCTGTACACAGTGCGAACAGCTACAGAACGGTAAACGTCTCATGCCAAACCTATTGTGTTGGCAAAATGGCGGAGGATGAAGGAGACACTTGACAAGGTTTGTGCAATTTTAGGTGAGTACCAGACAGATGAGTGTTACGTCCTCAAAGCAGTTTATAAAACAGGAAATATTTTAACCGTATGGTAATTCTCTGTGAGTCAACTTAGCCAAACGAGCAATTTTGCGGCACTGATAGGCGGTGTGACTGCACACAAAAAGTAGGAAATTGCGTCAGCGCATCAGCTGTGCTGCCGTGCTGAATACAGCATAGGCTACGTTTATAAACAAGTAAATAATTGCAGGGATCGGTGTTGATATCGATGCTGTTGTGTTCATGATGCCGCATTGTGAGTTTGTGACCTCGTAATTCAGTTAAAAGTAAATCTGCCAACTGGACTTTCCTTTGGCACAGAAGTGAAAGGGCAGAAAACATACTGGCATATCACATATCAAAAGAGATTTTACCTTCTATATAGGCCTAACGTTAATACATCCCCTAAGAAGAGTGTAAATTTAGGTTAAACCAAATCATACCATTCACCAACATGCAGTGTCAAGCACACAGGGCAGGCAGGGCAGGGGCGGATGGGCTTCTGCATGTACGATTTAGTCTATCACCAATAACAAATACTAAAAGTAAACTGAATTTTAAAGAAAAGGTATAATGGTGATATAATACCCACCGGGAACGCAGGGCGCGTGCACCGTAGGTTTAGGGTTTAGGGTATAGCCTAATAGGGTTGGGTAGGGTTGTATTTAGTGCCGACACGCAGCGGTGGGGACTATGCATCACGATTAGGCAATTGTGCACTTTATGGTCCTAGTAGTCTATATTATCGGTGCGAGATTTTACCCTAATCGAGCAGTGCAAGCGAATTTGAGTACCTATCAGGCACCGCAGGTCGACAGCGGGTCTTCTGGCACTGTACTGTGTACATGTGTGTGAGATTTCGCGTTGGGATGCATGCAGTGTGTGTGAATGTGTCAACGTGCGTGTGAGTGATAAAAGCTCTTACGGTACGCCACATGGTTGCTCTAGCGCCCTTCCCCGTGCGGCGCGACGTGATCGAGTGCGAGCAGACCCTAGACAAACAGGGTGCTGTGCATTGGCACACAACGGAACACAACGAGTGGTAAACTTCCGTGCTTCAGTCGTGATTTTAAATGAATGAATTTTGCGTTATATCCTAAGCAGGAAATCGCAAATTAACCTATTGCAGAGAACATACGTCTACTCGTGGCCTTGGTGAAATTATTCTGCGAAATGATGATAAAAAAAACCAAAATCTTACCCCGATTCGTCAGTCTGTTAGTGTTAATTTCGTCGACACAGTTACCGTTTAACGAGCCTGACCAGACGCAGCTACCGATTTACGGGCAGCCACTACATGGACACACACACACACACACAAGCCTCGCCCATGTGGTTGGTTTGTGCGATTTGTGATGGGGTTGGATCGGGATGGATGAAGAGGCATGAAAATATTCTTGTAACTGTTGTGGCGAGCTGGCGCGAGCTACGTGTAGGATGTTCAAAAATGGAATCTATTATATCACAGACTACTGCCAACTTTATCACACTTTGCGCTATGATCATGGCAATTTCTGCGATGCAATGTGTCATAATGTAGGGTTGGACCTACTACTCATCGACCGCCTAATGTTTATTTGCTTGATAAGAATATTTAACAATGAAATTCACGTAAAAAACTTGACCTACATGATTGAGAAAATCCAGCTCTATCAAATGCCGTTGTTCCCTTTTCGATTCGAAGTTTCAGTGCAAAAATATCGCCAACGAACTTGCGTGGCATTGTTTCAGTTCCCCGCGGTAAATCGCGTTATTAGGATCGAACGCTGTTTTTGCATTGACAATGCACGCAAATCGAGTTGTATTGAACACCGTGTTGTACGAAGCTTTTTAGAAGCCTTTTAGAAACTTCCATAGACATTGCATTGTGCTGTCATTACGATTCGGTGAAAATATTCATTTGAAATTTTGTCCTTGATTAAACCATTAATGAACAGTGAATTGTCACATTTTCCCACACCATCCTCATCTACATTCAAAGCCAATCCATTTTTATGTGCTTTGCGCGCAGAGAAGTGTGTACTAAGTGTTCAGTGCGCGAATTATATGCGGTCGGTTTGAAAGAAGGTGGTCAATATGTAGTAGGGCTACCATACAGCTCAATGATCCTGCAGCGGAGCAAAGGAACGCGAAATCACGTTCGCACAGTGTTCGATGCGTCAGCTAGCTCCGCAGAAGCGCAGTGAGGCGGGCTTTTAGTGACCTCATCACTTGTCAAACGGCGGTCCATACAGCAAGAGAAGCTCGCCAGCTGATCAGTGCGTGGTGGTTCATGGGATATCACCCTGGCATACGGCGAATGAGGTACCGATAATATAGGGCCGTAAAGTGCACAATTGCCCACGATTATGCCAAAGAAAATTTAGGACTAGGTTCAAACGCGTTGATAGATGACAATGAGACAAAAGTTCAGAATTGATTGGGTAGAGTTTTGATCAAGTCTTTCCCATCAGTGCACTTTGCATATTTGCTTTTGCATGGAGCCATGGTAAATAAACAGAGGTTGGCAGCCTACAGTGTATCTGAGTATCTCCCCATTGGATCTCCACAGACACCTTCATTCTTTACTTTATTCAATCGTCTTAGGCTTTTGTTCTAATTCATGTCAAACAAAAATGTAAAAAAAAACACCTCGCACCAAGACCAAGGTTCCATCTCCCGTACCAAAATTTGACCGCGTGCAAAAGCATACAGTAGGTTTCACTTTGCATGATGTAGAGTTCTAGTCAAATTTTAGACGCAGTTATAGTCAAATTATGGGCGGCTTGCTTTACAAATGAAATTTTTTAGGTTACACTCATAGTAAATTCCACACCAAGCACTTGGACTTTATCTTAGGGAATATGTGAATGGATGATACAAGGTGAGAAATCTTGCAAAATTTTGCCAAATCAGTGTCATAAATTGTGTTAAACCAGTGGTACCGGTATCCATCTCTTCTGATTTGGCTTATCTATTGTTGATCCATATGTTACATGATAAGATTACATGGTAAAATTTAATATCTTGTGACATAAGCTGTGCTTTTTATCCACTTTGTTTTATTTGAAAGGTGAGCACAACATGCTCTTCTGAACTGTTACCCTACACAATATGAAAGTGCTAATGGCAGGGCTGCATACTAACCTGTTCTCTCTGCTGGTTGGACCTTTCTGTTGGACCAGTAGGTACCCAGTTTTTCCATTTTTTAACTACTCCATTCCTGAAAAAGTTACTGGTCCAACAGTGGTGTTTACTGGTCCTGGACCATTGGACCAGTGCCAGTGTGCAGCGTTGCCTAATGTCTGATCAATCCTGTTTTTCCAATGTGTACAATGCAGGTCCGGTGGCATACCATGGACAATAGGCACAAACAGCTCCATGACCGGGCCAATGATTTATTTTCGCGGCAGCAATACCAGCAGGCAGCAGACCTTTTCACCCAGGCTCTGCAGCTGCTGTCCTCCTCCACCAACGCCTCCTCTCTACCTTCTTCCTCTTCCTCCTCCTCCTCCTCCTCCACTTCCTCGTCTTCTCCCTCATCTTCTCAGACCAATGGTGTTGGCTCACAGCCCCAGTCAAGCCCAAAACATGGTAGCCACAACCACAGCAACACATCGCAAAACCAGCACCAACCACAGCACCGCGATATCTATTTCTCCTGCCTAAATAAACGTGCAACCTGTTTTCTGAAGTTGGTAAGTTTGATGTGTTTTTTTCTCTCTTAGGCACCAATCCTATTGTCTCTCAGACATATTTTGGTTTTATCATGGAGCAGACATGTCATTTTGAAAGCAAAAGTTCAAATGACAACAAAAAAGGTGTGAATTCATTGTATGTGCTTCATGTGTTGGTAAAACAGAAGAAATTGTTAGATGAAATAATAAGACCAAAGAAGTCAAACCATTCTAATCAGGACTTTCAGTCATCAGGACCGCATTGCTACAGATCTAGTAAACATTAACTTCTTACCTGTGCATACAGGATCAAGAGTTGGTGAGGATCTATCATAGTAATACTGTTTAGGCTGGTATTTTCGTGTTCAGATATTTTCTCGAATGGGGATGTCAGTGACATTTTTGCGAGATGTTATTTTTGTGATTGTAACACTAAGGCTATTGTAAGTGCTGATGCCTGTCCATTTGTGATATTTCCACATTGTTGTTAAATTCACGGCCAAACAGTGCTTCGAGCAAATCAAACCCTTGCAAAAATAACAGTTTCTACACGAGATATGGTTAGGGATTTTGTAGTCTCTTAGCCACCTCAATTCAGGACTACCAATCCAGCATGTCTGTTTTCAGAAAGGGCTTTGCAAGGATTTATGTTGCTGTAGTGGCAATTAAAATACATATACAAGATGTATAGTGTAATTTACCGTGATAGTGGCTCAGATATTCACCTCAATTTGTTGCTACGTGGCTGCTGCCATAGAAACTGCAACTATGGCAAAAATTATGGTAGATAATTGTGAAGAGCTTCATTAAGTGGTGCCCTGTGAGCCATGTTCTATTAAAGCAGCAGTGTGTGGATGAAAAAGAAGACCCAATTCATGCCATCATTTATACCTCAATCCTCATACTTTGAAGAGTTGAAGAGGCTAATTGGTTTAAGACATCTTGCATGCATCAGTGTGACTGAAGAACTCACATTACCCTAGATATGATAGACAGAAAGACGTGTTACTTATCTATAATGTGCTCTTGTATTCTCAAATCAAAAATTCTGCAATAGTTATTCATTGAGACTGATGTCAGTCATCGCCCTGAAAGTTTCTCTATATTCAAGCCATACAATGTATGTCAAAGTACAGGTAGACTCATAAAGTAGTCTGTAGTTCCTAGTTTCAGTCTCCTGCAGCAGCAGTTCCGCTGCTGGGCATTTAATTCTCATTGCCTCATCTTTGAAAAACACATGGACAATGCGTTGGTCCTATGTAAGACAAATCTCTATTCAAGTAAATGCAATGCAACAAGGTGAAGTTGAATACAACATTGTAGTAGAGCATTTTTTTTTCCAAGTGCAAAATCCTGTTCTGTTGCATTCATAATGACCATTCACGACATGTTTTATGCAATACATGGGACATTAAAGGTCCTTACCTTTTGGAGCAGTGATTTAAAAAAAAAATGTTCAAGATATCACATTTGAAGCATATATGTTTAGGTCAGTTGTATCACAAAACATCCTACCATTTAACATTTTTAAAATCAAGCCTAAGATATGAGGGAGATCATTTTTCTCATTAAACCATAACTGTAGACAGTTTAGTCTGAAAACATTCTTATTATAATTATCGTTCACATTTTGTATATATATTAACAATACTTAGCATTGATTAGGGTAATACTGTTTCAAATTATTACATTGGTTGTTTCCATCCAATTATTTTGAAGCACTAATGCTGGGTATCATCTGCAGTGGTAAATTATGCCTTTAATGGTGTGGTTTAAGCCAAGGCCAGAATTTAACTCAACTGCAAAACTGCAAGACTGCAGAACTGCAAGTTTGCTCCATAGGCAGATGTAACCCATAGCTTAGCTGCTATATATGTAATATTTGGTGAAGGCTATTAAGTTTCCTGTAGGGTGTATTTCCTTGTCTGTCTTTTGTAATAATTACTAATAATCCATTCATGTGACCATTTGGTATTATATGTGACATGTGTTTAAGTGCACCTGGCTTGAACTAATTTCTTAAGCATAATGATAATGAATTAACAACACACAACTTTAATCATTGGTTTCTAAGCTGTCGTATTCGTTCATGTTTTATTTGCAATTATCACACACGTGTATACATGCATACTGTACATAATGTGTGGTATGCATGCAATGTATAATTAATCATTGTTGATGTACACAAACCAGACAGTTCTGTAGGGAAAATAGTGATTTGTTTCAATCACACTGAAGATTTATTCATGACATTGTTTAAATTGCGGAGGAAATAATATTTCCACTTTGGGTTCTTCAAATACATCTGTATGCTTAAAAAGAAACAAACAAACATTTTCATTGTCAAATGCATATTGAATTGATGATCAGTAATGATTTTGACAACAATTCTAGAAAACATGCTGCTTTCCTGTCCTTGGATAGGTTGTAACCTTTGCATTACCTCCTTAGATGCAGCAATAAACAGTAAATAATGTGAAATGACTTGTGCAGTCATTTCAGTGTTATTGTTTTGTTTTGAACTAATCTCGCAGAATTGTTTTGTATGGCTGTACATCATAGTGTTAAGGCATTATATTCTGTAGATATAAATCTGATTCAAATTTTTTTTTCCCAAGTCTCTACACATTTTGCTTTTTTCATGTATCAAAATCACCTGAAAATTTTGATTTCCAACTTTTTCAACAAACATCGATATCATTCCTGAATGTTGTTGACTTAAATTAATGATCTTGAAAGCAATGAAACCATGTGATTGACCTACATGTATGCATACGCATCTGAATGAAAGTTGTTAACAGTATGTACAGTTGTAGCACCATGAAAAGAAAACAAAAATGTATTCAAATCTTTGTATTTACAGTATGTTTCATAAAGTTGCAATCTGGAATCTCGTTAAATATTGCCACCAAGTGTCCACACATCTTCTAGTTTTAGTCGTCAAGGTATACTTTGATACTTTTTATCTTGTTCATTTTTGTTAAAAATTATTTTCAAGAGGCTCCAGAAAAATTCATTTGATGTGAACATGAGTATTGTTAAAGCTACAGTGTACTGTGTATCAACAACCCAATGTGCAATGTACAACTCACAGTGTGGATGTGATTGTGACTAGGGAAGTCAAATGAAAAGGAGGTTAATTCAGTAAAAAGACAATGTGCTGTGTTTGATATTGAAGTTCTTTGTAAATTGTGGGATCAGATGCCTTGTGCAAGGAATATCTCGTAACATCTTGTGAGCATACATGTATGTACACGTACACGTAAGTACTGTATGCCATATATTTCTCAGACCTTTCAGTGATTGGGGTTTGTTATACAATTTTGTGAGAAGTTGAGTTCTTGATCGAGAACAGTATTAGCTGAATGAGAAATACATTGTAAGTGCAGTGTACCATCCATTTTCTAAAGAAAAGTTATATTGCTTACAAACCTTGGAGATAATGTAGTTGTGCATTACATGTGTTTTACCAGCTAGGCAATATCTAATTGGCAATACAAATTGACTCATCAAAGTCACAAAAATGAAAACATTGTAAAATTTACAACATGATATAGTGTAATGCCATGCTAGATATTTTGACAGCTTTAATTGCCCATTGATTGGTACGATGTCTAATTTGTGTAAGAGTAATGGTGTGAGAAATATTGAAAAAAAGAATGTGACCTATGTACTAGTTCTGTCAGTGTGATTGGCGTGGAGTGAGGCATTGAAATGCCAAAGCCATGATGCCCCCTGTTATCAGGAGAATGTACATGTACAGAAAATACCCTGGGATTGCTCAGCATATTATGATCTAGTATACTCCATGACACAGTAAATTGTTTTTCCTGCAATTGACCAATGGTCTAAATATGTGTGCATACCCTGTACCTTTTCTGTAATAAAGGTTTTCTTGACAATCAGAAAGCTCGTCCAAACCTAGCCTGACATAGCAACAACTTGTGCGTGCAGATGGTTGGAAGTCTTGACTTGTATTTACTGTAGACAGTTGAATTTGATAACTAATGCTTTTACTAGGTTCTTGGGAAAGATAGCCATAGAATGCAAACTACAAATGTATGTGTTAGTATACTGGAATAATAAATCTATAGGTCTTACTGTCACTGATGTAATAGATAACTAGTACCATTATGGTATGATATTGTATCACTGGCTTGGAACTAAGTTATCTTAATAAATATTGGAGCTGTTCTGTGACCATTGTTCAGCATGAGTGCAGTGTTATGGGATCCTATACACATATAAATACAAGGTGTATATATTTTTGGATTGAATGATGTTGATGATTAGCCAACCGTAAATTTAAAGCAGACTAGAGGTGGGTCTGATCCAAAAATCAAGGGAGCATGACGGGACAGAATTTGAATGTGTTTTTTGTTTAAAACAAAAAAAAAGTTGAAGTGTTAGCAGCCATATATCATTACAAATGTGTCAAGCTTACAAGAAGGCATCATACTGCAATATAGACAAGATCGACATCTGTTTTGTTTCCATGGCAACAACATTTTATTAGCGCGATGGGACGGACTGAAAAAATCACTGGTTTTTGTGAAGAAAATTCAAAGGAGAATTATATCAAGGTTAATGAGCAATACAGGCCATGTCATGTGGTGTTTGTTTGTCAATGTTCCATACATTACTTGCACAAATAGAGAAACATCTACAATGTACAATGTAGATCTAATAGATTTCATTTTTTAGGTAATTTTTTCAAAAGCTGTTGAAGTCCATCCGGTCACGCGACAGGACGGAATTTATGTTGAAGCATTATAATTTTCTTATGAATAGAGAATTATTTAATTTAGTGTCATGGAAATACAGCCCCAGTAATTCATTGATACATTATGGAATATGAGTGACCAAACTCAAGTCTATCATACAGAATAAAAGAATAATTTTCTGTCAAAGTACTGAAAAACATGTTTTTTTTCAAGAAAAAAAGAAGATTTTGACCCAAAATTTAACTATAATGGGAAAAATGAATACCAGATATTGAATTGCTCCTAGGAAGGGTACTCTATGATAAGAATTGATATTTCCCCTTCTTTTGTAGTTTTTGTGCAAATTACTTGAAAAAGTAAATTTTGTCCATTCGCTCAAAGAGGGCGCTTTCCCGTTTTACTGGTAATTTACGGAAGAGTCTGATATCAATATATTAGATATGTACTTTTCTGAAAACTGCAGATTCTCAGCTTTCATATGATATATATAACATGAAATACAAGTGTCAATATGAAAATTTAGTCCAAGTGAACACTATTTTTGGATCAGACCCAGGTGCAGTACATCTACAGTAGACAATAGTTACGTTCACATGCAGTTACCAAACTTAAAGTTTAGGTTGAAAACTTAAGTGTCGATGATTAGCTCCACTCGTGAATTCACGACGTGGGTTCACACGCGCACCTAAACTTTAAGTTACAACGTACGATTGTACGAGCGAGCCCCACTCGATGATTACAATGTAAGTGCAGAGTCTTTGCTAGATGACCTTATGCCCATACAAAATACTAGTAGCGCAGCGAACGAGACGCAAGGTTCACGCTAACTCACAAGCTCATTGATTAAATGGTGTCCACACGGAGCGAAACTATGAGTGGGGACCTCCCGTGGCTCATAGAGAGAGCGTAAACCCGAAGATGTCTCGTGGTTCTAATCATCGACTAAACTTCAAGATTGCTAACTTTTGAGTGCGTCCACACGGTGCTCAACTACAAGCTAATCATCGAGAGTTAAGATTTGACTTAAACATAAAATTTAGGAACAGCGTGTGAACCTAAGTAATATGATTTTGTGGCTACCTTTCAAGGATATTGGCTACAAACATCTTTCAGAAGCCTCACTGTAGTTTATTTGGTCATCTGACCTAAGGTGTATGCATATGTTGTAAGTGAGAGTCCTAAAGACAAGAACTACATGTTCAAATGTACATCAGACGTTGAAATGCTGAGGCACAATCCATATATTTGTGGTATGATGATTCAGTCAAGAGGCTTGTGATCAGTGGCACAAGCTCGTTCATGACGTGATTTATTAGCAAAGTGTGTGCTGGAGTCAAACCAGTAATTCGTCAATGTCCTGTTGGAAATTATTGTGTAATAGCATCTATTACTCTGTGCTTTATGGCGTAGTTTGTGATAGTCATCTAATTAAATAAACTTACTCATTCGGTAATACCTTATGTGATACACATACAAACATGAAGTGGTCTGATCTGCTCAGGTGTGGACGTGAGCAGCTACATGGTGTACTTCAGAAACCCCCAAAGACTCGTCTTACGCAACCTTGTGAAATTCAATCAACAAAGCTACCTACTAGAATGTTTTGTCTTCATCAAAAATTAGATTAAAAAAAAGAATGAACCACATAAATTATGTACAAATATGTTACTGTATGTGTGTTATGTACAGTATTATGTACTGTATGTTATGTATGTTATATACCCCCCCCCCAAAAAAAAAAAAATGATTTGGCCTGTATTATATATAGTAGTGTCTGATTTTTCCCATATTTAGATAAAATGTGAAGCATAAAGGTCATAAGGACTTTGAAATACAATGATGAGATTTAATATTCAAATAAACTACCATCGTCATATTTCAGTGTCCTTATGACCTGCTCATGAGCAAACTCAGCAAAAAGAAAGAAAGAAACTCAATAAGAAACATATGTGCCGGTTTGCTAGATCTCAGGCCTCTTGAAGAAGTGGAGGAGCATCTCTTTGATCATCATGGAAATGAAAAAAAAAATCAATGTCTCTCAGCCGTGAACAGATTATTAACTTCTTATGTGTAGGAAAGGGAAGTTATGCAAAGAATGCAGAGAATGACATCATAATCTGACACAGTCTTAAACTATACTGGATGTTATGGAAGCAGATCCTTTTAGGCGTTTTCACATCAGCCCAATAAAAATCCAAGCTCGAGATATTTTTCTCGATCGCAAATTAGCGCGCTATTTCATTTTCTATTCACATCAGCCCGAAGAGAATTAGCCCTAAATTTTTTCGAGCTAATTCGACAGCTGAGCATGCGCAAACAGTGTCGGGTATACCAGTAGAGTGCGGTCACACACGCTAGGCATGATGGGATGCATCGCGATAATTTCTTGAGGCGATTTTACATTATCAAATAGCGCGCTAGTTCGCAAATTATCCCGCTATTTCAGAATTTTCCCGAGTTGGACTCGAGAAATTTTCTCGATCAGAGCGATGAAATTGGTGCGCTAATTTGTATTCACATTATCAAATAGCGCGCTATTTCTTGATCGGGTGAATTTCCCAAGTCAGAAAATAGCACGCTACAGTGTATATGGAAACATCAGGCTGATGTGAAAACGCCTGAAAACAGTAGTGTGCAGTCAAAGCTCATATACAGTGTATGCTGGTGTATGCAAACTCTATATAATGATGTATGAGGTTGTATTATGTAATCTTTCTGTTTGTTTTGCACCATACAGGATAAAAATGAAAAGGCCCTGGAAGACATCAGTAAGTTATTATCCCTGTCCCCCAGCAGAAATAGCCTAGGTAAATTATTAATGCGCAAGACCCAAGCACTCACCAAGCTCAACAGGATACAGGAAGCCTTAGAAACAGCAAAACAATGGACCTCTGCAGAACCAAAGGTGAGAGTTGTCTTATTAGCACATTGTTTTCCAGCATAGACTATGACCAATGTGTTTTGCACCATTTGCCCTTTTTTATATAGTTTGTAGTCATAAAGATACTGATGAAAAGCCTGGGGAAATCCCCTTGGGAAATTCACTAGGCCCCATAAAGTTTAAAGGCATGTGTGCATGATGTACTATAGTATTTGTACACACATACAATGTGTACATACAGACATACACATATACAGTGTGGACTGCAGGCACAGCAGTTGTATGTCAGTAAGACAGAGAGGGCTTTACAGTTTTTCTAATTCTTTGAGTGAAATTGCTGTTAAAGGCATAAGTTACAATTTGCAGATGAAATAAAAACCCAGCATTAGTGCTTCAAAATAGTTCTAAAATGTGAGTTAGGGATAGAAACAACCAATGTAAAAATTTGAATTAGTATAATCAAT
The DNA here is from genome assembly GCF_040938485.1 of Diadema antillarum. Taxonomy (NCBI): domain Eukaryota; kingdom Metazoa; phylum Echinodermata; class Echinoidea; order Diadematoida; family Diadematidae; genus Diadema; species Diadema antillarum. Next base: position 415,625 of record NW_027271913.1, read on the forward strand.
GTGAAGTATTGTTGAATATACAAAATGTGAACGACGGTTATGATAAAAATTATTCTAGACTAAACCGTCTACAGTTACGGTTTATTGAGAAAATTGTGATATCTCCTTAGATTTTAGGTTTCATAGCAAAATTCTTATTTGATGGGATGTTTTGTGAAACAGCTGGCCTACACATATGCATCAAATGTGATATCTTGAACATTTTTTAAATCACTACTCCCAAAGCTAAACTGGACCTTTAATATATTGAAATACTGGGAATGTGAAACACTCCCTATGGAGTCTTTTAAATATTTGCAAAACATTTGCCAGTGTAGCTATATTTTGCTCTCCCCATATTTAAGGACAAAAAGCAGAAGTGGAATAGGAGTTATTGGTCATGAAAGTTCAGAATTGCATTTGGTTGATGGGTTTGTTTGTGTTGTTTGGCCCTTTATTGCACCGGAGAACTCTCAAAAGAACAGTTTTCTCTGTGTAGCTACATCATCTTGTTATGTACTTTTCAGTGGATGTCATTGACAATAAAGAATGACGAGCCTGGTACCATTGTTTCATGTCTATGGCTGGAAAAAAAAAAGATTATAAAATAAGGGTAGATTATTTCCACTGTAGGCTCACTGTCCGTAAAGGACAAACCTTCACCACAAATATCAAGGGAAGCACTTAGTTTGAAGTGAAGTTTATTTTCGTGTGCCTCGCCTTAACAGAAGTACCAGCATTTAACAGTTTACTATGATCCATGCTACCTAAATATTTGTTTTTTATCAACAAGTATACTTTTATGATCCTTCCCTCACATAAAAGTTTGGGGTAGAGATATTAAAAATGTTTAAGGATAGATTATAATATAGAGTTTCAACATGTAATAGGTGAGAGAATCGGCAGTTACAAAGATCAGTATATGACATTCCAACAAAATAATCAACCAAAAAATCTTGAAATCTCAATGTTTCTATTGTTATGCAAATGAAGTCAAACCAAAATTTACTTTGATGTGAAGATGACCACTAAATGCATCAAAGCCATACCAAAGTGTGATCATTCCACCATTCACTTGTAAAAACAACAAAAACAAATCAAAACAAAAACAAAAACAACCCTTAAAATGTTCAAGGATATGAATAATTTTGCAGACAACTTAATGTACCTTTCTCTCCCCATACTGTAGAATGGACAAGCCTCCAAGGAACTGAATCGACTGAAACGACTAGCTGAAGACAAGACTGAGGTGAGATCATACAGGAGGAGTGATGACATTTTTTTTTTTGCTATACAATGCAGTTTTGCACTCAACTATTTCCTCTATAATTTGTGAAAGAATGAATTAATCTCTTGTCTTTGTTGATAAATGTGTGCATATTAATGACAACACTTTTATGAAAAATTGATGTGAAGTTGACAGAGATAGCAAAGTATAGTCTTGGTAATATTTGCATCGTTTTCATGGAAGTTGCAGGTATTTATGTATTCACTTCTTTGGTTGCACTCAGAAATGAGCCCTGCATAATTGTTTTCTTGTGTGTTTGATTTGATGATGCACATCGATGAAGTGTATTAGTCAGTTTGTAATATTTGAAATTAGCATCTGCAGTTAATTTGCTATTGTAGTTATAGAGACGATGCCAGCAAGGGTGTTTTAGTGTTTGAGCAGATACTGGAATTACATTTCATTGACTTTATACACACCATTCTCTTTGTGGAGGGTATGAACATTTTCTTGAAGTTTACGTGAGTAATGAGCCTAACCTTAACCATAATTGTTGTTTCTTTTTTGTTTCTTTCGTGAGCAGACTCCATCAACGAGTAGAAGCACATCAGCCAGAGACAAGAATGGAACGGAAGCTTCTCCTCACCCCTCTTACTCGAGTGGAAGAGGCCAAGGTGCCAATAGGACTGGTTCCAGCTCCTCCTCATCCACTCACCATAATAGGGGGAACAAGAAGAAACCTGCATCGGAGGGGAAGCACAAAAAGGAATCTGAGAACAAACATGAGAGTAAGTTCTGATGTGTGATTGCACATTATACCGTATGTCAAAAAAAAAAAAAAAAATTACAACGGGACCCTCCACAATGATAACTCTAAAAATAGTGGATCAATCCAAATACAATTTCAGGGTGTGAAACTGTAAGTTATTACCCACATCTTACAGAAAACCTCGTCCGATTTTGCTTCAGTGGTCAAAGAGAAATGAAGAGTTTTGTAGAGCATGTCGGGGATCCCTTCCCTCTAAGTTTTGTCCATTGTGTTCACACATTATGCAGTTCCAAGAGCATCCAAGTGCCTAACTTGGAAGAATCAGACCCATGACTTACGTTACAATGATCCACATATCTCTGTGACCACTCAACCAAACCGAATGGGGTTTTCTGCGAAGTATGATAGCTAAGATGTTATATTTTAAGGCCCTGAAGTAGCATTTACACTGTAGATGGTTAAATCTTACTGGAAGTTATCAATGTGAAATGCAATTGTAATTTTTTTTTTTTTTTTTTTTTTTTTTTTTTTTTTTTTGGGGGGGGGGGGGACATACTGTACATGCACACGACTATGGCTTATGAGAAAATGTAGGAGAGATGTATCATGTGTGTGATGATAACTTGTTTGCCAAGATTTGGCAACGGGAGGATAGGTTCGCACCAAAGTTTTTTGCTTCCTCTCCAATGTGTTGTGAGTTACAAGACATGTCACTGTATGCATGCAAAGTGCAGCTATGCTGACATAGTCTCTTATAAGCTCTGAGGGTTTCCAAGGACAAATATGTTGAGATTATATGTTTGTCAGACAGATAGAGTCAAAAGGTTTACTAAAGCCCACTGCACACTTTACGACTCAAAACTATACGACTGACAGACTTTGGATCTGAAATAAACCAGCGTGTTCATTGTGAGACTGTTGTGATTTATTTTGGATCCAACGTCTATCAGTTGTATAGTCGTGAGTCGTATAGTGAGCAGCGGGCTTTACTGTCACCTACATTAATTTGATACAGGCATATGTTTGCCGATGTTTGTCTCAAGTCATGAGAGTATAACAAAACTATGCTAGACAGAGAGAAAATGAACAAACCTCTGAAAAATGAATGTGGAATGTAAGAATCTTGTTTCCAATGATTTCCCCTGTGCAGACCAAGAAAATTTCTGCTCCTACTGCCAAGTGCAATGTTCAACCCAGGTAGACTACCACCTCCACAGCATGAGTGAGAGCCACTGTGCCATCATCTCGTCTGATGAGGGGCGAGACTGGAAGTACCGACCCCCTCCCAGGGGTGCGGTGGCCGATGAGTACCTCTTGTGTGCTGAGTGAGTGAATCTCTCTCTCCCTAGATAATTACAATGCAGTATGATACAGTACAATACAATACGATAAAATACAATACAATATAACAGAACCCAATCCACTCCAGTCCAATCTAGTCAAATCCACTGAAATGAAATACAAATGCAAATAATTTTTAATACTTTCTTCCCGTAAGGTTCTAAGAGCTTACAAAATTGCAGTGATAGAACTTTTTGAAGCACAATTCAGAATTATACCTGAAAAGTTGCGAGCACGCTTCAATCTATCAGTTGGACATCATACAATGGGTTAATGTAGGAAAGGATATATATATATATGTATATATATACATATATATATATATATATATATATATATATATATATATATATATATATATATTATATATATATAAAAGAGAACAATTAGAAATTAGTTACCTGGAGAGTGTTCATTTTGTATTGTATCTGATGTTTTGTGGATGGAGCTGAATGCTGATAGATACATTATTTGTTCCTGTTTTGAAGAAATGTAGATGGTCAATTTAAACAATCAAAATGATAGTGAGAAAAGGAAGTTCAAATCTTGCACTGGTAAACGTCATTGAATCAGCTGATATTGCATCCCTTGGCAGCCATAAAACTGACCTTTAGGTACACATGTGACTCTGCTCTCACCTTTGTCAAACTTCTTTGTTTTGGAAAGAATGTGATCCGTATTTCAGTGTCTTCGAAAGAGCATATTCTGCATGAATATTATGCTTTGGATATTGAGGACATAAAATTTTTATTCACAACATCCAAATAATAAACTATTAATTCTGTATGCTAATTCATCATAGTTACATATTCTATATTTGATCATAATTTGGGTACGTTACAAAGATGAACCGAGAACTCAAACATGTAGTATTACTCATGTGTGTGTCATGTGCTTCATGTTTGTGCAGCCGTCTCAAATGCCGATTTGGTCAGCAATGTACATACGCCCACAGTGAAGACGAGCTGGCCGAGTGGAAGGAGCGCTACAGGTATAGACAGATGAAGTACCAGCGGGCCCGAGACAAGCAGCTAAATGGGATGAGCTTTGTTGAGCAGCTCTTTGAGCGATGGATGAACTCCCCCACACCACTCAGTGTGGTTAGTAGCGTTCTGCACAGATGCCAACTGTTACTTTTTTGCTGTACAGTGCACTCCCATTATAACGAACATGGTTATAGCAAAATTCCGGTTGCAACTAAGTAAAAATTCAGGCCCTATCATTATCCCCTCTATGTTTGTATTGTTTATTTGTTTGGTTATAATGAAATTTCAATATAACGAAAGTAAACGGCTGGTCCCAAGGACTTGGATATAATGGGAGTGGACTGTATTTTTACCTCCACCAGGAAGGTTATGCTTTTGTTACTGTTTGTTTGTTTGTGTATATGTTTGCCAAATATCTCAAAAAGTTGTGAACGGATTTGAATGAAACTTGTTTGAAAAGTTTAAAATGACACAAGGAACAGATGATCAAATTTTGGAAGTGGTTTGGGAATTTGTATGAAATTTTGAAAGATTTTTTGTCTTTGCCAAATAGGATCAGTGAACTTGGGAGTTCAAGCTGCGCGTATTTGAGATTTGCATATGTGCACTAAAGTGCATTCTCTGCTCGAGGTGCCGCGCGGCAGGAAGGTGATGAGAGGTAAACACAAGGCTCCTTATCGGGGAAAGTTGGTGATATTCAGCATGTGTGTATGGGTGGAAGTGAACTGCTTTGCAAAGGTCTGCGCTCTCTCAGTGCTTTTTTACAATGTACAATTAGATTGCTGTTGTTCATTTTTTTTATGTTACATGTTACATAAAACATAATGTTTTTCCGAAAATGTATTGCTCCACACGGCTATTTCAGAAAAGGTGAAAATACTGTTTTTCTACAAAGAAGAATGTGCCTTGACATCCCCTGGAATACTCAAATGCTGTTTACACCTGTCGCAAATCAGTGTGGGATGAATTCTGTCTTGATGATAGACATTTGAGAGAAATTCAAGGCAGTGCCCTGACTACAATATTTGTAGAAAGACTTAGTTTTGTGTAAGCCAGAAGGCACACATGTCTCATGTGACATGGCAGTATGTGGGGGTAATTTCAAGTAACATAGAGTAAAAGTGAATTGTATAAAAGAAAATAAGTAATTGGCCCTCCAACAACTATTGTTTTGGTAGGCTTTTGTTCTCTATAGCAGTGTTTATCCCCCCCCCCCCAAAAAAAAAAAAAGACCAAACAAACAAACAAACAAACACACAACAACAACCAACAACAATCAAACAAACAATGAGGTAGAGAAGAAAAAAAAACTTATGTAATTTCTCTTTGTTTTCTTTCAGCTTACTGAGGCTCTGGATGAAGTCAAAGTCAGCGTCAACTCTGACGCCAATGTGACCGTGTCCAGCAAGAATTCGACTCATTCGTGGATTTTCACTCTGCATTGCAAGGTGATCTACCCTCTTCCTGATTGATGGGATCCATTTGTCCTGTATATGGCATACAAATATTTCACAGGGTTCTTATTTTCATGAATTTCGCAAGTTGGGTGCTATTCGAAAATTTAACAACACAAAAAATGTATCAGGTGTGATCCCGACATGAACGCGACATGCATGCGCACATTGCTCTGTTCATTATTGTACTCCACGGTTGTGAGTTTGATACTCACAAAATCATTGGGAAGTTCTGATTTGTGAAAAATGACTCGCTAAGTATATGCCATGATGTACACCGACTGTGTATCTCAGAATAGTGCCAATAGTGAGACTTTCTGTAGGAAAGCAAAATATCTGACATTATACACTTTGTATAAGATATGAAGACTCAACTGAAACTTGCTTTGTTGAGTTATGATAATCTTGTGTTATAATGGACAACTGTGTCAAAGTATTGTCTTGGAACGTATGAAATCATACACCACAAAAGGAAAATAAACGAGACATGAAAACTCGTCACATTGAGGACGAGTTAGGTGATACGCTTGTGGTCATCAGATGACAGTCATCTGTGATCGACAAAGAAAAGAATGTGATATAGGCACCTTGAAGTTATATTGAGCGTACATGCGAAACCGTTTCTGTAACCACTCGGCCACGGGTCATCCACGGAAATGGTAAGACAAAAAAAAAACAATGTATAGATATAACAGGGGGAAAGTCAATGCCCACTCAACCAACGTGGCCGTGTGAACATCTATTGCATTGCTAGACGGAAAAGCGGCCTTGTAACGACTGAGGTCGCTATGCCATTTCTGGCAACTTGGGAAAAATACGTCCCGCAGACATAAAACCTATAATCGGCTGGTTTTGATACCTTGCCTTTAATCACAATTTTCAGTGTAATGACGTCATCAAATTACAAAACAATGACATCGTCTTGAAAGACAATTGTTCAAAGTACAACACCTCAGTCGTCGTCATTACATACTATGATCGGTTTGACAAAGTCAACCTGCAAAATTGTGCTGCAGTCGAAGCAATGTGGTCTCCAACACACAAAAAAGAGGGATATGGCGTGTGTGTGTGTGTCTGTGTGTGTGTATAGGTGCGTTTATATACGTACGTGATTTCTACATGGACGAATATGTAATACAAAATTGAAGAAAAAAAAGTAAAATAGCTAAGTATTTTGTTTCGTGATCTTGTGGGGTTCCAACCCGCAACCTTACGTCTCTGAGACGTCGCCTTTAGCCACTCGGCCATACGTCTCGACGAGAAAATATGGGGAACGTAAACTTATGTATGTGAAAGATACATGAGGAATCGTTTTGTCCACATTCCATTTTCATTTTCAGTTTTAAACTGCAAAATTTTCAATCTGATGAGGAGATTTCAAAGAATAAAATGCATGATTACTGCAGCTTATTGTCTCAGCTACAACATACTAAAGTTTCAGAGGAAATGAAGCAAAATCAGCTGAGATAGAGGTGCTTAAACGTTGTCAAGTCAATGCATGGTTTTAAAAAAAATCACCTCCCATAGACATAACACGGAAACTTGTCCGATTTTGTGTCTTTACTTTTATCACAATTTAAAGTATGATGACGGCATCAAACTAGAAAACATCGATATGGATTTGAAAGACAGTTGTTTAATGTATAATATATTAATCGTACGTTGTCAGTTTGCTATTGACATGACGATCAATCACATGACTATGAGGCAGCTATTAGTACCTGTATGAAATTATTATAGGCATGATTATCAAATTCCCTTAAAATTTCCTTATTATTGCTTTATTTTTACACACAGTTAAGCTATCTCTTTAAACTCGTCACAGTTTAATGAGAATCATGAACATCATACATTAGTACCATATTCAGTTCCATAGCTGATCGCGTTTGCTAATTAATTAAGATTTATTGTCTAGAATGTGCCATATGGCCAACCTGTATACACACGTGGACACACAAACACAATGCTAAATGTATGTATCAAACCTCTGTAACACAACTTTGAACTAACTGTAGAAAGTATCGCTGCACTTATCATACATACTTTTTATCATTATCTGAAACTCCACAAAAACCACTAATTGACAAATAATCATCAATACAGAAGACTGACTTAAAGGAACAATTCAAATACCTTTTTTTACAATGTATAGCTTCTTACATGTATAAAATCAGCACAAAGTAACCACGACTACATTGTGTTACTGAATTGATATGAACAAATTTCATTTTGTTACAATATACCATGATCAGCTTGAAAAGCCCAGCCTGCAATATTTTGCAGCAGTCGAAGCAATGCAGTCTCCAACGATAAACAAAGGGATACTGTGTGAGTGTGTGCGTATAGGTGTGTTTACATGCGAACGTGACTTCTACATGGACGAAGGTGTAGTACTCCATTGAAGAAAAAAAGTAAAAAAAAAAATTATTATTTTCTTTCGTGCTCTTGTGAGGTTCGAACCCGTACGTGTGCAACCTCACGTTTCTGTGACGACACCTCTAACCACTCGGCCATACGTCTCGACGAGAAAATTAGAGGAACGTAAACTTATGTACGTGAAAGATGAATCAGGAATCGTTTCGTCCGCATTCCATTCTCATTTTCAGTTTTAAATTGCAAAATTGTCAACCTGATGAGGAGATTTCAAAGAATAAAATGCATGATTACTGCAGCTTATTGTCACAGCTACAACATACTTAATTTTCAGAGGAAAAGAAGCAAAATCATCTGAGATAAAGGTGCTTAAACGTTGTCAAGTCAATGTATGGTTTTTAAAAAAATCACCTCCCATAGACATAACACGTAAACTTGTCCGATTTTGCGTCTTTACCTTTAATCACAATTTAAAGTATGATGACGTCATCAAATTTCAAAACCATGACATGGACTTGAAAGGCAAATGTTCAAAGTAAAACATATCTGAATTTGGGGTGATATTAAGCTTAAACAATAGAGATACGAGTAAATGAATGTCAGAAAGAGTACCTCAAAAAAATTAATTCCACTTTTTTGATTTCAGATGATGATATGATGACGTCATGAGTTTTCCTGGCAATATTGGTACTTGAAACGTTATTTCCAATTCATATGCTTTTGTAATATGCAATAGAAATATAGGGTCAATGGACGATTTAAAGAGCTATGGCGACATAAACAAAACATGTTTTTTCACTATATTTGCAGAAAGACGCGCGCGCGGAATTTCAACTTTGACGCCAGTGCATTCCTTTGTTATAGGTCAAAATCGATCGGAAATCAATGGATATTGTTACTCAAAGTATCAGAAATCCAAATCAGTCAAAAAAATTGCATTTTCATGTTGGTTACGCCCTCTGCGCGCGAAATTGCGCGGACGGACGCGCGCGCGAGAAAATGTTTGAAACGCTTAGAATTGTCTGAAACTTCGAGATTTCCCATTGGGAAGTCGTTTTGAGCCTTTTAAAATTTTGACGCGCGCAAACGCGCGCATAATGATGACCTTGGTAACTAGCGTTAAAACGTAAGATAGAGCCTGACCTGAACTTTATGTCCACCGAAAATGATACAGAAATGATATCTAGTTATGAAGTTATGATCGATCATGTGACAAGGTCCGAAAATCACAAAATGGCTCCTAGATGACGTCATAGATATGTTACTGTCATGAAAACCTTATTGTGGCTAGATATTGTTATGAGACATGTTGACTGAAAATGTTATGTTATTCCGTAATGTCATTGTTGAGATATTGACGACACAAAATATGGCAGAAAGAAAGAAGAATAAAAAAAAAAGAGAAATTTTGACAATCACAATAGGTGATACGCTGATAGCGTATCACCTAATGGATCATTGTAATGGATGCATGAAATTTTGGAAAATAGGTGAAAACCTTAGATAATAGTTACCGTTGACAAGCAAAGATGTATCCAGTACTTTACGTTCCTGTTTCAAAAGTTGGAAGATCAAGTGATTTGCCATGATCTCTGAAGTCATTCATTTTCATATTTTTATGAGTATTATTGTTTTGGTGTATCAATTTTTGTCCCATGTTTATTACATACTTCGATCCAGAGAAGCAAAATATATTCTTGAATTTTATATGAAAAGCGATGAAATCATGTCTGGGAAGTATTGTGATTCTTTAGCATTCTTGAAAACATATAAAGCAGCTTGATAATGAAATGTCTTTGGGAGTCTTATGAGGAAAGAACTGATTGGAGTACTTGAGTAAGAAACAATGCCAATTGATGCAGTCTCTGATTAGCCGGACAAAGCTATGTTGTACATGATGTTTAGTTTGAATCTGTGCTTTTTCCATTTCGCTATCTCAGCCTTCAAAGCAGCTACAGAATGTTGGTCTCCTCTTCGACGTACACCGGCCTCACTTCTGCATCGCCAGCCTCCTGATGGGAGACTCCAAACGGCAGGCCTCCCAGGAACTCCCAGACAGCTGCCAGGAGTGGAGCAGCAAGATGGGCACCAACAACAACATCAACCCTTTCAACAGCGCCAAGTCGAAGGAGCGCATCTATCGCATCAAGGTCAGGTTCACCTCGCAGATCTTTGGCACCTTTCGCCAGTCGGTGGTGTTTGACTTTGGCACGGAGCCGGCTCTGATGCGCCGTATATCGGTGGACTCGGTCTCACCCACAGACCAGAAGGAACTGGAGGAGGTGCGGGAGACGTTGATGTGCGTCTCCGAGAGATGGGATGGCACCAACGTCTCCATCGTGGAATTCAGTCCATCGCTGTCATTTGGAACAGAGGAGGACCGAGGCCTCAAGTCGTTCTACATGCCGCCACGCTCCACGCAGGAGCTGTTCAAGCGCTCTGTGCTGGACAGGACACTGACCAAGAACAACTACAAGGAAAGGATGCATGATCTGCTGTACATTGAGGAGACGGCCAGGTTCAGAGACATGAGCAAGTGAGTGCAGGTCATGTGCAAATATTTTATGTGTAAAACACTATAGGAATGGTTGAAATTATTAGGTGATCCGAGTATCCTCTCGGATCACCTTCTGTATCTGTACTGATTCTTTGTTCTTCATCTTTTTATTCTTCTTTATTTCTGGGCAAAATTTGTGCAGAGGTTAGCTCAGAAAGTGCATTGCCTTTCAATGTCAAACTTATACCATATATGTATCATGTCCCAAAGACGACAGATCAAGTAAAATCATAGTGATCAGTTGACCGTGACGTCGCTATGACGTCATTATATGAAAACACATTTTCATTCACATCTCTTTAATGGAATGGAATTTTTCAATGAAATTTACGTCACATACATTTCAAGTTATGCGCATTTTACTCATATTCTCAAAATTCATATTTCCTCTTAAAACGTGCGCGTACGCGCGCGTTGAAATATTTGTATGCTCAAATCGAGCTCAAATTTTTTTTGCACACGTTTCAGACCATTTGGAGCATTTTTTGAAAAATTGAAAAAATTGGACGGACGCGTACGCGCGCGCACATATTCGCACACACAGCTAATATGAAACATAAATTTTCAATTTTTTCAGACCGATCGGATGTCCGAAATGTCAAGGAATATTTCTACCAAGTTTCAAGTTGATCCGATTCAATATGACGTCATACGGGCCCGTCAAATTCAAAATTCCGCGCGTGCGTCAATGGGGATACACAGTGCAACTATGCCAAAAAACCGCCAATTTTAGATCGGATTTTACTCGTCAGGATGGATGATGACCCCCCATTTTCTTTACATATTCTGAAAGCTGATGAGTTGTACATGTCATTTCATGGGCTGCCTATGCTGACAAAATGATTAAAAGATATCAAATTTCTTAATAAAGTAAAAAAAGTAAATTTTCAAAATGACGTCATCAAATTTCAAGTTTACTCGAGCGTATCTCACTTATCCTTTGCCAATTTTCACCCAAATTTCAATATGTTGTAGCTTATGAAATGTTCTTTCATAAATGTAATTACACAATTTTGATTAGATGACGACATCACCTCGTAAAAATGGATTGAAGGTAACCTTGTCAAATTTGACCAGTTTACGTGTAATCTCTATGGGAGTGCAATTTTTATGGAAATGAAAATTGACATGACTATCTTTATCGAGCACTAGCTCACTTATGCTTTGGTGAATTTCTCTAAGATTTTGATATGTTGTAGCTGAGACGTAGGGCTATCGTAAGTGTGCCCTTTGTTTTTTCATACGTTGTCGGGATCACGTGAAAAAACTTGGTTGAAATTAAAGCTTATCTTCGATGTATGGAAATATTTCTTTCTTTCTGCAACTTTCTTTGCAATAACTCAAGAAAAACATACCCTATCACCACCATATTTTGCATATGTTTAGTTCATGTCACGAACATTATTTCACAAAATAACAACTACTTGATCAGACGCCATCTTGGGTATGTAAATTAGGGTCAAAGGTCATAGATGTTTCATCCTGTATCTTGGTAAATATATGTCCTATCTTTCTCATATTTTGCACACGTAAAGACCATGTTACAAGAATCATTTCACAAAATAACCACTAATTGCTCAGATGCCATCTTGTGTGGCAAAGTGGGGACAAAGGTCATATGTACTTCTTTCTCAATCTTCGCTATTACGTGTTATCTCTATGGGAGGGAGTTTTTCTAGATGTGAAAATTGACATGACTCTCTTTATCGAGCACTATCTTACTTATGCTTCGGTGAATTTCTCTCAGATGTTAGTATGTTGTAGCTGAGACTTTGCACTATCAGGACTCGAATCATTGATCCAAAAAAAAAATCGGATCACCTAATTTGTCAGTGTTGACAAATTCCAAGTCTAGTTAAGATAATGATTGTTTTAAAGTTGTGTCAGTGTGTGAAGCTCTGTGGGGATGGTTGAAAGTACTAGGATACTGATTGAAATTATTAGGATAATGATTGTGTTAAAAGTTGTCTCTGTGTGTAAAGCTGTATGGGGATGGTCGAAACAATTAGGATAATGATTGAAATTATTAGGATAATGATTATGTTAAAGTTGTGTCAGTGTTGAGTAAAAATGACTGAATAAAGATGTTGTCATATCATCTTCTTTGCCACCCTTCAACCAAGCATGATGAAATCCAGGCAGAAGTCAACACTGAGATGTGCTGATTTAATTGCATGTTGCTTTTCTCTTATTAGTATCAGCTAGGCTTGTTGACTTTTATGTATCAGTGTTTTTGTTGCCATGTGCTGCCAACTCAGAAATTGTCTTTGTTTATAGACAATAGTGCTGATGTACATGCATGATGCCTTGAACACAGAGTGTTTAAGTAGCACATTGAGTTAGCATAATGAACATTACACACTCTTTGTTTTCCAGGTTCAACATCCGCACGGTCCTCCAGATGGCCTCCACTTTCATGCTGGTGCCATCCCGGAACAGCGGTGTGCGCTATGCCCAGGACGGCCAGCTCTTTGCCCTCATGCGCCTGACAGATGACCTGACGGGGGACACGCCCGGTGGTAGACTGGTCCTCAACAGCTGCAACTCAGTACTGCTGGCCCCCACCAAGGAGGGAGGGATGCCAGCCAAGGTGTATGAAGCACCCATCACTGAGAAGAGCAAGGACTCCATCTACCTGACTCTCAGCAAACAGTTTGTGGAGGATCTGAACCTCAAGGACAACTCCCAGATCAGGGTGGAGATCCAGTTCCAACTGAACAGGTGGGTAGTTATTTTATCTCTCTGAACATGGACATCGTATGAATGACTCTACTTCAACTGTTGTGTGATCCAAAGTACTTTTTTTTTCCCTCAAGTACCTTGTTTATTTTACCATATATCATCACATTTTTGTGTGTGGTCACGGTGTGTTTGTTGTTTGAAAGCCAAAGTTTATTTTGTGGAAATGAACCATTCCCACCCCATTCCCACCCCACCCACCCTCAAAATTGTTTCACATTCATGTGAGGTGTATGTTTGCTTGTTTATTTGTTTTGCCCAGGCTCCCTCTATGCGAAATGCACTATGCGGTCGACAAGGTACCAGACATGAGTATTCTGTTTCCTGACGTTCAGAATAACACCAAGATACCCTGGACACCAAACAAGTGAGTAGGAAGAGAAGAAAAATCAAGCACACTCGCCATGTTCAACTGAATGTGTTCCCTACTTATCACGTATGTGTGGTCTCAAATGTTTGTGTGTGTGTGTGTGTGTGTGTGTGCCCATGTATGCTATTGTTTACTTTTTCATTAAGATAAATTCATGGGCCCGAATTCACGAAGGTGGTACAATCTTTGTCCATGGTTTAAACCATGGAAAAAGACCGTAGTTTCGCATGGGGCGCCAAGTGTTGCATGGCCTATTTCGTTACAAAATCAGTCACTTCATCAACGAAATGACTGATTTACGAAACTACAATCTTTGTCCATGGTTTAAACCATGGAGAAAGATTGTACCACCTTCGTGAATTCGGGCCATGCGGTCTAACTGCTACTTTGTACAACCTTTGTTTGTCCCCGCCGAACGAGTTCGAGCAGGGGACTATGAAACGGGCTCCGTACGTGTGTGTGTCCGTGTGTCCGTCCGTCCGTCCGTCCGTCCGTCCGTCCGTCCGTCCGTGTGTGCGTCCGTGTGTGCGTCCGTGTGTGATCAAAATGTTCAAAATGCTACTCCTTCGCCATTTCTAACCCGATTTTGATTCTGTTTGCTTTATATGATAGCACTACATGAGAGCTTTGAAACTTCTATACAGAATTGCAGTTGTGACCTTTGACCTTGACCTTTGACCTATATTGTACATTTTGCTTCAAAATGCTACTCCTTCGCCATTTCTAACCCGATTTTGATTCCGTTTGCTTTATATGATGGCACTAGGTGAGGGCTTCAAGACTTCTACACAGAATTTTGACCTTTGACTTCTTTGACCTTTGACCTTGATTTTTGACCTATATTGTACATTGCCTACAAAATGCTACTCCTTCGCCATTTCTAACCCGATTTTGATTCCGTTTGCTTTATGTGATGGCACTAGGTGAGGGCTTCAAAACTTCTACACAGAATTTTGACCTTTGACTTCTTTGACCTTTGACCTTGATTTTTGACCTATATTGTACATTTTGCTACAAAATGCTACTCCTTCGCCATTTGTAACCCGATTTCAATTCCGTTTGCTTTATTTGATGGCACTAGGTGAGGGCTTCAAAACTTCTACACAGAATTTTGACCTTTGACTTCTTTGACCTTTGACCTTGATTTTTGACCTGTATTGTACATTTTGCTACCAAATGCTACTCCTTCGCCATTTCTAACCCGATCTCGATTCCGTTTGCTTTATGTGATGGCACTAGGTGAGGGCTTCAAAACTTCTACATAGAATTTTGACCTTTGACTTCTTTGACCTTTGACCTTCATCTTTTTACCTATATTGTACATTTTGCTACTAAATGCTACTTCCGGCGGGGACATATGTTACGCACCGCGTAATTTCTACTTTTCCTTGTTTTATTGGCAGTTATTACAGCATGCATGGTGACACATGTTGCTAGTGATAGTAGTAATACCATGCATTCCCGTTATAACAAACATGGTTATAGCAAAATTTCATATACAATGAAGTAAAATTCAGGTCCCAAAATTCTCATCTATATTTCTTCATATACTTATTTGTTTGGCTATAAGAAAATTTCAGTATAACGAAAAAAAAAAAAAAAAAAACTGCCGGCCCCGAGACCCTCGTTATACCAGGAGTTGCCTGTACTACCTAGTAGTTCAAAGAGTTCTTTATCGCAAGCTCATTGTGTAAAGTAGAGATTACAATGTCATAGGAATGTATATACTGCAGTCATCATTTGATTTCCAGGGCCCTGTTGCTTAATAAGTTGAGATCTAACATAAGTCTGTGAATACTCAGTTCCAATTGGTTGATACCGAACTTACGTTTGATTGCACCTTTTTATGCAACAGGGAATTGGTGTCATGAATTTTTGTGGTGAAGTCAATGAATACATGCTGCAAAAATCATAATCTTAGGGTTCTATCGCTCAAAAGAAATATATTTTTGTTATGGTTCTCTGTTGTGAAAATAGTCCCAAACAAGCAGCTCTCTCATGTTTTCTTGTCTAAACATCTCATTAGACAATGGAGCGACAGGCTGGACATGCAGATGAACAGCAAACAGCGAGAGGCTATTGTTGCCATGACAACCCCTCTGAACCACCAGCTGCCTCCCATCTTCCTGGTGGGGCCGTACGGGACTGGCAAGACCTACACCCTGGCCCATGCCACTAGGCTTATCCTTCAACAGCCCAACACTAGGATTCTCATATGCACACACTCAAACAGGTTTGTACAACATTCATTCTATCATTCAAAACCAAGGCTTCTTGGGGTTTGTGGCATGAATAGGCAATAAATTTCAAAATCACTGTGAAGATTCAGCCTTAAGTTTAGTAAGATCTAACTAACAAACAGGACCTTGTGCTACTTGTGTATGTGGTAAACTTTGAAACCATGCTATATCACGAGCAGAAATATTTTCTGTTAGGAGATGCAATCTTGGCATGATGAGGATTGTTTGATTTCACATGAAGGATATATTTACCACAAAGCAGACTTCTAGAATTCGGAATTACTTCTTACGCTGACACCATCTCTTGTCCATACGTCCTCCACAGTGCTGCTGACCTGTACATCCGAGACTACTTTCACTCCTTCGTAGAGTCGGGCAACACTGCTGCCCGCCCCCTTCGCATCTACTTCAAGGATCGATGGGTGCAGACTGTGCACCCTGTGGTGCGCCTCTACTGCTCCCTGTCTGAAAGCGAGGACCGCTTTGTGATGCCATCCCGGGAGGAGGTTGAGAAGTACCGGGTTATCGTGGCGACGCTGAGCACGTCCCGCTTCTTGACCCATCTGAAGCTTGAGTCTGGCTATTTCACCCACATCCTGCTGGATGAAGCTGCCCAGGCCATGGAGTGCGAGACTGTCATGCCTCTAGCCCTGGCCAACAAGAACACCAGGATTGTGCTGGCGGGTGACTACATGCAGGTGAGTGCAGGAATGCTGTCTTTACGTCTGTCTCTCTTGTGTTCTATTCCCTATTTTAACTTCTGTTCTCAGTATGAATCACTTGAAAGTTATGAACGCTTTGTTGTTCGTGCTCATTTCTAGATTTCTAGTTGTCAGACTTATAGCTTCAAGTTTCGCACTGTGAAGATCAAGCTCGGATGATTGAATTACTCTGCAGCCATATAGATTTTTGACATGCCCAGAAGTTCAGTGTAGGCACTGTAATGTGTTGTTGCAGATCGTAAGTTCCATTCCGGACACTACATCAGGTAATATCTTATTTTGTCATCCTAATTTAAATATATAAATCCTTGCAGCTTACATGCTCTACTGGGTTTTGCACCCAAGTTTGGTGCTTTAAATTCCGGTTTCATATACATGTATATTGGCTCAACTTCTTTATTGTCAGTTCTTATAATGAAATGTTACAAATTTTAACTTCCTGAAAGCCTCACAGAACTCTTTGCAGACGTATCTCATTGTTGCCTCACGCTAGCAACACCTCGTACATTTCATGACTTGTGCCTTACGTATGGATGAATACAACGTCTTGCCTGTCTTTTCCTTTGGGATGCCCCAGATAAGTCCCCAGGTGCACAGCCCATTTGTGAGGGAGCGGAGACTCCACATATCCCTGCTGGAGCGTCTCTATGACCACTACCCCGTCAGCCACTCCTGCAAGATCCTCCTCTGCGCCAACTACCGCTCTCACGATGCCATCGTTGACTTCACCTCTGACCTCTTCTACGAGGGCAAGCTCCTGGCCTCGGGCAAGCAGCCAAGCCACCCCAAGTGGCATCCTCTGACCTTCTTCACGGCCAGAGGAGAGGATGTGCAGGAAAAGAACAGCATTTCCTTCTACAACAATTCCGAGGTAATCACCATCATCTTACCAGTTTTTATCCAGGCTGGAATTACCTCACATCTCTCATGTCAATAGCTCTCTCACCTTGTTGCCATCTTTCCAAAATTGGAGCATCCTTCTTTCTCAAGCCAACCCTCTCAAACGCTTCTTCTACCTGTCTCATCCATGTTACCAAACTTTTAGATATTTTTGACATTCAGATTTCTCCTTGGGTAATGGGTATTTTTGCCAGACTCCAAAACTAGTCATCAAAGTCATTGTAGAAACAATACTGCAGCATCAATATTGGCCTTCTGTCGGAATTCAAGTTGACACTACTACATGGATTGTACGCTGGATATGGAATGTTCAGCAGCTTTCCTTCTTTTTTCCTTCAAGAAATAACAGATGTCTTGCTGCTGTATCTGGATGAAAAGCTAAGGTGTTGTGGTTTTTGGTTCAATGCGTTGATTCCATGAACTTAGATAACAGTTGGCTATTTCTGGTTGCTATGTACTTACTGCTGCAAGAATGAAATGAATAGAGTACTGTCTGAAATTTCAAAGCAACACAGTGATGTACAGTTTGACATTTTTTTTCCCATCATGCCTCCAACAGGTGTTTGAGCTTTGTGACCGTGTAGAGGAACTTCAGAAAGGGTGGCCTGGAGAATGGGGAACCTGCGATGAGAATAGCATAGGTGTTGTCACGCCGTATGCAGACCAGGTCTTCCGTATCAGGCACGAGCTACGAAAGAGGAAGCTCTTCACTGTCTCTGTGGAGAGAGTCATGAATGTCCAAGGTAAGATAATGAAAATGGCAGAGATATACTGTCAGGATACTCAATAGGTGCGTCAGACTGGCAAAAGATCGAGAAGTTTAAGATTGCAAAGTCTTCGCAAATCTTTTGATATCTGGTCACATTAGCAGTCAAAGTTCTTAATCTGTGGATCGAGAAGTTTGGGTCGCTGGTGCACGTGTGCAAGAAAGAAGAAATAGCGCACGATCTGATGGCTGATGATTGTGACGTAACAATGCACACCTATACATCACAATGACTGCTCGCTTCAGAGGCACCGCCTGCAAACAGATGGTTGACTGGTCACGTGACAAAGATTGCGAAGTTTCAGTTTCTAGCGATCACACTGGCAAAAGATCAAGAAGTTTGGTGGGGGTGGGAGAAATGTCCCTTGTTGGAGTTAGAAGTTTCGGGAGAAGTTTGACAAGAAGTTTGGCAGGAAATTTGCAGTTACGCTGGCAGAACTTTGAGATCTTAAAGATCGCAATCGTAAACTTCTTGATCTTTTGCCAGTCTGACTATGCATATTAACAGCATTTGGTGTGATTGATACAAGGGAAAAGATAAGAGTAACAGGCTTTGATGACTTGTTATGTGAAACAAGTTGATGGGAGCAAGTTTGTTAGACAGACCATGGAGCACAGGATCGAAGGAGAAGAGATGGGAAGGCCACAAACAGATAGATGAAAGGATTGTGTAAATGAGAACATGAAACAGGTAAATCTGGATTTGATAACAGAAGAACTAGATGAAAAAGCAGTGATGAGGCAACCTGATGCCCTATGAATGGGACCAAGGGGATGATCTAGAGATGATGATAGTGATGATAACCATATTAATGACTGCAGTCCAATAATCTTATAAACCAAGTAAGGAATGATACAAACTTCCACCTGGTAATCCTTCCACAGGTAAGCAGTTCCGGGCACTCTTCATCAGCACAGTCCGAACCCATCACACCTGTAAACAGATCGTCAGGTCTCCCAAGAAGTCATCAGGCAAGTCCAAGGAACCTCCTCCACAGTCCTCCAGCGAGGATGAGCCGGACTATGGGTTCCTGTCCAACGACAAGCTTCTGAACACTGCCATCACCAGAGCTCAGTCTCTTGTGGCTGTTGTTGGCGATCCCATCTCAGTCTGTTCCATCGGCAAGTGCAGGTTAGTTCTCCAGAGCGTCTCACAGGTCAAACCACCATGCAGCTTGAGGCACACCTCCTCTAAAACAATGCCAAAAGACACTCAATGTAGACGATGATTTACATGGTAGGGAAAATAGTGAATGTCCCCCTCCCATTCACTTCTATTGATTGGGCTATATAGGTCAAAGTTATGTTGTTCCGTAGTGTTTACCATTGATATATAAGAAATTGTTTGATATAGAATATAAGCTATACCAAAAACACCCAAAGGATCAAAGAATTTACTGCATGGAATGTGACACGACATTATATGCTCCTGCGACAATTGCTCTGGTCTTATTTTCTCCAAGGAAGTAGGTGTAGTTTGATGTGTGGATTAGGATAAGGTTAGGGTTATGTTTGTGGGTAGAGTTTATGTTTATGTTTGCTTTAGTGTGCAGATACTTCATGGGAGTAATTGCCGCAGGAGCAAATGTCATGGAACAATCAAAGACATATTTCTTGCAGATGTTTAATTTGGACTGGGTCTGAGTGAGATGTAAGGGTATTATCCTTATGAAAGGTACACTAACATTCTTTGTACCCACTGAGATGATAGCAAAGTATGTAATACCTTGCCAGAGGAACTTGGCTCATCAACCTCAGTGACAGTTTTCAAAAAGAATTTCAAAAAGTACCGATGTTCTTTTTTACCTCGTCATCTAGACAGTTTTACCATGTGTGGCACATTGATCAGTTTGATTAGAAATGTGTTATAAAAGACTATTTATTATTATGGTATCATTATTAGCTCACCTGAGCCAAAGGCTCAAGTGAGCTATTGCGATCGCCCTTCGTCCGGCGTCCGTCGTGCGTCGTGCGTCGTCCGTCGTCCGTCGTCCGTCGTCCGTCGTCCGTCGTGCGTCGTCCGTCGTGCGTCGTGCGTAAACTTTTTACATTTTCATCTTCTTCTTGAAAACCCCAAGACCGATTTTCATCAAACTTGGCAGGTAGCATCCCTAGGGGGTTAGGAACTCAATTTGTTAAAATGGGCACCATGCCCCACCCAGGGGGCCCCCAGGGGGGCCCAAACCCCCCAAAATTAAAGAATCTGTAAAAATCTTCTTCTCTAGAACCAGAAGTGATAGAGCTAAGTTAATAATATGAGTTAGTACATTGATGACTGTAGTTTCAAGTTTGTTCATGGCAGAGTCAGGGGTGCCCCCCTTGGGACCCAGGGGAGGGGGGTGGGGAAGGGTTCTAATGGGGCCTAAATTGTACATTTTCATCTTCTTCTTGAGAACTCCATGACCCATTTTCACCAAACTTGGCAAGTAGCATCCCTAGGGGGTTAGGAACTCCATTTGTTAAAATGGGCACCATGACCCACCCAGGGGGCCCCCAGGGGGCCCAAACCCCCCAAAATTAAGGAATCCGCAAAAATCTTCTTCTCTAGAACCAGAAGTGATAGAGCTAGGTTAATACTATGAGTTAGCACATTGATGACTGTAGTTTCAAGTTTGTTCATGGCAGAATCAGGGGTGCCCCCCTTTGGACCCAGGGGGGGGGGGGGGGGGGGGGTGAGGAGGGGTCCTAATGGGGCCTAAATTGTACATTTTTATCTTCTTCTTGAGAACCCCAAGACCGATTTTCATCAAACCTGGCAGGTAGCATCCCTAGGGGGTTAGGAACTCAATTTGTTAAAATGGGCACCATGCCCCACCCAGGGGGCCCCCAGGGGGGCCCAAACCCCCAAAAATTAAGGAATCTGTAAAAATCTTCTTCTCTAGAACCAGAAGTGATAGAGCTAAGTTAATAATATGAGTTAGTACATTGATGACTGTAGTTTCAAGTTTGTTCATGGCAGAATCAGGGGTGCCCCCCTTGGGACCCAGGGGAGGGGGGTGGGGAAGGGTTCTAATGGGGCCTAAATTGTACATTTTCATCTTCTTCTTGAGAACTCCATGACCCATTTTCACCAAACTTGGCAGGTAGCATCCCTAGGGGGTTAGGAACTCCATTTGTTAAAATGGGCACCATGACCCACCCAGGGGGCCCCCAGGGGGCCCAAACCCCCCAAAATTAAGGAATCCGCAAAAATCTTCTTCTCTAGAACCAGAAGTGATAGAGCTAGGTTAATACTATGAGTTAGCACATTGATGACTGTAGTTTCAAGTTTGTTCATGGCAGAATCAGGGGTGCCCCCCTTTGGACCCAGGGGGGGGGGGGGGGGGGGGTGGGGGTGAGGAGGGGTCCTAATGGGGCCTAAATTGTACATTTTTATCTTCTTCTTGAGAACCCCATGACCCATTTTCACCAAACTTGGCAGGTAGCATCCCTAGGGGGTTAGGATCTCAATTTGTTAAAATGGGCACCATGCCCCGCCCAGGGGGCCCCCAGGGGGCCCAAACCCCCCAAATGAAGGAATCTTTAAAAATCTTCTCTAGAATCAGAAGTTATAGAGCTGAGATAATACTATGAGTGAGTACAGTAATGACTGTAGTTTCAAGTTTGTTCATAGGAGATCCAGGGGTGCCCCTCTTGGGGGTGGGGGGGGGGGGGGGGTGGTTGGAAGGGTCCAAATGGAGGCCTGAATTGTACATTTTCATCTTCTTCCTGAAAACCTCATGATGGATTTTTGTCAAACTTGGCAGGTAGCATCCCTAGGTGGTCAGGATCTCAATTTATCAAACTGGGCACCATGCCCCACCCAGAGGGTCCCAGGGGCCCCAATTCCCCCAAATTAAGGAATCTTGAAAAAATTGGGCCCTTATTGTACATTTTCATCTTCCACTTGAGAATGCCTCGTCAAATTTTGGTAGAGCTGTGAATAATTTAGATTAGTGACTGCGTGAAAGGTGAACTTGCGATACTCAGGTGAGCGCTAGACCCGCGGGTCTCTTGTTATAAACCTGCTATGAATCAGTTTACCCATACGGCTGCATGGGGACATGCTGAGAAACATCCAGTGAAGTATCATGATAGACATGTTTCTTAGAAGGATTACTTCTCCTTTATTGTATATTTTGTACAAAGAATATTGAGATGAGAAATGTTGTTGATAGTAATGTTTATTTTGGATTCTTTTGTTTTGTAAATACAGAAAACTTTGGGAGAAGTTCATCTCAGCATGCAGTGAAAATGGCAGCCTCCATGGCTGTACCTTTGCCTCCATCCAGGCCCAGCTTTCCAATGTGGAGATGAAGAAGACCTATGTCCTCAACCCACTGGCAAAAGAGTTCATCCCTCGAGCACTTCGCAACCAGATGATGGGGGCGCCCTTCATACAGGGTACACCACCTCATGGTGTGGCTGCCATAAACCAGAGTCTTCATCGCAGCATGCTGTCTCCAAGTAACACCCCAACTCCTCAGGTCCCTGGTGGCCAGGTGCCCTTCTTTGGTGGAGTACGCACGGTTCCGAGCCCGATTGCAGGTGCAAGTTTGGTGCGGTCTGCAAGCCCTGTGCCAGGAATAGACCCCTACACGGGACAGCGCCTCGTGTACGTCCCCATAATGCCAATGCCTTTTCCTCTGAGGATGATGCACCCCAATGCCTACTTTCCCACGTTCCACCCTCACTATCCCATCATTGACCCTGCAGTGCCTTATCAGTACATGCATCATGGTGGCTTTGGGATCCCACCAGGCATGAAGCCCACCCACATGCCTTCAGGATCACCAGCACATCAGGCCAATCAGGACAAGACTCAGGGAAATACTGCCAAGGATGGACCGGCACCAGGAGGTGTTCCTCAGCAAACAGCATCTACGCAGCAGATGCCAGCATCGCCTGCAAGAGACCAGCGCACAGGGAGCCCCATGGTGGGACAGCAGGCAGCCAGCAGGGGGAGTGGCGGCCATGAGAGACAAGAAGTTGTCGCCAAAATAGAGGAAATGCAGATCAACGAGGAGTACAATTATCTGCTGAGGACCAGAGGACAACATTATGCAGACAACTTCTTAGCCAGTGTCAAGAGATCTCAGTCACCAAAAATAGGTCCCATGCGTCCCAGGAGTGACATCCTCCCACAGAGCAAAGTGCCCATGCAGCATCAGCAAGGCCCGCAAAGACACTCATCGCACACTGAGGTAGCAGAGCCAGTAGCCACTAGTTCACAACAGCATGTTTTCAACAAGGGTGTGAACCACTGGAATGCAACTGAGAGTGCTCCAAAGGATAGGGACCCCTGGCCTATTGCAAAAGGACCTCGCAGCCCAAGGGATACCCTGGATTTCCCAGGGCATCAGCCTAGGATGAGGGACCCTGCAATCATCGATCAGAGACCAGCCTACCATTACGAGGAGCAGACTCGCAGGACACCGTACAGTCCACTGGACTCAATGCCACCTGATGTGTTAGTTGACTCCCACATGCCACCATACCGTGATCATGAAGCTGCACATAAGATGGACTTCTGTCCGCAGGTTAGTGACTTGAGTCCGCGTACTCCTGCCAATTTCCTAGATGGCAGTCCTGAAGCTAGTCCTCTTGAGCTACCAAGTCCATTTGGCAATTGCAACTCCACCTTCTTAGGCAAGCCACAGAAGAGCAGCTTTCCATTCAATGGAACCAGTCCAGTCTCATCACCAAGGGGAGACCCAAACCACCTTGCCCCTCCTACAAGCCAAGTGAGCTACGGTCATCATGCTGGGGCATCCCAAGATCATACCTTCCGACCAGTCAGCAAGGACGATGGCCCAGCCAGTCCACTTGGCATGCGCTCTTCTGTAGGCCATCAGAGATGGCCGGCAGCATCCAACAGCTATGCAAGCACGCCTTCTCCCCAACACCAGGAAAACTACAACAACTATCGGCAGTCACCAGGTATGCAGAACTTCAGCCCCACCACCCCAAGCTTATCCAGCCAAGAGAGCCTTCCAAGTCCATCTTCCCCTTACAGCCAGGGCAGCACTGGCAACCTGTTTGGTATCTCCAGCACGAGCCCTACCAACTTCAAGGAAGAGGGCAAACCTTGCATGTCCTATGCCAGCGCACTCAGGGCCCAGCCCAAGTCCAAGACACGACCTAAGGATGAGAGAACCAAGACTGCATCTCCAGATCCCTTGAGCCTCATCAAGGACCTTGGCAACAGGCAGACCAAGGACGGATTTTACTCCATTTTCTGAAGAGCCCACAAGAGAAAAAAGTCACATGAGATAGCAAACCAAGAATTAGTTATCAGTCGTCGTATATAACCCCAAATTTCTTTTGGTCACAGGGTTGTCAACCTCAGCTTTGTCAGTGCTCTTGTGTACAGATGGCATACTCTTCCTTTTACTTTGATATCAGCAAAGTATTCCACATCATACATTGGAGGATTTTTACAGGGCTGACCATACATCAGTTGTGCAAGTTAGACCACAGCATGCCATCATATGCCGTACAGGCAACACCTTGCAGACTCCACAAACATGTACTCAAATAAAAGAGGAAAGAAAACTCCTACAAAAGCATAGACACATATTTATGAGTCAAGAGGCTTTCAGTGAGCTGACGTTATTCACCATTGCTGCTCTGCAAGACCAGAATCAATAACAGTATTCTTGGCTACTCCCCCACCCCCCTCTCAACTGCACACACAAACATCATCAAAAGCAGTAGACTAACATGAAAATGAAAACTGAACATTAACAGCACAAAATTACCTCCAGACAAAATGCACTATCCGCTGCAATATGTTTCTGAATTGCAAGATCCTGCCTGTGAAAGTAAAACCAATGCGGAGTTTTTTTCTGGTTTAGCATTCCAAAAACAATGTGTGGTTGATTTGATTTTTTTTTTTTTTTTTTAGCTATAGTCCATTCTTGGATGAGAAAAATAGAAGAAAAAAATACACGAAGTACATTCGATTGTACATACATTTTTTATTGTCATTTTGCATACAGAGTAAAAATCTGGCATTCCATATTTTCTTTAGAGTTTGGCTATTACGGTGCGCAGAACTGAATGTTAAGGAGGGATGTTTTCAGTAAATTGTTGTGTGATTCTTGTAGATGTATTAATGACCCACCCTGCAGCTTCCTCTTGCTGACATGAGGATTAAATCTCCTGGCTCATGCAGCAGCGGTTCCTATGATTGAATTCAACGGTTCCACATCATCAAATCATGTAGAAATTTGTACATACTGGTCCAGCTGTGTTCCGGTCTGACTTGTTTTGCTGTGTTTCTATTTCCAAGTCCCTGTGTTCTAGTGTCATATGAGAGGAATGGTTTTCGAAGTGTTTCTCACATGTTTTCAGTGAAACAGTGACAAGATAGTGGTCTTTGTGTCTGTCGGAAATGTTGACAGTGTTGATTATAGTGATGTGTCAAAGCTTGGAATATATTGAGTTGTGTTGTGTAGTTTTCCATATTTGGTATATCACATGCACCACCAACAAGTTTGGTATCTCTACAATGTGTTGCATGATATTGCTCAGTTAAGAAGTACATTTGTTATTGTGGCTATTCATATATTCCTGATTGTGTTAGTATTACACTGAAGCAGAAATTTTACTGCAAATCTATTACTCTCTTTGTATGTTCATAAAAAGAAAAATGTGCCAAAAAAAGGAAAAAAACCCACAAAGAAACAAAAACATTAGGATAGCGTGTAGATTTTGTAGTGTTTGTGTCGAATATATGAGCTACCGTTTCAACAATAGGTATTTCTAGTCCAATATATATATATTCTCCATTTGTAATATAGTATATACTAGTACATATGAGTGATATTATTTTGTGAATACTATTTAGTCACTTCTGTGGGCACAAATTTTGCTGGTGGTTTAAGCACATTTAGTCACAAGGATGTTTTCAGCAAACTTGTATTTAAGTACTGTACATTTTTTTTTTCAAGTACCTCTCTGTACATTGTGTAAATAAGAATCAAATTATTGGTTACAAGACAAAAAAAAAAAAAGAAGAAAAAAAAGGAGGTCGGGTAATTTGTTTAATTGATATCAAGAAAAGGGCGCATCCACGTCTGATCGACCAAACAGTGAAATCTTGCATTATCCTTTGACATTCCTGTCCATGTGGTTGCAGTGAAATTGTACTTCTTTGCTTACAAAGGTAGCAGTCTCCACCAAACTGGTCCCATCAAAAATTTTGCCAGGTTTCCCACTTACGGCATCAGCTGGCACCAGAAATTTGTAGCTCACAGTGTGACTCCAGCTCCCCATAACTCTGGGGGAGAAGGATTGAGTGTCATACCCAGATTTCCTGCTGCGTGTTTGCTCAAGGTGTCTTCCAGCCACATGGAAGCAAGGAGTTTTATCGTTCAGTCAAGAGTATCTCACTGTGACCATAAATTGAGCACAATGTCAAATTTCATGATTTGAGCGGATGATGAAAACAATGTCAAGCCCATTTTGTGCATAGAACCTCCCTCCCCACAGATATGTAATAAGTGGGGCTGCCACATTCAATGATGTGAGAGTGTTGGTTACCTTTGCATATACTGTAATAGATTAGCGGGCAAAAAGAAAAGGTTGATGCAGTTGCCAATTTTTAGAACTTACATGAGCATTTATTTGGATTTTTTATTTTGATTGTTACACAAATATTTGATAAATCTTTTGAAAACATTGAATCATGTACAAAACTCTCAGGGTACATTTCATAGACCTTAAAAAAAAAGTAATAAAAGAATCTGTGTGAGAGCATTGTAAATATATTGTCCATTATAAGGAGTGTTGCTGCTTGCACATTGTTAAATATGTCTCATGTTTCAAAAAATACACACATGAAACCAAGAAAGATTATGTTTGCTATGAATCAATTTACAAGCTGATTGAAAATGTTCATGAAAGTGCATATTCTTAATGATTTTTTTGTTTTGCTTTTGTTCTTGGGGTGTTTTTTTCTGTGAGATCTAGACATTGAGCCATAGTCTTGTGTCAGTCCAGATATCACACCTTAGTCAAATCTGGGTTATTTTCTTCTACTAGAAAGAAAAAAAAAACGTAATGTAAATATGCTCTGGACTATCAATTAATATCTGAAGCATTTGTACAGATTCTTTGGGAAAAAAAAAGAGGATATTTTCAAATGACTGCTCTCTATTTGTGAAGTAGTGAGGGCCATGTCGGTTTATTTAGTTCATAAGTTACCTGTAAATAATATGCTTATGTATATACATATTCTTGTGTTTGTTGTGTAGAGTGAAATCTTTTTGTACATACAACCTTTTTCCATCATCACTCTTTTGTGTCCAGTAGTGAGCTCCGCATAAACAAGGAAGCAATACGGGAACACTCGGCCTCTTCGAGTTAGCTAGGAAGCTACGTCATGATGACAAGATTTTCAGTATATGGGACAATGGGATATAGACTGATTGTTTTCTTGGCCCTGTGGGCCAGTGCTGGTGTTCCCTTAAAATTGTAAGTATGATATTTGTAAATAACTTTTGGGAACACTAGTATTGGGACCACATGAACTCTTCAATGTGAATTCAGTTAGGGTTGTGAATGATCATAAGTCATCTGTAGATATCGTGTAATTTTGCATTTTGTATATAAACATCCAACAATGCATCACCCTCGTTAGCTGTGACATGGTGTATCTTTGCATTTTCTCATAATTGCTTGATATTGATATCTGATGATTTTAAGTGGTCAGATTGTACAGCCGTCAAACTAATGTGTCTCAGAAAACTTGTGTACAGATTAACTGTATGGTATTGTGTTATGGTGGAAGGGTGAGTTATGCTTTTCTTGTTGTTGCTTATAGTCAAACAAAACAAAAAAAGATATTTTTTCTATCGCATTGACTGGTTTGGTGCGATAGGTTTTGTACATATGCATAGAAGTATGTAGGTATGAAAGTAGAGTCATAGTGAATATTTCAAGTGTGTATAGATTTGTAATGTGTATGATTTACATTGAAATGAAATTATTCATCTGTAGAGTTGATGTGTCACTATTAACTTGGCACCCTAAAGTGATGTATGGGACAAGAATATGTATAGAAGTAGTTAGCTATTTAATTTGCTCCAAGAAGAACACCCTATCAAGCTGGTTTTTGTGGACAATTCTCATTAGTCTGTGTTTATTTTTGTCATAAATTATTTTGTTGATGTGTTTTGTTTTGTTGTGGGCTTTGTTGCAAGCATGAGGGATCTAAGTAAAAGTGGTTCATTTCCTTCCTTATAGCCAAATCAGGAGTTTTGACTGTGTGGTATGCAAAAAGAGATGCATAATTCATGCCTTTTTGCTGAGCAGATGCGATGTTAATCTTGGCCATTGTCAAATATAAATTATCTGATGGTGATGTATTTGTGAATACACAACCATTCACAATTGTTTTTGTTTCCCCAAGTGATGACGTTGGCCAACAAATATTTCAACTGCTTTTTTTAATGAATTGAAAAGAGATGGCAGTGCTGTATCAATCACTGCAAGGACTGATCTCAATAGTGCTCTATGAGAGATGAGAATTTCTCAGACATAATACTCACATACGCCTGGTATTCAACCCAATCTTACTTTGATTACGATGAACTTCTGCACTCCACAGTCATGATGTTCTATGCATTTATTGCAGGAAACTTGTGGAGTATGAGGCCCAGTCTTCAAATATGTCAATTTTATCCTTTCATGGATTTCTTTGGGATGACTACAAGCCAAGCGCTCCCAATTTGTGCACGTCACTCCTGATATCTCTCCAACTTATTGAAAATTATTTATTGGGAAAAAGAAAAAGGGTAAAACCTGGTAAAAGAAGCGTCACAAAACGAAACCCTTCCTCCTGCCCAGTTTGATGCAGCAGTGGGTGTGTTCCAGCGCTCTCCTAAAGCGAACTGTACCGTACCGTACCGTACCCGCGCCAGAGGAGCGCTCGAACGCTCCTAAAGTGTACCGTACCGTACTGTACCGAGCCAAAAGTGGACCACTTCCCGATGTGCTCCAAAGGCATACCAAAAGTTCGCTGTAAAGCATGCGTGTATCATGCGCATACGTCACAATGCAAAGACATCATTCTCTTTGTTCAGGATAGCTGTAAGTAGTTCAAGCACCAGGTGGATGACATTCTTGCTGCAAACAAGCGTTACCTTTTCTAAATATAACTCGTGAGGTATGCTTTCTCCACAGAGCGCTCGAACGCTCCAAATCTGGCACAGTTCGGTACGGTACGCTTTGGTTCAGTTCGCTTTGGTTCGCTTTAGAGCGCTCGAACGCACCCCCAGTGACACACTCTAGTTGAGGGGTTCATTTGAATGCTTGTGTATAATTATTGTTGGATGTGAAGACCAAACTGATGTATACTTTGGACACCACCTCTCTTTGTGTTTGTATACTTTCTATGTTCTGTGCTGGCTGCATTCAGTGTACTGTCACACAGCAAGAGATGAAATCCTTTGAGGTCCAAACTTGTTATGAATTCCGAGAGAAAATTTCCCCTGTCCTGTACAGAGCTTTGACACAAGTCTGAGAATCTTTGAACCAAGCAGGGAATTCTGAAGGAAACAGATTTTCTTCTGGACAAGATATTCTATGTTTCTGGTCTTCAAACGTGCCTACTAATCATTATTATTTGCTTGACTAGATTATACCTCAGGAAAGGAGGAGGGGATGTCAAAAAAAGTCTGAAGGTACATGAAATGATGATCGTGTTGGTGGTTGGGAAACAAAAGTTTGCGGTAGAAAGTGTACTAACTGTGTTAGATATCACAGTTGTACAACATTAAAGAATGGTGTGCTAGATTGGTTTAGCTCAGTCATAGATCCTGGAGTTACGAGTGTAGGCAATGCCTTAGATCAGACTTAGTGTTGTGTGAATCCCTTCTGTCTGACTTCAGTTTCTTTTTAACATTGCGCCTTTATTTTTTTTTGTTCATTTTTTATAGTGAAGCGTATTTTATGTGCAGTAGCTGTAGCGAGCTGCAAGCCACTGTCGCCAGGGAAGCAAAACAAAGAAAAGGAAGAGAGAGACGAAAAGAAGAAGAACCAATCATGTTCTTTTGTTTTCATCATGTGGCCTTCACTAATTGCATGAGACGTGGCAAAGTCATGCTCTAAAATATAGCTGAAAGATGAAATCAGAACCAAGTCACTTGTGGGTTTTCATTTTGCATGTACTAGTAGTCTATCGATGTGTGTGTGTTTGTGTGTGTGCGTGTTTATGTGTATGTGTGTGTAGAGTAGTCAGATTGTTTCACTCATCTTATTGCCCAGGAAATCATAATATCCTTGCTAGTCTTTATCTGGAGAGATTTTGTAAACATTGCAGTTGCCAGATTGTTTCTCACCACTCGCAATACACATTTGATATTTAAAATAAAAGACATGAATGTAGAACAAAACTATGTTGAACTGCAAAAAGAAGCAGAAAAAACTAGCACCAGAGGTAGATTTTGATTTCTTTTTCTTAACCCTAACTGCACGGGGGGGGGGGGCCTCGGAGGCCCCCCCTCGACATTTCGCACGATTACTCTGCAACACGCAAATGCTCTCGCTGCGATGCCCCATGACTTTTTTCTTTTGAGTTTCCCGCACATTTTGACACCAAATTTGTGACGCCTCGGGGTACGGTTCTAAAGTTACATGACTTTTTGTACATGCACGTGAGGCCAAAAATGGCTTAAAAATGTGATTTTGTGTACAAAGTCAATGCAAATTGAGTTTTTTCACATGGTTCATATAAATATGCTTATTTTTACTCTCAATTGCTAAAACTGGTTTGTTTTAGGAGTATTATGCTTCAAAAAGTGTCTGTCACACATTTTGTTACAAAACACAACAAAAACAAAAGGTCGAAAAAACAATGAAATACATAAGAAATTCATGAAACAAAATAAATAAGAAATTAATTTTGATACCGAATTTTTTTTCAAGTACATTTGCTAAGAATGCCACAAAGAATAATTATACCTAAAATGAGCACTTTTGGAGCTTTATTTACTGATTTGGATGAAAGATTGTGATTTCTCGCATAAATTATCATAATTAATCAAAATAAAATCAAAGAAGACTATTTTCTAAAATTTAAAAACACAATCTTGTAGATAACATCGCACACTACCATTGTGCAAAGTTCCGCGGCGATCGCACGATCCATGGCCGAGATCTTGGGGGGGGGGGGGGGGCCTTGAGCCCCCCCCCCCCCCAGTCTTTCGAGCTACCAAAATAGCCCAGTCTTTTTAGGGTTAGTATTGTTATTAAATGTGTATATGCTTTAAGCAAAAAGCGAAGGGGGTGGGGATGTCCTACAACTCTTCACAGTGTACAAGCCAGGGTTGGGTTGTCTGATAAAGCTTGACCGTGAAAAAAATTTAAAGACTCAGAGGATAATTCCGGTCAAATTAATTAATAGTTACTCTGAAAAGAAAGAGTAAAATTTTTCATACAGAACAGTGAAGATTAGATGAAAGTCCGATAAGAATTAGAGACAGAAATCATGAAATTGCTAATTTATAAATTCTTTTACAATTAATATGAATATGCAAATGAGTGAGTTGATGATGTCGTTGCTTTACAAATTGCCATATAGTTTCAGCTGTACATAAAATCTTGAAATTACCAGTTTTTGTTTTGGGGTTTTCTTTGTATGTGCAAATACAATTACAAATGTATTATGCCCCAGTTTCAAATCCTAGTATATCTAACTGATAATTATTATGAAGATATTGAGCAATGAAAAATATGATTTATAGTTTCATAGCAGTAAAAAGCAATTTTCATCTGTTTTTGTACACAATCAGTAGAAAATTGTGTGAAGGTAATGACATCGTCAGGTCACTCATTTGCCCATTCATTTCGACTGCATGTTTGAGAACTGCTTTGCAAAAAAAAAAAAAAAAAAAAAAAAAAAAATGTCGGAACTTCCTTATTTCACATGCGATTTTGATCCAATTTTTATTGGAGTGCATGTTAATGGTTTCTCTCTTTTTTCTAATCAAGTTATTTCTAGTATCAAAAAAGAAAATGTCCTTTATAGAGGGCGCAGTGCCTGGTGAAGTGCTCAGTAGACTGTTCCCGATTCTCATGATAGGTAATTTGTCAGACTTTCATTTATATCATGAGGTGACCCGAGTTTGCAGGCACAAACCCTTGTCAGTCGTAAAGGAGTCTGTGCCAAGACTACTACATGCACCACTGGCACTGTCCTATATAGGCCCTGTACTTTAGCCTCTCCCTTGTTGGAGCAGTTACAATGGAGGGAATATGAAAGAGATACACAGACTCCTTTGCGACCGCGAGGGTTTGACCTTTATATTTATAATTACACTGTATTAAACAGCAAAAGGTTTCTGTTCCGAGTCTAAGAAGATATTGGTTCATAAGGAAACTCCGTGAAAAGACGGTATTTTGACAAAGCCCCAAAGCCCTATGAGCGAAAATTCGTCAAAACAACGTCTTTTCACGGAGTTTCCTTAATAACTATATATATATATATATATATATATATATATATATATATATATATATATATATATAATGTGAGAGATAGTTCCCTGGGTCCCGAACGTGCGCGGTGCCGCATTGTTGGTTGCATATATATTGAAAGAAATTGGACTGAAATTGGCAACGTCCCGCCTCAGTCCAATTTCTTTCAATATATATATATATATATATATATATATATATATATATATATATATATATATATATATATTTACCGACCTGGACTTTAAATATAAAAGAAACCAAATCACATCGAACGTAACTCAGGTGTTGTAATACTTATGTACAAAGCACAATTTATTTTAATTTATCAAAAATATACATGTCCCGCGTTTGAACTAGGTCCAGTATCCTTTGTATCTACGTATAAAGCAGCATATAACTTATGTACACATTTAAAAAACGCATACTACGAGCGAAAGATTGTTCCCAATGACCTATACTCCATATATTCTTGACATCTTACGTGTTTGTCGTCTCGAGATCCAGCATACACGCATAATAAATATAAAATGAATGATGCTTTAGTAATGCCTTGAAATGACGTAATGATTAAGTTATAGAACAACATACAGAAGACACTAATGGTAAAGATACAGAAATACAAATAAATATCGTAAAATATATTCACGGTCAGTTCTGCTATCGTATCTGCTTTCTATGAAATGGGGCCCTGGTTGCAAATGTGGTATTCCACAAGAGCATATTTTAGTAAATACGGACAAAATGGCTCATTTCTAACAATATTCACGCTGACTGGGCTGCACAAGGCAAAGGATTAGAAATTGTCCTACACTTGTTGGATGTGTGGACGAGTAAGTGCATGTATTCGGAAGGCGGTATTGGGAAGCCCCTTTGCATGGGAAGACTGCATTTATACATTTTTTTTTTTGCTTTGTTTTGGGGACTAAGCGACCACTTTGGCCATCTTGCTTCCATCGCCATTTCCAGCACCACCATTCCGCTCACGGCACGCGCGCACAATGACCATCAGGATCTTGAAGACGAACGCGGCACACGCCAGACCTACGATGACAGCAGTGAATACAGACACCACGCTCTCCGAGTCCCAGTTGTTGACCATGGCCGATGACGTGGCCCAGATGACCACCAGGTAGGGCATGAAGGTAGATCGAAGGTACGCGTCCCAGATGAAATTGTCGAGGACGACGTAGAGGACGAGCTCCACAGTGAGGATAGAGAGAGCCACGAGGCAGGCCGTCTTTGGGTCGACATCGGCGAAGTACTGGAGCGTCATGGAGAAGTTAAGGAGTGTGGCAATGGAACACCATGTCGCGTATATGGCCAGTCCGTTCTGAATCAGTAGTCGGTTCAACCACAGGTCGACCCTGAGGAGGTAAACACACACAATGTTGTGGTAGTAAGTCTATTTGTTGTCTTTTTGAGTGCTGTGATTTTTTTTTGAACAATAGTCATTAGAGTTCTGAGATCATTACACAGACATGTGAAGTGATCTTCATATCAGATATAATTATAAAGTAATCTAAAGCTACGGTCAAAAAGGTTCGTACGAACTATGCGTTCGTACGAAAGTCACTGTTCGTACGAATTCTGGAGTTCGTACGGCCGCCTTACGAAGAGAGGGTTTCGTACGAAGTAAAAACAAAAAAAAATCTTGGACAAGACCATCGACCAGGCTACGAACGGTCTACGGATGCTACGGCCTTCTTAATGATCGTACGAAATTAGTTCGTAGTGACCGAGCCTTCACATGATTTCTTTCACTGTCTAGCATAGTGTTGGAAGACTCTTAAATTGTTTGCCCACAACTACAGCATCAAGCATTTAGGGGTTTTACGTTATTGTATTTTCATTTATCTTACGTTCTGACGACAAGAAATGAAAAAATGCTCACGGAATAATCGCCATCTTCATAAAGAGTTTATGTTGGCTCTACAATTCTTCTACTGAAAAATTTCTAATTCGCTATGCAGTATCGTATCATGAAATTGTTCTTTGCCATTTTCGATATTTCCTATGACGAACCTTATATATTCTGCATCATCCCTTATGTTTGTAAGTGACAAAATTGACAAAAAAACCCAAACAAACACACACATATATGATCATTATTATAGCCTAACAGCGGACGGCAAAGCAATTGGAGTGTCACGCGACTTACCTCTGGTGGTTGCGCATCTGTACGATGTTTTGGCGGACTGCCCGGTGATTGAGCCAGAGACACACGTACAGGGTAAAGGCAGTGAGAGCCAAGATGGCGAAGGCCACGGGAACATGCTGTCTGTCCCACGTGAACAGCCAGGCGACGTTGAGCACGAGGTTGATCATGTAGACGATCAGGAAAAGGGGTGTCACTGTGGCTGGGTTGAGATACACCTGTTGTCGACAGGAAAGTTAAGTCGGACAACCCTGGTGAATTAATTTTGCGAGTTTTGTGTATGTTTTTTTTTTTCATATCGCTTTATAATATACAACTTTGTGAAACTTGCTGAAGCGCCGTAATGATGACTAGATAATAAACAGAAGATTTGGTGCCTTGGACAGGGTCTTCTTGTCGTCTTGTCATAAACAAGGCTTCAAGGCAATTTTAGAAAACTGCTCTCTCATCCTGAACAAGACACCTCTTGGCAAATTTCCACGGGCCAAATCAATCTTTGAATGTGGCCTTCAACTCACATATTAAAATGCTTAACTAATAACATTTTATAGGTATTCCTCTGGTGCCTTCATTTTGATATTCAGATGTATTGTCTAGTCAGTATAAATTCGATGCTTGATCAAAGAGTCAATTATTGAATTGTGCAATAAAGCGATTAAATCCATTCTAATACTGTAACCAAATTGGTTAATCTGAGCATGAATATACATGAAGATGCGCTAAAACATGTTTTGTCTACATAATTGCTACAACTCGCCTAGAACCTATTTATGAAGATTATCCTTCTCATGTCAAGTGTGAATACATATTACTCTACATATACTCCCGCCCCCAAATTTGTGAAGGTTATAGTACAATGTACTATGACATCATTCAGATGTCATTCAGAAGTTCGAGGCGAATACTAGTGGTATTGCAATTGGAAGTATACTGACCTTGCCGTAATTGTTGCTGCGGCAGATGTTGAAGACCACGTAGATGATCCATAGAGCCTGCCAGATATAGATGAGACCCCAGATGGAGAAAGCCCATCCCGCTGGGACGATATCCACGTAGTAGAGATCTGAAATGTCTCCAGTCGAGTTCAGGAACAAGCCTGTTTCAGTGTTTCATGTGAGGAAAAATAATATAGTAAGCACAGCCTTATTATGAGAGAGGTGTTTATGGATGTTTGATCTGGTAATGAATAGTGATAACGGTGTTGGTGGTCGATAAAAGTAATCGAGATGGTCATTACAACTATCTCCAACATATTCTATTCTCGAAAATATAAATGTCTGATTAAGTATTACACTAATTGATAGGTGGCGCGAATTAAACAAATTAATGCAATAGACTATAAAATAGAAATGTATTGGCTATATTTTTATCTCTCTAAATTGCACTTTCCAAAAGAGGGAAAGAGGGAGAGAGTAGAGAAAAAGCGACAAAAATAGACAGAGATATAGTAATAGAAACAAGTATGTATTGACATTCGACTAGACAAAAGTGCAGACTGGAAGATGTGTATTAAAAGACGAAAATGAAGGAAGACAAAAAGAGGTAGGCAGATTGATAATTAGACTGACTGACATATAATTAGTCAAAGATACATTTACTACAATTGAAAGGGAATATAAGAAAAGAAGAGATGAAGAGGATGAGGATGTGAAGAAAGAGAGATTATACGCTAATCATGGATGTAAAGGTAATAATATACTTGATTTTGACCTTTCGAACTTTCATACACTTACCGGGCTAATCTTTCTAAGGACATTGTTGCTTTATCATTATCGTATGTCAGCTGTTTTTGCTATAATGTTAAAAACATTTCCAGACGATGGTCATTAGAGATTTGATTTTATCATTATTTAACACGACTTATTCTCAAGTTCGCCCAGCACGGTATCGGCTGATCCCCACTCACCCGGTGTGCCGCTCGACAACCCATTCAACGTGACTACGACGAGGAACTCGAGCAAGAGAAAACAGGCCAGGACCACGTACAGGGGATCGCTCGTCTTTCTCTGCATCTTGGATTCTGAGTCGAAAACCGCTCTGAAAGTGAAAGGATCACAACAACATATAATATATGTAGAGTTGGGTGAGGAACATGATACGCAATATGCACACAAACTGCCATGCTTCACATAGTAAAATCAAGGTACGAATTTTAATTCACTGTACAAAACAGTACATGCACAAGAATGATGAAATGTATGAAGCATGTCAATGGCATACCCCTATTCCTTCCAGACAAACCATCATTTCCTTCACGGACATATCGACAAAAGCTAAATAAATATACATGTATGTGAGATATACGAGTATGTTGCGGGAAGGAATAGACCATAAAGATCAGACTGAGAGTATTTATCCATTGAGACACGATCGGCGTGAAGAATCAAGATAAACAAGCTAAAGAAACTGGACAGTCCGTCACAACCAGCACTTCGTCAACACAGGAGACACTTTCACTCTAATACACCTACCGGTAACAGGTGCTCAAAATCAAGGCTTTAATGGACGGGTACACAAGAAAATACACTCGTAAGGCCTACTCCGATGACGTACGCGACAGTGAACACAAGAAAGTCCTGGGCTGGGATGTGTACTACACGAACTGAATAGGCCGATGTGTAATCCAAAGCGGGTGAAAGGGAAATTATCGATCGTCTTCCCCGCATTCTATCAACCATTCCACAGACGTCATCTCTTCAGACAATGTATTGTGACCTCGATGCATATATTAACGCCTTGATGAAAATATATTACACCTGTTTATGTGTACTTTGAAAGCACGCACCTGTTCACAAACAGTCCTATAAGTATAACACACAAAGTTTTGTTTCGGTATATACACGCAAGTTGAAGCGAGTCGCTTCTCCACAAGCTTATAGCAGTATCTTTTCATTCCATCAACAGCCAGAGATCGATGGGGTTAGGGAAGGGGCCTGGGAAGTGAATTCCTGATCTTGGTCAAGACGGTCACTTCACAGCAAACATTACGGATCGTGTAAATGTTTGTCGTGTTACTTGCGATATAGAAACAGGGGGTATATTCTGCATTACTCAAATACATTAAATTACATGTCATATAAAACAATATGCAGCAATCACAAATGCTATGAAATAGGTTTACTGACGACCATACTTGGCAAATTATGCCACGAGGGACTTGAAAAACAAAAGCCTGAACATCTAGGAATCAAACCAGAGATTACTATATAGGAAATTGGATGATGATATAAAGAGATAATGATAAGTGATATATTTCTATCATTATCTTTACTCTCACCTTTAATAAAAATCACGCTCGTCAACAGGCTTTCTGCGTTGTACAAGGAACTTGAAAGTTTGCGAAGAAGTGGTACGAGCTCGAATATCAATAAAACTTGTTTACGTCTGCACGCTGCGAAATTCCACCTTTCTGTCCTTTCACTCCCCTGACGTACTGTGCGAATGGCAGTAGAAGTATCGTGTGTTGTTTTATAGGTTTATACACACATGTACTCACAGCGTCATAGATTTCGTTTCGTAACTTCGCGTACTTTTCTGGTCAACTATGATGTCACGGCTCGATCGGAAATCCTACCATTTGATGTGTGTGCGGCAGTTCATCCGTCACCGTATCGAGTCAGGATCAAGGCGTACATTCACTCTGTGCAAACTCTCCTTTGTTATTGAAATTTTCTCTCTGGAACCAAACAATAGAGGAAAATATTCGTTTCGTAACGCCAGGATTTTTTCCCCAATTTCAAAGTAAATCCTCAGCGCTTGCCTCAGTTGAGTGCCCGCACGTGTACTTCCATGCAGGCGCTGTCCTTCAGAAAAGAGGCAGTGTATGAGATAGGCTTTATATCAACGAGAAAAGACGAGAAACTCTCCCTTACTCATGCCATGCTACGTGCCGCGGAGAAGCTATGGACTCTATTACAGGTGTTGATTTATAATTGCTTTGACAAAGGCAGCGCCCTAGTTTAATTGTAATACATCACTCCTCTATCACAATTTTAACAAACCAAAGCGAGCAGCTGCTCACTCATATCCCTGTCAATATTTTCGTCAACATTTATTTTGTGTGCAGGGAACAGGACAAGCAAACAAAAGTCACTAGTCAAAGCTGTTCTTACTTATGTGTAAAAGGCCCCCTAAACCCACAGAAATGCGCACCAGCCAATTACCAACTCCGAAAACAAAAAATATATACGCAAAAGTGCCCGAGATGGTTAGACGTTAGATTTTTTTTTTTGAAATTCTACATAACTTACAATTCAGATAATGATATTGAAATGAGTTCTTTGCGTTGGCCTATATCATCTCAAGCAGGGAGGTCACACCTCCCTGTCTCAAGCATATTCTATAGATTTCTTGTATGTGTAGTGCGTTGTTTCATTATCAAAAATTCTGCATTATGTAGGTCCTTTTTTTTCTTTTACTAGTTGGGTTCATGGAGCTACTGTTCCTTGTTGATTCAGTGTTGGTTGGTTGTCTCGTGATGTGTGAATGCGTCATACGTTTGACCGAAAAATAGTTGTATAATACTTGATTTCTCTTCGGCATAGTCGCACTAGTCGTAAAGCTTCCTACATTTGACCTATATCCGACCTTTTCTTCTCTTAACGGGTGTCATTATGATACACGTAATCCTTCCGCGAAGAATTTACATAGTAAGTTGGTCCTGTGCTATCTGTTTTAACATTTTCTTACTGTTATTTTCTTTTCTTTGTTTATTACCAGCACAAATCGTTACTTCCCGGATATGTGATATTTCCCTCGACTAGAAAATTCACTGTACAACAGCCAAAGGTCTTCACTTACACATTTTCACCATGTGAATAAACTCAGTAAACTGTTTGTATGTTTGTATTTGATGAAATGGCCTGCAGAAAACATAGTAAACAATATCTTTTTAGACGTAAAAGTCATTCAGTTTGACTTCTACATAATATGAATATAAAGATTATTTTTATGATTAGATTTGTGAACAATACCAAATGGTATAGATTGGATGTTCCTGCCTGTTCGATCATCTCCTTTCTCGAGTGTGAATACAATCTGTCACGTTAACTTACAATCTATGTCGTCAGTTTATCTCGTCAATTATTGGTCCTTCGTCATTTAGCCTGCCATCCAATCAGATTATTTTGCTTTCATAAGAGTTTGATGTGTACATTTCTCTTTCTTTCTGACTCTGTCTGTCTGTCTGTCTGTCGATCTGTTTCTGTCTTTCCCTCTCTCTCATCACTCGGTTTTTTTTTCGTCATTCACCCTCTCTGTCTTCCGTCCTATGCTGACTCCTTCCTCTCTCACCTCCGCTAAAATCTGATGACAATCCATTTCTATTTGTCCTATAAAATGTTATTGAATAAGTCATGTTGCTCACTAAACATAAATTACAAAAGGAACTGTCATTCCGTGTTATGTGTGATGTATAGAAATGATTTATACTTAAATCGTACATACAGAATAGTTGAGGTTTCATTAAAATCATTGATTCCATTATTACAAAGTATTGGAATTTCAAACTTTCACACGATTTAATGAAATAGTGGTAGTGGTCACGACAAGGTGTAGGAATGAAACCATGACGTCATTCCTTACGTAAAACACACACACACACACACACACACACACACACAAACTTCTGTGAAGATACGTTTGCACAGGTCATGTATGGTAGATATCCTTTGTCAAAGGCGTTTTCACCGTAATCAGTAAATATAGGCCTACAGATTTTGTATGAGAAGTTAGCAGAGGGTCGTCACGCGAAACGAAGTCAAGCTTACTGCTGTGGACGTGTATTGTGAGAGTGGAGGCGAACTGGGCTTCGCCTTGCTGCTCCCGGAATGTCGGCGCTACCAACAGCGTGAGAGCCTTTGAAAATGGCTGGTCGAGTGGAGAATAATCGCATGTCCTTATCAAAAGGTGCAATTGTTTAATTTGCATATATGACGGCTACTTTTTTATTCTGTAAACATGTGAGACCTTGAAATTCAGTAACTTTTTACTCATAAACAGTATACTCTATTCGTGATCTCTATTTTCGATACAATCTTATGATGAAGAGGCATATTGGTTCTCGCGAGTCCGGCTTTTTGATTTCTCCTCGTTTGCTCCCTGAAATGACGGGGCTTCACACCTCGGCAGAGAGCATAGAGTTTTCTCTTGTTGTGTGTGGTTGAGTACTAGTAAGTAACTTTTCCCCTTAGGTCTGCCTTGTTGCTGATGCTATCCTTGATACCATAGAAAGAAAGAATGTAATTGATAAAGCTAGAATTCAATAGATACTAGATATCCATAATTCGAATGAGTGTCACACAGATTAATCCTTAAATATAGCTAGAAGTCATGGACAATTAAATGGTTCCTATATTTGTCTTGGACATAAATATAATTATCTCTTGGGAGTTTGGCATCTGTTTGAGAGCTGCCTTCCCGTGCATGTACTTCTCAACACTTGACACAAACTGCCTTACTACTAAAGATTTAGGGATGAGTGGGGTAGATCAAGCGTGATGAATTACTTAACGCCTAACAATGAGAGTCCTCCTCATAACAAGTGCCGAACAATTTAAAAGAATGCTTAAGAGACATAATAGTATGGTCTTTCACGATCACTCCATCATTATTTGGTAATTTTCAATGTCAGCATGGATGGTGATTTGAATGAGTATGGTTGATTTCTCTCTAGTTACGTTCAGACACACGGTGATCCTTAAAGGACAAGTTCACCTTCATAAACATAAGGATTGAGAGAATGTAGCAATATTAGTAGAACACATCATTGAAATTTTGAGGAAAATCAGACAATCCGTTCAAAAGTTATGAATTTTTGAAGTTTTTGTGCAGTACCCGCTGGATGAGAAGACTACTGCAGTGTATGAATAACTTAGATGTCACATGCGTACAACAATATAAGGAAAATATAAAGAGAATTTCACAAAATTCCATCTGTTGAAAAAAGTATACATTCCCCTGACTCGTTACCGACAAATGTTATGGGTAATATTATTCCCCCTGCATTTAGAAAGAGGCAAGTCAATTGCTCTTTTATTATGCGAAAAAAGTGAAAATATGTTGAATTTTCTTTTATATTTTCTTTATACTGTTGTACGCATATGACTCACAAGCTGTAGTAGTCTCCTCATCCAGCGGTACCAACACAAAAATTTTAAAAATTCATAACTTTTGCATCGATTGTCCAATTTTCCTCAAACTTTCACTGATGTGTTCTACTAATATTGTTGCATTTTCTCAATCCTTATGTTTATGAAGGTGAACTTGTCCTTTAAAGGCCAATATATTTGGTGATTGGTAGGTGTATACGACGTGTTTGAAATCACAAAGTATATGGTTGTATACATGTACGTGTATGCCCCATGATTTCATATTGTAGTCTTTGGTATGTTTATATACATTTTATATACGTTTCAATAAATACAGAAAGAGAGAGAGAAACAAAAAACCTCGAGGAAAGCTAACTTCGGGGGTAAGGTCTATCCGTATCGGACGCCGAGTGTCGCACGATCGATTTCAAGACGAAATGGCCTTTTTGTCGACGAAATTAATTTGTAACGAAATTGACAGTGTGACACTTGGCACCCCATAGAGCTTATCCTCAGTTAGCTTTTAAGGATCACC
Organism: Diadema antillarum; assembly: GCF_040938485.1. Lineage (NCBI taxonomy): Eukaryota > Metazoa > Echinodermata > Echinoidea > Diadematoida > Diadematidae > Diadema > Diadema antillarum. Next base: position 458,293 of record NW_027271913.1, read on the forward strand.
GTCTGAACATAATTACTGTCACTACAGTAATATGAATTGTTTTCCTGCCTGACGGCTCTCCCTCAATGTCAATGCCCATAATATTAATGTGCGTCCCAACTTTTTCTGTTTTTGTCTTTGTCCCTTTGTGCTGTTTCTGTGTACCTTCATCTCTCACACTTCGCGTTCTGCATGTTATGTATCAAAGGCGCAATCGCCACAAGTTCTTTTTTTAGAGACTTTTAAAGATGTGTAACCAGCATGTTCGAAAATTATCGCATTGTTATTAATATTGTATATAGGCTTTTATGATTTTACTTGTGTGCTTTGTTTTTCTACATGAAAATAAAACATATTGAAAATGAACAATAAGGATGATATTGGAAGTGGGCGCGAAGAAGGTCCATGACTTTTGAACACAATTAGTGAACTTGGTAATCTTATTGTACAAAAAAGGACAATGTAGCAATAGTTGCGTTCCTTTACTACTTTGTGAAACTTTAATATATGCATGTATGTTCATAATGCGAATAGGATTTTTTATTTTTCATTTTACAGTCTTATACTCAATGCGTCAATGTCCAGTACATGTATAGCAAACGACAGAACCTAAGTCATCAGGTCCCTACAAGGTCGAATCATTTATTCAAATCGTTGATTCACTTTGATACCAACATCCACTCTACAACTGTCCCAAGGCCCACTCGTGACCTCTCCCGAAAATTGTAATGCATACTCAGTATAGAATAGTCTATTTATCTATTACTTAATGCATGATTTTGTAAACACTGCAATTAAGGAGCTTCAAGAAGCTTCTTATTGAAACAAACGAGCTCACGAGCACAGACATACACAACTTTTAACTTCTCTAGAGAGATTGAGGTTTTCCCTACGCAGGAAAGTCAAAAGGGAGAGGTCTTTACTACTATTCTTATCATAAATCCATGTCATTAAGGTTTACTGTGTCCACATGTGCGGGATTCGAAATATAATAAGATAATGCGTGCTTCGGCACCGCAGAAATGCAGTCCGAATGACGAAAATGCACCTAAATTGTCGATGAACGAAGAGGAATAGCAGAGTGCAATGATTTGCATTCCAGTGTATAAAATAAAACAAAACAAATATATATATTATATCAAAGAATGAAGCTTCTTCATCCTTACTATTATTCATACATGCAAATGAATAAGTTACTACGCATACTCCTATGTATTAAAAAAAAAACTATCAGAATTCGCGAAGTCTACTATCCTTAACACTTTGTGTCCGTTGAGTGCCTATTAGCACAGAAAACCCAAAAGCGTGGTGCACACTATCCAAAGTCCCTGGTACAGGAAGGGGTAAGTGAGTTCGTACTGCAGACGACTGTCTGTTGATATTGTTCTTCTCTACGCAACATCCTGCAGTGGCACTTTGTTACCGTCGGTCTTCGACGCGCACGCGTCTTCCTCGCGACACGCGCGCACAACAAGCATGATGTTCTTGAAGACGAATGCGGCACCGGCCAACCCAACTACCACTGCGTTGAAAATGGACACGGGGTTTTCCGGGTTCCAGTTGTTCACCAGACTGGCCGAGCTGGCCCAGATGACCACCGGGTAGGCCATAAAGGTGGACCTGAGGTACTTGTCCCACACGAAGTTGTCGAGGATGACAAAGAGAAGGAGCTCGACCGTGAGGATGGAGAGTGAGAGGAGACAGGCAGTTTTCTGCTCGACATCGGCGAAGTAGACGATGGTCGACGTGAAATTGAGGAGAGTGGCGATCGTACACCAGGTCGCATAGGTGGTCAGTCCGTTCTGGATCAAAATTCGGTTCAACCATAGGTCGACCCTGTAACAGTAAGAAAGAAAGAGTGAGAGAGAGAGAGGGATAAACACCATGGTTTTATATTGTGGAAAACATAGTGAAAAAAAGAGTGCGTGTGATGAATGTTACTGGAATATCCATCATACATCCGTAGATTGCCTTACATCGACCACTTGACTCATCATACTTGCTAGTAGTGTTACTGACTGTGTCCGGAAAAAGTAATTCAGGTTTTGTCAACTGTAAAGTTGTTACATGGACCTTAAAGGTCCAGTTTACCTTTGGGAGCAGTGATTTAAAAGATGTTCAAGATACCACATTTGATGCATATGTGTAGACCAGTCGTATCACAAAACATCCTACCATATACCATTTTTGCAATAAAGTCTAAAATATAAGGAGATATCAGTGTTTTTCTCAATGAAGCGTAACTGTACATGGTTTAGTCTGGAAACATTTTAATTATAACTATTGTTCACATTTTGTATATTTAACAACACTTAACATTGATTATACAGATTCAAATTTTTACAGTGCTTGTTTCTATCCCTAACTCACATTTTAGAACTATTTTAAAGCGCCAATGCTGGGTTTTTGTTTCATCTGCAAATGGTAAATTATGCCTTTAACACTGAGAGCTCACGTATATGGCTAGCAAATGCTGTACGAAGTTTCTTTGACATATTGCCTACTATAAAGATGAAAACTTGATAAACCAAACTAAACATCAAATCTCATTAAAGGAAAAAAAGAGTGTGATGTTGTCGTCTTCGTTCTTACTTGCTGTGGTCACGCAGCTGGTCGATGTACTTGGCCACGGCACGGTGGTTGAACCACAGGCACAGGTAAAGCGTGAAGGTGATGAGGGCTAAACAGGGCGTGGCCAATGGAAGATACTGTCGGTCCCATAGAAACAACCACGTGATGTTAAAGACGAGGTTGAGAGTGTAGGTGACCAGAAAGACCGGGGAAACGGTTGGCGGGTTGAGATAGACCTGTCGAAGAGACGGTGGAATGTTTGGTGGTAAGCTTTCATTATCTAGATTCTATCGAATGCTCGCAGCGAGCAATGACATTATTAATTTGATTCAATTAAAAGAACAACAACAACAAAACAAATCTGAACTATTCATATGAAAACTGAGTCTACTTATGTACAGCTGCCATAATAGTTAACTTTGTCTAAGATTAATATAATTAGTCAACTTTCACAAGCTATTGTATAAAACGTAAACACCAAGTTTAGACCGAAAGATGAGAAATAGGGCATAATGTTTATCAAAATATCAGTGGCGGATCCAGGGGGCCTTGCTTGTCAGCTGATGACACCCTGAAGTAGCACCTTGCTTAGTGCCCCCCCCCCCCCTTTATCGAATTCCTGGATGCGCCCCTGGATACCATTCTGTATATACCTTTGCTCTGTCTGTAAAATGTAGATTGTATTGTATCTTATCTCTTAATTTGAAGAAAAATTGAATCGCCTTTTAGCTGCACCAAGTGACATCAAGGATATACCATGACTGAAATTCTCCGTTTGCTTTGTGTACTTCCACTTCCATCATTATTGTCATGTTCAACATTGTCTATTTTGTATGTTATTTTACTGTTTTGGAAATAAAGACATATAAACAAACAAAGAAACAAACAAGGAAAGAGATGAAAACTCTCACCTTCCCAAACTTATTGGAGCGAAAAATGTTGACGATGGCGTAGATGATCCAAAGTGCTTGCCATACGTAGATGACTGACCATATTGAGAAAGCCCAGCCGGCTGGGTTGATATCTACGTAGTACTTGTCAGATATGTCGCCCGTTTGATTCTTGAACCAACCTTGTAAAGGTTTTCAGACAGATAACATAAAAATTATTGTTCTGTAACATCATCAATTAGCAAAAAATTTAAGTGTTAGTAGTATCAATGGCACTCAGAAATTATAAGTTACAAGTAAGCATATCCTTGTCAGTACTGCATGAAACAACATCACAGTGATAAGAAACACACACACACACACACACACACACACACACACACACACACACACACACACACACACACACACACACAAACTGTTTATGATCCCCCAAACAAGAACAAAAAATCGTTATCAGAATCAGATTACGTATGTGTAAAAACTGATGTGCAATCCATTTCAGACTTGTCGATTCAAAGCATTTTAGGTAGGATTCATACAACAAAATCGACTTGAATGCCGGCTATGTAACATCCATTTCAACCACGGTGGATCAGACGTATGACATTTTGATATCCCCTTATGAGTTTGAAGTCATAAGTTCAGCGAACTCGGTGAGCAAATCTTGATCACATTTCAATATGCGCGCCACTATTGCGGACAAGTTGTCAGCAGACGACAGTTTTCGCACCCGCAAACGCGCGCTCATAATGTCATGGCGCCTTTAGGCAAGTAATAATTGCTATCGATACGTTGCAGCAAGGAGGTGGTCCCTGGTTGTAGACTTTCTCGAGGTTAACAAGTTAGTCAACTGCCATAAACGTGTTTCAGTACACAGATAAAGAGTACTCCTACGGTGTCAAATTCCCTTTATGGCATATATAAAGTGTTATATATCTATAGATCCTGTTTGTATGTGCATAGCAAACGGTCATTACGTAAGAGCCACATGAGTATAATGAAGGGGGTAGATGAAAGACCCGCAAAGCACTGAAGAAAACTGACGACATCACATTTCCAATCGCTAAACTTGGTGATGCCACAAGAGATTTGGGGTATGTTTTGATGGATATATGGCGGGATCAATAAGAGGCAAGACACACGATGTTCCCCATCGTGTTCTTCACTTTTTTCTTCCATAAGAAAGAAAATGATACATTTCTGCTCACCCGTTGGGTCGTCTGGAAGCGACGCTAGGACGTTGATAACGACCACGGCGAGGTATTCGATGAACACCCAGAAGGCCAGGAATATGTACACAGGGTCGCTTTGACTTGACATTGTTGGTTTTTCTTCGTCGCTATGATGCTGATGCACAGAGAACAATAAATAACATGAGTCACGGAACTCATATAATGGCAACCAATCGAATTCAACTAATACAAGGCAATATATCGAGTCAAGTACAGTTTACATGCAAGCAGAAATACTAGTAGCTATACTACACCAATGTACACAACACATTTAATGTATGTGTTGTGTGTATCATGATGAAGTGGGCTGAAATACATGAACATTGTTTTCAGTGATTTGTAATTTTCCTATTAACCGAAATCATGGAAATTGCAGAAGGATATTGCATGAGAAGAGATGAAACACATCTATACAGACTGTGAATTGCACAGATTATTGAGCTCAAGTTTCATGATAACAAACATCTTTGTGAATAATTTCTGAACCACTGTTAATATGAGGCCAGTCTTAACATGACAATAGCGAGCTTTAGATCTGCAACGCGAACGCCAAGACAACGCTAATTAGGCACAAAAAAGTGTTCTGCACGTGCGTGACACAGCTGTTTCCGTTCTCCAACGGATGCGTCGTCTTAGCGTTCGCGTCGCAGATATAGAGCCCGCTATTGATAAATGAATATGACCCTTCATGTATCAGTATACTGCACGCTCTGATTGATATCTATAAGAATGAAAAAAAAAGGTTTCACTGAACGAAGACGGTGCTGCCTCTAATACTTAAAGGTGCATGTAGAAGAATGTTTCGGCGAGTAATGTAACTTAACATACGAATGAAATTCAACAAAATTCTGCAATTGAAGTTCAGTAGCAAATAGTTGTGGAGCCAGAGAGACATTTAAAGCAAATTGAAATTCACTTTCCTGAAAGTTTATAAAGAGCCATGGTACTCAAGCTGCCACGTACATAAAGATAGGCTACAAATTGAGAAATGCAAAACGTCGGATGAATCAATGTATCCATAATGAATTTATGAAGTATGATTAAAAAAGAAAAACAAACAAACAAACAAAGATTGAGCATAAATATATTATGCCTTAGGTCACTTACCAGTAGAAGGCTTTTGAAAATTGACAGACCGTTTCCAGAGGAAGGTGTATAAGACACGAGAATGGTACTAGAGTTTCAGTGAGTCTTTGGTGCAGTACGCGTAAGTTACAAAGCAGCAGACGACAGCTCGGATCTGGAGCAAATTCCTTTTTCGCGCGGTTTATATTCACTATAGTTGCATAAATCAGAAAGTAGACTCAAAGTTCAAGTGCAGTGTTTACAAACGCTCACGTGACGAATTTCATAACTACAAATTATTGGCATTTTTCGATATATTAAGTTTGTCCGTTCTAGCGGAACAGGTCGGAAACTATACAGAGTGTGCTGTTGTCAGCGTGGACTGAAACGTGAATCTGCCAAACTGGTCATAAGTAGTTCGGTCATCGATGCTTTATATTTGAAAGCCAACACAACTGCGGTCTTTTCAGATCTCACGTGACCACATTCTCAATAAAATACACAGACTTAAAGAGTTCGTGCGTCACTGCATGAGTTGGATGTCTCTAGCTGTTTGATTTCGTTACGCAAGACTGATGTTTTGTAGTACATTGTATGGAAGCTCATAGTGCCGCCAACAGGTGACTTAAAAGACCAGGGCCCCGTTTCATAAAAGATGATAGCTTAGGATTGCAACTCTTGCTGGTGTGGCAACTTCCCATAGCAGCGGCCAATCAGGAAGCTGGATTCTTTTTTTTTTTTTGTTCATCACCATGACAATTGCCATTCCAGCAAGAGCTGTCATCATATCAACCCTTTATGAAATGGGGCCCCAGATAATTCTTCTCCTTCTCTCAACTTTTTGGGATCTGAGAAAGCGAGTTGTGATATACCATCATTTTTATACCTCTTTATTGTCCAAAAAGTCGAGAAGAATATGACCCGAGAAGGTGAAAAGGCCGAGGAATAAACGGTGGCATTTTGGGGGGACTGTTTTCTTATTTTTTCATCTAGTGGTAACTTCTTGCTTCTTGATGGTGTGGTTTTAGGGTCACAATAAGGGAATAAAATGTGTGTACGTAGTCTACTGTTATACTTTTCGTCCCATATATTTTGTGTATTGAAAAAAATATAACGAAGACCAGTACAGTTTCAGTGATTCAATTCAATGCAATTCCAGACGCTCAAAAGTTTCATCAACCATGGATATGCATGATAGGATATTAGCTGATCTACAGACTACTTTATTGATATCCTCACGTGGAGTCTCCCGTGAGTGTATTTGTCTTCTCGTTGGGAGTGGGTGGACCGCCCCTGGAACTCTGCCGGACAAGTACACAAACCCATGTGGTCATTCAGTGTGCTGTGCTGTTTGCGTTGTCTTAAGTGTGAGCAAAGGTCGACTATTTCAGATCATAATGATTTGTGGTTACCGTAACTGACCACTGATCTTCAAGAAGAAAATGAAATGTTTTCCCCTTTGTCAGAGGGACCTCTCCTCAGAAGATGTTCTTTTCCAATGTTCCCTTGTCACTTTTATTTGAATAAAGCCCAATTGTTGTACTGTTTGATTGAAGACAAATGAAACTGAATTGGATTGGAAAACGATGAGGCATGTTTATAAGCAAAACCTGAAAATCGCAATAACAGACCAACCACGTGGCTTAGCCCTGAAAACTAGCCTGGCGAACGTCACGTTGCACAGTACATTGGAAGAAACTTTCTTTACTATGAACTCATTTACCAAGCAAATTCTGCTACAATATCAATCATACCAGGGAGGTGAGGTGTCTCACCTCCCTGATCATACAGACTGGAAAATGCTAAAGACACTCAATGACTCAGAAGGCAAATGACGAACATAAAATGAACACGGGGGCGCTGTGGCATAGTGGATAAGACTCCGGACTCCCGATCGGAGGACCCGAGTTCGAATCCCGCCCAGTGCTTACGTCCTTGGACAAGATGTTTTTACCCACACTGTGTCCCTCTCGACCCAGGTGTATGAATAGGTACCTGGCAACGCTAGGATAATAATAATAGCAGGGCCCTCTGGTAGAGCAGTGGCAACACTGAAGAGGCTACCCTGGGTAAATAAGACCTTCTTCTTCTTCTTCTTATTATTATTATTATTATTATTATTATTATTATTATTATTATTATTATTATTATTATTATTATTATTATTATTATTATTATTATTATTATTATCATCATTATTATCATTACAAACATGTTGTCACGATGCATGGAGCTACAGCTGTTTAATCATCTGTCCTTCCCAAGTGGATGACAGTCGAATTGACGCATACATAATATGTACCGTTTTGTGTCATGTATTCTTTTCTTGATGTAAATAGATAAACTATTAAATTGAATTGAATTGAATTGAATTGAATTGAATTGAATTGAGTTGTTAGTGTTGAACTTAAACTTCATTTTGCTTCGTGTTTCAGTTACAAGTATCATCACTAGTGATGACTGCGCCGGGTATACTAGTAGGTCATGGAGTAATTTTGTGCTCACAATTGCTGCGATCACGACTCGGCTGCATCTATTTTAACTGTACTTGGTTTCGTGCCAGATTTTTTTTTCTTTCTTTTCAGCCGGAAGTCCCTTACTAGAGACTTTTATCTCCTCTTAATCCTCCCAGTGATGATTAACGAACATAATCATCAAAACAATTTGGAAAGGCATTTATTGGCAAGTATAAACCGCAGCACAATGGCAGATGCGTGGTAATGCCAATTTTTGATGTGGTCAAAGATATTATTGTACAGTCTCTTAAGTTGTGGCTCCCGATCAGTGAAAAACCACTGAATTTTAATCCCGAGGTCCCTGGTTTGGGTCCTCCTACAGAAATCCAAATTAAGTTTCGTAATTCCGCAGGTTTGCTAGTTATCATACGCACCTTATTTTCAGTTTCAGATCAAACAACGTTCGGGATAACGAACCGTATATTCACTATCGCATTGACGAACCTGCAGAACATTCAAGGGTATCATTTCATTTTCGGATTAACGAAACATGGGACTACTAGTAACGCCACATTTAATGTACGAATTAACGAACAGCTATAGGTATGTATTATTATGGGATATTATGTGTGTTGCGGAATAACAAACCATAAGCATTGAGGAATTTACTACGCGGCAATGTAAATGAAGTAAAGAAAAGAATATACGCAGTTACACACGCAGACACACACACACACACACACACAAAACAAAACAAAACAAAAAAGATGCATCGTGCGAAAGGATTACAGTGTACAATTTAATTCAATGTTCCCACGGAACCAGTCTTTTCATGATTATCCCACTAGACAATCTAATGAGTTTCATTTACCCCTCCTGAGAACTTTATTGGCTCAGAATACATTTATATACACCGGTCCTAGATTTTGGAACTCACTGAGCTGTGAAATAAAAAATTCCCCATCTTTGTATTCCTTTAAGCGCAAGTTGAAACTTGTTTTATTAAATCCTCCCTGATATGTTTTTTTCCATTAACAGCTATAGTTTTTGTTAACCTCAGGGTTCATCATCCACCCACCAATCATTCAAACACTGAATTCATTATTACGTAAAGAAGTAGCCATTACAATCCTTGCTCAGCTGCATGCAGCACCAACTCTATGAAGCACATTCTCTACCATCCTCTGTTCCATTTCCCTTGTTCAGCGTGTAGGTATTCTCTCATTCTCTCTTTGTTTTCTTTCTTTCCTTCCATACTTTTCATCTATTCTGGCAAGTTGTGTCATGTTGTTGTGTTTCTTCTGTTTTGTCCCGTCCTGTCGTATATTATATTCGTCACAAGTGTTTGTAAATAAGTAATTCATAGGTTTTATGAGTGGTTCACAATCTACAAGCTTTACTTTTTAGTGGACCTCTCTATTCTTTCTTCCTTTTTTTTCAACTGAAGCCTGACTTTGTATTATTTTTTTTGCCAGTATGCGCTCCTATATGTTTATTGATACCATTTATTAATTAAGACAAATGTTCTTTGTTTATGATGTAAAACCTGATCTATCTTGTGTTATGTTTTTGTTGAAAAAGAAAAAAGAAGGAGAATGAAAATAAATGAATTGAATTGAATTACAATCATAATGAAGAAGGGAATCTAATTGACATTCTGACAGAAATTTGCGTCACTTGATGATTCACAAAGACTTATTCATTTCGTTTATCACTTATGACGAAACATATCTTTAACATTATATTTATCAGTCAATCAATCAATCTAACTATCTATCATTGCTGGGCTGCTAAGATGCGATCTCGATGTCTCAATAATCAGATTTCATCACACGTTATAGACACCACGAAATGTGGACCATTGTCCCACTGTCAAGATACAGGGCTTACTGAAACCAAGCTAGTGGAAAGAGCTTTTCCACCTTCCTGGTGAAACCATGGAGATTAAAGGATTGATCTACCTTTTGCAGATGAAACAAAAACCCAGCTTTAGTGCTTTAAAATAGTTCTAAAATGTGAGTTAGGGATAGAAACAACCACTGTCATAATTTGAATCCATATAATTGATGTTAAGCATTGTTAAATACATAAAATGTGAACGATAGTTATGATAAAAAGTTTCCTGACTAAACTGTCTACAGTTATGGTTCATTGAAAAAAAATACTGATATCTCCTTATATTTTAGGCTTTATTGCAAAAGTTTTATATGATAGCTAGATGTCTTGTGATACAACAGACCTACAAATATGTATCAAATGTGATATCTAATTGAATATTTTTAAATCACTGCTCCCAAAGGTAAACAGGACCTTAAATTTCGGTAGGTCCATGCTAAAACCATGGAACTAGCTCCAAACTTAACAAATTACCGTGTTATATGAAAACTTGGAGGTATGTACTTGAGAGGAAGTGTGATCATATTATTAAATCCTCGAGTTTCACCTTTGACCACGGCTTATTCGTAACACCACGTTCATGACTGGCTGTTTTGCGATGTCTGTTCCAACAGTACCAGAGAAAACAAACAGTACATAACTTCACTTTGTGTCACAGAAATCAAACTGGGTTATGAGACAAAGTTTGAAAGCTATGGAAGTACAACGTATTGTTAGAGAACGTAACTATTGTTTCCTTTGTGAATAGTGACTCGACTAAAAATTTGCGATTATGAAACATAAACAAACAAGTTTATGTGTCTGGAATTTCGTTTTATCACTTCGTGTTTTCTTATATGCTATAAATCTTACCCCCTACTGCCCATTTCTTTGAATTTTATAACCAGCCGTAACTGCTACAATGTGGAAATGTCTCTCCTATTTAGCGTTCATAGTTTGAACTAAATAATAAGCATACTATGACTCGATGAGTCTATGACGTCATGGGCTGCGGTATACTTACGAAACTCATATTTTGTTGTGGCGTAACTTCACCTGAAATGAACCGAAAGTGGGAGAATTTCGAGAGTACCTGACGACCTCAAATTACCGTCACACACGTCTGAGCAGGTAAAGGGAGGGGTTTTGTTAATAGCATCCATCAAATTATTAAAGGACAAATTCATGTGGATTGAAGTAATGCAGCAATATCAGTAGAGCACATCAGTGAAAGCTGGACGAAAATAGGACAATGCGTTCAATTAATTTAATTTTTAGAGTTTTTGTGCAGTCGCTGCTGGATGAGAAGACTACCACAGTTTATGCTGTCACATGCGAAGAACGATATAAGGAAAATGTAAAGAGAATTCTACGAAATTTCTGAGGTTTTTTTTTTTTTTAAGTGCATATTCCCTCGACTCGTTCCTGACGCATTTTTAGGGTAATGTTTTTCCCCCTGCCTTCTGAAAGAGACAAGTTTAGTGCTCTCTTATTATGCGAGAAAAGTGAAAATGTGTTGAATTTGCTTTACATTTTTTTCTTTATATCGTCGTATACGCATGTGACGTCACAAACTGTAGTAGTCTTCTCTTCCAGCGATGGCGGCACAGAAACTTTAAAAATTCATAACTTTTAAATGGATTGTCAGATTTTCCCCAAAACTCTATTGATGTTTCTACTAATATTGCTGCATTATCTCAATCCACATGTATACATAGTTGAACTTGTCCCTTAAGAAGATATATTTTACATACAAACACAAATTGGTGGTTGTTGTTGGTGGTGGTTGGCTCGCTCTGCCATTACGGAACGGGCGGAAACTGGCATGACGTGTTCAAAAGGGCAACTCCATACAATTCGGATCTTCTTTTGCCAGGGCGATATAGACACCAGCCATACCTGTAATGCTATCCCATATGTTTGTGGTAAAAATGTTTCATTTTCGTTTTGTTTGTTAATTATCGCACTTTTCCACTATATTTCATCAATCAAACTGTGGAATTTGCCACTCTTGCATGTTACCATGTACTGTCTCATCTATGAATGTATTTGATAGTAGATTTCAGAAATTCATCTACCTGTTAGCAATGGAACTGTAGAAAGTAAGAATTGCTAGAATTGTTTGATCCAGGGTAGATAAACGGAGATAAACTTGCACTATTTATTGATGTTTTTTAAGTTGGGAAGAATGTGAACATGTTCCTTGCTTATTTTTTCCTGTTCAATTCTTCTTTTTGTTTATATGTGTGTGCTTGTATGTAGATTTAATTCTTGTACAGTTATATTAGAGCATCCCAACAGAAGTTACCTGTTTGTGTAAATTCTTTGGACATACGCTCATTATCAGATCACTGCATGGATGTCTTGTTCCATGCGAATGTATCCCTGTATTTGTAATTGATCTGACTGGAATAAAATAATGTATCTGAAGTGAAATTGAAATTGAAATCATGCATTCGGTCATCACACTTCTGGTATATATCGATGGTGCCTTATCGCCCGTCAAGTACAAACGAGTTGACTGAAATCAAATATTATCAACGAGTCATTAACGAAGACAAAGAATTGAAACTTTCTCAGCATTCAGATTTCCCTGTAGATATAAATCTACACCTCTATCATTCCTCCGATTGAGTACATTATCGCTTCGCGACAGCGAACGCATGGTGGCGCTACACACATTTAAGACTGTGTGTACAATGAATGAACGCCTCCTTACACGACGTGAAAAGAGCCAAGGAATGTATTTCATTTCCCTAGGCCTAATATGTATGTATATTAATTATATTAATATATATATATATATATATATATATATATATATATATATATATATATATATATATTTCTTTTCTTTTCTTTTTTTTTTTGGGGGGGGGGGGGAGGGAGGAGGTTAGGGGAGGGGACATCCGTACGTATCTATTTATCTCTTTGCAAAATTACATTGAATATGGTCTGATGTAATTTATTAAAATGATATAATACACAACTATATGTTATATATACAAATATATATGATATAATTATATTGTGTATACATTTCATACATAGTCAAATCAGTAGTCAAATCCACTCAAGGAGGCAGAAAGTGGCCTTTGTCCATTATGGACATGTTGACGGCCATTAGATTTTATAGTATACATATTGTATACGTGCATGTGCATTATTATACACACACACACACACACACGTATATATATATATATATATATATATATATATATATATTTATTTATTTATTTATATACACATATTATATATGTGTGTATATATATGTGTGTGTGTGTGTGTGTGTATGTGTGTGTGTGTGTGTGTGTGCGTGTGTATGGATGCATGTTTTCATGTCCTGGTGAATTTCAATAAGGTGATAAAAATATCAAATTTTCATGGTAACAAAACAGATTATGAATTTAAACAGTTTCATTTTCGATGCTGTAGTTGGTTTTGTCGATGTGCTTCAGTGTTTCTGGCTGACCTTGAAAAGATCTACAATGTGAGATTGGGTCACGAAACCATAATTATTTCGTGCAAACTTCTCCTTCTCCCTTCAGGGCATCCTATCATAGCTGTCTCCTTTGCCCTTTCCTTTCTATATTATAAACATGGATATCCAAACACGTGAATCCAATCTACGTAACCTGATACCAGAAAGAACCCCATTTAGTTACATGTTTCATGCACCGTGCCCTACTCTCATAAACATCGTCTTCATCGTAACTGTGTATACATTAATACATTCTTTCACGTTTCACATTCCTGTATAACTGTCATGTCTTATTATCATCTTGGTGTCTTTACTTTATGTTCACTGGTTCTTTTCTGTTGTCAATCAACGTGAAGACTTTACAAAACCATATGGAACTTTTCTCTTTTGACATTGCGATGATACAACTGTTTATATAATAACCAACAATATAAACCTTCATCTTATGTGCATGTTCACTTGTTTGTACCATTGTCGCCTAAAAGTTAAAAGCGCATTGATTCTGAAAAAAAAGAGATTATCCCTTGCAGTCAAATCAGAAAGGAGAACTCAAAGTAAGTAAATCGTAGCTAAAGAAAAAATAATTCAAAGCTCGTTACACTTGACATAATTCATGTTAGTCTGTGTGTGTGTGTGTGTGTGTGTGTGTGTGTGTGTGTGTGTGTGTGTGTGTGTACGTGTATGACGAGATGATCATCTAATTCATATGGAATCCGTTTCCAATGATATGAATTCAACTTGACATGATGTTGACGTGGACTTCCATCGCGGATGACTGGAATCAACATGGGACTCGCTGAAAAGGCGACACAAATGACTACGATCTCGACATGTGGTAGCTGATCAGATTAGGCACATGAAACACGGCCCTCGCGTTTTTCTCGCCTTCCAATCTAAAACAGTTATTGGCTGGAGAATAATGTTAAAGACATGAAAGAGAGACAGAGTAAGGCAGCTAGAACAAGATGTGTAGTCTGTTCGTTGCGCGGTTCGTGCGCAGTTCATACCGCCGAATTTCTCAGCGGTCTGTCCTCTTGCCATGATCGTCTGCATTAAGACCGCCTAGTCGGGCCACCCTGGCGCGATCTCCGTCGGCCCGAAATGATGTCTCTATTTGTCGCACTCTATCGTTTGCATGACGCTTCGAAGACCGAGGTTGATGTCGTGAACTCTGTAAGCTAGATGAAAAACCTCGTCTTGTCGCCGCTGCAACTCGCCAGAGAGACAAGGAGAAGGCAACTGGTTGCATGACTTAGGGGCCCACATCTGGCAAAACTGAAGTTCAGGGTAATAAAGATCGCTGTCTGGTGATACCCAGAATTGTTCTACGTGACATTGTTATACACAGGGAATACCCTCATACTGAGCTGTTCGTGTATTAAAGGGCAGCACTATACTTTGACACACTTTGGACAGAAATTGAGATACATGATAATCATTGTTTTGGAAATTAAAGACCCTCTTAAAGAAAGTCAGCTTGTCTTTGGCAAAGCATAGGTTACACTTAAGATCATCAGACACTTGACCCTTTTAGAGAATAAAAACAAAAGAAATTGCCATTCAAATTGGCATATACTATAAACTTTGTACGTGATTATACTTCTTTTTGTAGGGACACAAATTCAAGGATAATAGTTTGTGTCATTCGCAAAGATGAAAATCACACACTGTTTTCATGATTATGAATGAATGAAACCTCCTCTGACGTTGTGAAATCTCTTAGTGTCCGTGCTATACCAGAAAAGATTCATTCATATTTTTTTTAAGGAAAAAATAAGGCAGCTTATGTAAGACGAGGACACAAATATTAGACGACTGTTATCTTGAGTAATCCGCTAACAATATGGTAGAAAATTTATGAACTTTTCAATATTCTATAAAGACTCCTCTATTTTTGTCCTATTTTGGTTAAAACTTTCGCTATAAATCCGTTGCTGTGTTTCACTGGATAACGGAAACACCCTCAGGGTCTGCAATCTCTCAATATTCCTCTTTAGGAGTAAAGAAAGTAACTTGTTTGATCGGGTATATATTTCTTCAAAACTACTCTTATGAGTTAGAAATTTCTTTGCACCCTTCAGCTGACAAATACCGCGTAGAACTCACTTGACTCAAGGATGGATGTGGTGATGGTGTCGGCCATTGTGCACGGCTGATGGCAGGACCGGCGGAAAGGGGGGGGGGGGCACTTTTTTTTTGCACCATACAAAGGAATACATAAGGTGTCACCACTTTGGGCCCCAACTTCTTTTTTTTTTTTTTTTTTTTTTAAAAACCCCGGAACGTCCATGGATGGCATTGGCATGAAATCCCAACAACGGATCGTTGGTAAGCGGGCTTAGGTTGTCATAATTTATTTGACAATTATTGTACAGTGCATTATTTGTTTCAATTTCTATATGGTAATGACGCATTATGGAAAAGAAAGTAAAGAGAACAAAGTCATCTCTAATAATTTTCTAGTTACTTGATCGAAGGCGCCCTTTAAAAGATCAATAACTTAATGAGTCTCTGAATGATATGGCGGAGTGAGCATGCAGTGAGGTTGTAATGCAATTAAGAATGAGAATGTCAAACTTCTAGAGAGACCTTTTACATATAGGATGGATTGTAACGTTATGTTCCCACCAACACTGTCTTAACATAAACTGTATAGTGGATGTCACACAATTCACTCACGATAAAATAATGCGAAGTGTTTACCAAACAAGTCATTTAGTGCGAGACTGCAGGAATTATGTCAATTGCATGATATGATATGAAAGTTTATTGCTATTGACTTTCATTATATACTTGGAGAATAACAATCTCTCAACTCGATAGCAATGGATACACGTGGCGACGTAGCATTAGCTATTTCGTCACATACAACATAACTCTTATTAAACACGCAAAACAATTACCAGAATAATTCACATCAGGACAGTCTACTTTTCATCTAATACATGGCCACAAAGTGCATAGTGATTGTGCCATATGGCGTTGATATGAACTAGACGACATATATCATGACATTATAATCATGACGGCCGAATTACCGTATATAAAAGATAATTGTCTTGCAACATTATATTGGTGTATAAACAAAGCAAACTAATGTCGTGTCATCTAATTCTGACAAATCCATTTCTGAGAATTATTGAAAAGAGACTCAAATATAATACAGTACCGTGTAATTTTTTTTTTTAAAGTCACAACCTTAAATACTGTTTTGTGATGTAAAGTTGCAATGGGATAATAACGTACTAGCATAATTATACATAATGTTTAATTTCATAAGAAAACACATTCGTGCAACTGAATAAGAACGAACATAACCCCCTCTCTCTCTCTCTTTGCCGATTGTAGTGACGAATAAGTATCAATTAAAAATTGTTATATGGACACCATCCGGAATCATAGCATGATGCTCGTTAAGAAATGCAACGTTGTGACTTTAACTTGTGAACTTCAACATTAAAGGCATAATTTATCATTTGCAGAAGAAACAAAAACCCAGCATTAGTGCTGTAAAATAGTTCTAAAATGTGAGTTAGGGATAGAAACAACCATTGTAAAAATCTGAATCCGTAATCGATCTTAAGTATTGTTAAATAAACAAAAATGTGAATAATAGTTATAAGAAAACTGTTTCCAGATTAAACCGTCTACAGTCATGGTTTAATGAGAAGAATACTGATATCTCCTTATATATATTTTAGGCTTAATTGCAAAAATTTTACATGGTAGGATGTTTTGTGATACAACAGACCTAAATCTATGCATCAAATGTGATATCTTGAACATTTTTTAAATCACTGTTCCTAAATGTAAACAGTACCTTTAAGCTCTCTGGAAGACATAGAGGGAGAGAATGATTAATTATTACAAAGGGTTTCATAAACAAAACTTAAAGATATGTGAACATTACACAAAAAAGATATACAATGTACTTGCGAAATATCAAATGACAGTTTTGAGGAGTCATTAGTTAATCAACACAGTATACATATAACAATTTTTACAACTCGGCTTCGTCGTCACACTGTCAGCATTGTTTTCAGCACAATGAACTTGTGGTTAAGATTTCACGTTAGCCAAGTTAAAGGGATGATATAGTTTTGGTTGAGACCTAATTTCAGGTTTCTAACATTTTTTTTTGTGAGATAATGAGAAATCTCTTAATGAAAGAGCATGTAATTCTATGAGGAATTCGACGTTTATTAGATGAAAATTGGTTTTGAAATGGCCGAGATATCCAAAAAAGAGCGATTCTAATAAAGTGTGGGACCCACACTTTATTACTATCGCTTTGTTTTACTTTGTTTTTGGATGTTTCAGTCATTCCAAACCCGATTTTCATCAAATAAGCTTTGAATTCCTCTTAAAATGGTATGTTCTGTACTATATCATAAGTGTTTTCTTGGTATCTCGCAAAAAGTTAAAAGCCCAATTCTCATCTCCACCAATACTGTACCATCCCTTTAAGAATACTATCGAACCTCATTTTTACCCTGGTCAAGGAATATAGAATATTCTTCACCAATTCAGTTAAAAGACTGGACTTGAACTCAGAATTTCAGTACCATTAATTATTCAAGATAATCTATGGCATATGAAAAGGTCATTAGATAAACGTACACAATTATATCGAATAATGATTGACTACTAATGGACTCGTTTCTTTTGATAGTATGTTTCTCAATTTTCTCTCTTTGATTTGTGACTAGGACGTCCTCTAGGACGTCCCAATTTACTTGCAGCAAATGTTCCCAGCATTCTCGGCTTTGTTCACCAAACAGATGTTGAGCAGATGGTAGATTTGTTAATAAGCTTGGCATAACTTAACAAGAGCACACGAAGAGCGTCTATTTGTATTGACGTGACAATGGTTCGAATGGACTAACAAGGATTGTGCATTAGCACAATCTATGGTCTTAGATAACTCATGTATAAATAAATGACGTGCTGACATAACATTATAAACTGAGCGGTTGACAGGGGATTTACATTGGTATATGATTCAGGCCTCTATATGGGGGGGGGGGGGGGGTTAAATCACCTGTTTTTCTCCAATCTCCTTCCTTGACTATTTTACAATATCAGTCATAGTTTCATTGGGTAAATTTATTAGGCGAATTTGAAGCGAGCTATGAGGCTACGCTAAGTAAAACGTGGAAAGAAATTACGCCTAGATTAGTTGAACACTTCGAGACAAGTCAAATGGGTCAGAAATAACTGAACCAATGAGCGGATAATCTGCTTAATTGCTCCGTATGGCATAGATCACAAACGCTGGCCTGGGATAACCAAAGCAGAGTTGCTTTACACTTGGGCGAGTTGTAAAAGCCGTATAATTAAATGCTGGTCTGCAACATTATAGTAACACATACAATGTCGTAAATTTGTTGACATATTCTAAATGGGAAAGGGACAAGTTTGTCCACAATACTTTTGCTCAATTTGGTGTTATTAACATCGTCCTTTGCGGTGGCTACACACAGCTACATATGCACTGAACAGTAATGACGTATGGCACCTTCAGCCATTTGCACTGTCTGTTTCTCGACGATCCTCCTGCCGCCTTTGTCTGCAACTCCTCGTTACTCACCGTCGATGTCTGACGACCACGGCAATGCCATCGAAGCATTCTGATGTTGGTGTTATCTCCTGGCACACACGTCATACCATCCGGCCACGAACACGGTTTCTTCGGGCAGGACCCGTGCTTCACCCACGGCGGCCAGTAGAGAGGCCCGACGTACACCCAGCGGTGGTGCACGGGGCAGCTCGCTTTCGACATCAACCAGGATTCCAACGACGTCACCTCCTGACTGGACAAATTTAACATCGTGGAGTCCCTGGAGAGGTTTAATGAGTTCAGCTGCCGTCGCAGCCAGGTGTTCCGCTGACCGGACGAGTCGGCGACCTCATTTGCGATCTCAGACGTCGGTTCGTTGATCGACATCCATCGCTCGTTGAGAGCATTGCCCAGCTTTCGTCGCAGCTTGCTCTCCAGCAGGTCACGTGTTTGTGGTCGGGTGTAGTCCCGCGGATCCTCCAGCAAGGGAAGGGGTTGGACGCGATCGCTCGGCTTGAGAACAGGGCGGGGTCTCGTGAGGAGCACCGTGCTACTTCTTGTGGTTGACCTCGAACTCTCCACAATGACCAGCAGCAAGACCGACATCACGGCTCTCATCCACATGTTCGATAGTCCGACAATAGCCTCACGAGAGAAATTCGGGAATACATTCAGTCGAGCGACCGGCATTTAGGAAAAATTTCCTGCTACTTTGGCAATGTATGAATGAGAAGGAGAATAATGTGGCAATGATATATATCGTGGCTGAAGGGATCAGGAGACTTGGAGGGCGAACATTTCTTCCTGACATTTCTTCGCTTGACATTGTGAGTGTACATACGGGATGTTTCATCGTCTAAAAATGCAGCACTCTTGTTTTCGACAACCAAACATCCCCGCCACAATTGGTCTGTCTAAATTTATCGCTGGTTGAGCAAAGCATCTACGTATTGGTGGAAAGGTGACGCACGACACCCGGCGAGTAGCCTAATCAGCGACCGCCAATGAACCTCGACCATAACAGTTTAATCATCGGCGGTCGCGAGCTAAGAGTGCCAAGAGGAAGAGACTGTCGAAACGCACGTCAAAATTGAAAGAATAACAACAAGTGACATTGTTTGACAATTCATATCAAGTCTAACACTGATTAGACCGCTAAGTATGCTCATGTCACAAATTCCTCCAGATGTTTATGATGTCATTGCAGGACACCTGACACAAAAATGTGATTAAAGGGATGGTAAAGTATTCGCTGAAGTGAGAGTTCAGCATTAACTTTTGCGAGATACTTACATGAAACATTACAAAACATACAATTTTAAGAGTAATTCAAATTTTTTTTTTGATGAAAATCGGTTTTGAAATGACTGAGATATCAGAAAACAAAGTAGGCCTACCACAAAGTGATTCTAATAAAAGTTGGGCCGCACCTTTTATTAGTATCCCTTGTTTTGGACATCTCAGCCATTTCAAAACCAATTTTCATCAAATAAACGTTGAATTCCTCTTGGAATTACATGCTCTTTCTTATTTCGTAAGAGGTTTCTCATTATCTCACCAAAAAGTTAGAAACCTGAAGCCAGGTTACAAGCAAAACTATGCCATCCCTTTAAATGTTAATGCAATATAGCACATGACATTGATCGCTGAATATATCAATACTGACAGAAACATTTTGAAGCCACAAGAATGTACGCAAACGCACATTTAATAAAAAACACGAAAACTAGACAAAGGTCTGGATAAAAAGTTATCAATGTTCAGCAACAATACCCCCAAAACATTATTACTAACAAATAAACACCGTCACATGATAGAACACGCATATACAATTGAAATGACAAAGAAGTTTAACCTTTCATTCTACTCTTTACTGTAAAAAAAAAAATGATATCAGTTGATATGTCATTTGTTGATTCCATTATAACAGCTGCGGCTAAAATTTAATATTTAAGCCCTCTTTTTTTTCCCCTTACCATTCACTGTAAAACTATTATTTGTTATGCTTTGGTATGACATTTGTTAATTCAATTATGACAGCCGCGGCTAAATATTGAAGTGACCAATATTATTTCACTGCTATTTGATTTTAATGTTTGCGCGGCTTAAATAGTGTTCTTATTCAGACAACTTGCAATGATTTCTTCACATTAACTTCATTGAACAATCATTGTCCTCTGAATAATATCATGTTGGTCAGTCACACCCCTTTGGAGTGGATGGTCAATGATCTCTCGAATACTCGATGAAGAGCGACAACCGGCTCAACAGCGAGAAGATCAAACTCCACGCCTCTAGAAATTTTCAGAAAATATAGCGAGCTGTCGATGCTCTCGACTAATGTAGTGCCTTCTCTATGTTTTGCTGCAAGAGGGCGGGCTCGTGCTGAGAAAGGCTCGAAGGATCCATAAGTGACAATCAAGGTAAAATCGTTCTTAGAAGAATTTGGATGACCCCTTCCCGTACTCTTATCTTCTCTCTTTTGTTTTCCTTGTTGCAGAACTTTTTCTTTGTTGTAATTGATTAAATTCTCCTCATTGTGATTCACCAGCTTCGTTCCTTCTTTACCTCTTCCTTCTTGTCGTCCCTTTAAGCTTTCTTTCTCCTTCTCCTTTTTCTTCTGCTTCTATACCTTTTCTCCTGCTTCTTCTATTCCTCCTCCTATTCCTCCTCCTCCTCCTTCTCCTCCTCCTCCTCCTCCTTCTTCTTCCCCTTCTTCTTCTCCTTCTTCTACTTCTTCTTCCCCTTCTTCTTCTCCTTCTTCTACTTCTTCTTCTTCCTCTCCTTGAACTCGGACTAAATTTTGATATTTACTGATACCAAGTGCCAGCTGAGAATTGGAGTGTAGGTGATAATGGAAGGCATGCATAGGAGAGTTTCTACCTTGAAGGCAGCAATTCCTACAGTTTCTTCCTGGCGGGAATCCTTATACAACCCTGTAACCGTAGACCGTCTTTAACCAGATACCCGCGGTGGCGCAGGCCGTCAGTACACATAGGCATCGGAGGTGAAGATTCATGCGTACAATACAATATTAGTGTAATGCCAGTCAGGGAAGGCGTGGCTGGGAACAGCGGTTAATTTTCATCTCGCCGCTGTCATTTACGTTCTCCTTTGAAACAGTGACAAAGTTGCTCGTATGTCTCAAACAAGAGAAGGTTTATGCTATGGAGTGGTGGTGTTTTCATCTAACAACTGGTAGTGGGGGGGGGGGTGGAAATACCGAGAGCGAAATAATATTACCCTTGCGCGGGGAAATATATATGCGCCCGAAGATACCTGAGTATATGCAAAGCCGTATAAGCAGGATTTACTTTTCTCCTTGGAGAGGAGGAGGTGGAGGAGGGAGGAGGAGGTGGTGGCGGTGGCGGTGGTGGTGGTGTTAGTGGTGGTGGTGGTGGTGGTGGTGGAGTGGTGGTGGTGAAAGTGGTGGTGGTGGAGGTGGTGGTGGTGGTGTGGTGTGGTGTTATGTGGTGGTGGTGGTGTTAGTGGTGGTGGTGGTGGTGTTGGAGGTGATGGTGTTGGAGGTGATGGTGTGGTGTTAGTGGTGGTGGTGGAGGTGGTGGTGGTGTTGGAGGTGGTGGTGGTGGAGGTGGTGGTGTTAGTGGTGGTGGTGGTGGTGTTAGTGGTGGTGGTGGTGGTGTTAGTGGTGGTGGTGGTGGTGTTGGTGTGTGTGTGTGTGTGGGGGGGGGGGACAGGCAAGCTTGGGAGCGCGGGGGTATCTCCAGTCATCTACCTGCCATACGTGGAAAATTTTGCATTTTTGGAAGTGAAATTCAACGATCTGACAGTTTTATGGGGCATTTTGACAATTTTTAGCCTAAAAAGTAAGAAAAATGCTTATTCAGGGGGAGTTTGAATGGCGAATATGAAATCATTATATCTATCACCTCTTGATCTGCCTGTGCGTCTTCACTGTACACTGATTCTATGGAGCTGGACCGAAGGGAGTAGAGTGCACATGGGAGGGGCCGGGGGGGGGGGGGGGGGGCTGGGTATCCCTTCCAATATGAATTAGCTTCAGCGTTTTTCAAACTGAAATTGAACAATGTGGTGCATGCTTTTGGTGGAATATTTAGAAAATTGTCAATCTAAAAATGATTTATTTCCATCACATTTATCTTTTGAACAAGTTCGCAGATATAAAATGCATCAAAAGTTGCAACAACAACAAAAACCAGAATGTTAAGGTTTGAGAATCGGGGTGGGGAGGGGGAATGATGCTGAGACTGTAAACATGATATTCATTCGTACTTGCGCAGATACTAGACTTACCATTGGACACGACACGTTACAGAAACGTGAAATCATAATAAGTCGAATCCATGTCGATAGTAGATTGATTATAGGGCGGTGAGTTGGCTCAGTCGGTAGCGCGTCTGCCTCACCATCACGCGGCCCGGGTTCGAACCTGAGTCTGGACTGAGCAACGTTGAGTGTTAGCATACCGTCCCCTCTAGCAAGAGGCAAAACACTCTGTCCCTCGGATAGGACATAATATGGAGGTCCCGTGTATGAGAGAGGAACAACTCATGCACGTAAAAGATCCCGCTTCATTCATTCATCGCAAAGAGCAGGGTGTTTAACCCGGTGAAGTGGTCCCACCTCACATCCAACTGGACCCCATGGAAGACCAGCTTAATGTAGCTGAATATGGGCTATCCAGCCATCTTCTCAGATGGAAATAAACAAACAAATAAAAAATATCAAAAAGTGCGGCCAATTCTTAAATCTGCACGTTTTGAGATTCGAGTGTACATAATTTTATATCCAACCGTCGGTTGCAAAATGTACTATGAATGGTTGTAAAACTGTGAAGGATATGTTAAGGATCTTGATTCCTATTATGTGATTTGTTTGCCTTGTTATTTTTCTTCTCATTGCAGTCATTACACTATCACCTCTACAACTGTGCATTATATCCTCATCATTCCTTTCTGTTAAGGGACTAACCCGTCCTCTTGACTACATTTCATCATGGTTACTTTTACTGTTTACTTGTACAGTCCATGGTATACGCAATATCATCCTCTATAACTATCATACTGGTCCGTTCAAAGTTATGAGCTGTGCAATGTCGGTTAACCCGATACATACTAAGTACACCAGTAAACTTTCATGGTGTTACAGTGCTTCAGCTATACGAAGTATAATGAAATCTCCGCTCCTGCTAGTGTGGTATCATCAACTGTTAAAGGGACTGTACAGTACTGGTTGAGGTGAGGATTCAGGTTTATAACATTTGTTTATTGGTGATATAATGAGAATTATCTAATGAAATATGAAAGAGCATGTAATTTCAAGAAGGATTCAACGTTTGTTTGATGTAAATTGGCCTTGAAATGGCTGAGATATCAAAAAAAAGCGATCCTGATAAAATTGACAGGCCACGACTTTTATTTCAAGACCGATTTTCATCAAATAAACTTTTGATTCCCCTTAGAATTGTATGCTCTTTAACATTTCATAGGATGGTTTCTAAGTATCTCGCGAAACGTTACAAGCTGAATCCTCACCTCAGCAAGTACAGTCTCTTTAATTGTTTCACTTTGATTTTAGGCGCCCTATAATCAGTGCATCAAGTAGCTCCCTGCGTCGTTTCAGGCAACTTTTTAAAACTTGGAACAGCAACGGACAATTTCAAAGTGGGGTAGCTTTAATTGTGTGCTTATAAGTGCAACACATTATGTTTTTAAGCTTACTGATAATATCCCCTTAAATTAGGTTCTATTCTCAAATAGGAACGTCTAGAGCTCAGTGTAAACAGAACATGTATAATTGGCCCTGCATTCTATCTCGCGCCGGATGTGAAACGAAGCACATCAAAAACATTACCCTGCTACCCTTTTTAGCAAAATGTGGTGTGATTGTGCCTAAACTTAGCACCATGAAGCTGTATTCTTAGTCTACCAAGAGTATGAATTTGATGGACTTTGAAACTCGCAACGATTTCCACATCACTGAATAGATGAACAACGAGACCGGAATCTATTGTCTGTAGATGTAGACCGACCTTCTGTGAAGAGTGCGCCTGTAATTATTCGTGCATGTCACTCCAACGCTTTGTAAACAGACCGAATTATTTTTGGTTAAAATTTCAATCAAAACGGCAAACCTATACATAGGATGAACTGTTTTTGTCTTGGTTACGTATACTTCTGGATCCTTTAAAACCAAATCAAATCAACATTCGACTTTCGACTGTTTTTTTTATTTTTCATTCATGCTGGACTCCTCAGACTTTCTCTCCCCTCACAATGAGTCGAGAAACCCAGCTTCAAACAACGACCCCAACACACATCCTGTCTGCAGCCGGATTCTATCGGGGACCACATGGGGTGCTGGTCGGTTGGAGTCGGCGCCGACACCGTCCCGTTGTGCCCCTCTTGTCGAGATCTCCCTTTCTTGTTCTCCTCTTATACGGAACATAACCCCTCACCCCCCCCCCCCCTCTCTCTCTCTCTCTCTCTCCCTCTCTCTCATCTATGTCTTCATAGCACTATCTACGTTCCTCGTTTCCTCATCCTCCTTCTCATGTTGCTTTTATTTTTGTTTCTTCGATTCTCCAGCTAAACCTTGGTCACCATGTCTAACCATCTGCGCCAAATTATTTTCATCCTCTTCCCGATGTTGTCAAAACCATTTTCAAAGGCAGACCAATTCCCGATTCCCTTCTCCTCGTCTATTACTATAAATGCCAGAAATGTTACACATTCTCTTTCGCAATTTACCGTATTCCGATTATTATACCCATTTCCCAGAGCTATTTTGGTTGTACTCTGTTTCAAAAACGACTGGGTTATTGTGGAAAAGCTATTGAGGAGGAGTTATTGTCGAAGAGTTATTGTGGTGGGTTGTGGTGCGGATATTGTGGTGGGGAGTTTTCATCGTAACCGACAGATTTACTCAGAATCAAATGAATGAATTCACACCATAAGAATTAGCCAAGCTGATCATGAAACTACTTTAAGCGTTTTTGAAAATAAGTGCTGGTGTGTCGCGCATTGTCAATTCACATAATGAGGACATGTATGCATTACAGACATAGAATTTTAACAAGAGGGAGTGCGCACATCGTAGATCTTTGAAAAAAAAAACACACAATTGTGTATGTTCATAACGCATGATAACGAGCTACACCATTAAGTACGTCCTGTTGGAGTAGGGAAGTAATGGCTGTGGACATATGGATCTTGTTTCGAAACTATAATCTTAAATCAATAATCTCTCATAGTGTAGGTCTTTATTAATCAAATTCTATAAATCATGATCAGATTGTGGCAGTCTTTTGACAAAATACAACTCTTCATATCAAAAGTGAGTGATGAAGTGGTTCGGTTTAGGATTTATGTCGAAGTATTTCTTTAAAATACAAATCAAAGAACAATTTTGTTTTCCATCATATCGGTGGAAACTTGAATTCGGTGAAAAATTTGTGATAGAACGATACTCCCTTTTGAGTGATAAACCTATTAGCTCTGCCCCAAAATTCCCATCGTAAATCATCCTGTAGAATGCGTTGAACATTGCAATGGTTTGTGGCATATGTGAGCTGAAAGTAATGATACACTCATTGATATATCAGTGATCAAATGAGAGTAATCTTTGAATCTCTTTCCATCTTCTGTAACCCTTTCTGCTCCAATGAGTAAAATGTGGACAGCTCTCACACACAGACCAATGAGCAGGTAATATACTTTGGCAGTCAGAGGGTTAATGGTCCTCCTGCCATGCGAAGGAGAAAAATCTTCTAATCAGACAGGCGCACTGAACTGAATGCCTTGATACATAATGAGATAATCCCTTTTGCACCTCCCAAGAAGCTGTACTGGGGTGAACTACACAATTGCCATGGTCATGGGGAGGTGCCACGATGATGATCTCTATTAATTGCGATAAAAGATTTTCCGCTGTTGGAGGAAAATATGAACATGATCTTTCTTTAGAGAATAAGAGATCCAGTAGAAGACTACAGAGTTGTAATAGTGAGGAGAGCAGCCTCTCTGAATTTTGTCGCATGTACGACCTCACATTGCCCATGGGAAGAATGCCGCAGAATTTCCGCCAATGGCCACTGATGGCGTTGTCATTATCAGTTGGAATTAATCCATTCTAGTTTTGAATCTGCAAGACATTGTGCCAAGTGAATCAGACTAATCAGGGCGAGTAATTGGTAATTCACTAAATGGTGGACTGCACTCCAACCGGAAGAAGAAGAAAAAATGCTTGGCGTCTATAACCACCCCTGACCCTTAATCGTAAAAACATAAAAAATACAAATAAGTATATATATATATATATATATATATATATATATATATATATATATAAATATAAAGAGATATAAATATTATATAAATATATATATATATATATATATATATATATATAATATTTATGTCTCTTTTTGTACTTTGTATGACAAAGATATATTCTCATGTGTGTCAACCACCCTCTGTCTATTTATCATGGACATATCGCACCAAGTATGTATGCCCATGATTTTCTTTTCCTCTGGTTTTACACTAAACACTTTGAAAATTTGAGTGCGATGGGAATTTACGGCCCTCACATCGAAAGAGAGCGGGAGGGAGGGGGGGGGGCATCCTCCCCATCTTTGCCTGTGATGTTAAAGGTACTATTTACCATTTGCAGATGAAACAAGAACCCAGCTTTAATGCTTCGAAATAGTTCAAAAATGTGAATTAGAGCTAGAAAGAACCAATGTAAAAACGTTAATCAGTATGATCAATGTCAAGTAAAGTTAAATACACAAAATGTGAACAATATTTAGTTTCTAGGATAAACCGTCTACTGTATTGTTTATTGAAAAAAATAGTGATATCTCATTATATTTAAGGCTTTATTGCGAACTTTTGTAATGGTATAGGATGTTTTGTGAGACAACTGACCTTGATGCATCAAATGTGATAACTTGAGCATTTTTTTTAGATAGCTGCTCCCAATGGTAAACAGTACCTCATAAAATTTTGTAACAATTCACCAATCAGCCAAAGTGGATGAGTTTCATGATTCAAAAGTATGTGCATGTTTTATCCTGACCACCAAGCTAACAGCTGTTAGCTTGGTGGGCGCTGAGGCACAGTGGATAAGACTCCCATACAAAACTCCCAATCGGAGGACCCAAGTTCGATTTCCGCCTAGTGCTTACGTCCTTGGACAAAATGTTTTAACCCACCATGTCCCTCTCGACCCACGTGTATAAATGGGTACCTGGCAACGCTCGGGTAATAATAATGTCAGGGTCCTCTGGTAGAGCAGTAGCAACACTGAAGAGGCTATACCTGGATAGATAAAACTGTATACTAACTGTCACTCCTGAAGTTCGTTTGTCTAATTATGGGTAACTTTTGTTACGAAAATAATATGCATAATGTATGACGAAATTATGAAGGAGATATATCAAGTTAAATCAATATAGGTCGCTGTAATAATGCTTAGGGAGAGTTAACCTCTAAGACAATGGTAGTAAATACTTCTAAGCGGAGTAAGGAAATCAGTTTTAACCAGAGACGGCTCAGACGTTTTTTTTTTCTTTTCGCGAGGAAGTCGGCAATGCTGACTATCCTGACTCCCGACCAGCCGATCAATCTTAAATAGTTAATCGATAGCCAAGCCTAGGGGGCTATATGCAATCCTTATTGGGCTTTACTGCCTTGGTAGGGTACAAAAGAATTGTTTCATTTGCATCGATAAGCCGATATCAGGACTATTTAGAAGTGGTATTAAACGGGCAAATCCTATTGGTCCGTATAGTATCAGGGGAATAACATTCAGACCGGCACCAACAAAAACGATATCGAATGCTCCTTGGTGAGTCGTTGGATACTGGGACGGTGTGATACAGCGTAACCGAAAACAGATCATGCCGCAGGCAGGCTGGCTTTTTGTGTATGTTCTATCGAATAAAAGATAACGAAAATAACCTTTATCATGTAAGCCAAGATAATACAAAACAACAACAACAAAATGGTTCTATATGAACGGAGAGAGAGAGAGAGAGAGAGAGAGAGAGGGAGAGGTAGCGGGGAGAAAACCCGAAAGTGGAGCGAAGGTGACGAAAATATACGGCTGAACCTATAAGGTCATGGGAAAATAGACTTAAGCAAACATTATGTGCCAGCCCATTTTCTAATCTCGCTCATATCGCTTCATTTCATTTTACACAGCAGACAGAACATCAGCCACAAAAAGGAAGAAAAAATGAAAAAAAAAATGAAGGCGTGTCAGCGAAGTACTGAAAAAAAAAAATCACATTTTCATACATTTGAAAAGCCTTTTCTATATGCCGCCTGATGTGAACATTATCTGAATTAACTTTGTAAAGTGTGCAATGCGCGTGAAAAGTGATCTACAAAGAACTCAGAGGAAGTAACGAGACACCGCAACCAAAACGGCGCACGGAGCAGACGACAGTATTTTGATGTGCACAGTTTGCCGGTCATGATTTATGAAATCTAGTCCACCTTTTGCTGATAATATCGAGTGTATTTTCCTTAAATCTTGCACAGAGGTCATAAGATACAGTGAGATACATCGTAACAGAAAGGGAAAATGAGATTGAGAGAGAGAGAGAGAGATGGAGGGGGGGGGGAAATAATGTGATGTTTCAGTCGATTGATTATTTATCTGCGCCGCTTTCAATGGAGTAGGCCTACTGGCCAATAAAGCTGCGGCGAGCAAATCGACCAGGTAGGGTCTGGTCCGTTCTGGTCCAGGACTTTATTGTGGTCTTGGTCATCTTCCATTCATCGCGCCGCGTGGTTCGGACCCACTCGACGTTCGATCCGATCGATATGGTTCTCATGGTATCGCTATAGTCTGTTAGCAGGTTGACAATAGTCAATGCCTCTACAAGGACGTTTGATCAAGCTCTGTACCGAGTGTCGCTTAGCACACGGGGAACTGCAGGGGGCACGACGACATCCAGTCGGACATTTTATCAACGACAGTCACAACTACTAAATCTGACATTGTTTAAGACTAATCGGATGATTTGTGGATTGAGGAGAAGGATTCTCTCACAACGACTTTGCTGAACTGTGCAAACAGTAAAAGGGTCTCTATTGCGATGCTGCTATATTTCTGTGCTTTTACATGGAGTTACATGGTGCATTGTTCGCCTGCTACTGTGTCGTCGTGAATTCCTTTTCCTCTCCCTGTTGGTAAATACAAGGATTGTGTGGACTACAGGGATTGCACGGAATGCCATATATTTTTGAGATACTACTACAATCATCTAAAAGTTTGATTCATTCATCGTAATATCTGTTGCTGGTGATCTAATTCAGGGACTTCTTCATCATCAGACTGTACATGGCTACGACTGCGTGTTAAAGAACTTATGAAAGATTCATCACGTGCGTTAGCACATCTCACAACACCACGGTAAATTTAACAACCCCGGAGCGAGTGCGGAGGTATGTCATTGAATGATATAATATCGTTCGATTTGGAGCAAAGGGGTGTAAGATCACAATAAATGGGAATAGACTATTTGGGAGAAATGCAGAACATTATGGATCACGTATGGAAGCAAAAATCGCATGCGACTGTATGCAAAACAACGGAGATAAGCAAATACTATACGCCGCTTTGAATTGTTACCATAGCGACTGGTTCCTGCCTGTCATATTTTGGGACTCACAAACAGATTGAGAAATTGTATTACGCCCGAACAAATAATAAGTGCATTGTGTAGATGTAAACAGCGACGCGTTCGGTGCATTGTTTGTAATGTCCCCTGTCGACACAATGGCGAGTTATGCCATTCGCAGCTGAACATTGCCTGCGGGGGTTCAAGTGCGGAGCGAATCAAGCACAACGAGAAGAATCGCAATATCAAGAGATATTCTCCGATTCCAATCGACGCTCAACCTCGCCTGAGCGACCTGAGCAAACAGACATCCGTGTTACGCGCCCTGTTACGTTTCCGGTACGTAATTCCTCGGACATGATGGATTTCGACGACTACGACTATTACATGATGGGGCCTATCCCATCGGAACTCGAGCTGCATCAGAAGGCCAGGTCGCTTGGCCTGCTCGCACCCGCCATCGCCACATCGGCGCGGAATTCAAGAAATGCCAAAGACACCTACTCTTCCCGATTGATCAAACCCGACAGAATGGCTTCTGGTCCACAGATGAGAGTGGACCACGGTGTCGACTCCTTCCCGACAGAAGCTATGTATTTGAACCCCAAACCGATATCGCTGCCAAGGATCCCGGTCATCAAACATTCTTTCCAGGGCAGCATACCCACTGTGATGCGTGCAGATATGACGGACTCAACCCACCTCCCTGAATGCATCACTGCCCTGTCTCCTCGAACAAAATCCTCATGGGTCGACATCAGCAAACTCGAGAAGAGACTCATGCCGCCGTCGAAACCTTCGCCGAACTCGCAAACGTCCCCCATGACGAACACCAGCAAATTTGGTTCAAAGAAAGACGGACATAATCGCGGCATCCGTATCATTGTGTCACCTAACTCGAGAGCCTACATGCAAGCACGACCCAAGGACTACTACGGGACAAGGTATCCACTTGTCATGCTCGATGGACAGAAACCGAAAGTAGGAGGGTCGCAGAATTTTCCTTCGACTAGGAGACCGACCCTGAACAAGACACGCAGCCTTCCCGCCATTGCTGGCTGGAGTTCCGAGACCTCGCCGAACCGAACACGGAGTGACGCGATCGCCGTTGAGCAAGTTATAGAGATGAGCACATCCAGCTTAAGACCAATGAACCTTAATGTTGCTGGTTGGTTCCAGGAACTCAGATGCAGGCCTAAAAAACTGCACACAAAGTCGATGGAAGATGGCAGAACACATGCTCTTAGTAATACAACCACCGTGGCAAAATGAAGACCTAAGTAACCTATACTGGAGATTGCAATATGTTCAAACATCATGTAGTATCAATCGCAATCTCATTTCTTGATGCGTCTCCGGATCAGGGTATCAACCATGGTGTTACTCACTGGTGCCCGTTATCATTAAGTCCTATCAATTTCTATACATACTGCAGTATTCTCCATAAATGATATATGATATTTTCCGAATGGAGTATCATCGATTGAAAAGTTACATAGCATTTTATTTCGCGCCACCACATTATTCATTAGTATGATGTTTCTATTTGAAGAAACACACACCGGTGGTTACTTGTAGGACATGTCCATAAAGTCTTCATTTTATTCGATGCTTGCCAAACGGAGACATAGGTCAAATGTTTGTGTATGTGAGAAGAGAGAAAATGCCTTTTTAAGCCAGTACAGGGTAAGGAATAGTCATCAAACCATGCAAATGATCATTGCTCAAATAACTTAAAGGGATTGTATAGTATAAGTTAAGGTGATGATTCAGTCTTTAACTTTTTTGCAATTTATTTAGAAACCACTTTTTAAAATGTTACAGAGCATGTAATTCTATAAGAGGAATTCAAAATTTAGTTGCTAAAAATCAATTTTGAAATGGCTGAGATATCCTAACACAAAGCAAAACAAAATGATCCTAATGAAAGGTGGGTCCCACCTTTTATTAAGATAGCTTTGTTTTTGATATCTCAGCCATTTCAAAAAACATTTTTCAAAATCAAAATCAAACTTTAAATTCCTCTTAGAATATGTTCTTCCATATTTAATAAGAGGTTTCTCATTATCTAAAAAAAAAAAAACTAATCAAAACCGTTGGACACCTAAAGCCCCATCTGAACCGAAACTGTACCATCCCTTTAAATCTTGAGCTATTGTGTGATTATCATATTAAACTATCTCTAATCAGTCAAATATAAAGGGAATTTCTCCAGTTTGAATATCGATGAATGATACATAACCAAATTGATAGTGAAATGATTTCCCATTCATTTCAATTTTTAAATTGGACATCATCTAAGGCAATACTCAAACTGTGAGCCATTTGCTATAATATTTGTCCCGGAATAACAAATTGTGATGTTCATTTGCAGCCAAACTTTTCACACAATTTTTCAAGTTAATCCCTGAATTGATGAAAAATCCAGGGTCTGAATTTTCAATACAAGTCATATTGTATTATAACCACATTTTTCACGGATATGCCTGTATCACCGCGTATCGAGTATTTTAGACGTCATGTTTCGATGTTGTGAGATATATACATGACTAAAATTACTAATCATAATGATGTTCATAAGAGATATCTGAGAATTAAAGGATTGTCAAGTTGACAAAATATCACGCAATAT
Organism: Diadema antillarum; assembly: GCF_040938485.1. Lineage (NCBI taxonomy): Eukaryota > Metazoa > Echinodermata > Echinoidea > Diadematoida > Diadematidae > Diadema > Diadema antillarum. The sequence continues at coordinate 491,657 of NW_027271913.1, forward strand.
CATGTTCCACTAAAATTAAATCTGTGCTAAAGAAAAGATGGCTATGAAACCACCATTTTCCTCGCCCTGTTTTGATTCGAGACATTATCATTCTATATTCTAAAAAATAACATTCATGGAATGCTACTTTTGTCCGCACCCTTTCTGTTCACCTTTTTTTTTTTTGATTGTGTTAGACCTAGTTGCATTGTCGTGAAAACACTGCTGAAAGCAAAGTTTGTTTTTAAACTGTCTCATCTTGATTAACAATTCTGTCCAAAATATGTGTGCATTCCCTTACAAAAAATAACCATGAAATTTAAGGTATTACCATGGTAAAACCTCAATTACCATAGTAAAACCATGGTATCGATGGTATTACTACGAGTACCACAGAAAAAACATGGTGATGCATGGTGATACCACAGAAAAACCATGGTAAAACCTCAATTGCCATAGTACAACGATGGTATCGATGGTATTACTATGAGTACCACAGAAAAACCATGGTGATGCATGGTGATACCACAGAAAAACCATGGTAAACTATCATTACCATGACACAACCATGGTACTGATACGTATACCATAGAATAACCGTGAAGTCTATGGTATTTCCATGGTCTTACCATAGGCGCCACAAAATAACCATAGTAATAGTATGTTATAATTTTTATACCATAGCACTACCATGGTATTACTACCAGTACCATGGAAAAACCATGCCATCTACTGCATTTGCCTGGTATAACTATACAGGTACAATAAAATAACTATGGTGATGCCGGGTTATGGCCATCATACCATGGCGTCACCACGGTATTACCACTTGTACCATAAAATAACCATGGTATATAGGGCATTTCCTCAGTATTGCTGCACTAATTAACCATGGATATACCATGTAATAACCATCATACCATAGCACGGTTATGGCACTACTAGGCCTACTTGTACCATAGAATAACCATGGAGATACCATATAACAACCATCATACCATGTACTACAACCACAGGGTCTTTAATCGTACCGCAGCATATATAATCATAGTCTTTATGTTATCTTCTGTATTTCTAAAGGTACACAAAAATACCCATGGTGATACCGTGGTTCAACAACAAAATATCAATTATGATATTCTTATAGCTGAAAGGGATTGTACAGTAGGTACTGGTTGAGATGAGGATTCAGATTTATAACTGTTTTTTTTCATTCAGATGATAAACCTCTTATGAAATATGAAAGAGCATGTACAGCTGTAATTTCAAGAAGGATTCAACGTTTTGAAGAAAATTCGTCTTGAAATGGCTGAGATTACCAATCCCTTCCCCCCCCCCCCAAATTAAAAAAATCAAAATGAAATTGACAGGCCCCATCTTTCACTAGGAGCTCTTTGTTTTAATTTGTTTTTAGATATCTCAGTCATTTCTCAGCCTGTTTTCATTAAATAAACGTTTGAGTCCTCTTCAGCTCTTTACCATTTCAAAGAGTGGTTTCTAAATATCTCACAAAACGTTACAAGGTGAATCCTCATCTCGTCCAGTATTGTATACTCCCTTTAAATGTCAAATAATGACAAAAAAGGTACATTCTCTACTGGTATCACAAGGAAAAAATGGTCCCATTATAGCTATCCGTTTGACCCAACTTGTTCAAATAGTTGCAAACTGGGAGTAGGCCGATACTCGTTCACATTACCATGGTGTGAATTACCATACAGTTAAAGATGAAAATTAATACCAACTCACACCATTCCAGCTGACACTAAATTGAATGAGCTGGCACACTCTGAAAAACACCAATCAATTCCAGCTGAATATATGGCCTGGCTCTAAATCATTGATTATGAAGTTTTATTTGTACCAACTGGAAAACATGCCGCTCAACTGGCAGATTCACTAGTTGACTCCACTTAGACAAGTTGACTCCAAACTAACATTTCATTCCAACTGACAGACTGAAACAAATGAAATAAACTGCGCAATTGTCTACCAATTAGAATTTATTGACATAACCTACAGATTCACCACTGGATTCCAATTGCAAGAAACGGAATAAAGTGTCATACTGAAATATCAACTACCCGATTCCTGTATAGATACAGCTGGACATAAACGGGCCCTTAATAATTGTATTGAAATTGACTATAAGACACAACTGGCAGATTTACCAGTTGATTCCACTTGAAAGTGATGGAATGGACTGGTACACTGAGAAAACAGCTGACTCCAGTTTGAACAAATGGATCAAACTGTGATGAGTGAGTTAATAATAACACACATAATAGTAGTAGCATAGTAGTACTGGTGATAATAATAATGATGATGATGATGATAATAATAATAATAATAATAATAATAATAATAATAATAATAATAAGGTCTTATCCAGGAGAGCCTCTCCACTGTTGCCACTGCTCTATACCACAGGGCCCTGCCATACCACTAACAGTTGAACTGTTCTAATGAAAATGACAGATTAAAAAAATTAGATCTATTGAGTGAACTGGAATATTAAAGCCTATTGGTTGATTCCAGTAGGAAGAGATAGACCAAAGTACGCCCTTTGACAAAGTGGGATCAACTGGACACAACAAGCAGATTTTTCAGTAGATGATCCACTTGAAAGAAATTGTGTGAAATGGCATACAACAACCAGTTGATTCCAGTAGAAACAATGAGTGCACATTCGAGTTCAACACCCACAAATCATACAGCCAACAAATCAAACAACCCATAAATTTGACGCCTAGCGAACAAGGCCCATATGACTGCAACACTATAAGGCCCATGACACTTTTACAATAACGTAAGCCCCATGATGCAATGTCGAGCTTGTGGGCCTTATGACTTGTGGGATGACCCCGAAAAATTGGACCAATTTGTTGCAGGTCGAATCGACTGGACACAACTGGCAGATTTACCAGTAAAAACTGGCATACTAAAACATCAACTCCATGATTCCAGCAGATTCAGCTTTTTTGAACCAGGCTCTTGTATACCTGTTGCAAATGACTTGACACAACTGATAGATTTATTCAACTTGAAAGCAATGCAGATTTAACCTACATATGCACTTTGATAAAGTTTAGGCCGTAACAGTTAGTAGAACCAAGCCGGGATAAATGGACCAAACTGGCATGACTGGGGAAGTTCATACCAGTTCATCAAATCTGGCAGTTTTACCAGTTGATTCCACTTTTTAAACGATTATAAACGTACCAATACATTACAGTCAAAACTATTGGACCATTATGAGTATACTTGCAACAAATGGAAAAATCAAAATATATATCAACTGATTCTTAAGGTAAACCCCTTAAACTCTAAGGGACGTGGCAGGAGAGGGAAGGGCGGAATCCACCCTCGACGTTTCGAGTCTGCGATGGAAGAGACCCTGTTATGAGACATTTTGACTTTTTTTCAAGTTCAACTTCAAATTCATTGTTGTTTTTTCCACAGCAAAATAATATATTTGGTGAACATAAATCTCGCTTTCTTCAATGAAAGTATAATGCATGTAATTTGTACAGAGAAAGCAATAATTGAAAACCTAAAGTAGGGGTACAATACAATGGTTGCTGAGGTAACAAAAGTGAAATAAATGAAATATGCATTGTATGAAAAAAGGAGGGACCCACTAAAAAGACAAAGCTTGTGAAGTGCGGTCCCTTCTCCGATTGAAAAAAAAATCGATGCAAAGATTGATTGAAAACAGCAACAAAGAAACTCTTGAAAAATCTGACTATTCTTTAGCGGAGCGGATCCAGGAATTCCGTAAATGGGGGGGGGGGGGGGGGAGGGATCTGTCATGGTGCCACTTCCGGAATTAAAGGGGGCACACACGCCCATTTTCATTTTGTTTTCTTGTTTATTTATTTTTATCTTATCAAAAATTAAAGAAGGGGCCCCCTGGAGCTATCACTGCTGTAACATTAATCACTGCGATTGATTGATCTTATGCTAATTATGGTATAAAAGTGGTCAATGAGAATCTCCAATAAGAACACAAAGGAAAAAATTAAAAAACAAAGAAATACATTTGAAACTCCAAAAGCAATCATATACATTACAAAAATGGCTTTTGGAAGTCCTTTAATGTGTGATGCATACAGTCTTTAAACATGTAAAAACAGACGATAGGGAAACAATTATTCATTTGTCTCGCGAAGAAGATCGTAGAAAGGTGTACGACGTTTCGCTCGCTACTGCTGAGCGTGCACGCACCAACGTGTCTTATTGTACCTGACGAAGCTCAGCAGTAGCGAGCGAAACGTCGTACACCTTTCTACGATCTTCTTCGCGAGACAAATGAATAATTGTTTCCCTATCGTCATAGTATTCACCGCGATGGTCAACATCTTCACATGTAAAAACAGACTTACAAATAATAAAGAAATAGACTCTTAATGCTTTTAATTGAGCTAAAATAAGATGTTGGGCCTAATTTGCACAAATAATTAATTGATGAATTAAAATTAGAAATTGACAATCAAAAAAAATTCTTAAGACATATAAGACATAATTTTGTAGATTACACTGTAGTTGTAACACGTGCCAAATTTCGCTATAGGGCAAGTCCAAGATAACGCGCACGTTACGTATGGGACATTCAGAGACTTTTATGACCTGAAAAATAGTGTTAATGGCCTTTGATCATATTGAACTTCATCATGGTGATTGATATCTAGAAGAAGTATAATCCTGTAAAAAATTGAGAAAAATGACCTTGACAATTATATTCTAGAAGAGAAAATATGTGCCGTTACGTATGGGACCAGAAAAATTTTGGTTTTTTTAACATTTTTTTCAACCTCAAAACTCTCTGAAAGTATATCATTCTACAACTTGTAACTCACTGTGATGAAAGTCACAACACTCAAGATTATCACAGGTAAGTTTCATGTCATAAGCCAAAAAGCTCTAATTACAGGTTCTAATTAAAGACAGACATGACGTGTTACGTATGGGACAGTTACGTATGGGACAGTTTGTCCCCCATTCATTTAGTGTGTGAAGAACCATTTTTATGGGTATTTTGCATAATTATTGAAGTAAAATCAGTTGAAACTACTCAAATACTGATCCAGATTGTCAAGGAAACAATATTCCCCAAATATTCACCATCATAATCATATTCAATCATATTTTTATATTTTTATGACCAACCTGGGTATGCATGCCCTTTGTCCCCCATTTGTTTAGTGTGTGGAGAACCATGTTTATTGGTATTTTGCAAAATAATTTTGCAAAATACCCATTTAAACAAATTTTTGCATAATTATTGAGGTGGAATCAGTTGAAACTACTCAAATACTGATCCAGATTGTCAAGGAAACAATATTCCCCAAATATTCACCATCATAATCATATTCAATCATATTTTTATATTTTTATGACCAACCTGGGTATGCATGCCCTTTGTCCCCCATTTGTTTAGTGTGTGGAGAACCATGTTTATTGGTATTTTGCAAAATAATTTTGCAAAATACCCATTTAAACAAATTTTTGCATAATTATTGAGGTGGAATCAGTTGAAATTACTCAAATACTGATCCAGATTAACAAGGGAACAATATTCCCCAGATATTTACCATCATATTCACATTCAATCATATTCTATATTTTTTATGACCAACCTGAGTATGTATGCCCTATTTTTTATCAGGATAGTTACTACTGAAAAATTGAATAGTTTTAAGTGTTTACTTCCATTGATGAAGGGCAATTTGCCATTTAGTTTCAATAAAAATCAACTTGACACAAGAAATATTAAGTTCAATAAATAAGCAATACCTGCTGCGTGGAACCCCAGTGATCGAGTAGATATATGATGTCTGTCTAGCAGTCAGGTCATTGATTCGAGTCACACCTCAGTATGTATACCCATGAATTTTGTTGTGGCTACTACTGAAAACTGAATAAGTACAATTTGTGTATCACTTGCAATTAAAAAAAAAATAATTTTACTTTTTTTTTTCTCTAATCACAACCATTTCAAATTGGATCTCCATCACATAAACTTTGAATTCCTCTAGTCTTAGGATTTTATGCTCTTAAGTAATTCATATGATCGGTTTCCAATCATCTCTTTAAATGTTGAAAACTGAATCCCCATTTCTACAAAAAACTATACCATCCCTTTAATGCTGATTTTTCATTGTGTATTTTGCCATTTTCCCTTCCCCCTTTCTGAAAATTGTTCAGTCAAGTTCATGTATTGTTTCAAGTGTCTATAACTCAAAAAGTAGCTACACTGTTGGGATCTTTTCTTCAGGATGATTGACCATGTGTACTGAGAGCCCTTCCCAGCTAGCTACATGCATTCACATGCAATATGTATGAGGATGTCCCATACGAAACGCATTTGTCTCATACGTAACATTATTTCAATGCCTAATAAAAAATATTTCTTTTACTTTTTTTTCTTTTTTCTGTGGTATTTAATTTCTCTAAACAATAAATTAGAACTTTCCAAAAGGGCATTAAAATAACCTTAGCAATTTCAGAAAAAACCTAAAAAAATGACCTCATTTTGTTACGTATGGGACATCTCATGATAGGACATGAGCTAATTTGCGTAATCATTTGCATAATCCCTAAATTTTCATACCAAGTTAAACTATGTGATGAACTTCTTATGTCCACATATTAATCAAATATTATTTGCTTTCCTTTGAATTAATATGAATTTTTATAAATGTCCCATACGTAACGCTGTGTTTCATATTTATGCAAATGAAGCCCTTGAAATTTGCATAAATTTACATAATATCATTTTTTCCTCCACGGAAATCAAAACTTCAACTCATATGCTTCAAAATGATACCAAACATGTCAATATTGAGCAAAGATGAAATTTTGCCTTCTGAGGGGACCTTATCTTGGACTTGCCCTATAACGATCGTAATACTAATGGTCAAGATCTTGTGGGGGGGGGGGGGGGGGCTGAGGCAAAATTCCCTCCCAAAATGCAAATTTTAGCATTTATAGCCAAATAAGCCCGGCCCGTTAAAAATAAGCAAACTAATTAATTCTTTATATATAACAGTTCATTTGTTTTGGAACTAATTCACATTGTGTGTTATCTCATACAAATTCCAAGTACGACCCAAAATATTATACCGGTACGTTCATGTAATAAATGTACAGCCTGTATTTAGTATATATGTGTGAATGTGTGTATGCGTGTATGTGTGTATGTGTGTGCTTGTGTGTGTGTGGGTGTGGGTGAGTGCAAACACCCGGTTAGTACTAATATATCCACGAACACAACTGACTTCTTCCCATGCAGTTTAAACCTCATCTACCCAACTGGAAAATGTAACACAAGTTGATTCAAGTTGCACGATCCTTGTTTTGACTTGGTTTCTGTATCGCTCATGAATATTCATGAATGAGCATCTAACATGCAAAAGGAGAGAAAATTGAAAGAAGACATAAAAACCCAAAGTATATAGTCTGGGTTTAAACTTTGAAGTATGTTGGGAAATTTCTCTTTTGTTACCAACTATTTTAACTTGTGTTATAACAATGCATATTCATATTTTGATAGGACTAATATTATGTATGACATGTAGTTAGTAACCATGCCTTAAACCTTTTCAGATATCAGCCCATATATAAAGAACTGATACACTAGCAGTGTATCTAGGAATAGGAAGTATACTCTAGGTATACAGATAGGTAGACCTGTGTAGAGTAGGATGTATGTCTTGTACAATAGTGTAGAAACAGGTGTATGCGATTCGAGGCCATGTCAAGTAGGTAACATACTAGTACTGCATGTTGAAAATACACAATCATTAATATTATTTTTCTTTTCAAATTGTAATATCATGGTAATTTTACCATGGTAATACCATGGTAATACCATGGTAAAACCATGGTCAAATCACCACAGTACATGGTAAATTCACCTCAGAAATAACATGGTATTGTACCATGGTACCGGTACCATGGTATTTGGTAAGCACAGTAATACCATGGTAATATACCATGGTACATGGTAAGAGCAGTAATACCATGGTATTTTGCCATGGTAATACCATGGTAATGTACCATGGTTTTACTAGGGCAAAATTACCAGGTTTCCATGGTTCATTACCATACCATGGTATTACCATGGTAAAGCCATGGTTCTTTTTTGTAAGGGTTATACGAGAATTATTCATCATTTTACGGTTTATTATGTCTTTGCAATATTTGTAATAAATATATGAAGTTCATTATTCTCTGAACGTAACATTGTGTCTTTATAGCCTTTTTATATGTCTTTTCTTCCTCATTTGACGTATAAGCACTCTCAGAACTTTTGCATGATTCTTGCGTCGAGTTGTTTTTATTGCAACAGATTGACAAACTGCCCTTCATCGACGTAAATGGGCACCGATTATTACAGTGTTTTGAGTTACAGCCATGGGAAAAATCATGGGCATATACATACTCGCGTGGGATGAGTGAGTAGGCCCTATATTAAGGTGTACTCATGAGAATTGCAGATGCAAGTTACCCTCTCCCCGGGAAGATCATAACACTGTGTAATGCACACTGTATAATGCACACTGTACAATGCACACCGTATACACACTGTGTAATGCACTGTATAGCAAACTGGTCCAGCCTTTATTGCCCCCACCCTGGCAGCTGTGACAACTGTGATTTCTTGTACATGAAGAAACTGTGCTGTAGATTGCACTGTGGCACGCAACAATACAGTACTATACGACTTCTCATCTGAAATGTATCTCTGTAGGATTTATATTTCTACTCCAACTTTTGTAAAAACATCAGTTACTCGGCTTTGAGACATTCGTTACCCACCAACCCCCCCCCCCCCCCGCTGAGTAGGGCAGCGTAGTGAGTTGACTCACTGTTATACACAATGATTACATATACATGTACATACCACACACCATTAATATAGTACAGCTACAATATTTTAGAAACTGAGAAAATTGTTATCAGCACTCTATATACAAAAGAAATGACATGGGAGAAGTTATTAACAAAAAGGAAGAGAAAATAGGAATAATACTGAATGGCAAATTGACAAGCCGTTCGTCTGAAATCAAACGAAATACGACTTGAAGGAAAACTCTTGACAAAATGTAACAGTCACTTATCAAAGCGAACAAAGCGGAAGGAATCATGCAACGTAAATTCATTGTCTTGATTCATGACACCCTCAACATGTTGCCAAATGAATATCTAAATATGCGCTATATGTTTTATAATATTTCTCATCTTGCTGGTATGATTAAAGGGGATGACTAGTAACTGATCAGTGGGAATCAGTGGGAATGCTGAGGGATGATTGTTCCAATACTTGTGGGATTCATTTAAGAGTACATTATATATCTATTCTTGTGTGAAAATTATTTGCTTCAGAATGGTCTCATATTCAAGTAATGTGCAGTTTAATGTTTCCAGGTAAACGTCCCTGGTCAGTGACGGGTCATTAATCTGCACATTACTTGAATATGAGACCGTTCTGAAGAAAATAATTTTCACACAACAGTAGATATATAATGTACTCTTAAATGAATCCCACAAGGATTGGAACAATCATCCCTCAGCATTCCCACTGATCGGTTACTAGCCATCCCCTTTAACAAAATGCATTGCAAGGAAACATGTAGGTTATGCTCGGTCTTGAGGAAGGCGCTTGCAAATGTTGCATCACGCAATACTTTAGCAATGATTGACAGATGACGTCACTGGCAGAATCTTGGCTTGGGAGAGTTTTGAGGGCGTGTCCAAGTAACCTGAAGAAAATATATGGCACATTATTAGGATATTCGTTTGAACACTGAAGTGATGATCAGCAGTACATGTATTATGAATCAATTCAAGTCAGCATGCAATGGCATTGCATAGCTCCTTTAATATTAGACTAAACTATTGACATTGTGACTGAGGTAGTTCAAGCTTGTGGGTCACGGTCGACATTTCCACTGTATGTATAGTAGGCCTACCGATTGAAGACATGGACTTGTAATTCCATAGAGTAGTCAAAGTCCGTAAAAAAGGCACTTCGCATTTTGTTGTTTATCTACCGTTATTGTGTACCGATATTTGTGTTGAGCTTTAAACCTCTTAAGCTCCGGGTTTGATCCATTTAAAACCACTTTGTCATACTTTGTTATCTTTAAAAGGTCATGCCCCAAGTAGGGATAAGACACTATCGTTAAGATAAGGAAACTCAAATAAGTAAATGGTGATTTCATTTGGCAGCAACCGTTAGAATGCACAGAGCATATACAATTTTATGAGGAATTCAAAGTTTATTTGATGAAAATTGGTTTTGAAATGGCTGAGATAAAAAAAAGTAAAACAAATTGATCCTAGTAAAAGGCGGGTTCCACTTTTACTTAGGATCCTTCTGTTTCAGATATCTCAGCCATTTTAAAACTAATTTTCATCAAATAAAAGTTTGAATTCCAATTAGAATTATATGCTTCTATATTTCATAAGATGTTTCTAATTATCTCAAAAGAATCATCATTAAAAGACGTTGGAAACCTGAAGACCCGTCTCAACCAAAAATAATATACCAAATCTTTAATCATATTAGTAACATGGAAGCATGCAAGTTATGTTCAGTATAGGAGAAGTGCATTGAAACACATGCCATATATTCGTCCATATATAGAGCAATCTTCCTCGCTGAACCCTTCATGTCGATATAAGTAAACTCTGTTTTGTTGATTGATCTCATTTGTAAAGAATCAGGTTTGTTACGAATCAGAAAGAACAAGAGAGAGAGAGAGGGGGGGAGGGGGGTAGGAGGGAGAGAACGAAACTAAAACTGAAATAGAGAAAGAGTAGAGCAGAATGTATGTGTAATCATGACTTTATTCAAGTTCAAGAAAGTGTGAGAATAACAAGTATGCAAAGGAACCAGGTCCACCGTTTCATTCAAAACGAATGGCAGGTTTAGACACGAACATGAGGGTACAAAACAACAATATTAGAGTTTACATTATTGCAACCCATATCACACATAAAATATCAAATATTACCGGTGTTCAATCAATACATATACTATTTCTGCGTTACAATAACATAGACACATAATATAATATAACATAATATAGACACATAATGATAATAGTAATGTGGGAAGTAGAAACGAAGAAGTGAAACATGTAGAGAGTAAAAATGTTGTTGCCTATCTATCATAAAGGTAGTGTATTTTTTGATGAGGAAAAAATAGCCAGAAAAATTATGAGGATAGACAAAATCAATGAGTGAAGCGTGATTAATCTTAAAATATTTCAGCTCAGTTGCACTCTTTCGGCAATACCTATTGTCACTTACCCCCTCATGATTGTTTTTCCCCTGCTTCTGTAACGTTCATGCATGTTTTTATCCATTCTACAGAATGTGCATGTGGCTAAGATTGACTGAACATTGCACAATACGTATGCCCCAGTCTGGTGCACAGCTATCTTATCCACGATCCTCCTCATAACTTACTTTGTTCTTGTTGTATCCAGATTGGAATCTGGTCGCGGTAAAAGATCAGAGTTTTGCGCTTCGCCAAAATCTACCCCTCGGCCTACTAACCTTGATACGAGTAAATGAAGTTAAATCTAACAAATAAAATTGTACATAACAATCGAGGAAGATAACATGTTCAACACGACCTGATCTTGTTATAACACACACGTCCCACAGACACCTACGGAGTATACTCGACAATTTTCTACATGTTCAAATTTTCTTCATTTGCATGTTCTCTCGCCATGTCTTTTGTAAGTCACATTAATAACACCATAGGAACATGCAAGTTATGCTGAGTTGAGGGGAAGGTGCATTTCAATGTCCTTTGTTAAACATTACTCAGTATTTCAGCAATGATTGACAGATGAGGTCACAACCAGAATCTTGATTTGGAAGGTTCGTTGTTGTTGTTTTTTTTGTGGGCGTATCCAAGTAATTTGAAGAAAAATAGAAGAAGAAATTAATTGAAAATATATGGAGTGTTTCTAGATACTCTTTTCACCGCAAAGGTGAGGGTATCATGAATCAACACAAATCAATATACATTTGTATGCCATAAAACCTTTAAACTACAGATATGAAATAGAATAAGGAAAGTTACGGGATCTCACATATTAGAACGAATATTGATTATAGATGCAACCATATCGGCAAATTATGATAAAGATTAGGAGATCGATTGTATGATCATCTAACAACCCTGCCATTGTGGTCACACACAGACAAAGACACACAGACGCACGCACACACACACACACACACACACACACACACATACACACAAACAAACAAACATACGAAATGTACCCTTGCCGATAATTCAGTTATTCAATATAAACTCCCTTACAAATCAAAATTATAAAATGAATCGCTGCTAAAGGTAATGACTGCTTTTCAATACTTAACTGCGAAAGAAGGATTTTTAGAAATAATTGATTGTATTAAAAGAATAGATATGAAGATTTGTATGTAGAAATTTCACCTTAGTCAACGTGCGTAATATCAATATCATTGCTTGTCAAATCATATGAATCTGAAACATTGCATTTTGCGCATTGTTTTAGTTTTGGTTGATGTTCTTCCTTTAATGAAAATCATTAAAAAAATGTCGTTCTATTCTGAATACAACTTGAGTATTTTCCGTTTTCTTTTCAACCCCCAAAGGGTACAACCATTATTACGGGGTAATCGAAAGCTCAGCAATGACGTCTTCTGGCTAGTAATATTAATGAAGATGATGGATCCAAAATCCGAGTTGGCTACGAAGAAGGAGAAGAGATGGTGTTTGAATAATTAATATAGTAGAGTGCAGCGCCAGCTATCGGTAGAAGTCAGAAAAATTGTTCCTGCGTTGATGTTTTTTCATTGTGCGCCGGTAATTGTGTACATGCAATGAATTGTTATAGGTAAAACAAAATGTGTGTAGCTCTGAGGTCCATGGAGTAGTTGCTCTCGTAACCTTAACATTATTAGAAATTGCTGATGAGTAAGAATATGTTTTCATCCTCCCGCGGAAGCTCTTAAAGAATAACAAGATAATAATGAAAGAACAAAAGTTCATTCCACTAAAGGTCTGTCTTCCGGGGTTAAACGAACACAGAAATATGACTACTGTGATAGTTTCATACGTGTATGTTATCTTCACTTTTCTCCTTTTTCTGATAGCTTCACAAATCCTCTCTACAAGGGCTTCAATAAAGGCTTTCCATGGGGTCACCCCACGAGCTCAACACCAGCGACTCACATAGGCCACGAGCACTACACCAGGCTAAAAGCAAAATAAAAACAAAACAAAACAAAACAAAGCAACAACAACAATAACAACAAACCCTTATATAGGCAATTATAAGGCCCATGAGCCCGACACTAGGCAGATAAGGTCCACAAGACCGACACTAGGCAAATTAGGCCAACGAGACCGTCTTGCGTACGTTATGCCCCGTGATGCAACAATGGTTTCGTGATCCTTGTTTGCGTATCCGGGCAATTACCCCCAGAGGGCAATTACCCCCCCGGCTAAATACTGCGTTGGTGGTAAGGTTAGAGTAAAGATTAGGGTTAGGGTTAGGTTTAGGGTTAGGAGTTTGGGTTAGGGCCAGGGTTAGGTTTAGGATTAGGATTAAGATTAGGATAAGGGCCAGGGGAAGGGTGCGGGGTAATTGCCCAGGGGGTAATTGCCCTAGACCCCCTTCTTTGATTAGTGTAGCTCTCGAGCCTGCGTGATTTCCCTGGTTTCGAGCTGAACTTATTTCATTTTCGGATTAGCGAACTTTTGGGATAACGAAACTTATTTTACTTTCCGATTAATGAACCTTCGGGATAATGAAATTTATTTCATTTTCGGATAAACGAACTTTCCGAAGAACGAAACTTATTTCATTTTCGGATAAGCGAACCTTCGGAAGAACGAAACTTATTTCATTTTCGAACTGACGAATCTTCAGAATAACGAACTGTGGAAACCACTGGGTTAAGGGAACGCAACTACATGCTGAGATAGGTAAGGAAGAGATAGTTACCTGAAGAGTTAAGAATTAGCAGTCTATAAGGTTTACATGCTCCATGACAAGTTAAATCTTTTACGATCACAGGTGAACTATTTCTTAATATCCTACAAGTCATATCTATCATGATCAACGCTATCATCATCAATACTCATCATCATAGATTATCATTGCTAAAGGTCTCTGGGTTACAACATTGATGCTACTACAACTGCTGCATGACAAAGAAAGCTGATCATTGTCGATACAGATGGCGTGTCGAGAAGTAAATGAGCAATAATACAACTTAAAGGAACAAAGAAGTCGCAAAGAGCTGTGTATAGACATGAAACATATGAGGAAACGGGCTTATTTTAACAGAAACGCCCGTACAGTGACCGTGCTTATCGTATAGCAGTGTTTTGTGTGTGTGTGTGTGTGTGTGTGTGTGTGTGTGTGTGTGTGTGTGTGTGGAACATTCATTCAAACATCAATGGGCAAATTGTAAAGTAAAATTGTAAAATTGCAAGAACAAAAACGAACAAACAAACAAACAACGACAACAACAAATGTACCATGTCGTCTTACGGCTGTTAAAGTTCTCAGTTGTTTTCATTTCTCATTTAAAAGTTATTCTTAACAGTTTTAGAACAATTTGTGCATTTTTATCAATTTTTGTGTATCGAACCACAGATGACATTATGGCAAGTTCAGCAAAGGAAAAGAAAGAAAGAAAAAAGAACAACAACCACCCAAAAAAAAAAGCGAAGAACAAACAAACAAACAAACAAACGAATATTAAACATTATAAAAAAAAACAAAAAACGAAGAACAATCTGATACTGCATCAGAAATTCCAGCGGTTACTGATCTATCACAAATGACAAAACATTTACGTAGCTGTGGAGTATTCATGTTATTTGGCACTATCTGGCTATTTAACCACTGTCCCTACGGTTAATTGTTTTCAGATATCCTCGACTTCATCATCATCACCAACATTAACAATACATTCTGCTCTGCTCATCAAAGTGTGAAAGTGTGACGCACTCAACGTAACCAGAATGAGTATCCAGTCTGTCTATCTCTTGGTATTATGTCAGGACTTATTTCTCGTTTCTTTTTTTGGGAACAGTTTCGAATTATCCCTAACAAACGCCCCAGTTGCCGCACATCATGCGAATAAACTAAAAGAAAGAAAGTATCTGTGAAGATGTCGATTCAAATAGAGTGCTATCCATGCACAATTCTTTCCACCCTTTAAAAAAGAATGTAATTTCCTGTTCAACTCCTTGCTACTTTTTTAACCTTATGTATAGGTAACTAATATTAAGTCGTAATATTTTTGTATTATTTGAATAAGGAACATACATGAAATTGAAATTATTTTGCCCCATCCATGCCAGGTACCATGGCTTGTCCAGTGTACACTTGAGCCAAGTGACGTGTAGTGAGTGCCACATCGCTGTCCCGAGATTACACATAAGACACACTTTGAAAACGGGATCTGTTGAGATCAACCAAGATATCAATTAATTCCATGAAAACCTGATATGTTCCTTCTTCCATTTATACCCTCCATCATTCTTTACAGCTGAAATGTTGGGTGCACGTCACTACTTCAACATCCAAGAGTCACATAGGCCACGAGTCATACACCTTACGAGTCATATAGCCCACGAGTCATACACCTCACGAGTCATACAGCCCACATGTCATACAGCCCATGAGACACTAGGCAAACAAGGCCCAGTAGTAAAAAAAAAAAGGCCCAGTAAAAAAAAAAAGGTACACGAGACCGACATATGAAGCCAATTGACAGAATGTGATCTAGTGGACATTATTTTTTTTTTTCGGGGGGGGGGGGGATGGGCGTGTGTCGAACTCGCTGGCCTTGTTTGACTCGTGTCGTACTTATGAGATTTTTTTCGCCAAGTGTCGGACTCGTGGGCCTTGCCTGCCTATAAGTGTCCAGCTCATGGGTTGTTTGACTCATGAACCATTTTATCAATATCGAACTCGTTTGTCGTATAACTCATGGGTGTTGGTCTCATGAGATGTTCCCGAAATGTTTACCTGTGACAATTTCACCTTCGACTATTTGCCTGGCACTACTAGAGATAAAATCTTTATTTCTTTTAAATCACTCTTAATATTGTCAGTGTGACAATCTTCTATCATTTTCTGAATAAACATCTTGAGAAATCTAACTGTTTCACGGTTCGTCGGCCTCTATTAGGCCTTCAACGTAAAACCTTCGTGATTATGATTTCATCCACAAAAAGATTTAAAAAAAAATCCGAGGACGATTCTTTAAATGACTGAGGCACCACAGGAATGTGATGGGGGGGGGGGGGAGAGAATATACACCAGGCATCTAAAAAAAAATTGGTTGAAAATGTAGTTCGGTATATCAAAGACAGCCAAAGTTTCTTAAATCAGTAGGCCTATTATATTGTTATGAAGTCAAGAAGAACGAGACATTGATGTATGAGTCTACAATGTAAGCGTATGAGATCGATTGAATTATTTCTCTGTTGCCTTTGTTTTCTATTGAATGTGTAGACTACTTTTACTATCAAAAATATATATACACTAGAAAGAAGAAAGACTCGAAACTGTGTTATCGCTACTTAAGGCGTACTTGTCATAGAAACGATTTAGTGTATCCCTTGAAAATCTTTACAGTTCGTTAATTGGTAGAAATTCCTCATCTTCGTTTTTTTTTATGGAAGAAAAGGTAACGCTTATGGGAGATCAACTGTTCTATCTGACTATCTGGAGTTTGTGCAGAAGAGGTTACAAATGTTCTTATTTCACACTCCTTCCGCACAAACAATCCTTGATGAAACCTTCAGAGCGACATATTTTCTTTCCATAAATCTGAAGGCCGTGGTTAGTGCGTTTTTGTTTTTGTTTTTGGCGTGGGTCAGTCAATCGTGGCAATGTATAGAAAAGTGTTTAAATTCTTACCTTCGTGTGGAAATTACACTGTCGTGCAAACAAGCTTATGAAATTCTCGAAAACAGGGATATCATTACTGCGTGCATGACAAGATGAATTTCGCAAATATGGATGATCACATTTATGCATTGACATTTCATGGACAAAACTGTCATTTTCATCATTTTGTTTGGTGCCTCATGTTTGAGAACCACACCCGGGTTTAAACAGAATGTTTTCATATCGTTATGTGAGGATTTGCAGGGTCTACTGAAGACAATACAAAGAAATGCAACGAGTGTGTTCACTGAATTGTAAGAGCTATAAAAAAAATGTTCTCTTGCGACACAGTCCTTCTACAGGATTCTGCTATTGTGTATTTCTGCTTCTTTAGTTCTCTTAGTCTGAAGGACACAAAGTAATTCTTGTACCGGACGATGTCATCTCTTTCAAAACAAAACGAATGAAATCAAATCAAAACGAAAAAAAAAAAAAACATAACACGTAGCTTCTGAATATGTGATACACATGGGAGATTCACCTCCTTGGACAGAATATACGAGGATTTTTTTTTTTTCGTCTGAAAAAAAAAATAGATTAATCCCCTCTCACACTTAATGCCTCAACTATATAGACAAACTCCGTTCATGCATGCGCCTCTTTTAAATGAAATGTGAGTTAATATAGTACGTGAATATTATTACGTATCTGTCCATGCGTATATGACAATGTGGAATATATATATATATATATATATATATATATATATATATATATATATATATATATTATATATACATATATATATATATATATATATATTTGGTTAGTTATATTGCTTTTAGAAGCAGAATGTTTTTATATATTTTCTCGTTGAGCAAAACCTATCCTGAAGTACAAATGTTATCCCCTAAAAGGGCATTACGTTTATTAAGTAATTTTAACGTAATTTCATGAATTTCCTGAATTATCTGCCCAGCAGTAGCTTATGGGGAGACCGGTCATCAACATTTTTCACCAATGAAATGATGCCAGACAGAACACTCATGTTTTGGGTGACACTCTAGACTTGTAGTGGGAGATACTTAAGCCTTGTCCTGTACCTTACATCTTTCTACAAGGTCCTTTATCTTAATTTCTTATCTTATAGGTAAGCAAATATATTTCTGCACTTCTTCAGAATTGAATGGAAAGGCAATACCACTTAGTTATAGAGGAGTGCTAGCACTAAAAGAGCTATTCAAATTAATGATATCATCATTACAAATGATCGTGCTTTCTCCGTTATGGGACCAAATTGTGGAATCAGTTACCTATTCAGCTACAGAACCGCACTGAGGACTATTGTCCTTCAACGTCTTCATCTTACCTCTCAGCAGCACATTGCTCATGTTATCATCAAGCGCACCTCACAGTCACGTGTACCTGCAGATCAGCAACTAACAGACAGAAAAGAGAGAGAGCTTTTTAATCTTAAGGGGCGATTACACATCGCCGGTTTAGATGGCGGTTCATGGCGGTTCTCAAACCGCCGTGAACCGTGTTCTCAAACCGCCGTGAACCGTGTCCCAACGATGGCGGAAAGCAGTGAAACGCGATGTATCTACGTTCTCAATGCGTTTTAAACACGTCTCTAACGCGGATTGGCGCGGTAGTAACACGGATCTCCCCGACAGGTGGAGGAGTCCATACCAAGCCCCTGTAGTTGGATGCAATCAGAGCCCTTTCACTCGTCTTCAATGGGTTTCAACAAGGAGCGTATTGCTTTGTTAGGAAATCACAATTTAAAAGAAATGGCGAAACGTGGTAACCCCATGTGTATTTACAAATTCACATAAGTGATGCAGTAAGCAATTGTCTTCAAGTTTCAATATGCTCTTTTCTCCCTCTTTTAACTTTTAAAATATAATATGTATTAACTGTCATTAAAAAGACATACATGGCAAAGCAGGATCCAACATAGTTTGCAAAGGTTCCTGTTCATTTGCAGGTTTATATATCGGTAGGCCTATATCAAGAAATGCACACATAATTAGTACTTGCTTTTTTCAAAATCTCTTTTTTTTCTCTTTCTTGATTAAGTTTTCACATATCTCCAACAACAATCAATAAAAAGACATACATGTAAAAGAAGAATACAGTATAATTATATCTACATAGTTTCCTGTTAATTTACAAGTTCACGTAATGGTATTTTTTTTTTCAAGTTTCAACATCGCTTTTCCCTCTACTCTCTTAAGTTTCAACATATCTGTATCAACATGCAGTCTTACAAAAAGGCATACATAATCACCAAAGCAGAACCAACATACAATATATGTACATAGGTCTTCTGTGTATAACTTACAGATTCACGTAGCCGGCCATCTTTTATGGTAAGCTTTAACAAAATTACGAAAATACCTTTTAATGTAACTGATGTACTATTCAACATACCTAGCAACTTTTTGAACATTAAACTTTTTTGTTACTCTATGTGTTAAAAAAAAAAGTAATGACACTTTATCATTCAATATATTTACCCGATCTTGTGTTATGGGTTCATCCCTTTGCCCCTTTTCCATTCTTTTTTATTGCTCCGCCACGAAGTGTCGCCGGAGGCATTATTCTCTTTTAAGTTCTACATTTGTTTTTGCATGAAAAGTTATGGCGGTGTTAACACGGCATTATCACGGATCTTGCGGTGCAAACACGGAGGATGCGTTCTTTACATGGTGAGCGGCGTATTGAACACGGTCCATTTCAAACCGCCAAGACCGCCACCAAAAATTAAACATGTTTAATTTTTCTGGCAGTTACTCGCGGTTCTCAGGGTTTATGGCGGATGAGTGACGGATGACCACGGTTTGTGTACGGTGTGAACACGGTCTTTGGCGGAGCACGGCGAATTGCCGAACCGCCATGAACCGCCATCTAAACCGGCGATGTGTGATCGCTCCTTTAGATAAATTGACTTATACGCATACAAACGAAATATAATGATGCTTTCTTATCAGTTCGTGCAAAAGATCCCACGCCCTCACGTTCACCGATGAGACTTTTTAGAAGCAAAAAATAAGTGATTATGATAAATGTCTCAGGCGTAAACGTATGAAGAATTTCCAACATTTCTCTTTTTTACCTTTATCAATCAACATGAAGACTGTTGTGCCTGAATATATACATTTCCCTATATTTCACTGCAAGATACCATGCATAGTTTATATCAATTCATAGATAACCCTGATGGAAAGGACACAGTGTCCAGAAGTGTGCTCAAAGTGTGTTCACATAGTCGGCTGTGTGAACACACTCGAACTTTATAAAGATGATTTCACACTGTGGCGTGCTTTTTCACAGAGTGTTCACACTGTGAATTGATGATTCGATAATGTGTTCACAATGTGAAATGGTCGAATATAACAATATGAAGAGATTTCACATTGTGTTCACGATGTGTTCGACACACTGTGCCTCACTTTGTGCTTCACATTGTGCTTCACACAGTGGACACCGTTTTCTCCAGCAGGGAAGCTTTCCCAATCTCTCGGGATTAGATGGAATATGACGCCTTACGAAATGATTATTCAAAAAAAATGAAGATTATAAAAATTGCTGAAAGAACGACAGTGTGTTAATCGAATCCCATGGTATTGATGGGTGAAATAATCGTTCACCAGCCTGTAAATCGATGCTTTTCCACGGAGTAGGGCCGATACTACAACAAACCTTACTCATTTTTTTTTCAGGTTTGTCCGCGCGATTTTGAACGCGTGTGACTTTGCACGAACAAAACATAATGTAGTTTAAGCCTATGTGATGTCGAGTGTCTCCTGGCGTTACTCGATATAAATCTTCGTCTTCTATAGAACCTTCTCTGGGGCTACGACTCGTTCAAAAGAGCTTTCAAACAACGCTCCGTCACAGCTGAGTTGCAGAAAGTCAGTCCACGTTATATACCGTGAGAATTATGTATTACGAACATATTGTATGCACATTTTATTTGAATTTTGCATTTTGTTCTTGCCCTTACACATGCTGACGAAACATAATGCAAGAGAAATGCAGTGGTATCAGCATGGAATTTTGATTTTTTTTTTTGCTTTCATGAGTGTATGTGTGTATGTATGTGTGTATGTTTGTTTTCGTGTGTGTGTGTGTGTGTGTGTGTGTGTGTGTGTGTGTGTGTGTCTATGTGTATGATTTACATAGTCGCAACGTAGTGTCTGCCCCATTCGGAGTAGATCGTTGTACCTGCGCATGAGAAGCATATATGTCCTTATTATCAAATTCCATGAAGAAGAATCTTAACACCAAAGACATCCTAATCATGGTTGCTTACTTCGTCGAACTTCAAATCAATCCAGATCATATCTAGGTCGAATTAATCCAGATTAATTATGACTTGCTGGATTGATAATAATCATAAAGGACATTTATATTGCGCTGCTACTGTAATAATGCTCTACTGCCGATATGCGCATTATAAAATTATAGATATGACGTGCATTATTCAAACCTAAGTAGCATTATTCAAAAAATGAGTTTTTAACCTGGTCTTAAACTCATTAATTGAATATCTGCTTGCCTCACAATCAAAGTGAGATATTTCCATACTTTCGGTGCAGCATATTACAAGAACGTCCTGTCACCAAGGGTAGCTTTTGATTTCCCCGAGGGATATTTCAACAGAAGTGTTCGATCCCGTGAACTTAGGAGATTGTAAAATTTTTGAGATGATTTTAACTCTACAAGTTCCTGTAAATACACCGGTGCTGTATACACCATGAATAGCTATGTATACTATCGACACAATCAACAAAGTTTTAAATATGATTCTCAGGCAACTAATGTTTTACAGACAACCAGTGTAAAGCAGATAGTTATATAATGAACTACACAATGAGAAAACGAGGAGAATTGCAAACTAATCCAGCACATGCATTTTGAACCCTTTGTGGTTTACCAAAATGAGTGTCAAGTATCAACATTTATGCTTTGATGGCTAGATTTAAACCTTGGAAAACTACCTTTTATTGTCATTTGTCACATCAATGGGTTATCGTTATGAATATCATGCAAAACCTTCCTCTAAAACAAACGTCACGTATACAGATGAAATTTTGTGAATGCTCCAAGTGCTTTCCATGTCCTTAAAGAAAAAAAATCTTCGAGATAAAAGAAGGCTCACAAAATTTTACTTTTTTAGTGCGGGGAAAATGACAAGGGTCTTTCTTCAAGAAACGTTGAGAAAAGGCCTACATGTAGGCCCTACATATGAATGCACTTGGTAACAAATAATTGGTTTGAACGAATCTTGATTTTGATATGATTAAAAGCATCAACTTTATCTTATTTTCATGATACTAGACACATTCGAACTTTAACCCTCTGTGTGCCTCATTACTTTCCTGTTCATAAACGATTCTGCTGTATACCATTCAACACTGTGCCATAAAGGATATCGCCTTTCTCTTGTCAACCTTTTTCATCATGCCATGGGAATACCCCAGCTTTTTAAGATAATATTCATAACGTCAAGCTGTTTTTTCTTTAAGAGAAGAATGCGATATTTTACCATAAGGTCAGACTACTGCAATGGAGAGCCCCGTGCAAGCAGAATCAGTGTCTATAGGTTTGTCTCTACCAAACAACACAGCTCTCCCAAAACGCAGTGATGCGTTTCCGCGGGGAGCTGCCATTCAGAAAGATTTTGTGCGCCTTTTGTCAAACGGAGACAGCATGTGGGTAGCCGTGGAACTTTTTGCGCAACCACTGAGGAGCACTAGCATAACTCTGAGAGTTATTGTACCAAGCTGAATGGAAGCCAAATCATATTTGGACTGTAAGCTTCGAGCTATGCGTCCTTGATAACCAAGAGGTGTGCCACATGATCGCACAGCACTGCAAAACATTCTACGTGCAACCATCACAGGACAATTTACAGTCATTGTGTCTCCCGCAGCTGCTGCACAGTGTTTCAAGTGCAAATCTTCCCAGTTTTGATTCCGTGATTATGAGACCAAGTTTCTTGCGTCATCCTGCAATATGCTTAATGCATTTTTGGACAATGTTTTGCACTTCTTTCTTCCTCAAGCACCACTGAGAAAGTGTTTATTGCAAGAGTCATCAAACAAGATTGCAAATCAGAAAGGGACAACACCCTCCTGATGTTTTAATTTTGAGATTACCGGATGGACAATTATTTTATGATTACAGAGGACTAGAAATAGACCAACCAGGGATGAGTTCCTCAGCATCCGAGAGCCAGCTTTCTTCGGAAGCTGAAACAGACTCAAAGAAACAGGACCCAGTAGAAAACAGCATGGCAGCGCCCGACATTCTGCGATCGGTTGACTCTCGTGGCAGCCAGGAGAACGGTGCCCTTGTCAGTCAGCAAGACGCAGGGGAAAGCCTTTCCGAGCAAAGTGCTGGAGCTACAGCGGATACTATTGCAAATAAAGCAGAAAATCCAGAACAGGAAGGACTAGAAAAAGAAAAGTGCACCGAAAAGCGAGATGACCAAGAGGATGCTGCTCCAGATCTGCCTGAAAAATGTGAGCGCTGTTCCACTGCGGAGGACAAATCAAAAGTAAGCCCTATTGGGACACACATAAGTTTGTCCTCTCTTATCACCACAATCATTAAAGAAACAGTTAAGGGACCTAAAGAACCACCGCGGGAAAACCAAGCGAATGATCATCAAATCGCAAATAAAGAAAGGAAAAAATCAAATCCTGACTCTGCGGTGAAGTCGAAAGATTCTGCAGCATCTCCACTTGGCGGGACAAACGAAGAACAGCAGGAAAACAATAGCGGGAGCGTTCATCTCGCAGACGGGACAGCACCGAATTGCTCTCGGGAATCGACGAAATCTGAACAGGAAGCGTCAACGCAGAAAACACCTGGACGTCGCAAACCACGGGAACGTTTTAGTATGATGAAATCGAGGAGAAGTAGCTTGGCGACAGAAATTCCTGACACAGAAACAATCTTCACCGATCATGGCTGTTTCTTCCGTTGCGTCGCATGCAAAGTGTCCTTCCAGTTTGAGCAGGACATGAGAATGCACCTGTTAACCCATCTTCGTCCTCGATACTTCTGTCCTGTCTGTTCCAGGAGGTTTCTCAACCAGAGCACAATGGAAAGACATATGTTGACACATAATGAACACAAACCATACCAGTGTAGCGTTTGTACGCAGAAATTCCGAATCAAGTCCAATCTGCACCGGCATTTCGAACGTCTCCATACTAAGAAGGATGATAAATCTTCGAAACGAGGAAAAGCTGACGTCGTTACACCCTTAGTTGAAAATATGTCCTCTCAAACCCCACAGGTGCAAGTTTATACTTCCCCAGGTACAGACATTAGGCATCCAGCAGAATATATGCCGCCAAAATATCCATTTCTATCTCGTCTTGAGCAGCTTGAAAACAGACATAAAGAAACCTTTGGTGGTGGCCTCGTTCCTCGGCAGATCGAGCCAGGAGCTGAAGCTATCAAAAATATGAGACCACGACCTCTTCCAGCGACAGACGTTGGGTTCCCTACATCTGGAAACTTCGGCAGACCTCCTCAATATAACCTTGAGAAACTCTTGTCTGGTGGGCATAACAATGCAGGTGCTGTAAACGCTTACAAATCGACCCTATTCCCTCCAGAAGAACCAGACATTGATTGCTACATGGTTGAAGATGAAACGGTGCGAAAGCGATATGGCGTGCTAGCAGAGGATGAAGGTCCACAACCTAGACAACTGGCGACGCGAAGAATCACAGATGTTGATAGAACGGAGGATGCAATCCGCAGAATTGAAACTGAGCGCCTTTTTCATCAAGAACTCGTTCTGGAAGAGATTCGATTGCGAAAGAAATACGGTCTCCATTCGGAAGGTGCAGTGGATGATATCTTCCAAGATGAACTGGAGGCACTTGATTATGCAAAGCTCACAGCACTCTCCGACTCGCTGGATAAAGTGGACAAACTTTACTCACAAGCTCTCTCGGCAAACAGTGATAAGGACTCATTCGGGGAATATTCGCAAGGTTTCCTTTCCCGATCAGAGATGAGAATTCCAGATTACCCTTTCAAAGATCGACTGGGTAGAGAAGACAACGTCATAGCTGGAGCTAATGGTAGCAGCGGGCATCCACCACTCCGTGAGAAGCTCACACTTCCACCAAGATATCCCTTCAATGGAAAATCTCAAACTGTTCCAAACTCAGACTTTTTGCCTAATCCAGTTCTTGCACCTTATCCCGGAGTCAATCCTCGACCGCACCAATCTTCAGCCGCGAATGAGCAAACTGACATGAGAATCGCTCAAAACGTACCAGGTAGATCAGAAAACGACTTTCATTTCTCAACAAGCGTGGCATCAGCCTCGCAGAAAGTGTCTTCACTCCCATCCGAGTCCCTTTATCAAAGCTTTGCACAGTTTAACAACAATACCAGTATGTCGAGGCTCGGAAATGTTGGTGCTTCGTCAGCAGCCATGTTTATGGAACCTTCATCAAGGCCTTCCTTCCAGAGGCCCTCCCCTTCTCTCTCTTCCCCGCACCCGATGCCTCCTCAGTTAGGATTGCCTATCCAGCGCCATCTTGCTCCGCATTCTCTGAGGTTACGGACGCCCATCCCTGATTTGCCAGTAATTCCTCAGGGCACCATGGCCAAAAGAGTGCCTCCAAACCAGCCCTCATCCCCTGCCTACTTGTTGCCTTTACCAGTTCGGTTACCACCGCCGTATCGATATCCAGGAGAAAGAAATCCTTCTCAGCTTCCGGTTAACGTGCAACCGCGTAGGGATGCGCTCAACAGCGGGATGCGGGATGTCTCAATAGGAAACTTCCAAGATCGTCCCCCAAAGCGACGATACGCATCGCTCTCCGAAGTCCCTGTACCCGGAGAACTGTGTTCCAAACCAACCAATGGGTCAATACCTTGTAAAATTAGGGGCCTTACAAATAAGTTCAATCCCACAACGGAAAATCTGCTACAATCATCCAGACGCGAATTCAATATGACGTCGATTAGAGGGAACCCTAGTCAGCGATCAACTGTGGAGACCGACTCTCAGCCTTTTGTTTCTGGAATTAACGGTACGGCACCCAAGTCGAGCCCAGTGACAGAGGTATCGCACGGGTCTGCGATTGACCTGTCCAGGAGCTTATCGGTACCATCTGGTCAGCAAAGAGGGTATGATAAGGTTTCTTCCAACCACTCCGACTCTCCGCTAGATTTGAGTAAGAAACCGTAATTATTATCAAGTCATTACAGTCAGAGGAAAAGAAACTGTGCATTTATAAAGTATTCAACAAGATCTATACACGAGCAAATTGTGACAATATTCAGTTTATATACTCATGTTTATTCTTGCATTATCTTCGCTTGCATTTAATGATTTGTAAATAACTCATAGATCTGAGTAAATCACAGTTGGAGTCTATCTGCTTTGTTGCAGTTGATGTCACCATTACTTTAATATCTTTGTAGTATTTGACGTCAATTCAAGAAGTTATACTTTCATGTCTCTTCAAGCTTAATTTTACCATGCTAAACATTGAAATGATTAATAGTTGTATAAATTTACATTTGACAATATCATGACAACTTTAGTATAATACAGTAATTTCACACTTTGATTTGATACGCAGATATTTGAGGAACTCACCTCTCATGCAGAATGAATACATGTCGTGAAATTCAACAAGTATACAGTTATGTCATTTTTAAAGTGCTTTGTAGTTCTGATATTCTGCAATTGTTTACTTGTTTGTGTGTGCCGAGATCTCTTAACAGATATCACCGTCTGTGAAGAGGAGCGCGTTTTTCACTGCGGATAAAGCACAGACCTGTGTACATGTGTATATATTAGTTTGTAACTTTGAGTTCTTTTGAGTAGTAGTAAGAACGGTAAAAGTGTCATAAGCGTATAATGAATAATTTGGTGAGCACTCCTCCCACCTTGGAAAACCCCGGTATTCCTCTATTTTATCCAACACTAAGACATTGGTAATGATGGAAAATATATCATGTTTGAAATATATCATGTTCACATCCATGTACATTGACCTTTACTGGTTGGCGAAGGCACTAACTGAAATGTTACAACCTGCCATGTGGGCACCTGTAATGTCCCATCTACATTCATTGTGGTATTTCTTCTTTTTTTTTATACAAGGACGTAATCTGTACTTGAAAGAGAAAGAACTAAGTTCTATTTCGCTGCGTTCTTGATTAGTCTTACCAAGTTGAATATCAATGGGACTTTGTGGTGTCACCAACATCATACAACCATGTCAAAGCTTGTACAGTTTTTCGCCATAATTATTTCAAAGATGGCACGTGTAATCAAAGTTGATACGTCAATTAACGGTCACGTTTCCGCTTGTTTTGCCTTTGAGGTTAATAGTGAGTCTTGTCTTGTATAACCTATTAACGAGCTGAATGGAGCAGGAAATATAAATGCTTCAGATGGGTGTTCTATTTTGTTGGGAAATGATGTTGCAGTGCTGCAGATTCTTCGTTTCTTTTCACATAAGCTGCTGAGAGCGGTCTTATGAAGAGTTGAAGTAGAAGACAGTTGCGGTATAGTCCACCCTTCTCTCGTGGTATAAGATCAATCAATATTAACCCCATGACAGAGCTAACTCAGTGATCGTCCTATGCACTGATTCTTTTGGTCTCTTTTCAATACACAAAATATACACAATTGTTACTTTTGAATTACTTTTAAAGAGAGGGATTGTTCGGCCCCGCATGGACACTAATAAACAATGTTTCTGTAACTTTATGCGCCTCGCGCACGAAGAAGGCGATTCGTGTGCATCGCGCACCACAAGGTTGCTTGCACTCTCTTTGTGTAAGTGGGAATTTTAACGATTGAGTTCATGCAGAAACCAAAAATATCTGAGCATGGAAGACAAAATCATTACGCCATAAGTTCTCTGTGACTGCACTCTGTGACTGCACTCAGAAAGCCTTTGTTAAACGATGTTTAACAAAAGAACAGAAAATTGGGGGTGTGCGTACCTTTCAAATTCTGTTACAGGCGGGTTTAAAGGTATCTTGAAATAAAGCAGAACCAGAAAGATCATTTAGAGCGTAAGACACTTTACAATATAGTGGAATCTTAAATCTGGAGGAAAGAGAATGATTCTACCTTAGTGTTTCCCGAAAATTGTATCCAGCATTTTCAAGACTAATCCGTTTTCTTTCCAAATTCTGATGATCAATTGAAGTCAGTCCAAACAATTAAAGGGCAGAGTGGAAACTGTCTCTCCGGAGATTATGATTATGAAGATGATGATGATGATGATGATAATAATGATGATTATCATTTCCTAGATTGCACACCGAATCTTCCTCGTCTAGCACGAAAAACAAGGCATATATATATACATATATATATATATATATATATATATATATCTGAGCAATTTCGTGACAACAGAATGCGTACAACTGCCAGCTTGATTTTACTTGTCACAAGAATATAAGCTTGTTTCATCTTGTAAATACACGGTGTGTATGAATGTGTCTTGTAATGAAAATATGTATTGTGTGTAATTGCTTTTGTAAATAGATTTTGATATTACATTTGATCGTTGTTTTAGCGAAACATTCGTTAGAAATAGCAGTGTAATCAACACAGGAAATGATTCTTGGCGACAAGTCGGGTAATAGTCTTGTTTCCGCATCTTTCGTTCTATTTAGTTGATACAGGTGGAAGATGTTTTCTTGTATACATTGATTAAGCTAGTCAACTATTAATCTAGCGATACATTCTACGCAACCTTCAAAATAGAAATGTTCTGTATGCTGAGACTTAAATCCAGAAGTGTGAATGTGGCACTAAACTTGAAGTTCACGCCACAACGATTTTTTTTTCTCTATAACGCGCAAATAGTAGGGCATATAGTGAAAAAGAACTAAAAGGGAACAAATCCTGAAATGTAGGTCATTTGTCTATTTTTTCCAGTCACCCATCGTTGTAGACAGCCTCATCCATGCTTGGCTGACTATCAGCACTAATTAGTGTGATAAAATGGTGCTTGCTGTCTGGGAGTGGTATATATTTATTGTTTAAGAACAATGAATGAAAACCTAGAAAAAAAATCCACAAATGTTTTCCCAGAAATGTTCTTTACGTCAAATGAGGTTTCATGACTAGTTCGCCATGGGCATGGTTGTATGTCAGCCTCATCCACCCATTTCTGGGGCTGGTGGATAAAAGTATCATTATGTAAAATATCGTTCATATAGCCACTTGTTTGCTTGTTACCCGCGTATTTGGAAACGATGTACAATATTACTATCTGCCGTTATGAGTTATCGATCGCTTGAGTAAACTTTGGTAATCCAACAACTTGCAGTATACTATATGCCTTTAGTCCACAATTATGCCTTTAGTAAAAGAAGCTATCATTTTTTTCTTTTATTGAAGAAGTTATTTCTTCCTTTTATCTTTGGACGGGATCTAGAAGTTAGTTTCATTCTCAGCGTGGAAATATGTGTTGTTTAGAGGGATCAAATGCTGTAGTATTACGTGATCCAAATGGTTATGTAGAAATTAGAGCTTGAGTGAAAATAAAGAACGGTCATTAATAACATTTAAGAACAAGTGGAATAAAGCGTTTTTCTTGATTTTCTGTGTGTCTAAATCTAATTGTCGACCCTATGAAGAATGAAGACCTTTTGATTTTCTCCTGTGAACGATTTCACGGAGGAATGAGAAATTGCTATTGTTGTTGTTCGTCGGTTTGATTGTTTGTCTGTTGTTGTACGTGTGTGTGTGTGTGTGTGTGTGTGTGTGTGTGTTTCACTATAATGGGCTGCAGTGAACTTAACAACGACTGGTCTGTCACATACCCGTTACTATAGAAACCGATATTATCCTTTGAAATGGGACTTCACTCTCCTATTTGTATACAAATACATTACAGACAAACAAACTGACAAAAACACAACAAAAACAGACAGCAAACATATTCGAAAAGTGTATGTTGCCTATGAAGTGGAATTCTATAGACGTTATTTCTTTTAATCGCATGTGTCCACAAAAAGGTGTATAACAATATACATACTCATATAATAACATATACAGACAGACACAAACACACACACACACACACATACACACACACACACACTAACACAACCATTACACACTGAGCAGCATATCATACTAGGAAGTGCGTTTAATATCACACGCTTCGCCTGAGCGTCCGTGACTAATTTGGCTGAGAGCTGCAAATACAGGCGACAATTGGTGCTTGGCTGTGACCCCCGAAAGCGTTTCATTTTGGAACACTCCAACAAATACCCCTGAACTGGGCTGTCGTTAGTGAGGTGGATCCGCTCTGTATTGTTTCTTTTTTATAATAATATCGTGTTCTTCCCACTTTTGTTCGTAGCGAGGCAGAGCTTGTGGTGGTTCCGCGCCAATGCACTTTCCGCACCGTTGAATCCATGTTTCAATCGAGAGATTTGAACCAGGTCAAAATAAAAGCCCAGACAAAAATAACTTTTTGTGCTTGTCTGACATCACGCCAGTATTGATGTTTGAGATATATATATATATATATATATATATATATATATATATATATATATATATTTGCCGTTGAATGCGCAGTGGCAGCAAGCAGGTTGGCGAGTTTGTCTCATTCAACCCTCTCTTAATACAGCAGGAGTGATGCCTTATCTCTGCCGCCACTGAAGCACGAAAACAAACTGTGGCGGTATTTCATTTTTCATGCGTGTGGACAAAAGGTCCCACCTTTGCCAGTCGCAAATCATCGGACAATTGTGAAATAACACGGGATGATACCATACTGAAAAGCCTTACCCATCAATACAGCGTGGCTTCTCTTTGTTTCACGCTTTACGTTTGTCGCTCTTTCTGGTTGACCGGTTCAATTTGGGTGAAGTTTTTAATGTTTATGTCTATTACAGCCATAGCCGGGGGCTTCAGTATGCTTAGCAATAGTTGGTTCACGCACTAGCAAAGCAATGCACCCGACTCATTGCATAACCCATGTATTGAATCATCTTTTCGTCTCATTTCGGAAGCCCCCCCCCCCCCCCCCCCCCCTGGTTATAGCAGACTTAAGTTACAGTGTTTTGAAACCGAAAAAGTCTATACTAGGGATTGGGATGGGAACAGAAGATGATGACGTGGGCTAGCTTTCCATGTCACCAAACATTAAATTTTCGTACAATCATTAAGACACCTAAGTTGTAATATGCATTGCGGGTAGTGCCTACAGGTCATTATGTCCATCCCTCGGGTTACGTTTGAGCCTATCTTGGCACATAGGGCCTACTGTTTCAAAATTCTGTTCAACTGCTCAAATGCATTCTATTCACTTCAGTAAACTGAAGAGAGAAAAGGTATTTAAGATGGAACTGTTTACAAATAAACAGTAAAGAACAAACAAACAAGCAAACTGAACTCATGTGGTCCGCTGACGAGATCATTTCATAAAGTCAATTGACTTTTTCGACAGAAACGTATTAATTTCATTTCGTCTCGTAAATTTATTCATTTTTTTCCCACATTGGTAAATGTTCCTGGTCAGATTCTTTCATAAGAAGATACTCACTTGTTTTCATAGATATTACCATCTTTTATAATGGTACAACATGCAGTCTAACAAGCCTTTTGGATTGCCATGAGTCGTAAAAGATAGAAGTACGCTCAAAATCTGAATAAATTTAAGAAACTATGAAGTGCATGTGCACGTTGACTTTTATTGATAAGTAATACCCTTATAATTACTTGGAATATGTTGCCGAAAGAATACCTACACATTGTGTGCCATATATTTCAAAATAAATTTTCAATTATTATCTTTAGATTACTTGGATACGCCTTCAAATACATTCCGAACCAAGATTCTATCAATTACATCATCTGTCGATCACTTCTAATGCACTAATTTGATTGAAAAAAAGAGACAATGAAATGCACCTTTGATACAGACCGAGCATAACTCGTATATTCCTATGCAATATTATTTGTTAATCATAAAGTTAACATGGAAAATTAAAGGCGTGCTTAGTTTATATAGCGGAAGGTGCGATCCAGTGTCTTTTGTTAATTATATACCGTACTAAGCAATAATTAAGACAGATGATGTCATAGACAGAATCTTGGCTTGGAAGTTTTTTTTTTTTTTGTGTGTGGACGTATCCAATTATTCTGAAGAAAAAATAGTAGAAAAACTACTATAAAATATCTGCCACTTATTTCATTTGGCCACATAAGCGATGTTGGGGTATCATAAATCAACATAAATCAACATACATTTCCATCGCATAGTTCCTTTAAGAAACTATAAGAACTCATCCGAGCGTCACGGCAGTAGAATGAGGAACATGAATTCTTTAAGTCGTGTGGGGAAGGGGTCATAAGGTCAAACCAGTCGCTTTTCACGAAACCGCTCAGAAAGAGTACCCTGAGAACATGATTTAAACACGAATGCAACGGTAAGTGGAGCATATTATAATGTGTGTGTGTATGTGTGTGTGTGCGCGAGCTTTTGCGTGTTATTTTTTTTTTGTTACAATAAAGATTAGTTCTATTTTGGAAGCACGACCCCCGGGTTGGGGAAGAGGTATGGAAGAGTACAAACGAGGAAATAACAATTATGTGGCAAAAATTTATGGTTAAAGGGTGTGTACAGTTCTGGTCGAGGTGAGGATTTAGCTTTTAACATTTTGCGAGATATTCAGAAACCACTCTATGAGATGTCAAAGAGCATGCAATTCTAGAGGGTATCAAAAGTTTATTTGATGAAAATCGGTTTTGAAATGGCTGAGATATCCAAAAACAAGGTGAAACAAAGAGACCCTAATAAATTTGTGGCCTGTCGCCTTTTATTATTATCACTTTTTGGGATATCTCAGCCATTTCAAAACAAATTTTCTAAACGTTGAATCCTTTTTGAAATTACATGCTCTTTCAAATTTCATAAGAGGTTTCTCATTATCTCACTTAGAAATGTTCAAAACATGAATCCCTTACCTCAACCAGTACTGTACAGTCCCTTTTAAGCAGTTTTATGCATGTGGATGTCTTTACATTTAACAACAGAAATAAGAGAGAGCATGACACAATAACACTACAGCGTATGCCTAATACGCCAACAGAGACATCAGAATCGAGACGTAATCGAACTGACAGAAAGGTGATATCTCTTTAAACTCTTATATTTCTGGAGTTAAAGAGCTTCAACACTTAAAAACCACTCGGTCACGAAGAGTAATGATGAAAAACCATCCGCTCCTGAGCAAAAACTGAATATCTATAATGAGAGAAAATTAAGCTTTATATCTGGATCTTGCATGTAACATATGACACTGTCATACTGTTGTACAGCATTGCGATGCTTGCTCAGGGAGATAACGTCCCTTGGTTACAGGCATAACTGACGTGTATGTGTGTGCTCTGAAAAAGATATATATATATATATATATATATGTATATATATATATATATATATATATATATATATATATATATATATATATAGTAGTTGTTCCGCGTATTGGCAGTACTAGAAATAGCAATAATAAAGTCACAACAGAGGAATGCATTCCCTGCATTCCTCTGTTGTGACTTTATTATTGCTATATATATATATATATATATATATATATATATATATAAGTCTTATGGTGCTCTTGCTTTGCGGTGCTCATTGCTTGTGCGTGTGTGTGTATGATATTCGCCGACGACGAGAGCTTCTTTCTACTGCTTCTTCTTCTACCGCTCCGCGTGCTACTCATTCTACATATTTATTTTGTCGTCTTCTTCTGCTCCTTCTACTAATACACTCAGCAAAATAAGAAAGTGAACACTCTTTAGAGTTCATAATTTCAGCAGAAGATTTTGATGAAAATCAGTGTATTATATACCATATCAAAGGTAATTTAATTGGCTATCAACGTATCAGACAATTTAAAGGGAAACTTTACGCATGAGTGAACACATTTGTTTTTGTCCTCCAAGGCATAAAAGTAAAAATTGCAAAAACCTGACATATTGTCTTTCATTTGCAAATGCCCTTTAACGTAACAATGATAACAAATCACAAGTTTCACACAATGGGAGACATGAATTAAGAGGCAAAAATAAGTTTTCGTTCTCTTTATCGCTTTATAACCTCAAAAAAATCAAAGTGGGAAACTTAAGGGGGGAAATAAGTCTTTTCTGTCAACTCAAACTTCAAATAACATTGGGAGTAAGGGCACCAAAGATGATTAAATGAACAGAATATCTTTATTTCATTCAATTTAATAATCTAAGAATTCATGAGACAAATTCAAGAACAAAATATGATTCACAATTTTCCTACTTTTAAAAATCAATTCAAAATCCTACCTTTTTTTTTGTTAACATTGCTTCTTCTCTTATTTCATTTTGAATTTCGATTTGACAGAAAATTATTTATTTTCCTCTATTATTTCTAGCCTTAATTGATGTTTTTGGGCATCAAAGATATTGTAGAGATCATTGGTATATTTTTGCAACTGAATTTGTTTTTATTGCGTTAAATTTGTCTTTTGTTCTTATTGTTACATGAAAGAGCATGTACGCATGAATGTCAACTTGTTCATTTTTGCAATTTTTACCTTTGTGCCTTGGAAGAAAAAACAAAGGTGTTCACTCATGCGTAATGTTTCCCTTTTTATTGACTTGCCAAGTTGATAGCCAATTACATTACCTTTCATATGATATGGGAATACATTAACATTTAGCCAAAACTTTTATGAGAAATATAATCTTGAAAAAGTGTTTACTTTCTTTTTTTGCTGAGTGTACTTACTCTTCTTTTGTGTCCTCTAATAACACGACTATCTTTTTTTTTTAGTGGACTGAAGATGGTGCATGCATTATCTTTTTCGACTTTTCTCTGCTTCCTTTTTTTTTTTTTTTTGGTCGTCTTGGACCTTTCATCTTCCTTCTATTCGCTTTCTCCTCCTCCTCCTTACCTTTCTTTCTCCTCTAATTCTTTTTCTCACTCTCTGTTCAAGATTTCTTATTTTCGTATTGAGCTTTCTAGAGCTCTCGAGAGATGAAAGAAATGTGCTCTATGGTATTGATATGAGTTTTTAAAAAGCATACACTTTCAATGTGTAAGGAGAATAATTCCAAGTTCAATAATCTTTGCAGACTAGTTTAAGAAATTGAGTGAGTGTACGATCGTTTCAGAAGGGCAAGCCGACTTGACCATGTGAGGATGACTGATTACTATGGGGTCTCTGCCAGACCCAGTGTACTTTAAAGGGGCCCTGAAATCCAAATGCATGTTGATTTGTGTTGATTTATGATACCCTCAACATCACTTTTGCGGTAAAACAAATATCTAGAAACATTTCATATATGTTTAATGATTTTTTCTTCTATTTTTCTTCAATTCACTTGGGAACGCCCACAGAAAATCCTTCCAAACCAATCAATATTAATATTTTTGAGATGACCTCATCTGTCAATCATTGCTAAAGTACTGAAATGTTTAACAAAAGACATTGGAATACACCCTCCTCTCGACTCAGCATAACTTGCATGTTTCTGTCATATTAATGTGACTAGTTTTCTCTTTAGCCCCGGACAAGAGATAGTACGGGATTTATTGGCGAGTGTAAAAAGCTGAAAAAAATGGTACGGGATTAACGATAGTCCTGGGTCAGAGAAAGTACGGAGCTAAGAAACACAAGTGTAAAAAGGGCTTAGCAAAAGACATGGCGAGGGAACATGCAAGAAAAAGCTGAAAAAATTGGTACGGGATTAACGATAGTCCAGGGTCAAAGAAAGTACGGGGCTAAGAAACACAAGTGTAAAAAGGGCTTAGCAAAAGACATGGCGAGGGAACATGCAAGTTATGCTGAGTCGAGGGGAAGGTGCATTCCAATGTCTTTTGTTAAACATTTCAGTACTTTAGCAATGATTGACAAATGAGGTCATCTCAAGAATATTAATATTGATTGGTTTGGAAGGATTTTTTGTGGGCGTTCCCAAGTAATCTGAAGAAAAATAGAAGAAAAAATCCCTAAAAATGTATGGAATGTTTCTAGATATTCGTTTCACCGCAAAAGTGATGTTGAGGGTATCATAAATCAACACAAAGCAGCATGTGTTTGGATTTCAGATCCCCTTTAAGAACAAAATTAGCAACGGTGACTCCATATCTTGTTTTTTCGAGAGATGTTCTTCCCAAAGATATAGAAATTATGGTCTTATTTTTTCTCTTCTGCCATGCATGCTTATTAAAAGTATTGGAAAACTTTTGTTCGCTCCACATTTTTCTTCTCTTACAAAAATTTGGTTACCAAAACTTAAAACAAATTTCATGAAGCGATTTTTTTTTTTTAATGTAAGCTCAAATTCATTTAACTCATTGACAATGGATACGCGGAACACTAAACTGTTTTTCAGTATTTTTAATCAAGTATTAATTTTTTGATTATTTGGTTACTGGCTTCAGGTTTCAGGCTCTTTACATGATTCCCCCCCCCCCCCCCCCCCCACATACACAAGTTCTTTTATTTTGTCGATTGGTATGTTAGGTAGGTATTCATTTGTGTAGGCTCTATAGTGAGTGCTCTGAGTATATTATTTTTTAGTTGTTGTTTTTTTGTTCGCACGCTGTTTTTGCTATTTTTATTACTTTTATTTTTTTAATCATTCTAATATTCATGATATCAATATGTCGACCAAAAGTCACTTTTGTTTTACAATGATCTGATACCCACGACTGTACAAGTTCTTATTGTGCATTCATCGCTGTTGTTTTATGTGGATTTTGATATGTTTGTCAAGTGGAACCCTTTGAAAATCAGCTATGCTGAAAGGGCTTTATAACTTTTGCCAGAAATGAAAAAAATAACAGGCATATGTCATGGAACCAACACCTAAATAAGAAGTTCTTCAATACCTACATTTGTAAAGGAATTTTGGAAATTGTATGAATAAAATCAGTATTGCCAGAGCATTGATTCTCTTCTTGCGGTATACAATTCATTGAGTCTATCACACATTGATAATCTAAATATTATTTGGGAAGGGGGATGATACTACGACTAGACTAGATCATATTATGTTTCTATTTATAAAGAAAGTGATTAGAACTTACATTAACAATCATATCTCTCACACACGGATCCTCTATTCAGTCGTTCATGATCGTATGAAATTGCTTATGATACCAGATATGAATACTCTACAATAGTGTTATATTTAGATATCGTTATCAAACGTTTTCCTTAGAATGCACTGTTTATTTTACTCACATAATAGCAACCTTCTACTCCTAATGTGTACATGCAACAATATACACTTAAATTCAGCACTCAAGACCTATTTGTTGTTGAAAAAACATTGGTATTTCTCATTTGATATGATGATCTTTCAATGTATTGTAATAATTTGCATCTGAATGTAAAAATACACCTGAATTTCATGTTAACTATTTTTATGCAAAATTTTGTTTATGAAAAAATTACAAAAACCAATAAATGAATTGAAATGTACTGATACAGATTTTCATGACAACAAACTCTTTTTTAGGAAGGAGTGTGGTCTAAATTTTCATTCATTTGACAATACATCATATAATTCTGAATTTAGAATTTGAATATGGGCTTTTAGCACCATAAGTGAACCTATAAATGGCTCCACCAGAATTTACTCTCGTATCATTAATCAATTATATTCATAATAAATAGCATCTTCAGTTATTGCTTGGAGTATGGAAACAAACTTTTCTTCCTTTTTTTCCCTTAACTGGCTGTGACAAAAGGTCGTGAAATTTCACGTCAAAGTACATCTAATTCCTTTTTTTTTTCTTCTCACAAACAGTGATATGCGGAAAGTCTAATTGTCATACTTGTAACGTGTGGTCCTCTAATTGAGGTAACTAGCAGTAGGCCTAAAAACATGTTCTGGCACAATGCCTCACAGAGTAATATTGAATGTACTCTGCATTCCAGAAAATGAATTTTCAACTCATGCTGAGTACTTTTACAGTTTGAAATTTTTTTAAAAGCATAATATGCGTGTTTAACTTTTAATTATGTTTTTGAGTTTTTTCTTTCTTTACGAGTGGCTCAATGAGAGTGTGGTTCATAAGTATAATCCGATTTGTATGCACTTGCCCTGTTGTGTTCTTGAGTTCTCGAAGACATCTTCACACATGTCATAGCACATCATGTACTGCTTAATACCAACGACGCAAATGATGTAACACCAGACAAATTTTTCATGTGACTTTTCATTACAAAAAGCTTTCACTGTTGTCATTTTATTTTTCAAGTCTTTTTTATGTTCTCCTTGTACAACAAATTTACAGAAACATTTACACAATATATTAGATTTTCTACAATCCAGGCATTAAAATGAATTTTCATACAACTGACATTATTGTACATCCTTTCCCATGATTCGTTCCAACTGAAGCCTACCCATAAACACAGCATGTTTGTGAAAATGTGGACTGCATGACACCAGATTGGTATCCAGTTAACTGTGGTACAAAGAGATGAAAATAGACTATCAGATTCTACAATATTAGAACCGCAAATTATCCCTATTATACATTAAAGATATCTTATTCTTTTTCCCCTGTCATAGGAAACACTGCTAGTACATTTTCACACTTTTTTTTTCTATAAAAGAGACAAATCTGTGAAATTTACATGTGACTCCTGTACTGTGATTTGCGGTAGAGAGAGGTATGCATTCAGCTCCGTTACAGCACGTTTTCCTTGAAGGCTGCACATAGCACAATTGATAAGAGCCTATAACATGGAGGGAATTAGAACTCCTTCAATTATGACTGGAGCACGGTCAATTATAAATCCTTTACAAAGATGTGAGAACAGAAAAGACAGATCTTTTGATATTCTTCTGAGAAAAGAGACAAAAATAAATGCAAAGCAAAGTGGAAAAGCACATTCATGGGCACAAAGTCACAAAAATTGAGCTTTAACCCAACAACACATCCCCCCATTGATACAGAGTATAGGAGTACGTGTATCAAGAAAGCAAAAAAGGCCATAGCGCCAAATATGACAATGAATTGCAGACCAAAAGCAATTGTTACTCCCAATTGACCAGACAGAAAAAGTACTTGGGGACTGGCCACTGATGGCTATTGTCCATGTAATCGAGCTGGCTGGTGATAGGGAATATTCAGAAAACATTATTTCATTCCCATTCCTTCTATGGCGGAAACAAAGCTTCTGGCAACAACAATGTACAATATTCCATAAAAACATGATGATCGGATGGGATCACTAAAAGGAAAACGATTAAAGCCCCTGGGAGAACCAAAAAGACATCTACCTTGTTGTTATTTACTTATTCCATATTGGCAAGTTCAATCTTGTAGGAAAACCTGGTAATTTTCCAATTCATATCTCCTTGGAAAGAAGTATATCATATTGGTACAGTGCTGAGAAATGAGAAGAGTGTTAGATGAATACATGGACATCAAATCTTTTTTACTGCACGGATGAATGTTAAATGATAACTCTGCACTCATGTAATCCATATGAATCTGCAAGTATGCATAGGGCCTATGTAACAAAAAACAAGATTTACACAAAAACAAAACAGAACACCTAAAAGTACTGACTGAGATCAGCATCTCTTAATTTTAACACAAAAGACAGCAGGGAATCTGAGAAAATATTCACATTCTTCTAGTGAAGTACCCACATAATAAAGAGTGCATGATAATTATTACACTGTGTAATGAGTTGTGAATGTGTGCATTGAAAATATGACATGACAGAAATCAGATGACGGACAGAATATATCATTGTCCAGTGTGTAATAAAGAATGCATGCCATCTTTTTTTTTTCAGTCACTCAACTTGACATTCGTATGTTCTACTGTGCGAGAAACATTTATGCCTGCATAGATGTATGCGTCGTACAGCTAACTTGGGTGCTTCTTTATCATAGGTGAGGGCGTATATATATCTCTCTTTCAGTGCACTGCACAAAATGTGTCGTGGAGTTTGATATCACATCGATTAAAGCTCTACAGCTGTCTACGAGGTGTTCTCTCCCTCAGAGTTTTACACTTTGGGGCCGGCAAACTTCACTTCTCTATTTGTACGTGTTAGACTACCAAAACAACACTTCAAATTGTGCTTACAGAAAAGCTGATTTTAACATTTGGTCAAGTTAAGGCTCAGTGTCGACACAGCTCTCAAATCTGATGTTCTCTAATATCTATCAACCCAAAGACCTTCAGGAGTGGCCAGATCTACTTGTGACAAGAATTGCTGCAGAAATCATCGAGGCTCTATCAAAACAGAATAAGAACAGTTCATACAGAATAGAGCCAAAAATAATATTTGGAAAATTCTGACAATCTTTTATTTTATGATTTTAAAGTTGATCTAAATTCATCAAGATTCTTTCATGGAAAATCATACTGAAGTCTAATTATGCATATTTTTCCCCATTTACTTCCCCAACCCCTAGGGTTTTTAATCTTTTATTTTGGCATGATTTACCTCATCACGAAAATGAAATCTCTGTTCTCTTGTATCCCTTTTGTTTCAGATAGCAGTTTGGAAACAATCAACTATCCCTTGAATTAATTGTAAATTTGCAGCATATATATATACCTTTGACATTTTTGTACCATTTTTCCTATGAAATATACAAATTGACAGCATTACAAATATTGCACTGAGACTTTAATCTTTAATGCACAAATTTTTAGTCTTATCACTGAGTTGAAAAACACTGAGGAAAATCCGACCTACTAGAAACTCAAATATGGCAACACAAGATACGTACACAGTTAATGTGTTGAATAAACTTCATGTGATCATGGCTATTGTGGCAATTACTAGGCAAATCATTAGTATTTGGAGTTGTGTAGCCCTTTCACGAGTTGTTGTATAGCACAGAAAGAAAGTCTAACTTAGGCATGCTTTTGTGCAGACAGAGAATATCTGTTACCATGATGACCTGAAGTAGATTTTATCAAAAGATGTCAAAATTGTGATTTTAGTTAGGGGGAAAATTTCCTTCTGTAGTCTCATGTAGTCTGGACTGAAGGTTCCCACTGCTGTTTGTCTCTTTCTATGTGTGTTGTACATGAATCCATGCATATACAAATCACATTGGAGGCATTACCCAGTCGGGATTGATGCACCGGAGTGGGCATCACTAAAGAAAATGTAACATCTATTCGATACATGGCATCCATAACAGTTGAAAACAAAGAAAAAAGTCGATGAGGAGATCCTCTAAGTTTCAATTTAGCTTTTTTTTTAAATACACAATGCTTCTACACACCATAGAGCAAAATAGAACCATGTATTTTAATCTAGCTGCATTTACACTGATCGCTGGCAAGGAATGTGCTGCAAGGAC
Source organism: Diadema antillarum (assembly GCF_040938485.1). Taxonomy (NCBI): domain Eukaryota; kingdom Metazoa; phylum Echinodermata; class Echinoidea; order Diadematoida; family Diadematidae; genus Diadema; species Diadema antillarum. The sequence goes on from NW_027271913.1 coordinate 532,958, forward strand.
TGGAGATGGTGCACATAATGTGTGGGTAATGTACAACATCGAAATACCAGAATTGGCAATTGTACAGCATCCTGATGTATTGTTGAATTCTGAGTAAAAACCGCTGCACATAGAGTTTTTTTACTAAGGAGAAAATGTACATTACAATATTATATCTAGTCCATGTCATTCGCAAACTAGATTTTATCACACCTTGTAGATCTTCTAGATTCAGGTACAAAAATACACGGAATCGGACCTATTCCATTTTGTCACTGTTTGGGCATGCTTTCCCTTATACAAGTTAACATTTAAGTCACTTATTACAACTGTTTCTATTAATCAGAAGCAGTACAAAATATGCATACATTGGTATAAAAAGCACCTACAAATTACATAGAAAGCTTAGTAAAGCACATTTGTGATTAAAAAACAAAATTACAGAGTGAAAATGCACAAGTTCAGACAACCTGCTTTTTGAAATGCGATCACAAAATCAAACTGCGGTGGATGTAGCTCACACGTAATTAGTTTGACTAACACATGTAACTGCTAATAGCTCATTGCTAGGCACAAATTGAAACCTTTTGTGATAACAATTTAGATTATATGGAATAAAGTGTGCAGAGATGTAGGAAGAATGAGTAACACGATGTACAACAAACCACAAAATCAAAAGAGCAAGATATTCTTCTTTTTTTAACAACAGGTCAACTGTATACCTTGATCATTCAACTAGATTCTATCTCCTACATGGTAAATTCAAGGAATATACACATTCTGTTCAACAGGTAAAAGGTATGTTTCAAAATATATTGACATATTCAAACATCATTGATACATGTCATCCATTTAAACTATAATGATCATTATCATTTCATATTCTTTTGCACATCAGATAGATAAAGTAATCTGTGGCACCGGGCCACCATTTTTCTTTTCTATGTAAATTACCAGATAACTCATTCTCTAATTCATACTATCATTCAAACACACAGACTCACACAGACACGTCAAACTGCATGCAGAAGCTAACTTGGGAAGCTTTATAGAATGCACACATTCCTAAGAAGTCCCCACAATAAGTTAAAGTTTGCAACATATACCATAAAGCCATTCACACTAACTCAAGATATGCCATACATATCTTTATTGCTGTTTGTAAACTTCAGTATTTGTATAATTTCATACCTGCCTTACATATGATTGTCTACATTGTACTTCAGTAAAATAAAAATGGGGAGTAATATTAGGACTGAATGTCATTAAATTTACAATCTGCATACTTGCCACTACAACTTCATCTTGTCGAAAATAAGATAATCACAGATATTGACAGATACAGTGAGGGGTCTTCAGTAGATCTACCAAAATAATGCTTAATGACCTAAAAAATGTTAATGTGTACAAGGCAAAATTTTGAAGCACATTGACCTTCTTGATGAGTTTATTGAAGGTGACTGTGAGTTCGTAACATTCCTAGAATCCAATGAAGCAGGGACTTCCTGGAGGTGGTGAATACGATGAACAATACACAGGTACATCAAAAGGGAATATCTTATGGCCTTCAATTCAATAATGCGTATTACATAAGGCATTGTATCACTTTTTACTGTTGGCCTTGTCCCCACATAGCAAATTTCTGGTTAAAAAACTTGTGGGAGATTATAACTACAACTAGTGAGAAACTCATTAATTCTGAATGACTAAATCGAGGAAAAATAACATCATACTTGCTTTCAAGGCCCAAGTATAGCTTTTCCTCTCATTTCTCAATGATATTAAAAGATACACCACATCGGGCAGACAATAAATTTTGAAATTTTGAATTGCATTTATGATTCATACAAGAGACCCTTGTCAACATCAAACTTTGACCAGTCTTGTACATATACACATTTTTGAACTTAACAAAACGATAACAGCTAACTGTTTGTATATGGATTGCAAAGCAAATTTGTGCAAATTGGTTACATGTCTGCAAATCCAGACAATTAAGAAAGTGAAATGGAAAATATATGCAACAAATAATTGGGAATATTGCTGGCTTTTCCTACAAAAATTATGTCAAACCTAAGTCTATATGTGGGCATTGAATGAGAAATATCATTGGTTTTAGAACGTCATTTCACCTGTAAATGACAGAAAAGACAGTACATGATTGGCACTTTGAGAATCATTGTCAGTTACATGATTGATGTACCTACAAATCTTTCCTTTTCCTGATTTACTCTTGAAAACGCTACATCGAAGCTCTCTGAAAATACATATATCTCTGCATGATGATGGAAAAAATGGCCGATTCTCCTGGAAAATAGAAAGTTTGCGATTCTCTGATGTAAATTGTAGAGTGAGGCAAGGCTGCAATACTGGGCAAACCTGACATTCAGTGAGTATAGCATATCACCCTGTTTACAAAAAGAACCCCTTTCTCTTCAGCTTATCATCTTCCAGAAAGTAGAGTTTTGTGAAAAAGAGTGACACCTCGTTACAGCGATATGTACATGTCATATTCATTCTTGCCATTTCTATACGTGAAATGCGTACAGCGAGTTTTCCTTTTTATACATCCTTGATTTTGTACACAACAGAAGAAATGGAGTCTTTTGCTGTTTTCATTGAAAAAGTTGTCCAATAGAAATATCTACATAGTCAAGGAATGAAGGATAATGCAAGCTCTCTCTCTCTTTCTCTCTCTCTCTCTCTATTCTGCTGAGACACACAGACACAACTACATACAGACTCACAGAAACACACACATCAGGTGAAATATCCAAGCTACTTACTCATATCTTAGAAGCACTTGACTTAGTTACCACATGATTTCAACAGAAAAGTGGAAAATACTTTGGTGAAGTTCATTGCTGAATGAATATTCTAGACTATCAACTCATGTTGCAAAAATACAAACTTTCCATAACTGCTTGCCTTTGCATGAATCAAAAATTGGAAAGAAAAACATACTGTAACTGTAATAAAACAACTTTTTTTTTTCTGAAAAGGAACTGTGAAAACAAACAAAATAATTACAATCAGATGTAAGACAACCATTTCTTTAGTTTCTTTTGCCTTATGTTGAAATCACACACTCATAGCACATACCAGAATTGGTGAACACGATAAGTGAAAAGCACATTTTACAAATCTATAAAAAAGAAATATAATGCGTGACATCTAAGTAGCCAAGAAGATACTAGAACGATGCCTGTCATACACATTGATCCTGACTGGCCTGATTGTCTGAGGGTTCTACGTGGACGGTGGGTGTGACAGGGCTCCCATTCTGGGCACCGTTCCTCACCCCCTGGCTACCATTTGTTTGCCCATTGGGTTCCCAAAGCAAAGGATTGCTGTGCCCCTTGGGCAGAGTTTGTGCAGGTGCCCGGAGTCCACCCTCCTGCTTACTAGGACAAGTGGCATTTCGCTGCAGCTGCGGACTTGGGGAACCGGAGGACGAGTTCGATGATGCTCTGTTTCTCCTGTTTGTGTTTCGTTGCCTGATCTGAGGCGAGCTTGCTAAGGAATCGTTGTCGCTGGAGCATCCTGATTCAACACTCAGCAGTGAATCTGCCTGCTTTTTGCTCTCCTCATTATTGTTTTTCAAACCAGCGTGATTTAATTTCTTTGGAGACGGCTGATGAGCAGGCGAGTTCCGCATCCTCTGAGCACGCTTTACGGGACTGTCTGGATGCACCTTTAATACACCACCATTTTTGTGCAGGTCATCTTCACTCGACGTTGATGAAACCTGCACAACCGGTTGCACGCGCCATTCCTGGAGCGGTACCTCTTCCCCTCCTGCGGCTACACCCGCAGACTGGCCATCATGACCAGCGGTGCCGGCATCAGCACCGCAGGTATTGGTCCTATCGGAGGGGTTCAACTGGGCGGCTGCAAACTTGCGTTGAGGATTGGGACTTCCTTCCCTTTCGCTGTCTCTGCTGGGCACCAGGAGACCAGCACCGAGGGAGGAACTGCTGAGGGCCGGACTAGAGGTGCCTCCTTTGGCTCCAGGAGATGACAGCATACTCTCTGCCGAGGTGGTTTGCTGACCTGCTATGGACTTCTCAGAGGCCTTCAGATACAGCTGTGGAACCGGTAGACTTTGATCCCCATCCACCTGCTCCTCGCTAGGCTGTGTATCTGGAACTCCTGCAGGAAATACAAGAGCAATATCAATTCTATACTTCTGACTGTCAAATTGACTGGTCCAATTTCATTCTATCCAGCACCTTCAAACTTTGACAGTTTTTAACCTAGAGGCAAAGGTCAACAGAAGTCCAGACGGAAAGTGATTTCTTTCAAATCGAGCGACAGAAAAAAGTGTCTATCTGAGTAATTTGATTAGAGACAGAGGGAAGAGTTTAAAATACAATGTAATCAAAAGGAACAAAAATCATCGGGTGAGAATCAGAAGGGCAACCCATAGTGTTCAAGACAACGTAACGCCCTTCTCATTCTCAACCGACGAAATATGGTGAAGAATGACAGAAGCAATGAGACAAAAAGCATGAAAAATTTGAATTATTCTCTCACCACTGTTCAGATCTTGTGCGCCCTTGTCGGCACAAAGCTGGAAGTTGTCTGGCAGCGATTTGACCCGACTGACTGGCTGCTTGACCACAAGGAGTTGGCTGGGATTGTTACTCTGTAGTGGAGATACAGAACAGTCAGTGACATTTTTTCCCCTCAGTTTATAGTTGGCAAATACAGGATGTATATTTCTGTGGATGACATGTCTTGACACAACACATGAAATATCTCCTTAATTTCTCTGATTTTGGGTGTGACAGGGGTAGGCTCATATAGCACAGATTGCTGGACAGCATGCATGCAGTTAGCATGATATATTGTATACACCATCTAAATAGTAAGTCTGATTTTTCACGAATCGCGACTTCCCAAAAATTTTGCGAGTGGTGGTAAATTTGTGATCTTGGAGCACAGTACTGAACAGGAAAAAGTATCCATGAATGCCACATTCGGGCTTAGTGTTGATATATTTTTGTATTCATATATTTGCTAATAGGTTCCTTCTTGCAAAATTTGCAGAAATAAACCCCCCATGAAGTATATGGCGTATGCAGTAGTATACAAGCCCTTTAAGAATTGACATGCTTCATATCTTTTCTAATACCACATAAAATCTTTAGTGGACATTCTTTTCACCATCCTTGGTGTGAGATATAGAAGACAATGCTTCTGGTCTATGCAAGAGGTGCTCCAGTTATTTGCTATTCATTAGAGAGAAAACACATCTTTTTTCCTGCATCATAAAACAGGCTATGCACTGCAAAAACAGCAGCTCCCTAGCTCCTTCAAACAACAGGGCAAAATGTTCGATACAATGGCTACATACCCAAGGTTGCCTCTAGTCACAAGACAAAATGCAGCAAATCACAATAGATTACTGATGTATGGAAATCGGGCGACCCCATCCATAACGAAAAGGACGATAAGGAAGAATTTTAAGCATTTCATATATGGGCTGACTGCAAACAATACTCAAGGTTTCTCTTTCTCACGTATGGCTCAATAGGTTACCTACAGAAGACACCAAGACCTATGTGACATGAAGCTTGGTATCATTTTCTTAAATGACTTTTTTTTTTGGGGGGGGGGAGGGGGTGGTCTTAAAATACTAGTTTTTATTTGTTTTTAGATACAGCTTATATCATTATTTTTACCAATCCCAATATGGCTTCATCTATAAACATTTATCATTATTTTTCATATTTCACAACAAAATAAGCTCAAAGCATACAAATTGATTGCAAAGGTAGATGAAATGATACATGAAAAGGTAAAGAACACCAGGCTTAGTTCTAAATGAATAACAGAACCAACTAAAAACAATGTTTGTAAATACTGGTTGGTTCCTACAGTAGAGTGCACCCTTAGAATATATAAGAAGAAACAGGTTCTTGAAATATGTGCATAAAGACTGTAATGCTCAACTCTTACTCAGATTATTGGATAAAATGTTAGATTAACCTTAATCATAAGCTAGGAAACACTGACACCAAAATGAATTTATGGTAACAGTATCATCTTACATGAGAATTATTGATACTTTACAGTCATTAGATTCTATATTTTGACTTTCTTTGCAAACATGTCAGTACATATTTTTCTCACACATGCAATGTATGTCTTGTTTGTTAGTATGTTTTTTCTATAATTTTGTAGACAATGTGTCAGATTGAAAGAGATAGATATATCATGTAGGAAGAGACTATCTTTCTCCCATGCCAGATGTGTACACACCTGACACATCTCAGTATGAAAGATGAATATCAATCCTCATTTTCTCACAAAGACATGAAATGTCACAAACTGTACAAATGAAGTCTCACACACAAAGCAGTAATTTTGCAGCCATGATGACAGATCTTTGCTTTCTTTCATCTAGTCAAAGTTTCTTATGATGAGGAAAAATTGAATAAAATGCTAGATAGAAATGATATTGCACAAAGACAAAACCAACTGATGGCACATTTTACAGTTGTATTTAAATGAAATAATTTAATCTTTTCAAATTGTGACTCATATTGTGCATTTTTCTAATAAGTCCACATGTTCACTTTATACATATATATGCCACAACTCCTGTGATCTGATCATCAGCCATTTGAATTTTGGTGTTTGTGTGTTTCAGCTGGTTAGGAGATTAATTAAAAGTCCTAAATGATCGGGGGAGGGGGGGGGGGAGGGGTATTTCATAAAGCTGTTCTTAAAGTTACCAACGACTTAAGAATGACTGGTGATCATTTCTGATGTGCTATACTTATCAGAATTTCAAAAGTTCAGCGCAAGAACTGATCACCAGTCGTTCGTAACTTTAAGAACGGCATTATGAAACACCCCCTGGCGGGTTTAATATTCAGGCTAATCATGGCATTATCAGATGTTCATGAAATGCATCTTGGGAAAACACGGAGGTCGAGATGTTTTACGAGGATTTAGATGAATGTTTGCTTCCTGTGTCAAAGCAGTGTTCCTAGAGAAGAGAAAATACCATGCATAACTAAATAAGAGTATTTTCATCCGATGTCATCTGAATCCACTGTAATATGCTTTAATGACATGAGGCAGAGTAAAAAAAAAGAAAGAAAAAAGAATGTTACTTTCTCCATAGATGAAGACTTGCGCTTTGTGGAGAAGAGAGGTGAATTTGTCCTTAGGTTGAGCATGCATGGGGGCTGGGGGGAGGGAGTGGGTAGTGGACTTTGCCTGTTAAAAATTTGAAGGATTCTCCTGGAAAGACCTTGCCGTATGGGTGGGGTGTTGGGACTTACATTTTACAGCTTCAACTCAGTTGGGGTTGTTGATAAGGTATACGCTACTCAAAACAGTGGACAAATATAACACTGATGGTGGTATTTGTCTGCGAGGCTTATGAAGATGTGCACAGGAGCAGTTGCAGATAGTCAAGTTACATGTATCAACAATTTCTACTTTATCTCAATTCTGCCTGCTCCTTCCAATACTTCAGAGTAAAATCAGATGAGTCAAAGATGAAAAGAGAATTTTGGTGATGTGAAGAAAAGAATGTACAGTAATTAGAAATGAAGCTGTCTTTATGTCTATTCTTTAGTCATCTCGTAAATGAAAATTATACTGTAATAATGATGATGATGGTGATGATGATGATGATGGTGATGATGGTGATGATGGTGATGATGATGATGATGATGATGATGATGATATGGTCTTGTTTATCAAGACTAGCCTCTTTAGTGTTGCCACCTCTCTACCACAGGACCCTGCCATTAATTATTATAACCCTAGCATTCCCAGGTACCCATTTATACACCTGGGTCGAGAGGGACATGGTGGGCAAAAAAAATCTTGTATAAGGGTGTAGGAACTGAACGGGATTTGAACTTGGGATTTGAACTTGGGACTTCCAATTGAAAGTCAACCACTATGTCACAGTGACAGTGTCCCCCTATCTATTCTAAATTTGTTCTCTCTGTTTACTTCTATAAAAGATGTTTAAAATGAACTCAATATATCAACATATGTCACATAGCCTGTATAGTGAGCCAGAGGTCATACATGGGTGATGCAGTGCAGGTAATTTATGTGCATCATGGTTTCAGACAAAAAACAACAACAAAATAAAACCCCCAAATATACAAAGACCTTTTAGTTTCGTACTTCCCTTTCCCTCATATTTTGGGATGTTCTAGAGCAATGGTTCTAGAGAACTGTTTTCAGTTTATCACAGGATCAACAATGGTGGTCAGATATTTCAATCATATTCTGTTTTTCTTTTAAATGTAAACAAAGGGGAGGAAGTAAGGCCTATTATATTGGTCAACGTGGCACTTTATGTGTTAATTGTCTCATTGCCATAGGTATTCAGGAAGTATATAATGATTTGGCATTTTTTAGGTGCCGGGTCCTGATAGACTTAATGTATATCAGCACGAAAAGAAAGAAAGATATGCTTGGAATAGCAATGACAAAAATAGTATGCAGTGGTGGGCGCAGCCATGCATTTGAAATAAGTGATAGAAATCGGAGCTGAGTAAATGAAACATTTGAGAAAGGGCTCTCAAGCGATGCAATCTGAGGCCCCGACTCACTCCCTATTGTGTGCATACAACAAGGGGATTTAAATCTCCATGGCAACTGGTTTTGAAGAGATTATCAAATAATTCTAAAACTTGGTACAGTCATAAAGTACAGCTCATCTAGGACCTAGGATCATTTCCAAATGCTCTCATTTGCTGCATGTAATAGTTCTGAAAAGGCTTTCTGATTTATACAACCATGTACCTCTTGAGTAGAAAATAGAACAAATTATAGTGTCACATGGAAGAAGCACTGCTTTACAAAACATGTCTTGGTATTAGCACTTCATTGTTTCTTAACTTCAGATGTAGTGGGTGGCCACCCTTACAGAAAATGGAAATGTTTGACCCAAAACACACATCTTTAGGCCTACTGTGAAACTGGCTAGTAAGACTGTGTGTGAGTTTTGCATTGCGCATCGTCACATCATCTTTATACCACGATAATTCACTGAAGCTTCATCAACCTCCCACCTCAAAGATATCTAATGTTTTTGCTGTTTTGCAGCCCATGAATATTCATCTCTGGATTGCCAAATCTGCATAGGCCTATATCTATATCATATGCTCAATACTCAAGAAAGACCAGTTTGATAGCACATTGTACAAACTGAGACAAAAAGAAAGAAAATAAGAATCTCTTTGTGAGTGAATATGATAGCAGGCAAAAGATTTTCATGCACAGAAGCCATTTGTTCAATCAAAATCTGTGATAGTGAAGATTTACAAGAAAGCAATGAATATGATATACAGCACTAAAAATAAAGTTGAATAAGATGACCTTTTTATCAATAGTATGTTAGTACTACAGGCATTGTCATGATCTCTATTATCATTTTCTTCATCACCCTTGCTGTCACTACATTTGTCGACTTCTTTCAAGTAACATCACCAATAATGATAACACATCATCACACTTGTCATACATTGTAAGAGGGTGACAAAATGCAAGTCAATCACGCGCGGTGCTGGAAGGTAGAATATAACTGTATGCGATCCAACGTTCAGGATTATATCTGGCAATATTCAGCATGCATGTCTGATATGGTTAATGGAGACAAACATGCACAGACGTCACCATCAACATCTTATGCAAACACACATGCACGCACACACACACACACACACACACAAACACACACACATGCACGCACACAGAAAACGAACTTTAATGAACAAATGAAAATTATACGTGCTCGTCTGGACTGAATAGATATGCATGCATGTCCAGGCAACGTGATTATAAGCAAACACAATAACTCTGGTACGGTCTGCAGACACAGCATCTGGTATTTTTGTCTGTTTTTGATAATAGCAGTATTCACACATGATTGCATTCCTATGGTGTATTGCAAAAATGCACAGAATGCTCCACTACCCAGGGGTCATGGTTGAGTCAATTCGTTCCCTGATGCTACTGTACTATTATCAATGATAACCACTGAACTCTATAGTGGAAGACTGTTACGCGCAGTGCTTGAAGCCAGCGCTTTGCTTTAGTTGGCGCTGCCATTTTAGAACTCCACATTTAGGCCCCGCCCACTTTACTATACGCTACTGTTGTGCAGAGGGTACACAGAAGAAGCATGCGTTTCTCAGTGGAAAGTCACTTTGGTGTAAATTATGGGGGCGCCAAGTTCTGCATGGGTTATTTCATTACGAAATGGCTCTTTAGTCGACAAAATGAACATTCCTAACAAAACTACTGTTTTTGTGACAAAATGAACATTTCTTCAACGGAATGACTGATTTCAAAATGCCATTTTGTAGACAGAATTACTCATTTCGTAACGAAATAGCCAAGTGACTCTTGGCACCTTATTGGTGCCCCGTAGCAAAGTCCCGAAATGGCCGCCACCGGCCAGCACTTCCGGTGTCTTCAACCTTTTACCCACAGTGCAACACGAGCGTAGTGGCTTTTCGGCGTGGAGTGCGCGCTAAGTGCGCACAGCACCCCTTCCACTATATAGAGTTCAGTAATGATAACAGACTTCAAACTGAGGAGGAGGAGGCCGGTGGATTGGTTGAAGCTATGGGGGAAATTAGTACACTGCAGGTGTGATGATTTTGAATTTCATGAATCCAACCAGTAAAACACAGCCATACAAGCAGGAAATGCTTCTTAAGGCCTTTGCTATATGCCACTTTGATGGAATAACTGGGCATCAGAGTAATTATCACATTTCAGTGGATAAGCTCAAGGAAACTTTTGAAGTGTTGAGAACACTGTTTATGACATCTTATACTTATTGAAAAGAAACCTGTCAATTACATGCACAACATATGGATTTTTTTTTTTTGCAATTCAATGTAAAAAGACAAATAAAAAGTTTGAAACAGCAACATGCATATGCGATAGGCAGAACACAAATACCATATGCACTAAAAAATACCTTGCACTCTGGCAATACAGTAACCCTGGTAATCTGCCATTGAATATGAAAGTAAATCATTTGCCAGTATACATTCTTATGTACAGTATACACATCTCTTGAATTCTATTTCTCACAGACCAAATATAATGGGGAACACATTCCAACGTCAAAACAACAAATCTGTGCTTGAGGGGAGTTATTGTGTTTGCCTTGTGCATGTGATATATGAGTATCATGCGCAACAACTCTACATAAAATGCAAGCCTTGATTAAAGATGACCTGTACCGGTTGCTTTTGGCGGTGTGGGCTCAATGTCAGAATGACATCAGCCGGCGAAAGTTCCTATCGTCAGAATTCAAATGAAAGAGAATTAAAAAAAAAAAGGAGAAAGAGGGGAGATGGATAGAAAGATAAGGTAAAAAATGTATTAGAGTTTGTTGGATGAATCTGAAAGCATGCCTAGAGATATTTTTTACTAGACACAAGCTATAAATGTCTTCTCTGGAATCCTTTCTTGACGTGAAGAGGAACATTCAAGGCATTAACATCTGTACGATGAACCTTGCACCGAGGAAATTGATGCCAGCAATGGTATGAAAGTGAGCTGAAGACTATGGCCCGAATTCACAAAGGTGGTACAATTGAAACCATGGTTTACACCATGGACAAAGACCTTAGTTTCGTATGGGGCGCCAAGTGTCGCATATGGCCTATTTCGTTACGAAATCAGTCATTTTGTCGATAAAATAGGCCATGTGACACTTGGCACCCCATACAAAAACTACGGTCTTTGTCCATGGTTTTAACCATGGTTTCAATTTACCACCTTTGTGAATTTGGGCCTTTGAGACAGAGCCCTGTGTATACCATGTGTGTGTGGAAGTATGTGTGTGCATGTGTTCTCATAAATGGTTTCAATCACAGATATTGTAGTATTCACTCCAGGTAAGTGGGGATACATTTCACACCTGTTTGTGCAGAGTATTTAAAACAAATGGAAAAGTGTCCTCTTCAGGCCCTAGGGGTACCTTCGGGGTATATATTGCACCTGCCCATTCTGGATACTAGTATTTAGGACCTTTACGTAGGCAAATAGTTTTCACACTATTCACACTGGGAAATTTAAATACACTTTTACACGTATCCTTGATTGTTGTGTATATACCTATACACTACATGAAGCCTGATCTTTCACTTACTGAGTTGAATTTAAGATTCAATTTTTATGGTATTGCTTACAATTTGTTGATTTATCAGAAAAAAGAGAAAAAGTCATTTTTTGCTTTTCAGAAACAAATTATGGAATATGCCAACACAAAAGTTATCCTGAGCAAACCATCATATCCCTGGTAGAAGCAAATTATGAAAATGTGTATGTGTGTGTGTGGAGAAGTAGCAGCATGCTTCTACATTCCTTACACATGCACACTATCAAGATTTGAGCCAGTTTGGAGTTGGAATGAGTATGAGGAGGCGAAAGGAAGGTCATTGTACTTTGATGGGCTTGTCATGACTTCACCACCAGGGGGGCATTTCATCAACGAGTTCGTCGGAGTTTTCACCGACAAATTTGCTATCAGCCAATCAGATGCAAGGATTTACACTGACAACTGTTAAAAGCTAATGAAATCCTTGCGTCTGATTGGCTGATAGCAAATTTGTTGGTGAAAACTCCGACGAACTCGTTGATGAAACGCCCCCCAGGTATATCTGTGCAAATATTTTTGAGCAGGGTACACTACAATGATTAATAGTGTACACATCAGTAGTTCATAATGTAAAATACTCATACTCTCAAAAGTAAAGGCTAGAAATTTCCTCCATGAATTTGCATGGCTCTAACTGTAGTAACAAACAGACTTTACATTATGGACCATTCAAAGCAATGCACAAATTGTCATCTGTATCATGGATAGAAATGAACACACATTTGTCATGTGTGCTAGTGCTGTATCCCTTTTGAAACACTGGACAAAAGTAAACTTGACTATAAGTACATCAACATGACAGCCCCCTCTCCCAGGTATTACTATTTTACACAGAACCAAAACCACAAACACAAAACTTCACCTTGCCTTGAAAGTAGACAAAGATAGGACACATTTAAAGGTATAATTTACCATTTGCAGATGAAACAAAAACCCAGCATTAGTGCTTTAAAATAGTTCTTAAATGTGAGTTAGGGATAGAAACAACCACTGTAAAAATTTGAATCCATATAAATGATGTTAAGTATTGTTAAATACACAAAATGTGAACAATAGTTGTAATAACAATGTTTCCAGACAATAAACCATCTACAGTTATGGTTTATTGAGAAATATACTGACATCTCCTTATATTTTACGCTTTATTGCAAAAAATTGTATATGGTAGGATGTTTTGTGACACAACAGACCTAAACATATGCATCAAATGTGATATCTTGAAAATTTTTTAAATCACTGCTCTAAAGGTAAACAGGGCCTTTAATCTTAAAACTTCCTTTAAAATAAGAAAACAAATCTTACCACAACTATAAAGGCTAAAATGTTATATTCTGTTCCTCTTCTTTTTTTGAGGATGGCATGACCAAAAACAACTCAAACTTGACTGAAGCAGTGTGTGCATTTTATATAAAAGAAATGTTTCTTGACTTTGATCTGCGATGTGTTTTAATTTAGTCAAGCCCAAACTTTAATTTGAACATGTGGAGATAGAAAGAAGACATCTTTGATTTACAACTCCAAAAAGCTCAATATGACATGCTCAGACACAAAACAATTATACTGATACTCGATCAAGAAATGCTGTATAAAATTTTCATCATATAGCCTACACTGTATATAGATTGTTCAGACACATTTATTGATCGATTAGAAAAAAAAATCATTCATAGATGTGCAGCTTTCCACTGTGAATGTTGTTATGATCACCGCTAGCCCTGCCAAGCACTCAGCCATGGAGCGCACACAACATGCCTTTCAATGAGCAAGTCATGTGAGAGTTAAAGGACAAGTCCACCTTCATGTACATAAGGATTGAGAGAATGCAGCAATATTAGTAGAACACATCAGTGAAAGTTTGAGGAAAATCAGACAATCCATTCAAAAGTTATGAATTTTTAAAGTATCTGCCCGATCACTGCTGGATGAGGAGACTACCACAGTGTATGATGTCACATGCATACAACGATATAAGGAAAATAAAAAGAGAATTTCACAAAACTTTACTTTTTGAATAAAGTGCACATTTCTTCGACTTGTTACTGATGTATGTTAAAGGGTAATATTATTCCCCCTGCCTTCTGAAAGAGAGAAGTCGAGTGTTCTTTTGTCATGCGAGAAAACTGGAAATATGTTGAATTTCCTTTATTCTTTCTTTATATCCTTGTACACATGTGACATCACAAGCTATAGTAGTCTTTTCATCCAGCCATGACTGAGCAGAAACTTCAAAAATTTATAACTTTTGAACGGATTGTCCGATGTTTTCCTCAAACTCAATGATGAGCTCTACTAATATTGCTGCATTCACTCAACCCACATGGCTATGAAGGTGAACTTGTCCTTTAAGGTCACCTTTCATGTGCTCATGTCAAGTCTTGCCTAGTTACACCATTCTATGGTCACCATATGTTCAGACACAAACAAAGCGGTGATTTGCTGTCAACTCCTAGTTCGAAACGATGATCTGATCCTCCATTCGTTACACGACATTTCGTTACTCAGTGTGGCAGACACATAAAATCTATTGCATAGCTTTACGTATTTGGTACGAACTTTTGCTGTCTACCCTGAATGTTCCATATTTACCAAAGCACCACACCCCCTTGCGCTGTTTGTGCCGTGTGGGTAAATCAGCAGGTGTGAGCACTAGGCATTGTTTTAGTACATTCAGCTTTTCATCGTGAGGTCAAAAGAGCAAATATCAGATGTGTTTTCTTCCAGCTGGTTGCTTTGATACCTATTTATTCCACACCACAGAAACCCATGAGGCTTAGTTCATTTCAGTGTTTGTCTCCACTGGACCTTACTTTGATTGATTTGTTTTTATGGTGGGTGGCACTGTAATCTTCTTTCAACAATACATGCTAGCAAACATCTAGACTATAATTATCCACTCAAGTGTTCTATCACAACAGCTAGATTAAAACTGCTGTGTACCTAGAATGTAATTACAGCTGTACCTGCTTATTCCAGTTCATATTAACAGCTGATATTCCTCACGCATTCATTACCAGTTGCATTGCTGGGCAAGCCATCAGCTTGTCCAAAATGTGTGTGTGTGTGTGT
Source organism: Diadema antillarum (assembly GCF_040938485.1). Classification (NCBI taxonomy): domain Eukaryota; kingdom Metazoa; phylum Echinodermata; class Echinoidea; order Diadematoida; family Diadematidae; genus Diadema; species Diadema antillarum. Next base: position 548,169 of record NW_027271913.1, read on the forward strand.
GTGAGTGTGTGTGTGTGTGCGTGTGTATTGTGTGTGTTTGTATGATTCTGAATTCAATGGTTACCTAGTCTGTTTTACTGTCACAGAATACAGCACCCCTGCAATTGCGCGAAGTTTTGTCTGGTCCAATTGATGAGGTATAAAAATATATAGGTTTGAGCGTCCTCGCGATCTGGTCCTGACAACCACTTTCTGTCTACACGACAGACGTGGGAATGCCCCACCACAGTGATACCAAGTCCATTTCTGGTGCTGACCTCTTTGAGATAGACTGTCCATGGACACATGAGAGGTGAAATCACATCAATTAAACCCAAATATGCATTTAAAGTACATATATTGGGTTTCCCAGCAACCTGGTAAAGAAAAGAATATAGCCAAACTACCCCAGATATCAGATCCTTTTTTTTTTTTTTTTTTTTTGGCAGAGGGAATAGTACTGGTGTGATGCCTGCATCTCTGATTCACTGAAATTTGACTTGAGAGGAGTAATTCTTGTTTTCAGTTGGGTGCGAATATAGGACTTGTATAAAAAATGTATGTAAAAGTCTGATGTACGACTAACTGGTCCATCTTTTCAGTGAGTTATCAAAGAGACCTGAGTGGAGTGCTTTCTGATTGTGACTGCTCCATCTCCCAAACCTCCATGGACAATCTTACTAAGATCAACATTCATGAAGACAGCAGATAAAACTGACACTCATCCCATCACTATGAGGATTATCGTGAACATCGTGAAATATTGAACATGGTGAAATATTGAACATGGTGCAATTTGTGCATTTCATTGCCCTAAAAAAACCCCAACAATTAACTCACACACTTCCTATATCATTTTACTTGTAATTCTGTTGTAAAATCTACTACCCAGTCGGATCCATTTCAACCCACTCCAGATAACACCTTGAGGTTTGCTTAAATCAATTGTATCTGAAGTATGGCAAACATGAAGCTGCTGAATTCACTTCAGCTTTATGCACTATCTATAAAACAACTAAAGCTACTGCAGCTGCGTCAATGTTTTCCTTGTTTTCAATGAGTTGGAAATTTCTGCCACCATAGAAGCAAAGATTTCTGCCAGATACATCAAAATACGATGTAAGGGGGATATATAGAGTCAACTCTATACAAGTTGATCCTGACAGGACTAAAGTAAACACATCAACTTCAGCAATATTTGACTTCTGCATGTTACAGAGGAATGATACGCTAATGCTTTGAATGCAAATTGCGACTTTTGTTGTTTTCGTCAACTTTGGCAATTATTCAGCATATGCTTATCCACTCATGCGAAGTTGACTGTGTAAGAATTAAATCCTGATTCATTCCTCATTTTCAATATGTATGAACATTTTGTGTGGCAGTAGGCTTGTGTTCAATAGCACAAACTTCTCAGTGGGGTGTGTGTTAAAATTTAAGGTACCTGAATGCATGTAGAATTCACTCCTGTAATACAGACGTTCAAAAGTACATTGCCTATTAGTAAGAGTCAGTTGGCAACACCATCACATTCAAGAAAATTATATGGACTCTTAAAAAAACACACACACAAAGTTAGTCTGTGAAGTATGCATGAGTGGTAAGACCAGGAACTGAGCATTAAGAAATAGGAGCCGACATTAACCTTATAGAGACAGACATTGAAAGGCAAACACACTTTCACATTTTTGGATAGATGTTCATACATCTGCACTTACACAGCACCTTTTGTGAATACAGATATGTTGATATATGGTATTATATGCCATTGTATATAATACGTATACAATATGTATACATGATGTAAAACATGTATACATGAATGCATATGAATCAAATCTATATGTTTTTACATCTGTATTGATCCCAACTGCACATATATATGTTGTATAAAATTTGCATATACAATTAGAATACAAACATTTAACAAAAGACACAAATAACTACATTCATAAACATATCACTGCACTTCAATATGGGAATAAATATCAAAGGAAGATTAATTGTTTGATATAACACATTGAATAAAAAAGAAGTTTGCCTGTACCATAGTTCTGCAAGTACAATGAATGGCAAATAAAATATTGTGAATAAAATCATAGAGGGGTACCTTGGCTGATTTTTTGTCTCCTTTAGGTAAAGACATTTCAGGATTGGAGGTTGCCACCTGTCACGCAGAAAATAAAAATCGGGAATGTAAAAAATAAATAAAGAAATAAAAGCAATACAAGCAAGCAAAGGGTATTAAACACAAACAGAAACCACATGGAAATTATATCAAATAAAATTACATGTATGATCTGTTTTCCACAAAAACAAGAATGATGCAAATATGATTTCAAATCATGAAAAGAAATATAAAAATGTGAGCTAATTTTGCAGCTGGCTGCATCAGAATATATACTGGTATGTGGAATAAAATTGCATGAAAGCTTGGTGAGAATTACAAGATCCTAGCAGTACAGGTAGGAGCTACCAGTCTCAAAAGAATACATATTTTTCTTTCCCTTTCCTTCTCTGAAGGTTACTGCAAACCAGGCATTTACAATACATGAATTGAATCAAATAAACAGATTGAAGGAGAAATATCCTTCTTTTAAAAACAAAATTATGGGCAAATCAGATGATTTTGTGTTGATTATAGCATCAAAATTAATCAAGTTATGATCATAATACATATACAAGTATGATGGAAAAAAACAACAATCCACACACATCATGCACTGGAAATAAATGCACAAATATACATACATATTTTAAAATGAGACATTGAAATGATGAAATCATTAAATAAAATAACATCTGATATTTGAAATTTGGTTCACATTTGCAGGCTAACAGTTGAACATCATAAAAGCTGTGTTTGTATATGAGATATAATGGGAATAAGAGATCAATTTTAAACTACAGGAGATCAGTTGGAGGACTGTTACTATGCACTACATTTAATCCTTTGTCTCAACTGGCTACAGACTGAAACAAAGTTTCATGACAATCTACAAGGCTTTGTAGATTGTTGCACTTGTCTACAGCACATGTTCAGACAGCATGATTTATGTTTTTTTTTAATATATGTGCAAATTATTGCAAATGATTAAAATGTAACATTTAGAAATGGTGAGAAAAAATATGAATCAACTACAGTGCACTCCCGTTACAACGAACACAGTTACAACAAAATTCCAGTTACAGTGAGGTAAAAATTCAGGCTGCAACATTATCCGCTCTATGTACTTTTATTGTTTATTTGTTCGGTTATATTTTCGGTTATAAATTTTGATATAATGAAAGAAGACTGCTGGTCCCTAGGAGTTCGGTTATAACGGGAATCCGCTGTACAAAACTAATAAAAAAACCCAACACAACAATGCCATCAAGTTTTTGAAGTCATTATGTTTCTATTAAACTAAAATTAGCAAAATGATCAGCACATCTTGCTTTATTTTATGGAATGTCTGTGAGCATGTTGCTGTCGACAAAATAAATACTGATTTGCAATCATAAATCCAATCAGACGTTTTTACCTCGATCACTGTCTTGATCATCATACCACATGCTTGACTGAAATTTTCATTGTAAAAAAAAATCTTACATGTCTTTTCCGCAAAAGTCATAGCTTTTGACATCCATACCAATAACAATGTATTCATAAATAGTGTCAATGGCATTGCAGGCTGGTGGCCCTAGGGGTGCTGAACACACGGCCATCACCAGAGGGCGGTAATCATATCTTTGACAGGGTGAGGACACCTCTTCATAAGTTTTTTATTTCACAATTCCTGTTTTTAGTCCTTTTTTTTCATGTGACAGGGATAATCTTATCCCTCTTTTCTTGGTTTTCCTATTAGGTTAGCATTTTCAGCAGCTCTGTTGACAGATATTTTTGCAATAAGCTGTCCTCAGAGCCCTAAAAGTAAGCATCATCTATCTTTTCTATCAATACAAATCCTTTCAATAAGCTTTTATCTGGCCCAACATCTGTTCTCTTTTGTACAAAAAGATAAATAAAAACCAGTCAATTTGCTTCTCTCCTAGTTAGGTTGCTAACTTTTTAAACAAAAACAAAAACACAAGCAACAACAACAACAACAACAACAACAACAACAACAACAACAACAGCTTTCACCTAGCTTTCCTCCAAGTTATCAAAATATAGTGACCTTTAGCGAGGACAAATTTTGAATTAATGTGAATAAGGATCAAATTTCTGTGAAATAAACAGGACCTGTGAATAGAATGTGGCTTTAGATTTTCTTTGAAAATCAATCTAGAAGGAATCACAGATTACCATTCGTTTGACATGAATTGTTACTCACCACACTACACATATACACACACATACACACATCCATTTACAAAGAGTATAGTTGTTTGATTCCTTCCTCAATCGAGATGACTCACACATATCAACCATGGAAAATCAAGTCACTACTGACTTCAAATGGAATCTAACACAACCTTGCTAAAAATGGATGATGAAAGTGAGGAAAATGCGGGATGGTAACTCATGAATTTGATGACATCGGACCATACACTGAATATTCTTTTCACAGGGGATATGCGAAGTGTAGAAAGTGTCTTTGACGCCTGAAATAATTGACACAAGCTTTCACAGCAAGTGATTTTTAAAATCAGGTATCATCTACTTATACAGGAATGAATCATACTGTGTGTATCTCATTTTCATGCTTTTTGGTGGCATTCTAACTGGGCATGTCACATTGAGAAGTCAATCGATACAGAGAAAGGTTAGCTTGATAGAATATTGAGCTAGATTTATATGCAAGCAGTCACTTAAATAAGAAAAATCACCGACAGGATTCTTAGAAATGTGTGAACATAACAGTTTTGATGAAAATAAAGGTAGTTCTTCAGATTGAAAGTCTTTACTATTACCTGAGACCTACCCGTTTGACATGTTAAACACATGACATTCTAGCAGTTGTAGAGAGTAAAATAACATCATAGACAGATGGTTGACAAAGTGTTTTGAGATCCTATTTAGTTAGCTACCATCATTGAATGATTTACTGAAATTCTATCTAAATTTATCTGTCTTTGATTCATTGCTTTTATTCACATGCTTTCATGCTAAATGAGTTACTTATGTACAAAGGATAAGGTTAAGATCTGATTTTGTGTTTTCTCATCTAAGTCACAACTTGCATAACGATAAAAGTGAAATGGGTTTCTTATGGGGGGTCTTTCATCGTACAAGTGAAATATAATGATACACTGACAAATATTTTTCAATATATCGAAGGAAAAATAGATAATATTTTTTTGGACGTGCGGTAACATAACATTGATTCGGTCTTGTCTATCTGCATTGCAGTGGCTTATGACAATTTAAATGAAGAATGATATAAATAAAAAAAAACACAATCAAAGCCTTAATAGCTTGATTTCATGCACTGTGGAAGTAATGGAAGAAGTCACTTAAATGTCGGTAGCACGGCACTCTCAAACAATTTCATAACTCTGTCACTAACTAAAAGAGAAAAGGAGATAGGGCTGCAACTGATGAATGTATTCGCATATTAAGTTGCACACTCTACAAAAGATGAGAATGGATAAATTCAGATGTGTATGCAAATGTGGGAGGAGGGTTGTCTCTAAACTAGATGATATAACGTCAGCATGATTTTTTGTTTTGAATTTCTGAGAGAATTGGTGAATAACATGTGAAGAGAGAAGAAAACATGCATGATGTATACCTTTAAGAGAGGAGTAAGAGCATTTTCCTGATCCTAGACGAAGAGAGAGAGAGAGAGATGGCAGAGAAAAAGAACAGAATATCTTAGCATTAATAAGAAGTCTCTGGCTGCGCTTGCTACAGGAAGCAAGGGGCGATGCCGACATAACCTGGAATTAGTATTCACATAACGGACAAGAGAAATCAACAACCACTTGTACGCAACGAATGCTGCCGTTATACAAAGCCAGAGATCTCAATAGTGCAAACATTTAAAATAGTCTCTCATATACCACACACACGTACGGTGCTAACAGAGATATAGGGGCTTTCTCTTGTCAGAAATGAATTGAATGTGATAAATATAAGGTTTTGGAACAAATGGTAGATACAAAAGTTGCAAGATGCTCAGATGATTGTACATGTAATGGATGATAATTGGTCATAAATGTGAATAAAACAGTCTATGATGAAATCATACACAAAATTATATCATGCTACTTGTGATTATTACATGCTGAAGGTATAAAAAAGGACAGACTTCATGAGTCAAAATCCTGCTATGAAGTTAAGGTGCGCATTGCAACATTTGGAAATGCTAGTCAAAAATTGGCCAACATATCTATTTCCATTTTAGACATTGTGTTTGTAACATACAAGCTAAATGGAAAGTGAAAAAAAAGGAGAATCCATAGGATGTAGCATTGTGTTCCTGACTGTAAGCATGCATATTGACATAAAAAAACTTGATGAACTCCACAAGATGAAAACTAATTAAAAGTGTGATTTCCCCACATAATTGTAAGTAGGAACATTCACTGTTATTTGTGGAAATTCACACATACATTCTTCAACAATAAATATCTAGGAGCTAAGGGAGTTATATGGTATCATGATGAGACTAACAAAGATTAATATGAACTCCGACAAAATACAAACTTCAAATGGACAGCTACAGCTATACATTCTAAAGGAGTATGTAAGGGTGGGATGGAATATAAAAGTATGCATGAATGAGGTTTGTCTATTCACACAGATTCTCTGGGGAATTGTAATGAGATCTAAATGTGTGCACTTGGATTGCAAAAGAAAATTTTCTCTAATCAAAGGGTTTGGAATGAAACATTACACTATCACCAGATAACTACAGGGTCAGATTCTGTGTCTCAATACCACAGATCATATTGAGTAGATTGAGCTTCTAAATCTTGCTGTTTCTAGATTTTTTGTCTAATAATTTTGGAATGATTTTCTACACTTTTTTTGTTTTTGTTTATATTGTGCAAAAGCAAAAAATAGCTAAACTAAACTCAGATGCCCCTTCCTTGGAGAGTTCCAAATCAGGCGAATCAAATGGTTTGCTGCTGCTCAGGAAAAAAAAATGCATCTTGACTGAAACACTCTGATGATGAAAACTTTGAATTGATATAGTGGATTATTATAACATGTCTTACTCAGAACTCATTGGTAGATAAAATCAATACAACCAGCTATCACTGGAACCAGGGTGATACCGGGAGCCAACAACTTTTGTTTGCATTTAAAATCTTGACATGGTACTTCGGTGGCATTTCTTCAAACTTTCTGACTCTCTGAATATTTCTCCAACATTATTTTTTTTTAAAGGGAAAAGGAACTGTGAATTCATTGCAGACAGAAGGGAAAGGTCCAGTCTAGCCCTTTCTTTCTAGAGCTCCTTCTACTTTCATTTGACTTATTAGCATTTATATTGCCAGCTTAACCCCTTGAATCTCAATGATCAATAATTGCTAGACATCATCTACAAGGATGACATGTACAAGAGACAGAGAGACAACTGTTTGGTTTAAACATGCCGTGTTCCACAAAGTTTTTCCTCCACCACAGCAGCCTAATCACATCCACTTTATATGACTTCTAAAGAGAGTAGGTCTGACTAGCGGGCGATGAGGTGTACCAACGTCACAGACAGCAGGCTCGGGTCAGCTCGTCCTAGCTGACCTCACTACAATGTCCGTGCCACATGCAGAACACAGTGCAACAGACACACAAATGTGAGGTGACGCTACCACTTCTGCTCTCAGACTACTCAACATCCATGGTGGTGTGATGTGGTTAACTTGGTTAGCTGGAAACATTTCAGACTCGACTCATGCTAACATCTTGCACACCTACAGTGTTACATGGTGTTAGTTCTCTGTCTACATCTACCAATGACGGATGACGATGACACTATGTTAATGATTCACAAAGTAGAACAGCACTTACACCCAGCTCCTCACTGTGTCTTACTGACTGCCATGTAAAGGTATCAAAGACAAATATTTGAGTGCATTTCATTCCACAGACAACAACAATTGACAACTGTATTTTTTTTAACCATCACATTTGCATATATTTGTCTGAAGTGGCTGAAATTCTGAATATTCCAGCTCAAATTGACCCTTAAACAAATTGATTGATTTTGGAGGTGCTAGTTGGGTGGGGGATAGTTTAATAATAAAAAAAATCTATTCCCTTTGAGGAATTTAATTTTTAGGCAATTTATAGGGATTTTTTGCAAAGCTGAATGCAAGGACCAGATGGTAAATGATACATCAGATGGTCAATTTAACATGAATCTCATCAGAATTTCAAGGTCTACTTTCTGAGTGACCCACAGCTGTGACAAGTGACTTCAATACTACATATTAACAGAACCTTCCATTAACTTTGATCTGGAACTAAAACTACTTGTTGATGTCCATTGGTAATCTTAGCCAGCAAACTTTGGAATCCCTCTTTAAAAAAAGAACAAAACAACTGACTGAAGGTCTGCTGCGGAGAGACACAGATTTTACATGCAACATACGACATGAAAAAGTTACTGATGCATTGTGGGTGCATTGGTCACACAAACTTCAGTCTGCTGACTGGTTACATCATTCTGTCATTTAGAGTAGCAGTGTACACGCAAAGACCTTCTGCACACTGTTTTTGGTGCTGAAGTTGCTTGAGTGAATACAAATTGTTTTGCTCCCATTCTGCATTTGTACAACATGTTTAATACTTTTCTGTTGTTTTGAGATATTCCATTCATTTAGGGCCATTCACATTGGAGTGGTTTTGCAGCAGTGGTCCTTCACTGTGGTCTGCCCTAGTTGCATGCTATTCACATTGAAGCGGATTGCCGTGCATCATATGCAAATTAGAATGTTCCCCATGGCAACCTATTCCCCAAGATGGCTACCCATCAGCAAGCTTGTGCGCTTGAGCTTGCGGTGACAACATTGGTCTTTTCCGGACCTCTTTGATCCATTCCTTCAACATTTTTGTCACCCACATACTTTTGCGAGATTTTTCCCACCTAAATCTTGTGAACCCGCCCACATATCATCATCACAAACTATACTCTATGTTGATTGGTCAATGGTAAGCTCACTGCAGTGGCAGACTGGCAAAATCGCTCAGTGGAGCGATTCGACAAAACCGTCAGTGGGTGCTGCTCTGAGAGATCACTGCTACTGCCGACATGTGAACGGTTGTACATAACAACGCATGAGGGATTTTTGTGGCGGGCCGCTGCTGCTACTGCTGCCACACAACTGCTCCAATGTGAACAGCCCTTTAAATTTTCCACTTTTGCCTTGACACAATTCAAAATGCAGGCAGGCAGGTGAGGCAGTGATGATCCTATAAGATAGAAGAAACAGCCTTCTTGGTCCATGCGCAACAAAACAATCACCATCAGTGTCAATCTAAACAAAAACAAGACATCAACTTGACACAGTCAATCTACATTGGCCTACATTAAAAGTGAAATTACATGCTTGAAAAAAAATCCTGTATGAACAGGAATGTGAAAAAAAAGGTTCACATACAAGTGTACATGTGCAAAGCAGATTAATTACATTATTTCTTTTTCAGAAATACATGGCATAAGCTGGTGTTATGATACACTGGCATCGCCTTTCATTTCTTATAGTTGTACACTCTCATTAGCATCATTGTCGTGAAGCATTTTTCATGAGAGGCATCATAAATAGTCATCACAGATGTTGCAGACTGATCAGATCTGAGGACTATTCACACTAAGATGTAAGTGTGCAGCTGGTAAATACCTATTTGCATTCTACAGTATTTTTGAAAACACAACTACAAACTAATGAGGGGGAAAAGACAGAAGCCAAAGAAAATATTGCTTGGCCTAAATACTTGGCAAATATACATATCCATATCAGCATTGCCACAAAAATACTTAATAAGGCTCCTGCACAGAATTCTTAGATTGGGTTGTGAGACAGGATATTTCAAATTTGCCCTTGAAGAATGAGTCCCAATGAGCTGTGCTTCTTTTAAGTTTGACTCATAATATGTTGTGCAGTCATGCACTCCCAACGTCAATTGACAATGTGAAGGCATTAAATATTTGTTATTAACACTAGCAGATAAGATCTTCTCCATATGTGTACATACAATTGTGATATTTATAGAAGTATCAGAATGCATGAAGCTAAAATCCAATGACATAATTGTTTGGCAGTCATCATACGCTGCCAAGACATATTTTGTATCTCTCAAGTTGTGCTAAGTATATAGGTCAACTACATTAGGCCAAAAAAAAAAAAAAAAAACGGTTTGTTTGCCCTTCGCGACCGACCTAAAATCACAGAAATTTCGGGTCGTTTTTTTTTTCTCTCTCTCTTTCAAGTTTATTTTTTTTTCCACAAATTTCATCTTCTGCAAATTTGTGAACGGTTTTAAACCCAAAATTATCCATTTTAGGCTAAAGAAAGAATGAAAAAAAAAGTCTAAAAATGTTTCTTCATCTCATCGACCGTCATAATCGTGTTCGGGCCGCGCGGGGCCGCAGGCTACGTTTTATAGCATGTATTGCGCTAGCTACCTTTTTGGCTCACGAGCATAGTAGTGCGCTGGCTAGCTAGCTACCGTACTGGCCGCGGCACAGCGCAGCACGACTGCATGCCAAGATGGCTACTTTTGCAGCATCAGTTACCAGTTGTCATGGCACCAAAACTGTTTGGAGTTCAGTTGCCAGCATCTCACTGGAAGGTACTTTTTTGGAGCTGTTTGCAAAATTTAACAAAAAAAAAAACATTATAAGTGTTTGTCAGTGAGTGTTTCTGCCTTGCCTACCGGGCCCTGGCAAGACCTACATTTGAATGAATCCCTTGGAGTTTTGAGTGCATTAAACTTGCGCCACATCCTGTACAAAGTTGAACTAGAACTCGAAGTATTACCAGAAGGATGAGTGTACGAGATGCCCTGCCAAAGTTACAAAATTACATGGGTAAAAAGGGTATTTAAAAAACAAAAAACAGAACAAAAAAAAATACGACCTACCGACCCTCATGGGTTTTGACAATTAAGGGCAAACAAACAATTTTTTTTTTTGGCCTTATACAACAAAATCATCAAAATACATTTTTTCCACAGTGATTGAGTGCCCATTGATGAATTGTGCCTATCTATTTCATGATTTGAGTGAATTGTTTTTTATTCTGATTTGGGTGAAAGTCTGAACTAAGTTGTAGTAAATCTGTGGACTTTGATACTACTACTGCTACTGCTACTACCATCACCATTACTAGACCACTACCACCACCACCACTACTACTACTACTACTACTACTACTACTACTACTACTACTACTACTACTACTACTACTACTACTACTACTACTACTACTACTACTATACTACTACTACTACTACTACTACTACTACTACTACTACTACTACTACTACTGCTACTACTACTACTACTACCACCACTATACTACTGGTAGTGATAACATTAAAAATGCTGACAGCAGTAATATTTCTACAGTAACATTGGAGGAGGTAAAGGAGATATTCTATTGCACTATTAAAACATTTAGAGTATTTCATTATTAAAAAAACAAGTGCCTTATAGATAAGAAGGGTGACCCTATAAAGGATATGCATGAAGTAAGCTACATCATCGGAAGCTGGCTGTAATGAATTCATATGATTAGCAACCAAAAAAAAAAAAAAAGAATAGTGGCTCTGCTGTTTTCATCAATTGACAAATTTTAAGTACTATCTACATTTCTCTCTTGATATTAGATGAGTTATACAACTAAAAACTTGCCCTTGAGATTGAGTATTAAAAGAATTAACATTGACCAAACCATTGCAGTTACGACGGTGTTAATATTGCTGCTACCAAATCAAATCTTCTTTTCAAATGTCAGTCTATCCATTTCAATTCTGTATTACATTCTTCTTGATTTGCAATGAAGTGGAAAATATCCTCTTAATCATCAACTATACATAATTTGGAACTTGTGAACTCTATGCTTTGCAAGCCAAACTTATTTCTTCTACTGTATGATACATCTCTACATAAGATATCATGTAATGAATTCAAAGCTGAAGCAACGCTTTTTATTCAGTTTCATCAGGCAAGAGTAGTTACTATGTTTGATACCCTTAGAAACATCATCTCTAACATGTGTGGCAGGCACAGCCTGGAGGAGAAATATCAGAAATCCCCTGTTTAACACAATGAAGACTTGTTTGGAATTTTTAAACAATTTGACATAAATAGAGTTGACATACATATTCATGACGACTAAATCAAGTCACTCATTGTGGCACTTCTTGTCCCAAAAGCCGCCACTACAAGGCAGTGCAAACTCAAATTTGTTGTGATTCTTAATGAACCTGCCCCCCCCCCCCCCCCCCCTCACCCGACAGATTACCTCACACTTCTAGGTGTGCATTCAAAGTATGACATATGTGACCCAGGTCTGCCAACATTCCCACATCCAAATCAGGGAGATTCCACACAGCAATCCGAGAGATATCTGTGTTACATGCATTTCAATGGGCAAATTAAAATAATTCCCAAATCAGGGAGATTTTGATATTCTCTTAGTTAGACATAAACAGATTTTGACATTTTCAGGGAGACTCCTGCACAGAATCAGGGAGACTTGGCAGCTCTGAGTGACCTACTACAACAAAAGGATCCGAAAATTGGCGGAGGAAGATTTCCTAAAAATCACATGACATCATTCCCTTACTCTTCCACTTTAACTTCATAAATAAGATATAAAACATATAAAAGTACTCGGTGGCGGAGATATCGATGATTTTATTAGCACATTTTGAGTGGTTTAGGAAATCAGCGTTTCGAGAAAGCCGCCTTCAAAGTTTTCCTTCCGACGCTATCATGACTGAGGGGAGGCAAGACAGTTTTCACCTCTTGACAATAGAAGGTACGCTCCTAGCAACCTCTGCGATGTTCAATCAAGCTTAGCGCAGCGGTCTACGCACGACCAATCAATAACCAGGATGCCACGCACTGACCACGCAATAAGACCTCTTCCTGGTAGCTAGAGGTGGAGTCTATCTGAGGCGCTAAATCCAAATCTTCGAACACATTTCTGTTCAGTTGAAAGTCGGAAAATTATGGCCCAGAAAAACGCCAATTTCTTGCCATTTCTGCAGGTGATAGACGATACATTAGACTACAAAATTATGCCAGAAACAGAAATCTGATCATTTTGCCCAATTTTGATGATCTGACTTAAAACTTGATTTTCTCAGCTCAGCCATCAGGATCCTTTTGTTGTGGTGGGTCACATATGAGAAACAAGTACCTGATAATTGGTAAGTCACTAATCCAAACCCAAGCCTTGGATACAACAAAATAATATGGACTCTTCAAGCACAGAAGTTTTGGCTTTTGGAGTTCAACTTTTAACAGAAGCAAAAGGGTTTGGGGATATCTTTTTGTCTAAGACTCCAAGCAAACAAAACCTTAAAAATATATATATTCATGGTTCTGTAATCCTACATTAGTACAGATCTAGAGCCATGTTTTAGACACAGTGAGGGATAAATGCCACAATTAGGAAAAAATAAGAAAAACTAAAAATGAACGCAAATATTATCATCACGTTCAAGAGCTTGCTGGAGCATCTTTAACTCAAGTTAAAATTGGAAAAGTGGAAAAATGGGGATAATGATTATATAGGATGAAAAAATAATAGCTAGTTGACTATAATCACTCAATGCTACCAGAAATAAAAATGGTAAAATGAATGAACACTAATTACAAAAGATTATATATGGATGACAACACTCTGACTTATATATCACATTTGCACAATAAAAAAAAAAAAGAAGAAATAAATATTCAAAAAGGACCAAGGCATTAGGGGAGAAAATGTATAAATATCAATATCTAAATTGGCACATTATGTGAAACTTCACAGAGTCGAACTCTTTGTGGAAAAAAAAAACATACAAACAAAAGCAACCACTGATACGGACTGAGTATGATGAGAGAAAAATGACCATGTCTAGCGATGGATGACTCGAGAGAACATTAGGGTTACCATATCTTGTGTTTTTCTTTTTCTTTACTTAAAAAAAGAAATGTGAATTAAATATTGATAGACTTGCCATGCTACACTCTAGTCAAGGGCCAGAACTGAAGAAAATGTGCTTCAACGCAGAACATCAAAACCATGCTCTGAACCACTGAAGTGAAAATAATTATAATTGCACTTGTTAACTGATAGGAAATGAATCCGTTTTTCTATGAGTATGAGACCAAGCTCTTTGTCTGTGTGCCTAACATACATCAGGCACCTGAAAGGATATCTTGAATTCTCAAGTGAAATCTTATCTTGGCTCAATGCATCTTTAAAAAGTCTAAGTGATTTCAAACTTTGAAGGCTAATTCTGTGGTTCAGTCCATAGCTGTGGTAAATCTTTGAAACTGAGTCATTAAGAATGAGAATTTTTTTTTGTAAAGAGTTGTTTAAATGAATGAAGGGTTTGGGGGACAAGAAATCAAAATAGATAATAAGATTAATCAATAAACACTGCACAATCTCTGAGCATAGGTGAAGAAATAATTATGCAATAATGCTGAGGCATTATCAGATATTTCACCCAATGACAACTTTGAAATCATACAACACTGAAGTAATTATGATGCTACCAGAACAACTTTTTACTTGTACATTGTGACATTTTTGGCCACTTGAAGGCACAGACCCATTATTTCCAATGTCTGGCATTCTTCATCTTTCATTCCATAAATTCATACTGCTAATGACAAAGATTCAAACTACTTGGGAGTGTTATTTGGCATCAACAAAGATTTCACAATATTTATCGTCCTCATGACACCCGATACATCTCCCCGTACTATGCTGTATTGATTCCATGGCACAAGTTTGCTATTGTCTTGACTGTGAATTAATGATCTGCACACACCTGCAGCAAGTGTTTGAACACAAAATGCCGAAGTCCATTTGTGTCCATTTGAAGAGAATGAAGTACTTCACATAAATGTTTCAGTACTACATTCTGACACCCACTGATTGTCTCCCTTTTGAGCTATCTTGTAACTTGTCTTATGAAATTGAATTAAATCATCCTGGAATTACCTCATAACGAAGTAATCTCATAACGTGACCATGCCTTTTGTGATACAGTACTGACCCTGACTGAAAGATTAAATTATGAATTACCTAGCCAAAAATGTGTATGAGTACACAAGTTTTACACATCTTTCTCTTAATACACTGCTATTGTTCTGTCATGGATGATTAATTTTACTATAAACCACCATTTGAAAGATATGTCTTAAATGAGTTAAAAGATCTAATTTTTAAAAATTCAACTTTGCCCTGCACATTTGACTAGATGTAGGCCCTTATGCTGTACAATGATTAATCAATTCATTGTGTTAACTACTATACTGCTTTACGTAACATATAAATAAATGAATGGAAAAAAAATATATAAACATCATACTATTCTTTCAATTGTTATCTAGTAAGTGGTTAAAATGTTAACTGCTGGCCTTGACCTTAAGCAATCATATGGGCCTGTGGCTTGATTAATGGCCATTTTTCCATCATTACCCTTGTATATTACTATTGTTAAAAAGACAGTCAATATTGTACAGTCTCTAGGTTTACAGTCATGACAAATGACTACATTAAGGGTGAAAAGATGAGCAACCTAAAGAAAAACAAAGTAAAGTGCTTAAAACACCATTTTGTGAAGAAGGCATATAAACCAACCAAGAGTTTGAAATTAAATCAACTTCAGGAATATAAACTACAAAGCTGTGGGTACTGAAATGAACAAAGTCCCTTGAAGCAGTGTATGATTGCCATTTGCTTCTATTGCAAATGAAAACAATTTTTCATATGCATTTTCAACATATGCAAGAAACAAAGCATGACATTAATAATCACTAGTATAAGGGATGATCCTTTCCCTTTGGTAAAATTGCAAGAGATTAAAAAAAAACTGCTTTTGTTCAAAAAGAAAAAAAAAAGGGCAAACAGAAATAATGCATAGAAATTGAATACATGGGCATATGCTGCAACTAATATACCATGAAAATTGAAATTCTAGGATGTACCATAAATAAAGTTTAAATAGGTAGAGCAAATTGCATTACAAATTTGAAATTACTGTGGTTGCAGCATTGAAAAGAGACTCTGTGAAAAGAAAGTGTGAACTTCATTGACTTGAATATATTTCACCTACACTGACTCAAGCATACTCATCTATTCACTCCCACACATACACGCATCATCATACACACAAGGCTACACACAGGTAATGACAAATAACCAAGGTTGGTTCATGCCCAGGGAAAAAAAGAAAGAAATGACACAGCCAATAATAGATGAGGATTATTTGAATGGACCAATGGCAAGACAAGTTTGCGTCTACCTTATTCGGCCATGACGATGGCGCCAGAAGGACGCTCTGAGTTGAATGGTGTGAGGAAATATGAAAAATGGACTACAGAGAGGAGAAAAATGAAATGGCGTGAAAAGAGAAAAATAGATGGAGAAACAGACCACAGAAAACATGGTGAGAGCAAATTGCACACAGTGTTCTTATGCTATACTACATAGAACTAAAAAAAAATGTGGTCCACACAAGCCATTAAACCTGTAGATAAAAAATATAAATATTTCCAAGAGTTTCCAATATCAAATATCATAGGATCACACTTCATTTTTTGAGTACTCCCATTCCACAAAACTAGAGTATTCACAGGAATTCTTTAAACAATCATATGTAAGTCTGAAACATTCATAATTGTAAAAATTGATAAATGAATAAATGCATAAATAAATAAATGTCTGCGGTGATCTGGTCTTCTGGTTCTAAATAAAGTTGACACTTTCAGAACATGTGTCCTGAAGCTTTGAAAGAAAAAAAATCAAGATAAAAGAATGTACAAAACCCCTGTTTTGAATGAGATAGAGAGAAAAAAAAATAGAGTGTCATGCATGGGTAGACAGCTTTTGCATATTTCAAACTTCCCTGTTGTGAGAACTATAAAGAAAACATTTTACATGGTTAATGCCTGCTTTCCAAGAGTTTCTTTTTTTCCCTTTTTTTTAGAGGACTGCAAAAATTGGGGCATGAGAGAGAATGTGACAATTACAACATTGGAGTATTAAATAAAGATTTCAATATTCTACAGGTAAACTGAGCTCATCAACAAAAATTTGAGCAAGTCATTACATCGCCCTGAAGTCAGGAAGACTCACAATCACACAAGGTAGCAATCACACTGACTATAAAGTAAAATGGTTATGGTAAATATTTCAGAGCTTATAATGTGTAAAGTGATGTGCACCACACCAATAATTGTGCTTGACTGCCTGTGTGTATGTCTACACAGGGACTAAGAGTCAACCACTCATTATATGTAGGTCTGTATCCAGATATGGTCACACAATAGATATGATACACTGGTGAAGCAAGGCATGGACATTGTCCGACAATACACTCTGAGACACTGCCCAGTGACACAGCTTGTGTGTGTACATAATATTGTGCAACACTGACACCACGAGGTGTGTGAGTGATACGGTGTGTGCATGTGTGTAGAGCTTGTGTGTGTGTAACAGTGTGGGCATGTGTGTAATGTGTTTGTGTGTGTGATACAATGTGGACATGTGTGTAGCATATTTGTGTGTGTGATACAGTGTGAGTATGTGTGCAGTGTGTTTGTGTGTGTGATTCAGTATGGGCATGTGTATAGTGTGTGTGATACAGTGTGGCAAGCATTTGTGTTTGTGATACAGTGTGGGCATGTGTCTAGTGTGTTTGTGCGTGTGATTCAGTATGGGCATGTGTGTAGCATGTGTGATACAGTGTGGCAAGCATTTGTGTTTGTGATACAGTGTGGGCATGTGTGTAGTGTGTTTGTGTGTGTGTGTGATACAGTGTGGGCATGTGTCTAGTGTATTTGTGTGTGCACATTTGTTGCAAAAAAAAAATACACTTAAGATAAGCTGGACAAGAGTTTGAAAAAATGTGATTACTGCCAAGAAAATATTGTTAATTAAACCAACTCTGATCTGAAAAATTTTCAATGCGTGCTCTGAAACTGCTTTTAACTACTCTACCAAGCTATAATGTCAAACATGATGATGATGCTTTTGATGATAAAAGTAAACTGTATGCTGTCTATGAAGACTAACTTTTATAAAATGGAAAACAAATTATACAACTTTAAATGAATGCAATTGAATTCTGAGCACCTTTCATTAGATGACATGCTTGTTAAAAAGTCATAGCAAACTACACTGTGCTCCCACTATGAGTGGAAAAAGAACATTTCACAAAATATGTGTTACTATAGGCAAGGAAAATCAAATAGATTTGAGTACTCTAGAGACTAAATTAAAGTGATAAGAATAGATGGAAGATACATATGTAAAGTCAACCATACTGACACTAGAACATCCTATGTATGTGGCAATGCTTCACAGAGAAGAGAGGTCTAAAACATTTTCCTAGTATTTGTCATCAAAATGGTTACACAGTACAGACACTCGCTCGATATGTCTGTTCTGAACAACACGCAATGAAATATCAGACAGTGTTGATAACTTCTCTACTCACTTTGGTGCAAGGCCCCACTAACGAAAACATGTCAGGAACATACACTTGTACTACTCACAGACTACACACAACCACATGAAGCAGTAAAAATGGCAAGTCTGTGATGAATTTCTCATTTACAGCTAGTCACGAGTGAAAGTGGTAGCAGAATTTAGCTCTAGTCTAGCTCTGATGTCAGACAGAATCCTGTGCTGTTAATGATGACTTGAATACATAATTGATACTGCAAACGGACCGATTGTTAGTACACATGAAGGTGAAGAAAGCCAAGACTGAGTAAAGAAATCATGCCAACATGTTTGACAAAAAGTTTCTCTTCTCTCCTCTAAAAACTACAACAAAAAATGACATATCAGCAGACAGGTGTTTGTGAGAAGTCAAATGAATACAGGTAATTATGAACAATCATGAAGTCTACATAAATCTGAGATGAATTTTTCACCTGTGCCGGCAAACACTGCATTAATATATATCTGTATGCATGATATCCACTTTTTTTTTCTAGCTCTACATCTACACGATAGAAGCTTTACAACTGCATATACATGTGTTAGTTCATTGTTCAATCTGTGAAACATCTTGCCTTGATCATCAATAATTCCTTGACATCAAATATGTAAAAAAAAAACCCATCAACAAATAATAATTGTACCTCACCCAAAGAGATTTCATACATGCATACCACCAGTCACTTCCACACACCATCTCAACAAATCATGCTGAATTACCTGGCATTTTGTGCCAAGAAGCCTTATCCTTAAATAAAAATGTTTGTAATTAAATATTATGCAGTGCTGTTTCTGAAGTACTACACTCTTTGAAACAACAAAAATTAACTGTAATTTTTAAGATTATCTTGGAATGGTGTAGCCTTACATCTTATTTGTGTTTGGCAGGCTCTTCCACATTGGACAAAACTGCCTCCAAAGATAACTTCCAGTTTAAAACTAACGTCCTTTTGTATCTTACTAGCAGAAAGTATTCCTTGCTGAATACTTTGATTTTCTTTCCCTTAGACTGTTATAGGATACCTTTCAATTGTCTCATAATGAACAAAGCATTTTTTTTCCACATTGTCTTTATAAATTGATTGCCACAATATTACGACCATTTCACTTGTTCCTGGAATGTAAGATGGTATCTGTGTAAGCCATCTGAGATTAACAAAGAGGGCCACTATCGTGAGAGGAATGGGTACTCATACATGAGGCATTGAAGAGGTCTTTAACTCTGTATTCCGTTATTACCTGGACTGGGCTGGTTAAAAAATTCAATGTTTGGGGCTGACATGACTAATCAAATAATGCTTAAACAGTCAAAGAAGGGGAAAACAGACAGCTGAATCAATTTTACTTTAAGTTTCAAATTGCTGACATTAGCTTTCTTGAATATTGTAGAGGAAAGCTCAATGGCAGAGTAAATCACACTCACACAATACAAGAAGGCGATTATCCAGAAAGAGAACAAAAAATAACACATCAACTTTCACCATAAAACACACATGCTCATCATCAAATAGCGTCTACAAGAAGGAATGTCTCTCACCAATATTTAACAACTGTCACAGCAAACTTAAAAAAAAAAATACTTGGCAAAGCTTCTCCCGATATCTTGGTGTCTGTGTTAAGACAATGCCATCCTTTCTAGAGTTTGATATCTCATCGAGATACAAGTTCACAAAATTGGCTGAAGCACGGATGTTTTGCAATATCTACAGAGAAATTAGATTCATCAAACCTGCCAACCTGTGAATGAATCAATTAATTGTCCAATAAACCATTTGTGAGCTTTGAGTGCCCACTGACACAGAAAACCCCATAGCATTGCAAACACTGTTCAAAGTCCCTGGCATAGAAAACACTAGAGCAGAGCACATCATTAAATGAAGAGTCTGAAGGTCTACTTCAATTCACTTGATTACGTAGTGGAGCTGGAGAACAGTGTCCACATATCATTGGATTTTACAAATTTAAAATATCACAGCAAAGCTAACAGTGTTAATGATGGTAAAATTTTAATTGAATTCTATACATCTGATAGTCTCGTCAGGAAGATTTGGGTGGATGAGGAAAAGTATATCAATGTCACATTATAATTTCTGCATGAAAACAACAATATTGGTAAGGGAAAGTTAAATCTGATTCAAAATGTCAGGAAATCACTTGTTCTCTTGAAGGTTTTTTTTTTCTTTTGTGGATGTGTAAACCTCAATGAATGGTAGCTATATACAATGGTATGCCTTCAATCATCAGAGAATACACTCCATCCCAACCCCACCCACCATTCTTAATCCAGAATACAGTCACGAGTTCTAACTACATCTAATTAATTTGAAGTTACCCAAACATACAAACAGACAAACATCACACTCAAAAAGTATTCACACTGACACACAAACTGACAAACACACACTCAAATCTTCCATGTTGACTCAATCCTCCCCCCACTAATTACCATCATCACAATCACTCTTCCACCAAACCCAAGGCCACGCCCGTTCCCTCTTACCCCTTCATCCGAGATGTTGGATCCGTCCTCCCGCTCCTGCTCGGAGGCGGCGGCAGCATCGAGGGCGTCCTGTCGGAGCTGGTCGGCGATGATCTGGGCGTCCTCCTCGTCATCCTGCTCCAGCTTGTGGGATTCCTCCAAGTGCTTCATGAGGACAGCGACCACCACGTTGACGAGGACGAACTGGGCGATGAGGACGAAGGAGAAGAAGTACATGGGGGCCAGGTAGGGGTTGGCACAACAGTTGGTCTGGCAGCCAGAGGACTTGTCACAATTGTCCTTTCGAAGAGTGTCCTGTAGGGAGGCAGGGGGGTGGTGAGTGTGTGTTACATCATTCAGGTTTCATTCAGGCATTATGGTCCCCCCTAAGATCTCAACCGTGGGTCACCCGATCGCCTCAAAAGTTTGCATGAGGGTAAAGGATGAAATAATCTACAAAGTTGTGTGGTTGAATTTATGAAAATGAGTCTCTTTTATTTCATATGAATTAATTTATGCTAATTTGTGCAAGAAATCATAGCTTTGTTTATTTATCACCAAATAAAGCTGTATAATTAGCAAATTTTTGGTACAAATGTCTTTTATAATTTCCATATCAATTCCTCAAAGAAAATAATAAGTTGTGATTCCTATGTATTTCATTTGTTTTCCAATTTTGTTATGTATGGTATCTGTTGGATATTTTCAGCCTTTTTATGGCTGTGTGTGTGTGTGAGAGAGAGAGAGTGTGTGTGTGTGAAGTATTTGTTTTACTCTATTTGAGAAAGTTGCGATACTTTCTAGAGAGTATTTACATAATTTGGAAAAATTTCCAATTTTGTTCATAGGTTTATACAGAATTTATGCAGAATTAGTGAAATATCAGTGACATGTGTGCAGGGAACTTAAAAATAACTTTCACTGTGGGTTCCATTACCAAAAATTTGGTATCAAAACATATCACAGGATCACAAAAAAAAAAAGTCATTGCATTTTTTGTTTCAAAATACTAACGCATTAGGAAGCACTGACAAAAATTTAATGGGGGCGGGGGTGAAGTATCTGGGGTAATCAGTACCTGTACCAGGTCTGTTCCTTTCATTCTGACAGTGTTTGTGGTATGAAGTATGGTTGGACCTACTACTCATCGACCGCCTAATGTTTATTTGTTTGATAAGAATATTTAACACTGAAATTCACGTAAAAAACTTGACCTACGTGATTGAGAAAATCCAGCTCTATCAAATGCCGTTGTTCCCTTTTCGATTCGAAGTTTCAGCGCAAAAATATCGCCGACGAACTTGCGTGGCGTCATTTCAGCTCCCCGCGGTAACGCTTGTTATTAGGATCGACCGCTGATTTTGCATTGACAATGCACGCAAACCGAGTTGTATTGAACACCGTGTTGTACGAAGCTTTTTAGAAACTTCCATAGACATTACATTACAATTCGGTGAAAATATTCATTTGAAATTTTGTCCTTGATTAAAACCATTAATGAACAGCGAATTTTCGCGTTTTCCCACACCATCCTCATCAACATTCAAAGCCAATCCATTTTTATGTGCTTTGCGCGCAGTGAAGTGCGTACTAAGTGTTCAGTGCGCCAATGAATACGCGGTCGGTTTAAAAGACGGTGGTCGATATGTAGTAGGGCTATCATACATGAAGATTAGCTTTGCCATTTGGAAAGTCCCTGGCCACTCTATTAACCCGTTTCAAATTGGCTCAGTTTAATTTTCTTCTAAAATAAGTCTGAGAGATTGAGAGAACAGACCTACTGGACTGCTTGCTCCTGACTGGGAGTCTACATTTGTATGTTTTACCTGGTAAAAGAATACTTACAGAAAGACAAATTTGAGATATTTTTGTGTAAAGGGCTGTTTAAGTGTTGGACTGTCATACATTAATGTGGGATTTCCCTTTCTTTATTCACAACACACAAAAGTTGTTCAAACTCCTCTGAAATGCTATCACTGTCACATATTTGATGTTCAAACATCATCCTGCCATTGCTTTGAAATGGTACAGTGTCTCCTTTTCCAATGTACTGTTAATATACAAATGATGCACAGGATAGAGTGCGTTAGTGGACCACTAATGCCACGAAATAATCCTGTGCATCATTGGTTTTATAAAATGGGTCGAAAACTAACAGCATTTTCACGTACTTTTGTGGGTCAATACCAGTCAGCTAGCACTCACTCGAGAGAGTCAAGCACGTCGCACTCGGAAATCCCGCACATCATAAGTACTGTACGTATAAGAGTACTGTATACGTACGCCACATATTATTATGTTATGTACACAAGAAAGGCCGGCCGGCAGCCCGAACTAAAAGTTGTTTACAGGATTGACAGCGCGTATAGTAGCGCGCGACGCACTTGTTACAACTGATTGAGTGCGCACTGTACTGCAGTGCAATGGTACTTAAGTAACCAAAGCACACGTGACTCATTTCAGCGCTTCCTATTGGCTACATTCTTTAACCCATTTTATAATCTATCATATCCTTCACATGAAATGGCCATACTCATGAACAAACTTAGACCTATGTCATAAGATAAAAAAGATCATTCCTTGCCTCTAGTTGTGCTGCCCATCGTGGCACATTTTGCAAACTATGATGATTAATGGCCCGATATATTTTTCACAAATATCTGGCTAAATATACATGTTAGATATATGGCTGAACTTACCTTCATGATACCATTCCAATTGTCGCCAGTAGCGATGCGGAAGAGGGTGAGGAAAGCGATGAAGAAATGTTTGAAGGAGGCGTGGCGGCCGAGCCCCTCGCACGGATTATCTTCCGTGCAGTCTGTAACATGTCAGGCGATCAATGAAATAAATTCAGTCCAATGAATGCTGAATGAGTATTATAAACATATAAATACAGAGATGTGATATAATGTCTCTGTCACAACATCTGCAAATTCATATTCTATTTCGCAAAACAACAACGACAACAACAACAAATAAAACAAGAACAAAAAAAAAACACAAAAAACAAAAACATGGTAGCAGGTATCTGGCTAGATAATGTCCAGGTAACGGTGATAACACTTTGGGCCTAAAAATTCATCTTCACAGACAGAAGATGTGCATTGCTCCTGGACCCAACAGCATATGAAAGTTTTACTGTCGTGACAAACATCTGTTCCCTATCTGTATTGAAAATTCTTAAGTTACTATATTGGCTCATGAGAACAATGGACTATGTAGAATGTTGCTGACTCACCCAAGCGGCCGAACAGCTCTACCCCAAGAGCAGCAAAGATGAAGAACAGAAGGAAGAAGAGAAGCCCAAGGTTTCCGACCTGACCAACCACGAGACAAACAAATGGAACATATGAGCACATTTCAAACATGAGATTGTAAAACATTCATACCCTACTATACAGTGGTTACTTAACATCTAAACCACTGTCATCATAGCTCAACAACTAATGTCTACCCCTCCTATAGCTATGTATATGCTTTACTTTCCAAAACTGATTTCTACACACACTGTATATCCTTACAAACCTCAAGAGTAAAATAAAACTCTTCTGGAGATGTTCATATCTTTTATCATATAATGAGATGCCTGGGTTCTCAACATGGCCGTACCATAATAATGACTGTTAGATAATGTTTGTTGGGATTGGTTGATATATGCATTATGCATTTATGTATGTGGAGAACACATATCATATTTCACTTAGGGGACTGAAATTATTACTGGCTTTTTATACCAGTTTGACATAAAAACATGATCTTTATAGTTGTATTACAGAAACTTTAGTTTGCCTTTAATAAACAGCTTATTTCTGCTATGAAATGATGGCAGATTTCTGTGAGCCTCCAGCTTAGACACAATTTTAATGATATGTATTTCCATGCTAGAACCTTATCAACAAATTATTTACCACTTAAATTTCATAAAGTTCTCTTTCTTATGAAATCTTGCTAGACACAAGCACCACCAAACTGTTTTTAAAAGGCACACTATGTAATAAAAGATCTACTCTTTGTGGTATACAATACAGGGTGATCTCCCTTGAATACAAAAGGTAAAGCTACAACTTTAGTATCTTCTTTACATGAAATAGGAACTGTACTACGGTAAGATCACTGCTCAAGTTAAAACCAATGAAGTTAAAATCTATACTACAGAAACATGAACACCACATGATAACATCACTGACATTCATGCAGGCTAAACATAGTAACACTGTTAGAATACAGAAATTTCCTCATGTGATTGACATTGGAGGTCTTGGATATGTTATGCCTGAATTTAATGAGATGTTTAATATACTGTTCATAGAGACCCACTTCTGTTCATTTTAAAAAAATATTTTTGTCAAGATGAATGTTTTCAGTTAACCTGATTTTCAAACATTCAAACCACTCACTCACTTTTAAAAAAGAAACAAACAAACCAAAAAATAAACATTTCTTCATTTCAGTTGCAGATAATCCTGAGTATATGCAGTTTCTGATAAAGTTTAAAATTTCAGACTGAGGTTAACAGACTAGATTTCCTTTAATGAAATAAGGGAGTCTCAGACACAACACTGCCAAATTACAGTCAAAATACCAATGAGTTATAACCCTCAAATCAGCTAATGAGTAGGATGACAGATGAGGTGGTAAAAATATCTTGTGCCATATGTAGCAAGTGGTAAACTCATCAGATGATCTATCCATAAACAGGTATTTCCAGCATTATTCTTGTGCACTCAAATAGATATTCTCTTTCCAAATATGATATTGTAAACTTTACCAATAGGCCAGTTTGTTTGAATGCATTAGCATGGAATCATTACAAACACAAACACATTGTGACAAGTATATCCAATCCTGTATTCAGAAGATATACGTTGAGTATAATCTTATCTGGATTCATTAATCATTCTTTTTAAATATCACATTTCCCCTCAAAGCTAAATCATAAGACAGTTCATGGCGAGAATTAATATGCCATTCATGGACATTAAAGGACAAGTCCACCTTCATATACATAAGGATTGAGAGAATGCAGCAATATTAGTAGAACACATCAGTGAAAGTTTGAGGAAAATTGGACAATCCGTTCAAAAGTTATGAATATTTTAAGTATCTGCGCAGTCACCGCTGGAAGAGAAGACTACTACAGTGTATGATGTCACATGCGTACAACTATATAAGGAAAATAAAAAGAGAATTTCACAAAACTTTACTTTTTGAATAAAGTGCACAGTTCTTCGACTTGCTACTGACGTATGTTAAGGGTAATATTATTCCCCCTGCCTTCTGAAAGAGAGAAGTCAAGTGTTATTTTGTTATGCGAGAAAAATGGAAATATGTTGAATTTTCCTTATTCTTTCTTTATATCGTTGTACTCATGTGACATCACAAGCTATAGTAGTCTTTTCATCCAGCCGTGACTGAGCAGAAACTTCAAAAATTCATAACTTTAGAACGGATTGTCTGATTTTGCTCAAACTCTCACTGATATGTTCTACTAATATTGCTGCATTCACTCAACCCACATGTCTATGAAGGTGAACTTGTCCTTTAAAGTCATTTTAAAGAATTCCTTTTTATGCTTCAAATATCACAATACCTTGGCAATAATCCTCTCACAAAACACAGAAAAAGAAAAATCCATCTTGCATTTTCTGCTTACCTTCTAGAATTTCACCTTTTTAAAGTGGAGATTTTAGTCTTCCAGCACAACTAGAAATTAATTTATACAGGGTGGCCCAGAAAGAACGGAACGCCTAAGATCTTTAATTTCAGCAATATCGTTGCAAATATGTCATTATTTTGCATACTATTGGAAAGGCCATTCTTTTTCCAATAGAATTACAAAAAGCTCTTTAATTTCAGTTCATGCATTACGATTTTACGTTCATTTTTGTCAACCATTGCAATTTTCAAAATGTGATCATTTTGCACTCTCAGAGACACCAAAACCAGTGAGAATTCGGCTTGCCATAGAAGCAGTAACATTCACAATGTGTGGAATGTGGCTGTCATTGTCCGTTACCATTGTGAATGAGACGACCTGACAACAATAACACTGTCCGCCCCACATTCCGCACATTGCGAACGCTACTGGTTCTACGGTAAGCCGAATTCTCACTGGTTTCTGTATCTCTGATAGTGTAATATGATCACATTTTGAAAATTGCAAGGGTTGACAAAAAAGGGCCTAAAATCGTAACGCATTAACTGAAATTAAAGAGCTTGGTGTCATTCTATTGGAAAAAGAATGGCCTTTCTAATAGTATGCAACATGATGACATGATGACAAATTAAAGATCTTAGGCGTTCCGTTCTTTTTGGGCCACCCTGTATATATCGCTTCTACCAAAGATTACATGAGTAAGAGACAAACCCTGCGACATACTTATTGCTAGTTTGAGGCCTTTACCTGTGGCAGTGCCAGAAAGACCGTTTCCAGCAGGGCGCGAATACCCTTGGCCATTTTCAAGAGTTTTAGCACTGAAGCGAGACGGAGAACAAATTCAAACACAGACGAGAATAAAGCACATTGGGTACGATAAGACAACATTCACAAGGGTTGCAAAACAAGCGCTGAGGACAAGATCAAACAAGGATATAGATATACAAAACATGGACAAAGTGGATAAAGAAAATCAGGCAGCACTGTCTACACATTACATTCACTTTGCTGTTTTCCATCAGAGCAACAACTATAAAGGGACTGCTCCAAATAACGTAGAAGTGTAACTGCACTTTAAAATAATCATGCAATCCTGTTCCACATGAGTGTATGTGAACATGAAGCTCTTTATACTGTGTATATGTCATGCTTTCTAATCGAAATTCCTATAGTTTGTGTAGAGAATGAATAGTCTGTAAATGTGTCTCTTTGTTATGTTTTACATGTATGTGTGTGTGTGCGCATAACAAGTTTTGGGATAAAAAACTTGTACAAATATCTTCCAGTATGCAAGCATGTGATGTCAGCCCCCTTCCAAATAAAAGACAGCACATAACCTTTCTGTTCACATAACAATTGCAGCTGGGTGACATGAAGTGTCCATAATATCAACATCTACACACTTATACAGCAATTATTAGTTTGAAAACAAAATTACAAAAGAAATCATGCAAATCACATGCCTATCAATACAATCTATGCAATTATCACATGATACATGGACCAAGAGCAAAATGCACTTATTATTCTGGCAACAAGAAAAACAAGAAAATACCAAATAATCATGCAAAAAATGAACTAAAGTAGAGAAGAATGACAAACTCCC
This sequence comes from Diadema antillarum, assembly GCF_040938485.1. NCBI lineage: Eukaryota > Metazoa > Echinodermata > Echinoidea > Diadematoida > Diadematidae > Diadema > Diadema antillarum. Next base: position 576,510 of record NW_027271913.1, read on the forward strand.
ATCAAAGATAAACACATGTAGGAGTGAGTACACATAACGGTGCCTCATAAGTGCACAGTGCAGGACAAGCACGGCATGCACTCGACACTTCCACTGAAGGCTGCCCTCATTGGCAGACATGTTACCTGCGGGATAGCACCCATAAGAACAGCTAGCAGCTCGCGAAGGCCCTTCATAGTCTTCATTATCTTTAAGACTTTGGAGGTTTCAAAAGATGGTGCATGTTTCGTGGGAGAGGGGGGAGTAATTCAGAGGAAAAGTTAGCAGGTGACTGGAGAATGTGATTCATACTGTCCACAACAATCCTAAAATGTAGTCCACATCTGACATGATCTGAAGATCGAAGCAACGGCATGGAATCTAAAGAGACAAATATAATTGTCTTCTTCTCCTACAAATAGTAGGATAAAATTGAAAAGTGACATTTTGCATTCATCTGATATTCCACCTTCAGGAAGAGGTCAAAAAGAGTCCATTCTGAAATGTTTGGAATAATCTCAGTGGGGGAGCAAACCAAAAACATGCTCATGGTGGAATAAAAGTGTGCAGTCATCGGCAGAATGCAAAAGTTGAAGTTGTGACAGGCTGAGAAGACAAAATGTCCATGGCAATGTTCAGCCTTTTTAAAGGGGCATTCCAGACAACTTTTGAAATTTCACATCATGTAGTACTTAAAACTGTAAATCAACAGCTCCACGTATAGATTTGTGGAATTTATTGTGGTCCTTGAGCAGAGAAACCATATTTTGAAAAAGCTTAAACAAAGTACACTGAACAGTGTTGATGACATAGGAGCCCCACATATTTTCAGAAATGTAGCAGTGTAATTCCATTACAATACCACTTGCTTAACAAGTTCACCTGTGTAGAATGTATGCATGCCTTCTTCTTTTGTTCTGCTTCCTTGAGCCCCAACTCATGCATTCTTATGGTGAGGTTGCCATGTCATCATCCTTGTTCATTGCAATTTGTATAAATTTTGGAAACATTCTTATTCGTCATCCCAGTCAGTATAAATTCCGAAACTCTGTACTCAGTATAACTACTTCGTCTGTTGAGGATGAGAAGGGCGCTAAGTGGTTTTGAATACTATGGGTTTAGTGACAACTTAACGCCCTTATCACTCTCAACTGACAAATTTATGGTCGTTCAAATGTAAAAGAATGAAAATCATCTGGAGGTCTCCTTTAACAGTATGAGTTTGAGGGTTTGTTGATTTATGGCTACCAGTTCAACGAATTAGCCTGGTGAACAGATTGTACGACAGGAAGTACCAGGATTTCAGCTGATACTCTCTATCATAAAATACTGTAAAAATAATGGTAAAATGAGGATGACGAGACAAAAATGAAAATGAATATAATGACAAAATGTAAAAGATCTCCCTGAAACAGTATCACAATATCGATTACATTACGCAATCATATCTTTATATTAAATGGCTTAGTCAAATACCGGTTAGTGATTGGCTAAACACAGTCACGTGATGGAGGTACATTCGTTATGTTCGCCAATGGACAAACATTCTTGTAATGTTCTCCCATGGGAAAACATTTTCACGTAACAAATGACAGAAGGCCTAGGACCGCGCGTGCACAGTGAATTTGGCTCTGCGCGAGCGAGCGATCGAGAGTGTGTGCTGGTGGTTGACGTTGACGTATTTGACTAACCCATGTAATATAACAGATGATGACTTTTGTTGTCGGGAACATGTACCAAAAGTTCCACCCTCAGGGTTTGAAATGCTATTTCGGGAGGCTATAAGTACCTTGACTTCATCTCGGGACTTATAACCTCCCTCAATAGCATTTCAAACCCTTCGGGTGGAACATTCAGTATGTTCCCTCCCCCGCCAGTCATCATCTATATCATGTCATTCCTGGTATGACTGGAACCTACAGGAAAGAAAAGAGAGGAGAAATCCATGCTGTTCATCTCAAGACGATATGAAGTTAGAATCAGAATATCACTATAATAAAGTTGTCCTTGTCTTCCATCGAATCAAAGTTTTGTCATTTTGTGCTTTTTTGTTAAGTTCTCTTTTTACCTGATAATGTCAGGAAAAGAAAGAGAAAAACCATAGACAAAAAGAAAATGTGCACAGGAAGGTTTCAATTTGAAAAATAAAAGACTTTCAAGATGCAGGTGTGAAATATGCATCTCTGGGTTCAAGCATTTGTGATACACAAACAGGGTGGTAAAAGTCAAAACCAATGCACTGTAAATACATAGACTGACAGCAGTCATGTGTGCACGAGTAAGGAGGGATAATTCACCCCAAAGAAAAAATCTTCTTGAATAGATGAAATGATATGCAATAGGCAAGTGAATACTGCGAGCAAAATCTCTTTTGATCGACAAGGAATTTATAACCATCTAAGTTTTTGCATACAATCAATTATGACATCCAATGGGCACGTTGAAATGGCTGGACTTGTCCCATGACTTACATATCACTTGCTTAATCAATCTTATTTACTTTAGAAGAGACCAAAATATGCCTCCTCCTTGAATGAATATATAGGAAATAATTAATATTCTTTATATGAGATGCGGAAGAATATGATAAACGGAATCATGGAAAATCAATGTTATTTTTTTTTTCAAGGGATCAGGGGCCTGTTTCATAAGGACTTACGCTTAATCTTACCCTCGATTTATTGATCGTAACTCAGTGAATCTAGCATAAGATCAATACTGATCGTAAGTAAGTTTCATAAAGATACTTAAGCTTGATTTAAAACTCAGGTTGAATAGCAGACAGAGCATAACATTTTTTTCAATTGCATTAATGGTAAGATCAATGCTACAATCAATCTTTATGAAATGGGCCCCAGATATTACAGTGGATTTAAAAAAATAATAATTTCAATCAATGTCATGATAACATGACCAAAACAGCTTATTCACAGTGACCATATGTTGTCGTTCAAACGCCAACAACTTTCATTACAGTTATTTGATCAATCTTCGGTAGATATTAATATGTCACCTTTGTTTCAAAGCTAACATTCAACTCCAACTACCACATGAGTAAAACAAAGATGATAATAGGAGGACCAAAGAAGACATGGCTTAAAACAGATGGAGAGATAGATGGTGGAAAAGTACAGTAGGTTAAAGGACAAGTTCACCTTCATAGACATGTGGGTTGAGTGAATGCAGCAATATTAGTAGAACACAACAGTGAAAGTTTGAGCAAAATTGGACAATCCGTTAAAAAGTTATGAATTTTTGAAGTTTCTGCTCAGTCACGGCTGGATGAAAAGACTACTATAGCTTGTGATGTCACATGAGTACAACAATATAAAGAAAGAATGAAGAAAATTCAACATATTTCCATTTTTCTCCCATAACAAAAGAACACTCAACTTCTCCCTTTCAGAAGGCAGGGGGAATAATATTACCCTCAACATACGTCAGTAGCAAGTCGAAGAACTGTGTACTTTATTCAAAAAGTAAAGTTTTGTGACATTCTCTTTTTATTTTCTTTATATAGTTGTACACATGTGACATCATATACTGTAGTAGTCTTCTCTTCCAGCAGTGACTGCGCAGATACTTAAAATATTTGTAACTTTTGAACGGATTGTCCAATTTTCCTCAAACTTTCACTGATGTGTTCTACTAATATTGCTGCATTCTCTCAATCCTTATGTACATGAAGGTGGACTTGTCCTTTAAGAGAAGAGAGACAGAGAGAGGAAAAAGAGACAAAGTATGAGAAAGAGACAGAGTGAGCAAAGGAATATACAGAGACTGTAAGTGAAATACTGTATATGCCGTCAGTGAAATACTGTATATGCCATATATTTAGCAAGTCTATTTTTTAGCGAACTGGGACTTCCCAACAATCTCTCGAGTGGTAAAATTTGCGATTGTGGAGTGCAGTACTGAACAGAAAAATATATGCATGAGCATCACATTTATGTCAGGATTAGAGTTCATATTTTTGCATGTTTTTAAATTCGTGAATAGCACCTGACTCGCAAAATTTGCAAAAATAAAAACCTCACAAATTATACAGCATAAACAATAGACAAAGAGAGACAAGGGAAGAGAGAGAGAGAGACAGAGAGGACAAGGAATATATTGGAATTGTAAATATGAGAAAGAGATAAGGAGAAAGAGAGAGAGAGAGAGAGAGAGAAAGTAAAGTGTATACTGAAATTGTAAGAGAAATAGATAAAGAGAGAGTGGGAGAGAGAGAGTGATTTGAGAGACAAATATAGTGAGATTGTGAGAGATGAAGAAGAGAGAGAGAGAGAGGCAAAGGTAGCCACACCCACCTCTTGCTATCCTCAAGACCCGCATGATGCGGATGATGGTAGGGTTAATAGGGATGATGTCAGACTCCATCTCCTCCATAACGATACCAGCGATGGAGAGGATCACGATGGTGATATCAAGCTGGTTCCAGCTGCATCAAGAGGATGAAATTGAGGCAGAGATGACGTTATTCAAATTCATGAAATTCTTCTGCCGCGATGTTTTCATGGCAGCTGATTGACAAATTGCCCTACATCGACATAAACATAAATTTGAATAATTACGCAGTACCCGCTGTATGCTGTAAGGATTAGAACCAACACTTGCTGTCAGGCGAAAGCTCGGTGGTCTAGTGGAGATGACGCCTGTGCGGTGATCAGGAGGTCGTAGGTTCCAATCCTGCTCGAGTACGTACGCACATGATTTTTTATCATGGCTACTACTAAAACACTGATCAATTCAGCGCTTGTTTACGTCAATATAGGGCAATTTGTCAATCAGTTGCAAAGAGATAATGTTAGTCCTTCAAGTCACTGAACATCAACTAATGGTAGACTGTAGATGCCATATATTTAGCAAGTCTAATTATCTGCAAATTGGGACTTTCTGACAATTTTGTGTGAGGTTAGATTCTCAATATTGGAGAACAGCAATGAAGAGAGAAATGTATGCATTCACGTCACATTAATGTCGGCAGCAGAGTTAATATTCCGTATGTTTTCTAATCTGTGCACAGCAAAAGGTAAAACAAGTAGTATACACTGGCATAAAATACATATGAACTAATGTAAATATTGCGAAGGTATGAGGTGTATTCAATATCTCGTAAGTGATCTGTTTGCTTGGATGAATAAAACTATTTTTGTTATCTACCTAAAAGACTGTTTAGAGAGAATATAAAGAAAATAATTACAAGGGGACACTGAGTTTGCTAAAAATTAGATGATTCTACACTGTGACATCATAGTTGGATCACTGTCATCCTGACTGCATATAAGGGATATGGAGAGAGTGATTGAAAAGGTCAAGACCTTTGACCTTTGACCTTACCCATCCTTGAAGTATTGTTTGAGGCCAAGTGCAATAATCTTGAAAATAGCCTCCAGGATAAAGACTGCTGTAAAAGCATAGTTGAAGTAGGTCAGGATGTCGATCATAACCTACGAATGACAATAAAAGGAGAATTAGAAATATCAGACACATTGACAGTGCATAAGAGAAATAAATAAATGCAATGATAGATAATTGTCTTTCAAACAAGATAAACAGAAGTCTATGGAACCACTGCATGATATACTAGGGGAGAAAAACAATCATTTTGCACACAAAAATCAAAGTGACACTCTGAGGAATTATCAACCAGAAGTAATCATAATTTGGAGATGGTATTGACCATGGGCAATGCTCACGAATGAAATTATCAGCCATTGATCATAGCTCAAATTTTCCTGAGTGTATAATTCACAACCTCACACTTTTATCCACCAAGGTAAAACATATCACTCTAATGTTAATCTTTTCTTGACAAGGCAGAGTAATGTTAAAAAATTCATTAAAAGAGGTGTACAGGATAAGAATGCAAGTGACCAGGGGCACAAAATAAGCTTGATCACAAATCCTTCTTGTCAGATGTTCACACTCAAGCTGACCTGTGGCATAAGATAGTACTCCAGGGCCATGGTGATCACGTTGAGGAAAATGATGCCAGCAACCACCAGGTCGAAGTACTTATTCATCACAACGTCATGGATTGCTTTCCTCGTCTTGGAGTAGTTCTGGTAGTAAGGTACTTGGAGAGACCCTTTGGTTGGTGAAAGATCAGAGAAGTATGTCAGGCTTCAGATGTCCACAAGTTTTCACTGATTATCTATCCCTACTCTGAGATCATTGGGATCAAATCTAGCCTGCTACTATGTCACTCTGTCTGAAGTTTGAGACGTAAGTCACAAAAAAATGAAGAGTAGAGTGATTCAGTTAAAAATCAAATCCTTGACTTAAAAAAAAATCTAAACTTGTATGGTATACTACCTCCTTTAAAGGCTTCAAAGTCTAGGAATGTACGAAAATTTGAAACGTTTTGAAGTTTTCATTAAGCATTTTGCTATGATATAACAAATTGTTTACATGCTTAATTTTTAGCTTGCTTGACTGAATCTAAACTTCAAAACCAATTATCTCAACAGTGTGTCTAAGTTCATGAATTTATGTTCAAAGTAAAAATCTTTGAAAGGTCACAAATTTTTAATACAAATAAGTATTTAACAAATGGAAATGTACCTAGAAATATTCATTTCTGATCTTCTTTTTTTTCAAATTGTTTTGGGAGGAGGTTTATGAGAAATAAAAGTCAACTTCCATAAAAAAGACTGAAAATATGCTACACAAATACAAATTACTGCATAGTATGGGAGGTTTTCTATAAAAAAAACCTTCTAAATGTTGATCAACTTTTGTATTTTTGCTTTATAACCAAAAAAAAAAGTCACAGAATAAAATTCTTGCAGGACAAGAATGCATTGCAATGATTTATGGCTCAGAGTTACTGCCTTCATTTATATGACTCTGCACAAGGAAACATAAGAGCAAATTACAATTTCTTCTCAACGATGTATGTTAGCATGTTGCACATTAGGTGCTTTGAAGAAATGGTATACAGTGAGATATGGGTCTACATAACTGGCAGAATGAAAATGCTTCCTTTACCATAACCTCTTTATTTTATTCCAAGTAACATGACCCTGAATCTTGAATAGATTGCATGGAATAAGAAGTAACATACTGACAGCACATGTGAAATATATCTAAAGAATACTGCATATGCGATATATTTTGCAAATAATATTTTGGGAAATGGGACTTGTAGGGCAATTTTGTGAGTGGTTGAATTCATGATTGAGAATCACATGGACAGAATAAGAAAGAAAGTATTTTCACTCTCTAACAGAAAATTTTGTGACTTCAAAACCTTGGAGGCAATGTAAGTTTATGAGAGGCAATAATTTTGCCAGCTGCTAATTTCTTGAATTTTTGTTATTTGCAACATTTGAGAAAATAAAAGCACCTGAAAATAAACCAAATATACAGTATTTGATACGGAAATGGCATACATGTGATTGACAAGATACAGTGTATATCCTGATGAAATATGAACTTAAAGCAACTTTCTCAATGGCAAGTTATGCATGGCTTTCTGTAATGCTTTAGCGTTTATATTTAATGCTCTAAGATGTTGTAGCAACATGGAATGCGTCCATGAATAGACTAGGATGAAAAATGAGATTTATTCTCTTCCTTCACATCATGGGAATTTCAAGAAGAAACTGTAAATCACCTCAAGGGATTACTACAAAGTGTGAATAGAGAGCACATGACAAGACACACAGTGACTTTTACTTCCCTTTCATGAATGGAAATGGAGAAAGCTGATTGAGATTACACAAAGGGAGCAAAAGACCGAATGGTTCTAGCGCTCACTTGAGTATTGCAAGTTCACCTTCCATACAGACTATTACCTATAAAGAACATTGCAAATTTAGTGGGCTTTGGGAGATCTTCTGGGGAACATGTTATTCACTTATATATTCTATCACACTGGCAATAATACCTGCCAAATTTGTAGAGAATTTGAACATGTGTTTTCAAAAAGAGGATCAAAATGTGAAAAATGGCCCCCAGTGCCCCTAGAGGACCACCCCTGGATCTGCCATAAACAAACATGACAGAAAGTACACTCACTTATGTATTAACTCACTGTATTTCTGGTTTTATAGGTGATCTTTTAAAGATTCTCTTAATTCGGTGGCTCTACGCAAGTTCCCTGTTTGTACAGACATTATTCTATCACCCTCGTGATAATACCTACCAAGTTTGGTGAAAATTTGACTCTGTATTTTGTATAGAAGAAGACTTTTAAAGATTCCTTAATTTGCTGGCTTTAAGGCTGGAGGCATAATGTCCATTTGATGAGATTGAGATCTTATCACCCCAAGGATGCAACTTGCCAATCTTGGTGAAAATATGTCATGGGGATTTCAAGAAGAAGCTGAAATAGTATTAAGTTTACGCAAGACAAACGACAGGTGAAGGACGCCAGACAATGTATGATTGCAATACCGCTTTGGCTCGGTGGGATAAAAATGTACAAGTAAAGCTATAATAATCCTACTGAGCTGAGAAGATACATAGTACATGAATTATTACAATTGCAAAAGACAGACAATCAGCAGACCCAGATTACAAAAGGGTTTGTACAGCAAATAAAATTTGATCATCACCACATGGTCAAGCAGATAATTCTTGACCTGATATTGTCCACTGGCCAGGTGTGGTCACAACACATATCTGAGCTGAAGGTGTATTTTGTGTCAAAGGTGTGAAAAAAATCATTGGAGTTGCTATATATTTTGAACTCAAATATCAATGTGTATAGCAAATGTGTTTTCTGCCCTACTACAAACCAAACCAAGATTCACTGCAATCGCACATACTGCCTATAGCAACATCAAGGTAATACCAACCATTTCAAAGAAATAAAAACCACTGCAAAAGCACATTTTGTGTGTAAAAATTAAGGAGTTAACTAATTCAGAAATCACATCATATTTCTCCTTATGGACTCAAGAAAAAAAAAAACCCAAACAAACAACTACTGCAAGCACAAATGTATGCAGCTTGCATACTTAGCTTTATCTGACAGCAGAATATGTACCTATCATGTAATATCACATTTGGGGCTCCTATGTATTTCAACAGCAAGAAAGTATGGACTTTCTGCACAAACCCACTTGGGATGTTGTGGTTAATTGAATTGGCAACATTTTATAAGCAGTAGCATCTTTTTCTTTTACCCTGTTTCTTTATCTCTATGCATTAAATTATTAAGAAATATGGTCAGTAGATTTATGTACCTATGATGTATCCTTGGTACTATTAAAGTCATGTCCGTCAGTTTTAGGATTACACTGCAGGTGTACAATTCCACACATATTCGTGCATACTCAACTGTGACCACATAATAAAACAATTGCCAAGATAATCTACTATTTGAGATGAATAAAACACTTCTTTTAAAAGGATCTAGGCAAGATTCATAGAGACCATAATCTGAAGGATCAACTCAAAGGCAAAGAGACCATTGCTATTTTCTAGGGAAGCTTGCACAAGATTAAATCTTTTTTAATCATTATTATCATTATCATTATAATTTTTTTTACAAGACACAATGAAGATCTTGTGCCCTTCTATATTGACAATATGGGTCCTTCATCAATCCAAAGTCTTTCAGATGGAAGCTTTTTTAGGGGAAGGGGCTTGGATATTCTTACGGTAACTTGAAATTTCATACTTTAATTTTGAATCTTTCCAATGTTCCAATTTTCTTCAAATCCTTCCAATTCAAAATCAGGACAAATCCGGCAAAATGGCAAGAAGGTGCGAGTGCGGTTGCTGTGAGAGCGAGTTCAATCTGGCCTCTCTCATTATCATGGACAAACTCGGATTAAAAATGCAGGATGATCCAATAACACTGCTTCAAGAAAGTTGATTAAGATGGCTTAGACAGCCAGAACAAATTCAGTGAAGCAAACATTCACACTCATTCAAAATTCCACCAAGAATCGAAACAAATTAATGCAGAGGAAACAAACAAATTCCCAGCTGTCCTTCCATCAGCAATTTAAAATTGGCAGTGGTTTAGTTTGGTTAGTAAGAACTCAGTGGTATTAGTGATGCGTGCTCTTAAGTTCAGGAAGAAATCTTGGCAAATCAATGATGAAGTATTTATGTGTATATGTATACGTATATATATATATATATATATATATATGTATATATATATATATATATATATATATATATATATATATATATATATACACATATATATATATATATATATATATACACACACACATAAAGCATCATCCAGTGTAAGTATGCAAACCAAACACACATTGCGTCTGTTATTGCAGAACATGTGCAGAGTTGTTGAGAGATAGAGTGATAAATGCAGAACAACACGAGACCAGAATCAATGATGTTAGAGAAAATACGGTGGCAGTGTTTGATAGGTACTGTCAAACCAGAAGTTTTTGCATGCATGAAACTTTGGTGAATTTCACGAGGGGCCAAGATTCGCAAAAAATGAAATGCATGCGCAAGTGTTTGTCTGCACAATGCATTGAATGCCAGTGGCCATTCACTAAAGCTTCATGCCACGAAAAATTAAGGCTGTCAGCTCCAAATTGTCAAAGTTTCATGCCTCAAATATTTCTGGTTTTATAGTATGTACTGAGAAATTCTTAGTAGTGAAATAAGGATGGATGAATATGCTTCTGCCAGTTTAAAAAAACAACAACAACTGTTATGTTGGAATGCAATGTCAGCGAACCAATATGAATATGCCCATCACCACATTGTGCTATACACACTGATAAATGATCACCCAATTTACAGACCCCCAGTGTTTAGTTTGCCAAGATGTTTTCATTTGGCGTGACACAATCCTCTTTTCTTTACATCCATGGCTCAAATTGCCATTTTAAGTATCCTGTAGCAGAGCGAGTGCCATTCAAATGAATCCATCTGTCAAAGATTGGTTTGTATCTTACCACAACCATAACATGTTTGTTAAGGGTAGGGTATAAAATCGTTAGAACAATTCATATTGTGACCGTCCTAAGAGAGTTATGACTCTGATGCCCCGACATTGTGACCCGCAAAATGAACTCTACACCCGTGGCTGTAAATTAGATGTAGATGGAAAATGACCAGTGACTGCCCAACAGAGGAAGATGTCAGTATTTTGCGGCAGGGCGAGTTCTGAAATGGAGCGACGCGTCATGTTTTTGGTGTGGTGTGCTGTACAAACCCATGTCATCGCAATCAGCCCTCTCTGAAGGACTCAGGGTCCCAACCTCGGGCGCCACGTACACCACGGTCGCCATGGCAACTCGCGCCTTCTCTGCCTCCTCCTCCCTCTTCTTACTTTGCCGCGCCTTCTGCAGCTTCTGCTGCCGCTTCTGGATCCGCATCTCCAGTTCCTCAGCCGCCTGCTCCTCCCGACACTTGTGGAAGTTCTCGACAACCACGCCCACAAACATGTTGAGGACGAAGAAGCCGACGATGAGCAGGAAGGAGATGAAGTAGAGGATGAGCCACTCGTTGTGGTCACGCTGAGGCTGCACAACATTTGGTTTCCAAAAGAAACAAGAACGTGCTATTACCACATTTTGGGATGCCAAACTTTTCAACAGTATTGCAGTATTCTGAGGGCTAAACAGGCATATTTTTGGTGGAAAAAAACAGTGTTTCCCATGGCAAAACACAGTACAAAATGCTGCAAAAAAAAGAGAGGAAAAGTTGGCATCTCTGCACACTGAATAGGTGGGGGAAAGATGTGGTCTAATGTGTCAGGATGAGCACTTAAGTTTCGGGGGTGGGGGCTGGGGTAGTGGACAGGCAGAGGTTAATTCTTTTACATTGTGGATTCCTAACACTTCAATCAATCCTGTCAGCACCACAGGCCATCTGTTAGTGACTAAAGCCTAAAGGTATTCTCAGGTGGTGGATCTGAGAGGGTATATATGTTTTATATATAAAAATGATCTTGATACTTGTATTAATAGTATTTGAAATTGGAATGCTTTAAGTTTTCTTAAACTCTCATCTGGGCGGACAACATGAATTTTCTTAGATATTTGATGAAATGATATTTTGGCACGTAATTATGACCATTCACATGGTGATAAAGATCTTAGGAATAAACTGATCACCTGTCAACAAATCACCCTCTCTTAATCTATCCTCACAATGAAAAAAAAAATACTCCATTCATCACTCACATTAGGGATATAGTTTAAAGATGGAAATAATAGGATGGTGATCTCAGCATAAATGTTTCTTGACAGCAAAGCAAATCCACTTGGATCTTAAGCCACATGGACGAGACTGTGCCTACAGTCTGTCAATCATAATTTGGAAGGAAGAGTGATGACCACACCCTTCTACCAATGACACCTGTCACTTACCTGGAGGTCAACACCCACTGCATCGATCCCATTATACATGATGTCGACCCAGCCATCTCTGGATGCTAGCACAAAGAGTGCTACCAGCGCCTGCATCGAGAGAGAGAGAGATCAGACCTAGTCAATCAGACAATAGGGACTTTTCGATTTCACGTCCCGGACGTGGCTGTCGACGTAATAATGTCATTTTCAGGAACTGCACATGCTGAAGATTCTCCAGCACGTCCAATGCCAGAATCGCGAACGCGGTTATTTCACGTCCCCTTAGATTCAGGATGTGAGTGATGTCATCGCTTGGCGCACAAATTGCCAGCCCATGGGAGGGGACAGGGCTATGACGTCATAGCAGTACATCGTAAAAGGCACACACTGAAAATCAAAATGGGTGACAACACCACGGACATAACGGGTGGACTGCAGCAATTTGTAACCAATCTTGTACGAGTAAGGCATTCACGTCCACACAATGAAAAGTCCCTAGTACTAGCTGAATCCCTCAGCATTTATCCATAGAAGATGTCATCAGCAACTTCACCGACAAGTCAAACCTACATAAGATGAAATGCATGCAAACATAACTGCTCGACACGCTGGTCACATTTTGTGTGCTTTCTCTGTATGTTGGTTTAAAAATGTGTATGTCAAAGGAGGATCCCCACAGATGGTACATGCATGATATTGTATGTCGTGAGCCAACATGTATGACGAATCACAGATGATATGTCAAAATCATCGAGTCCATCATGTACATTAACCCGTTGAGGACGGATTGATTTTGCTACAACACGCATTTCCCATAGACCCCTGCCCGAGTATACTCAGGACTCATCCTCAACAGGTTAAGTTCCTAAATACAATAACCTTCACGAATCTTGAATTCATGATAAGAGGTCAATATACAAACAGTATGCGTCCAACAGCCCCATCTCCTTTGGGCAATAGCTTTCTAGATCAAAGCTTGAATTTTGAGACCCAAAACTCGGCTCTCATACTGCATGTCTCCAGAGTAGTGGCAGACAAGTGGTGCTCGTGATGTATGTGTGCCCTAAACATATGTCTTGAACTCAAAAACAAGACATTACAAGTGCTAAGGTGGATCAAATACAGACAGCAACATTAGGGTTACAAAGTTAATAAAGACAGAATCCTTCCAACAGGCCATATTATATGACTGTCAATAGTCCCACACAAAGAGCTACAAAATGGTCCGTCAGTGGCTCACGAGGTGGGTACCACAAATGGACCATTTGTTGATACACTCACTGCTATCGATCATATCCTGATGGGTCACTTTGTACTGATAACATTAAGCTGATCAATGGTTACGCGAGCTTGGCATACCATGTGCTAATATTATGGGAATTACATGTACATATCTCGGATACAATGCCTTAAATCTCTAGAATTATCCTATGCAAGACAGAACAAACATATACATGGGTATGAGAATGAAGTTGTTTGTGTGGACCATCGTACCTGGGCCAAGTTATCAAAGTTGTACTGCTGGTTGATCCACAGATTCTCTGGGTCCGCCTCACACTGGGTCCTATTCCTGATGTGTCGCACGTTGGGCCCAGTGCAGTAGAAGAACTGGCCCTTAAAGAGCTGGATTCAGGGGCAAATTTAAAGGGAAAATCTGGGTTTACACATACATCTTACAAGACTTTGCAGCTACTGCTGTTCTTACTGTTGTCATCTGCACAGACAAATAACCGACCAAATAATAAAATTCTGGATCTAACCTAAGAAACATTTGACAATTTCAGAGCCTGAGAATGAAATTTGTGTTCTCATGACAGTCCACTACACATTTATTTTATCAACCTTTATTATCTGAATTATTGAACTAAAAAGAATTTATTCATTCTCATATCATCACCACACAGCTTGCCGCCAGGTGTTTTTGCACATACTTATGTTACAACTATCATTTCATATATTTTCTCTACATATGTCTGCTCACCAACCAATTACTGGTATAAGAGACTTTGCAATAGACCACAGTATGCTAACAAAAGTCCTTTCCCTCATAAATTTCTGCCGACAATTAATGCATTTACATTTTAAACTAAGTTCATGTAGAACAAAACTTTGCTACTCTGTACTGACAGCAAACAGACAAACAATGACATATTGTGGGAATCTGAGTGGTAGCCAGGACAACCGCATCACTGACCTGAATACCAAGGATGCCGAAGATGATGAAGAAGGTGCAGCATATGATGACGATGTTGCCGATGGGACGCAAGGATGAGAGGAGTGTCTGGACCACCAGTTTGAGCCCAGGGGCGCGGCTTATCACCCTGAAAGAAACAATGAGGTACAGTAAGTATAATAAAGACAGAACGATTTCTCATCCTGTTAGGCGTGCTGTGGGTCTTTAAGCACGGATGGCCGGAAATGGAAAGGTTTGAGATTCAGGGGCTTAACAAATCTAGTGCAAGACGCCTCTGGAAGAGATTTGTAATCATGTATGACATCATTATCAGTGTCTGATATGTATGGCTTTAATCCAAACTGCGGGAGACCCAGGTGCGTACGGACACTCTCTCTCCATATCCTCCCTCAAATCCCCCCTCTCCCCCCCCCCCCCCCCTGAAGCCATAACAGTTGCCATGGCTACCTGAGAGGGCGGAGTGTACGTAGCAGGCGGAAGACCCGTAGAATGGAGAAGATCTCGGGGCTGCTGGAGGAGACGGCGGTGATGAGGAGGTCGATCCAGGAGACGATCACCAGGCTGCCATCCATGATGTTCCAGCCGCTGTGAAGGTAGGCGTGGGTGCCAAAGCAGAACCCTTTTGCCAGCACTTTAATGGCCATCTCCACGGTGAAGATGCCCATGAAGATGTAGTTTGAGATGGTCAGAAACTTTCTCTCCTGCCGGAATCAAAGAGTGAGATGGTCATGGGATGAAGAGGAGGAAAAAAAACTCAATTTACCATTCCATCAAAATCTGACTAAAACTTTTAGACTTTGATTTGAACTTTGGAAAAATCACTCATCTTAAAGAGACATAACATTGACTGGATTAGTAAATTTGACTGTGATTTTATTTCCTTTTTTTGTGTGATTCAGGTGAAAATACATATTTCTTTTCATCATGTAAATTAGTGAACCTGTGCATACTTGTTGGAACTATCAACATTGTTTTAGTAATAATTGTACTGTTTGGCATCATTCTGCTTGTGCAGACCCAAGAAAGCACACCACTTGAATAGTATAGTCTTCTGGCTATCAGTTAATTGGTAGTATTGCTCTTAATGTCCTGATGTGAGTCTGTTCTACAGATTCCCATCTATTACGATTCAAAACCAGTCCTTACGATGCTGTCTGGCTGAATGCCTGGCCTCTCCATCGCCAGGGTGATACAGTTGAGGAAGATGATAAGGAGGATGGTGTAGTCAAACCACTTCTGTGCGATCAGGCGCTGCAGTCTCCGCCGGAACCTGGATCATCGGAGGGGAAGGTAGACAGTGATACTGGTATGAGAGCAAATATTTGGTTGTGCGATCACGCTCCCTCATTAGCTTAAAGGGATGGTATAGTATCGGTGGAGATGAGGATTGGGCTTTTAACTTTTTGCGACATATCAAGAAACCACTTGTGAAATAGTGCAGAAGCGCACCGTTCTAAGATGAATTCAAAGTTTATATGATGAAAATTGATTTTGGAATGGCTGAGACGTCCAAAAACAAAGTAACACAAAGTGATTGTGATAAAAGTTGGGTTGCTCTGTTTGGATATCTCAGCCATTTCAAAACCAATTTTCATAAAATAAATGTTGAATTCCTCTTGGAATTACATGCTCTTTCATATTCATAAGAGGCTTCTCATTATCTCACCCCAAAATGTCAGACACCTGAATATGGTCTCAACCAAAACTACATGGTCCCTTTAAATTCTATATCATAGTAGGTTTAGAATCTTTTTATGGTATCCAAAAGAACATGCCTCTAGCTCCATTGAGAAATTAGGGAAAACCCTCACAACATTTGTATTTCTCTGCCGCAAGATTTATCATTCAAGCAAGATACATTAAGACAAGGAGCATCATCAACATAATGTCTTGATGTGGTTTTTAAACTGAGAATAATATATAACAATCTGTGGTCAAAGAGCATCAATTTGGTACATCTCTTTTTACTTTCTCCCTTGGATGATTTTATCTCCAGGTTTAATTCAATTCAATTCAAATTCTATTTTCATTTTTTCAATAGAATATACAACATAATGATTGAAATTGGACATGCATATGAGAAATATACAAGAAGCAGATATAACGGTATGTTCATGTCAATGATCACGGATGCGCTCATTTCCCTAACTGATTTTTAAATGTGATGATATCTATCTGTCTGTTCAATGACAAGGCCAAGCTTATGCTATTGCATTCATTCCTCTCCGACGGTATCTCCACAAGCTCTTTATATAATTTTGTTATCCTATTGTTGGCATCTAGAGTAGCCTTACCGGTTGCTAGGCGACAGGAGGTAGATGGCGTACTCCCTTCTGGTCAGGAAGCATCCCTTAGGCTCCGGGCAGCACTTTAGGCAGTTACAGTCCTGGGGTGAACACAAGACATTCACACAGCATGCACAAATCAAGTCAAACTTCAAGATTCAAGTGTGTGTGTGGGTGTGTGTGTGTGTGTGTGTGTGTGCGTGTGTACATGTATTACTTTCAAATAACACATTTGGTACATCACACAGACTATCTAGCAAATTCTTTTTCTTTTATGATTTGTTCTCTTACATCATCAGTTATAATAAAGTTTAGAATATCACTGATAAACACTCATTGATATGTAGATAAAAACATGATAGCAGCATCACGTACGAATAGCCATGTATGATGGCTACTACTATCATTTTTTTTTCATACTCATTTATATCCTGGTAATTAGTTTGTACACCCATCAATCTCACTTGTTTGTTTCAAAAACTTTCTAAAATCAAAAGTACAAAAAACTATGGACAGAGTTGATGCAAAAGTAGAGCAAAATTAATTGGGCAAAGAGTGCTGAATAGAGCTGCATAGTCAGAAGAATCAGAATTGAAGTACATAGTTTGCCTTTATGTGTTACAACACATACACAAAGCTATATGGATTTTTAAATGAAAAGATCAACAAACTATCACTGAGATGAACATATAAAAACAGGTGAATAGTGTGGTTTTCAAAGGAGTCATTGTGGTAGGATAGATAAACATAATATATTTCCACACCATTACAGATTTACGAGAGTTGAAGTGATGTATATGAAAAATTATTCAAAAAGTTTGCTACTTGTTTGCAAGAATGGTGCAGATTGAAAATAACACACAAGTACAATGACACCATATGCAGCTAGTTGTTTATAGCTTCATACATGACAGACAAATTCTGAGAATAAAATTGGGACCTTTTCATGTGTATTAACATCTGAAGATAATTTGGTATTCACAAATAACAGTAAGATGTTTTAGATATTTTTTTCCCCATTTTTTTTTTTCAATTGGCTAATGCACTGGAGTTCATGTCATGATAAAAGTATACAATATAAAGGCTCCAGTGCAATAGAAGTATCTAGAGTTGATTACACATCCAGAATTTTACTCTCTCTCCACTCTTAAAGTGATATAAACATATGATTACTGTGTTAAATGATATCGTAAGGGTGGTAAATATATAAGTGGTGAAGTTATAATCACTCGTGGACAGTAGTCTACCCAAGGACTATCCATGAAGTTAGCTTTTCATAGAGCAGTGAGTATGTGTATAAAGGCAGTCTGCTAGGATGAAGTGCAAATGTCAAGGATAATGACATTATAACAATCAGCACCAAAATATATCACAATTACTGAACAGCTACTCTAGCTGAGAGTAGTACATTCTGTGTGTTAAGGAACATAAAATGAAATAATGCCTCTGGTAGCCTCAAGGAAAGAGATATAATGAGGAAGAGAAACTTGACCAAAAACCTATGAATATTCATTACATGGTATTGCATCATGGGTAATCTACGCATATTCATTACATGGTATTGCATCATGGGTAATCTATTAACAAACATGATAAACTAACAACATGGCTGGGCATGGAAATGAATTCATTTGTAGGTTTTTCACATTAATGGAAGTGCACAGTCTTTATAACAAAATACACTTTTTACAGGTAGTCTCTGTGTGTGTGCAATATCCAATATATTCCTTTTCTTTGATCATGTGCCATCAAAATGAAACTTGTTGGTCGGTAATTCTTGGAAATGGAGAATCAAACATAATGGCCCGAATTCACAAAGGTGGTACAATTGAAACCATGGTTTAAACCATGGACAATTTGTATGGAGCGCCAAGTGTCACATGGCCTTTTTCGTTACGAAATCCGTCATTTCGTCGACAAAATGATCATTTCGTTAACGAAATAGGCCATGCGACACTTGGCGCTCCATACAAATTGTCCATGGTTTAAACCATGGTTTCAATTGCACCACCTTCGTGAATTTGTGCCTATAAGTTGCAAAAATTATATAATTATGAAAATATAATTACATCTATACTGGCATACATTGTGCTGATCCTCAAAGCAACAACCAATGATATAGATACAATTTCTGCGCATACATTCCATCAGAATTGGAGCAGGATGATATAGTTGAGGTTTTCTTTGCCAAGCATTTCTTCAAATATCCATTTGCCCCTCAAAATATTGTGTACAAGAAGGAATAATCATTCATACATATTACATGTATATTCTAATTTGTCTACATGTCCTGCTTTATTTGTACATCCAGTTGTCTAAATTATATCCATATCACAGAACTCCAAACTGGAAAAACTGACAAAACTCTAAAAATTTATGTACAGTTTGAACACATTTTCTTCATCTGGAGCTGTTTTCAATTTCTCATACTTTTCAGAGACTTTGGGGATCAAAGAATTTTGTGGAAAGTGAAGAACCCACATTGGAACTTTTAGGGACTTTTATGAAAAGGTCTCTGTTTTTGAAAGTAAAATATATGGAATAATGTCATTTGAATTCAAGTATGCTCATTTAAAAAAAAGCAATTTCACGCAATGGCATACAACTGACCAAGGATATTCTAAGATACTTCCGAAACCTCACATAGAATCAAAAGAATTTGCAGAACACACTATCAGAGAATCTAGGAGTCAATCATACATTGAATGAGCAAATCTGAATGCATGTGCAGCGCTACGTATATAGTTCGCTAAAAGTATGTTCCGTAAGAATAATTCTAAAGATGATGCAGAAGGATGCCTGATAAATTGCATAGATGGAAGAAAAATGTGGTTGTGCTAATATCCCATCAGCTACATCTAGTGAAGAAAGTGTTAGGTTAAGAGAGAAACAACACAAATTGGCAAAGTTAGTCATTGATGACAACCTACAGAATGCATGGAAAATGAATAACTGCACAGATATAAACAATTACAAATACAGCAATAGCACTGACACATATGATAATGGCCAACAATACATTGAGAATGAATGTATATTGCCATACATTTTGATACAAACAGACACACAAATAAATAATCTGATGTACATAACAAAAGGAGAATACACAGACTCTCCTACACATGAGATATAATGGTCAGATAACATTGCAGAATGTAACACAGGTGTATTGTGTAAATAGGGCTTCACAAATGACCATGAACTTGTGTAAAAGCTGTGTCCACTTTCCAATCTCCCTGGTCTGTTAACTGCGACAATGATAAACATGTATGTATGCAGAACTGGGATGGAATGCTGCACATCGAAATGAGAGGATAAAGACAGAGAGTCTACGATGTTAACCCTGGAAGGAAAATACTGTTTGATTAGAAGACGAACAGATACAAAGACAAACATATGCGTG
This sequence comes from Diadema antillarum, assembly GCF_040938485.1. NCBI lineage: Eukaryota > Metazoa > Echinodermata > Echinoidea > Diadematoida > Diadematidae > Diadema > Diadema antillarum. Next base: position 596,670 of record NW_027271913.1, read on the forward strand.
GCTAATACATAGATGTGTATGTACAGCATATACCAAGCATACAATCCATGGCAGCTAGGGAACTGCGAAATAACAATGCAACAGTCATGCAGGTTACAGGGCCAATGGTTGCAAGAATTCCAAGTATGCGATATGAAATGGATGCCAAGAATATTAACTATATGCAGGCCAGGCACTTGTCTGGCTGAATGGATATAGATATATATTTATATATATGCTGACACACAAAGAACTCACCCACAGTATGGTTGCCAATTTGAGGAGTAAGGCAGATGATGATCAGTTCGAGGAAGAGGGGAGGGGATGGGAACAGGGCGTTTGGACCAAAACACATTTTTTTTTTCCAAATTCATGCCAAACAGATGACAGGTTGAGGGAGGGGAAGTACACACAGAAAAATGTAGAAAACAACAGGATATTCTCATTAGAAAATTCAGTTCAGTCACGGGTTGAAAGACAATTTTCTTTTTAAAAGAAGTATCTAATACACATTACCTTACACTTTTTTTTACCAGTAAAATGATAATTACAATAGCAGATAATTGAGCACAAGGGGACATATCACTATGTGTGTTATGTACTGTTAAAGTTTTGTTCATTACCATCATTGCATTTCTTGTCATTGTACTTATTAGCCTCACGGAAGAAGTTAAAATCTTTCATCCAAATCATTACGTCAATTCATATGTCGTACCGTGTGCGGAGTGGAAAGATAAGATCAACTTTCAGCTGATAAAAGTTAGCTTAGTTAAAGCAGATGCTAGACCACAGCACATAGAATACATATATACGTGCACAGCTATCACGTCTGTTCTCCATTCAGACACTGTGCTGATTTTATATCCCTTTAGACGTCCTACCGTTTCTCCCCCTCTGTGTATTAAGTTGTAGCTGCATTTCGCACATAAGGATTTTTGTTTGAATTTCTTTGAATTTGTGATAAGTTAAACTGGCATATCAACATGGGGATATAGCTGACAAGCTCAGTACAGCTTTTAGTTATTCCATATATTTTGTATCTATTCAAACACACTGTCCCTAACCTGCTAGGATAAATGCAACATTGGTGTTTTAATGCATATGTGATTCTCTACTCTAGAACAATATTTTTGGAGCTAAACATGCATTTTTTTCTGACAGATGGGACAATTCTCCTAAAAGGTTCTGCGAAGGAATCAGGGTCATGTGGTGGTTGCTAAGAGAGCCAGCACGGAGAGAATGGTCATTTACCCGGCAACAGCAGCACACTGGACTGGCACCATCTATATCACCATCACCATCATCATAAAACACTTCGTCATCATGCTTTGCTTCACTCGCGTACGTAGCACTCCTGCGTGTGCATTGTCCTTCACTGCCTGGATCACTCTATTGGAAGGGGAGGGGGGAAAAAACAAGTTATGAAGCGAAGCAAGCTGATGTGGGTTTTTTTTTTAAAATCAAACACAAACTTTGATGGGTAGAACAGGTGACAGAAGAAAAAAGGATTTCACAAACACGGACATGGAGAAATTAGTATGGTGTTCGAAAGAAACATTTCGGCAAAGAGTCACTGACACTCTTTCATGCAGACTCTAATCGTTGTTTCTGTGTTAAAAGCATGAGGAAATATCTTTCTTCTATCTGTGTTGAGCTAATTACTCTTGTAATGATACACCATAACACACATACACACGCAACTAATCTTATGCTGATTACATTTTTTTTTAGTTTTACTATAGTGTCTATAGTTTCATGATATCTAAAATTTGACCGTACAGAATAGTTAAAGACTTTTTAAGTTTGAAATGAAAGGATACACTACAGAGAAATTTCATCATAAAAAATCTAACAGCCATCAATGCTGTTTAAAGAATGAGACAAATAAAAACCTACATGTCATACATTACATGTACATGGGACATGCACAAGAGAGAAATATTGTGATATGGGGAACCTGTTTGGAAAGAAATCATTATCATAATAGATTCATGGTGCACAGTCAAACGCCACTGAGTAATGTTATGAGTGCATGCAATGCAAATCCTGGGATACTTTCTTCCAGAAGCACTCTGAACTATGCGTCTCGCAAAGCCCATGCAATCTTTGACATTTAAGAAAGGGGGGGGGGGAACCTTCTACAGACTTCTCGGTGTTTCCATAGCGACAGAAACCATGACTCTGTGCATGGAGGCATTGTAAATTACAACATGGCATTTATGCACGAATTGTTGTTTCTCAATGCCATGACAAGGGTAGACACGAATTCAGCCGTCTCGCATGATTTGGCCATAGATACAGTTTATCTGTCTGGCAAACAATGCCTGCATGTGGGTAGAACAGGTTAAAGAGCCCCACTTTGTTTTATCAATTCAGGAAATGCCAGAGAAAATTTGCTTTTGTCTTGGACAGCTTGTGACAGAATGAACACATTTTCAGAATGCAAACTCTTACTCTGGGTAAGATCATCCCTCTAAAACCAACCTCATTCTTCATGGAAAAAAGAAAAAAAAAACCTCCACTGTATGCACAGAATCATATTAATCATATTGATTATATTGAGCTCATGAGCATGCAACGAAAATTGTATTATTATCACGCAACAAAGCAAACTATAGAATAAATCAATAAACACAATTGCAAATTCTACTTATGGCACACAGTAAATTTAGTGTATATCACTCAATTATCTATGTGTTTTACATATTTTAGCCAAAAAAAATTTATAATGAAAAGGGTTTTCTGAGATATTTCAGAGGTTATCGGACAAAAAGAGAGAGAAAAAAAGACAAATAATATATCACATGCACTTACAAAGCACGGAATTCTATATTTCTGGCTGTGATTACCAAATTATGTAGGTGTACGAATGTTCACTATGTACTGAATTGATTTTCCTTTTTTTTTTGTACAAAGCTGTCATATGATGTCTTCTTTTTTTCCAAACGACTTCAATATAACTTTGATATTTTGATATCAATATGTTTCATTTTTTTATGCTCACAAACACATAGAAAAGTTAAATTCAGGGCATGATGTTAAGAACACACATTGATTAGCTTGATACAAACAACATATTGAAATATAGCAACAGAAGTGTATTGCAAAGTGAGCATCGGGCAAGAGGAGCCTTGAAAATTAATTTGGTGTCATTCATTGCTCATATGCCCAGGGCTATACTAGACTTAAAGACAGACTCATGTTGTCCGGAAAAATGTCTTCCAAAATCTATGGACACATGGAAACATTCTTTTTTGTGATAAGGAAATTAACTTCAAGGTGACTGACATATATAAAGCTAATGTAAATATCTGGTGAAATCTGTGTTGTGAATATTTCAGAACAAAATGAAATCTACACTACAGCATTCTGCCTTGAAATCTTTGTTTCACAACATAATACTGACAGAGAAGGTTTTCAAATGTTTCCACATCAGCAGTGGATGGATTATCTTTTGTGGTAATTGATACGAAAGGGTGAAAAAACATTTTGCAAAGGATAAAAAAATGATGAAATTCTCAGTTTTTTTTAAACACTTGATTTCAGTGTCCAGTTAAAACTAGAAAATGCAAGTAGCTAAATAAAGAAATGTGACCCTCTGAATAAATTATAAAAACCATTATAATTGCCAAAAACCACTCCTTCATTTTGGCATGAACACATTATTGTATTATTGTATTGGGAAAGCCTCGGAGTACAGGAAATGCGATGCATTTGCTGGCAGGAAGCAAAGAAGTCTACAGTGGCGACATATAACCCTGAAGGCGAGATCAAATTTCTGTCACTTGATCATAACTTATGAATGAAATATTTCCCTTTAATCATTAACATAGCTAGAGGTTTTTGAGCAATCTATTCATCACTTCAAGCTTTGACATGCTAAATTCATTAAAGCCCTCACAAAAAGTGTTCAGATTCTAATTTGGCAGCATTTCAAAACAGATATATTTCCCTATTTTGTCCTGTTAGAACTGTATAAAAAAAAATACAGCATGCACCGAGTCTCCTCTTTCATTACATATTATGATTTTTTTTTTGGTACAATCAGGTTTGCTTCTTTTTTTTTTTTCCATTTTACATTCTTTGTTTAGGCTTTCTTGGTTGTTTCTTTGAATTACTTCACTGGTATGATTCTGGATACTACATACATGCCTCATAAGTGATCTGAAGGGGAGAAGTGTTTCCATCCAAGTCATTTTGTCATGTGTACAAAAGAGGCATGTTCAACCACTGCTGCACCATTGTAAGGACAAGACACTTAGTCATGATCCTTTGTCTGTTCGAAATCTCCTTATCAGAATGCAAATGATTTATTCATGTTCTGTGTCACGTCGTCGAGGCTGGATGCTTTTCTGCCTTCAAGGTCATACACACGGCATTAGAATTTGATATGCACAGCAAGCTACAAGCAGCCACACACATATAGACACACACACACACACACACACACACACACACACATACAGACAGGGACAAGGTTAAAACTTCAAGCCAGACGAAACATGTGAATTACCCTTGAACATCCAGTAAACGAGGCCTGTAACCATCGGAGGCATGAACACTTCTGTCATGGGTGGGATAGAAGCGGGGCATGACAAGAGTGACAACCATGTGATAAATAAATATGGCAAATAATACTTAAATTAAAAAAAAAATATGATGATGAAGTCAAAATGGGCAATGATGATGAAAATGATGACAATGATAATGATGGTGATGATGATGATGGTGATAATGATGGTGGTGATGATGATGGTGGTGATGATGATGATGATGAAGACTACACTGTATGATGATGATTATACACATTTCTAAGGTGATGAAATGTGTTTTGACTTCCAATAAAGAAATGTCACGGAAATGAAGATGGCTATAACAGTGACACCAGAACCAAAAATACTGGTGGTAATTCAAAAAATTGCAAAATTGGTGAAATAAATTGTTATCTTATCTCAAAATATGTCATATATTTTGTTAATGATGCTGTTCAAGATGTCATTGCTATGCAACATCACAGTGCTTACTTAATATCCCTAATCAATCATGTATCACTGTATCTTAAGAAAGAATGAAACAAAAGGAAACTATACAGGACCCAGTTGTCAAACTTGCAGTGTGATGGAGAATGTAGTAGAAGAAGCCAGCATTATTCTTAACTTAATATGAAATATGAATGAGTAATGAAAATAATATCTACAATAATAATTGTCTCAGTAGTGATAATGCAAATGAGGATGATAATGATGTGGATCATACTTATAATGAAAAGGATGGCCATGGAAGAAATGGTACTGAAAGGGGACACAGTGATGATAAATGATGATGATGATGATGATGACGATAAATGATGATGATGACAATAAATGATGATGATGATGATAAATGATGATGATGACAATAAATGATGATGATGATGATAAATGATGATGATGACGATAAATCATGATGATGACAATAAATGATGATGATGACGACGATAAATGATGATGATGACGACGATAAATGATGATGACGATAAATGATGATGATGACAATAAATGATGATGATGATGACGATAAATGATGATGACGATAAATGATGATGACGATAAATGATGATGACGATAAATAATGATGATGACGATAAATGATGATGATGACGATAAATGATGATGACGATAAATGATGATGATGACTATAAATGATGATGACGATAAATGATGACGACGATAAATGATGATGATGACGATAAATGATGATGACGATAAATGATGATGATGACGATGAATGATGATGATGACGATAAATGATGATGACGATAAATGATGATGATGACTATAAATGATGATGATGACGATAAATAATGATGACGATAAATGATGATGATGATGATAATGATAAAGAAGCAGATGATGATGTTGAAGAAGAAACTGGCAAGAGTGGTGAAGTACATAAAGATGAGGATGATGACAAAAACTATGACAGCTAGAGATTGAAACATTGACAGAAGTGTACTGAAAAAACAAATAATGATAACAATTGTAATGATGATGTCATGAATATGCATTTCTGCAAAGTGGGTGTGGCCTGTTTGGCCCGCGTTGGAGAAAAAGATGGATCAAGGCTATGGGCGATGGCACTTGAGGTGAGGGCAGGATTAAAGTTTTGTTGTTATTTGAGTCTTATATCATTGGTGGGGGTGATTTGTTTGTTGTCAGAATGTGTGACCTGTTGTAGTGCCACCAGTATTTCCCTCCCTTCCGTAATTATAATGATAATGAAGATGATGAGGATGATAAAGATGATGATGGTCCAGTGGAGATGAAAGTGATGATGAAGATATTCATGGCTTAAAATACAACTGGGAAGTTGACAATGATGATGAAGATGATGGCACTGATTCAAACCTTGGTGGTAATGATAATGATGCCAAAAATGGCAGTGAAACTAATGGAAATAGTGGTGATGATAATTAAGACAATGACAGTGATAATAACAAGGACATTGGGATTACCAAGTATAGGCAATAAGATGATGATCATGATAAAATTAATGGCAATAATCTATAAAAGCATAGCCGGAATGATAATAAATGTGGTAAAAAATGGTAATGGTAACGATGATGATGATGGCGAAGATAATGTTGATGTTTTAAGAAATAAAGATAATGTTTTGAGTAGGATGGAGAGTGTTTCAGGTAAAACTTAAAAGAAAATGCTGCAGCGATCAGGGCATCACCTGACAAAGATGATGAAAGACACAACAAATGAAGCCAAAAGGAAAAGGAAAAGCTTTTTTTTTTTGACAGACACAGGCATTGCAAAATGCAAGGGAAATGCATCATTTATAGTGGAACAGACAGCCAAAAAAATATAAACAGTAGCCAAAGAACAGACTGATTTCAAAAGGAAAAGCATAAAACAAGTTCTAACTCAGACATCCATTTAGTAACAAAGCTGTCTCGTTTGTTTCATTAAAAAAAAAGTAAACATCTTAAAAGTGACAAATTCTCTAGGTCTATCAATTTTTCTATGTGAAGTCAAAATTTCATGTATACATACATGTATATTATGTAAGCATACACAGACATACCCCTATAATTTTCTATTACCAGATTTCACCGATTCTTATTCTCAATATTTTAACAATGTCATAACAGGTGACTATGGGCGCAACTATACAAGAGCAAGACAGAGAAATAAAAAGAGAGAAAGAGAGAGACAGACATAAAGATTGACAAAAAGGGAGGGAGACAGAAGATAGAAGAAAGAAGGGCAAATTGACAAATTTGGGAATGACAGATTGACATGTATACAAAGTATTGACAATTCTTAGTTTAAGAATTGACACAAGAGAATAGCAGAGAGTAAAGATAGGCTGTGTGAATATACAATGAGAATATAGTCATTGTGATGTTGTAGTTGCATACAGGTGATGTAAAGCTGAAAATTGTTTGACGGTATTTAATGCAATGTGCCAAATTTTCGTCTGAGAATGACAAAAAAGTAGGTTACACAAACAGCTAGCACAGAGAGGGAAGAAATACTGTCTATTTCTCTATAAATCAGTGTATCTTGTCATCTCAGTGATGTGTACAATGTGCATGTGGTATGTCTTGAATGTACACACAGGTGCAGCTGTACATGCAGTCTGTAAAATGAGCATGTAAGCCATATTTTCAAGACAGATAATCAATACGTTCCATTCAGAGCACTACAGTTTATATTTAGTTCTATATTTATTCTCAGGTCAGGGTGGATGCACTGTCTAGCTATACTATGGAGTGATTGAGTTCTTTTTTCTAGGCTGAATAAAAAAAAAAACTAGCAGGTTACAACAGTGTTTTATCCATATATGGAATTGCGGACACTGAAAGAGTCATAACACAAGTCATCAAAAGCATTACAAGAAGTTAGTGCCATTGATCACTGTTTAATTCTTGTAATTCTGAATAAAAACAAACCAGGGAAAAGAAAAAGTGTGATTTGTTTAAACTGTGATGCAATGGAGGTACAAGTTAGGTTAACTATGAGAGATGTAACAGCAATACATGACATAAAAACCATTATTCTGGAATGACAAGACAGAATTGCTTTACAATACTTATAATTGGATTAAATCATTTCATTTTCTTTTCCAAGTGTTCAAAACTTGATCATATACAGCATAGAGTGTATGCATGGTAACAATTTCTGTTTAAAAAAATTATGAGACCAAAAGAATGCTTCATGACACAGTAAAGTGATACAAGAATTTTTTTTTCCTCCATTGCACCAATGTTGAATGGAAGCTGCTTGTCATATTGCCAGGAAAGACAACAACTGAAATCTTTTCAAACTTTTCTTTCCAACAAGAAACAAATGAAAAAAAAAAAACAAATAAACTTATGCAGGCATATCCAGACATCCATCCATACATGCCAATTTCGAAAAAAACAACAACAAAGTGGGAACACTGTTCATCTGTGATAAAATCTGAATGGGTGATATAATTTTGGAATGCATTCCGACATGATTTGGACCAGGAACACATTCTGGGCATTCACAAATGGTGTCTGTTGGTACATCCCACAACGCTCCAAGAAAATCTAATTCTCGGAGTCAATACTGCAAATGAAATGTCAATAGTGCCCAGGGCTCATTTGAAGTTACGGATCCCCACTAACGCCAAGGCCTACAAGCTATCCTAGAATGTTTAAATAGTGTGATGGACATAACAGTACCAGTATGAGGCAATTTTTTTTTTCTCTCTTAAACTTCAAAGCTTTTGTTAAGAGCAGGGAAGTTACTACTGGCTGCATAGCAAGATAATCTTGATTTTAAATCTTAACTCTCATGCAGAAGCTTGGTTTTTTTTTTTATTTCATGCACTGCCCAGAAAGAAATCAAAGCCAGGCATCAGCTTATTGCACAATGGCAGCCAACATCCAGCTTCAGGGCGAAGAAATCATGCAGACATGGCAAACATGAGAAATGTGATGGACATGTGACCACAGCAAAATGGAAACATTCATTCAACCAAGGAGGACTCGTGATGTGATGCATAATTCTTCAAACAACTGATATCAGACACTTATTCTTTATTTTCTCTTTTTTTTGGGGGGGGGGAGGGGGGAATGGATTATATAAAAAGGTCTGTAGCATAGCATGCATTGAAAGACATGTTCATCAGATGTAAGTTTATGCTCCCGACATAAGCTGGTATCAGGCTAACAGACAAGATCAAGTAGATTAATAGAGGGCTGTATCACTGATACAGGCATACAGAGAACTAACATTCAGTTATTATCATGCTGAAGAGAAAGATAGGAGGAAGAAAACAACAACAACATACAAGATTACATCGGAAACAGATTTGATATAATCTCATGTAATTTCATCAGAGACTTCTACAGTCATTGCAAGCTTTGGCTGTAGCCTACACACACTGTGGTCCATGCACCGGTGTAGCTGTTAGAAGTAAACATAACAAAAATCATGCAAAAGTGCAAGTGGCAAGTTAATTTATACATAGGAGCTTTTTTTTTTTTCTTTTTCTCTTTTTCTTCCAGAAGCTGCAGAAAATGGAAGAAAAATATCCGCTAGAGATGGAAGTGTCACGTGCAAGAGACGAAGGTAGTCGTTGCTGCGAAAATATAAACACAGATGTCGACAGAGCAGCGATGCTATAGAACAACAGTCATGCTGCGTTACAGCATGTAGCTGCCGAGAGCTACAGTGGGGCTAGGGAGGGGGTTGAGACTTGTCCTTCTTTTATGCCGCAGGGCTGGAGCTGCATTGGAGTGGGTGCTTTTTGTGTACACTGAAGATATGTTGAGATTCATGAAAATTGTCAGCGCTCACTCATAATTCCAAAATGATGGCAACGAGAAAATGTCTTGGGAATCGCTTCAACACGAAAACAATAGGCTAGCAAAATCATCATTAGTCTGATAGGACTAGGGGGGGAAAGAAGTGATAGAGAACCAACAATACTTTGACATTTGTCATTTCATGACAAGCATTGATCCCAAGATTGACTGCCAAGTAAAAAAAAAACACACACAACAACAACCAGCATACACCCTTTGAAAATACCAAAAGAAAACTTCACAAATTTGTTGATATCGTTTTTCCATTATTTTTCTTTCTTTAAATACGATAGATATAAGCAGGGGTGGATCTAGGAATTCCGTAAAGGAGAGGCGCCTTTGCAAAATTAAAGGGGGCGCACACGCTCCCTCCCCCACCATTTTTTTCTTTTCATTTCTTTTGTTTTAACCAAAAATAAAGAGGGTGCGCCCCCCTCTGGATCCATCACTGATATTTCTTTGGTCTGTCAGACAGGGTATCATGTACAGTAATGATGTAGAGAAAAGATTGCTGCTATTAGCTTCTGTGGTCAATGTAAAAGTGTCAACAGGGATGGTCCCACTGTGGGATCCAACTTACCGCTTCATCCATGGCATCAGGGTCGTCGATGTGGCTGAAGCTCTCCGGCACCGTTCCCTCTGTCTGCCCGTCCTTCTCCTCCGTACCCGCCTCGGGTACCTGGGTGTCGGCCTGTGGGATCGCCGTCACCGAGCCCCCGTTACAGGAGATGTAGGAGGTGCGCCGGCTGTCGTTGTTGTCGCTGTCCGGGAGATAGCCGTTGTGCGAGCCGTCGTGCAGCGAACTTCTGTTTGGTGAGTCCATTTTAAATGATTGTGTAGAGTTCATATATAAACAAAGGCAACATGAAGAACCCCTTTATTGTAACATTTCTTATTCAGTCCTATATATCAAAAAGAATGCTTGTTTGATGTGATGAGAACAAACAATGTGAAAAGAGAAGAAGACAAGAAAATAGGGTACTAGCCAAGAATTTAAAGCAATCAAACTTGCACATATGTCATCTATAATAACATTCGAAATAACAGTGGCATTGGAATGTCATACACAGTGTATTATCACAGTTTAGCTGTAGCAATGGGACACATAGACCTAGATGTTCATTGAATCTGCCTTTCATCCATACACAAAAAGGTGCTTATTCAATACTTGGCTGCCAATTCAATACTTGGCTGCCAATGTGATTCTGTATATTCCTCTGACTGACACACCCAGGTCATGGCACAATAGCATCTCTACGAATCCGACAAATCAGACTAGAGGGCGCTATCACACTCACCTGCTGATGCTGACGGAAGAATGACTGTCGGAGTCCTGCCCCAGCTCGTCCCCGGGCTGGTAAGGGGTGAGGTAGTTGCCCCCTGGCTTGTTATCCTTGGGCGAGTGGCTCCTGAGACTGCCCCCACGGCGGCTGCCCATACTGTTGGCACTAGGGCTACGTGAGAGGCGTGGTGACCCCCGGATGTTGAGGGATGACTGGATGTGGGCACAGAACAGAGAGATAGAATTGTGGGGATGAAAATGTTAAAATGTATGCGGGGGGGGGGGGGGGGTGGGAACAAGAGAAATGGTGAGAGAGACAGAAAAAAGAAAAAGAAGAGGAAGAAAAAATATTCTTTATGAGTGAAACACTGAATTTGAAATAAAAAAAAAAAACATTAACATCTAGACAAAATCAGAGGTATGTCAGGTAGACATAATTTTTTACGTTATTAGAAAGTTTTTTTTTTCTATTCATCTGGTGATAAGAGATCTCTCTGAGCAGAGTTGTCTGATCACTGTGTTTAGCAACACAAAATAAATTCATTTTTTACTTTCTTGCTTTAATAAAGCAATAACATATCTTCTGCAAGTTGCAGTCACTATACTATAGCTACCACAGCAATGCACAGGCAACAACAATTACTGCTCAACTGCAAGTATTTTGATAATTCCTATGGCAGCAGAAATCACCGCCACAGACAATCATTTGACATCTTCTTTTATATGAAACATGGGAACCTTGGACCCTACCAGGGACTGAGAGTCAGAATCCCAAGACCTGGTGTCGTCCACAAAGGTGCTGCGGAAGGCTCGCTGCATGTCCACGTTGGGGGAGCCCTGGGGTGTGGCCGCTGTGTGGGTGATGATTGGGGGACTAAGGGGCTTACTGCCTCCCTCGCTGGGGGATGTTATTGCTAGTTTACTCGCTGCAAAAGACAAAACAAAATTCAAAACTCCCAATTAAACAAAATCATTATGTACATACATATATACATTGATCATATAAATTGGAGTGTCCTTTATAGGAAATTGGAAAACATGTAAACATATAAACATAATATTTATAATATTGCAATACATAAAATTGTAAAGTTAACACCTGCATTGTGATTACCTCTGTCTGTCTTCTTTGGGTTGGATTCAAACAACCTTCAAACTGCATGTTAACTCAAATTAATGAAATTCTTGCATCAAGTTATTCTTAAAGCTACTGATTGACAAATCGCCCTACATCCACGTAAATAGCACCAAATTCATCAGTGTTTTTGAGTCATCAATTTGAATAAATATGCAGTACCGGCTGCATGCTATAAGGATTAGAACCAGCATTGGCTGTCGGGTGCAAGCTTGGTGGTCCACTGGAAAAGACGCCTGTCCGGATCCAGTCCGAGTATGTATGCCCATGATTGTTAAAGATTTGGAAGGGAGGCAGATGAGGCGTTTTGCGCCAAGGTGAAGCTAGGATGATTCAAATCTAACTGCAGTTTAAAAGGACTGTACAAGATATTCACTTGTGCAGAGTTCTTTCAAACAACTATATGTCCATATTTGGAACTCTTCTTTCTTTTTCTGAAAGTAATTTTCTTATCTAACGAAAGTCTAGGAAGTACTGAATGAAATCTCTTTCATCTGCCCTTAAAAAAATCAAGGTACTTTAAGTTAAAATCATTTCAACACAATACAATTGAGGCATCAAGCTCCCATGAATATGGACACCCGCACTTCATGACAGTTATTATTGTGCCACATTTGAGCAAAGAGACCATGTCTAGAAGAGGAAACTTGAGTTTTTGATCAAATGTCATGAACCATTCATAGAGAAAGAGTCTAGTGTGGTGAAAAGGTTTCTCAGCTACTTGAAGTCTTCTTACAGATCTCTTTGTCGGAGGTGACAGAGACAATGTCATCCTTCATCTCATCTTGATTCTTCTCCTCCTTCTCATTTTCCTCGTTCTCGTCTTCGTCGTCCTCACTATCCCTCTTGGTGTTCAGGTTGGCCTCTTTCTGCGGTGGCTGTATATTTGGGGAAAAGAGCAAACATGTTTGATATTAGTTTTTTTTTTTTCAATTTTCCACACTTTTAGTCAGCTGTGCAAGCCTGAGAATGAGTCTTGGTTTGATTCTAGTCTGTGAATGATGATAAAACTGTTTACATTTTCAACTTGTTACAATACACTGCATGATTTCACTTGCATGATTTTCAGTAGTATGAAGCAGGTATATGTGGATGGTAGATAAAACAAGCTCTGTATTTAAAAAGTTCAGCAAAGAAAAAAAACAAAAAACAAAAAAGCATTTTTCAGAGTAACTCAGAAAATGAAAATGAAATTGTCGCAATTTGCCTCTAACATTCAATGCATGTAGCGTAGACAAGAACTTTCATGTGCATTTTAATTTTGCGAATCTTGGGTCTTGCGAAATTCGTGGAATTAAAATGCACGAGAACATTCCTCGTTTTACAGTAACAGTGGTGATTAGGCATTCACCAGTCTTTGACTTCATTACCTTGTTGCTGATGATCCACGGAATGGTTATTCACATGGATCACCATATATATGTGGTTCTCAGAAACAAAGTATGAAAATTTTTTTTTTTTTCAAAGCAAGGCAACTTAACAGAAACAGAAACAAAACAAAAACAAAATCTTGGCAATAGATCTCTGACTTAACAGGTGCACTACAAATTAATTATTGTAAATGCTTCCTAATGTCTAATCTTTACTATGTTGGTGTAGTGGGTTTGCTGGTAATTAATGCAGAATGGTATGCTTAAGTGTGGTGAATGCATCATCAACTTCTACAGTGATTTGATTCTGACAGCGCCTTGAAGGCATCTTTGGAGAAGTAACAGATGCATGGTTATTTTTGATCCATGCGATTAACCTTTTCAATTGAGTACTCCCCCCCCCCCCCCCCCCCCCCCCATACCCTGGATGACTGAACACTAGTCTAAACCAAGACTTCTTGTAATTAATGACAGCATCCCTATAAAGCTGTGCCATTTCATTGCTAATATGATTCCTCAAGTATTGATCTACACCACCAACAGCACATGTACACTGTATGCATCACATCTTTTGTAATCATTTTTTTTCAATGCTACAATGTACATACTGTCCACGCAACTATGCAGTCTATGATTCATCCTTCGATACGTGATACACATCCTACACACCCAAAATTAATTATTGACATTGATTTTGTTTGTGTCAATGTCTCCCACAATCAATAAACACACACACACACACACACTGCAGTGACAGAAATCAATAGCTTTTAACGCTTAGCAATGACTGCACCAGCCTATGTTGTGTGGTAGGGAAGTGTTCTGAATTATCGCTGATTAATTTGTAAAATTACACACCTGCCTACCAGACAGCTGATGAATTAAGTATGTGACTTGTGCACAGTGAAATCTCTTTCAATGATATTGTATATATGGACTTGCAAATTGATTATTCCAAAACAAAACCAAAAATTCTTTACTATTCAGACCAATTTTCAAACAGAAAATACTAGCTTTGAAACAGAATTGGTATTTTCAACACCAGGTTATAGGTATCACTGATTTCAACTGGGTGTTTTGCTCCTTCAAACTTTGTCTGTTTTATATACCTATGAAAATGTGATTTTATGTTCTAAACTTGGATTGTGCAGGACCTTGATGTAAGACAGCAGTCACTTGCTGATCTTAGCTCCAGTCAAAATATGTTGAAATGAAATGAAATTAAATAAAATAGCACGTGGCCATAGGATTAGAAAAGTTGATCTGATCAAAACTAATGTGTGAGAATCTGAGCTCTGTTCTGTGACTACGAGCACATTATGCCAGTCACATCTTGCAGTCTTTACAATGCTATAGCATGCTCCTGGTTATCTTCCAAAAGGCAAAATGGATGAAATCCCCAGCTCATAAGAGACACAAACTCTCATAAGCTTGAGGAAACTCAAGCTCTAATCACCTCATTACGGCATGCTAATGTCTCTGTACCTTACACAAAAAGGCAATTTCAGGCAAATTTTATCTGCAGTAAAACGTGAGAACAAATAAAACAAATGTTCTCTGACAGGCAATACAAAATGATGTTCACTGTGAAGAAAATCTCATTAAGGACATAAATATCTTTTTGTCACATCCCCCATGTTCTTTACATTAATCTGTCAACTTTATTATGATGATTACCATTATCAGTATCATTACTGATCAATATTTTGTATGTATTATAGCACTTACAAAATACATACAACCACATTACAAGACTGCAAAATATGTTAGCACAGCAAAAAGTTAAAGGATAACTTATAGATATATAAAGTAATTTTCATGGCATGTGTAATGGTTAGTTTTCAGCAGACATACACTCGTCACAGGTCACTAAAGACACTTTTCTAGTTTTTTATACAGACAATATCATTTTATTCTTTGATTTAGATACCAAATAATATCAGAGGATATTAGTACTTTTGCATTATGGTGAGTAAAACATAGATAAACAAAAAAGTGCACTCATTTGATACACACATCTTTTTCTTTTCATTGCCAATCCTTGATAAAAAACTACAATGTTGTTCAAAGCTTTGCTAATGAAAATGTAATTGTCAACTTTGTAATTTTCTTTAGCGGAAAAAAAAAATGAAATCGCACTTGTTTGCTTGAAAAAGTGCACAATTTTCATTAATTTTCTTACATATACCAGGACAGAAGAAATCAGAATGGGATCCTTTGCCTCTTGGCACTATTATCAATGTAGAAACTGTTCAAAAGAAAAGATATGATCAGGACATATAGAATACATTTCATCATTTAGTGGGGAAAAAAACTCAAGTCTAGCATCATTCATAGTTTTGTTCCATCACATTCTTAACCCAAATGATACAATGAGATCTAATTAATTATTTAGCCTATTTTCACAGTGCATATTAAACTACATCTAAAGACTCCATTGTAATCAACTAAATGATGAAAAATTTGCTGGGTATTTCAGTGTTTCCGGTGGCTGTTTGGGGGTGGGATAAATCTTTTTTTTTCATTTACTGCGAGCCTATTAAAGGGATCAAAGCTACAGAGATCAAAACAGGTAGCCTTCTATATGACAGGAACATCTATTGGTATATCAATGGCCCTGTAATCCACTCCAAAATACTTATTAAAGCTCATGATCTGATTGTGTCAGATATACCAGTGTACCTCAAAACAAGAGCGGGGATTGCTACTTGAAGAATGATCAAATTCCAAGTTCTTAGAAAAAAATTAAAATTAAAATAAAATCCCCTTTTGCATGTGCTTTCATCTATAACATTGCTCCAGCAGAACAGATGGCCTCATTTTCCGCTCATCCTCAAACCCTAGCAACCAAATCTCACTCTATCCACTGTATCTGGAATATGGGACTATCAGCCCGCAGCATGAAATGAGCATGCTGGTAAAAGTGCGCTGAACCCAACCAAATTTTACACATTCCAGCACCGCCCCTGACTAGCCCTACGGAATGAAATCAAAGGAATGCGCCCAAATTTTCTTGTTACCAAAAATTCGATCCCCTGTCAGTCAGAATTTCTCTTCAGTTACAGGTTGTGTATATGCACCTAAATGCCATATTTGTAGGGGATCTGCAAATTGGATTGCACATTGATATCTGAAATCTGGGAATGTACAGCTGTATGTGAACTTTTCATCACACACACATAGATAATACATACACACACATACTGTAAAAATGGATATTTTTGCGGTTCGGAAATTTTTGCACATTTTGCACGACATGAGACTAGCGAAAAATAAGAGCACACATTTTTTTTGCTTGTTATATATGACCTGCGATCTTCTATTTTGATTCTGCACAATTAAAATCACACAAATTTCATGTTACCATGTGCTGAGCATTGTTGAAATTAGTTGAAACATGAAAATTTCCACGTTTACAGTGCATGAACACACAAAACACATACATACTGGTATACTTAAATCCAAACAGAAGAGACAAAGAGGTAGTCCTACATCAGAAAATGGATGTTCCATCATCCCCCTATGGTAGAGATAGATCAATTCTTTGTACGCATTGTCCCTGTTGGCACAGGTTAAGTTCTCATTCCATGTTCCTAGCAGGGCAATTCATCTGGTAATGCACATGGCCCAGTTACTACTTTAGGAACTCTACCGCCATCCATAATAGACAATGACAGCACTCCACATTCAAACAGTGCCGACTCATTGTTTAAAAAATGACCAGAGATATCTATTTCTTACATTAATCTTAGAGAAGGGTAAGGGTCAAAGTGTAAATCTACAACCAAGTCATCTTTCTTCTAGGACCAATCATCCAAATTCAGATCAACCAAGTCTCACGCTTAAGGCGCGAGTCTAACCCAAGCAACCCATTTCAAGCTCAATCATTGAGTATAACCAGTTTCTTCTTTTCCCTTCTTTTTTTTTGAAAACATGAATTACTATTGCCAAGCGTAGGTTCAAGAAAGTGTAAGAAATCACATGAGTATATTAAAAAGACAACCACACATTTGACTTTGGTATGATACTGGGCTCATTGTATATGTTTAAGTGATTGACTCTAGATGTTTCAATTTCTGTCTTCTAAATTCTTGTTGTCTTCTGACTGAATTCTGCTTGACAATCACAAATTATCAGGTAATAAACTGAACCCTGGGCAAGCTTTTGACATGCCTAGAGTTATACAAAAAAACCTGTGTGTAGAATATTCATACATAAAACCTGAATTGATTCATAAAAATCAAAAGTCTATTGCATACTGCCAAAGCTGTTATTTTTGCATACAGATATTTTTGCAAATGGGCAGGTCACAGACATTTTTGTGGGATGTTGTTTCTGCAATTTTACAAGAGGCTTTTGTTGTCAGTGCAATAACATTAGTCCGTTCATGATATTTTTGCACGTTGTTGAATTTGTGGCCCAACAAAATTCACGAAAATTAGGCCCTAGCAAAAATTACAGCTTTTACGGAAATGAGTCCACTTGGTAATGAGTAAGAGTATTTTTGGTGACACTGTTTGATGTGTGTGAGAGAGATGGAGTGCTGGTTAATGTACAAACATTGATTGAACCTGTCTGCCTGTTTTGATAAAGGTGTGAAACTTTACATATGGGATGAAGGCAGTGTCAACATGTGGCTGAGGTAGCATCCTAATCAATGTCTTTCTATTTGCATTGAGTGGCAGCTGTCACTGCAGTATAATTCCATGGGAATTCAGGCTCGGGGTGTGATATAATCCACACCTATGATATGGTCAGTTAGTTACTGGCCAACAGGATCAAAATGAAATAAAAGAAATAAAATGACGGTGTAGTTGGAATAAAACTGCATACAAATTACTGCTCCTTGATAAAGCACGCAGCCAAAGGTTGAATCATTGTGCTGTAATGCTTTATAAATGGTCAACTGATGATTGAACTACACTATGAGAGTAAGTTAAACACACCCACAAGAACAGCACACTCCACAGTCCACTGCAAGCCAGCATCATAATTTTCTCAGATTGGGCATGCACATTTCTTTCCCTCCATCTGTGATAGTTGCAATGCTTTTCTGGGGGTTTGCTTCGGTGTCTGCCAAAGACTGCATCAACTCATGCCGATGTTCGCAACTCACAATCAAGAGTAAATATGGAACAAATGCATGATTGGTCGTGCAAACATTCAGATGATTGCTAACGGTCCAACATGAATGGAAGCAACGTCACACACAGTCTGTTTAAAGGCCTGGCTTTGGATCAAGGTGGTTCTAGAGATCTAGAGTTTGCAATATCGGACCACCACGTAGTGGTGCCTAAAAGTAGTGAGTGACCACTGCATCATTGACCATGGCTGGTCATGTGACATGTTGAGATGGCCGGCAAGAGCACGACTGCTCACAGCTGGAGGCACAATGGGTGACAGTCTGTCATGTCATGTGACCAACAGTCTGTCATGTGACCAACAGTCTGTCATGTGACCAAACAGACTGGTCATCTATCTCAGCCAATAGGAAAGCCATCTTGTAGCACACAGTACTTTTAAGTGTGGCCTACAGTGATAACACTCAGTCTTGTCTGCCCATAGCTACAGCAAGTAGCTGACTGACAACACAACACAACCTATGTCTAGCATGAAATACAGACTTTAAATCACGGTAGTGGCACTAAAAACATCTATAACTTTGCATACACAGAGAGTAATACCGTGGTACTGGCTATGTTATCATTTCTAATTCATGCAGATTATAGACCCATTTGAATGCCTCAAACACAAACAAAACATATGATGTGATAAAACACTCCACCCAAACAACAGATTTTGTGAAAAAAACTTTGCCGATCATATTGCCACTTGGCCCAGGCTTGTTCTTGTTTGAGGGTCAGTGATGTGGACGGACATACATTGTAATAACTCCACATCACAACGGTGAAGGAAGTGCATAAAGGATGTAAGTGAGCTCGCTGCCCAGTAGAATAAGGCAAATTGCTCCAAAAATCTGGTGTGGATCAGATGGGCCTATGCAAATAAGTGTCTCTTGTGTGAGCTTTCTTTGGACTGGAGACCAATACGCAGCCTACACATCATAAGCCTGATATTAAGGCTGAGAAGCAAAAGGGTGCTATTGCAGTTTTGGGGGTACTGAGTTATTGGTAACACGTCGTAGAGCTTGATCTCCTTTATATCATGGTGTCAATTTTAAATCATTTTCATTTTCAGTGGAATGTTGAGAATCAATACCACCAGGGCACTGTTTTACTTGATATTCAGAACAATGCTTATGAATCTATTCATTTTTCATTAAGTGAACATTTCATTAAATGAAAATTGATTATTTTGTTTTTATTTATGCTCAAATCTTAGATTGCGATAGCGCCTTTCTGGCTCTCAGCTAATGATATGAAAATCTCCCTTAACCATGATATGAGCCCAGACCATGTGGTAATATGAATGGGACATGAGAGCAATCAACACAAGCACTGCAAAGCCGACATCGTACGATGCTTTTTGTTACTCACCGTAGTCGTGATTTGGTGTGATTGGCGGGGCGGGGCATGAGTACAATGGTGGTAGGGGGCGTGGCCGTGATGAGTGGGAGTGGTCGCCGCAAGATGGGGATTGGGGTGGCGGAGGATGTCATGTGATTGGCCAAGTGGCATGAGTGATGGGTGGAGGATGAATAAAATTTGGCCCATGTTTGTGGTAGGAATAACAGAAGATGAAAAAACCAAGAACAAAATGTATTACAATACATCAATAATGTGTTGTCCGAATTACTGTATGACTTAACTAACACAATAATATACAATGGCAACAAAATGTTAAGTACAGCTCAAGTTTCTATGAGATGTGTAAATTCCACTCATATAACTTTGGCTAGCTATGTCTTCCATGCAAATTCATCTGTCCTGTTTGAAAAAATATGGTTTCTAAAAACCTGAACAAGTAACCCCCCCCAAAAAAAAAATCTGAACTTTTCACGGTATATCATATTTTTATCATTTAACTACAAAGCTATTAACATGCTTACAGTGATAAGAATACTGACGCCATGCTCACAACAGTTCACTTCTTGGAGGAGCCAACAACATTCATTCAATAAAAGCTTAAATAAAAGCGTGCTTCATGGGATTTTTTTCTACAGGAAATTATCTGTTTAACTAGAAATGTCGCTATGGCGACTGGTATGCCTCCGCCATAATGCATGATTTTCCTAATAGGTCTAGATAGTACATGTGGACAATGTGTGATTACATTTTCACAAAACTGGCAAAATATTGAAATGACAACTTTGTCACAAATGTGTTGAATGTTCACCTTCCTTGACTTTGGTTTAATTGGATGAATAGGAGAGCATGTATTTGGGGATTTAGGACTTTAACTTGACTTTGACCCATTCATACATTTATGCATTGAGTAATTTTCATGGTACCGGTATGGAGAAAAAGTGCAATTTCTGTGCTGGATAGTAAATTGTTACCATGTTCATCTGGCCTTTGACCCTAAAATTCATACGATACTAGTAATCACTTTCAGGTAGAACATGCATAAATATGCAGTAAGTTTCACAATAAATTGAGCCACTTCTGAGATATGGAGGAAAAGTTAGTTCAGCACTTTCACTTGATCTTTGACCTTTGAGGCAAAAAAAAAAGAAAAAGAAAAAAAAAAAAAACTCTCCAGAGAATTTCTATTAGGTTACACATGCATACACCAAGTGTAAAAAAAAAAAATAATAATCCTGCTGGCATTGCATGAACATGAGGGAAATAGTAAAATTTTGAAGTGCTGCACTTGACCTTTGACCCCTGACCTTTGACCCCATGAACCCTACATTCTCTAGATAATCACTGCCAGTCAGTACATGTATATACTATGTTCCATGAAGATACCTTGAACAATTTTCCAATTTACAGAGAAAAAAAAAAGAAGTTTTAATACTTTTACTCGACCTTTTGACCTTTGACCTCATGACCCAAACTTTCACCAGAGAATCTAAATTGGGTAATACATGTATACACTAAGTTTCAAGAAAATATCTTCTGGCATTGCATAGATATGGTGGAAATAGTGAAATTTTATGTATTTGACCTTGACCTTTTGACCTTTGACCTTGAGCACATGCACCCAAAAGTTGATAGGCACAACTTCACCCCCTAATACACATACATGCCAAGTTTCATTAGGATACCTCAACAGGTTTTGATAGTTACCTTGTCCACAAAATTCATTACGGACGGACGGACGGACGGAAGGACGGACGGAAGGACGGAAGGACGGACGGACGGACAACCTGAAAAAACATAATGCCTCCGGCACCACTTCGTGGCGGAGGCATAAAAAGGCAGATAAAATCTGTTGTCTGTTCCTAGGCTATGGAGCAGAAATACCACATAGGAATGTCTGGTCTGTATCATTTGCTCAAGATCTGTGAGCGGATTTAACATCTAATCTTCATTTTTGTTCATGATCTTGTTTCTCTCTTTTGAATGCAGTCAGATAGCAATCCTGTTGCCATGGTAACCCACCTCAGCGGAGAATCCCTCGACGAGGATGGCGACGAGGAGGTTGAAGAGGACGTAGTTACCAAAGGTCATGAGGGCGATGAAGTAGAGGGCAGCCCAGGGGGTGGTCCGTGACATCCCGTTGTAGAGAACCACATTCCAATCCTCTTGGGTAAGGATCTATAGAAAGATTTTTTTTTTTGGTGGTGGGGGGGGGGGAGGGGAGCAGATTGTTATAGTTGATTGATCAGTGGTCGGTTGGGAAATGGGGAAGGGCAGGTGAGGGGTAAGAGGAAGAGGGAGGGGGAGGTTGTTAAGAAGGTGTAGAAGTGCGAGAGAGAGAGAGAGTGAGAAGAAAATATGCTCACATACTATATAAACTAACCTTTATCATATTACCATGATATGAGACACATTTTTTAAAAATTCTAGACAGTATGACTCCATATGAAACAGTATACCATGACATATTACATATTAACAAGCAAAGCATATATTGATGGTTTATTGTAAATTACTTTATGACAAAATACCTGCCATTCTTCATATACATGAATCTCACTGAATCAATTTTGGTTAATATCTGAAACATCATCTAATTTGACAGAAAGGAGTCCTTGTATATACATTTTGCCAAGACTCCCTCCTCCCCCCTACCCCCTCCAAATCAGAAGGGGACAAGTGTCAGATGTCAGAGGTACTCTACCTGGAATACGGTGACGACAGCCCAAAGGAGAGAATCAAAGTTTTTCCTGTCACAGATGCGCTCCCCATCCTCGTAGTTACAAAATTTGCATCCAAAAATGTGCATACCAAGAATACTGCAAAGAAAAAAAAAATGATAAAAAAAATGATGATAAATGCGATAATTAGACACTAAAAGAATAATAAGTGATCACTCAAATATGATTAGGATACACTCTCATTCCAACCACCGCTGCATACCGACTCCTCCTGCTCACACAAATTAAAAAAGACACTCAGATAAAATTGATGAAGCTTTCCGAAACCATTGTATAAAAGAAATATCATTATCCAAATTGAAATGCTAATCAGAGCATGTGCAACTTCATCAAGCCAAAATGTAGGACTATCAGAGGGGACCCTGAAGAAGTGAGGTTTTAAAGGGGCATTCCAGACAATCTTCATAATTTCACATCATGTCGTACATAAATTGACAGCTCCATGTATACATTTGTGGAATTTATTGTGGTCATTGAGCAGAGAAACCAATACTCTGAAAAATCTTAAACAAATTACACTGGACAGTGTTGATGACATAGGAGCCTCACATTATTTCAGAAATGTACACGTAGCAGTGTAATTCCATTGCAATACCACTTGCTTAACAAGTTCACCTGTGCAGCATGTATGCATGCCTCCTTCTTTTGTCCTGCTTCCTTGAGCCCCACCTCATGCATTCTTATGGTGAGGCTGCCATGTCATCATCCTTGTTCATTGCAATTTGTTATAAATGTTGAAAACATTCTAATTCCTCAACCCAATCACTATAAATTCTGAAACTCTATAGTTGGTATAACTACACTATAGTTGTTCAAATGTAAAAGTCTGAAAATCATCCGGAGATCTCCTTTAAGTGTGTGAATTATCACATACTTCCGGTATCCACTCAATCCACCAGCAATAATTCTATCCTTTAAATCCTCTTTGACAACTACCTTATTTTTTTCCAGAGAAAAAGCAATTAGCAAATTGAACTCCAGTCAGGAAATTCCATGGCATGACGCTCATAAAAAGAGAATGTCCATATATCACACAGACACACACCTCCCTTTTCTACAACTTACAACATGCAGTTTCTTTGCGTTCATTTTTCTCTTGCAATTTAGCCTCTTTAGAACTGGGAACAATTATTTGTATTCATAATTGCTTCAATACCAGGATACGTGTTGAATTACCAACTCACCAAAAACGATATGATTATTCCGTATCTGATCGTTATGTCATACAATTCCTTGGTTTTTCTCGTTACAAAAACAGGCAAACATTGATCTACATAGTAAAATATTTCAATCATGATACTGTGTATGCCATATATTTAGTGAGTTTAATTTTCACAAATCTGGACTCCCGAAAAATTTTGCAAGTGGTTAAATAGGCAATCATGGATTACAGTAATGAATAGAGAAAAGCATGCATATATATTGCATTCTTGTCTTAATCTGAGTTAATATCTGTGTGTGCTTATACATTTGGAAGTACCATTCCTTTAGCAAAGTTTACACCCCCCAAACACAAGGCAAGTACCGAATTGTGTCTCGCCCATTCGCGTACAAGGAATTAATACTTTTTATAACTCCCAGAAGTTAATTGACCTGCTTATGACCTTTGACCTTGTGGTGACCTTCAAAAGCCCGAGGGACATTTACCATCCAAGTTTGGTCACAAACGGACAAAGGGATCAAAAGTAATGAGCCATAATAGAAACGCGCCATAAAAACTTAACATTGGGCCCTAAAAATTTTGTTGACCCCTTTCTGTGACCTTTGACCTTTTGATGACCTTTAGATCCCCAAGAAACATCTACTGTCCAAGTTTGGTCACAAACGGACATAAGGATCAAAAGTTATTAGCCACAATCAAAATGCGCCCTAAAAACATAACATTGGGCCCTAAAAGTTTGTTGACCTCTGTCTGTGGCCTTTGACCTTGTGAGGACCTTCATCTCCCCAAGGGACATCTTCCATCCAAGTTTGGTCACAAACGGACAAAGGGATCAAAAGTTATGAGCCATAAACGAAATGCGCCCTAAAAACTTAACATTGGGCCCTAAAAGTTTGTTGACCCCTGTCTGTGACCTTTAACCTTGTGGCAACCTTCAACTTCCCAACAGACATCTACCATCACCCAAGTTTGATTGCCATTGTAGCAACATGTGCTGAGTTACGTGTGATAAGAGAGTCTTGCAAGTAAACTTTAACGTATGACCTCAAATGACCTTTGACCTTATCATGTGACCTCTTACGGCACCATAACATGAGGGTACCCCCAGTGCATCCATCACCCAAGTTTGATTGCCATTGTAGCAACATGTGTCGACTTACGTGTGATAAGAGAGTCTTGCAAGTAAACTTTAATGTATGACCTCAAATGACCTTTGACCTTATCCTGTGACCTCCAACGGCACCATAACACGAAGGTACCCCCAGTGCATCTATGACCCAAGTTTGGTTGTAATCCAAGCAACTTATGTGAAGTTATTTGTCAAAAGAGAGTCTTGCAGGTAAACTTTAACATAGAAAAGAGAGTCTCGCACATACTCTTTAATATATGACCTCAAATGACCTTTGACATTATCACATGATGACCTCCGACAACACCATAACATGAAGATACCCCTAGTGCTTCTATCACCCAAGTGTGGCTGCCATTGCTGTAACAGTTGCCAAGTTATGCATCATAAGAGAGTCTTGCAGGTAAACTTTAACATTTGTGACGGACGACGGACGGACGACGGACGGACGACGGACGGACTGACGCCATTTGGATCCCTTAGTCTCGCCTTCACCTCGGGTGGGTGAGACAAAAAGTTAAATGGTGTATACAGTATTGTAGTGAAACATGAAATCATTGCAAATAAGCACCACTGGTACAAGTGGGGGTAGCACAGTGGCGGATCCAGAGGGCGTGCACCGGGCGTGCACCCCCTCTTTACTTTTTGTTGAAACAAAAGAAATAAAAAGAAAAATGGGGGGGGGGGAGGGTGCATGAGCCTCCCTTTCATTTTGTAAAGGCGCCTCACCTTAAAGGAATTTCTGGATCCGCCCCTGTCACATAGAGTCCTGACTACTCCCTCATTTTGAATCAGTTCTAGTCACAAGGAGTAGAGTACTTTAACATCTACCCAAGACTAGCCATGTCTGATTAGAATCACACTCCATCACACACTTCAGCAAATCACTTGCTTTACGTCAAAGAGCAGTCAGACGTCAACAAAACCCTCTAGGGGGCAAATGCACTGTTTTACATTCAAGGGAATTATGATTCGTAAAAGGTATAAGCAGCTATGATTTACATTAAAATATGTATGAGTGTCAAACTGAACTTAAGAAAATTTGTGCCCGAGGATGATCTGTCTGTAATGTATTGTGCTTTCCTGTGATGTCCACGAGTGCTTTTATTCTTGCCTCAACTGATTTAACAGAAACTGTGTTTTAACCATTGAAGCTGAAGGTATGAAAAATTAATGTATGAATATAACGAATGCCAAGAGAAAATCCTTGTTGGTCTCATTACATGAGGCAGCATTAAACAATTCTATAATTGCAGTTTCCATGGCAACAGTGATAACCAAGCAATGGAAAGTATCTTAGTTGTGGAGGTTAAATATGATTCTCTGTCTAAGTGAAGTAGGGTCCTAGGGAATACATAATTTGACAGTAGTATTTTATGATTTACCACATTGGGATCTCCATTGTAAAATCCAATTGACATTTTAGGTTAATATGCTATGCATGGAACTGAGAGACTTTAAAAGGTAAAACATAGTTTCCATATGCTTGCAGAAACTGTACGTTTTTGCTCTAAAATAGACACATAAGCATAAGAAATGTGTGAAATGTTAACACAATTTCAGTTTGGTAATGACGAAAATGCAATGTGAAATATTAGCCAAAACAGTATGCCAACAGTATTGTAATCTCAGAGCATATTCTGATCGTGGTTGGTATGTAATGTTATATAACCAACTACAATTCAGGCCATAACAGTTGCCATCAATCTTCTGCACAACGCATACTGCTCTTTGGTATGTACTACTGCTATGGCACAATTGATCACCACGTAATGTTCTACCTACTCACTACTGAATGGGTAGGGCACTTGAGGAATTAAAGTTGTGTCCTACAATTGAAACTATTTAACACTTTTGATCTCAAAATTTTCCAAAGCAACTCATCATACTCAAATTGCATCAGCCAGACAGAGTACTACGATATTTGTTACAGTGATCACATCTTCTTGTGTTTTGATTATGAATACACCCTTTTTTGTACATACATTATTGAGTTTAAAAATTTCCTTGGTAAACCCTTTTGTTATACTGCAAGCACATCCCAAATTGTGGAAGATGATGAATTTTGAGCCCTTCTGAAAACTATGTTTCAGCTTTAATTTGCATCTTCTCATATCACTGACCACTGCAGCAATATATAAAGTATGCCGTCAAAGAAGCGTGCATGCCAGCCTTCTCAAATGTTGATTTCAATTTGTTTATCAACAAGATGAAAAAATAACAGGAATGTCAGTATCTATTAAAAAGAAAGACTGATGCTAGTGAGTTTCTCTTGCAAACAATTTCCATTATCACTACAGGTTTTAATCATCCAAAAGGAGACAAT
This sequence comes from Diadema antillarum, assembly GCF_040938485.1. Lineage (NCBI taxonomy): Eukaryota > Metazoa > Echinodermata > Echinoidea > Diadematoida > Diadematidae > Diadema > Diadema antillarum. The sequence goes on from NW_027271913.1 coordinate 624,108, forward strand.
GTTTATGCATGATCACAAGTCATTCCACATGCAGTCATGTGATCATTTCATCCTAATGAGTAAAGGTCACCAAAGCCGCAACTCATTCTGCATATTGGTCTCTCATAGTCCCCCCACCCCCCCCCCCCCGACATTCTTGACTATTTTTCCCGTTTATGAAACGCTAATTTTCTGGGGAGACATTTTGCGTCATGCAGAGGCTCATGGCTGCCAAGCATATCATGGGTGAACATTTGCGGACATTTCAGTGTTCTAGTTCCTGAGACAATAGAATCAAGACGTCGAGTGCAGACACTCGGGGTGCACAAAATGGGTTCTAGCCTTCCTTCCGGGCATTTCTTGTCATTCTATTTTACTCTCACATCTGCCTTTTTTTTTTTTCAGCTATAACTTTCATTTACACAGAACAGGAACTATAATGGGGAATATTGTTGAACAAATACTGTGGTAATTCAGTAAAGTGGCTCCAGAGAAAGCTATGCTAGTGTTATATTCATGGTCATTTAAAGGTCTCATAAACATGAGACTGACCCAACCTCAGGATTACACCAAGTGATATTCTCATTCAAAAATTCACAAAATTTTCAACCCAGTTGGTGGCTTTCACCATAGATTAGCATTTGAGAATGTCTCAAGATTTCTGCCTCGGGTGCAAATGTATAACAGAGAGAAAACAGGAGAGATTAAGTTGGGAAATCACTAGTTCTTCATGGATTGCTGAAGCAGTCTTTTGTTTACATGTGAACTGAATGTCAAATCAACAAACAATGAAATCTCCCATTTGACTCCACTCTGAACAATTGTACTGCTTGAGGCAATTGTTTTGTTTTCCTTCTTTTATACTACACCTGCTTCTTGTTAGGCCACCATTTTTAGAATAGGAGGGGGAAAAATCCCTTCAACAAATGAGCACAAAAATGGCACAGTGGGAGAGGGTGAATGAGAGTAATCAGAAAGTACCCTTAAGCTTTCCACTTTACACACCCTTCCTATTTCTCCTTCAAACTCCCTGTTGTTTTTCTGCGGCTCTCCGCTAACACGATCCATCAATTTTGTTATTTTAGTTTCGAGCATTTCATTCAGTCTTCCGATTCTTTTGCCTCTACCTTTAGAGACGTTTATAAAGTCACATTCTATTCTCTCCATCACAGTCAGTAGCACTCGCTGACAGCAGCTGTTTGATAAGGACTAAGACAACCTAACATAACCCAATCAATTAAGTTTGGAAAGCAATTTTTTGCTTGGCCAAGCCCTTGGGTGGGGTGGGGAGTGAGTGAGCATAGAAAGGAGGGGGGAAGAGAGGGAGGCGTGGATCAGGATTGGGAGATGGGGGGGGGGGGGGGGGTGAGTGAGTATAGAAAGGGGGGGGGGGAGAAAGAGGGGCAGATCAGAATAGGGGGACTGGTCTGATTGCAAGGGGTGAAATGTGCTGGGTATAGCAAGACTGGGTGGTGTATTGGGTATACTTCCAATCCTGGCATGATCTAATGCCATAGACAATTTACCTTCTTTCCAGCATACATTACAGACATGGAACTACATCAATCCATCATACACTTTCCTCTCACCCCCCCCCCTCTCTTTCTTTTCTTATTCTAGCCATCCAATCCTCCCCCCCCCCCCCACAGAAATGTCTGATGATATTTTGCTGTCCATATTTTTTGAAAACCAAATCAGGCTTGTCCTGAATGCAGCAACAGTTCAGCCTTCACAAAGGACACACAAACAAAAACATGGCCATAAAGCCTACATGGTCTTATCAAACTGATAAAGTAATGTTATAACAACAGAGAGAGAGGAAAAAAAAAACCCCTATAAGAGTAGAACACAATTGACTCATTACCGGGCAAGGATGTTTACGCAAGGGTTTTTTTTTTCATTTTTTAATTTTTTTTTTTCACATGATATCCTTCAGTGTCCTCAAGTGTTCATATCTTGAGTGAATAACACATACCCTTGGTATATTCCAATTCAGTAACCAGTCTCTTCCCAGACATTGGGCTCGTAAAATCTGTGTTTTGTCAACAATTCCAGGATTGTTTGGCTCTGGAGACTCTTGACTCACTTTTCATTTTCTGCAATGTCGCTTGAACACACTTTAGCTTTATCTCATTGACTGTCGGTTTATATGGCTGTTACATAACGGCTCTACAACCAAGGCAGGAGAAACTGATATTTTACTTTCTTACAAATGGTGCTTGAAACCAAGAGATAAGATGACTTGATCAGGCTGTCAAGAATACCCCAGAATCAATGGCAGAAAAAAAAAAAAAAAAACAGAAAAAACTAGAAATGTCGCTACGGCGACTGATGCCTCCGCCGTAATGCATGATTCTCCCAATAGGTGTATAGTACAATGTCTTCACGATGTGTGATGACAGTTTCACATAACTGGCAAAATATTGAAATAACAGGTTTGTCAGAAATATCTTGAATGTTCACTTTCCACAAACTGGATTTGCTATAATTGTCTATTAAAGAGTGCAGGTAAACATATTTGGGGGATTGAAAATTTTTACTTGACTTCTGACTGACCTTATTATAAGTTTATGCATTGAGTATAATTTTCAAGGTATGAAGAAAGAGTGTAATTACAGTACAAAATATATCTTTTTTTAATTTAAACCTAACCTTTGACCCTTAACCTTTGACCTTTGACCTTCTGGCTGGAAATTTCCAAGAGAATCTCCATTAAGTAATACATGTACATATATTAAATTTTAAAACTAATAATGCAATCATTGCATATACTATGAGGGAAATAATAACATTTTGAGGAGTTGACCTTGACCTTTGACCCCCTGACTATTGACCCATGACCCCTAAATTCCCTAGATAATCCCTGCCAGTCAGTACATGCATATGTACCAAGTTCCATGAAGATACATTGAACCATTTGCGAGAAAAGTGATATTGCAACATTTTCACCTAACCTTTGACCTTTTGACCTTTGACCTTATGACATGAAAAACTCTCTCTGGAGAATCTTTATGCAGTAGTACATGTCTACACTAAGTTTCAAGAAAATAACTGCGGGCATTGCATAGATATGGGGGAAATAGCAACATTTTTAGCACTTGACCTTGACCTTTTGACCTCTTGTCAATGTCACTAAAATCTACTCAACTAATTGTTCCATCATACATCATCCTTGGACCAAGTTTGGTGAAAGCTGCTTCATCCAGTTTTGAGTTATCACGTAAACAGATAAATTTTAGGATTTGACCTTGATCTTTGACCTTTGACCTCTGTCCAATTTTACTGAAAAACAAATCAAGTAATTGTCCCATCATACATCATCCTCCAACAAAGTTTGGTGAAATTTGCTCCATACAGTCTTGAGTCATCGCGTTAACGGATAAATTTCATGATTTGACCTTGACCTTTGACCTTTAGCCGATTTCACCCAAAATCTAATCAAATCATTGCCCCATCATACTTCATACTTGGACCAAGTTTGGTAAAATTCCAGTAAATATTACTCAAGTTATCGCGTAAACGAAAGCGGACGGACGAACGTACGGACGTACGTACAGACGTACGTACGGACGTACGGACGGACGGACGGACAACCCGAAAACATAATGCCTCCGGCACCACTTCGTGGCGGAGGCATAAAAATGTAACCTTAGCAATAGGGATTATCTTGAGGAGATCTAGACATGCTGGAAAGGTACATTGTATAACACACAGACACAGATAGAGAGACAGACAGACAGACAGACACACACACAGACACAGACACACAGACACACAGACACACAGACACATACACACACACACACACACACACACACACACAACCATACATACATACAAAATACCAAAACTACATGTTCATCAATATGCTGAACCTGTTCACTTGAATACTGCAGTTCTACCACTGTAACAAAATACACCAGAAAGTATACTCAGGGCACTGTTTGTGTAAGTCATTTAGCTTTGCACAACAAAGATGACTTACCAGATATGAAGTATGAATATGGAGAAACTTAATCAAACAATACTAGTAGCACAAAAGGACAGCATTTTGACACAATATTAGTAAACCATGCTTTATATATCTTAAATCATCCAGTTAATACTATTTTAGGAACAAGAAGTAGAAATACAATGAGACTACCTAAGTAATTGGCAATACTGGCTGCAGGTGATAATGCCACAATTACAGCTGTCGTAATAATTGTACAAATTCAATGCCCTGCCTATTCACAAAGAAGTAGTGCAGACATGTACATGGAAAAGGGCCATAAGTGTAGTGGCCGATGTCTGGCATGCCATAAAGGAACCACAGGGACCCTAAAGGCAGATATGGGAAGCTTTTCCTCGCCCAGTTTCACACAAATCCAGGGCAATACCCATAAATTGCATGCTCTGCTTGTTGGCTGGGTGTAATAGGGTGTGTAATGCCGGATGGTTCCAAACATAGAAAACTGCTGGAGAGAAAATAGGAGCAGGGCTAGGGATGGGGATGGTAAGGGGGTGGGTAGGGGGCAGTGGTGGGTAGAATCAGGGGTATTTAGGGAGAGGGGTGAGTAGGGTCAAAGGTGGATAGAGATAGGGGTGGACAGAGGTAAGGTTGGGTAGGGGGCGGAGGGGTATTTAGGAAGGGGGGTGGGTAGAGTCAGGGGTATGTGTGGGGAGGGGTGAGTAGAGTCAGAGATGGATAGGTTCAGGGATGGGTATATGCAGAAAGGGGTGTGTCGAGTCAGGCGTGGGTAGGTTCAGGGGTTGGTGGAGTCAGGTGTGAGTAGGTTAACAGGTGGGTTAGGGTAGGGGTGTGTAGAATCAGGTGTGGGTAAGGGGAGGGTGGGTGAGATAGATGGGAGGAGTAAATTCTTGATTGTTTGGGACACTTTAAACTAGACAAGATTTGTCAGACAAGTAACCCAAGAACAGAATGACTACTACTTGAGCTTTCTGTAGAGTTCGTGGTATGAGTGATTCACCAGGGCTGTTATGGAAAACCCTCTTCTGTGCTTCTTTTTGTTTAATGTTGTCAAAAATAATCTCATTTACATCTAACACAGAGCATCACGGTGAAAGATAATTCCTCGAAGTCTAAAAAAAAAATTAATACTTTCAAAAACAGTCCCTATGGATCTCTCTTCTTCAGTCTCTAGTTTTGAGCAGCCAGTTTTGATCACAAACTGTTTGTCCTTAAATCAAAGTTCATCAAAGTTTGAAGTCAGGGCCCTCTCAAGTCATTCCTTCAATCAATCATAGTGCCACCATTCCTTAATGAACCTACATGCACTGAACATTGCTGACATTTCTTTTTGATTAACAGTGAATATTACACAAGAAGTTCTCTGTATGTTTTTTACTCTTCTCTTATGGATTGTCATTTGGATATTTTACATAACCTCCGAGGTTACATCAACTGTGGCAAATCCAATGAATGTGTACTTCAAGCCTCCTGGCAGTAAAGCGGTTAACTTCTAATAAGGTGCAGGCTGGGGAGATCACCATGAAAAAAAAAAGCTCTCTTAACTCAATTTATACTTTCTGCAGGATCTTTATCACAGAAGCAATCCTCTTTTTTTTTTTGCAATCAGTATCTTTTATCATTTGTTACCCGCAAATATTTTATTACATAAGAGCATGTCCATGCTCCAAAAGACATGCATGCAAAGAGGACTTGAATTTGTTTGCTTCGAGATGATTCTTCTTCTTCAAAAAAGTCAGAAAATCTCCATGGATACTGCACACAGAATGCACCAGGCTCCCATATGCATAGGATATACCTTCAGTCTGTCATCAATCCAATGATATGCTGAATCAAACCAAAGTCTTCCAATAAGCCACAGGAACATAATGTGTCAAATGCCTTTCAATCATTTAATATCATTTATAGCTAGCTTGCAATGACAACGTACTAAAATTTTGAGAGGAAAGCAGAATAATGTCATATTGGTATACAATGTCATGTACATTTTGAACATCAGCATCCTTCATCAAAATTTGATATATTGAATATATGATTTGATATATTTCATATTTCATATATATGATTTGATATATTTCACAAAATATCATATATACTTTGATATATTTCATGATATGTCATATATGACTTGATATATTTGATTTATCAGCACTTGCACAATATAGGCATGAGCAAAAGCAGAGAGAAGATTTGGCAAGCATAGAACCAATGAAGTATGGGGTTGGCAACTATGACATTTCTTTCACAAAGTTCCAGGACCTGTTTAAGAGCATCAGGTATATCTTATATATCTTTTAAATCCAAATGACAGTGCTCTGTTTATTCTCAAAGTAAATACTATATATGCCTTACATTCTGTGGTGTTTTTGATATTGCAGCTTTCAGAAATCAACTGAAATTCACACACAAAAGCTGCCTCCCACAACACAAATGTGCTGCTTAACATCGCCAAGGTTACAACTCACCAACTTCCTTTAAAAAAAAAGAGAGGATATAGTACTTATTTCTTCTTCCCCCACTGTGGTCCTTGAGTGGTAATTCAAGGAAACTCAAAAGTTGTCTCACCAGTCCCAATATGCAAATTACCATGCTTGTGAAATGTACGCCATATATGGCATACAGTTTGGTTCCTTAATCAAATGCTTTTGCAAAAATGAGGGGATTTCTTTTTTTCTCAAAGAAAAATTCTGAAAAATCTCTGTCCCCCATGATTTTAGCTTATCGCATATCAAACCACCATATACTGTATCACACTGTAATGTATGTTTGTTATTCTAACGTTATTATGGAAATTTGAAACAAACAGCTGTCACCATAGCAAAGTTGATTGTATGTACTCATGTTTATGGTCAATGTGACACAAAACATCATGATACTCTTACACTGCACGTACCACTGCCAGCAGTTTTTCCCCCATTTTTTTTTTACCTTACATGCTGGTTTTTAAAATCAGTTTGCAAAAAGATAGTTATTTTATAAATTTTTCCCATGTAGCAGCCAACACCTTCTCAACATTCTTTTAATACCAAGAACTTGTACTGAACAGACATTTCAAAAATAGAAATGAAACAGAATTCACATGGATTATTACTTTGCTTCACCAACACCTCAAAGGTTTGATGCCCTGCAGAACATAAATTGATCGGATTATACATTAACATTTTAACATCCTTTATGAACTTATTATTCCCTGGGTGATTGAAGTATGGTAAATACCTATTAAAGGGATGTAAAAATAGCCCTGACTGGTAGGTGCATGAAAGACACAAAGGTCTCCAGAAAGGTGATCCTTAATTTTATTTGTGTGGACCCTTACAAACCCTGTGAACAGGAAATGCCTTCTCCGCTTATTATGGGATAAGGGCAAGATGTTGACGTAAATGCACTCACTTGATTGAGTATGTCTACATCCTTCTTCGGCATTTTCCTTTCACGCCTTTTTTTCTCTCCCCCCCCCCCCCCCCTTCTTCTTTCGTTTTCATCTTCTTTTCCAATATTAAGGAAGGAGTTTGCCTGGCTGGCTGGCTAGTACTCTGAATGGTTAATTGAGGGGAACGGGCGTAAGCGCAGACGTGTCATTTCGGCGAGGCAATTACACCTGAATTTCGTCCACATTATGCATGGCCACCCAACAGACACAGCCCAGCCAGAGACACAGAACGTCAGACACACACAGACACACATACAAACTCAATCGTTCCATTGGGAGTTGAAATGCAATAACTCAGTGTGCTGCTAAACATGTAGAGCACAGAACTTGCCCAGATTCTTCCTCTGTTTTGGGAGGAAATGGGGGGGGGGGGGGGAGATCGGTTGGAGGCATTTTTTTAAAAGGCTTTGTTGGTCTCCCCTCATCTACATTTGACATACAACTGACAAACAGTGAATACCTCCATTCCTTGCCCCTCCATCCCCCTCCCCCCAGCACCACACACAGACAGAATACAATGACATGGCAGATACGGAATGTTTGCCCAGCAAACTCTGTCCCGCACATCCGAGCCATACTCTCCGTCACATTATCATTTCTTCCGCCGCGTTGCAGCCCGACAACGAGCGAAATAATTTCGCATCCACGGGAGTCTGCATGCCTGAAACATGGTGACATGCATTAACATTGCCCGGGATAAGTCACAGTAATGTGCACAGCCCTCTCCTGAATGTGCTCTCTATCTTGAGTTCCATTAATATGTCCTTTCACGAAACCAGCACAATTACTTCAGTATGTGACATAAGGCTTTTTTTTTATAAAGAATTTGCACGCTTCCAACAAAGTTTAGAAGGAATGGGATATATGTGTTTCTAGATGTTTATTTAAACAAGAGCTTTGCATTAAAGACCTTGCTCATACAACAGAACAATAGTATCTTCAACTAGTTTGACAATTACAAGATTTTGATCTGCAGGGATGATTATAAATCATCAAAAGGTCTCAATCATACACAGTGTTACACATTCACATACCATCTACAGAAAATACCCAACTCATTGAGAAAATTATGAGACAGTCTGTGCATTCAATGCTTTCAGTGTAGACAAAGAAGTAGGATTGTCACAAAAATCAAGAGACAATGATAACACATATATTCAATTACGGTAATATTCTAGTTCATACACAGCTGTTGCCATGGCAGCTAAGATGACCACAAGATGCCTTCACTCTGCTGTGGAAGGTTGTACTGCATGAGTGCTTGATATGATTGGATGTATGTAAGCATAATTAATACTTCATGGAGTTTTTGCCTCTGGCATGAATTGTTTCAGTGGATGAAAGCAAGTAGTGTCAGGTAAAAGGGAGTTTTCACATCAATTTCACTTGGAAAAAAATATGTTAATGTATGTGCTATTCCTAAGCCATTACTGAGATTCCAGTAGCCACCATCTTGCCTTCATGTCTGCCTGTCTTCTGTGGTCCTTCTCATGTGCTGAACAAACTGAGCTCAGGAAACATTAATGCATATACACAGACGGATGCATTTTGCTTGTCCGAACTGTACTGACAAATATTCTACTCAAGCTAGAGAGATCAATCAACGTTAAAAGGAAATTGAGTCTGATCCTGCATGCCAGCGCCTTGGAAACGCGACTCACCTAAAGATGAAGATGAAGAGGGCAAGGAGGGAGAAAAACGTGGCCACGTTGTCCATGGTCCGCAGCATGACCAGGAGCTGCCTCCGGAGGGCGGGCATGAAGCGCACCAACTTGAGGATTCGCAGGAGACGGAAGGTTCGCAGGACGGACAGACCCCCACTGCCATCCTGGAGGACTTCTACCACACTGGGGAGATTAAGAGAGAAATGTGGTGGAAAGACAGAACGACAGAGAACGTGGGAAGGGAAAGGAAAGAGGGAGAGTTAGGAAGAGGGTAAGAGGAAAGATAGATGAACAAAGAAAAAAAAACAGAAAGAGGGAAGATAGATGAACAAAGAAAAAATAGAAAGATATAGATAGAAATACAAAGACAGCGCAAGACAAAGAGCAGAGATGAAGGGAAGGATGGAATAAGGGAATGGAAGAGGACAAAGAGGAAATAATTCAATCTCTCTCTTCAAACAAATTCCTGGTTCTGATTTCTTAATAGCATAAAGCTGGCCCAAACTAGGCTGTTTGGCAATCATCTCAGGCCTGTACCTTCACTACTTAATAAGGATTTAAAACAGCATTTAAGCCTTCTTTTTATATCATGGAGATATTGGACCAACTTAGTGAAAACTTCATCCAGTTCATTCACAGCAGGCCAGCAATCATTTGTTACTGGCTCTCAAGCATGTCAACCTGACAAAACAACGAACACATTTCAAGTTACACACTGCCATGAATGCGCCTGACATTGGTCAATATCATTTAATTCCAGAAATAATCAAACAAAGCAAGATTTTACCTTTTTATTTGGTTGTGTAATATTCTTTTCATGAATAGCTGGTATATGAAAAATGTTTGTTCATATTGTACAAATTAGAACAGAAAACAGACCAATATACAGAAAATAAACAATGAACAAAAAAGTATTAGATATGAACATTTGCGTATTTCATATTTCATATTATCAATATGGAAATATACAAAAGTATATACAGCTAGAGGAATGAGTAAATGCCAGTCGGTATCAAAAAGGTATATGAACTTTTACCTGACTATGACTATAAGGCCATCAAAGACATTAAATCCATTGCTGACATAGCCGATGGGTCCATAGGCTATTAGCTTTAGTAGCATCTCTAAGGCAAAGAGACTGGTGAAGATGAGGTTGCTGATCTCTATGGCTTCTGTCAGCTCCTCTGGCTGTGTATAAAGAGAAAAAAATATAATGGAGAAAAGGGATAAGAGTGGTAACAGCCTCTACTATTCATGGGCAATGAAGTGTGGTACAATGGCTGACTTTGGAATCAATTCTACGGTGCAATTTAGCCTCCTGGTTTCCTAACATGCTGTACAGTGGCGTGAGGTACCTGGCTACCTTTTGCGTCACATTAGTTGATTATACCATCCTTTGTTTAACAAAGGATAATGAATATATGCTGTATGCATGCTTATTCATATGACACTGCCTGCCTTCAATATCTCATCAAAAGCAAATTATGATGTGCAAACTGACTATCCCCATTACATTGTCAGCTTTTTACTCCGAGTTTACATTTTGTATTACAAAACTAGTCAGTACTGAATGGGTTAAAGAAAAGTTGTGACATTTACAAAGCAATAAAGTTTGGGCGCCTTGCACACAGACTCTATGTAGATAAAGTCAGCAGCAAAACACTGCAATGCATTAGACCCTCCCTAGTGGTAGACATAATCAGGATAATTATCAACCCCTTTCTATCATCACCAATGAAATATATAATTGAATGCACTTCTCTCAGGGCCAGACACAGAGTACTTCTTGTGCAACACAAGACAAAGAGAGTCTACTGCTATACCAGACCATGACAGTTTAACCTTTGGGATATTGCCAAATTGAGCAAGCAAATTTAGGGATGACTATTCGCCGGTATAGTTATTGCTATTGAGAGTATATCATAACAGTTTGTTGTCATGGCAACAGAAATAGTGACAGATGGATGTAAGCTAGCAGATTTGGCGGAAGAAAAGAAAAACAGAGTTCAAATGATATTGATATCTTTTTGCAATATGGCGTTACAACACAAAGAATGGCCTAATTTGACCTTAAGTGCCATATGATAAATCACGCACACACAATGATAAAAATCCATCAAATATCTGATGATATTCCCATTAGAGTTGAATGACAGGGCATGTGAATATTGGATCTGTTGCTTCACAGTTTTATCTTCAAACAGTACTGCACATCTTTTCCACTACAGAGGGGGATACAATGTATCAATGCACTCGCCACAACACACATGTCAATACTCTGCCAGTAGAGGTGTGCTTGATGCTGGCTCTAAAACAAATCAGTCTACGTACTTTCTCATCTCTCGGATCAGAGTTTCAACACACAAACTAAAACCAATATTGCTACAGGAGAGAGCTAGGACTCTTAATCTAAAATCTAAACTGCTTGCCAGCTAGTTTGTATGAACATCAAGACTCTTTCAAGGTTTAATCTTCTTTGGCTGTGTATACACAGTTAATGGCAGCTGATCTTTGCTTCAACCTCCTGTCTGGTTCGATTTCTACTCTATAATATGAGGAAGAAAAGTGTCAGAGTGCTGAAGGAATTGGAGAAGACAGCTCCTTGTCAAAGATGGAGTGAGGTCAACTTTTCTGTGAATACATATTGGTCCCTTAGCATTACAGCACAGGATGCTCTCTCTCACCAGTCTATAAATCAGCACATAATTGTGCATCCACGGAAGATTTATCTGGTTCATATCATTTTAGCCCACAGTGGCAGTGCTGAAGAATGCATATGAAATATCACGGGCGCAAAGGCATAAATCTCATGTGAGATTGTGAAAGGGAAAACCAAACAAAGTCAGCTGGGAACCAGAAAATGAAAAAAAAAGAAATGAAGATGAAAACAAGAGGAAGAGGAGATAGGATCCCAGTTTCGCATCTGTGAGACATCGGATACTTCCAAACAGAAAGATGACGTCTCGCATCTGTCTGTCTGTTTGCATGTAGGCAGCTTGGCTGTCAGCGTGCTTCTTTTGACAATTTACACTGACCAAGTCAGCCTGGGCTACTAAAATTAGAGGAGACAGTTTTGGGGCAGTAAAAAACAACATCCTACCTCTTCTCAACTGAACAGATTTCTGAAACCAAGAGCCCTTACTCCAAAATAGAGGAAGTGTGGGGGTTCTTGAGCAGATATTGGCTCATGCAGCTAAATGTCAAGGCTTATATATCAAACTTACCACAGTATTGTACCAATGCAAAATTGTTAATGACCTTACGATAGTCATGAATGTACTATTATCTTCTGTATTCTGTTGAAAATTATCTATACACTTCTGTCCTAAATGCTGGGCAAGTGCTTTTAAACTGTAGCTCACATAACCCCCACCCCCCCCCCCCCCCAACACACACACACACACACTCAAATAATTCATCAAGAACTTTCTCAAGATCTACTCTGGACATAAGTCTCCACTGTATAATCCCGGTTTCCCTTTTCAATAGAATAGCACTGCGTACTGTGGATGCTGATCTGTATAGATTCTTCCAACTTCAAACGTATGATGTATTGGTGGGATCTATAGGATGAAATGTTGGGACATTATCATTCTTCATTGTATGTGACGGGCCATGCATCACTTTCCCTTTCCAACATCTTCCCTGTCTGTTCCCTCCAAGCTTGAAGGGGGGAAAATATATGCTCCGACGACCCGCCTCATGTCACATGTCTGCAAGGAAGCCCCCCATTCAAGCTCTTGGTCCTCAAGGGGAGATGACATTTACATGGAGGGGCTAGAGAATGTGATATGTTCAAGACCCCACTCACCCAGTCTATGTAATGCTGTACTCCACACTAAAGCATGTCCTAATATGTGTAATATGTTGTATGATTGAACTACACCCAGCCACAAGGGCACGAGTAGGGTAATTACAACAGAGCATATTTGCAATTTTTCACCTTTACCACCATATCCAGGGATTTTCTGGCGCCATGTGAAGCAGAGATGACAAAAGGCGTAGACAGTATTCAATTGTATTCCACAGGTCTGGGAAGGGCATATGATATCTTCTGAACTGCATAACCATGACCTTGTGGTATTCACCGCCGAGGGTAGACACTTAATAACAAAAGATGGCAGTGAGCAAAGATGCATTGTCTTGCCACGCCTAGTGGTGTCAATCCCATGTGGTTGCTAGGTTACAGGATGAACTATTTACAAGCAGCGTGGCAGCAAAGATTAGTCACAATCATTAGAGGATAAGAAAGTACAATGATGGTCCCACAGAAATATAAGTGGATACACTAATGAGTGACACCAAGTTAAATACATTACTGGATACATAGCTGGTACCACAAATGATAGATCATATATCAAATTATAATATGTCATGAATAAATATTTGGATGGATATATTGAATACATTAGTACTTTCACGGATGGGCATGTGTGTGTGAAATAGGTTAAAAGATAGACATCAGATATTGTTGAGACTAATATATGAGTAAAATTAAGATATACAAAAATGCTGAAACTAACAAGTGACTATTGTGAAAACTTTAAATGGAAAATTGAATATATTTTGACAAATGATTTGACTATCCCCCCCCCAAAAAAAAGGGGGGGGGGAGAGGGTGATTAAGTCTGTTTCAGCCTACAACTTAATCATCTAATAATTCAACACCATCAGTGTAGACAAGGATGTAGTCTAAACTCACATCACATAGAAGGGAAATGTAGTAGAATTGTTTTCCCCAATAATGTGCAAGCATGTAGTATGATTTTATGTTTATTCTAAACTGTCTTTCTCTACTTTTTTTTTCTCTCTCTCTGTTCTAAAGTTCAGTTGCCATGTGTTTGTTTCTATTTCTCAGAACATGGTTTGTTTATTTCCGATGATTGTACCTAAACATATAGGTCCCAAGTACTACCATGTGGTAATCATTACAGGAGCAATCATGTCAAATTAGGAATAGATAGATAGATAGACAGATAGATGAATAGATAGATGGATAGATAGATAGACATAGTGAGCTAGAGATATAGACAGACACAGTATAATTATACTGTATATAGATGGATTGATGGATAGATAGATGCAAAAGATGCAGAAAGATAATTTCACACCCAAAAAAAGAAAATGATAACAGTAATAGATAACATGCTATTATATACACACACTATTAACCTGATTTAATATGCAGTGAAAGGTTTAGAATATGGCAATCACGATACCATTTAGTAACTGTTGGCACTATGCAATATTTTTTTTCTTCTAATTTATGTATAACTTTTACACCACTCTGATGATACCAGAGTCATATCACATCTAGTTTAGATTACTGATAGGACAGAGGAGAGAGGAAACCCTTTAAAATATTCTTCAGTTTGATCAATTCATCTCTCTAATATCGGTGTACATACAACATACTTTTATCTTGTTTTACCAATGATGACGTAGTGATCAAGTCGTCAGTATGATGCAAGATATTCTACTTAAAGTTTGTGTGTGTCCTTTTTGGAACCCTGATAATTAGATTACTTTCAAAAGCTAGTATATCATAGAAATAGGTAATTCAGACCTTTCCTAAAAATAACCAAACTGGAAGCTTCTCTATGATGGATGAGGAAACAATACTATAGATTTCCAGTCAATTTGTTCAGACTCTGAAAAAAATCCCACCATTATCCTTGGTACAAAAGAGGAGCATATTCTCGAGAGACATGGAGTTAGTTTTTCATTTCTTTTTAAAAATCTCTTGGGGTAGAGTTGTATTACTGCGGGATTTCATACACGATGCTGGGAGACAATATCCTTCAACCATGCATGCATAGTTTTGTGATATTTGCAAAATGGTATATATAACCAAAGATCCTACACACCACATAAGATGGTCAACTCTCAGTCGAAAAGTGAAAAGCTGCCCCTTGGAATTGTGGGATTTATAAGGAGTGCGCCACTAGCGTTGAGCAGGGATAGTTTCCAGGTGAGCTGTACTTTCCCGATATGTTTGTATAGGACCAAGACAGGCTAAGACAAGAAAGAAGGAATTTTCTGTAAAGAATCATGAGTAAACCTAAGAATTGGTGCAGTGCTTTACACTGCATCAATAGCTATACCAAACCATCAGCAGGTTTATCATTATTTCGATTTCCAAAAGACTGTGTACAGCAAGTTTTCGTCTCACCTCCCTGGTCACAGTGAGCGGTAGACTCGCACACAGCTCGCTTAGCTCCGCTTGCAGGTTGCTACACTCACTGTGAATGTGCACGCCCACAAATTATTGCGAGCTGCCTTAATTTGCAAAAAGCTAACACTTGTTCGATCTATACCCGCTCAACGCTAGCGGGCGGCAGCCATTTCCGTTTCACCAGCGGCCGTGTCAAATCGGGGGAGTTGATCATCTTATGGAGTGTAGGATCTTTGATATAACCTTTAATGAACATATGACAGCTGGGTTGATGTACTAAATATATGCTGCTCTACTACAGTCATTAAGGTGGTTTTAGTATTCTCTTTGATGCCATGATAAGTCAATCCAGCCGTAGTCGGTGGTGGGTCAGTTAAATAAGAGAAAGTTAAAATCTTTGGTACTCAATGATTCAGATTTCCTATTCAAATGGCCGCTATTTTGGGTTCATTTACTCCATCAGTATTGGACACAGTGGTCCTTTCAATCAAACTTGGAATTACGTCAGTGGTGGCTAGGGTGCATTCAGGCAGCTGGGTGCTCCATATTATCGTCCGAGGTCGGTGATTCTGGGTCGGGAGTACTAAAAGAGTCGGGGAGCCCCCGCAGACGGAGAAATCAGAAGGTTACCCAGTCAGCTGGGACTTTTGAAGTGATATGCTGTAATGAATCTTGGGGGTGGTGCACTGCAACAAAGCTTGGACCCCAATTTTAACACTGATGTAAGATCAAAGCTTAACCCGTTCCAGGTCAATAAGAACATTTTGATGCTGCCTGTAGTTTCGCATGGCGTATGTTCCGGGAGTATGAAAGCTGAAGCACTTTTCTCAACAACTTCAAAACTCGGCGTCTTCAGGCACAGTGAAATTGATGGCTGCTATGAAACACATAACAGTGAGACTGCCAGTGTGCTTAAGAAAAACCTATAGGCCTTCTAGTAGTCTACATCAGAGCCCCAGTCATGTCTATTAACCCTTGTGTGCCCACACGCTTATTGTGAAACCAGAAATTTTCACGTAAGTCTATTTGAAACATTTGCAAATTTCCGAAGGAGTCAAGACTTGAGAAAGTAAAATGTCTGCAAAAGTGTTTGCTTTCACAATGTAGTGAAGTTTAGCAATTCATGAAAGTTTCATGCTGCAAAAAAGGGCCATCTGCTCCAAGTCGCCAAAGTTTCATACCATGAATACCTCTGGTTTTACAGGAGTTCACTCGTCAAGCCTTTTCATTAGCATTCGATCATTAAGCTATCTGGACTTGACCTAGTTGTAAAGAATTAGCAAGCCTAATCAGGTGTAACAATGTGCATCAGTTAAGCAAGAACTTAAATCTTCAAAATATTGCCAATTTAATAATCACTTATAAAGTTAGCAATGAAGAGAATGAATATGACAAAAATAATAATATCATATAATGATAATAACAAATGATAAAGCATCTTTTCAAAATGAGAGTGCTTTACACAGTTACAACAATCAGAATTTAGCATAATCATTTTAATGGAGGTAGATCAGAAATACGGATTCAAAAATATGCATTTTCTTTAAAAATCAGGTCACTGTGAAATCTAAAAAAAAAAATCAGTATTCTTCTATTTCAGTTGTTTAGCTTTACACCTGTGTATACATTGATAAAGGACAGAAATTGATTTAAATGGCTCAATCAATGTGGACTGATTGGAGACTACAGGCATAGTTCATTACACCATTCAGTGCTATTAAGGAAGTTAAAGGTATGTGGAGATATCACTCTCATGAAAGATGAGAATTTCCTCAATTGATTTAAATCTCTTAAGATCCTTCTATTCTTACTGTACCATACCAAGAGAAGAGTTTGCAAGACAGTGTATACTAGTCCAGGCTAGAAGGCACCCAACCTTGTTTTTTGATATATACAATGTTTTTTAATGGTTTCTTGTCAATTCGAGGGTGCTGATTCCAAATCCGATTGATGCCACTCGCGTAACCTTGAGCATTTTCGGCAAAATGCAAAAATCCAAAATGGCCGCCAGATATGCTAATTCGGCCGTGATAAACACAGTAATGTGCATTATATGACCAATGATTCCACCAAACTTTGTACATTTCTGTTCCTAGAGTTCCTCCATCTGCATTTGCAAGCGAATTTTCATTTCATATAGGTTCATTAAGCATTTAAAGCTCATTTTTTTATTCAAAATGGCCGCCATTCTTATGCTTATGTACTGTATGAATGGCAAAACATATGCATGGAAATATAGAACAAATTTACTGTATTTCCCGTACCTACGCTATTATAAAGTGTTGCACGTGCAATATGTTGGGTGTCACTTACAATATATAGGGGGCCTCTCCATATATGAGCATTTAATATTCATAAACCTTACGATGTTGAACACAATTTCTTATATATTTCATTTTGTCTCAAAAAAGTCTCAACAATATACTGAGTTCACTAAACGTCTCGCAAGGAATCAATATACCACCATATTTTACATGCCGGTTGAATATAAAAATGTAATACTAACACAATATATTAAGGAGCCTAGATACATGGTATTTATCAAATAATGTTGAAAATGGAGGGGAAGCTATAAAGCAAAGCTTGTATTATGCATTCCCCTAAAACCATACTAACAAAGTACTGAAAAATCCTATACAGTAAGTGCAGAGACACATGGTTGCAGACAAAAACACATCGGACATTAATGACACAACTAAAAACCCTTTACATTGTAGATTTTTTTTTCCAGCAAGGAGTTGAGGGGGGGGGGGGGGGGGAGGAGGGAGGAGTCCTGAGGCGAGTTCGAAATGGATCATAACCTCCATTACTTTGATATGATTTAATTTAGAAGTGCCCGCCTTGATAGTATCGAGCAAACCTGATTTTCTTCTTGAATTAAAACAACAACAAAAACTGTTGAAGGCATAAATGAAACTGTCCTAATGCAGGGACGGATCCAGGAATTCCGTAAAGAGAGGGCGCGTTTACAAAATTAAAGGGGGAGGGCGCACGCACCCCTCCCCCATTTTTTCTTTTTATTTCTTGTGTTTCAACAAAAAATAAAGGGGGGGGGCGTGCGCCGGTTGCGGTCCTCCCTGGATCCGCCCCTGCTAATGCAATACCGTACAAACTGTTCATTAAACATCAACCAAGAAGCAATGTGAGGTGCCTCTTTCAGTTCTCTCACAGTTCCAAGGTGTTGATAATATACACTTTGACATCATGATCTCATTCAGTCTTGTCTTAAAACCAAAACTGTCATTTTTATTGTCTTTAAAGAAAGAACCCTTTAATTTTATGTTTAGCAGCAGGCGACATCAGCCCCAAATTTGCAGAATTCTCAGGCTAAAGATGCATATCAGTCCTGCAATTGTTTTAATTGCAACCACATCTGGTGATGTTCAGCATTTCCTCAGGGGTCAGAGGGCGATTATTTGCCACAGAAACAGGATGAAGACATGAAGACTTGCTTGATCACCACCCGTTGAAGCCCTGTGGCTTTGTTGCCAGGCCAGAGACAGCGTTGTAGGTAACTTGGGTGGTATCAGAGATGACATCAGACCAGCATATGTCCCAACCTGTTTTGGGGTCAAAGCTTTAAAGTTACAGTAGGGAAATCTAGGCTTGTGGGATTTCAGGCGCATTGATGGCAGGTTGTTCAAGGGGGCATTTCATGAAGTGTTTTGGCAGATCTTTTCTTTTGAGAAACTGTTATAAGCTATTAAATCCTTGCATCTGATTGGCTGAGAGCAAATTTGTCAGACAAAACGCTTCATGAAATGCCCCCCCCCCCCCCCAATGCTATCGTGTTTGGAAGGTCAGGGTATGCGTTGACGGCACTGGTGACACTTGCCATCCTTTCCTTCCAGTGTGAGGGAGAGTGATCGAGTGCCAGTGAAGGATGGTGGACTTCCTTAGCCAATGCTTGGAAGGCTTGCCACAGAGGGCTACCTTAAACATAGCGTTGGCAAGATGGTTACTAAGATGGAAGGCATGGGTCTGATGATAATCTAATAAAGGTTGGGGCAAAGTATCCAGAAGATGAAGTACTCCACTATTGTCTTGAGATGGGTCAGTACTCGGCTCATGTCATCCAAGGACTTTCTATGAGACGTAAAGGCAAGATCATCTGCAAACTTCCTACGTGAAGTGAATGTAATGTCACCAAATATTATGTTAAAAAGACCTCTAGTGGAGTTAGTTTATAGCCACCATTAAGGAGGCCATCATTCAGAGTCCTAACACAGCTGGTCTGGTTACCGAGAGCAATCCTGAATCTGCAAATGCTGAAGATTAAAGACAAGCAGTGTGAAGTTGTTATAACACTGCTTTCAGAATGAGGCAGCACTGTACAGATCTCAGAGTCTCCCTCGAAATCATAGGCCTATACTCAAACACATTCACTCCGAAAAAAAAAAAACGGTGGTAAAATTCATCTACCATATATAATTCATCTGGGTTAACATTAAAAACTTTGGGGCATTGTTTTCATTTCAGAGATTTGACAACAGGAAGTGAGGTGGTCCCTTTTTGCACTTTCCCCTGCCTCATGTTCTTTCTCGGATGAGGGGACTGAAAAGTTTGTATAATATCGCTTTTAGATAATGTAGAACAGGACAGCTATTAATTGGAAATTTCATTTGTGTCATCTAGGATTCAGCCTTTTAATTCAGTAAATCAGAATGAATATTTTGATGTTGAACATCTCAAGGCAAGTAAGTATCAAATGTTCATATCTAATAATTCCTGATAAACGATCTTGATGTTGGCGTCAATTCAAGTTTTGGTGGATTTTTCCAAATACCTACGGAAAAATTCAGATTGAGGTAGCAAATTTGGATGTTTGCATTAAAAAATAAAACAGCCTTTGTTAGTAACAACCTTCTGATTTTTAATCAGCACACAAATTGGTAAACAGTGTACCTGAATGACAGAAAAAAAAAGAAAATGTGTTTATTTCACACGCTCTGCCGTTCATATTGTGCAGGGGTATATGAGTGGCATCCATTTTGAAGTTTTGTATTAAGAAGAATATAATAAGCCTAAAAACAATAAACTTTCTGTTTGTTTGCTTGTTTGTTTGCTTGCTTTGCTAGTGGCACTCATCAGATTTGCATTGCACATGCAAAACTTGATAAAAGCGTAGGTATGTGACTGAAAATTCGTCTTCTATTTCTATGCATATTTGTGGCCATTCATATAGTACATGAGTACAGGAGTGGCGGCCATTTTGAATTGAAAATAAGCTTAAAATACTAAATATATCTCTTCAAATGAAAAATTTCTTGCATGTGCAAGTAGAATTACTCAAGGAACAAAAATTTAAAAAACTTTGATGGAATAATTTGTCATAAAATTGACATAACTGGGATTATCATGGCCAAATTAGCATATCTGGCGGCCATTTTGGATTTTTGCGTTTTGCCGAAAATGCTCAAGGTTACGCGAGTGGCATCAATCGGATTTGGAATCAGCACCCTCGAATTGACAAGAAACCATTAAAAAACATTGTATATATCAAAAAACAAGGTTAGGTGCACTTTCTATGGAGCCTAGCCTGGACTAATACCTGAATCCTGCAAAAAAACAATAACACATTCAGACTTCCTGTGGTATCTGCAATAATATTAGGGGGATACATCTTGAATGTGGCCGTTCATTGTTCTAACAGATCATGAACCTGGCAAACTATGGGTTACTGTAAAACATGATATATTCGCAGCATGAAATTTTCACGAATCGGAGCCGACAGCCTTTAACGTGGCATGAAATTTTCGCGAATTGCCACTGGCGTTCAATGCATATAGTGTAGACAAGAACCTTCGCGTGCATTTTAATTTTGCGAATCTTGGCACTCGCGAAATTCGTGAAATTAAAATGCACGCGAACATTCCTTGTTTTACAGTAATCCATTATTACAATATTTCCTGTACATCTTGACTGAAGGTGTCATACTTGGAGTGCAACAGTTGGAAAAATCATACCCTTAATGTTTCACTAATCAGAAAATGTGAGTCAATCACGTATGGGGACTGTGCTCAAGTCATCTTAGACTAATCAAATTTGGACTAATCTAATTTGTAGTCACTTAACCCGTTGAAGACGAGTCCCTAGTATACTCGGGCAGGTGTCAATGGGAAATGTGTGTTGTAGCAAAATCAGCCCACCCTCAACAGGTTAAATGTAAGCTAGTCTTCAAATTTACTTTGGAGCACTCAACAATTTCTGCTCAGAATCAACCTGATAACGTAACACACATATTCACAGTTTATCTTCCCCTATACCCCTCCCTCCATTCTTCTACCTAGTACGAACAGATCGCAATCATAATATCAGAGGCATCTTCCATCACTTCTTTTTGTTATCCCTTATGAATCAAGCATGATTTCACACTAACATTAAATGAGCCACGATATAACTAGACTTGTTTGTCCTATTGTCATAGAAATGAAATAGCTAAACATGCTTTTGAAGTACACTGTTGCGTGGACAACACCAGTACTGATTTAATGCTCTTTAACATTTCATACCACATACTCCCATCATTCACATATTTACCAAAGGAGCATGTAAATAACTGAAGTTGTTTGATGTGAATTATTTTGATATCAAAAACTTGTTTGAATATGAGAAAAAATACCATACACGTGGCATTCAGCATGCTCACTTTCACTCAGTTGTAAATAACAAATCAGTTTTGACAATGTGACATTATCTGAATGACAAGCGCTGTCTTGGGGCGTTGCCTCTACACATAATTGTAGTACAGTTATCAAACCCAGGTATTTTTATCTCTGCTTCACAACAACCACCTATCATGTTAAACACTTCAGCCATATGAAAGGATTTCTTAGGATGATGTCATCAAGCTTTGTTACACCAGTGTATAAGCACTGACACTGCAGAATCTGAAATAGAATATCAACCTTCATATTTTCATTCCACGATGGAAAATCAGAGACTCCAACTCTCCCGCTTTTGACGGGAAATCTCCCGCCGAAAGCCCATTTTTGCAGAATTTCCCGTTCTCCCCCTAGAGATCTAATTTCTCCTGCTTGAAATGATTTCTTACTTAATTTCATTGTATGTTGAAAAATAAGCCTAAGATAACACCAGAGAGCATAGGGAACCCTAGACCGCAAGAAACTTCGCGCTTGTGATGTGCGCTTTGTGCACATCAAGTTGGAGTCTCCCGTTTGCTAGGGGTTTCAGGCGGGAGAATCTCCAGATCAGAAGGTGCTTAGGGTTTGAGTCTCTGGAAAAGGCAACTTTGGCTTGAAATGGCATATCCTCTTACTAATCATTATCAAATAAGAGCAAGAATTAAAAAAGAAAGAGTTTGGGTCCATCTAGTTCTAAGCAATGGTGATAATTTAATGAATGCTTCTTAGATCATTGATACTCCAAATTTTGACCTTATCTGTGAATTTATGATACCAAATATGAGAAGACAAATGTCATTTCATAATTTGGTCACATATCTGTTATTTCATTTTCACAACTGAAGTCATTTTTTTTTTATTCCAGTTGGTCACAAACTGAAGTCATTTTTTTTATTCCAGTTGGTCACAAATAGCAAAATAATTTCCTACACTAATTCTACTAATGGTCATCCAATCACCTGAAATGACATTCTGCGAAAACTGTGCATTAGTGATATTTATAACAAGTCAACCAAATTTTGATCTTCAATGATTTAAGGATCAGGAACATCCATGAAATATGGCAGCTTCAAGTGAAATTTTCCTTCTTAAACATTATTGTGTAAGTCTAATATATATAGATGAAGCATAAACATTTTAAGTTTTTTGTTTCTTACCTTGTCACAAGGCAGATAGTTGTTGTTTTTTATAGGTGAAATTAATCAATTTTTGCTTCAGAGATAATATAGAATGTATTCTTTCAATATTTCTGTTGTTGTTAAGTTTGTGGTGGTCCTGTCAATTGTTAAACATAAAAAACTTCTGTATCCAAACCTGTGAAGGCTGAGGTTGTAAAACATACGTGAATACACAACCACAAATGTATGACAGATATTGCACAAAGTTTTGTCAGAAAATGAATACAAGTGCGGGGATAAGAGCACCTCAAGAGATTACACGGTGTTACAGATACCACCTCAAGACAGGCAACCTGCTCTCCTATGAATAGTACAGAAGACCTTCCTGAAATCTGGGGTGATACACAAAAGCAGCAACTCCACCAGAAATGGCATGAGGCCTGCCATAAAAGATGGATAGGCCTGGACCTTTAACAACATCTACGGACCAGGGCACGGTTAATCAATTTTGGTGGGCCAGGCATCGCTTTAATCCACTAGGATCGAGCAGCTCTCTTCTCGGTGTCCGAGGGCAGCCCCACTTTTTTTCTTTCTTCTTTCTACTCTGCCGGAATGACGTCAGAGCCTCTGTCGACTTAGAAATCCAGGGTCACACAGAAGGATGGTACAGATTTCAATGTTTGCTTACACTGGGTGCACAACCACCAACATCTAAACTTCGCCAATTTCACATCGGCGGACGATGTGTGCCCACTCCTTTCCAACCCTCTTCATTAGACAAGATAATCAAGGAGTCCTGCAACGACCATCAAACAAATACCTTCACTCTCATCCACCCTCTCTCTCTCTTCTCTCTTAATCTCTTTCTCTCACTATTTCTCTATCTATCTATTTCTCTTTCTGTCTATCTATCCAGCTACTTCTAATCTTTCATCTCTATCTCAGTGAAGAGAGATGATTCCAAAATCTTGTTTACGTAGTAAGTTCCTTTAGGAGAGAGACTGTCACACTTTATACGAGCACATGTGTATTAATCACCAGCACAAACTTTGCAGCACTATGCCAGAACCTTTGATGCTACCTATAAGACTGGCAAAGTGATTTCATTCATAAGATTTTCCTCATCTAAATTTCTGATGCTTAACAAAAGTGACGGTACAAGCTTGCCATTAATACCAATATATTCACACTCACATTCCTTTCCTACTTCACAGTCAATGCTACTGCTTTTACAATTTGATAAACTTAAAATACAATTTTTCAGGTATTCAATTTTTGTATTAAAGTGTTCCATCAGTAACTGGGATATACTAAATGACTAAATGAGAATCAAACATAGAAATCAAAAGTGGAAGGCTTTTAGACTTTGTCAAGTAAAAACATCTTCCAGACATCAAAATGACATTGACCTAAGCAGTTTACATTGTAAGGTAGAAGTGATACCAGAGCCACAAAAAGCGGAGGCATATTTAATCTGTTGAAATCTGCAGTAGATACTAAATAACTATTGAACATAATGCCATCACTTTCCCACCTTACTTGCTATTTTCTAACTCTGCATGTTGATACCACATGTTTCTTCACTGGCTAAAGTTTCCTGATAATGTAAACTATATCATTCTAAAAAGAAGAGTTATGCTACCTATGTACACACTGTGGCACACAACTCACCCATCGTCAATAAAACATTCAGTTACAATTCTTGCCTCCAAAACATGGGTAGTAAGTATGATCTGTCTTACCAACTCTACACACCAAAATAAAAAATTTTTTCCTTCCTTTTGCAGCTTGTGTTTCTGATTCTCTTGTGTTTTCACCAACCTCATGCATATTCATGACATGATATTGGTGCACATAGAGGATTCTGTGATATCCAGTAAGATCTGGTATGTGAGAGTCAGAAGTTTATACCAAGAGAGGGGATCCGCTCCCATTTACCGCCACCCCCTTCTCTCTCTCCAGCATCTTCTCTTGGTCTGCAGACCATGAAATTGAACCGCGCAAAATGACTTCTCCCGCTGCTGCGCAGATGATCATAGCAGACTCGATTTCATGGAGATGTCATCTCGATGTTGTGATGTCATCGGGTAGGAGAGGAGGGAGAAAGAGGTTCTATCAGAGATGGGAGACGGGAGACTGAGTCTACTCCGCCATTCACTCACTGCATTCCGAGTGTTAACTCTGATTGTGCCTCGCCGGCAAACACAATTACCGTTTCAAAGGAATAGAAAAAGAGGCCTGTCGTAAAAGTGCAGCACAGCAAGAAAAAAAAAAGGAAGAAAGAAAAAAGAAGCCGTGGAAGCTGTAGTAAGATTGGATGCCACAGACTACAAAACACAGTGTGTATGTAGTAAATCAACAACTTTGAGACACTGAGCAGAAGGCAGTGCCTTGTACATACATTCATACTTGTCTGAATGTTGACAGTGTATGCATGTCATCTACGCTTTACTGTAAACGCACAAATTTTTGTGGTGCATTAATTTTCGCGCATTTCGCCCCACTTTTGGCAAGCGTGAATTCTAAAACCTGCAAAAATATCTTCACAATGGTTTGACAATCATGACGCGAGAATTCAAGAACCGGTGAATATGTTTTTAAGCTGCGCTCACCACGTAAAAGTAATCGCGTGAAAATTATGGACATTTGCAGTATTCAAATGTCAGATTCTGAAGAGATGGTGTTGAGGAGTAAACATAAACCTATTTGCACCATGAAATATATAGTCACATTTGCTTTCCTGCAACACCATTCTCACTGAGATAAATCTATACCATTCAAATCTAGGCACATTTTTTAAAGGAACTAAGAAAAGGGATTCATTTAAAGTAATCTTGACTTCTCAATCATTCTTCACGTGGGAGAAGCATTTTGTTCAAATTTTGTTCCTTGCCACGAAGTTTTCTTCACAAATGAAGCATACCAAATGTAATACCCCCATGCTATTTTGCCAGATATTATGATTTGTTTCCTTTAAAATGAAGCTAATGTGCCACGTTCTCTGACAAAGGACATGGTAACATTTCATATTCCTGTGAACACTGTAATGGCTGGACGGTCAAGACATCTAGGTTTAGTGATTTCTGCTTCCCCTGTGAGAATCAAATGACCTTGGAAGCAAGCACTGTGACCATTTCCACATCAAGCAAGACCTGTCAAACACCAGCCCTGGAAGGGGGAGAAGGTAGCGAGAATCATGCCTCCGCTGCTGCAAATTGTGAATCGTTTGAAAAACAAATCGATTGACCTTTACGCAGACCCCCTCTCTTCCCCGATGGGACCAAACTGTCCCCAATTTTATATTTAAGGGTCCGGGTGAGAGACAGAAAGAGATAGAGAGAGTAAGAGAGAAAGATGAAATGGGTAGAAAGTGTAAATTTGCACAGAACTGGTAAACAATCAGCCCGGAGGATGATAATGTGTAAAGCATACAGCCAACATGTTGACAATAGGGCTAGCCATGGACCGACACATCGTCATGACGTTAATAGGACCGTGCTCCGGTGTGGACGCTCACTGAATGTATCCCATCATGCAATACTCCCGGCTTGGCCATGGCTTCACGTTGTTGATTGGCACGCTATAAATAGGTTCAATATGCAGTCTTTTCACTTTCGGCTACAAGGTAACTGTAAGAAAAAAAAAATTGGAGTAGTGTTCCAGGCTTGCGGTGTTCGCAATCCAGCATAACGGTTGAACACCTACAGTGGAGGTTACCATTTTACAATAAGTGTGCTTGAACCCAAACCCCACAAAATACTACAATAAAAGCTGTTTGAGGTGATGAAAATAGAAGAACATTATTGATGTGCTCCCTTGGGTTCTATTCCTTCATAGTGAATGCATTACACGCAGAAATAAGATAAATGTCTTTCATATGCATTCAGGTGCTCTGATGTGTTATTACATCTAAACTAAGCATTCTTAATATTTCATGATAAAAGTGTTTTGTTGTTGTTGTTTTTTGCTTACTTGCTTCTATATACATGTACATTAACATTTCCGTCTTCCTTTCCTTTTCATCTTTCTTGGAAATATGTTTTGTCTCTTCTTTTTTTTAAAATCTGACAGCTACACTTAACAGAGACTGCAACTTGAAATTAATTGCAGCTTCGATGCACTTACATTGGCAATGACCACACAGATCAAAATGTCTAACTCACTGCTTTACTTGCAAATTAATGTTACAGTTGTACTTCACTGATTGTAAGTCTGTGATAAAAAATATGGCTTGTGTATTCACATCTGTATTTACCCCATATAAACAGGAGATTACGAGTGAAATCTGAAAAGCAAGCACACAAAAGAATCCTATTTCTTTCTCATGTTTTTCAGTGTATGCCTCACTGTGTTCCATTGATAGATCAAGAGAAATGTTTAAGCCTATGCTTCATGGATTGAGATTTATAACACAGCATGCATGAACACAAGGAACCCATTTTTTGTTTTAAAGTTTTACGATACTCAAGGTGGAATGCACAATAGGATTAGACACACCCTTGAATGATTAAAGGGATTCTGTCATGTGAATAATGAAATTGCTTCAAAGATTAATACTGGTATTTTGCCATTTTTAACATCTTTTGACAAAGCACGATTACCCAAGCAATCGCCCATGAAGTGCTGAAATAAATTACAGCATACACACACGACTTCACTCGAAGAAACACTCTGAAATGTCATCCATGGCTTCAAAA
The DNA here is from genome assembly GCF_040938485.1 of Diadema antillarum. NCBI lineage: Eukaryota > Metazoa > Echinodermata > Echinoidea > Diadematoida > Diadematidae > Diadema > Diadema antillarum. The sequence continues at coordinate 651,785 of NW_027271913.1, forward strand.
GTTAGAATAACCAGCGACGCTTAACTCCGTTTTACTGTCAGGTTTTCATTATTTGAGTTTGTTGAACAAATCTTTCGTCTACACTGTACATCAATTCCAAACAACACTCTTAATTCACATCTTCATTAGGGTCTGGAAATGTTTCCGAGGTGCAAATCTTTAGCGATTTTCATTACCTTCCTCAGTCTGTGCCCCATACATACTAAGCGTAATTACTGTTGGTCATATTTCAATCTGCCAATGTATTATAAACATTCAGTGCATTAGCACATTCTGGACCGCAGGCTATGTGCAACGCCACTGCAATGGGAATGCAAAATTTTAATGAACCATTCTACAGAAACATCCGTAGAGCACTGTGTTTGCACTGAGGAAGCAGCCAAAACCATTTCTAGCCATCCACTCAAAAGCCGTAATCTTATCATATGAGCATTTAGTATTGCCAGATTGATACAATATGTGAAGAGTTTGAATGTAAAACACAGATAAATGCAATTTTCAAAGTTTGTGTATAAGATCATCATCAAATACTGTAGAACAAGGAATGTTTGCGTGCTTTTTAATTTTGCAAATTTCGCACGAGCTATTAAAGTGCGCACGAAAGTTCTTGTGTTCACTATATGCATTGAATGCCAGCGGCAATTCGCAAAAATTTCATGCCGCGAAAAAGGCCATTGGCACCAATTCACGAAAATTTCATGCCACGAATATATCATGTTTTACATTAGAGAAAAAAAAAAGGCAGACATTACATAACAAGAAATATTTTTGGAGATGTTATGCATATTTGTTTTGTGTGTTGTTGTTTTTTTCAGCAGCTTCAATCTCAAATACCTCAAGTTGATAAAAAGGGATGATTCGTGGTTTGGGTTTTTTTCGTTTACATAAAACTCTTCATCTAGATGCTAACTTGTGAGGGAGGAAACACAGAATTTTCCATCCCACAGATATGAAATGCTATCAAGGAAGATTATGGATCCCAAGATGAGGTGGGTAGAACTCATAACCTTTCAAAATGACATTTCAAATCTGTATAATAGAACAGAAATTTTGTGCATTCCTGACAACAAAGTCGTGACATGTTAGACTACACAGAGGGTAACACATGCCTTCAACTTGTGTGAACTTTCTATGGCAGCCATTTTTCGCGTCGTCACTTAGCATGCATAATGCAGCTTTTACCTCTTGTGTGCACAGTGAGCACCCAAGTGTATTACACGCTGCTTATTTCAATCACATCTCACCATGCCTCATAAATCTTTGGACTCTAAGATTTTACCACTGTCTAAGATGCAAAGAAAAAAAAATGAAGCAATTCAACTGATTGTATTAAGATTATCATTGTTCTGTCATCTAGTATTGCTTGCAATAATTTTGAGGATAACTTTTTTTTTTCTAATATGATATCCCAGAGTGCTTTGCTCACACTGTTCATCCCTTCTGCCTTGCATTCCTTTTTTTTTTATCCTTTAGATTACCAGGTATTCACATTGAATGCACAATGATATCTACAACATAGGATTCTCCCTTATGTTGAGAGGGAAGACCTGCTGTGCCATAGTGATTCTATTACTGTTTTATTTCATTTATTCTCCAGGCAGGCTAAGACAGGTTCTCTCCTAATTTAGACTCCAAAATGAAGTATCACCATATTATGAATATATTGTCCATGGTCACATGTGCAATGGAACAAGATTTTGCTCATGCTGGCAGATGAGATACTACATTCAACAAGGTACAGCCAAGTTAAACAGAGCATCTCATCTTTCACTAAAAACCATTCACTATATGTTTTATGTAACACCTCATAGTGGCGGATGTAGGGGGGGGGGGGGGGGAGGGGCGCCCCGGGCATGCACCCCCTCTTTATTTTTAGTTAAAACAAAATAAATAAAAAGAAAAAAATGGGGGTGGGCACGTGCACCCCCTTTAATTTTGTAGAGACGCTTCCCCTTTACAGAATTCCTGGATCCGCCCCTGCCTCAGACATTAACGAGTGTCATCCAAGCTGAGGCCTGAATATATTGTGTGGTACTGGCAACCATTTCTAAAGGAAGGCAAGTGGTACAGTAACTTGTATGAGGAAGTAATTGATCAAAGTAATCAATACTAACTAATTGAGAGTGCACATGTATCTGCATGAGTGCACTGCAATATTACGGTATGCACCATATTTGCTGGCAATAAGGCTGCATCACCGTATAAGCTGCATCCCACATAAAGCAAACAGTAAACAGACACGTGATCAAACCATTCTTCCCATTCCCAATCCACTGGGCTACCATCCCACTGATCATGTTTTACAATGAGGAGTATTTACTAATCTTCAGCTTTAAAGAGAGTAGAATCAATAATCTGTGTAAAGTATGGACAGGCTAGAAAAAAAAACCACACACCCCTGGAGTCTAAAGTTAAATGACTTTGCTAATAAACTGGGCTTGTCACTCACTGGATGTGTTTTATTTCATTTTTTGTACATTGTTTGTGTTTTTGAATGAGAAGTACCTACTTCCTTTCAGCTCAAACTCTACCAAATTTCCACCAACAAAAATAATTCTACCCCCGAACAAATGTAATGAATAGATAAATGATTAACAAAGATTGTGCGGCCAAATAGAACAAATGGTACTTGAGCATGCCCTTTAATCTGCAGCCAAATCACTGTTCTAATCCGCTGGGCTGCTCTCTCCCACTTATACTGTCACTGAGGTGGCAATCTTGACATCTGCTTGGCATGACCAGTGACCGGCCTAATATGCTTGATGGACAAGCAGACACGTAATTGGCATCCCATTAGCCTGACCGCCACGCTAGGTTGGGAGCCTAGCTGTCTTGACCAGCGGGACAGACTAGCATGATTGGCCGAGCTTATTTTGCTAGGCAGGAAAACATTTCTTGCCTCCACTTTTAAAATGAGAACCATATTCACTGACTCTGAAACAATCTATACACTTCAATCTAAACTTATATAGTCTATATTCTACATACTATAAATACATAAAGACTCTAGAGAACGAGAAGGATAGATAGATTCATATACTGCGTATGGCAAATATTTTGCAAGTTTTTATTTTTGCAAATTTTGTGAGTCAGGTGCCATTCACAAATTTAAAGATAGACAAAAATATTGACTCTGATCCCGATATGAATGTGATGTGCATGTATACAATTTCTCTGTTCAGTACCGTACTCCCTGATCGCAAATTTAACCACTCGCAAAATCGTCGGGAAATCCTGATTTGCAAAAATTTAGACTCTCTACATATTTGGCGTATACAGTAGATGGATCTTGAGAAGACTATTCATCAGTATGTTACAGCAACAGTTAAAAATGGTCACCTGAATTGTGCATGATATAACATCTTCAAGATGAAATTGCATCAAAGCCATGTGCCTTTTATGTTCACAGCCAAATTTAACATTTATCTACCTTCTTAACTTTTATTTAGTTTTGCCTAGAAGCTAATCAAAGTATCAATGACAAAGTATAACATTTGATAAACTTATATTGAATTCTTCTCATTAATAATTATTGGGTAAACAGTGACATTCTAGACTTTAACCTTTACTTCTGGCAGTCATTAAAAGCCTGTGTCTAACAAGTTGGCACAAAGCGAGATGAAACAACATCTGGGTGTGACTTTTGAATACAGAGTCAAACGTTGGAGATATAACCTGACATTTGACCTATAGTTTTCTATCACATTGCTGTCATACACTTCACTCGCACACTGATGGTTAGATGTACATGATCTCTTAGATTTGATATGAACAAACTTGTTTCAAGTCAATGCATAAATTGTGATACATACTTCACACGACATTTACTCCTTGGCAGTCGACAATGCACTAATATTTCCAATAGAAAATCCAGATTATTATTTGTTACGATAGGTTACCATGGCATTCTATCTGATGGTAAATCTGTTATTATTTTGAATAATTGTACAAATAATCAAACAAACAAAAAATCCAGACATCCATGGATGTAACAGGATAGCTACACCTTGTGGTATGTAAAATCAATTTTAGTAAGGAGCAATACACACCAAGAAAATTTGTAGGTTGAACAGGAAAGTGAACATCTATACTCTGCAGCATACATATGTAACTTTTGTATGCTGAATGCAGAGCAAAAGACTATGAAAGGTACAGACTGCAGGCAAACCCAACATTTCTCTTCTGAGATTTAATTTCTTTTTTTGGAAACCTTGTAATTTATTATTGCATCATAATTGCCGATGTGCTCCTTTTACTAAACACATCTGTGGTAACACTGCACTTTAAACTTCATTGTTCTCCCATATTACACGGGTCATGATGACAGAGTACAGCCCCCAGTAGACTTGTAACCCCCCTGCACTTCACCACATCCAAAGTACAGAAGAGCATGTATCTTTTTCCACCTGCCGTGCATGCAAAATGTCAATGAAGCACATTCACTGTTGGACATCAAAGCAGCTAAAAATAACCCCTCATGCTGGGTGATAAACCTGAGCTCAAACTCCAAGTAGAGTAGAACATAATTTCTGTCAGGTTATCTGTTTCTTCACGGCACAAATAGCAACAACTCAGCTGCTCATAAAGAGAAATAGCATCACAGCAATCTTTATTCATTTGCAGGTTTACATTTTTCAAAAGATGACTGTATTAGAAACCTTTTGTTCTGACATCACTCTGAATCTTTTCATTTTATGCACTTTTGTAAAAACCTTCTGAAAAAGAAACTTTTGTTTGTGAGGTAAGTCAGGCAAATTGGACATTAATGAACAAATAGTAATACACTATACGAGAAATTTGTTTTAGCTGGGCACAGCACAATGGCCATTTCAAAAATTTCACCAAGTACTTATTAGCATCATCATGTCAGAACATTGACTTTCTCCAATTTTTTGAAGTACAGCTTACGCCTTATTCTATTTAGTAATACCATTTTCATTCTTATATTACAATGATGATCATCGTTATTATCATTTTAACAATTACTATCATCATTGCTTACTTACTATTGTATTTCATCAGTATCAACAATTTCAAAAAGTGAAATCCCCCCCTCCCCACAAATAATATATTTCTCAGAACAGAGAAAAAACAGGGATGAACAAAATACTAATTTGGGCCACAAAGAGACAAAGAATGCAGGCCAAATCTTTGGTTCCCCCTCCCCTACCCCAGATTTGGGACAGAGTTTCTTTCTGTGCCCTGGGAAAGCCAGCTTCCTTCTTACAAATCTTGGGAAAGATCAACAACAGTATACCTATACGCATGTCCTGGTCCAATAGGCGCAGGTATTAAACATCTATCCCCTTTTCAGCTGCAAACACAGAACTGTGTGCATGGAACCATGTAGCAGGTTAAACTTTTCTAGCTCATTGAACCCCACCAACTCCAAGAATCGATGGATATATAATGCTCTGTGCACCCCTTCATGATATAGAACCATGAAATTAGCTAATTTCATGAAAGCATCAGGCATGACAGAGTTGAGGTTAGTTGGCAAGAGTCCTCAAGTCTCAACTGCTGATGGAATTTTTCCACTTAACACCAAATACATGCAGAAGGAATGTAGGAATTCTTGTCCATGTTTACACCATATGTGTGCTGTTATATATGGCAACATATTTGTGTGGGCTATATGTGCATGCATGTGTGTGTGTGTTGGAATGTATGTATATATTTCTTTGTGGATGTTTCTGCAAAAACATGTGATTTGTCTACATATCACAGGCAACAGTGTGATTTTTATATGGTGTGTAGTAGATACATGGGAGCCACATTCAACCCAAAAGCATGATTGTGTAAACTTCACATATCTTGGTGCTTTCCAGGGAAATGAAAATCCATTATGTCTAACCACATTAGATCATTGTCAGATGTTTTCAGAACAGGAAATAATACATTCCATAAGCAGCCAGCAAAACAGTGCCAATCTAGACTAATACTTGTTGATTTTGAAGGGGAAAATAGAATCATCGAGGAATAAATACTATCAAATAAGTATGTGCAAGTAATATAGTAGGAAAGTGCATGTCTCGGTATGCTGCCTGAAGATACTTGGAAATGAAGAGCCTATCTTGCATATATGAAAGACTCCAATTCAAAATTACCTCTACCAATAAAGACTACCTAGAATCAAACAAACATAAATAATACATGTTTCATCTTTGACCAAGACATACATACATGTACCAAGTGTAATCTCTTAAAAACAAATGCAATGCTAATACAAGCCAGCAAGAATGTCATCTCTGGTAGATTCCAAGTTCTTTATATGATGGGAAACACCTGTCTTTCCCAGAAACAGTGAGGAATAAAAAATAAGATTTATAACAGGAAGGGAGGAAGCCAAATGAACCGTTGCACATTCCCGCCTCGCTTCCTAGAATTGAATCGTTCGTAAATGTCAACGGACTCATACGACTTCCAAGGGGTGCAACACAACATGGCATTCCTTCCACTGACATCTTGACCACTTACACCACCTGACACAGTGGTCAAATAATGTCATAGCTTTCTATTCATGACATCAGAGTTACATAATCAGCAAACTTTGGGGTATTTTACCAGTTAAGGTAAGAGTTCTATGGGGTAAGCTGCACAGGGGTCCTTGTAAACAACAACAACAACAACTAACTTTTCCAAACGGTCTACTCATAGCACAAGCATGAGACAGATAAACATTTAGTCTTGTATAAATACCATTAGTTGAATATATTGGTTTTGTTTTATTTCACTATAAATACATAACCCTGCATGCATGTAAGAAACTTTCAAGGAACAGCATTACCCCCCCCCCCCCTCCCCCCATGGCTACACAAGCCACGTTTTGCTTAAAGGGATGGTGTAGCTTTGTTTGAGATGCGGATTCAGTTTTTAACTTTTTGTGAGATGATTAGAAACCACTTATATGCAGTATCAAAGAGCATACACTTCTAAGAGGAAACAAAAGTTTATTTGATGAAAATTGGTTTTGAAATGGCTGAGTTATTTAAGTCTGGCACACGTTTTGTTTTTGTTTTGTTTTTTTAGTTTCAATGTTTTTGAGACAGCAGATACCAACTCTTGATGAAGATTTCATTGAAACTTGATCTCAACAGGCTTGAGATCCAAGGGGACACAATCTCTCACAGACATTCTTCACATCAAACCAAATCTGAAGGTAGTAACCAAAGCAACAACCCTGAAATACAAAATGCATTCCAATTAAATGACTGGATCAGTAGCATATTCAAATTTTCTGCCTGCTTTCAAACCAGAAGATGTCTGTGACAAGCAGACAATGTCCCTGATGACCAGAGTGCTTGCAGTGACTGATTAGCTAATTATTACAAAAGCTGCAGAATGCAAGTTTAATTCTGAATATTGAAGTGCATTTAGTAGGAATGGGAAAATAAGCAAACTTGTCTCAATGTACCCAGAAGCAAAAGAAAATACCATAAATTTTAATATACTCTAAAAGTGGAAATTTTGCTTGAGTAATTGTACACGCTCGGCTGGGTAAGATGATATTCACCTGTTTTTAATCTACCTGATGGTCATGCTGATTGACTGAACACTTCAAACAGCTCACTGCTGTAACACCAGTCCTCAAATAAAAAAAAAAAATCAATGACACTCAAGTGTGGCAAGGACAATTTAGTGCAATCTGAAACATAATGAAATCTCTTTCGGAGGGCTAGCTGTTGAGGACTATTTTCTCTGTGAGCATCCTACTATGACCACAAACATGAGGAAGAAATTTCTGAACAATTCACCAAACTTCTACCATGGCAAACGTTAATGGAAGGAATTTATCTTAAGATTTCAGTCAGCTTTTAAAAAAAAAAACCCACTTAAAATAATTTTCTATATACTAACAATGTCTGCTCTTTTTTTCTCCCACTCTCCTTGCCCCTCCACCCACTTCATATGTATCGCCATTCCTGAACGATGCGCTAATGGCAACCTTGGCTTATCATTGGCACTCTATTACCATGGATTAGGCAAGATGATCAACCCGCACCAGCATCTCTCCCCAGAGATGATTTGGTGGCAGCTGGGAGAAAACATTTCCCACACGACGTGAAGACACAGCCAAGGCAAAAGTGCTTACGTGCAGGGTTGCAAACTCTAGTATACAATCAGCCTAGTTATAACAGTGCATTGTGCTGAACTAGACTGCTACATAAGAACATACCCAATATGCTGATTCAATAATTTATTCAACTTCTTTGCATATTATTAGGTGATCCGAGTATCCTTCGGATCACCTTCTGTATCTGTACGGATTCTTTCTTCTTCTTTGTTTCTTTATTTCTCCGCAAAAGTTGTGCAGAGGTTAGCTCAGAAAGTCCGCTGCCTATCAATTTCAAAATTATACCATGTATGCATCATGTCCCAAAGACGACAAATCTAATGTATCATTGTGATCAGTCGACCGTGACGTCACTATGACGTCATTATATGAAAACACATTCTCAATCATATCTCATTAATGGAATGAAATTTTTCAATGAAATTTACGTCACATATATTTCAAATTATGCGCATTCTACTCATGTTCTCAAAATTCATATTTTCTCTTAAAACGTGCGCGTACGCGCGCGTTGAAATATTTGTATGCTCCAATCGAGCTCAAAATTTTTTTGCACACGTTTCAGACCATTTGGAGCATTTTTTGAAAAATTGAAAAAATCGGACGGACGCGTACGCGCGCGCGCATATACGCACGCACAGCTCATGTGCAATTGAAATTTCCAGTTTTTTCACTTTGATCGGATGTCTGAAATGTTAAGGAATATTTATACCAAGTTTCAAGTCAATGCGACTCAATATGACGTCATACGGGCCCGTCAAAGTTGAAATTCTGCGCGCGCGTCAATGGCGATATACAGTGCAACTATGCCAAAAAACTGCTAATTTTAAATTCGATTTTACTCGTCAGGATGGACGGTGACCCCCCATTTTCTTTACATATTTTAAAACCTGATGAGTTGTACATGTCATTTCATGGGGTGGCAATGCTGACAAAATGATTAAAAGATAGCAAATTTCTTAATAAAGTAAAAAAAGTAAATTTTCAAAATGACGTCATCAAATTTCAAGTTCATTCGAGCGTATCTCACTAGTCCTTTGTCAATTTTCACCCAGATTTCAGTATGTTGTAGCTTATTTAATGTTCTTTCAAACATAAAATTACAAAATTTTGATTGGATCACGGTATCACCTCGTAAAAATGGATTGAAAGTAACCTTGTCAAATTTGACCAGTTTACGTGTTATCTCTATGGGAGTGCAGTTTTTCTGGAAGTGAAAATTGACATGACTATCTTTATCGAGCACTAGCTCACTTACCCTTCGATAAATTTCTCCCAGATTTTGATATGTTGTAGCTGAGACTTTACGCTACCGATAATGTGTCCTTCGTTTTTTCATACGATGTCGGGATCACGTCAAACATTTTGGTTGAAATTCAGGCTTATCTTCGATGTATTGAGATATTTCTTTCTTTCTGCAACTTTCTTTGCAATAACTCAAGAAAAACACGTTTTATCACTTCTATATTTTGCACATGTTTAGTTCATGTCACGTACATTATTTCATAAAATAACAACTACTTGATCGGACGCCATCTTGGGTATGTAAATTAGGGTCAAAGGTCATAAGTGTTTCATCCTGTATCTTAGTGAATACATTTCTTATCTTTCCCATATTTTGCAAACGCAAAGACCATGTTACAAGGATCATTTCACAAAATAACCACTTTTTACTCAGATACCATCTTGTCTGTGCAAATTGAGGTCAAAGGTCATATGTACTTCTTTTTGTATCTTCGTTATGACGTGTTATCTCTATGGGAGGGAATTTTTTTAAATGTGAAAATTGACATGATTGTCTTTATCGAGCACTAGCTCACTTACCCTTCGGTGAATTTCTCCCAGATTTTAATATGTTGTAGCTGAGACTTTGCGCTATCGTTAAGTTACATTTTGTTTTTTCATACGATGTCGGGATCACGATAAAAAACTTGGTTGAAATTAAAGCTTATCTTCTATGTATTGAGATATTTCTTTCTGCAACTTTCTTTGCAATAACTCAAGAAAAACACACCCTATCACCCCCATATTCTGCACATATTTAGTTCATGTCACGTACATTATTTCATAAAAGAACAACTACTTGATCGGACAACATCTTGGGTATGTAAATTAGGGTCAAAGGTCATAAATGTTTCATCTTGTATCTTGGCGAATACCTGTCCTATCTTTCCCATATTTTGCACACGTATAGACGATGTCGCAAGAATCATTTCACAAAATAACCACTTTTTCCTCAGATGCCATCTTGGGAGTGTAAAGGTGGGTCAAAGGTCATATGTATTTGTTGTTGTATCTTCGTTATCTAGTGTATACGGAATTTGGTACCAAAGATGGCAGATATGACTCCCTTTTCTAAACGAGAATTCAAACATCACACGGCCAACGTTTTTAACAACAGACGAAACCTGTATGGTCATGCCTATTGTGATCAGGACTCGAATCATTGATGAAAAAAAAAAATCGGATCACCTTAATTTGTCAGTAATGACAAATTACAATCTCTAGTTATGTAAAAGGTTGGTTCTGAAACCTAGAGAGCTTGCATGAGTCTTGCCCTATATAGCAACAAACAAAGCATGCAAACTGCATTCTACATCCTGAAATATCATCAATGAGAATGTACAGCATGATGAAAAAGAGTTAAAGGGATGGTACAGTACTGGTGGAGATGAGAATTAGGCTTTTAACTTTTTGCGAGATACCAAGATAACACTTATGAAGTAGTACAGAGCATATCATTTTAAGAGGAATTCAAAGTTTATTTGTTGAAAATCGGGTTTGGAATGACTGAAACATCCAAAAACGAAGTAAAACAAAGTGATCGTAGTAAAAGTGTGGGACGAATTAGAATCTTTCTTTTTTGGATATCTCAGCCATTTCAAAACCAATTTTCATCAATTAAATGTTGAATTCCTCATGGAATTACATGTTCTTTCATATTTCATAAGAGGTTTCTCATTATCTCACCAAAAAATGTCAGAAACCTGAAATTAGGTCTCAACCAGAACTGTACACACCCTTTAAGCATTTTCTATTAGATTCTTTTAAGAATATTAGTTATTGTAACCTGATTAGAGTTAGCAAATTTGATGCATTCAACATCCAAGGTTACAATTACATCAATACCTTCCTTGTCTAGTTTCTGAGAAATATAATGTGAGGGCATAAAAGTACTGAATGATTTCAGCTGCAAGTGATTGAGTCATCTTTCCTCCAACAAACTACAACTCCTGATGAGAGGGTTATGGTGGATATAAGTGTGGTTGGTTCTCTGCCAAGCTGCAATCAGCATGCCCCCTCTGCGGGACCAGTCAAAAGTTGTCACATTCACTGGGTGGGTGTCTGGGATTGTCTGTGACGTTGGTAACCAGTGTGTGGTAACCATGAAGCCCCATGGCATAAGCCATCTTGGGGTGCATTTATCAACGAACTCGCTTCTGGTGCAGAATTAAGGTTTCCAAACAACTTTCAGGGAATTTTGGGCAGTTGATAAATGCAAAGTTGTTTTGACTATGGGGTCAGAAACAAGTTTCTCAAACGGCGCACAAAGTGTGATGCATTCTTCTGAATTTAGATGAATAGCCAAAATGAAATGAATAAGAAGAAATGTTCCAAATATATGCTTGGTTTTTTACGCTCAACAGCAAGAAGACATTAAACTTATGTGAGTATCCAACTTGAATGAATAAATACATGAAGAAAACATATACACAGGCCAAACAGTTAGCAAGGTAGAGAAAAAGCCTCAACATTGAAGGACACACTTGAGATTATACAATTCATTCCTTTCCATTCCCCTCTGAAAGAAAAATGAAAATACATTTATAAAATGTAACTGCTCAATTTCAAGTGTAGTTTGTTCAATGGCAAAAAAAAATGTTTTCCTTACCTGACCGTGAAACTCAATTCCCATGCTGAGTGTGTTGACCAGGATGCAGACAAGGATACCCCTCATAAAGTACTTGCTCTCAACAATCTCCTGCACCTTGGAGGTGATCTGACCCAGTATCCCAAAGGACCGGTGCCGCACCTTCAGTTCCGATTTGCTCTCCGCGTCCGAGTCCGAGTCGCTGTCGTCCGACACGGACGAGGAGGAGGAGCTGTCGCTCATCTCGTACTCCTCGGACCGGTGCTCCGTCGTGGTGCAGACGTGGGAGCAGGAGTGGGGGCGGGAGTGGGAGTGTTTGGAGGAGAAACATGGGGAGTGGGTGGGGCAAGGGGTGTGGACCGGACACGGTGCATGCACGGGGCAAGAAGAGTGCATTGCACGGCAAGGAGAGGGCGGGGTCAGATGGGCGTGGGTGGGGGAGCCTGGTTGGGTGAGGGGCGGGGCTGAGAGACGTTGTGCGAGGGGAGGGTGGGATGGCACCAAAGAGTCTGTAGAAAGCAAAGGTGAGCAAGGATGTTGCCAATTTAGTGACCAATAGATGAAGAAGAGATCTCAGCACATGTAAATGTCCGTGTCCATTCTGCTTGCTTTTTCACTCATTTTCATACATTGTATAAACCTATAACATAGCCATGAAATTTACTGTAAAACGTTTCTTGTCAACAAAACATGACAAACACTGGATTGCACAAAAAGAGTTATACAGCCCTAATACAAGCAAATATGAAACAGTAATACTGAGTAATAAAACAAATGGCTTAATCTATGAAAACAACCCAGAAAACACAATAAACTTAGTGGATCCATTCCTGAAACAATAGACCACAAAGTTCTAAGTGCATAATTGATACACATTGTATTCTTTCAGGAGGAGGAGGAGGAGGAGGAGAAGATGGAAGAGAAAGAAGGATGTTACCCACCCTTGGCACTGTCAGTCTTGATTGGTGGTAGCTTGCTATATTTGCTCATGTGGTTCCCTCCACACAACTCGCTCCACTTCTCCTGCAACCTGCTTGGGGACACGGTGCCCGGGTTCGGGGACCCACCCTCGCGCTCCGACGCCATCTTGGCAAACATGACGGCCTGGTTGAGGTCCTTGGAGTTGGTCGTGGGGTAGTTGATGGACGACGCTCTGTGAATGGACAGCGTGGTGGTCATGTGATACGGGGAAGACAATTGGCCCTGGTGGAGAGGAACTGGTTCCAGTTTGGAGAGCTGCTCCGTGCAGCAGTTCATGGATTGGAGGGAGGTGGCACTACCATTACTTGATGGTAATGCCAGCTTGTGCTTGCGTGAAGGTGAGGAGCTGACATCGCTATCTTCTGGGCTGGCCTTTGGGGCTTGGGAGTTCCCATTTCCAAAGTGGTAGTGGTGGTGATGGTGTAAGTGATGGTGCAAATGTACACTTCTGGTCCTTTTCTTTTTCCGTCGTAACGATATTGCTGGCATCACCTTCCTCTGGCGCTTACTCTGCATGCGTTTCCGCCACCGCCGGAAGCGTCGCTTGGCGTGACGTAATAAGTGTCCAATGTACTTGAGGATTTCATCATAGCAGCTCCCTACCTCACTGTTGCTGGCCAGGGTGCTGCTAGAACGAAAACGCTTTCGCTGTTCCTCCATCAGCTTGCTCTCCCGCTGCTTGGTCTCTGAAAACTGGGTTGCTATGACGACTAAACATAAGTTAATCAAGAAGAAGGCACCAATCTGTGATTTGTGGGGAAGGGTGAAAGGAGTCAAGAAGAAAATATATTACTAGGTCATAATGTCAAAAACTTTTTTTTTCAGTGTGTGTGTGGGGGGGGGGGGGATTGCAAGCATCATGTGCTTCATAACAACAGAAAACAGAGCAATTTATTATTCTTTCATGGATGTTCACTCTTTGCAAACAAAAATTTCAGCTCACAGATACATGAATTTGAATGATGTTACAATTGATCATATTTCAAGCCTAGGGAAAACATCATCACATCTAATTTATCACATATATATCCTGGTGTCAGATGCAATATTTTCAATATGTTTTCAGTCTTTTTGCAAATAAAATCTTCTAAAAAGAGCCAAAAAAAAAAATCTGAATAGGATGCCTGTGTCCTTGTTGATAATGCCAACCTGTACTTTTGGCAATTAGTAAATTATCCAAATTTGTGTGTTTGCTTGAGTTTCTCCAAAATAAATCAGAGGTTTATACCTAGCTCAAAGTAATGGTAGCCATTTCTTTTTCCTTAAAAGAACCAATATTCACAAAATAAAGAGTTTCATATTGGCAATGTCATCTCAAAATCAAAGATCAGATCTCAAAACTCAAAATGAAACATAAACAAAGCACTGTTTGTGTCATATGACTTTCTAACTCATGGTAGTCATTTTGTTCTCAAATCTAGTTCAATCCAGAAATGCTCAAAACATTTAAATCACATAATTCTTATAACTTGGTGTCCCATATTCATGTTCAAGTGGACTTGATCAATAATCAGTTGAAAAATTCAAATAACCTCTTGACAAGTAACTTTCTATACATGGAACCTCCATCTGAGAAAAGGGGGAGTATGTTGCACATAACTTCGACGGTGGCCAATTTACAAGTCTTCAAATCTTAAATCTTTAAGATGTGAAGGAAAAAAAGACATAGCCAGGAGAAGCATACATATAAGACAGAAACACGTAAATACATACATATCATATGCACTTTTCAACGTACTACTTCCATAGAAATGATCTAAGTCAAGGCCGGGAAAATATTCCCTTTAAATTGGCCTCTGGCCTTCATTGCATGTCACATGAGACTAATGATTTATCTAAGCTGTGAGTTTCATGAAAAAAGCACAACACCGATTTAGCTCTGATGATGATGAACAGTATTGTTAGTGAATATGACAGCATGCTTCGGGCATATCTTCAATGAACGTACGTACGTAGCATGTAATGCACCTGGATTCTGACTCATTGACGAGCCTAAAAATGCATCAGGGTATATCAGTTAACACGACTATCTCTGTGTCCACAAATTCTTTCCTAGAATTTCTGGCTTATGTTCGAGGGCTTATGGCTGCTTTTCATGGAAATGAGATGTCTGTTTAATTGCAAGAAGCTGCTCGCAATGTGTGACGGTCAACAGCACTTTGGCAAGCCATAACTTCACTTGCAGCATTTACTTTCAATTTGTTTCATGTTTGACGAGTATGGTAGAGAAGTGAGAAAGACAAGGTTTTAAACTAATGCTACAGTCACACACGGCCGGGTCACAAAACGGATTTGATCCGGGTGAATATGAGAAGGATTAGTCCCGGAATGGAGGGCAATTTATGCTACAATCACACATGGCCGGATTTCGAACCAGGTCCATAAGGAATTAAAACCGTATTGACCCGGTTCGAGCCGTAGAGACCCGTATTGACCTGTATCGAAACGTATAAAAATCCGCTTTAATATTCTTTAATAACTGAATCCTTTTCGACTCCTATCGACCCGTGTCAACCCGTTTCGACCCTTACCGACCCGCTTCCACCCTTACCAACCCGGATGTAAACCTTGTCATCATCCGTCGCATGAATGCGGTATACGGCAAGGGTCCGTACGGTTTAACGCTGCGGGTTGCAGCGGGTTGATGCGAGTCAATGCAGTTCGAACCGGGTCAATTCCGAATTGAAATCCGTGAGAAAATTTAGAACATGACCAAAAATTTTTCACCACCATATATCATAGCCCTCGGAATCATTCAGGAACTGACACGGATTACGATGCAGGTCAATGTGGGTCTCTACGGCTCGAACCGGGTCGATACGGTTTTAATTCCTTATGGACCCGGTTCGAAATCCAACCGTGTGTGACTGTAGCATTAGCATGTATGATACGTGTTTGCAAAGAAGGGAAGAAAAACCAATGAAAGAAAATCGCTTTCGTAGTCAATGATTCTATGATAACAGTATGAAATCCTAAGAATTAAATTCCATGACTACTTAGTCTATCATTGTAAAACAAGTATATTACTGTCCAGCCAAGAGAATTCTTTTCACAGTAATATAATCTGCTTGCTTGTTAATTTTTCATTTAGCCATTGTCACAGAAGTCAAATTTGAAATATCCTTTGCTAAAGATATTAGTGAAGAAATGATCCATGCAGGAGAACGAAACAAATTACTAGTCTCAGTACTTGCAAGTGACACAGGAAGTGAAAAAACAAAGGAAAGTGCATGAATGAAACAGATATGACAAAGTCGAGACTGACATTTGTGCATGAGTTCATATATCAAAAATAAAAATAGACATGAAGAAAAAGACTGAAAATGCTGCTAATATATTGTAAAGAAATTTAGTACGTAGTGTTGTGTTAAAGCTCATAGGACCTGCCTTCAGTATGCTGCCATTTGCTTGCACTGCTTGTTTCTTAGTTTGTTTGATCAGCTCTGCACAAGCAATTGCTTGTGGTGCAGTTTTAAAAGACTGTTCTAATTTTGATTAAAATGTAGCCATTTTTTTTTTTAAATAGCAAACCAATGGCAAATCCTCTTGAGCACCAAAAAACAAAAACAAAAGCAAAGGTACCAACAAGGAAATCTTGAATGGACACAACAATATTACAAAACAAAGAGAGAAGAAAGATATTTGACACATGATCAAGACTTTGCAATGCAGTGAATTCACTATGAAATCTGCATAGATTAAATTGAATGTATGAATGCAAATGATCTTGAATGAAAGTGAATTTGAGGTACATATGGACAATCAAAGAAGGCCCTCGTGTGCAAAATTCTGAGGCTCTCAGCGGGATGAAAATATGGCGGTGCTATAGCTGTGGTGTTTTCTTATTTGTTGCTGTTTCTGTTCATTAGCTCTCCACTTGTTTGAAATCCCATCCCATATCAGATATTTCTATCTGTAAGTCAACATGTCATTCATACACATGATGCCTAAAGGCCAGGCAGTACAAATGCACAGCTCATCCGAGAAGTATCTCTTGGAAACAAACAAAGTGTGGCCTGAAGCTATCTGCCATGTCCAAACCTGAAATATTCTGCAGGCCTCAAATTTACGAGGAGCGTGTCGCTAAATTTGGTTCTAAGAAGTGCATCTTTAATGCAGCGACAAATCTATAAGTCTGCCTTTTGTTTTGTTTGTTTTGTTTGTTCTGTTTTGCGATAGATTTTTTGCTTTCAAGTTGCTCATTATATCTATCAGCTCCATTTTGTTTAAAAATGTAAATCTTAAGACGTCTTCATGGCAACGGTCTTGCAAGACTTGTGAAATGGGGAGCAGCTGTGTTCTTCAAGGCAGGGGAAATTGCTTCTGAAAAGTTTTTAATAATATAAGAAGATAGATGAGGATCATTCAAGGATGTAATAATGGAGCATGAAGGTGGAAATGTTGTATACACTTTGCAGATTACATGGCTATGATCTGTTTGTTTGGAAATACATAGTGAATAGCACATTCTGTGACTGTGGTTACATATTATTACAAGCTTTATCATGTTAAGCAGGTTCACTGAGGGGGAATGAATGATATTTAGGCTTCTCAAACTGATTACTTCAAAGAAAGGATGAGGTTTTTTTGTGTCTTTATTCATCATGTGATGACAAAATTTCATATGGTGCTGTATGCTGCCACTTGACTTCAGATTACAATTAGTCTTTCATCCCTCTCCCCCCCCCCCCCCCCCCTCATGAAAAATGAGGTTCCCCCATGAAAGACTTTCCAATGTAGATAGTATCATCTCTCTGGTCTACGTGTATGATTCTACCAAGAGGGGGGCGGGGGAGTTGAAGGAAGGGGTAGGTGTAAAACACCATGGATACACGGTAGCAGGTGGCACCTCAGGAATGGTGATGGAAGGATGACATTTAATCTACATAATTGAAGATAATGAAGCCGAGAGAAAGGCTACATTCCATGACCACCTTCCAGCCACATGCCGTTAAGTACAGATTTAAGGCAGGAAAGCGCTAATTTAATATGAATGAGATTAAAACACTTCGTCAGTCCTTGTGGCGGAGGGGGTATCACCGCGAAAAATGACCATGCCTTTCCGAGAACCTTACCTGACTCTTCTCCTATACTTCACTTATCTATTGTCACAAAAAACAAAGTTGCTTTTACATATAAAGGTTTCTTTTACATATAAAGGTTTATAACGTATCACTACCAACTTATAAACTCATTACTTAAATCGTACATACACTTTTTTGGTAGCCTTTACATTATTGACAGACCTTAAAGGTATAATTTACCATTTGCAGATGAAACAAAAACCCCAGCATTGGTGCTTTAAAATAGTTATAAAATGTGAGTTAGGAATAGAAACAACCACTGTATAATTTGAATCCGTATAATAGATGATGAGTAATGTTGAATACACAAAATGTGAACAATAGTTATAATAAAAATGCTTCCAGACTAAACCATCTACAGTTATGGTTTATTGAGAAAAATACTGATGTCTCCTTATAATTTAGGCTTTACTGCCAAAATTTCATATGGTATGATGTTTTGTGATACAACAGACCTACACATATGCATGAAATGTGATATCTTCAACATTTTTTAAAACCACTTCTCCCACAGGTGAACAGGACCTTTAAATGCAGAATGTGTCATCTTTGCTGATTACTGATAAAAACATTGTACTTGTCCACAAATACCTCAGTAAACTCGGTGAATTCATGCATAGTTAGTTTTAGGAAATGTTTCCTTCCATATTTCCCTATTCTGTGTATTTGAAATATTTCATATATGAAATCTTGGTAGCTCTAATTGATGTCAAGTTTTGAGTGGGTGAAAGCGTCAGCAGTGCACACATGATATGTGACAATTTTGCAAGAGATTACATAAAAAGAAGATTGACAGAGAGAAGATGACTGAGCTTGAGTAAATGAGACATTTTTCACAGATATAAGAGTTATGATAGAAGCGCGACAATAGAACGAGAGATAGAAAGATACGTGCCGAAAAAAATCACATCTTCTGCTTCAAAACATATCACGGAGAAGATTGTCAAAGGACAACACTTGTCCATATACTTACAACTATGAGAATCACAAAATAGGCCCAATTCCAAAAACTATGAACATCTTGAATATCGTACATGATATCGGTCCATCCCTCTAGTGTGATAACCTGGGGGATGAGTGGAATGAGTGGAGAGACAAAGAATGGTGGGCAAAAGAATCAGCCAAAGTTGACTAAAAAAGAAACAGGATTAAAAACTCTGTGTGAATGTGGTGATTGGGTGTCAAAAAAAATCATCATGTGAAAAGGGCTGAGATGAAGGGGGGAGAGTAGCGCTCCCCTGTCGGACCTTGTGGATGACACCGCTGCACTGCCTTGAAGGAGAGAAGAAGAAATCATATGTATGGAGTTGGGTTTGGCACAATCAAGGGTTATAAGGAAGATCGATGGAGCAAGATGAAGAAAATTCAGAGCTTTGTGAGAGATGGATGAAGCAGGCAGCAGCTTTGGGGTGAGGAGGAATACAAATATGGATATACAATCTTGAAAGTCAATATATGTTATTATTTAAAGGTGGGGTTATACACTACTGTGCAGTATGTTATATCAAGTTAAGTAATGGGGCAAGCTGCGTATCATGTGAGTTGGACAGCATGCGGATGTAAGGGATTCAAACACCACATGTAAAGCCTTTCACCGACAGCTTTATTCCCATGAAACACGGCAGGATACACTGTATATGCAGGAAGAAGCAACCATCGGATGTTAGAACAGGCTGTGCAGTAATGCTTTGGTAACTTTGGTGTGAACAGACGGGCAGCAAGCATGTGCATATAAATGGCTCCACTGAAGTGAGGTGCTAATAATAATACATGGCATGGAGGGTGATTATGGTGGGTTTACATCGCAACCAAGTTTCACTCTTTTTTTTGGGGTGGCAGCGCTGGGATTATTATATATACTTACAATGATCAAAAACACATAATAGATCCAAACCCAGGGAGAGTAGACATCCTGAAGGTGATACTGGATGTCAACCCAGCCTTCTAAAGTGATCACCTACAGAGTGCCGACACACAGACACAACGCACAGGTAGGAAGAAACAGAAGGTCAAAGGTTACGAGAACATTTTTGAAAAGAGTTCTGACAGAAGAAAAGTCATAAGGTCAAAGTCAGTAACGTGCTGGTCAAAGAAATGACCAGGGAAATGAGGCATAGTGGACATTGAGGTTTAGATCGAGTTGTCTCAAACTCATACACACTCACATACACTGCCACATTTCTACAAGGTGTTGGGATTTGATAGGAAAAAGTGCCTCAGAATAAGAGTTAGAAGGAGTGCATTTTAGGATTCTGATGCAGCCAAAATACAGAGCATACCTCATTGCGGCACTCAAGTTATGCAAGAGAGCCAACATTTATACTTGACAAAAACGTGACATTCGGAAGAACAATGCAAAATATCCACTCTTATAAGAAAGCTGGCATTTTCACACAGATATAAATAGGTATGCAAGAGTGCATGGTCAACAAACATGTTGACATACATGAAATTGACATACGTGAGCGGAAATGTACATAGTGCGTAATTTATACGTCACGACAATGCATATCATACGTAAGGACTCAAGCAAATTGATAGGTTATCAAGCATTGAAACGAGCAGGACGGTTTTATTAAGCAGGCCGGTCCGTATGACACGTGTGTGTATCCACCATGCTTGTCAGGAAACGTATGCTTGGGAAGCAGACATAGTCCCTCTCTCAATGGAATGACATATACAGATAGCATGCCCCTGAGGCTACACCACAGATATTAAATTTGTCTGGAATACTTGTCAATCTTGGGTAAAAGGGGTTTTACTGATAGGAATTACATTTATATTCACGTGGAGGAAAATAGAATTAAACAAGAGAGGCATACACAGATTGATCTTCAGCATTACATGAAAATCAAAATCACATATCCCGAGGCAAACATAGTGGCGCATACCACTTGAACATATGCCTGTACAGAATTACGCAGACACAAATGAATACAGACACGAATGAACACACACAGTCATACAAACACACACATTGCACAAACCTACCCAGACTTGTTCAGCACGCAGACACTGCATACATATTTGATTACAAGTCTTGAAACCTGACATTTGATCTGGTACATATTTCACATCATAAAATAAATCAGTTTTTTTTTTCCCCTTTTGTGGTATCTGTCCCTTATATGTCGTGTCACTTTGGTTAACAAAGTCTGGGATTAAACTGAGCAAAAATTGATCACTTCGACCAAAAATCTAATGTTGGTACCTAAAAATAAAAATGTATTCTCAAATCCTGCCCACAATGTGAGGCTGCTGGGATAATGTAGCACTTCAATGTGCACTGTGCATGCAGGAGACGCATTTGTGTAACATTTAGATGTGAGAATATAACTATGCTCACTAAACAGGCAGAAGCACTCTTCTTTTGAATCCCTTGGGAATAAAGACCACCTGCCTACAGAGACCACAACAAAGAATCCACTGACAGCATTCTAACATATCACTGGATACATGTTCATAGGGACCATCTCTAGAGTGAGGAAATAATTTCCCTCATTTCCTCTGGCTGGACTATACTCTGTTATATGTGACTGTCCACACAGAGTCATAGACATCGGTGCAAATAATCTTATGCAAGCACACATTCCAAGAATAATATTGCCAGCTCCTCTTTCGATAGTTCATAATATTCTGATTCTCTATTGACCACCACAGAAGATAGAAGCCTACAATGACTTGATCTTAAAACAAAAAGAAAATTCTTTTGAAATACAAGAGACCGTATTCATTTTTCAGAGCATAACAAATAAAAGGGTGCTTATCCAAGCTTCCAGTTTTATGTTTCATGCCAACAAAAATCTTTTAAGATTTAATAATAAAACAAAAACCTTCATCATAGATTTTCCTATGCTATTCTAAGAAGTGGCCTAAGGAGATTAAATCAAATAAGAAATGTTCTTTTGACTGAAGAGTCTGCAGTGTCCAACAAAAGATTTCCTACATCCACTGCCAATTGCATGGAATTGTGAATACTCTACAGCCTCAGGTATGCCTATTCAAATCTTCTCAGTTCTTTGTGTCAGAGCTGAGGTACAAAAATGCCCCTGTAACATTTTGGAGAAATTGAGCGTATCTCTATCAAGTATTCCAGCCTTTCATGCGCACATCTGCACTCCCTCAGGGCCTATAAGGCCTGATTCTGTCACAAATCAATGTGTCCAGCTATGTGGCTGGCCATGTGCACCAGTCCAGCAGAGAATGAAAGAGGGTGAGAGAATGAGGGAGGGATAGATGGAGGGAGAAAGGGTGCATGAGTAGTAGTAGTTAGGGGGAGGAGGAGGAGGAGGAAGAGGAGGAGGGGGGGGGGAGGAGGAGAAAGAGAGAATATAAGTAGTAGTAGTTGGAGGAGGAAGAGGAAGAGGAGGAAGTGGGGAAGAGGGGAGGAGGAAGAGGAGGGAGGAGGAGGAGGAAGAGAAGGGGAGGAAGAAGAGGAAGAGGAAGAGGAGGGGAGGATCGAGGAGGGGGAATGGGGGTGGAGGAGGAGGGGAGGAGGAGGAGGAGGAGGGGAGGAAGTAGAGGGGAGGGAGGAGGAGGAGGAGGAGGAGGAGGAGAAGGGGGAGGGGGAGGAGGAGAAAGAGAGAGTATAAGTAGTAGTAGTTGGGGGAGGAAGAGGAGGAGGAGGAGGAAGAGGGGAAGAGGAGGGGAGGAGGAGGAAGAGGAAAAGGAGGAGGAGGAGGATCGAGGAGGAGGAATGGGGTGGAGGAGGAGGAGGAATGGGGGTGGAGGAGGAGGCGGGGAGGAAGAGAAGGAGGAGAGGGGAGGAAGTAGAGGGGAGGAGGGGGAGGAGGAGAAGGAAGAGAAGGAAGAAGAAGAAGAAGAAGAGGAAGAGGAGAAGAAGAAGAGGAAGAGGAGAAGAAGGAGGAAGAGGAAGAGGAGGAGGGAGGACGCAGAGGGGAGGAAGAGGGAAAAAGAGGAGGAGAAAAAGGAGATTTGGAAAATGAGGAAAGGGTAGGTAGAAAGAAGCATAAGAACACAGGAAAAGAAGAGAAGACAAGGAGGGAGAAATGTGAAGAGGTGAACAAGGAAAACAAAGAAGAGATATGAAGAGATCATGACATAGAAATGAGATGACGAGAAGGAAGATGTTGAGGAAGGAGAAGAGAATACCCAGGTCGAAATTCCCATAGAAACCAGTAGAAACCAGTAGAGACCTTCTACTGGTTTCTAATGGTTTCCGGATTTGAGTGGTTTCTATGGGAATTTCCAGAGGGTTCCAGTAGGATTCCCATAGAGACCATTAGATTCAACTGGTCAAAAGACCAGAACAAACCAATAAAAACCAGTAGAGTCTACTGGTTTTCAAATGGAGTGTTAAATTCAAAGTTAGACCAGTAGAATCCAGAAGAAATCAGTACTGTTTAATGGTTTCAAGTGGAGAGGGAAACCTGTAGAGAACAGTACAAACCAGAAGAGTCGACTGGTTTCAAAACTGGGTTGAAAAAAGACAAGTCAGACCAGTAGAAACCAATACAAACCAGCATTTTTTTAATGCATGTTAAGACATTACTTGTTAACCAGTAAAAACCAACAGGTACCCGTGCAGCCTACTGGTTTGAAGATGGCTTTAAAAGAAGGGAAAACCAGTATGAACCAGTACAGACCAGTCACTTTTCTGCATGTATAAACAAGAATTAAATCAAACCAGTAGAAACCAACAGGTACCAGTAGTAATGGCTGGAAGAGGGTCATACAATTGTGATGAAGTAATACCAGCATAAACCAATAGAAACCAGAATATTCTACTGGCTTAAAATGGGGGTGTCGAAATATCAAGTCAAACCAGTGGTAACCAGTACAAACCAGTCAATCTCCTATACATGTAGAAACAAATAAGTCAAACCAGTAGAAACCAACAGGTACCTGTAGAAGTCTACTGGTTTGAAGAGGGTTGTAGAAGTGTGAAGTTATACCAGTAGAAACCGACAGAAACCAGTAGAATCCACTGGCTTTAAAGTGGGGTGTCAAAATATCAAGTGAAACCAGCGGAAACCAGTACAAACCAGTCAATCTCCTATACATGTAAAACAAATAAGTCAAACCAGTAGAAACCAACAGGTACCTGTAGATAGTCTACTGGTTTGAAGAGAGTTGTAGAAGTGTGAAGTTATACCAGTAGAAACCGACAGAAACCAGTAGATTCCACTGGCTTGAAATGGGGTGTCAAAATATTAAGTTAAACCAGTGGTAACCAGTACAAACCAGTCAATCTCCTATACATGGAAAAACAAATAAGTCAAACCAGTAGAAACCAACAGGTACCTGTAGATAGTCTACTGGTTTGAAGAGGGTTGTAGAAGTGTGAAGTTATACCAGTAGAAACCGACAGAAACCAGTAGTTTCCACTGGCTTGAAATGGGGTGTCAAAATATTAAGTCAAACCAGTGGTAACCAGTACAAACCAGTCAATCTCCTATACATGTAAAACAAATAAGTCAAACCAGTAGAAACCAACAGGTACCTGTAGATAGTCTACTGGTTTGAAGAGGGTTGTAGAAGTGTGAAGTTATACCAGTAGAAACCGACAGAAACCAGTAGATTCCACTGGCTTGAAATGGGTGTCAAAATATTAAGTCAAACCAGTGGTAACCAGTACAAACCAGTCAATCTCCTATACATGGAAAAACAAATAAGTCAAACCAGTAGAAACCAGCAGGTACCTGTAGATAGTCTACTGGTTTGAAGAGGGTTGTAGAAGTGTGAAGTTATACCAGTAGAAACCGACAGAAACCAGTAGTTTCCACTGGCTTGAAATGGGGTGTCAAAATATTAAGTCAAACCAGTGGTAACCAGTACAAACCAGTCAATCTCCTATACATGGAAAATCAAATAACCAGTAGAAACCAACAGGTACTGTAGATAGTCTACTGGTAAGAAGAGGATTAGTAGAAGTGTGAAGTTATACCAGTAGAAAGTGACAGAAACCAGTAGATTCCACTAGCTTAAAATGGGGTGTCGAAATATCATGTCAAACCAGTGGTAACCAGTACAAACCAGTCATCTCCTATACATGTAAAAACAAACAAGTCAAACCAGTAGAAACCAACAGGTACCTGTAGATAGTCTACTGGTTTGAAGAGGGTTGTAGAAGTGTGGAGTTATACCAGTAGAAACCGACAGAAACCAGTAGATTCCACTGGCTTGAAATGGGATGTAAAAATATCAAGTCAAACCAGCGGAAACCAACGAGTACCTGTGGAGTCTACTGGTTTGAAGAGGGTTGTAAACTTGTGAAGTAATACTAGTAGAAACCGACAGAAATCAGTAGATTCTACTGGTTTAAAATGGGGTGTCAAAATACTTCTAACAAGTCAAACCAGTAGAAACCAACCGAGTGCCTGCAGAAACCAATAGAAACCGGTGGATTCTACTGGAAGTTGTCAAACAACAGAACGTCGTTACAATGAACAACTTTTACGGAAAATTTTGTTAATTTTGTTATCATGTGGATATTAACAATTGCAAAAAAAAAAAAAATATAAGTCATATATTTTGAAATAAAATTATACTTATGTAATTGTTATAACCTAATTGTCTTTAAACTCGTTATGCTCATCAATAAATCCCTGGGTCTCAAACGGCAACATGACGTCATACTACCGCGCAGCTAGCCGTTATGCAAACGAGCTACTTTTGGCGGGCAGCGCAATCCGCCGTCCGCTCCCCAGCCCTGCGCTGGCTGGCTGGCCGGCCGGCCGCCACCGCATTCATATTTGAGCTGTACGTCGGTACTGCGCTGTCGTACACACATCAACGCACCCATCGCAATCTGTTCAACTCTGTCATCCAGCAGCCAATTATACCGAGAAAACTCCACTTACGATTGCATTTGTGTTTCGGAATGAGAATCTTCAATGAGCTCAGGAATCTAAGGTTTAGTTAGCGGTAAACATTGACGTTTTATTTCATTTGAGAGTGACTTTGATGTCGAGTTTGCTTCCAGGCCGTATTCAACCATAGCTGATCATACTAGGTGACGATCGGAATCGAAGCCGTACGTTTGAACGCTACGTTTTTTTCGGTGTACTAGTACGCCCTACGGTATGTTTCAGAAATGTCGTACACCATACTACATGTATGTTCAAACGATTTGAAATGTGCAAGCTAGTGACATCGTGAAAATTGACGAAACAATCCACTGTGAATCCAAACTGTATCTGGTACTACCGTTGTGGTGGTGGTACGTGTCGGAGACTGACAATGCCCGATAATGGACTGTGAGACACTGGAACAGCTACAGCCACCAGTACGCAGTAGGTTCACTGATATGCATAGCCATGCTGTACTCGTCTGCAGTGCAAGTGTATGAGGAACCCGACTGAGACAAACCGAGCACCAGTGTTGGCCAGTTAGTGAGTGTTTTGCCTTAGACCTCTTGTTAGCCTAGATTTAAAGTATTATTAACGCTAACTACAAAGTTGGATTTAAGTTAGCTCTTTATCACTCAATATCAGTTTGTGTGCCATGATGGAAACATTCTGTTTGCCACATTAGACACCAACAAAATAGTGATGATTTGAGAATACATGTACATTCAGTTTTTCTCATCTAACCGAAACATTCTGTTTGCCACATTAGACACCAACAAAATAGTGATGATTTGAGAATACATGTACAGCTATGTATTTAACTTGTAGATTTATGTTGAATCGTATTTTGGACATGCAGTGAGCAAAGTTGTAGAAAAAAATGCCAAGCTTTGCTTTCATGTGTGTGTGTAAATTGTATGACAAATCTGTGACCATTTAAGCGTACAAAAAGCCAGTATATTATAACAACAGTTCGTAGGGAACACCGCTTGCTAGTCAATCACCAAGTAAAATACAGGCTATACAGTATGTACCGGTTACCCGGTACATTGTAAGTGAGAGAAATGGAATTGCCAGAAACACTGTCTACCCTGTGCTAGTGATTTATCAATCGGTGGGGGCGGGTTTGTGCATTGAGCAGAATATGTGAAGTTAACTATAACACGCCCTTGACAGAGTCAGGCGTGGAAACGTAACATATGTTGTACATTAATCATACATGTATGTATAAAGAGTTCAAACTGAAACACTAGTTGACCATAATGATATGATTGTTGAATGTTGATCTCCAATGAAGAAGAAAAATGTGCTGATTTTTTAAACAAATGTTCTCAATTTGGCAAGATTTACGTACAACGTGTAGTACAATATATCACTTTAACATCAAACATTGAAAATTGATTGATTACTCAAAGTTCTCTTTCTGTTTGTTTTATCTTTAAGTATTAGGAGACGATGAAGACTAGAGGAAGCCAGCTAAGATCGACTTGCGGAGCTCCGCTATGCCACGTACCTGGTATTTTGACTGCCACGAGTGGGCCCTACATCTTCCCTTGCCTTCTTCAGAGAATGATGACCTCACTGAGAGTTTGGGCCTTCAGCATTTTGAAATCGTCATACAAGCACCAGATGGGCCCAACCAGGGAGGCCTGGCCAAATATTTGCTCTTACAAAAAGTGTATGTTGTCAGCTTGTCATTTCAGGAAAATTTCAAGATATTTTCACACTAGTGAAAGAATTATGTGAGCGAAAGAAATGTAAAACTGAGAGAACCATCATATTCAGCCAGACTCATCATCATCAGTGCAGAGATTTGTTAGCGACAATGTACTTTAAAGATTGACTGGAGGAAAAGGAGTGTCACTATGTCCTGTGTTATTCCATCACTGGTGACAGCTTAAATGAGGAAATACTTGAACAGTACCGTAATGTACAATGTACAAGTTTAGTACATACATGTATGTCAGAACCAGATGACTGGGCTTGGGTGATCTTCTGTGCTACAGTGTATCTTTACATTCATGATGGGTACAAGTATAAACTGCAAGAAAGTCAGCATATACTTAGTTCATGTACAGTATTTTATCATTTTGCACAAGAGAGTTGCTGTGCTGGTCGAGGAGGGGAAGATTCCTGCGCTGTACTGATGGCAAAGGATTAGGTGAGGACTAACTTGGACAATAACACAGTATAGCTGTACTTGCTATCGGATAAAAAGACTAACGGGTGTGAGCTTGAAGTGCAAAACCTGCCGCGTCCATGCTGTGTTGTTTGTGCTCAAAGTTGTGTAATTGAATCATGCAACGGTGTACATTGTATTTTTTTCTTTTTTATTTTAAATGGTCAAATGGGTAATGTTCAGTTTGATGCATTTTCTTTCTTTTTTTTTAAATTAAATTAGTGTAACCTTGCAACTTGCAGACCTGCCAGTTTGCAAATGATAATGATTTTATCAGGTCCCAGGTGAAGACTCTTGACTTATTGTGAAAAATCTATGACTACTATTAGACATTAAACCTCACAGATTGTGCATACCACTTTCCAGCTGACAGAACAAGGACCTATTATAGAAAGAAACTAGCCCAACCAAATGCTGTGTGCAGCAAAGGGACAGGGCTGTGTATAATTACAATATAGTAAGAAAGGTGATATGCACTCAAACAGGTAATTACAGGTGAATCGTGGTATTTAGGTCCTTGACATAATGAGGTTCTCTTATGTTTTTGAAAGGCTGTTAACTAACATAAAATGAGCTGCCAAGCATGCGTGAGCATTTTGGTAATTGAAATCTATTCTGTAAACTTACATTCAGATGTGACTATGAATTTGTTTATTTGTTTATTTTCCTCTTCTTTTTTTTTTTTACTCATTGCCTCTTACCTACAATATCCAATCCCATTTTGGTGCCGCTTTTTTTAACTCTATCTATGATCGATGCTGTTAGTGTTATCTGTGTATGTACCGTAGATGTATGTACCTGGATGATGCCAGCAAGACAGCATGGTTTATTTTACATACATAATTATGAATATCTATTCTTTGCCAACCACCAATGCTGTATTTTGTTTTGTCAAGTGAAGTTTTGTTTGTCATGCCATCAGTTTAATATCTTTATTATTAAGTTTGTTTGTGTACGTATGAGTTTTGCATCCTTTCAGATGAACATTTTCTATGATTAGGGTAATCATCTTTAAGTTATCGCTTTAACAAACAAATGGGGCATATGGAAAGTGCTCAATGACAGGAATGTAAACCTTGTATTTTTGATGTAATACAAATTTACATGTTTTTTTTTTTTTCAAATACCTGTCGAGGCCTTATTTGTCTTTCAAAAACAAAAATTCCTGTCACATAATCAGTTGAACGAATTTGTTAACTGAAATAAAAATTCTTTGGCTTGGCAAAACAACATGGTGAAAAAAAAAAGTAATCTGAATAATGAATACTTTGAAATGTAATGTACTCATGTAATATGATTATCATCCATTGACCTGTAATAAAATTTCCTCAACTTAAGACTGTATTTACTCCAGACTTACAGTGTGTGATAGAAGTCTCATGTTTTGATTAATGTATGCATACAAATGCAGTGTGAATTTGTGTGGCATGTGTTGTGTACATGTATGCATTCTTAATTTTGAACATTCAGGTATGTCTCATTCAGTCGAAAATTGGTTAGTACTGTACATTAGTTGATGTCTGGTGGCACCATTACAAATAGGTTTTTTGTTTGTTTGTTTGTTTTTGCTGATTTGAAGAAGAATTTGTACTACTAGTGCACATCCATTATATTGGACATGGTTCTATGGAAACTTTTTTGCAATGTATCAAAAAAGTAAAAAATCAGGTCCTTAAATTACCTGTATTTACAACTGTACTACATTTACAATGTTCTTTCTTGCATTGTTGAGCTGTAACAACATTTTAATGTAACAAAAAGAAAACTGTCGGTCCTGAAGATGTCGTTATAATGGGAGTCACTTGAAGTGCAAGTTCTTCTTCCAAATGCATTGGTACATGCTGTTACTGGTTCAGTAGGAATTTCTTCTGGTTTCTACTGGGGCCAGTACAACATCTACTGGTATTCTGTTGGTTTCTTCTGGTTTCAGTAAGGAATCTACTGGCATTCTTCTGGTTCCAGTAGAAATTCCTACTGGTTTCTACTGGTTCCAGTAAGAAATCCTGCTGGTTTCTACTGGTTCCAGTAAGAAATCCTGCTGGTTTCTACTGGTTCCAGAAGAAATCCTGCTGGTTTCTACTGGTTCCAGTAAGAAATCCTGCTGGTTTCTACTGGTTCCAGTAGGAAATCATGCTGGTTTCTACTGGTTCCAGTAAGAAATTCAGCTGGTTTCTACTGGTTCCAGAAAGAAATCCTGCTGGTTTCTACTGGTTCCAGTAAGAAATCCTGCTGGTTTCTACTGGTTCCAGTAAGAAATCCTGCTGGTTTCTACTGGTTCCAGTAAGAAATCCTGCTGGTTTCTACTGGTTCCAGTAAGAAATCCTGCTGGTTTCTACTGGTTTTCTACTGGTTTTGTTAAGATTTCTACTGGTTTTGTTGAGATTTCTACTGGTTCCAGTAAGAAATCCTGCTGGTTTCTACTGGTTTTGTTGAGATTTCTACTGGTTTTGTTGAGATTTCTACTGGTTCCAGTAAAAAAATCCTGCTGGTTTCTACTGGTTTTCTACTGGTTTTGTTAAGATTTCTACTGGTTTTGTTGAGATTTCTACTGGTTTTGTTGAGATTTCTACTGGTTTTGGTGAGATTTCTACTGGTTCCAGTAAAAAAATCCTGCTGGTTTCTACTGGTTTTCTACTGGTTTTGTTAAGATTTCTACTGGTTTTGTTGAGATTTCTACTGGTTTCATTGAGAGTTTTCATTGGTCTTCACTGGATTCTACTGGTTTAAATCAAGCATTTCTACTGGTTTCTACTGGTTCCAATAAGAATTCTTACTGGTCTGCTACTGGTTCCAGTACAAATTTCCTACTGGTTTTCTACTGGTTTTATTTCACTTTCCATATTGAAACCAGTAGAAAATCGGTCTCCACTGAACCCGTACAAACCAGTAGAATTCTACTGGTTTTAGCTCTACTGGTTTCTATGGGAATTTCGACCTGGGTAGGCAGTACACCAGAATGAGATATCGGACGAGAAGACAAGGAAAAGGTATTAAAAGATGAGGGTGAAGAGGAGAAGCCTGCGGCAAGCAAGGAGGAATACATTGGGCAGATGGAGGAAATTGGGAGTATTTTTCCTCTCTATCCAAAGATGACCTCCTCCTCCTTCCCCCTTCCCGCATCATCTCTTCTTTTTTTTTTGATATCATGGTAACGTGAATGCATCACCTGCCCCCCTTTGACCACACACTCTGTGCATAACCTTCCCATTTTCTCTCTCTGTTTTTTTCTCCGCAATGGCTGGCTCATTATGCAGTTTGAGGGACGGACTCTGACAACTGTTGTCATCCTATAACTTGGGAGTACTGTCTGCTGGGCGGCTTGCTTGTAATATTGCATGCATGAGAGTAATGTCATACCGGCTGCTTCATGTTTCATATTGCATCCATATTAGAGATAAGGATGTAGAGGTCAGGAGACACTGAGAACAAGAGCCTAACTTTTCATACTGCTGGCAGGATTTGTTGTACAGACATCATAAAATAGGAAAAGGGTGAAATCATGATACACTTTAACATCACTGCCACTCTGCATGCTTGATAGGAAAAGTAACTCTATGTTTTAGAGATATACAAATTTATCTTTTAGTGATGGTGAATTCTGTAATCTCATTGGTCAATCAACCACTGAATATATCCCGTATTCCGTGATAAGGTCATATTGTGCGCATGCGCTAAATCCACCACTGAATATATTCCGTATTCCGTGATAATGACGTCATGATATTACACAGGTAGCTACGCTACATGCGCGTACTCAGTACGTGATTTATGGGATGGATGCATGTAATGCGCGCATAATCAGCTCGCGAGTTATACTGTATAGACGTACGTTACATTGTAAGTCAACATGGCAACACGGCGATTTAAACATCATTCGAAAGAAGAAATAAGCGAAAAGAAGGTTACTACAACTCCTAAAAACACAGCAAAGGCCAACGCAAAAGCAGCCCGGGCCCTCAGGGCGTACTTGGAAGAAAGTGATGAATATGACGACGTTAACTTTGAAAGTTTTCCGGCAGCAAAGCTTAACGAAGTGTTGGAAGGATTTTGGTTGGCCGCTCGTAAACAGAAGAATTCTGCTGACGTTGGAAATAGCTGTGCGTCGAGTAGGCCTAACGTTAAATCTAACGTTGCTGGTGGGGAGTTCTACAAAGCATCAACTCTTGAAAATCTTCGTCATGGTTTGAATCGCTATCTAAAGGCTCCGCCGAATGACAGCAGCTTTGATATCATCAAAGACAGGGAATTTAACGCCGCTAATGAGTCATTCAAAGCCGCGCTCCGTGAATTGAAAGATATGGGTAAAGGAGACGTTTCACATCACCCTGAAATAGCCGAGACTGATTTGCAGCAGCTCTACCGCAATTTCAGTTCCATGCAAGATCCAGTTGTGCTCCAGGAAAAAGTTCAGTTTGACATAAGATTTTATTTTTTTCGGCGAGGAGCTGAAAATATGCATGGAATGACCAAATCCACGTTCGTCATCAAGACTGATGTGAATACCGGAAAAAGATTTGTATGCAAAGCTATCGACGAATTGAACAAGAACCACAATGAGTTGGATAGAGAGAGCTACACAGCAGTGATGCCGGAGTTACCAGGTAATCCGCGGTGCCCAGTTACATCATTTGAAACCTACCTTCAGCACCTGAGTCCCGACTGTGACAGCCTGTGGCAGCGACCGAGGGACAAACTTCATGTGAAGAACAGTCAGATTTGGTACTATAACAAATGTCTTGGCATTGACACACTCCAGTCTTTCATGAAGAAGATTAGTCAGAAATATGAGTTGTCTCAAACATACACCAACCATTCTGTGCGTGTTACTGGTGCTACGATCCTATCGAGGAAAAAGTATGCTGCGTCACAGATTCAAGCAGTGACTGGACACAAGTCAGTCAGTTCCCTTGCTGTGTATCAACGCGTATCACACCGAGAAAAAATGGACATGGGAAGAAGTCTTAGTGAGAATCTCCTGGATCAAGTAGATCTACAGTCAAGCACGTCAGATCCAAGCGATAGTCGGTCTAGGCCTGGGCCTAGTTCGACAGTAACCCTAGGCGCCTCACGTTCACAGCCTAACGTTAGATCTACTAGCGTTACTACGACTCATAGTACGAGTAGTTGTAGTATGACACCGCCTCACACTAGCACAACTGTATCTGTTCCACAAGAACCTCGATCTCTATCAAGCCAAAACCAAGACCAACTTATGCCCAATTTTGACTTGGGCCCATTTTTGACAGAATTAGACGAAGACTCGTTCTTTCAACAACAAACCCAAGAAATTCATGTGAGAGAGCATGGCAATCAAATATTAACAACGGCTCAGCATGTAACTAGCCTGAGATCACCACGACAGAGATCTGCAATGCCTTCATTCAGTGGTTGTACAATTCACAATCTGGTTGTGAATGTGTATCCACCACAAAAATAGTTAAAGATTGTTGCCAAACCTGTAATTGTACACAGTTTGAAAATCAACTTTTCGTGTTTTGGAATTTGGTTTTGGCATTTTAACGTTGACTTTGACGTCTTGAACTTGAACTCAGCGAAGTTCGAATATTTTGTCAGTGTTCACATTTTCAAGCGAGAAACGGGAGTTATGTACAACAAATGACTTAATTACAGACTGCTGATGAGACATGTAGAGTCTATTCCTGATGAATGTAGGAGAAACTGGGGACAAGAAAAGTACAAGTGGTGAGTAAATACCGTTCATTCTCCATTCAATTATTTTTTTGTTGATATTTGTGCGCATGTGAATACATGTATTCCGCAAAACGAGAGAATTCATGTGCAGCTCTATGGCACCCGTATTCCGTGACTGGGTGAACGTTACGCACAGCTGCAGCGCGCACCATAATCAGCGCGCTAGCTCATGCATTCGGGGCAGGCGACGATTTCAACTTCACTCGCTGAAAAAAAAAATAAAAAATTAACGGGAACAGAAGTAAAATCGGGTTCCACGATTGCCTGTGTAACTTTACCAATGAGATTACACTAGAATCTACAGAATTACAGATCTAGGGCCTACACTAAAAGATAAAATCGTTACCCCCTGCTTGTTCTTACGAAATACGGGAAATATCTACGGTCTGGTGCCATATTCCATTCGGCCTTCGGCCTCATGGAATATGGCACCAGACCGTAGATATTTGCCCGTATTTCGTGAACAAGCAGGGGGTAACTAATAGTATCTCTCATATTCTTTGATGCAAGTAAACATTATTAAATATCTTTGCTACCCAAGAATACTTTTTCTTTTATTCATGCTTCAGTAGTCTGATGTTTATCTCATTTTTTAGCTTAGTTTTTCCTTTACATTTTAGTTTTGAATACAGAGATTTTGTACAGCTGCAATCCTGAATATGTATGTTTTAATTCTCTCTCAAGGTGTGTGTGGAGCCATGGGGGGAGTGGGGGGGGGGGGGGGGGGGGGGGAGATAAACAATAATGAAATGAATTCACTTAATTTCCAGGAACAGCACTGTATTAAATGTGTAATGTGTTACAGTAGTTATTGTAAAAACTTATTCTGTTGATGAAATGCAGTATTTTCTTTCATTTTCCCTCTTTTTCTTCTTTGTACCAGTGCTGCACACAGTATTCTGTATTTCATTTTTTTTTGGGGGGGGGGGGTGAGGAATTGATGATTGAAGTCCATCAATATTAATTCAAAAAAAGAAAACAGGAATATATGTATCAGGGATGATATTGAGGTTTTATGAACAAATCGGAAATCAAAATTTTCAGGTGATTTTGATACATGAAAATAGCAAAATGTGTAGAGATTTGAGAAGAAGAAAAATTCTGAAATCAGATTTAAATCCACAAACTATCATGCCTGATGTATACATTTCAAACTTATTTTAAACACAATCTGTAGTCAGCTGCATGTATTCAGCCATCCAAACATTTTCACAGTAGGTGGATGTTCATGATTAAAAGTGACATGGCCGAAAGAATGATAATGAAAAAACAAACAAACAAACAAACACACACACACACACAGCCTGGGTAGAACTTCAATACATCATTCAGGACATACGCTTGGAAATATGCACAATCACACATCCACAGTCAGTCCTGCACATATCAGCCAGAGCACAATATAAGAGGGTAACAAGTACAGACAGTATGCAACTTTATGACATTAACACACACTTCTCTCTGTAAACTGCTGAAAAATAAAGATAGATTAAAGGTTAGCATTGGAAGAGAAATCGATGCCAGAATTCAGTTCTGATCAGGATTCTACTCCTTGTCTGATATGAGCAGAGCTGGCATACATGTAGGATTCACTGTGAATAGATAGTAACTGTTAAACATGATCAAAGCAAAATCATGTTTGCTGTCTTACAGTTTTTAATCACTTACAATTGTCAAATTCAATATCCATATCTTTGAAGTGGGCATTTAACTGTCAAATGTAATATAGTGAGTAACTCATGGAAATAATGTATCTTTTGGAACTTGAATAAATGGCACAATGATTATTTATGTCATTGGTATCATTATACTGTCAGCCT
Organism: Diadema antillarum; assembly: GCF_040938485.1. Lineage (NCBI taxonomy): Eukaryota > Metazoa > Echinodermata > Echinoidea > Diadematoida > Diadematidae > Diadema > Diadema antillarum. Next base: position 687,317 of record NW_027271913.1, read on the forward strand.
TGATCAAGAGAAGAAAGACAAAATGATAAAACTGAAACACATACTTCCAGTGCAAACTGCTTGCCATTCAACAGAAACAAAATACAAATAACAGGGATCTCTGTCTCAAATTCAAAAATACACAAAGAGAGTGAATTCATCTATTTTCATAAATAAGCATTATGTATTCGCATTCCTTACAACGTTCCAAATATGTAGAAAAATAACTAGATCCTCTTCGAATTATCCAAGCTGTGCATAAAAGGCAAACATGTTAAAGTAACACATGGAAGAATTTAAACAGATACACCGACATTTGTAATCTTTGTCTTGAGATTTGGTCGTGCCTGTATATCATGTTCTAATGGGAAAACATCTAATGAATAATACATTTTTAGTAACTTACACTTACACCTTGATTCTAACAGGTTGATTAGAAATATAAATACAATGTATCTTCCATTAAATTTTTTCTTACAACAAAGTCTCAGAGAGAGCTTCTTTGAGAGTCCAATGAAAACAAAATCATACGTTTGTTGGACACTTACCTGGAATATGGCGATCCATGCGTAGAGTATATTGTCGAACGATATTGAATTTAAAAATGGATTCTCATCACTAGTGGCACACTGCGTGTAGTACTGATTCCAATTTACACACTCCGTGGAGTTTATTACATAACTATTGTCCTCAAACGGCACTGCCGATATGTTGCACGCCATGTTCTCATATTCATACGGCGGCTTGCTCTCCGTGCACTGCCGCATACCATTGTCTGACGGCAGACTACAGACATAGTCCGACCAGAGCTCAGGCTCTCTGTAAAAGTTGGTAAGGTTGGGGTACCTGTTGCAAGGACAGACACGATGTAATAGGGTTAAGGATGTAGCAAAGAAGAAAAAAGGGAACATTTCTATTTACACACACAAAGGATGATTTACTGATATATTGAAATTCATAATACTTTTCCCTGTTCAACAATCATGATGAGCTATGTACTTCCTTTTGTTCCTATCCAATGAATCAAATGCTATGCGAAATACACTGTAATAATGTGGAATCTAATTTTTATACATCAGATATTGCTATGTTTGGCAAACCTGTGACAAGCTTTCGGTTTATGAGGTACAGCCTTTGTTCAACAGGTAGGTGTAAGATGTGAATATGCTTGTTAACTACTTTTTTTTCCTACCTAGTCTTAGCTCACAACTGGTAGTGAGGATGAGGCAATAGCATAAAATTGTTGTATCTGGTCAACTCACTACAGATATATATGTTTGACACTTCATTGACTAAAAACTCACATTTAGACCAGTATAGTGATACATATAATTGATCCTATATTGTTGATTTCCCAAAGGGATAAGATTGCATAAATCTGTTACCACTGATAGTCCTTTATTTTGCATTGTCTCTTACAATCCTATTGACACAAGGAAGGCTTGAAGTGCTCTGTGGAGTAGCTATGAGGCTATTTTCAGTCACTCATGTTTTCTTCTAAAAGTACTTTTTATAGCATCATAAAGGCAATTTTCAGTCATGTAACCAGGCCTCCAGTATCAATTGATACAAATACATATTAAAAAACATATCCGGGCAATTACCCCAAGAAGGCAATTACCCCCCCCCCCCCGGCTAAATACTGGTTAGTGGTAAGGTTAGAGTAATGATTAGGGTTAGGGTTAAGGTTAGGATTAGGTTCAGGATTAGGATTAGGGCCAAGGGAAGGGTCCGGGGTAATTGCCCAGGGGGTAATTACCCTAAACCCATTGAAAAACCTTAAAATCTTGACTTAAAAACAATTGTACAATTTTATCACATTGCATAGAATTGACATAGAAAAATAATCACTCAGAATATAACAGAGGGTTAGTATACATTGCATATCATCACTTTGATATATCAAATCATGGTATGCTGTCACATGATTAGTGTTGTTGTGATTTTGGTGTAATTCTTTTAGTAATCATTCTTTTGAAATGATGTATATTGAAGTAAACCCATATATGTGCATGAAAATTGAGCATCTCTTCAATATATTTCAACAATTTGGATATACCTTTTTGAATCACATGCTACAGCCTGGGAAATCTATCTCTCCCAATACTAATGAAAAATTGTTTGTGTGTTGTTTCAATGATATTCTTGTGATGTTGGTTTTGAAGGGGTTAAACTGTTGCTCAAGACTACAACAAAGCAAGCCATAGATGTGAGCAGTTTTCACAGACTTCATGTATCCAGCTTTGGCAGACTTCATGTACATCCAGCTATTACAGATTTCACATATCATGCATATTTACGGCTGGCTGCTGAGATCTGTGCCATTAACAAGCCCTGATTAGGACAGCTGTCACGCAATCACAGCAGCCCAGTTCGTCTGTCTGGTCTGGCTGCTACCAGTGATACCAGGTACAGCCCCACTCATCCAGCGCCAAGGCGACGCCCTGCTGCTCTAAGCACGTTAACGTGACATCGCTCGCTGGACTGCCCACTGGGAGGACCAGCGCACAGACCGCGTCTCGCATCACTCGCCGACTGGCAACAATTGTTTCGGTGTGAAGTGAGACGGAATCTCACGAGATGGTGTCGCAGGCACGGCTGCCATCTTGGGCAGAACCAAGCTACAGCTGAAGTACATAATTCTATCGCTCTGGTGCCAGTGTGGTTTGGGTTGCAATAGGATCAAAGACTTTCAAGTCTGTCCTTTTCGTATTGCTTAAAGACTTTAAAGGTAACATTTTCATTTAGATGACATGATTTAATTTGATATTCTGATTGTATGCATTTTAACAAGGTGATTTTAATCTGTGTCGATTTTATGATGTTTTTCTGTTCCACTATGTACAAAGTTTATTTTGAGTTATGATGAATGTATAAATATGTATATTCTATCATGCAAGCAAGGCTCTCTGGAAAAGCAGAACCTGTAGATCTTGAGGATATAACCCTCTTGAAATGATCAATTGAAACAAACAAAACAAACAAAAGATTATTTCCTCTACAATGGACTGAAATCATTACCAATACCATTATGATAATCACTATCAAATATCATACAAAAGTAGGTCCATACAGGTATGCTGTTAGTAATTATGTCACTATATAACTAAAGCAATCCATTAAGCTGTGTTTACACCAAATCTATAATACAATATCACTCCCCCCCCCCCTAATAATATTCTTACAAAATTAATCTTCTATTGTTGATTTTGTTGCTCTTGATTTGGACATAAGAATAACATTTTGGATGATTTTGTACCTTTTTAACAGAACCAGACATAGTTCCTTTTGGCATACCATAGCAAAAAACTTGGCCCGTTGCTCGTACCATGCTCGGTGTAAATGCCCCATTAGCCAGCTATGCGGTCATCACTGCCTTGGTCACTTGCAAGGAATGTGAGTGTGTTTCATTCTGGAGTGTAATTATCTCCCTATCACCTTGATCTCACAGTCTAATTACTCAGCACCTTGGCACTAATCCAGCTTTCTTCAAATAGGGTGCTCACTACAATTTATAATGAACAGGAAAAAAACTACAATATAACAGTTGTAGATTTGCTCCAAACAAGACAGTGATATTGTAAGTTATAAACAAAGGAAAATTAATTCTAAAATCAATCTATCCCAAATCATCTTCAGTGAGGGAGAAATGAAGGCCAGAATGATCACCTTCTAAGTGAAAGTTCATCATTTAACAAAGTATCGTAAAGAGACTTCAAAAGTCTCTTGCACCTCTTTGATGTTTTTTTTTTAAACATTTCTTGGACAGAACAAGAGCTATAAGAAATCCTGGACATTTGATATATGCTGGCATATAGTTTATTGTTGTTGTTTGTTTGTTTTTTAATCAGAAAAGACCAGAACATTTGTATGAATGGGTAATCAAGCACTGACTTGAAATTCCTTCTTCAAGCAGGATTAGTTGTCCAGTCATGCAAATGCAAATATTTTTTAAAAAATTGTCTAGACCATGTGCTGTATAAGCTAAATATCTGCAAGTGGGTGTATGGGATTGCATTTTGCAAGATATGAACACATGTATTTGTTCATTACTATATTCCTATATATTTTGCACGTGTCAAAATACTACAACACAGATTAAAATTGGATGATTTCATTGCCTATGCGCTCCTTTCCATATTTCAGTTTCAAATTTTGTAAACATTTGTCTGTCTGGGAATGGGGAAATCATCTGAAGAGAAATGTTTACATTCTCTTATCAACACTACAGTACATCATGGTCACCCTGACCTGAATTTTATGCACTATTTTCAAAAGAAAAGATGTAATGAGACAAACAAGCTATGCATCCTTGAGACCCAAGAATTCCTGGGAAAGGTGAGGGCTACCCCTTATTCAAAATCAATAGTACATTGTGAGGAGGAGGAGGAGGAGGAGATACAAAATGGTGCAGTGTAAATGCCGATATCAGGACATTACAGGCACCCATGATCCCCATCCCAACCATTACCTCCAGCTACCATGCCTGAATGGACTGGAGAAAAAAAAAAGGCGGAGGTACGGACTGCCCTCAGCCGCCATGATGGATGTCAGGGTGGTGTACTAGAGACATGTCTCCAGGCTATTCTTGACGCAGTCAATATTTGTGGGTCTGGGTGCCTTCAATGTGGGCTGGAAATGGATGGCACGCAGGACCAATATTTACCTTCTTTTTTTCTAGCTCCTTACATCTCTCTTGTCTTATGGCTTTGTTTTTTAGTTTTTTGCCCTTTGCAGCCTAACAAATGTTTTTATATCCCTTCTATGTATTAATGAAATGTATCATCTGTATTCCATCTCACATAAACCTCCCTAATGCCAGCTAAAAGCTACTGTATACAACAAATAATCAAGGCATTTACTCTGATTCACTTCATCCAGTGCTTACATCTTATGAAGAGTGTGGGACTGAGACGTAACAGAATCAGTTTCTGCAGAACAAATCACAATTTGACTTTCAAGAACAGGATACACCTCATCTCAATCTGTTTTCCCTTGTCAGTATTACAGCACTTTTGATTAACTCATTGCAAGGCTGCCAACATTGGAAACTAGTTGAGAGTGAGACTCCCATAGGCCAATGCTATAATTTAGGAGTCAAAATGAGTGAGATCAATAGAAATGCATGCAAATGAAATAAAGTTTTAGAGTGAGAAAGGACCAAAATGAGTGAGTTTCACTCTCAATGAGTGAGAGTTGGCAGCCCTGTCATTGTAGTCTGTGAGAATGTTCTTTGTATCATTAGGCTTCATTGTGTGACAGTGACGCAAATCAAGGGCCATTACCTAATGTGTACACATTGGCACTATAATCTCAATTTAAAAGGAATCTTTGAGAAAAGTTATTGTTGTAGGTATAGTGGTTTTATAAGATATTTGTTTCAAACGCTGTCACAGGTGAAGCTAAACTGTTTGGTGGTGATAGTGGTGGCACTTGTTGTTGAAGTTGTTCCTGTTACTGTTGTCATGGCAACAGTATCGTGTCGGCTGTTGTTGTGGTAGTAGTACTTGTTATGATTATACTAGGTTGATGTGGTATGTGTGATTCTTGTGGTGGGTGTAGCTGTACTCTCATAGGGCTTTTGCGGTAATAGGTGGTTTCAGCATTGTTAGTGGGTGTGGTGTTTTTGGTGGTGTAGTTGTAGAGGTGGTAGTAGATGTATCAGCAACTTTTGCTCACCCGTCTCCCACTGTGACATTTCCCAGATCGAGGAAGCAGCGGTTGCGGAGGAGCCCCTTCCATAGTTGCACCCCAATGATTCCGAAGATGAAGAAGACAAAGAAGCATAACATGAGGACGTTCCCCAGCATCGGAAGGGTGTCCAGCAGTAACATAACTAAAATACGCAAACCTGTGGAGGAGACAAAAAAAAAACAAAGACAAAAAAACAAAGGCATATTAAGATAAACAAGAAGGTATACTTTTGCTGATCTTTTCTTTTCTCTTTTCATAAAACTTGAACAGATGATGTGAGCAATACATAGATTGCATTTCAACCTTTACATGATGTGTGTCATTCAGTTGATGTTGTTTTTGCGTAATCGGGAACTTCAAGGATATGACAACAGATCATTACGCATATTTTGTTTCCTCCGAACAACACAAAGTGAAGGAAGATATTAGCCATATGTAATGTGCCCTGAAGACAAGAGAACCCTTGAAGAATTGATTGTAGTTCCATTCACTACTCACACAGCAAGTCTCATGGTTAACGCAGATCCCCCCCCCCCCCCCCTTCAGAACACAATTTTCTCCCTCTTATTTTGTCTATGTGCACAACCTAGATGGCTGTGACCTGTAGGTCTCTAGGCTGAATTGGACTCTCGGAAACTCAAGTCCCTCTTTCTCCTGCAGGCAGAAGAAGAAGAAAAAAAAAAGTCACGTGACTTCCTTAATACTGCCATTAAAAGATGTAGAAAGGAAGGCACGCTTCATGTGGACAGCCACAAAAATACATTAGAGAGAGAAGTGAAACTACAATCGATCTCATCTATTTCTGAATTTTGGTAGAAATTGTTCTCGTAGGGGTTTCTTTCCTGGAAATTGAAATTGCAGTACATCACCATGGCACTAGAAGAACAATATCAGCCAACTACATGCATTACTCCACTTACAGATTTATCAAATCAAATTGTCTTTTTGGATGGAACAGGTACATTACAACGGTCATTTAAATGGGCATGACACCATTACAATCGTGCTTCTATTGACCAGAGATGACTAGCAATTCTTGATACTATGTTTTTAAAGCAAAGTGTCTAGTTTATTTTACATGGCTGCCATGAGTCTCAACAGAAAAAGAAAAATTCCCCTGGAATCTACTCTGATGTCAATTAACCCGTTCAATGCAGGAACCTGGTGGCAGGTGTATTAAGTGTATGGGGATTTCAGGATTGAGTATGGAGTGGGTTAATATGCAAAATGAGTAACAAATTTTTAAGGACAGCCATTCCTTGTTTGACTTAATAAAACACCTGCACTTTATAGCTTATGACCACAGGAGGGTGCACAACTACATGATCATCTATAGACATGACTGAAATTCTGCATGTTTGTTCAGGATACAAACATTCATGAATTTTCCCCTACTGTGGTAGTGTGACAAAATTAACATAATCTAAAACTCAGACAACAAATCTATGCAACCATGAAAGAGAAACCAACTGACAGGGTATACAATAACATTGATCAAGTGATCAAGTTAAAATTTCTTGATATACATGCAAATTGAGCAGAACTGGTTCTCCAATGAATGGAATACCTTCAAAATGATTGCCTTCTCAGATAAGAGGGGAACCAAATTAAGAACAATATCCAGTGAAAAAAACAAAGAAAGGAAGATGTGCAAAGAGGAAGGAAAACTTTCCAACTTGTAGTAAATGAATTCTGTCAAAGTGTGTAGAAGCCAAGACAAGCCTTCCAGGCAGATCCCTCCCAGATAAATGAAATAAGAGGAGAAGGAGGATTAGAAAGGAGGAGGAAGAGGAGGAGGAGGAAGAGGAGGAGGAGGAGGAGGAGGAGGAGGAGGAGGAAGAAGAGGAGGAGGAAGAAGGGGAGGAGAGGGAGAAAGAGGAGGACTCTAGACTGGCACTGGAGGCAGATATGAGTTGACAAAGGGCATTCAATGAGCTGAAAATCTAGGGCTGTGTCTTGCAGGCCACGGAACAAAACAAAAAACAAAACAAAAAAACTGGGTTGAACTGAGGGCAAGAGGAGACCGGATAGGCACTCTGAAACTCAAGTCATCCGGTCCCATAGCGGACCACAAAAGATGCAGTGCGATGTCCCGTGGTGACCTAGCAACAGTGACACCACTCACTCTCAACTCTCCATGGGTGTCCTCTCTACATCTCCCCCCTCTCTATTTTTCTATCTCTCCTCTTACTCTCTCTCCTTTTCTATCTATCTCTCTATCTCATCTCATTCTTTCTCGTCTTGAAGAGCTCTCCTGAATCCCGTTTATACTGCGCAAAAAGGCAGCAAGAACACAAGACAAATTCCAGAGGTTTTGGCATGTCTACCCTCCTTCGTTGTCAGTACACACGGTCGCGAGTCAAAGCACAAACATGTGACAAATACAGCAGCAAAACGTGGGATGGAAATAATGCTACGCTGTCCAGAACGAACATTGAGGAACCTCCGGAGGGTGTAGCAAGTTACTATCAGTATTGACAGACTCAGCACACAAACTGGGAGTCTCACGCGTGAGCATCCAACTGCACACAATGCTCCACTGCAAAGTTTTGTCTAGTTGTAAATGAAGCTGATTTCCAATGGCATATCAGCAGCATGCTTATTGACCAAAAATCCACTTTGAAACTAGAATTATTACAAGCATGGAGTGGCGAAGTGATGCATTCTTAGTGAATTCCTCAAAAGGGTGTGCTCATGGCCATAGACATGAATGGTGATGTATGATCGAACTTTCTATATGTACGCATAAATATCACATCAGGACACAAGATGTTTGTGTGCATATAACTGGTACTTTACCTCCGAATTCAATAAGGAATGTTACCCTAAAATTTGGGTAGATGATCTCTAAGGGAATTTCCAAGAAATGCACGGAGGACTGCAGTATAAACACAGCTTTCATTTCCCTTGGCAAACAAACCGATGTCCCTGCCATAACTCTGATGTGTCACACTGACAATTAATTGATCAATGTCCTTCAATAGGTATTATAGCTCTGGATTGGTAATGATATACCTTCATGTCTATGCATGCTGCAGATAGTCTCCCTTTATCCCTTGAGGACCATCTGATTTTGCTATAACATGCATTTCCCATAGACACCTGCTACAGTTTATTTGGGAGTAGTCTTCAAGGGGTTAACAGATGATTTGGAGAAAAAACAAAACTTTCACATTCCCTGTAAGACATTCTGCTAGAAAACAGCTCACCACAAATTATTTTGCAGTTTGCCTACTTAGTGGAACGTCCATTTGTATACACGGAAAATTGAATTCAAAAAGCATAGAAATGCTTAGAGATTGTACAAAAAAATAATTGAAAAACACTCATCACTTACTGCTGCACTAGGAGAGAGTGTGACTTGAAACCTGTTAAATATTAGTCTTACCTCTAAATGTAATCTGCTCAGAAAAAGAACCTACTGAATTTTGTCAGAGCCCAAGAAAAATAGATTCTACCATTGTGATATCCCTCGCTACTAGCTGCCGGCCTTGACCTGCGAAACTCTCAGCTCCCATGTCTACAACTGTACAAACTTTACTCTCTTTCATTTTTATGAGTCATGGGAATGCATATTCAATGCGCATTGATTCGCGCCTGGCTACCACTTTATCACAGGTCACAGAGCCAGTATCAGTTCTCCTAAATCAAAAGTGATGTATGAAAAAAAAAATCCTGTGATAATAGGTTGCAAAGTGAGCCCAAACGTTAAAGCAACTATGAAAATACAAGAAATTATCTCATTCATTTGATAATTTCATTCCATTGTATTACTTCTGTGCTTTCTCTTCACAGCAGCAATAAGAAGACCAGACTGGAATCTCTCATAGGACTACTATTAACCCATTGAGGATGAGTAGCGAGTATACTCAGGCAAGTGTCTATGGGAAATGCGTGTTGCTGCAAAATCAAACCGTCCTCAACCGGTTAATAATATTCCATCCCTCTGAGTTATCTACTCCACTGGCTTCCAGTCAAGGATAGAATCTCATTCAAACTCCATCTACTGGTCTCCAAAGTGGCCAAAATTAGTGCAATAAAGTGCATCCTACTCAAGGTGCACTGGACTATGAACATCAGCGACTTTTGTACAACCACTGAACAACAAGCTAGCTGGCTATCTCATGCACCTTTCTTCTCTGCTTCTCCAAGACTATGGACACTATCACCACCTGGTAGTGTGTTTCTATTTTGTATAATGCTGATCCAAGGATGTCATTTCATAAGACTTTCTGTCCAGCAGAGAAAGCCTTTTATAAATATCATCTATTGATGAAATAAGCACAGTCCATTTAATATCATCTATGAACATTTACATCATCCTGCTAGAAATATTTTTTGATTGACCTGGTGTGGACACATTGTAGCATCAGTAGTTATATACTACAAAACCACCAGACAAGTATTACAATGGACCTTCTGTAGAATTATAGGTTCAGTTGTATACTAATATCAAGTATGCATTGGCAATTGAAAATATCACTTTGATATGGTGTTGCAAAACTTTCCGAGTAATCCATATCTTTAAAAACTGTAAGATCAATGAATTGAAGCCCTCTGCAAATCTCTAGTTCTGCACTGACGATGGTTGATATAAAATATCTCGGGTGCATAAATACATCTTGTCCTTAAATTAAAACCTTATTTTCATTTATACTTCATCTCACAACGTGATTGCAATGCAACTCTAGAGTAATATTATAACAATTGTACTGTTTGACCATATAAATCATTACCATGCTGTTTGAATGATAATAACCACCTTACAAAGGACAATCACAACAGAGATCCCAAATGAAGTTCAATAGTGTTGTTACCTTCCATTAAAGGCATATCTCGGTGAACCGTACTGATTGTAATGTTTGGGTACATTTAATGCTTTGGTCAAAACACAATTTTTCCTATTCTGTCACTTCCTTAGTTATTTATCCCACTGATTTTTTTTAATATCATATTTCATAGCTGATGCTTGTTCCAGACCTAAAATAATCACCTATGATCCTATGCAAATTTGAAAGCAATAAAAAAGTTTCATTCTTGTTACGCAAAACAAAAAATCTAGGTGCCAGGACAAAATGTATCCACATCTACCAAAGATAGCATTGATTAGCATTATACAACACTCATGATCCTATGCAAAATTTGATAGTAATAATAGTTTCATTCTTGTTACACAAAACAAAACAAAAAATTCCAGGTGCTTGGGCAAAATGTATCCACATCTACCAAAGATAACTTTGCTTAGCATTACACAACACTGATGATCCTATGCAAAATTTGATAGTAATAATAGTTTCATTCTTGTTACACAAAACAAAAGAAAAAAATCCAGGTGCTTGGGCAAAATGTATCCATGTCTACCAAAGATAACATTGATTACCACACACAACATATTGCCATACACAAGTGTCTCTCTTTCTTAGGGCAGCAAACAATGGATAAGAAACATCCGTGCTATCTCAACAAAAAGAAGTGACTTTGATATCTTAGTACTCACTCAGGAGTATTCAGCATTTTATACACATTGTTTATGCATACTTGGTCTCTTGAAGGACGAAATACTGACATTCATTTCCACTAGTATTTCCTTTCACTGCACTACAGACATTCTTCATGAGATGTAAGCTGCTTCAAATATCATTCTCAGAAAGAAGAAAGCGGCACACTTACAGTTAAGAATAGCAAATGAAATGAGATTGTTTTTCAATCAGAGTAGGACATGTTTTGATATAGCAAACAATGGCACTGGACAGCACCAGCACTCTGCAGAATGGTTATATGTTACCAATGCATCTCATATCACGGTAAACAACCCGCTACATAAGCCAATTTGGCTCTTCAGAGAGTAACAACACACCGGGCACAATCAAGCCAATATGGACAACATCAGAGTGATGCTGAAAATAGCCTGTAATGTGCCACACACACACGCACAGAGAAAGAGAGGGATAGCAGAGCGCCTCATTTCATGTCACGAGAGCAGTCAGGTGTCGCAGACTGCCTCTGCCTGAGCCGTCCCCATGGCAACATGTTACCAGCACACGCATGAACACCGGCGCAATATTTCCTCCATGCGATAAATGCATCTGAGATCGCATCTATCGATCAACCCTTTGTAGGGGAGGACCTATCACGTCAGCGATCCTAGATCTGTATTGTCTGCGTATGAACTTGACACAGATCTACTGATCGATGATGTAACAGGGAGGACAGACAAGGGGGAGGCAGAGTGCAGAGGAAGGGGAAACGGAGGGAGTAGGGAGAGCAGGATGTACAATACATCATGAATCTGACTCCGGCATGGACTCCAGTAGGCAGCAGGTGTGTCCATCTCATATACTGGGCTCATTAGGGGCCTAGATCCCATCTAGGGCAGCGCTCAATTTCAGCCGGTGTGAATCTTATCATGTTTCCCCACCGGTCTCCTGCCGATCTGCACCGGAGTGTGGGCAGCTTGAGGAGATGCAGATTGAGAGTTGTGTGAGAGCATATTATAGAGATAGAGATAGAGAGCGAGGGAGAGAGGATGAAAACACACACATAATGAAAGGGACACACACACACACACACACACACACACACACACACACTGAGTAGCCAGATCTCCTTTGTACACACCTGTGCCCTGCACACAAGTAACGTATCAATCACTGCCAATGGATACATACTATTATCACAGAGGGCAAAGAAGAGAGAGATTGAGAAAGAAAAAGCCAATGTCCATAGCCAGATACAAGTTAACAGATAAAGAAACAGTACCAATTTGATTGATTGCTATTGGGTGCTTGTATTTCCCTTTATTCTGGACAGTATGAAAGGTATGTATACAGGTACATCTGCTGGATCACCTGATGTGCACATCATATTAAAAACTGAATGCATAAATCACAACATATTGAGGGTTTGAGATTTATATGAACTCACTTGTTTATTCATATTCATTGTACTGCCTACAAACCCATTTCAACAAGATAGACAATTCACAACTGCTTTCCACTGCATTCTGGGTTTTTTTTTTCTATATATACCATAGAATGACTTTCATGTAGGAAAAAAATGTATTCTGAAGGTTTTCCTTTGATACCATTTTGTACAGGCAAGAAATGCATCCTTTTCTTTTAATATCATTTACACACAGGGAAAAGGGCATACAATTTTACTTTTACTTTAGTGACAAAGTAACAATTTTTCTTGTTGTTAATTCCAACAAATGAAAACATAAATCATAAATTGAAGGTCTGTGTAATCAGATCTTCTCAGTGATATCTCCTGTAGTCCATCCACAAAGCAGGAGATCAGAATACAATAACACATCTTCTGAGAAACTTAAATTCTCAGACATGAAAGCGGACGGTTATTCCATTCTGGGAACCAACAGCGTGTCTTGCTATCGTGCATAAAACCACATTCCGACATGGCCTAATCAGTCAGGCACGCTGATACCATCTTTTCCAGGTAGAAGAGACCCTCAGTCTTCACTATGTCTGAACGATTGTTGAGGGGGTTGTCAATCCAGAAATGTCATAGCAGGAAATCATTGTAGTAATAATTGCTACACATTGTAGGCAAAATCCTATGACAGAGATAGAAATTCTTCAGCACTGTTACAATAAGGACTCAAAATAGTCTTTCTTTTCATGCTTTTATGATACAAACTGCCATTAAGGCTGTGTTGAGTTTCCCTGTAATTAATGGGATAAATATTAACAGATTGGAAATGAATGCCATGAGCTTTTCTGTGTTGAGTTTCCCTATAATTGGGAAACTGTGTTGAGTTTCTGTGTTGAACTGTGTTGAGTTTCCCACAATTAATGGGATGAATATTAATAGATTATAAATGAAAGCCATGAGCTTTTCTGTTTTGTGATAATGTTGGAAAAAAATAAAGAACAGATGTTAGATATATTCTTATTTGATGTCATAAAGGACTTTCTACAGATCACACAATTGACACTACCTTGTTCATTGTAAATAATGCTACCAGAGTTTTATTTACACTCCAAGATATTGTGGGTTTAGTAGAATATGGCTTTAGTATTTAGATAATCATCTTTGCTTACTTATCAAGAAAATTCTGTTCACACATTACCTTTGTGTAAAGCACAGATATTTTAAGATGTAGTAGAAGATAGCTACTCATACTGTGTGCTTATAAATATGAATTAACATTTACCCAAACTAATTTGTACATTAAACTAAATATGTTCACACAAACCAAATGTGATATTTTACCCCAAAGCAAACAATTTTCAATGTCGTCAAGACATAATGTGAGTTTTTTTTTAAATTTCTATATAGTATATTGCTTTCTTGATCTTCACATGATATCAAATATCAAAGTTCTTGCTGTCACAAAACGGGGGTAAGTTGTGCCTACATTTGCTAGATTATATTTGGTACAGTTCAGCAAACCATTTCTACAGGCACTTTGTGTGTTTTCCTACATATCTAAAAACTTGTTTGTAATATTAGAGAATGATCATGTGGCACCTGTACAGTGTTCACTGATCCTTTTAGAAAGTAAAGAAGATAGGTCACATTCTAAAGGTCAGTGGCTGGTGACTGTACCCTTTTACGACGAACTGGCAATATCTAGCTAGGGACCTTGCTGGCTCATGAAGATGAATCCAGCAGCATTACAATTTTTTGGCAAATGTGACATTCTTCCCCCTGATAATTTCACACACCCTAAAAAATTCATTCAGCATCATCACCCCTCTTTGCAAAAAATCACCCATTCCTGCCGTTCTCATCACAATCGAGTTATGATCATCACGGATCTCATTCGAATATTTGCCAACTTCAATTACATGTTATTTCCCATGTGTGACATACACACACAAGTAGGCATACCAAATAATACTTCACATGAAGCATTCGAGTTTGTCATAAGGATTAGAAATCTTCTGGGACCCACTCATCTGGGAAGACATCAAATCAGTTTTAGATTGACATTCATAAATCTTACATCACTCTCATAGTACTGAATAAGATTATATAATTATCATTTCATACAACTGCACAGAAACTAATCAAATTGTAATTCTTCATAATGCATAGTGTGAACAACCTTTTTCCTTCCTTCAATTTTCTAAACACCATGTGTGTATTTCAAGAAAGACTTTTGTGATGTGCTCTGATACTGGAAACATATATTTGGTGACCTTATCTTGCTATCATAATAACCTTTAACTATGGGAAACAAAACAAGAAGACAAAAACAGCCTTTCACTTCAAAGAAAAACAGGAGAAAGAGTAAAATAAGATAAAAGCAACCTCCAATGACAATTTTCCTTAAAGTTAACACCAACATAACACAAGGAAATGAGTTCATGTTCATGTTCATGGCTGTCCATCCATGATAAATGTGCCCCCCCCCCCACACACACACATTCATAAAATGGTATGATACTTTAGGAGGCAATAAAAGGGAAGACATTTCTAGGTATTTGTTTCACGGACGAATGATAGGAGAAGGACAAAGAATGTTGCAAATTGATTTAATACCTTACCCGTACAGACCTCTTTCCCTCTCCCTTTCACAAAAAAAAACAAATTTGAGTTGTACTCTGTTGTTACAGAACACAGAAATGTATGAATTAAATGATATAGAGTGATCCTGCAGCAGTCACTAATGATCATAATTTTCTAATTATGTTTTAATCCCCATTCCTCACCTGCTTTGGTCCCTGCCTTTGACTTCTGACCTACTACATTGTTTTCTTTGTTCTGTGTCCCTAGCCTTCCTCAGACTGTGACCCCGTTTACAGTGCGGGGATGGGCCGAGCCGCGGCCGAGCCGCGGGCCAAGCCCAGCCTCAATTGCGAGGCCGGGCCCAGCAATTTCGTCCGTTTACACTGCCGGGCTCGGCCGCGCTTTTGATTGAAACCTTTCAATGTTTTGTCGTAGTGGCTCTCTGCTTGTAAACAAACGCAATTTGGTGTTGTCGCCGTTCGGGCAAAGGCCTTTGTCGAAGGAAAAAATCCTTTGCAGGACAAAACCACCTTAAACTATGCTAGTTTTCGACGTTGAGGGGTTTAATATCCTGATTAGCGAAATAGTACAGACAGAGGGTTTGGAAGCCAGACTAAAATTGGCCGCGCATTTGGCCCAGTTTGCGTTTACACTGAGAAAAGGCCGGGCTCGGCTCGGCCGCAGCTCGACCACCTCCAGAGCAAGGCCAAATGCGAGGCCAATTTTGGCCTCGGATTTAGCCTTTTGCGTGTTTGTACTGAAGCGGGGCTGGGCCGGGCCGCGCCCGCACTGTAAACGGGGTCATTGTTTGTTGTGTGTAGTCCATGTAGGGGAAAGCAAACACATGTGTTTTCGTACCCTACATGTTTGTCATTTTGCATCTGACAAAGATTCTGCTAGGATTGAAAGCTCAGGCCCCTTTTGACTCCAATCATAATTTTCTTCTGATATGACACAAGAACATGAATTTCTATCCACAACCAGAATCTCCAGCACTGGTTACAAAAAAAAATGTCATGGTATATTATTCCCTGGTCATCATACTAGATTAAATGCACAAGGAATTCATCAAGAGTATATCCAAGGGGGACTCATACCCCAATAATGAAAGCTCGTTAAAGTTTTGCATGGTCCTGCATGACAATGAGCACCTACTTGGTATTCTGTTGATGGCACGCAGAGGTCTCAGAACTCGTATTGTCCTGATGGCCGACAGGTTGATGTTTTCCAAGTTCAAACTGTACTCCAAGACTCTGCGGGTTGCATGGTAGGATGAAGATAGGATGGAGCGGGTAGAGAGCATAGAAGATTATGGATTAAAATGACATCCATCTATGATCAATTTGGAATTCACATTGTCTGTTATTTTTTCATACACCCGTCATTGAATGAGAGGCAAAAGGCAATACCTCTGTGCAGTCTTTTGAGGATACTAATCCCCTTCTGCCTCTCCTATGACAGAACATTTGAATTAAGGTTTTGGTAACATGATGTTGAGAGTTTTTCAACAAAATTTTAATGCAACTTTCTGTTGTTTTTTTTCTATCACTTCAAGTTGAACTTTGTGCCCTGTGGATAGTCTTACAGGCTATCCACATTTGCCTTGCTAATTTCATGATAATTTTGATCAACTCATGTCCATATTCAGGTAAGATCTTATCACAAAATGATCAAACGCTTTGCATGATTGCATATACTGTGATGCACATGTCAATGTCCTTTATTCCTTTGCATAGAAGGCTTCCAAAATTGTATTCCCTCACAATATTTTTGCCGAAGGAAAGATTTTTTGTAAATGAAACTAGGTATAAATGTGAAGTTTTCCATGATACCAAAATTTCAAATAAAACTAGGAACTGGTCTTGCATAAGGCTGACATTGAAAAATCAAACATATAATTTGAATCTATAATCAGTGGAAAATTTGCAAAGGCAACTATAAAACACAGAAATTTGTAAATTGAATATTATGTACCTAACTGAAAAAGATTCTTGCTCGTACCATTTTGGTATCATTTCTCCCAGTGCAAATAAAATTGAAACATCTAAATCTGTGATGTTAACTAAGTTTACAGATTCCATCATAACTCTCATTATGGAATGTCTACCATAATTTCATAAAATGTGTTTCAAGACTGACATTAACAGTCACTTTTGTTGTCCATTCGAGGGTATGATTTTCTGGCCCTAGAAAAGCTTCCTGTTTGCTCTGAAGTCAGGCAAACATATTTACAATTCTTCTGTGCCTCTCAGCAATGAAAAATCAGATTTTAATATGATGATAGTCTACTAGAAACAGATTCTCTTTCACTTCACATCTTGCAGTGCAGAATTGAAGGATTTCTTTTATGGTAAAAATTAAATGATGCATGGTCTTGACTTAACAAATACTTCTGTTGGAAGTCATGGCTGAGCTTACCATTGCTCAAGTGGAAATCATGGACATGAATGATTTACGATGGCATTAATAACAACTTGCCATCACACTTAATTCACTACATGCATTTCTCGACTGAATGAGTTAAACATCCTCTTGGGCACTATGGAATCATTTTCTTGAAGTTTTTCTTCTAAGTGATAAGATTAACCCTTTAATCTTCTAGTTTAAAAAAAGAAAGAAATGTAAAGTTTCTGAAGTGAAAAGAAGACATTCTCAAATTAGAATACTAAAAAAAAAACAAAAACTGAAGCTTGGTTTGGTGAATAAGATTAGTTGACAATAAAAAAGCATTCCATTTGATGTTTGAAGACTGTTCTTTTCCAAACAAACTTACAATGCTGGTAACAGAAGGCTAGAAATAGAGAAAGCTGTAATTCCATAAGCATCAACATTGAGTATATCATCATTTTGGATTGTAAAAGCTAAGTTGCATTGAAGAATATGCAAAAACAAATATACAGCATATACATTATGGCACAATCATCATAAAGATTTCTTAAGCTAAGATATGTCAGCTCTTGAGTGTCTCTAACAGGTCAATGACCTGTCAAAAGAGACAGTTTCTATGGCAACAATTCCAGATAGGCCTTGACACAAAATAATAACACTGCACACAATACTTCACATCAGCACAAACATATTAAATGTAGTCAGAAATGACAAGCCTTTACCAGTCATACACAGTTCTATCTACACTACACGGGAATAAAGCTAGCATGTGGTACGCTTGCACAATAATACTACTGTTGATCACAGTTTGTTCTGTCCATGCATAGCAAATACAAAACAACAAGCACAAATCATAAATCCATTAATGCGAGGAGGACTTCAAACGTATTTTGACATTTTGATCGAAATGAAGCCATTAGCATTCCTAAAAAGCGTGCAGGCATAGATGAGAAACTAAATCATGCATGATTAAGTCAAATAAATCCACATTTCCAGATGTATTAGCAGGCATATCACAAATCAGTTTTACTTAACATCTACATGGAGAGATACATGTCATTTTTAAACACAAGTCAGAAACATATGAGTCAATAAAAACAAGGAAAATAATTTAGTTACTATTACTCCCATACAGTAAATGACTCTTAATAAATCAACATTCCTTCTTGTTTGATACCTTAGCACATGTTAGGAGACATAAATGCTTATAAAGCTTAATAACTAACTGTTATTGCCTGTTTACCAATATATTGATATTGTATGCATATGTATGTGATACAATGATTAATGTGAATTTGAAGAATACAACGATATAAGAGTTAAAGTATTACAAAGACTTCGTTCCCAAATGAGAAGGATGTTTTTAGTAATTGCAGAGTGGGATATTTGGATATACTCATCAATTGCATTTTATGTTTGAATGTTATTCCAGGGAGATCAACAATTTGGGTAGTAAGACAAGGGTATTGAAGTATGAGCAATTTCCTATGGTTACAAAGAAAATATGACAATTTGCAGGTTATTATGTAAATGCCCATTTCAATTGTCACACTTTTTTGGCATTTATCAAAAAAGGGGCAACATTTGAGTAATTGCTGACAAATCATGGTAGTGTTGCCTTGATGACTGATTTGGTCTTTTCATCATAAAATCAAAGTGAAAAACCTGCAAGTTACATGTATCTTATTTCTTGTGAAATTTGGCAGTGGATTAACAATATACATTTTGTTTAGCACAGTGTGGTAACACATTAGAGGAGACTATACTCTACAGGCTGTAGTTTTAGATAACATGAATATGAATCTTAAGGAGAAGCAGTGACAGGCTATCATTAGGTTTTTAGATTTACCATGACTATCATATTAACTTATTGCTTCAAGTTTAAATAATTTTCTTTTTATTCATATCAAAGTATTTTTAAGTCTTGCAATTTCAACATAGACGACAAATTACATCCCAGCAGCTCTGCCAATGAAAATCAAGGCACATCAATTCTTCACTTATGGAACCCCCCCCCCCAAAAAAAAAGTGGGTTTTATTTAAACTTTACCACACATGTTCTAAGAAGCAGTGGTAGGGATGCATAATTCAGTGATCAGGTACACATGCATAAATTCTTCTGTATGTGTGATATATCTGCATCCCACAGGCAGTCTCTCTCTGTAATTAAAGAGAAGCATTAATGTCAAAAGGAAAGTGTATTTGGACCTTTTTTATGATCAAACAGATCATGTGCTTTTAAAATGTCAAATATAATCTTGACATCACCATGTATCACTCCAAAACAATATTGAATTAGAACAAATCTGATCCCCCCCATAAAAGCCTGATATTGAGTTCTCGGTTACAGTTCATTATTCCGAAAGTTCGTTATTCCGAAGGTTCTTTAGTCCGAAGGTTCGTTATTCTGAAGGTTCGTTATTCCGAAGGTTGATTATTCCGAAGATTCGTTGCTCCGAAGGTTCATTAATCCGAAAATAAAATAAGGTTTGTTATTCTGAAGGTTCATTAATCCGAAAATGAAATAAGGTTTGTTAATTCGAAAATGAAATAAGGCTCGTTATTCCGAAGGTTCGTTACAGACCCTATTTCATTTTCAGATCAACGAACCTTTGGGATAACGAACCCTATTTCATTTTCGGATTAACAAACCTTTGGAACAATGAACCCTATTTCATTTTCGGATTAACAAACCTTTGGAATAACGAACCTTCGGAATATCGCCACAAATGTTTGGATTAACGAACCCTTTTTCATTTTCAGATTAAAGAACCTCTAGGCATAGGGAAATTGTGTGCTTTGGATTAACAAACCTTCGGAATAACAATCCTTTGGAATAACGAACCTTCGGAATAACAAACAGCACCCGAATTATCCACGCTTCTGCATGAATATACCTTATGCTGACTTTAATACACAATGAAAAACAACGTTGCCTTAGAAAAGTGTGCACGAAGTCAGTTTCCTTATCCTACAGATTTAAATACTGATAAACTTTACTTTCAACACGGCTAAATATTTACAGAACACTAGTTCACATTTTGATTTAATGTAACACCATTGCAAGTTTTATGCTTGACATTTCAAGAGTTTAAAACCCTACTTTCACTTTGCCTTTTTTGAATCCTAGAAATACTTTATAATTGCACTATATTTAATAGATTAACAAATCTTTGAAAGCATGTTACACAAGAAGGAGAAAACTTGTTCTCAGCAACACTTCCATACTTCCTAACTGTGTATCTGCACATTTGGAAGCAAGGTGCATGAAAAAGAACTACAATATGCTGTAATTCAATTCCCTACATCCATTTCTTCACATTAATACTAAATATCCTCTCCATTCAATTTGAAAACTACTAAATGTAAATTTATTATCTGTGGTAAGGCATAATGAATTTCTAAGAGAGCAAAAATCTTTTGAAGCATGTGGTGGTGATTATAGATAGCCAATCATTAGGTTCTCAGTTTTCAGACAATATTATATTACATGTTAATGGCATTACAGTCCATTCACTTTTAAATTTGATATTTTCCTGTCCTAGAGCAAATCTTTACTTATCTTGACATATGTTTATGCATTTTATTAGACACAATATAAAAACAGAGGTCAAAATGTCTGGCAGCAGTTTCACTGGACTTTTTTAAAACTCTGTTTGAAAACTGTTTGCTTAGACTATAATGTAGTAACATGACTTTTTTAAAAATCTGGCATAGATGGTATCTGATTGAAGCAAGAACATTTCAAGTCACATGGCTAACTAGTAGTGATAGAACCTTCATTAATATCAAAACAGTAGGAAAATAGAGGGTATTTGAGCATAATATGTATGTACTTTTGCCTGAAAGCTGTTCTATTTAGTCAAATGTGGACAATGTTGACCTGAAGACACCTAAACTGCAGACATCACAAGGTAAAGGAAAGGTTCAGGGTAAATAGCGTAAAACCACAAACATTCGCAGCATGAATATTTCACAAATTGGAGCTGACGACCTTCTTCATGGCATGAAACTTTAAAGAAATACTAACCATTAAGAAAAATGAAAAAAAAAATGTACTGGACTGTCTAGACAAACTCTTTCACACGCATTTTACTTTTGTAAACTGTGGCTCCTCACGAAAGTTTCATGCACACAAAAATGTGTGGTTTTACAGTAACTGACTTCACAATATGTTAGTGTAACAATAGTTACATCAAAGGGTTTGGAATGGATGATAAATATACAAATGTTATGTGTAATACATCAAAGTCAGTTAGGTATCGGAAGGAAGGTATTAGACATTATACTGACATGGACAAAAGGGATTTCTTTCGTGTTACAGCATGCAATGGACAGCATTTTATTGGTGGAGGAATTTGATTGATGTCAAGGCCATCTGGAATAGCCAGTTCTTTTCATAGGTGTTCAACAAAAGTCAGTGTTACCAACCTGTCATCATTGGTACACAGTATGTGTTATTGCATTCATATTAAACAGAGCATCCCCAGAAACACTAAAAATATATCTCATAGTTACATAAATACACTCCATGAACATAAGGCACAGTGGTATCCTAAGGATACATGATGTTTCTTGGGTGTCTGTGTAGCTTTACTTTTCAAACAGTTGTCTTTATATTTAGTAAGTGAAAAGAAAGACAACTTTAATACAATTTTGTGCATAGTATGCGTTCCGCTGAAATGGAATTTGTGATAAAGTCCAGACATGATCCCAGAATCAACTTCTTGATTACAAACTGAAATTGGCTCTTATCATCCAACAAGTGGGTACCTTACTGCCCTATGAATTTTTATCAAGCTTGAAGATCTAGGGGACATTTTTTTTTGGAGATGTTTTCTTTTTTCTATTACATTTGCTTTCTTTGGATTATATTTTAGGTGACATTAAAAAGATTGTTTTCAGGGCATGACATAGTCCTGAACTTGTAAAATAGAATACTTTGATATCTCACACATGCATCGAACTTAGCGTAACATCAACCATGCATCAGAACTTGATACCTGAATCATACACAGATCACACATTCAACTGATTGGAATCATTTACATAATCATTAGAACTGTTAGAACAGTATTAAGTACTCTGATAACTGGATTATCACAGTTGACAAGATAAAAGGTACATCTGATTATTACGGTAAGAAAATAAAATTGTATATGGATATGATCCCAATAAAATATAGAAAAATCATGTAACCGAGCAGGCAAGATAGACGATCAATGGTGGAGTAAAACAATAAGACAACAACGTTGAATAGAACACAACACAGCTGTAATGGCCTATATGTCATGCATTACTGATATGGCTGTGCACGGCTATCATCAACATATAGAGAAAATTTAAGTGTGGTATAATTTGCTTTAAAGACTTGTACAGCAAGAAATGGATAAGTTTGCCATAAAAATCAATGAACAGATATAAACCAAGTGGCAATGTAGATAACTGCGTGAGACAGAGAGGAAAAAAAAAAAAACTACTAGTGCAGCATTTACAGATAATGGAGAATATGACAACTTTTTAATCCAAGAACAAATCTTGTTTCAAGGAGAGAGCAGAGTTGCACGAGTTTACAGCAGCTTGCAAAGAATTTGATCAGTTTCTTAAAAGATGAATATGTTTCAAATTTCATTTAAAATGCACATACAGACTGTATTTTATAGGAATAACATCATATCTATATATGTAATCTACCTCAGCTGAATAAAGTGTTCTTTCTTAATGACAGTAAGAGTGTAGACTGTCTGAAACACAGAGAAAATTTCACCTTGAAAAAAACATGAAGTCCCCATCATTCCTCGACTGGGAAATCTGCTTTCCACTTGCTCTTTCGGTAATTGATAATGATGTTGGGTTTAAAGACTTCTTTTCCATTTTCTAGAAAGAGTTGGGATATCTCTTTTACCATAACCATAGTACCACCATTGATAATCTATCTTGCTCATATATACACAGTGTTTTATTCAAACATGACTATGTTAATGATCTGGATAATATAGCACCAATGCAGAGATCAAACAATATTGCAATAAGAATCAGAGCTTTAGAAAGATCAAATGCATAGAGTGTATAACATATAGTGTGTTAAGTATCTCTTCCTGATAAAAACTGGACTTCATATAGAAGGAATGGGAGGGTAGTGGTTATCCTTAGATTAAGCTTCGTATCACTGGAAGAATACACTTTCTTCAATGAGAGAGAGCGGACTTCATGTTTTCATCGAGATGAAAGTGGGGGAGGCAGCGGGAAGAGCATGGTGGGGAGGGGCGGGGAGCACGGTGAAGCGATACGACTGGGCGAGTGAGAGATGTCATATTGCGATAACGATGTGATAAGCCATGGAAATTAAACTTGCGGAGTGAGGGTGGTAAACTGAACTGGGGATGTTTGTGAGCAGCGAAGTGACGGCAGTTGGCTCCGTGCCATCTGAGCACCTCACTTCTGCACAAAGAGCATGGCCAATTCGGTTTTAGAAGGGTACCAGTGCTGCCACCATATGTATGCACAAAGATTGTAAACATGCACTGGGACAACATGGCCACCGTCTCAAACCCAGTTGACCAAGTCGAGTGCAGCGATGAATGCAGGCAGTCAATGATTTTTCAGGTGTGCCGCTGGGTGTGCAAAATCAAACAACTTTCATGCTTCTATAACTTTCATCAAATTTGCATTTCACTCTTTCTACTCAAAAGAATGTTGCAAAGCCAAGGATCTTGCATTTGGTGTGAGGGATCCTATTTTTCCTGTGGTGTACTATAAAAGTTGTGATGGCGGCGGGAAAAGTTGTTATCCCTTTTGGGAGCCATTATGGCAGAGGGATCATTATTTCACCACATTATGACTTCTTCTGTCCAGGAAATGGTGAATCCTCTCGTAGCAAAATGAAAACAGTGATTTTTTTACAAAATATTCTGCAAAAGTATGTCATAACTAGCCTACATATCCACTCATAATATTATACACATTACTATGCACACTGCATCAGCAATGAAATGTGATAAGACAATGATTACAAAGTATTTTAGTCCTCTTCACTTTATCACGTAAGAACAGAATATTTCCACGCAAATCTGACAAAAATTAATTGAATTCAAGGCAGCTAGATAACTCTTCCTCTATTTTATGATACATGGAGTATTTATTTCCTGATTGGAAATGCTTAAATTTTAACAGGTAAGGTGCACTATTCCTTGTGGATTTTTTTTGGTCATTCAATGGTAAACTAATTAATACCACAGATTACTTCTGTGAGATAAAATACATCATCCTACACACCCTCCAGCAAGGAATAGGCCTCTCATTGTTTAAATATTTGGTCTGAACATATACTTTACCGGGGAACTTGCCTCACAGTACATTTGATGCTAGTCAATATTACTAGAGCTTTCAAACCACACAAAGTAAATATTGAAGATGTGGTCTGATATCTTCAAATTCCATTCTTCTTTATAGCATGTCTATCAAAAAAAAAGTATGGTTTTCTAAGGGTATACAGCTCTGGATGGGACATCATTCAAATCAATGGAATATGGTCTACACATTGTCAAACTTGGTCATTAATGGAAGAATAATGAAGAGAAGAAAATCTGTTATTCATTGGGAATTGAACAGCAGTATGCAATACAAAATGTTTTCTTTCGTAAGTTCTCAAAGCAAGCTTTGGATGTTGCAGAGTTTCACAGGATTATATAAGGAGCAAATAAAAAGGGAGGGAAAAAATAGGCTGAGGAAATGAAGGCCTAGGTACAAATAATGGCATTGGCTGGGGAAAGAGAGCTTAGGCTTGGGCAGGGGAAATCTATAATGTGGCAGGGATAGGCGGGGTCAAGGCGACTGGAGATGAGCAGATGGCTAAACAGGGAGGCATGGACGGTTCGGAGGTCAGCGGACGGGGACTATGAAACTGACTTTTGAGCCATGAGGTATTCTGGGAATGCCCTAGTGGAAAAATATGATGGAATCATGAACCTGTTTTTAGAAAATAGCCATGGCTAGCATCTAACTATAGAAAGGTTTTCTTTACTTGTAGGTTTAAAAACAAAATGGGTATGCTGAGTACACAGAAAACCCTCAGAAAGTAGCTCTCCTAGAAATGTCTGAATGTCATGTCGTGATACAAGTGGAAGGGACACTTGCAAATATTCCAACTTACTTTGACACACCCAATGAGAGAAGGCTGTAAAAGCGTTACCTTAACGTTTAAGGAGCCTTCTAATTTGCCAATTGTTCTCTGTCTTGTTTGTTTCTTTGTTTCTTTCTTTCTTTCTTTCTTTCTTTTATTTACTGCTGGGTCATCAGGTTCATTATGCTTTGAGATACTGCATGAAAAACATTCCTTTAAGTCTAGAACATGACTGTCTACAATTCTGGTCTTCAGAAAACGTGAAATCTTGCCATAAACAATGCCCAATATATCAAATATTACGATTACCTATGTACCTATTGTGGATCCTCTTGACATACAGTACCAATTAATGTCAACAATTTGGATGCCAAGTACTTAATTTGACTAGTGTTGTGTACCATTGTGTCTACAGGCATGGCATACAGTAGTACAGTTGGTATAATGTTACATAGACTTGCATACAGACTGCATGTTTTCTGCATCCTGTCCTCTCAACCAAAAGCAGGCAAAAGATTAAACATACTTCATGTTTTTACATCCATCTTGCACACTCTTTTGTGCTCCCTGGCATATAATAATGTAGGCCAGTGATGTCATAGCATAGAGTATGATCTTATCTATGTCCTCATACTGTTACTAGTACATTCTGAAGCATAAAAAGAGAGATAGAGAGGAAAAAGAAAAAGAAAAACTTCTGCAAGACAAATGCTTGTATCAAGTTTTAGAGTCTTGATGTGATTACACTGTATATACCAGAATATTGTTATCTGTAAATGAAAACTCTGTTGTACTGATGTAACACTGCATTAAGACAATCAACACTACTGAATAGGTATCACATATACAGATGCTGTCATACCCTACATCTCTCTCTACACACGACCTGATAATTAAATTGCTCTGTGTACACATAAAGCTAAACTCCATCCACTTTACACATATTTCTACTAGCGCCTAATAAAAATTTTGTGCAATATCCAAATTCTGAACTAAACTTTAATTAAAGCTAACATATTTTTGTCCTCCCAGCAGCATTTCTCACGATGATATATCTTCCCATCACTCTGGACAGAGCGGTCTACTGGCTATGAGGTGTTTGCACATTGACTGAAAAAAAGTGAAGAGCTGCTATGAGATATGCTCACAGTATGTGCTTTGTGCAATGTCTGTGGCATGCAGTGAAAAGAAGAAAAAATAAGGATGAAGAAACACAATATAAAGGGTGCATCCATGCTTCAAATGACTAGCTTTGAGCAATGAAATGAATGATGAGAGAAGAATCATGAGCATAAAGCGTTCAATGCCTTGGGCACATTTTCTTTTTTTTTAATTTTCTGGTATACATGGTTCACTGTCCTAATCTATATCTCAGTTGAACATCAAGGCCACTAACTTGTATTTCTGCTGACTCTAGCAATATTCTGGTGAGCATGAAAAATAACCCATTTATTTCTTAATTTGTGTGTTTTTCTCACTCCTTGACTTCTTTGAATTCTCCAATTGGTGGGATGGAATTTGCAATGAAGCACAGCTTTGCATGTCTTCAGACAAAAATAAGGTGTGAAAAAAAAGTGTATGACAAACATACAGTTATGCAGAGAAGAGAAAGAATCTAAAAATGTGAGTGTCAATTTAATGAAATGCATGACAACAGGACATCTACAACTTAAGTTTTCAGTTATTAGTATTGTACAAAAAAGAAAGAAATTAATGATAATCAATATTGCAAGCACATTGCAAAGTGAAAATTAGAGTGTTAGAAAATACATCAAGCCAAAATGCATGTTAGCTGCAAAGCGCACCCATCGGGCCCAGGAATGTCATTGGCTGTGGCAAGTCATGAATATTCATGTATTAGTAAGACTATGACTGCTAATTATCTCATACGCCCAAGACAGAGTTTCAGTGGAGGTGTGAACAACTTATGCGTTATCATTTCTTTTTCTTTTTTTTTTGTCACCTCAGGATGAGGTAGAAGATCAGTGGTGACTGACTTTGGCCACGGTTACATTTAGAAGCAAATTCAATTCCTAAATTAAACACTTGATTACAGTAGAATGACATTCAATGACCATCATGTGTCTTATTTTTTTCCTTCTGGCTGTGGGCAAGGTGAAAAATGTGTACATTTAAGTAGAGAGGTGTTTTTACACTCTACTTTTCCCATTCCCATTAGCACTTGGGACCGATGGGTTGAGAATAGCTCTTCACGATTCGCTGCATTAGTTCACTACTGAAAAAATGGACAACTCTAGAACTCTTGATTCACAAGGACAATGCAACACTGAGTGACCAATCAAAAAAGAAAAAAGAAGAAGAAATATATTTAAAAAATGACGAAGAAAATAAAGTTGGAAGTGTATTCTTACTCCATGATGTACTCAGCAATCCTTTTTCATATTTAACATTCCCATACAGAGAATTTGAACATAAGAGGAAGGCAAAGGAAGCAGGAAAAAGGGAAGGACGTTATTAAAAGAATCGTCTCCTATGCACCGGAGGCCAAGAAAACACTTAGCTTTGCAAAAGACAGTTGGGGGAAAACTGAAATGGAAGGAATGGAGGGGGTTGTCTTTTTAATTCACATCCCAAATATAATAATTTATCATTTAATCTGGTTACAATATATCATTCACTCTCTGCATTGGGCTCTTTTTCTTTTAACATAATACAGTAACAAATATAGATATCATTTCATACTTTCAAATCACAAAAAATACATGAAAGAAGCACTTTATTTACATCTTTTGAGTTGCAGAACCTAACAAGGCACTGTGGAGATTTGTACAGATGAAATTTCTTGAAACTTGGCTATTTCACTTAACATTAAACTAACTTGTGATATCTACAGTATGTATGTATATACACATGTATATATACATATATGTATATACATACATACTTTCTAAAAAAATCGAGTGAAAATATTCACTCTTAAAGGAGTGAATACAAAAAAGAGTGAATTTAGAGTGAAATTGGAGTGAATTTTGAGTGAAAATGTTCATTTTCACTCGTTTTGGAGTGACCTCAGGGATCACTCCTAAATCTTCGAGTGATCCCTGAGGTCACTCCAAAATGAGTGAAAATGAACATTTTCACTCAAAATTCACTCCAATTTCACTCTAAATTCACTCTTTTTTGTATTCACTCCTTTAAGAGTGAATATTTTCACTCGATTTTTTTTTAGAGAGTACATATACATACATATATGTATAATGGTACATAACTATGGGAACACTTTCAAAGGGGGCATGAGCTATTGCCTATTACAAACAGTATATTGACTAATTAAGTCACTTTCCAAAAATTTTGTATCAATCAAAATGTCGATTTATCAAATAAAGTTTGGAATTGATTCAAAGGAAAGAAGTACAATACAGAGCTTTGATAAATGCACACTCAAGAGAAATATATATTGAATATAATGTACAAGAAGGCTGTTCAAAAGCAAGAAAATTCAATCCAAGAAGTCTCATTGAACTTACATGCACATGGTTGCAATTACGGAACACTTTTAGTCATAAAGAAAAGCTTCTCATTCTGATGCAATAGTCAAGTTTCATAAATCAAAAGAGGCAGCAAATTCCATGTCATATCTTTGTGAAACACAACTCAAAACATTTGATACTCTGTGCGCAGTTATAGTCTTCAATGTCTCAGTGCATATCTATTCATTCTCTTTCACTCTCAACAACCAGGAGACAATATGCACCAAATATAGATTATAAGCATCAGCATCAATAAAGATATACATAAATTTATATATATTCCTTCTAAGCAGAATCTCATAGTCAGTTGATGTTGATGACATAAAGCCATAACAAAAATCTAGCTATCAAAATTTATTACAAGCACTAAGTTTACAATATGACTTTTTTTTACAGTATACTGACTGTGCAAAATGATCACAGCATAATATGCTCTTGTCAACTTACTAAGGATTGCTCTTATCCTAATCTGCTATAGAGTAAAGATAATGAAGAATTGGTTGAAGGTTTGCAGATAATGTTAAACACATCTGTTGAGTTGTAGAGATCACATTTTGCAAGGTCTTTGTCTCGATCTAAGTTTTAGTTTGGTAAACTTTAGCACTGCACAGAAAAAAAAGCCAACTTTGCAGTAACTTATACATTTACACAGGATGAACTTCCTGCTTTGTTAATATCTAAGTTTGATTACAAATGAATGATATTATAACGTTTTTTTCAGATGTTTTTATCATTGCAAGGTCTTGTGCTTTAAAGATATAAATAAATGCCATTATACACTTTTCTATCCTTACTTAAT
Organism: Diadema antillarum; assembly: GCF_040938485.1. Lineage (NCBI taxonomy): Eukaryota > Metazoa > Echinodermata > Echinoidea > Diadematoida > Diadematidae > Diadema > Diadema antillarum. The sequence continues at coordinate 717,264 of NW_027271913.1, forward strand.
CCTCTCTGTCAGGTTTAGGATCAGTCTTTAAGAGGATTAGTTGGAGATTTGTGAAAACTGTGTGGTTGTATAATCCACAAAGCAAGAGCTAGGAGTGGGTGACATAATCTTAATGTCCCCACTAGTTCAATTTAATTGAAGACTAAGTTCTTTTCAAAGGGAATTCTTTGCATGAATGCTTATCATCAACTAAGAAGGTAAATAACTGTTTTGTAACTACAGATAGCCCAAATGGTATGTATACTCTTGGTTTATGGGGGAAGATTGGCAGGCCAATATTAATGGTATACATATCTCACTTGAAAATTGGAAAGTTGAAATTTCAACTTCTCAGGAAGCACGCTTTGGCATACTTAACAAATACAGTGCTTGCTTGCTCACATTGAACTTGTTCTGATTATTATGAACTGAAGAGAATCACTTATGTCTCAAGAGTTTTAAAAAAGGTTATCTCATCTTATTTGAAAATGAAATAGAATAAGGCTTAGGGCTTTTTTTTTTGCACGTGTGTCAATATCTAAATGATGTTGCTGCCTCACTCAAATCAACTGTATTAAAATGGTTGCATGGTTAGATATAATCGATTTTTGAAAGCATATAGGTACTAATCATTTTCTCTCTTGCAGAAACTTGATAGCTTCTGGCTTGGTGTAATTTATTCCGAGAATGTAAAAGAGTGGAAAGCACAGCACATGTGAACTGTAATCTGATTAGAAATGTTTGACCATCTTTTTCAAACTTATACCTTATCCTGTAATAAGGGCATGTATCTTATTTGGTGCATATTGGGAAGTGCAAGAGTCAATTGAAGTCAGTAGAAACTAAAGTGTGATTCTCATGATCTATCTATCTTTTTCTACGTGAAGTTTGATTTTTTTTTTGCATATCATCATTTTGTTAGTACAAAAGTTATTGGCAAATCTACCTTAAAATTCAACTCGTTTTATAAGAAAGATCACTTTGAAAAATAATAACTTATGTCCACACAACCACAACCACATCCAAACCCATAACCACAACCATCACCATCATAATATATTAAGACACATGTGATAAATGAAATTGTTGAAGCTATACAGTCACCACCACAAGTTCAACCACTGCCCTCAAACAATCACTGTCCATCCTGGGGTCAATCCACTCATTCCCAGCACTGACAACTCATTGCTGATAACACGAATCCCTTGAACTATGCACTCAACACAATGTCAATATATCAAACAGTCTTAACTCCTGAAATAACCTCTATGGACTTCACAATCTATTCTTTCCACCCATTAGATGTGCCATCAGAGTGATGCACAATCCATTACATATACATGTATGTTGCCTGAAGGTTTTTCAATCCATTAATTGACAAATTAATCTCTGCTACTGCCTACTCCTTACAAATTTCTTTGAATGCTTAATTCAATCCATCTAGCATGGACTCCAGAGGTATCATACATTTTATATGCCATAAATCTATAATATCCCAAATTTAAATCCCATTTTCATTAAACAAAACAAATTTCATATTTACACCTTGCAATCCAAGGTTAATTAATCCCCCCATAACTCAGACTCACCCTGCAATGACGATGAAGAAATCCAGTCGGTTCCAGGTCTCCCCCAGGTAACCCTTCTTGCCTGTCATTCCCATGGCGACTATCTTCACCACCATCTCGGCGGCAAAGAAGGCGAAGATGAAGTGGTCGAAGCCTTGGAGAATGAGACAGCGCTGGGAGTCGCACTCGATGTCCTCGCATGGCCGATACATCCCAAGCGTGATGCAGTTGAGAATGATCACCATCATGCTAATGCGTTCGAACCAAGTGATGTTGTGAATTAAGGAAAATCTAAATGAAGACATGTCATCTTAAGTTAGCCTCATTCACTTATTTACAGTTCTTCTGATGGAGAAAGGGATTTGACCAATGATTGAATCAAAGGTAAAATGTACTATTTTACCCATAAAATGCTTGTGATGACTATGAATTTCTTCACCATGCTGTCATAGACCACTATCCCAAAATCATGAGCCTAAGATCACCATCCAAAGATCACCATCACCATTCTACAATTACCATCTTACAATCACCATCCTACCATCACAATATACCATCACCAACATATGATTGCCATCCTATGATCACCATCCTGCAATCACCATCTTACAATCACCATCCTACAATCAACATTTTACCATTACCATCTGACAATCACCATCCTACCATCACCATCTGACATCTGACAATCACCATCTTACAATCACCATCCTACCATCACAATATTCCATCACACAGTTGTCATCCTATGATCACCATCCTACCATCACCATCCGACAATCACTATCTTACGATCACCATTTTGCAATCACCATCCTACCATTACAACATTCTATCACCATCTGACAATCACCATCCGACAATCACCATCCAACAATCACCATCTTACAATCCCATCCAACCATCACAACATTCCATCACCATCACACAAATGTCATCCTATGATCACAATCTGTAACATCACCATCCAACAATTACCATTTTACAATCACCATCTTACAATCGCCATCCTACCATTACAACATTCTATCACCATCATACGATTGTCATCTTATGATCACCATCCTACCATTAACATCCTACCATCACAATATGCCACCACCATCATACAATTGTCATCCTATGATCACCATCCAACAATCACCATCCTACCATTACAACATTCTATCACCATCATACGATTGTCATCCTATGATCACCATCCTACCATCACAATATTCCATCACCATCATGCGGTTGTCATCCTGTGATCACCATCCTACCATCACCATCCGACAATCACCATTTGACAATGACCTTCCTACCATCACAATATACCATCACCAACATGCGATTGCCATCCTATGATCACCATCCTAAGATCATCATCCTGCAATCACAACTTTAACAATATGATATCTGAATGACAAGGGAACATAGATCTGTTAGCATCTGTCAATTAGATTCAGAGTTAATGAGCTTGGACATGTCAACAGAATGATGCAAAATTTAAGCATGTGAATCAGTTGATTCACTACATTACAAGTTTTGTTAGTGGTATAAAATTCAATTCAGGGTATGCTAATAATGTACATCAGTCGCACTTTGTAAGTCTAACTGGTGGTGAGCACTGGTCAAGCTCTTCGCTCTAGATCCCAATCCTAAAAAAAAACAAAAAAAAAACTTCTGTTCCATTCTGCATGAGATTTCCTATCAACAAACTCAAGGAGGTACTTTCTTCATCAATTTTACATCCTTCATTTTTGACACCAGTTTTTAATTTGTTGTTTGAATTTACAACAAGCATCTTTTTGACAGATGTTATAAGCGTCTGACACCATGCTATATTGTGTTGATAAATGCCTTTTTACTGACGATCTTGATATATCAGAGACTCAATGCAGTATTTCATTGCCATAGCAAACATGATCCTAATTTTGGCAACTTTTGATTTTTTTTTTCACGAACAGTACGTGATTAACAAAATTCTGGCTCCTTGTTAACACAGGTTATAAATAGGCATTGATAAATTGATGGTATAAGCCAAATAGGGAACACAAACATACACATATGTACATCAAAAGATATCATGCAAACATATATATTTACAAAATGTTTGTGTGAGTGTGTGTGTGTGTGTGTTTGTGTGCAAATATTTCAATAGTTGCTGGTGACATCACCTTTACGCTTGTATGCAAGAAGTAATGTCAAAAATAACCAGATCTAAGAATAGCTTTGGCTGCAACCAACTGAAAGTCACAAGGCTCTTCCTGTACACACAGTCGCATCCGAAACACGCTGTTTAAAACCGCACCCCTCTTACACAGTCGTTAGTCTCACTTCATTGCACTTTCGTCACTCATCCCATTTCTCTGTCCTACCACACCTTATATCACTGCTGGGGCATGGCCCATTATGCCCCAATCAATATACATGAATTTAACATAGCCCCTAGAATAATTCTTAAATGTCAATTTATTTGCCATTTCTGTCTCATCTCATCACCGCAAGACAGGGAATGCTCTTCGTGTAATTTCAATCAAATATTCACAACCATTTACTTATTAACCACCATTTGTATCCCACAACACGGTTTGGAAGCCGTAATGAGGATGCATGAGCTGAGTAAAAAAGGGCAATGGCTATGAATAGTTGATGGAAATTTGAAACTTTTCTCTTCAATCTCTCCTGAGAAATCAAAAACTAGGAACGATATGTTTGGGTACCACTACTCTTTGAACATCACATCCTAGTTTTCCCACAGTAGTGTGAGGTAGGGGGAGCCAGTATGCGGTGCTTAATACACCAGCCATGACATGGCCAGTAATGATGCATTGACCCAAATTAAAGTCATTTCTATCTGGGTTTCCAGCAGTAACTCATTGTGTCATACATACCACATATGGAAGATGTACATATCGTCATCTGAGAACCAGAACGTTATCGCATTCTAAGATTTGAACGTACATATTGCAAATGGAAATGACACAATCAATTTCCATGAAATAAAAAGCTTATTTCAAAGTGGCAAATTTATAAGGGTTGTTCCAAATATCAGGTAATAAAGCACCCTTATGATTTTGATTTTGACCAATTTATTAAAAATAAAAATTGTTTAAAATTGACACCTTAATGAAGAGGAGATGAAGCTTTACAATGTGATACCAATAATTCAACACCCCCCCCCCCCCCCCAATTGTCATAATGCTGTTCTGGTTTTCAGTCAATGATACGACAATCATTTGGGGGGGATGTAAAATGCCATAAATTGCAAATCACAAATTTAAAGGTTAATGTTTGCTTGCCAGTGCTTAAAGCAAATGGCCATTTTGACCCAATCAAATTCAAAAGCTTCTCTTCTGATGCTCAAAATAGGCAAATCACTCAATCTGACAGTACGCTTTGTAAGATGGTGCTCTCTCAGTTATTCAACGTAAAACTGATAGGGTGTAAGAACCGGGATAAAAAGTGAGAAAGGACAAAAAATATGTTTTCTCTCTCTACTTAGGCTTAAAAACCTTGGAATCATGAATAAAAAAAATGTAATGCTTTCATACTTTTTTTTTTAACAAAGAATGAATCTTGTATATATTTGAAGTACATCTCTCGTGAAATAACATAAGGTATCATTTATTTCAGCTCTGTTTCACCTGGAAAAACAAATCAAAATCAAATGTTTACAGTGTATATCATTACTCCACAGAAGATAAGAGTAATATCAGAAGACTCTGTCAACAAAGTAGGAAGACAGGTGTTTGTGTGTCATGATACATTGTACATGATTGATTACAAAATAAAGCATACTGTTGGCCTACATCTGCCCAATTGTTGAGTTTCAAAGATTTAGCTATTTTAGATTAAACTTACGATGATATTAACCGTATGACTTCATCCTGGATGCTAAATTACCTTACAGCTTACATGGTTGTTGCTGTTAGTTTTGTCCTTTTTTTTTTCAAAAGCACAAGGTGCTATGAACCTTTTATTCATCTGAGATGGCATTTAAGTATCTTGGCGCATTACTGCAAGCACCATTTCCTGAAAATCTAGGGTGATACCTCACTGTCCATCCTTTCACAGGCCCTTGGGCATAGTGACACAATAACAGGCACATCTGTATTCCATGGTAGAGAATGGTTTTGTGGAATGATGAGTGTCTCGTTGATAGACAATAAGAACACTTACCACAACAAGGCTTGAATCCATAAACCCATTATCACAAGGGATGAAGCAAACCACAAACCTCATTACATCACAGCTAAACCTTTGACGGTGACTCATAACTCATTTTCTTTTGGTATATGCTTTAAATTTCCACTTTCTCTCACAGCTTTTTAACACAAGGAAAGTTCACATCGCTTAGCCCCACAGAGTTGATCCGATATGGCACATACATAACTGCACAATGAGATCAAAAATTACATTCACTCCTTTATCATTCATTCAAGAGGTCAAAACTAGCTTCCTTGCCCAGGAACATGAAGAACAACCAAATAATGACAGGGTGGTTCGACCTGTTACAGGAAATACAGTTGACCTTGATTTAGTTGACCTCACATTGGGCAAATAATCGCGTAAGCCAAAGGTCTCTTTTAAGTCCTCTTGCCTTTACATTCTATTGATTTTGATCCCTCATAAGTCAAATTTTCTGTAAGTCAAAGCTATTCCTTTAGTCCAAATAGATTTGACTTAGGCAAGGTTGACTGTACTCACTCCTTACCATATATGTGCTATGGTTTGGTCTTATTTCTGTTTATTTTTATTTCTCAAAGTACAGTAACAAATATTATGCAAGGAAATTAAGATGCAAATCAGTCTACAAACTGTCAGGTCTGTAACAATGCCATATTGAATGACATATTAACATGTAAGAAATTACTGTAGCAACATTGCTTGCTACATGTAAATCATATGTTAACAGGGAGAAAAGAACATGGGATTGCCATAATACACAAAGCTTACACTTAGACGTGGTCTCATCTTGTATTCATGTGACTACCATTACTTACGCATTTAATTTAGAATGCACTATACACTCTTCTACTGTATCAAATTTTCGCGAGTCAATGTTTTTGCAAATGAGGACTTTCCAACAATACTGAGTATTGCACATGGTGAAATCATTCTGTAATCATGGAGTACAGCAATGGATGGAGAATATATATGTGCAATTTGTATTCATGTCAGGATTAGAATATTTTTGTGTGTTTTAAAAATTTGCAAATAGCGCCCAACTCGCCAAATTTACAAAAATAAAACCCTGTGGACGATATGGCGTACATAACACTGGATGACGATCCACTAAAATCGTGTCCCACCTCAGATATAATGTCTCACCTCTCAAAGTGGTGATAGATAATTGTTCCTTACAATGGATCTACAAGCTGCCTCCAATGACGGCCTGCCTGTTAACTCCTCTATGATCTCTTTCTCCTTGACGTCTTGTCCTTGACATTATGAATGTGAGAGCCTCCAATTTCTCCAGGCATCAACTTTCAATCTGCTTGCCAGGCTAATCATTTCCTGCAACATTGATTTCAAGGGCCATTTGCCCACTTCACTATAAATAGCTCAATACTATTTATGCTTGTTATCCCCTTCGCCATTGCATTTGTGATTTGAGATACGTTAATCACTCTGCATAAGCACTGTACACACACTGTTCTCTAGAACCACTTGCAAAACTGACTTTGAATAACATTCAATGCCCTATAACAAATAAACAAACAAACAAAAACCCATTTTTTTTTGCAGATAACAACACAGGATGAAAAGTGTAAAAAGTAGTTTGAAGATTCTCTTTGTTACTATATATGCAGTTAATTTACAAGGCGGAGAATCTTCCCCACACTCTTCAAGTATTTATGGAATTGTTTATGGCAGAAAACCACTGCTGTTGAATGATACAATCATTTAATAGACACAGCCAAATTATATTCCTGTTCTAATTTTTTGTTCTGATGCCACAAACAACACACAGGGTAAATCACCATGCAACACAAAGTGAAATGGGAAATGCTTCACTAAGAACTAAATGAGGCAAGTTAAAGCTTTGATGGGTGTTTTTGGCAAAATCTGTTACTACTGTAAAGAGAGCCAAACTAATACAGAACAAAGCGTACAACACTTCACATAGCAGAGTGTGGTCTTGATGGTCCAGGAAAATGATGTCTGTACACATCTACATATGCCTGGTCACACAAACTCTATCCTGTTAAGTATTAACCTATCACCAAGTTCCAAAATCAACGGGTTAACAGAAAGATAAAAAAATTACACAGACTGGCAGACAGAGACTGAAGATTAATAGTATTCTATGCCAAAAGTTTTCTTTCAACAGGAGAGAATGAAACTGGTGTAATTCTTTCCTGCACTGTGTAGGTTATGTTGATAATTTCATGGTAAAATATTGGTCTGTTTTGTAAAAACTAATACCTGTTTGGAGATGCTTTGGGGAAAATTAGAAGCTCTGTATTTTGTCTTTTTGTGGAGATCTTACAAAACTATGCATTCGGTATTAAGCCTTCGAGGACGGGCTGATTCTGCTATAACACGCATTTCCCATAGATACCTGCCCGAGTATTCTCGGGACTCGTCGTCAATGGGTTTAAGGGATAGTATAGTTTTGGTGGAAATGAGGATTGGGCTTTTAACTTTTTGCGAGATACCAAGAAATCACTTATGAAATAGTACAATGCATACCGTTCTAAGAGGAATTCAAAGTGTATTAGGTGAAAATCAGTTTTGGAATGGCTGAGACATCTAAAAACAAATTAAAACAAAGCAGTCCCAACTTTTATTAGGATTGCTCTGTTTTGGATATCTCAACTATTTCAAACCAATTTTCATCAAATAAATGGTGAATTCCTCTGGGAATTACATGTTCTTTCATATTTCATTAGAGGTCTCTTGTTATCTCATCAAAAAATGTTAGAAACGTGAAATTAGGTCTTAACCAAAACTATACGATCCCTTTAAAGGTTCCTATGAGTCTATGCCTAATATCCCCACATTGGGTATTTCACGCCCCACGATGTCACCCGCCCATAATGCCAATAACTAGCAGCGAGATGAGAATAAACAGGAAAGGCAAGCTCCACGCATCATTTGGCGCCCTCAACACTTCTCAATGAGAGAGAGAGAGTGAGATCCAGCATGCCATGGCCCAGTGTGTACTGATACCATCTGGCCAAGACTCCCAATGACAGCCTGGACTGTGTGGTATTTCACCAAAGACAGAATCCTCCTCCCCTGGTCTATTAAACTATTCAGCACCATCACTCTTGTGCAAGTGCTCTCATATCAGGTCAAAAATATCTATTACATTCACATCAGAGATATTTATCATTATCTATTCTTTTTTCTACATTTGTAACATCTTGTGTTCTCACATGATTTTTTTCGTCATTGACAATTTGTACTAAATGCTTAGATTATTACTATGGATAATGAGCCTACATCCTGCATGCTTTTGCTTTTTGCTTTTTAGTAGGTTTCTCATATCAAATGTTATTTGTATTTCTTTGTACATTTCTTTAATTCCATCTCAAACTGGCAGTCTAGTGCTATAAACTTATTTCTCAAAATCAAATGGAATGTTAAATTTGCACCAAAACATAGAATATGACACAATGAATTAAAAAATACATAAAACTATATGTATCTATATATGATTGCGGGTAGCATTTTATAAGCGTTCAAGAAAGATACAACGGAGAAGTCATTTTACCAGAGTAGGAGCTGACACTGCACTAGGGTATTTCTGTGTTTACTTTGCATTGTATTTTCATGACTGAGTTACTGGGTTTATGAGTCTCTGTGTGTGTCTATTTGATGGGAATTAACCACCATAGCAAACCTCTGTTGCAAACTAGGCAAAGCCATAAAAAACCTATAAATTCCTGCTGTTTGCATAAACAGAAGGAAAAAACAACTGCTGTTGATGAAATTATCCCCATGAGAATCTTGTACAATAGCTAGCAATAGGTTATCAACACTAGTAGATTGGTCAGATGAAAATGCAAGTCTTAACCAATTCAATACTGAATTCTGAAATGCCCATATACTTAATACGCAGGTCACCAGGTTCTTGTACGGAACAGGTTTAATGTTTTTCTCATATTAAGATCACAAATGCAAAGAAATTCCATGGAATTTCCCTTGCCTTTAACAGGATACAGCTTGAAGGTAATGTTTCTTGTGCTTTCTCCAAAACCCATCATAAAAGCATGAATTCATTTCAGCTCAGACACTCTACCAATCCCATAGGAGGCAACACAGGGATGTACATTTGAAATCAGACGCAAAATCCACAAAGCTGCCATGGCGTGCCGCCCTGCTGGATGAGTGAGCAGAGATGGACAACTGAAGGAAGATGAGACATAATCAACCTAATGGGGAAGAAACCCGAGATATGGCAGCCATGTGTACAGGAAAACACAACATGCTTGCAAGAGGGTACCCTTGGAAAGGTGTGCGCTAATTACTTAAGACAGCTGCTGTATGTTTCCATGGCAACCACAACACAAGGTATACAATATATGAGCCTCTACTCCAAGAGGAATGTTGTTGAAGGCTATATCTGTCTAACAACACAATTAACTGTGTAAATGAAGAGAATTTTCCATTTAATCCAAATTCACTTAATATCAATTTTCAAGTGAATAGCAATTGCACATACAAGAATATAGTGATGAAATATAAAAAGCATACATTACATTGGTATGAATATCCAAAGAATCTTAATTGTAGGTGATTTCTCGGTGAGCAAGACAACCTTGAACACAAAAGCAAAAGAAGGATATTGTAAAGCATGCATATTTTTGTGGCACGACATTTTTGCGAATTGCCACTGGCTTTCAATGCATATAGCGTATACAAGAATTTTTGCATGAATCTTAATTTTGCAAATTTTGGCTCTCATGAAATTTGCAAAATTAAAATTCATGTGAATATTTCTGGTTTTACAGTGCTAAAAAAAAAGATCACTCAGACTTTAAATGGGGCAACTACCAGATAGGAAAAAACCTAGACAGCAGACGTAGAAATACAGACTTATAGTTATTTTGCAAAAACATTTTGAATTTAACTTTAAAAATCAAAAAGTTGCCTGATGAAAAGAAATGTGGTTGCATGAATAGGTAAAATAGTTTTAATATGTTTCCAAGCAAAACTCAACCCACGATAACGGTTAATTGTTGGTAACCCAGTTGCCTGCAAGATCCTGAGTTCTCTATAGACTCAACACAGGAACTAACAGACTCCCACAGGTAACAGGTTAAAGGGACTGACTCTGTTGCCCTTTCTTTGTTCGCTCGTCTCCATGGCTGATAATTTGTTTATGATGTCATAATGGCTTCTCCCCTCCGGAAGTTGCGCCATGACATTCTCAGGCTGGGTGCATCGTCTGGGGCTATTTCCATCTTTGGAGATAATTTGGAATCCGCGGGCAGTTTGGCATGCAGACGTTGACGGGGGAAAAAAAGAAAACTGGGTCGGATGGAAGAAAAACAACTCCGAATAAGAGCTGAGGAGGAGATTAAAAGTGTACAACAATCTGCTTGCACTGCATCACTTTACATTAAGGATGTGGAAAAGAACTCAATTAGCTACCTTTTAGGGTTTTGATCTTTACATACCTTTTTAAACATGCATGGCAATATACATCTCAAGCATTTCAGTTAAGGACATGACGCTTGCTACTTCACTTTTCCCTCTGTAAGATGCATCACGTTGAATAGCAACCCATCTCACGAAGAAGCTTCTTTTTACTATTGAGTGATTAAAGCTTGATTCTGTTTGAATTGACGGAAGATGTGTCCATGTTTCACTTTTGCAGTATTTACATAATTCTAATTACATTTCAAAAGCACATTTGACATCCAACATCATGCTGCATTTTCTCTTCTCTCTTTTCATGTATGTGTGCATGTCATGCACACATACAATTGTACATAAAAGCATAATAAAACACAGTAATATGCATGTCCATATATTATACACCTGTATTATCTTTTCTCTTTTTCCTAACTGCTAGTAAATCTAATAATAATAATATATATATATATATATATATATATATATATATATATATATATATATATACACACACTCACACACGCACTAAAAGGGTGTCTGAACTTAGTATTTTTCTTTTCCTTTTTTTCCCACTCCCATCATAAGCATTAAAACAACAAACATCCCTAATCCTTTTTCAGTCCATTTATGTCACTTTGCTACAAGCGCCACCCTGCTTAGACCAATCAACACAGCATACACATTTACTAGCAGCACTTTGGGTTTTTAACCACACCAGTATATGGATGTACACGAAGCCTCCCCTCTAGAAAAGGGTAGTGCACACACCTTAAGTCTTCCATCCACCGTTTCAAGCGCAAGCATGCGAATTGCAAATTACAGTCTGCATCCAAATATGTCATATTATCAAGCAGACCCCAAATGTCACATTATCATAGCACGTCACGGTTCGCCAGGAGTGGGATTCCGCATATGGAGAGAAAAATCTGATGCACCTGCATGCTTTAAGGCGGACTGGGCTTAACCACAATTTGCATAATGTGTGGTGAAAAATTTGGAGGAGAGAGTGGGGGGAAAGAAGTTTGCCTGGCCACTTAAAGGGGTACTCCATTATGATAGTTGATCCTTTAATAGACTGATACCATTTTTCACTAGCTACACGTACCTCTCATGAGTGGTAAAGTGTGTATGCTGCGTTTTCAACTGTTGATGCATCCTCACATCAAGACCTAGCCCCAAAAATGCTGCATTTTGTTCTCAGTTTTTTTTTTTTTAATGCAAAAATTCTCAATTAACACCATCTTTCTGTTCTTAGTCTTTGCTAAAGTATTTGTATGCTCTGTGATGATATATCCAGTGCTTAAAGAAGACCTTATTTTCATTTTATTTTGCTAGAATATTAGAACAGACATCTACAAACATGGATTTGGTATAGGAAATTGATATATTTATTAGAATGTCTTCAAGAGTGGATGGATTATTTTCTGCTGCCGGTCAAAGATAAGTATACAACACATTTCATTTTGCAACACATCTCTACACACACAGCAAAAGACTCTTGACTAGAATTGAACATTGCCTGCGAGCATACATGTCAATGCACATATTTCGCTGATGGCAATTCTATCATAGCAGGCCTGTGCTAGTTGTGGTTCTCTAATGTACCATGGTGGGCAGCGAATAAAGATCACTTCCATCAGGCCACCCTTCTCTCAACATGCTACCGAGTCTTTAACCCATTGAGGACGAACTGATTTTGCTACAACACGCATTTCCCATAGACACCTGCCCGAGTATACTCGGGACTAGTCCTCAACAGGTTAATGGTTTCAGAAAAACTCACATCCTTTAACATTCAATCTCTAAAATATGCTCTATCTGTGAAAGTAGTACAATGTAGCGTGACTAAAATGGTGGAAAGGTTTGGGGAGAACACGCACCACATAGGTAATGCACAAATACAAAGAAAAAAAACACATAAAAACAAACACAAATCTAAACATTCATACAAACACACACACACATATACACAAACATACACAACTAACATATGCTGACACATGTACATGCTAACATACATGTGCACACACACACACACACACACACACACACATACACACATACACACACACAGAGGCAACCGATAATATAGAATGATGGATGAGGAGAAACTGAAACTCATCATGCTTTGACACAGAGAATAATCTCTCAAGACTCATGCCCCTCACACCCACCCTGACAGTTACTCCATCTTCCAGAAACAAAGGCCATAGTATCCACCCCCCCCCCCCTTGATATACCTGTACCTCCTCTCCTAATCATTGCCTCCATGTAACAGCCACTCTGGTCCAAATTGTCCATGGAGGAATGGATCAAAGTCAGGGTTTACAATCTGGAACATGGTGTGAAACTAAACCGTAGTTTTGATTTCACCCCATGGAAAACACTTTGCCTAAAGCATGGTGGGAAGCAAAACCACAGTTTTGATTTTGCTCGCCTGCCAAACCTATTGCCTAGAGGTATGGAAGCTTTGAATTTGACTATTAAAAGCATTTATATTACGATGTGACTACACAACTTCAATTTTATCACTATCAGGAATATATTCATTTTTGCTTGCAAAATATAGAGTGGAATCCTAACTCCTGCACTCTGATTGCATTCACAATGTATTTTAAACATTCTGTCTTAGTAAATAATGTAGATTGAATACTGTAAACGTGGAAATTTTCGCGGTACATTCATTTTCGCGGATTTCGCGCTACGTTCGGCTAGCGCGAATTCAAAAACGCGAGAATATATCTTCGCAATTTTCTATGCACATTTTGAACGGCCTGGTGCGCTTCGTCGATGATACTGCTACGTAGTACAGACATGTTTACGCATATAGCAGTATCATCGCACGCACCGCACGCACCGAGCCCACGGCCGATTGGTGTGCTACATCCCCACGATTACAGTACTAGTCCTACAGAACATGTATCGAGTAAACTACATGTACTACGTAGTTGAGCGCTTGTACTCGCACTCGCGCCGCTCGCTACGTCGCTTATCGTACGCTGGCATCGCAGGATGAAAACAGCGACTGTGTATTAACCCGCTGCCGAGCGCGAATTTAAGAACCCGCGAATATGTTTTCGAGCCGCTCAGCGCGAAAAATTAATCGCGCGAAAATATTGACGTTTACAGTACTAGTGATCACCTTGGTGCATTGATTAGAATGAAGATAATGGGATGTGTGTCTTTTCTTCTTCTTTCTTCGTGAAAACGTTCTGTTAAACAGTAAGTGATTTTGTAAACGCACGTATCTCTAGGAAGTGACGGGTGCTGGAAAATCAGCAACTTTTGGAAATTCAAGTATACTAAACATGATCATCTACGCTCTCAGTTGTGCATGTGTTGGGTTTTTTATAACAAAGTTTAGCCTAGAAACAAATGAGTACATAGACTACCTCTGTAATATGATCAGGAATACATATCAACGCAAGCTCTGCTGTCATTTCCCTGCATTTAAAAGTGGGATACAAATCATGCCAAGTTATTGTTGTCTCAAAGGTGAGAAAAAACCTAGCTCTTTTTTTTCGTTACTTTGTAAGCAGATTAAACTGATTCATTTTCTTTTATGTGCACTGATTCAATATCATCCAAATCACTGGTAAAACATTATGTAAAACACAAACATCCCTATGCTGCCAGAAAGATGAGACTGGCCTTTTGAATCAGAAATGGAATGAAGAACTTCAGGGATTTTTTTCTGCAAGCCCTAATCATCAAATTCTGTCTTTCTAATGTATAATATGCATTGATGCATGAAATACATATTGTAAGACATAGAAAGTACTAGTATAGGGGAAAAAAGGCACAATTTCCTATATTTCCAAAAAAAGTAATCAAGAATATATGACCGATGGGTTTAGCTTTTAGTCCTTATTAATGAACAATAACATGTGTCTACTTCTACTGGAGTTCAAGATTGAAAGGAGCTAGTGCTCAGTACATTGCAGCTAATATTTGCATCATGTAATGTATCTATTCTCCATAGCATGATTGGTTGTGGAGGGATGGATGCCCTGATCAACCAAGAAAACCCTTTTCAGTGCTAGAACCAATCTTTAAAAGAAGGCACTGCTGTTTTCATCAACCCACCCATCATTGGTTATCCATATTTTACACACATCAACCTGCATACCAAGAGAAAAGCTCTAAAATGTGCAAAGGGTGTAGATGTAGAATAATGTATTGTATCAGGTGGGTCTTGAACACAGAATCTCCTTTCAAAGAGTCTAGAGCCCTATACCACAGCGTCCTGTGAAGCATCTTAGCCACACCTCTCCTTTAAAAAGATCATAGCGATGATTGCGATTTAACCTGCTTCCTTCCCCTTGATGACTGGTGAGCTGACATGCTGGTAATGCGAGTATCTGGAATTCACGGCATGCGAAGGGGACAGGATGGTGGCACCCCAAATCACACCTGAAAACTAATGTGAATAAACTAAGACTGCACATTGCTACATGTCCAAAGTGTTTTCTAGCATTTTCTGAAGTATACATTGAATATAGCACTTTCGAAAGTACTTGCCAGTAAGGTGCCCTATGAAAATGATTACTGTGATTATCAGTTCAATGATTATGAAAATCGCAGTAAAGATAATAATACTGATATCAAAACAATCATAACAAACTTATTACAGTGCACTACCGTTATAACGAACACATTTATAACAAAATTCTGGTTACAATGAAGAAAAAATTCAGGCCGCGACATTCTCAACTCTATGTACTTTTGTTTATTTGTTTGGTTATAACGAAATTTCGAAATAACGCAAGAGAACAGCAGGTCCTGAGGACTTAGTTATAATGGGAGTCCACTGTACAATCATCATTACTGCTATGATACTGCTACAACTCTATTCTATTTTGATTCTGCATCTTTTCTATTTCATATGTTCCGAACTAATTTTTACATGATGTTCTTAATGTGACTTTTTATTTGCTACCTCATAAAGGATTTATTTAATACTATTCCTGCTAGTTAGACATTGAAAAAGACTTTAATTGGATGAATCCTGACCCGCATAGCTCCTTTTTAAAATCCAAGGCTGGCTACATATACTCTACGTCTGCTATCCAACTACAGCAAAATCAGAGAAAATGAAAATGAAATTGTGACATCATCAAAGAACAAATCACATCACAACTTCTTCTTCTCATCCTATTCCCTCTTTTATCAACCTTTTCACTTTTGTACTCTCAACAAAGGTCTTGCAAAATCTACAAAAACACAATCCTGCTGAATAAAATGTACGATCAGTCACGGCATGTGTGTTTAGGCATGCAATATTTCTTGCTTGTTAATCCAGCACAGACAACCATGGAAGATGAATTCAGACCAGATTAACGTAATCTCCTTCGCAAGTCAAAGTCCTCTACACAAAGCTCAGAGAGCTTTCTACAAAAAGTCAATCATAATACAGAGAAAACCTAAAATCAAAGCAACAATAATGTGACCTGGGGACATAACAATAAGTAAAATGTCAAGCACATACCAAAGGGATTCTCATGAAATATGCACAAATTCTACGAACGCAGAAACACAGAAGAACTTGTGAGAGTGACGCACATGACACATTCATCCATGTTCAGACTATGTCACACACAGTGGTGGGAGTGAATGCAGGGTAATGCTGAAATAAGAACAACAAAATGCTAGAGAGACAGAGAGAAGGGAGAAATAAAAAGAGAGAATATTCAGGATAGACAAAGTAAATGAACTTTTGTCCTCTTCTTATATTTCTAGCATCCAAAGTGACCAATTAAATCTCTCTTGTGAGAGACTACAAACTGTTTCATTACTTCCCAGTGAAGAAAATATAAACAGAGAAGACAAAATCACAAGACAGCAGGATACAGCAGAACATATTTTCTCTGAATCCTTTAGACTATCTTTTTTAACTCTTTATGTGCCATGGCGTAAACCTACTGTGTGCCACATTATACTGAGACTGTAAAGCAGGCATGCTATGGGAAAACATTCTGTTTTTCATCTCCATGTATAAAGTTTTTATAGACTTATTACTGTTTTGCAGGACATGCAATGAGCAAAGTTGTAGAGAAAATTTAAAACGTTGCTTTGATGTAGATTTTGTGACAAATCTCTGATTATATTTCTTTCAAATGACCTGGAGCGACATTATTGTCCATGCATGACTTTTGCACACAAAATAGTGACAGAAACTTTATAGAATTTACTGTAAAATCTGATAGGGAACAGTGCTTGATAATTCAATCACCTCACGATGCGAGAAAGATGTGAGAGGAATGGGATAGGGTGTGAAGATTTCATTGTAGTGTGGCATTTGGCTATTCATCGATCAGTTTGGACGGGTTTGTGCATTTGAGCAAAATATGCGAACTTGGCACGCCATAGACGGAGTTGGGTGTGCGAAAGTGGCACATGGAAAATTAGATATAAGTTAGAATCATAGTTAGCCCCAATGACAGCATCATCTTAGTGGATGGCTGTGCTTCATGAGAACAGGTCAGATGAGACACTGTTTTCCTTTGTTCCCATTTCCTCTTGGCTGCTCCCCCCTGGCTGCCAGAATTAGGCCTGTGTCACTGAGAGCAGCATCCAGATAGCCACCCAGGACACAGCTGTCTCTGGTATCTCTCATCAACGAGGGCACCCTTTCTTCAACACCCCCCCCCCCCTCTCGACTCATCTTGCACCCACACACGACAGCTCTGCCAAATCAACTTGGCTCTAATTGAATACATGTTTTACCAAAGGTACACACCTCGTATGTTTGGGTCAGCCTGAGTGGCTACAGTATGCCAGAAATGTCCCCTTGGCTCATAGTGCAAGAGTGTATGGGAGTTTCCTGAGCACCAAGGCACGCTCCTTGCTTGTGTATGACCAGCCCTGGCACTCTCCCCGAGACAGCTTTGGCTAGGCTAAGATGTAGTTGCGGGATTTAGGCAACCATTCAGTCAGAAATTGATGTGTATTTATGGCATGCCTACCACATACAAGCTCCGCTTAGCACAGACAGCAAAAGTTTTGATACAAACCTGTGTCGAGACACCCTGATTACATTTAAAGATTGAATCAATTACTTGCTTTATTCACTGCTGGATGTCTCAAGAAGCGTAACTTTCATGCATATCTATCAGAGTGGGGAAAAAAACACACAAATCATTAAAAGCATTTCTTCAGATACAAGAACTGAATGAAGAATCAAACATTACAGTAGCTTTGGCAATGCTGTTCTCATATCAAAAACCTCAACTCTTACTTTTCAAGTCTGATACCACTATTACAAGTAAAATGGGTACATCACGGTAAATGCATGCATAGAGTCATCATGTAGTATAAGAAACCATTTCCCTGTTCCTAAGAATCCAATCTGAGAGAAGATAATAATGATATTGAACTGATCTCCTTAAAAATCACACACAGTGTCTCTAAGGCAACTAAATAGTGATGTGACAAAAGTGTTTCAAGATACAATCATTTTGTTTTGTTATTTTACTTTTTGGAATTGTAAACACATCATCTTCTATTTGCAGCCAGCATCCATTTATTACTGCACCATACTAATCAGATTCCTATAAACTCTGACCTACACTGGCTTGATCTGGACAGAAGAGCAGTAAATGATAGAGGCAGATGGCATAGTCTGTTAAAACTGGGAATCAGGCAAAAACCCGCTACTCAAACAGGACCATAGCAGCGAGAGATGTGTGGAGGTGTGAACTAATGATTAGATTCCATTGGTTTATTCACCTCTCCCATTCACCTGGTCTTTCTCATGCATTTGCATACATACACATTCAGATACCTCCACACACCATCCCCTCCCATCCCCCCCCCCCCCCACCCGTCACTGCCCATAGTCCCTTTTGACCACAGAACTGATTTCATGAATTTCATGTTCATGTTGCATGGGTCCTAGCCTCCACCACACAAACAAGCAAACAAACACACACACACACACACACACACACACACATGCACACATAAAAAAACGGAGCCATTTTTGCTCACAATAAATGTGCAATGAAGGAGGCGTGGCTCATGTTCCACCAATGACAGCAGGGCCTGTTAGCCACTTCCTATCACCCTTCTCATTGTGCATGCATTCAAATAATGTCAAATTCAATACAGTCTCGGGGTCCTCTGTTCAAGGGCAGTTTTCACTGGCAGGCAGAATGAAGTTTGAAAGCTAACACCTGAATCAACATTTGTCTTCTTCTATCCGTTTGCCTCTCTACCTATCTCTCTATCCATCTTTCCCTTCCTTTTACCAAATTCCTCCAACTTCCGTCAGATCAGATTCTAATGACTTAATAGCACAGTATCTGATAATATAATCTTATATATTTGTATCTGAAAGGGTGACATTACCTTGTAAAGCTTGGGAAAGCCAAAACACAAATGGGCTTGATTCAACTCAACCAATTGGTTTAACTAATTAACTAAATTAACTAAATCTATATACATCCTAAACTCCTGTAGAACTAATGAGTAAGTATAAATATGACATACACACATGATGTACATTTTTTAGCTTACAACTCAAGGAAATAATGTACATGTGATTCTTCAGGGTTTGAAAGTAATATTCTTACTAGAAAGTAAAACCATTTTATTTTTATATTTTATTGTTTTGGAAAATATTGTCCTAATCTGTCTACTTGAAATTATGCTTGTGAGCTTCTATTTGACACATGATGTAATTTACCATGCAATGCAAGTGCCCCACAAGTATCTTGACTCTCTATCATTAAAGGCAATTATATAAAGATCATGTTACATAGCAAAATCTTGTACCAGAATGGGAAAGTAGTTAATGAGAACATATCTTCACAAAAGAATTTACATTTCACGCGAGTAAGACACACACACACACACAAACAAACAAACAAGCACACAAACAAACAGAGAAGGACTCGTGTTCTCTTGTCTCTTCATAGTTTAGCTGTCTTTCACACCAAGCAGTGACATGTGAACAGTCTTATCTGAGACTCCCCTAGGGGTGGAGTATTATTTATCCAGGCAGGGAAATGAGCACCCTGATTTATTTCAACACTGAGAGCCTGCATCAGTAAAAACAACTTTTACGTGGCGTTTCCAATTGGCTAAATTGGACTCTCACCGCTACTGCGAGGACCACGGGTCACTGCGGGCTGTCCCGTGAGTGATAGCAATGTGATAACGTACACATCTGCGCTTGCTGCACAAATCAAGCACACCATGATTTATAAAACAAACAATCAATTAGGACCCACGGATAGTAGGGCAGGTACTTGCATTTGCTAGCTGCAAATTACTTCTAATAGCTCCCCATCATATCTGGGGCAGAACCGATCAAGTCGTACCAATGAGCTTACACTATACATAAACCAGAAGTATAATTCACATGTCATATGTTTGTGTCTTCACTTTACCAACTGCTCTTTTTTATACTTTGCTTTAAGTGTAGTAGCTACAAGACACAGGTTTTGGATATAATGGATGTTCTCTTTTCTAACAAGAATGAATAACACAAATAATTCATTGCAATGAGCTACTTAATATTAGATATCAAATTCATGGGGAAAGGGTACTAAACATTCATTGTACTGTATTGTATTGTAAAGTCAATCAGACTACAACTGTAGGTTCTTCAGAACATTAAACTACCCCTGAATACGAGATCACAGTAGTTTTTTACTCCATTACATGAATATCAATTCGGCATCTTTGAATTTGATTAAAAATGTCTATTGGCCAAAGGTATGCTGGATGATGAGCACACACTCATGATATCTACCTTAGATGTGAAAGTACCAATAAATGTGGGAGGATACAAAACAACAAACGCATCAATTTCTTGCTCTTCAAATGAGTCACAATGCATAATTAGGCTCTGACTACATGTCATTCATGCCGATACTACTTTAAGGTGTAAGCTCTTTAAACTAAATATCTAATATTCTTCCAAACTTTTTTTTCCAATTCTAATTTCTTTTTGTGACTGACATCAAAAGAATTCATGCATATTCATCTCTCTGTAATCTCCATCACATACACTCACACACACACATACAGATACAAACACATACACAAATGCATACACCCGTCTCATTCCTCTAAGGTGGTACATTATGTATTCAGATGTCAATCACTTTCCTAACATCCATCCTTTGGTTGCATTATGAGCATTTAAAGCATACTAGTAGCATGAATGTACCAAGGCTTTAGAGAAGTTACACCATATATTTCATGGCCAATTTTCAATGGACAGAATTCTAGACAAAATCACAGGAAATTGCCAAAGTGACATTGACCATGTACTTTGTGCGAAGACAATACCAGGATTGCGTCATTGCAGCAGGTGCTGGCACCCGACTGCAATTTGTGTCCTACTGTAATTGGGAGGGGGGGGGGAACAGGTTGGAAGAATTTGGCATTTGAAATGCCATCTGGCAGGAAATATTCATACAGGGACTTTTTTACTTTGAAAGACAAGACTTTACCTTGGAACAACATTTATGTAGAGTGTGTGACCTCCTATACTTCCAATATATGGTGAAATTTCTAGCATATGCTGCACCCTAACCAGATAGACATGAATGCAGTGTCTGGTAAATGTATGTTTTAGTTCAAAGTTACCTTGACTCAAAGTAAGAAGACAACAGTTGGACAGTTGAGTGCAGCTGTGTAGTACTGAGAGTAATAAAGCTTTCCCACAGTTCTTCCTCACTCTGACCTTAGAGCAAAAGCAGGTGCATTACACTAATAGTTCAGTTTCTCATTTTGTTTGTGAGGGAATCAAGAAAGTCTTGTGTGACGCAAGTACAAAAGTTGACAGAATTGTTACACATGTACAATCAATTATATCAACTTTATCAGAGACACTTTGTAGTGTAAAAAGTGTAAGACATTAGCTTGCCAAGAAGGATATACCAATTACACCTTTTAATCAAGACATATATGTAAAAGTAAACATAGGACTACAGTGTATGTGTATAACATACTATTTTTTTAAGACAAAATTAGGCAAATCCTTAGTTTTCATGGCACAGTAGATATAAGGCAATCTGATATGTCACAGTGAGAGCCAAAATGGGTCACAAAACATCTACTGTCTGTTGCCATTATCAAGTTCTCTAGACTCTTTTTGCTCTGTATCACTATAGAAATTAATTCCACTTTATATACAAACAACTGTTACAGAAAGAAGAACTCCACAAAATATAGATAATTTTAAATAAACTCATTAGAAGCTTAGACTACAGCCAAGTGTGAAAAAGCTTCTAAAGGTATTTAATACATTAGGATACTTCAAAATACACATTTCCTGTGTGCAGCCATCATTAGATAAAAATACATTTTAAATGTTAAAAATCAATAAAGTCCACAGAGTTTTGAATTTCAGAACAATTGTAGACTTTGGAATGTGGATAGGAGGAAGCTTGACAATATCTATTGATTTTTCAGTTAAGCCATCATTTTGGGGGGGTTCTCTAGCTTTAACGTTTGCAACTTTATTTGGGTTGTATGATGATCTGTCACAGATATGTTAAGAGACAACTGCTCTTTGTCAATCATTACAGCTGCTGATTAGATGAAGAACATAAAGGGCATTAATTCTATTCCTCTGTAATCAGAGACAGAGCTTCTCTGGGTCTCAGCATAAGAGATTACCTTTACATTTCAACACCAACACAAACTCAGCAATCAGTTCAGCTTCATTCAATCTGCTCTGTCTTTCTGCAGGTGTCTCGTTTGCCCTATTGTTTCATCTCTTTCTCTCCAGATCTCTATCTGTCTCTCAATCTCTTTCTCTATCTCTTTTTCTATCTCTCCTATGTTCTCTCTGTCCCTCTCTCTATTCCTTTCATCTCTCTCTCTCTCTCTCTCTCTCTCTTGTTCTCTCCCTCCCATCTCTCTATAAATCTAGCTCTCTATCTTTCTCTTTTCATCTCTCTATCTTTCTCTTTCTACCACTATCTCTCTCTCTTTCTCTACCTCTTCATTTGTATATATCTCTCTTTCTCTCACTCCACTCACTCACTCAGCCTTGCACTGCTTCAGTGTGTAACCAGTCAGCTATGGTTACAGGCATGTTGAGTTACATCCCCTCTGCCATAGGAGGAAGAGCAAGAACACATTTCCATGGGTGCGTGCAGTCTTCTCCCTACTGGTTGACGTCAATGCCTGCGTGAAAAAAAACAATTTAAGAGGTATCGGCCACGTAATTTGACTCTGGGTGGGCCTGTATTTGCCAATCACAGACACTATACTACCCCCCCCCCCCCCCCCCCCGCAAAAAAAAAGAAGAAAACCAAGAGAGAAAGAGTGTGACGTGCTTCCTACACTATCAGATGGTTGGGGAGATCTCCTATCTCAACTCTTGAGTGAAATGATCATTTTACCCCCCACATCTTTTCAACATTGCAAATATCATTACCAAGCAACTAAAAAGGGCCAAAAAATTATATCAACACATATGATAGAGCGGAGAAGCCAGTGATGTTGTCTAGATGTCCTTCTAGGCTGTAATCTATGATTGAGATCCAGATCAGCTGAAGGAATCCACCTTTTTCCACATTCTGAATCAACAACATCATCAGTATTGCCCCCCTCCCCCCAAAAAAAGAAATCATTCAGTCAATCCCACCTGATTCCATCGCATGCATGTGTAGGCTGAAATGATAGGAGTAAAAAAGTTTGATTTTAGGCCTAGGTGTTATGTTACATGGACACTCCAATGTTGCTGGCAAATGGAGCTAGACCAACGTCAGTAAATTGACTCACTGCAAACACCATGTGAAAAAAAAAAATCACTCCAGTGCTCTGACAATATGCCATAAAGAGTGAGGACCTTTCTATTTGGTTACTTATTCATATTTCACAAGCTTTCCACCATTGGGTAATGCCATACCTCAGAATGAGTCTTCTTTAATACATCTTATATAAATGCGGTTAATGGCAGTTTTTCTAGGAATACTCATATTAATTTCTCATTATCAGGATGGCTGCATCAGATATTTAGGTTACTCTAAAAGTGGATATTTTTGAGAGAGTAATTTTGCATGCTCTGCAGAGATAGATGGTATTTATGTATGCTTTCAATTCTGCAGAATCAAGACGTTACATAGTGATACATATTTATAATACCAAACAAAGATATTTGTGTGCTTATATTTTCATGCTAGTTACTGGTCGTGAGAAATGTGCGAAAAATTCCACATTGCGAAAACTGTCCACTTTTATAGTAGTTTGTTAATTCTTGGTGGGGTTTGAATACCAATTGGCATATAAAATCCCAGAGTATTGTGCACATTGGTCAAAGTTTGTGGTGCATAAAATGCCCGTAGTACTATGCACATTGGTCAAAGTTTGTGGTGCATAAAATGTCATAGTACTACGCACATTGGTCAAAGTTTGTGGTGCAGCAAGGGTTAGAATCATAGTGATGGGTTTCTCTGAGGATAGCTCCATGTGGGTTGGGGGGGGGGGGGGGGGGGGAGTGGAAAAGTCCTTTCTTGATGGAGCTCTCTTCCTCCTCAAGACTGGAGGAGATGGTATATAAATCATCCTGTCTGACCCTTCACACTCCTAGCGATACCACGGTGTCCTGAGGCGATACCACTGTGGCCTGAGGCGATACCAATGTGTCCTGCAGCGACCATTACCAAGGTGTCCCACAGTGATACCGCACTGTCTCGCAGTGATACATAGGTGAATTTCCAACAACATACGTGTGTCCCAACCCAGCTAGAACAGCTCAATCCCTATGACAATGACACTCTTACAAATCTCCAAGTACTGATTTTCATCGTTATTTTATCTTCCTGCTTCTGTCTCAACGTCCCAGTTTAAAAGAGTGTGTAATCTAGCATCCCTTGCTCACAAGCAATTGCAATGTAATAGTAACATTTTTCTTGATGACATGCCAGTTGGTATATCAAAACAGCAATTCTGTACCATTGTAGGACAGGTATTGGAGTCCTAAAGTGTAGTGTGTGTCTCACATCATTCACCATTAGCACCTTCAAACTAATTTCTTGCCACAATTTTATAGATGGGCATGTTACAAGTCACACGATAGAAGAATTCTTTCCATCACAGTTCTTATCATAAACATTTTTATCATAAAAATTGTCAGATATTGCTGTCTGAGCTGTGTGATCAAGTTCAATTAGAGAGAGAAACACTCAACATACAAAAGCAGAAAATTTGGTAATTGTTCACAAATTTATTTTATATCTTCAAGCAAGTAAAGTAATTTATGCCAAACATTACCTTCTATCATGAAAATTGACTGTATCAAATCTTTGTCATTCAAATATTTTCATTCCGGTGCAACATTTCCAATTTCTCCCATGCACTGCCCTAGAGACGATGGTAGTAGATATAGCACCATACATCTGGACATATTGCTATACAACACCTTTGTTATGTAATATATAATTATCACATTTATAAATAATGATAGCAATAATAATAATAATAATAATAATAATAATAATAATAATGATAATAACAATAATGATAATAGAATTGAAATGATAGTAAAATCTATCCATCTATATGACACAGTATTTACATATACATGTTTCTACAGGTATACATACATAGATAGATAGATAGATAGATAGATAGATAGATAGATAGATAGATGAATAGACAGACAGATTTATGTATTGCTTTAACAATTGTGCTTCTCGCACAAACTCGTCTACTACATGAGCACACAGCATGACATGTCCTTCAGATGACATCGCTGTTATCACTCCGAGTCTTGATTCCACATCACCTATTCTGTTCCCTACCAAGAACACACCAAGGAGACATTTCACACGCAGCCTCAAGCTTTGCTCAGACACGTCCCCTCTGCTGTTAAGTAGACTCGGGCATAATTTGGATGGAAGCTTTACGCCACGACTATGTGGAAAACTGATTGAATTTCAACAGGCGACAGTACGTGCTGTAATGATCGGCTTTAATGTATGCCCTGCCTTATTTGAAGAAATGATTATGGTCCATGGACGGCCTGCATTCAGCACGAGCAGAGTGCCGAGTTTCCACACCCGATTTAACCCCTCCAGAGCTTAGACCCTGGGTGAACCTGCAGACACCCCTGTCTAGGGCGGCATTCCAGGGACCGACCCCCCCAAGCCTTGGCTCCAGATGGTGGCCAAATCACACACAAGTACACTTCACCTCACCTCACCTCACCAACTTCATTCTTCTATCTCTCCCCTTCTCTCTCTCTCTCCCTCTCTGTCTGTCCGTTTGTCTGTCCTTCCTTCTCTCTCTCTCTTCTCCAGTCACCGTTTCTCCCAGTCACCCTACCTACTGTAGCCTATCGATTTCCAGTAACCTTAGTCCCACGCACTTTGCTGAAAAACCAGGAGGAGAAGAAAATCTGACCGGTGTGTTTGGACATCACTGTTTGCACTTGATTGGTTTCAGTGAATGAGAATGAAAAGGTCAGCACCTCTGCATGTATGATTCTGAAAACAGGACCGTTCTACAACAAAAACAAAACTATGGAACAAACGAGTTAAGAAAAGCAAACTTAAACATTAAAAGAATATTTTGAATTTAGACATCTAATCGGAGACCAGCTTCATCAGAATTGATGTCGTGCTTATAAGAGAAGGTCTGATAATTTTGATCATAGCAATTCACGTTAGGATCACAGGAGAAGTTGAAGGTCACTTTCATAGTTGACATGTTTCAAATAAATGCAAACAGAAAAACTGACCAGAATGAATATTATTTATTAGTGGAAAATTGAGCAATTTTCCACTAATATATGTTTCAAATATGTTACTTGGAGTTCTAAAGAGCCTGTTAATCAAATATTCCTGTGGCGTAAATTCTACATATAGTAATACTGGATTGTGATGAGTATTTCTTTGATATTTTTTTCTCAATTCTTAATGTTTTGACACTTGTTCTGTTCACATGAACTTTTTTTTTAAACAACAGCATGACCATTTTGCTCAAAGTATGCCAACATCTGATCTTTGATAACTAAATAATTGTTGGAATACAATTTGTACATCATAAAGATAAAAAACATAAAAATTATGAAAAAAGTAAAAGGACACACTGAAGCATATGAAACATCATTGCAAAAATTGATATTGTACAGTTATGAACCTTTATGGAAGAAGGATGATTAAATATACAGGCATAACCTTCTAGTGACTTTGAAGAGACTACATTAATTCTTCATACGTGTCTCTACACAAACTAGTGTAAGTCGTGACCCTTCGAGACCCTGAAAAACAAACTTTCACCATCGTCTATATTTTAGTGTCTACTCAGGCTCCCTGTGTCCACAGCATCTTGTGTTTAAGATGCGTGGTGTCAAAATTTTGTGCAACAAATTCAAATCAGAAAGATAAATCTACGATATCAAATTACTGCCTGTAAATCAAACAGGTTTCGGCACGAGATACACCATTAGCGCTATCACGTCATACTTTTACGTACTTTGGCGTGTGTCGTTGTTAGCGGGCGGGGCATAAAATACACAGCAGTGGATGCAAAGGTCAGGCTCATCCCTCCACCCGAGGCCTGGGGAATTTGGCCCGATCTTCAATTAGTGTCTTCAAAGCGACCGTAATGGGGTCTTACAGGGGGTACATGCGCCCTGCACCCCTAGCCGCATATACAGCTAGTTTTAATACTTAATGCTCCCATGCATCGCGGGTCTCTCTGGTTGACACCAGAGCACTCTGTGCACCATGCCAAATAAACTGCCTGCTCCGACCGGGTCATTTTCGGGGTAATAATGCATCTACCGAAGACCAAAATGAAAAAGAAAATGGTGCTGGTTCCGCGACATTCACAAAAAGCATTTGTGTAATTGGGTCATCCATTACCACAGGGATAATCAAAATGTCGTTGGAAGGGCTGTACAGAGCGTGGTGGTCCTATGAAGCAGGAAGCGGTGGGTGATTCCTGCACTGTGTACAGGTCTACTTGACTCTTGTCTCATATATAACACACTGAAGTAGAGGGTGAAAGGTGACTGTTTACACACTTTTGCACTCTCTCTCTCTCTCTCTCTTCTATACCTCTATCTTTCTCTATCGTTCTTTTTCCCTCTTTTCTCTTTCTTGTACAGTCTCTCTCTCTCACACACACACACACACTTGTGTCTTTTTCCCTCTCTCTGCTTTGTGAGAATGTCTCCTCACAAGATCCTCAACTTTGTGTGTCTATCCACTAGACAGACCTAGAATATAAGTGATTTCAATGGTTCATGTCAACATTGTGCAGACATCAAATTTGTAGAGTTTTTGGCAGATATGTCAGGCCAAACTCATGCAGCGGGCAACACACTACACAACCCTCTCAGAGAGTGACTAAGAATAATTTCTGGAGGGAATATCCCACAGGGCAGGCATCTGCATACGTAAGAATTAAGTTGCTCATAAAGACCATAGCCTTTCTGTGTATTTTCTTCCAAATGAACTAGCAAGTACTGATTAACTACCAGTGTGATGTTTTAGTTAAACATTCTGTTAATTTTGGCCCAATACACTATTAGCATTTCTAATATTGCGTCAGATTCAAGCTATGCAAAAAAAAGAAAAAAGAAAAAAAAATGTTGGAAGTAAAGGTCATATCGTCAGCGGACATCCGAACCATCGTATGTGCAATTTTTGTGCAAGAATGATATTTCAATCATGAT
Organism: Diadema antillarum; assembly: GCF_040938485.1. NCBI lineage: Eukaryota > Metazoa > Echinodermata > Echinoidea > Diadematoida > Diadematidae > Diadema > Diadema antillarum. Next base: position 746,037 of record NW_027271913.1, read on the forward strand.
CGCTACACTTTTATGTCTGGCATTTTTTTTTTTTAACACGTCAGACTTTAATTCTTACAATAACATAAGAATGTCTACTGTCAAAATGAAAATCTCTGACTGAAAATCTCAAAATCAAAAATTTGACCGAAAATCGGGACATGCGACGGTTCAGATGACCGCTGATGATATGCTAGCAATAAGAGAAAATTCTCTTAGTGGCTGGATTTACTGCTGCCGTTTTACATGAACAGTGTTAGAATAAATAATTCTGGAAAAGGATTATTCAGCATATAGCTTATGCTTGTTCATAGATGCATGGTGTCAAAACGTGAGTACACCTGTATATCTGTTTATCCCTTTGGACACAGCTCAGTAAAGAAAGTTTGACAAGTTTTGAAATGAAGCCACCACTACATATGAATGTTAAACATGTCTTTAAAAGGCAAATTATTGCACATACTGTAAGAAATCTGCAAATCTCTTGAAAAACATCACACTCGCATACAAAAAGGGCACACTCATCGATGCATTCCCAAAACAGAAATTCTATTTGGCATAATGTCTACCTGCCTGGCATACCGACATTTTACTTGGCAACTTCTGTGTAGTGCACTTGTAAGCTTCAGTATTTCTGGTCATCAGTTGCGTGCTAGAGTGCTTGTTTTTTCAAAAATACTGAGGATATTTTGCTTTTGTAAATACACATGTATTCACATTATTAAAATTACTTTATATTTCTCAGTCATACTGAGAATATTTCAAAGGACATATCACATTGACATTGTTATATTCTCAATTTGTGAAGAATGCAATAAAAGTAATGAAAAAAATATTATCTCTTTGAATCCTCCCAATTGTTCCTGATACAGTTTATGATACTTATCATGTATCACATTAAATAGATACGATTTGAAACAGGATTGATTATCTTTAAAAGACAACGATGCACACAAGTGAAGTACTTCAGTGTGGAAAAGTCATCTCTTCAAAATATCGTTCAGAGATGGAAAGAGATCAGAGATCAGAGATGGAAAAACAGAGTTGTACAGTTCATATATTTTCTTTTTCATCTGCTTCACTGCAAAGCCTACTCTGTCTGAGAGTCAGTATTGAATTCATATTGATGGGCTCAATAAACAAACAGACTCACAGACTAACTCTGAAATATGAAAACAAATTTGATTTTACCCGTCTACTTTTCTATGACTGCAGGAAAAATAAGCATGCTATTTCTGTATGATAGTATCTGAATTTTGCCTGAAGTTTTGCATGGACCATTGGAAAGAAAATGAGTTTTGAGAAGATAAAAACCTAAAGAGAGGTTGAAAGCTGATGGAGGAAAGGAGAAAAATGTCTGACGGCAATGTAGAACTGCCTCACTCAACCCCTGTACATTATGATGGACTGCTCTTGGTTTTAATGCTCTTACCAGTCATTCAGGCATTCTCCATGGGGCCCCGTTGCTAGGCAACATGTCTCCCAAATTTCCGAGTGCAGGAAAGCGTCATCACTGATACGTCCATGCCCTCTCTGTACATTCCTCTACCTCACTACCCTACTCTCACCCAATTGTAGGCAAGGCTAAAGGCATTGTAGGTGAAATTGAATTACAGACCAAGTCCAAACTTGGGGTAATGAAATATAGTCCCAGGCAGTGAAAATGTAGGGCCTCTGCAGACCCACGAAATTACAGACACAGCCAAAATAGCACACAACAAATGAAAAAACAAGAAATCTACACCAAAAAAAACCAACAACAAACAAATAAAAAAGGCACAACAAATAAGCAGACAGTGGACAGCTTTCTGATAATTTCTAGCTATTCCCTCTCCCCCCCCCCCCCTCCCAAAAAAGAGGAAAACAGGAAAAATGGTTAATGAACAATAGTATCATTAAAAAAGGCTTAATGAATGACAGTATAAAAGAAGTGCATTTTCATTCAAAATTTTCACAAGATTGATGAAAATGAACTGTGAATGACTCTGACAAATATGACGATGATTTCCTTGCTTTTAAAATGAGTTGCTTATGTCATTCAGAGCTTTAATCAGTATTACACCATTAGCATGTTGCCTTCTTGGCTGAGGTCTTTCTGGCATATAATTCAATTTCAGCACAATAGGCAGAAACTTCTAACAATGCTTTCCTCAAAGTAAGGATCTATATGGCGGTGATCACCCAGGATGGCTCTACAGATGGGAATGATAGAGAGATAGGCAGATTCAGATAAAGATAGAGAGAAAGATGAAATCAAAATGGTCTTCCGTTGTCTTATAATACCTTCCTCCTCTCCAGCATCATCTGAAAAAAATGATCGCAAAATGTGTTAACTTCATTCTTGGTACTTTGAGATATTTGTGATAAAAGTCACTAAAAACCAACAAAATAGTCAAAAGATATTGGACATTGTAAATCACTTCAATATTCCTTGTTATGTAACTACTGAGATACCAACGGAAAGGTTGTATTTTGTTCTATCTGATGATGGGCTTACTTACAAATGTTTGAAATTGGCGCTAAAATGTGGAAAGAAGGGAGAGGAAAAAAACATTACCAATGATGAAACTAACAATTGAGTTATGATTGATGCAGTCTCCTTGAAGGTATTATTTACTATTTGTAGATGAAACAAAAGCCCAGCTTGAGTGTTTCAAAGTACTTGTAAAATGTGAGTCGGGGATAGAAACACCCAATGTAAAAATTTGAATCGGTATAATCAACGTTAAGTATTGTTGAATGTACAAAATGTGAACAATAAGTATAATCAAAATGTTTCTAGACTACAAAGTCTAGTTATGGTTTAATGAGAAAAATAGTGATATCTTCTCATACTTTAGGCTTTATTGCAAAATTGTTCACGGTAGGATGTTTTATCTTGTGATAATCTTGAACATTTTTTAACCCATTCCATACTAAATTCTGACATCTCCATAAAGTTAATACACAGACCACCAGGTTCCCGTATTGAATGGGTTAAGTCACTGCTCCCAAAGGTAAACAGTTCCTTTAAAATACATGATATTGCAAACAATGCACCTCGGCCTGCCAATGCTGATTAGTACTGCGTGGGTCTGAGAATCATTCTACGAGACAGACAGTTGACCAACACTCCTTGGACGGGGGCGGCGGAGGGAGGGCAACCAGGAATGTGCTGGCCCCACCGGTGCTAGTGGAGAGCCAGTATGCTTGGAATGCGATTAGGATTCACTGTGCTAGGGGCAGAGCCTCCGCATCCGCTTGAGATTAATGGGCTGAAATCAGCCCCCCTTCCTTTTTCCGCATCTCATTTAACTCAATCAGTTTTATTCTCACTACCTAAACTTTACAAAAATTACTGGTAATGTTAAAAAAATCAAACAATCATCTACTGAAGATAAGAAGGTGATGTTGATGTGCCATCGATGTGCTTGATTCCACATGATGTGGGATATCTGTAATCTTTGCTGTGGACTCGGAATTTTAACCTGTTGAGGAAGAGTCCCGCATAAACTCGGGGAATTGTTTATGGGAAATGGATGTTGTAGCAAAATCAGTCCGTCCTCAATAGGTTAAAGGAACCTGGAAGAAATCCGAGAGAGGTGAGGCCACGTCTTAAGCATCATCTTGTTACACAACAGTTGTCTCCATGGTATGTCTGATGCTGTAAAGTTCAGTCAAATTTATTATGCAGGGTGAGTATTTAGGGGGAAAAGGAGGACGTAGATTTGACCGAGGGATGGGAATTTCAGGTTTGCGTGCCCAGAATTGTTTGGTTCTGGTTCCTCCTAAATACCTCTCTGTTTCTCTCCCATGGGCCTACTGCTGTGAGATTATACCCCACCCTCCTACAAATGACATAGTTCACACTGCAAATATTCTCGCCTTGCTTTTCTCTTCTTTGTTATACCTAGTCTCTATCAATATACCTCCTTTTCTTCCTGTTTCTCTGAGAAAAAAGGTAACAGAAAATCTTCCATAACAGGAATACAAAGATTTGAAGAAAGATGGAAATCTAACTACATATTGTAGTACAGCATGCATTCATATATGGTAGAAAAATATTGACAACGCAGATTTTTGCCTTTGTTCATGTTAAAAAAAAAAGATATGGGTGAGTCCCCTTTCCACTGAGGAGACTTTTAGCGTTATACCATAGCTGTCTTTTACAGATATCGCATGACCACAAAGTGGGGGGGGGGGGGCACAAACAATATTTCCAGTGCTACTTCCGGGTTTCATCTCATTTTTTTCTTTTCATTTCTTCTGTTCTAACAACAAATAAAAAGGGGGCGCGCTCGGTGCGCTGCCCCCCCCCCCCCCCCCCCCCTCTGGATCTGCCACTGTTCAGTATTTCAAAGCTGTTGGTCCCGAGATGTCACTGAATATTCAACTAGTGATCTTGAGAAGTTTATCCTTTTGCTGGGCAACTAAAGATGGACAACCTAGCTTTACAGTCCTCAGCGGGTCACCATTAAACGTCCTCCAAACTGCCATACAAATACAATTCATTCTATCTCTCGCATGTCTCACAATTAGCTATGATGAAGTCATGAAATGACTTTGATATGAGTAATGTATAACAGAAATTGACACTATCCTACAAGCTTAATTCCAAATTTACACCAACGCATGTCTCTCAGTGTCTATCAAAAGTCCAGATTATCAATTTGATTAATTCACACATTTAGTATATACAGCACATCTAGTATGTGTTACCATGCTATTGGTTATACTCCCTGGTATTCATAAACTTTTTTACCTTTTCTGTGTCAACAAGTCAAATGTGTACAACTTTCATATACAGACCTATGGACAAAAGATTAATCTGGCACATACGAGGGTTAAAATACATCTCCTGGACACAGTGTTCATTAAAACACTATAGCTCCCTTTATCCACACATAAAATTTCTAATTTCAAACAAAGGGTTTGATAATACATTTGCATGTGTGACTACAGGAATGCTCTATACTTCAGACAAGGGGCAAAATGGCAGGCCACGTGCTCAATGATATGTGCATATTATCAGCACACAATCTCTTGGACATTTGAAGGGTTCATTTGAAGTCCTGTCAAATGTTGTTTATAACTGGTACCCTATCAGACGGGCAAATATTTACAAACTGAACATCTGCCGCAGACATGGCACCATGGTCTACATATTAACCCATGGACCCCCTACACTTGATCCACCGATCCGCTCGTATCATCCATCATACGGCCCCAGTCCGCTGGGGACAGACGCAGTGATTACAATACTTCGGTGGTGACCCAGATATCATCAGTCAGTTGGAGATGTTATCGCTACGATCAAAGCATTTCCATGGCGTGACAAAGCAACCTCGATACGATCAGGACACAAACCTCCATTATAGCTTTGTCTGTTGTCGTGTCACCAGTGTTGACACGGCAACAGACAGATGGCCCATCACATATAAAACAATTCTCTCATTCCGTGTTCTCTGATAATCAGATCCATCTTGACTGCACTGAAATGGAGCAATCATCACATTTTATATCTATGCCATGTGACCTCTTCACCATTGTGTTGAACCAATCCTGTGAGGTCTTGTTCTAAAAGGGGTTTGCACATCAACAAAGTTCAGCCTGTGAATAAGGCTAGACGTAGTTGAAGACAAAAGGAAAATAATTGTCACTGATTTGGTAGTCCTTACTATCAAACTATTCTGATCTAATCTCAAACATTATAACTCTCTCCCTCGGGTGATGAATTTTGTGATGAAAGAATGACAAATGAACTACATTTCTATTGATTTCAGTGTAATTGTTGAACACCAAAATCTGCACTATCCAATACTCCTTCGATGTCTCTAGCTATATTATTGCACATGATACAAGTCCCTTGGGAATAGTGACATGTCCATTTACAATAAAACAAAACTCTAAATCTGACTATAAACTGATCAATGACATAATATGCACATGATTGTTAATTGTCCCGTAAGAGTGACAAGCTTGAGATGCTCCCATATTTGTGTTTGTTTGCTTGTTTTTCTTCTTTTTTCTCTCTCGCTCGCTTGCACCCTCTCTCTCTCTCCCTGTACTCTTTCAGCTACAGACTGGCCCAGCGTACCTTACTTTCAATGTCTTTTTTTATCTCCTCCTTCCTAATTTGTAATCCTTCTGATACAGTCCCCCGTGGTACCGTATCCCAATATTCCCATTTCGTTGTTGTTGTTGCTGTTTTATTTCTGTGAGAATAATCTGGGGGCCTGGATCAACTTGGTATGCATGGCGTGGGGCAGCATTGAATGATTGTTGGCTTGCGAATACGTGCAGTGGATATCTAGTCAGCCATTGATGTGTGGGCAATGCTCCTCGTTAGTCTAGGCACATACCAACCTACACGAGGTGAATGTGAATGGAGGACATAGCAACAAGACATTGCTACCTGCAGGTTAGGTCAATCATATAGTTTGTGGCCACAAAAAAAAAAAAAAGGTGTGGACTTCCTAATTCAATTGGGGTGTTTGCAGTTTAGTACATGGAGGACAAACTTCTCAAAATTGACTACTTTTACATCAGGTCAAGATCTGTTACTGAATGTGGTGGAATTATCCAATGGTGTTCTGTTTTGTTGTCATTATTTTCTGTAGTCATGTGTACTCAATACTCAATTTCCTTGCAAGCTCTTAAATTTTTCTCCAAACAAAAATCAAATTGCTATTATTTTCGTACACTAAAACACAATTCCTCTCTGTAAGTGAAGAACTTTTTCATATTTTTTTTCAAACGAGCAGAGATTCTTGTGAATCTAATATCAATATGCTGTATATGATGCCTGTCTAGTGATCACGAGGTCACAGGTTAAAATCTCCCTATGACTTTCATCATGGTTATTCAATACTCAAAACACTGAAAAATTAGAGTGCAACAACAGTTTATTATAGATATTTCTTGTCATGAAGAATGCCGGAGTTTTGCTCCATGAATACAAGCCAGCCAGATTTATATAGACAGGTCCTTTAAGTGGCGATAGCTATCTGATGAATGACACATACCTAGACTATGTGGCCTGGCCCCTCACACTCTCCTACACAGTTCAGTCATGCAATTACTCATACTACTCACAATAGGCCTCATCAACAAGGAGGTAACCAAGGGGTGTATAGGAATCTGTTACATCCCTGTTAGCCACTACACCACTGGGTCTTGCAGTCACAGTGGCCTGTACAATGCAGGTCGTGGGTTCAAAGCCCATATGCAAGTGATGCACCTATCACTGAGACTTGCTCTCGCCATCATCCAATGTCGCATTTGTTGCATCCAAAAAGTTATTAGGGGGATCGCAAGAATATAAACTGTTTAAAATGAAGGCATTCACGCAGCTCCAGGGAAGTAAATTTAGCAGATCCTTAGCATCAACCATCAGAAAATACAGTAGTTTATCAACACATGTTATGGATATTCACAAATATTGATACATTATTATGTACTACAAGAGTGCACAAGTGTATGACTTTGATAGAGTACATAAAGTTGAGCTGATACTTGTAATAATGTTATCTCTTGGCCTTTAAATTCTCCATTGGGGATTGTGTGGAGAATTAATGAATATTAAGGTGGTGCAGGAACTCACCCGAAAATAATACACATATTACCTGTATCTATAGACTTATCATATAGATACATCACTACGGACATTCATGGGTTGACCTCCACCAGAACAAAAAACAAAACAAGAATTTTTAAGACAAGATCTTCAAGTCCATTAACAGTATTCTTGGAATCTGTTTGATGTGGTAACTAGTAATGATGAACCATTCAGTCTGCTCAGGAATGATGAAAAGCATGCTAACAAATCTTTAGAGAGGAGCAAATAAAAGGCTAAGTGCATTACAAAACTTGCATAATCATCCCTTCGAACTCTCACGTGATACATTTCTATTACAATGGGAACGTACGTGACAGAAGGAGTATATGTTGACACCCTCTGAGAGAAACGGATTAAGGTTTGGAAGGAGAGAAGGGATGGGGGTCGGATCAACCCACGATGGAATGTATCGTGTCACTCACTGTGGTTCTACCCATATCATAGTTGTCAAATAAGTGTCACGTTATACAGCCCCAATGAAGGGGGAAAACTACGAGGACCTGGGTTGTCCTTGAGGTAAAGACGGTACGTATAAGTTCAATACCCTTCGTGTTGAAGGACGCCCTCTGTCACCATCCATTGAGCATCGGCAACATCGTTATCTTTACTTTGCCTGTTGGCAAGCAGGGCCTCTTACACTGTAGAACGTTAATTAATTGTAACTTCCAGGTAATGGAAATTCGATGCCTTTTGACAGGCAGCCTGTCGCACACTCTGGAACGGTGTTTTTAACGGCCAGAGTAATCACATCAAAGATACGATCACCATTTGAGATTGTAACTGAGTGTCATTTGCAACAGATGTCAAGAAAAATCCATCCCGAATCATACAATTATGTGTATCACACTAACTGCTGTATGCAGGATGGGCTCCACAGACATTTGAATGTTCTTATATAATTTCAAAGAATATCTTACAAAGTAAAAAAAAAAAAGACACACACACACACATCAATCTTTACAAATTACAGAAGCAATTTCAAAAGATGTACTATGTAAATGTTTGCTAAGAATGTACTGTTGCTGTTTAAAAATTCATATCTAAATTAGATCTGTCAGGAAAATGACAACACTTACAGAAAATAGTAGAATCAAAGACTTGTCTAGCTTTTTTGGTTATAACAATACCTCATGTTTGAAACTGTTCAATTTTGTAAAAGAGCAGTGGAGGTTTTCCCAGATTTATCAAATCATATTTCTATAAATCAATGAAAAAAACTGATGTAGAAGATGCATTTTCTTTTCTTTTTTTCTAGTATACTTGGATGATTTATCACACTACGCGAGTGTAGTGAAGGTTTATAATCCTCCTAATTTTATATAGTGTGAATTCAGCATTTACAGCCTCATATCTTTGTATAAATCCCTAATCTCTCTTTATCATACTCTCTGATCAATGCATCTCTGTGACCGTGCACCTCAAAACGAACATAAAGTCGCACGCACTGATTTTGCGTGAGGACTGAAAATAAGTGAAATGGGTCAATCTAGCCAAACTTGACTTTTTCATATTTTCTGAAAGAGCGGGTCTTCTTTTACATTATGCTTAAATTTGGTATCATAAAACGGGCAGGAAAGTGTGTTTTTTTAGCAATTCATCTCGAACATTTTTGGTAGAATAGTGTGATTAGGTGTGCCTTTAGAATACCTTTTTCATTTCTGAAAAACCTTGTCCACACTCTTCACTTTCAACTCTAATAACTTTTGAAAAGATATTGCTACTGCTTTGAAAGTTGACATTAATTATGGACAGAATGTGTTAATGAGGCATGCTTAATTTCAGTTTAATCTAATAATCCCTTCATTGTTGTTACTCTGGTGGTTTACTTCCTGTTTTTTGTCCCATTCATCGCACAGCCAGCTCGGTTTGGTAAAGATTAAGTGGTTGAATAGACACTGTACTTCAGAGCCTCTTTTCTCATTTCACACTTTTCCTGAGTTTGTGCTTTCTTTCCAATATTTAGATAGGTTAGGAGAGTCCATTTGATTTGAGTTATACATCATTTTAAAGCTTAAAGTCTGCTCTTTCAGAATATGGTCTTTACTAAAAATTCAAGTCTGGCAACTTTTTGTTTGTTTTGAGGTGCAGGGTCACATATGAAACAAACAACATACGATACTGACAGGGAAATGACGGAGAAAGGGACAAGGAGGAAGAAAGAGAAATGAAGAAGCACAGAAAGAAGATTGATGGAGAAGGAAAGTGAGATTTAAATTTGAAAGTGAGAGTTGTCAATGGACAGTAGGCAACCTCACCAAAGAACAGCAGTCATAGGAACTAATACAGCTTGGCTGGGAGCCAATCAGAGAGATATATTTAGAGACTGGTGCTCATAGTCCCCTTTATACACCTCATCTATGCCAACTTTTTATGCATCATGGCATTCACCCTGGTGGTCATGAAATTCAATTTTCCTCATTTACCCCTAAAGTATCATGACCCCTTCCCACCCATTGCATATCTGACAAGGACAGTGAGAATCTATTTTCTGCTAGTGTAGGCTACACACTGCATCATGAAGCAGCATGGGCTCAACAAAAGTGGAAAATGCACGAACGTAATGTCAGCCTTGCTAATGGTGCACCACACAGGATGGTTCCAAGATTGCATGGGTTTCTGGGATCGCTCTAGGTTTGTGGAATCGCCTAGAGCGATCTGGACTGTGGCTGGCGGAGCACGTAGACGAAACACATGGCAGCGTGCAGCGAGGATGCTGTGAATTGTTTACCCATGCATGGAAGTCATTCATGTAGCTCCTCATGTGTCTCCAGGGGTAGACAGGGGGCAGGGACGTGCCTCGCATCCACGCCGTCCTGGGTCTATCATCACTGGTAGGCATCTCTCTGTGCCAACATTAAAACACTTTCATCATGGATACCAATCTCATTTCCAGCTATTCCATCTTAGCTGGGAGTAGCTCATTAGACTCTTTGAACACGGAATAAAGAGGATATCCTTCTGATGCACTTTTCCTGATAACAGCCAAGGGAATAAAGCTGTAGTGTTCTCCTTAATCACAAAGATTGGACTAAAATTTCTGAGAGCCAATCAGGTCTGTGTCTGCAGTTAACATCATTTATCATTTGAAACGCTTCTTGAGGATCCAAAGAATCTGGAGGCAAAGCCATGCAAAGGTTATGAGGAACATTATCCCCATACACGCTTTCCTGAAGAGAAGTTTATAAAATCATGGGGTACTTCTTGAATCAATAATTGGAGTGATGGGGGGAGGGGGGAGGAGGCAGCAGATACACCTCTTTTATGACTATTAGAAAACAGGAATTTAACCCACTGCTTAGGGAAACCGGATGTACTATGTTTTACATCGAAGGAACACTGTCATATCTTGGAGGTACTGGTTTAAGAAATGACAAAAGTCTTGTTTTATAAATGTACCCTCTATTCAGTTTTGTAAAGAAATCCCACTAAGACTGTCCTATTTTGGTCGATAGGACAGGATTTTTTAGCCTTTTCAGAGAGGCTCTCATGAAATTCATAAACAATAAGAATCAATAGCTCTGCATCTATGAATAATTAATTTCCTTGAATGAGGAGCTTCCGTAGATACCAATGTATCTCACTTGTGATATTTAAAGTACATATTAGGGGGGAAAATAGTTAGTTAATCCTGGGACAAGGAGTCAAGCCTGCAATCCCTGCATCCCACTCAATACATGTCACCTCTACCCCCTGCTAAATCTATATTGACCACCCCTCCCCCTCCCCTCTCCATCTCTTTCCATCTGACCTACCTCTTCTATGTCACATTGTCATCCTCCCCCTCTACACGGGTGCCCTCCCCCCTAAGAAAAAAAAAGGCATGGGATACACACATAATGAGAAGGCTGAGTGTAGAAAGTATATATGGCAGATTGTTGTACACTGTTGAGAGCACACGCCCCGTTACCTGTCTCACCTAATAACACCGCATCATATACAATAGCATCCCAACACATTGACAGGTGCAACGCCATGCATGGTTAAGCTCCCTGATGACAACATCCAATGTACATGTATACCAAATTTGAGCACAAAATCATCACATCACACTACGTGGGTAGGAAAGACCACTGGTAGAATTAAGAAACATATTGATCGCATTATTCGTGGTAAGGTGATAAGAAATATGGTAACTTGGTGCATGTATCACTACAGCGCGGTTGGACAGGATATTGAAAATTGAAATATTCTCAGTAACCACTACCATGGCTGCATAGGAATTAAAAAAATGAAGATATTCCCTATAGCCACTAAGAATGCTGTCACTGTTTTAATCTTCTATGCAGCCGCAATATATTGATACATGCATCAAGTTACCATATTTTCTTTCTATCCACAAGTGATGATAATGTAGGTTATGATACTGTATTCTTACCCCTAGATTAAAAGAAAAATCCCCTTTAACAAATTTGCTACGAAAATAATGAGAATGCATGAAATAATTCAGTTGTGTATACTACCCCACACAAAGCTGAATGCAAATTTGTTTTAAGAGTAGAAACAATACAAGGCTATGGTTCCCTTTGTACAAGAGATGGGAATTTATGTGATACTTTAAAGGGATTGTATAGTTTTGTTGAGACCTATGTAACTTCAGGGGTTTTTGTGGGGGGGGGGGGGAATAATGAGAAACCTCTTATGAAATATGAAAAAGCATGTAATTTCAAGAGGAATTTGACATACATTTCATGAAAATTGGTTTTGAAATGACTGAAATGTCCACAGAGCAATCCTAACAAAAGGTGGGACCTACCTTTTATTAGGATTGCTTTGTTTTACTTTGTTTTTGGATGTCTCAGTCATTCCAAAACCGATTTTCATCTAATAAACTTTGAATTCCTGTCAAAACAGTATTCTCTGTATTATTTCATAAGTGGTTTCTTGGTATCTCACAAAAAGTTAAAAGCCCAGTCCTCATCTCCACCAATACTATACCATCCCTTTAAACTCAGTGATCCTCACCATCTGAACACAGCCAAATGGGAAGAGTTCCCCAGTCTACTCAGCATAGTGTGTGTGAGAGTAAGAGAAGGGACCAGGTGTGTTCTAATGGAATAGAGAGAAATTAATAGAAACTTGAGGTACTCTATGTGTGTGTGTGAGCGTGTGCGTGTGTGTGTGTGTGTGTATGTGTGTGTGTCTGTCTGTCTGTGTGATTGTGTGTAAGGCGGTGGGGGAGGGGCTCAGTGTTGAACATCGTTTAAATTGAATTGGAAAGCAAATTGAACCATAAATATGTATGGAGGCGAGGGTAGCTCAGTCCCCACTACATCCACTCTGCCAGACGTTGTGCCTTCACGTGCACTGGGCTCCAGGGGAGCAAGAAGTGCTCGTTTTCAATCATCAGATGTGATTAGAGTCATGATCTAGCAGAGGTGTGAAGCGACGAAGGCCCGCCACCGCCCTACATGCCACGAATCGGCTCGGCTGCATCGCGAGATGGTGGCGTTAATCAACTGAGAAAATGAGGGAGCTGGCCCAGTGAGGCGTAAAAAAAAACATCTCGGCTGCCACAGGCTGCGCAGGTATGGTAAACACTAGAACAACAACCCAAGAGCTGAATATGCTCACATGAAAACATTTTCCTTTCCTTGTTCCTTGTGGTTCTACATCAAGGTAGTGCAAACATCAAATATTAGAAAATAGAAAGTGAATGGGAAATGTTTATATAACATCGTCACAATGATACATGTACTTAACCAGTGACATATTTCCCATTGACCAGCTGACATATTTCCCATTGACATCTGCCCAAGTATACTTGGGTTAATGGTGAATGCATCATACAGTGTATGAAAAAATCTCAAGACCTTTCCAATTTCTTCATCAATTTTCAGTCTCTAGTATGTGCCTTTTTATCTACATTATTGGTCTTGTCTGTAGCATGCATCATCTGATATTTATAATATCTAAACACCTCCCAAGCCCACCAGTACAGAAGTGACGTGACACCCATTACATTGATTGTCATTGGCCCATTAATCATAAGACTGCTTGTTAATCTCTCGCAGTAATTAGATCTTCACACAACAGCCTTCGGCATTCATCACCAAGAGGAGAAAAACTAAAAGGGCATGACGCAGGGTGTCCTCCAAATACGGTAGGAAAATTATCCATAACGAATTGATCAAAATGACCAGCATTTACTAGTCGACATAAAGCAAGTGGGATGTAGTCAGCTCCTTGATAGTCTTTACGTCTTCGCCTGTTGGGCCTCATGCAACGTGTTTTCCAAATAATCAATCAATTTAACAAAATAAAACCCTCCACTTGGTACTACACCTGAAGAGAATGAAATAATCGACATACTGTAACCAGGCCTCGAAATAGGATTTTGGAGGGGCACGGCCATTTAGAAAAGGGCACTTTTTCCAAGAGGCCAGGGCACTTAAGTCAGTCAGAGGGGCACCAAGGCCACATTGGAAAGGGCATGTTTGGTGTTTATGAAAAAAGAAAGAAGAAAAACAAACCGAGAAAAACAAACAAACACACACACACACACACACACACACAAAGTGCAACACACAACAAAAACCTCTTCCCTACAGCAGTAACACATTCCCGATCTCCGCGTTTCTATCAGTGAAACAACATTTTTTTAAACAGGAATAAAACAACAGTAGGTATTGATTGAAACTCGACACCCTTTCAGGCCAGCCAGGCTGCCATGAAACTTCAAAGCACATTCCGACAGCTGGCTGGCAAAACCACAAGGCAAAGGAATTTGCGTGCGCGTGTAGATTGCTATGATTAGTCTGTGACAGACAGTTCATGACCTCCAAGAATGCGCCAGTACGCGCGGTTTCTTCTGTTGATTGGTCTCTCTCTCTCTCTCCACCCCTCCCCATTCCCCAGTCTGGCACACCTTGGCATCGTGGGATTTTTCTTTTTTTCTTGGTGAACTTGGGAGTTCACTCTTCACTACTCTATCTGAATATGCGCTGCCTAGCTAGTACATACTCGCGGCCGCTGCGCTGCGGAGGCAGTCGGGACGGTAAAAGCCGGTCGGGCGTACATGTAGGTACACGTCGTCTCGTATCTCGGAAAGATACTTTGAGTTTGAATCAGATATATCGGGACGCGAGTGAACTGAAGGTATGATATTTGAGATCAGGAAAGTTGTTCAAGCTTATTAAAGAGACTTTGAGAAAGGGCATATCATACGTCATAAATAATAACTTTCATTCTAAAAGGGCACCACGGCCCCAAGAAAAAGGGCACATTTTTTTGGGCCGTAACTTTGATAAAAAAACAAAAGGCATTGCGGCCAACGAGAGGGGCACCGACGGCCATGGCCGTCGGTGGCCGTCGGTTAATTCGAGGCCTGTGTAACTGTACCTTCCTAGTCAGCACATATGTCAGACTGCTTCCAGCTGCTTTAGAATTTGGAGTAATGCTAACAAATATATTGAAACCTGCAACATGCAAACATGATATGTACAGCACTACCTCACTTTGTGGACCGCTTGTCTTAGGGTGCGTTTATCTAAAAATTTTCTGAGGCAGAATCACGATTCTAAATGTATTAGAGGCACTTTTGGGGGTTAGATAAACGTATGCAACCATGTTTTCAAACGCGTTTAAAAATATGGATTTGAAACACCATTCAAAGGGCCTTATGAAACATGCTAAACACCATGATTGCCTTTCTGAAAGTAGCTCAATAAAAAGCCTTTTGAAACATGTTTATATCTCTGAGCTGCAATGGTCAACTTCCATGCAGTATACACCCCTGCAGGTTACAACAAGGACCTCAGTTGACCTCTGCCTCCTAAGTCTAAATGCACAAAGCAGCTGCCCAGTGACAACACTTGAATTGCGATTGGATGATGGTTAGATAATCGCAGCACTCCGAGAATTGCATTTCAAACCATGTTTGCAAACGCCATTCCTAACATGTTTTGAAACATGATTATCTCTCTTGAGTTAGATAAATGCAGCCTTTTTATATAGAGAGCTGTTCTCTAGAATCTGGGGCACCATGAACTCTCTGCAGGCTAAACGAATGCCATACCATGGATGACTAGAAGAAGGACAATTCATTCTATAGTTCTGTCCTTCTATCAAGCACACATGAAAAACCTCAGGTGGACTGTAAAAGGGCAAAGTAGAAAATTGGTAGAAAATGTAGGATTTTCTGCCAACTCCCAATCCTGTAAAAACACTGTACCTATCTTCCGGTATACATAACGTTCTCTGAGAGGGGCATTTCAAAATTTACATGCTAAATGCTGGTTTCTCTCTGCTAATATTAGATTATGTCCAGCGCGCATTTGTGAATGCCCACTCTGCAGGTACACTCGAGGGAGGCTACAATCTTGTTATCAAATTTAAATTTGCAAGCTTCATTCAACTTTACCGTTCCCAAGGTGGGGAGTTGGAAGGGAAATGCAAAATTGACAGTTACAACTTGCCATAGGAATGACTGGACCTTCTCCACAATATTCAGTGGAATGCATGGTTAGGAGAAGTATGGTATGTACATGCATGTGTGTATGTGAGAGCATGCCTTTGCGTGTGTGCTATTGTAATAATTACATCTTTTGCAACTACTCGAAAAGAACAAATTATCCTGGAAAATTAAACAATTTGGGCTGATGTCATGCTACATAGTGTACATATATGTGAATATCATGATAGAGGTGCCTTTCCTTTGAAACTGTAGTACATAAACTTTTTGCCTCGAAAAAGGTCATCTAATCCTAGGAGAAAGACATGCTCCATCTGCTGTTTAATAAGGTTACATGCTTGGCTGCCTAAAGGATATGAACAAACACATACCCAACACTGTATCGACAGCTAGAAAACATGAAGACACAGTGTGATCTTGGAGTGAGATAAGTTTATATTGCCACTCTTTACACACCTCCATATTTCTTTACTGCTTCTAAAATCTTTGCATAGTGATTTGTACTGAAATTCCATCTGGGAGATATTTCTTCCTTTTTTTTTAATCACTCAAATGCAATCCTTATCTGAAGGTGCAATATCTCAATAAAAGTACATTTAATAAGAGAAGTATTTTTTTTTTGTTCTGCATAATTATTTGCAAGTGGTGACATACACACTGTTTTCTATATGCACAACTATATGTAGATACTTCAAACTTTGAGATATTACAAATATGGACTTGTAAACATATTCACTATAATTAAGCAGAGTCCTATTAGAAAAAAAAGTATTGGCATTACTTCTTCTTTTTCATACAAGTTAGTCACTGACTACCAGTTCAGCGTAATATTATCAATCATGTTGGAAAACAGTGACTGCTACTCTTTTGTATTGAGCAGCAAGGGTTGAACACACATTTCCAGAGGGATTTGATTCATCATTATCTTCTCCTTATTCTTCCTTCTTATCATTCTCCCCTTGCTCTCTTCATCTTTCCCCACTGACCTGGTAAACACATACCACCAGGCAGTGTATAATAATGTGCACCATCTTCCTGTATTGAGACTCCCCAATTCACCTGCCACTAGTGGGATCTAGGACGGATGTGAACACACTGTTGCCAATTTACTGTTCATCTCTGTACATATCCTTCATATTATAAACACAGTTCCCATCCAAACTTTTGCCACAATAGACCCATATCATCCTCCATTCCTCTTTCATCCTTTCTTACATACAGCAGTCTGCAAAGTAAAGATTTGCTTCTAAAAACATTGAGTTAAAGAGAAACATGTATTATTACCTTTCTTGTGCTTTAAAGGTTCATCACGTTGTGGGTTTTTTTTTTCATAAAAATGTCATTACATGTACGATATGTATTTGGTACATGTTGATTCAGAATACCCAAAATTCAAATTCTTTTGGTTCATATCACAGTGATGAAAGTCAAAAGTGTTCTGTTTACCACAGCCTTTGATAGTAAATCAGTTTGAATGAGCATTACAATGACTAATATTTTCACATCAAGTGATGGTGATACATTAAGTTACATGTTCAATCTTGTTCTGTTATGATGATAAACATAATCAACTGCAGCTTATTCCTCTTTTGTCCAATCAAAGCAGAGTGCTGATATCATCATTTGTATCATATATCATACAAGAAGGCAGCATTGTAAGAACAGGTGCACTCGTTCACACACTTACATTCCACTTACCTGCTACTTAACGCCTATCAAATATCGCTAAGTGGCTGAGTGATATGGGCGGATCTCTTGTGCGCATCACTGTGCACGTAGCCACAGCACCTATAGCTTTGACTGTCTTGCCTTGACACGCATTGATTAGCAAAGGCTCCACATACATTTAGGCATACAATGGGCCCTCAATTGGGGATAATTACAATGGCATGAGAATTGACTGCTTTGCCTATTAAAAAAACAAAAACATAAAAAGCATTTTATCCATACTCTTCCTATACTCAATAGGGCTGATTAGCAAAGGCTACGTGTACCTTCTCACACACACAATAGGTTCTGAATTGGGGGTGATTATAATAGCAAGTGACATGAAAAGAAATGAAAAGTGGGTACGCCATTCGATATTCTGTATGGTATATACGCAAGATGCATGCATACAAAACATCTTCCTCAACCTGGTAAAGAAACTCCTATCACCATAACTTTCACAGAATGCAATTGATTACCGGACTTGACTTTAATGGTAATGATAATGATAATATAATATAGATATAATTAATATCATTATTATCATCATTACTATTTTCTATTCCGCATTTGCAAGGCAATACAAATGAATGATCACACAATAGACAAACAAACAAAACAAGTGTAATACAAGGGTAAAAGATGTCAGGATTTCCCTTATGCGCTTCCCTTTAGTTGCCAGGTTGGAAAAAAAGCAATCAAAATCAGTATTGGCCCTTGGGCCTCTCCAACATCAATTCATGGCAAAACATTACCAAAAAGTGTGGAAATTCATTCATGACAAACTTTCCTTGCTTTATCTTTAAGAGAAGATAAAATTAGGATCCTGCTCACAAGCTTTGATCTCAGTAACTTCAGCAACTAAAGGGGGTATCTCATATTATGATTCTAGAACTCTGATTTGATACCCTTTCAAGTTCATTACCTTTGTTACCATTCAGAATAAGGACATTTAAACTTCCTGCATCAGGGTTCCTTTTTTTTTTGTTGGCTCAAACTTTGAGTAATCAAATAGATTGGCACTATTTATACAGTGTCTATAGATAAATGCACTGAGAGTTATAAGATCTCTATGTCACACATTATGCATTACCTTTTGCTCTGATCCAATCCTTCTATCTAATTATTCTTCATATATTCCTTATTTTTTATTCATTTCTTTATATTCCAATTATAGTTCAATGCCTCTGATGTCACATGTCATGATGTATGTATGTACATGTGAATTACAAATTTTAGAAACAAGTGTAATCAGACCAGTGCTTAAAGATTTATATTAGTTATCCCATCATTGTCTTTGCACAAAAATGTAATGAGTTACATTCATTTGAGTATACAAGGCCCTTTTCTCTTGGCAGCTAGGCCTCTCAAAATTCAGTGCACCATGAAAAATTACTGCTTGCGTAACCAAATCTTGGCAGGTAAGCACAGCACAGTGAGAATCATAAAGCCTTGTTTATCTGGCTGGAATGCTGCCGAACTCCTGGAGCGGAGAACATCAACGACAGATTTGCGAGAAAGGACTGCAGCTGCGCACCGTCATTGAAAGGCAGAACGACGCAGGGAGACTTCCCTGATCGATGATCACTAACAATGAGCAGCCGCTACCATCAAACCACGTCTCTTTCTAACTGTATCAGGTATTGCAATTTCTGACTGTTCAAAAGTAGAGTAGGTCACTACCACAGAATACATACATTATGTCCCTCAATATTACTTATTACAGAGTAGGGACAAAACCAATTACAAAGCTGCATGATGATAAAAAGGATTAAGACAAAAATATACCAATAGAGCATTGTACATTTATCCATAAGAACTATCCCCACAACGATTAAAACCATTTATTCACAGTCATTATTATCCCTTTTTTTTCCACGGGGGGGGGGGGGGGGGGGGGGGGGGGGGGGGGGGGGGGGGTTACCCCTAAAGGTGATGTGATGTGTCATATACTTTCAAACTTGCAGCTGCACATCAATCTATCGGTACATATTGCTTTTTAATGATTCTTGCCTCATTTATACCCAATGAGGGGAGTATTTTTACAAACTAACATTGACCTGTGCGGAAGGGGTAGTGACATCGATTCAATGAAATGAGATTGAGTGTGCAATTAGAGCCATATCAGTAACATTAAATCTAGACACCATAATACTGCCTGTGTCTTCTGCAGATGTCATAAAAGTAAGAAACATTGATCTTTGTCCTAAAAATAGTATTCATTTGTATGGAAGTATACTAAGATATATTGTACAGTGATATCTAAATGTGGATGTGATTTTTTTTAAAGCATCACATCTTATGATGATGAGAAGAATATGAATACTTGGAATGCACCAGTATCCATCATGAAAAGAGATGCTAATGGCTTATATCATCATTCTGTACATCTGCTTTATGAGTAGACGTCATCAATGATACCAACTAGAAATCCATGTCTCACCCCTTCCCGCCCCCCTCTACATACACACACCATGCATCTAAATACTAATGAGGATATGATTTGTACATAGTAGCACAGCCCAACTTCTTTTTATCTTGTGCAGATAAAGACAAAGTATATCACAAGCCTATGTCACACTGATCACAAGCCCATATCACACTCCTCTAATATGTCCATTTCTTGTTTCTTAATTTGCCTCCTCCTCCTTTCTCTGTCTCTCTTTCATCATCATTGTCATCATCATATATTATTATCATAGCCCCTGTGACTGATGATCTACCTTCTCATCCAAAATTTGCATTGATGTCTCGATGATTACACACAGACATCGTTATTTACCGTGTCAACAGATTCTGACTTTACGAAGCAGATGTTTGAATTTCCGCTTGTTTTGGAGTGCTCCGTCCACTTGCAATGAAATCCACTGATGACTGTATTTGACAGCCGGAGCGACACAAAGTCGATGTTGTTGATTCAGAGCCAAACTAATCCGCACTGGGAATGGAAACGCCGGTTTGTGACAAAGCCATGGCCTGGATATGAGGGAACCAACACTGTGAAGTGAAAGCTAGCTGGAAAAAAAAATTACAAGTGGATCAACGTGAGATGAGTGTAGTGATTCTGACCTAAAACAGTCATCTAGCATCCTGTAGCAGTATAATGTTTCCATATTGTGTCAAACCTGCCTTAGCGGCCAACTGTCTTTAGGGGCAACCTGCCATAAAGCCACTAAGAACACCACCCCCTCCCCCCACCCCCCAAAAAAGCCATGTCAAATAATGATGATAATTACACTATTTACACAACGCTTATCACACTAAATGTTTCTAAGTGCTCTGAAATAAAATAAAAAAATCAAAGGCCCTGTCTGTAGCGGCCACCTGTCTGTAATGCCCACTTTTTTCGTCTCCCTTGGGTGGCCACCATAGACAGGTTTGACTGTACATATTACACCATTGTGCTCGAAAAAGTCAAGCCTATCCTGCCATAAAACAATGACTGACATGAAATGGATGTAATCAGATAATTACCTTTCTACCGTGACTACAGTGTATGTTGTAACCAGAAGGAGTAAATGCATAGTGTGATATAATTGAAACTATCACATTAGATGCAGGCAATTTCCATCATAAAGAAGTCCTCAGGACCAGTAATTTTCTTCCGTTATATCAAAATTTTGTTATAACTAAAGAGAATCTTACACCATAGACTTTACTCACTATGATTTTGGGACCTACATTTTTACTTCGTTGTAAATAAAGAAATTTTGTTATAACCATTCTTGTTGTAATGGAAGCATCACGTATCAGATGATCTTCAATTCTGTTGCAACATTCTGTGCAGTATGCATGGACTTATAGTCAGATTACTCGGCATATGTTTCATCGTTCCCTCACTCCCCGAGCCTTGGGAATCAAGACAGTCTTATCTGCCTGTGTTTGATTTGACTTGCAGCTCTCTATTGACTTGTGAAGCATGGCTTATCAGTAGGGAAGGGAACTCGACTGTGAATGGTAAATACAAGCTAATGCAGTCGGAATGAGTGATGACTTACAGATGGACTCCAATAAGCTCAGAGACACTGTCTATATCTGGTGCAGTACTAATTATGAACAGTTGCTGCAGGCAACCGCAATAAAGACATGCACCCTGCTATATCACACACTGCATAACATGGCACAAAGATATGAGCCTCTTCTATTTTCTGCATAGACACCAATGGCTTTGCTTTCATTAAAGAGAATAAACATCTTTAAACAGAATATACGGCAGGTTTAGATATTTCATGAACTTTGTCACATTTGATATGAAAGGCAAGATGATTAACGATGCCTTCAGCACTACCATAAAGGAAAAAAATATCTTGAATGATAACATAGATTTTGATATAAATGTGTGTCACACACAAACACACTGCTATAGCTTCTGACCACTCGAGCATTGAGAATTAAGGGTTTCTGGGACGAACACTGCACTAGGGCTTTCTATAGCTCAGTCGGTAGAGCACCGGTCTAGCAATCCGGAGGTCTCGGGTTCGAATCCCGATGGAATCCCATTTTCTTTGCTCACTTTTCCACTAATAATTTATATTCTTTCTGGTCAGTTTATTCTGTCTTAATTTGAAAATTTGTTACAATGTTGTTGGAATTATTATATATACATGTATGTCATCCAGTTTATTTCTACATTTATTCTATCTGTATTATTTATTCATACCTGGTGAGATAAGATGCAGTCGGGTCCATCATATGTATGATTTGATTAGAGATTTTCTTATTCCATCCTACAGACTATCAAAGAACAGTACAGCATACATGTAGGCAGTATTTCTTTTTCTTTTTACTTTTTGAATTTCTGAACACTGTAGTTTTTTAGCAAAACCTGTTATTAGTATTCAGTTCTCAGTTTCAGTAACTGGGCCAATAAAAAAAGAAAATCTCTCAAAATCTCAATACCCTTCTCTTGGTTGATACGATATATATATTTTTGTCTTTGTCAGACAACACAGAGTAGAAACTAGTACATATCAAAGCAAGCTCAATCATGGAGACTGCATTAGTAAGACACTCTGTATTTAGCTGGAGGTGCTATAACCAATCTAAAATCCATTTTGCTGTCGACACAGTCCATCGTATACAGTGCAATCGCAACCGACTCTCATGAGATTAGCAAAGATTGGTGTTTCAAACAGGCCAGCTTTGCATGCAGCAGAGTAGCTGGCGTTTCTAAATGTCAGCCATGGTGAGAATATAGGATATAAAGAAAATAGAAAAAAGAAACAAAAAGCCACATCTTCATTCAAGAAAGCAGAGCAAAAGTCCACTAAAGTTCTACTTTTCATAGTTCTTATAGGTCATAATGAAAATTACATGTTTAATATAAACTAGTTCTATCTACATGTATGTGTAATCATTGCTGCTGAGTTTGTCACTCCTAATTTATTTGTTTTTAAATGATTCATTAGATTCGTCTATCTTTCAAACATACAAATTATTCTTTATTTGCATGAACTGTTTCCAAAAAATATCCATCCTGTGTGTCCAAACACCACTTGGTGCGATTAGACCCTTCTAATACTCATAGCAGTTCATTTTTTCTTGCTATAACTGTGTCCCAGTTCACAGGAGGGCCACCACATTAGATGAGTGTGAGAGGAAGTGGAACTAATTCTCCCTGCCAGTGCTATTCCCTCAGCCATCATTCCCCACACCACGGCTGGCCGACATCATCTGACCCACGGGAGCCGATGGAAACCGCTCTCATACCATATTACCCTCAGCCAATTAAATGCCAATTTGTGGGACTACAGGCACAGGGGGCTGAATTTTTCATGAAATGCACAGCCTTGGTATGACCATGAGGGATAAGAGAAATGATAATGGTTGGACACCTCGGCCACAGACATCACATGGCAGTATTTCACAATGCATTCTATTTCCTTCAGCAATCCCTTTCATAATATGAGAGCCAAAAGTAAACATTGCGTTAAGAAAACACAGTTTGTTTTCATTTAAACCTACTGCACAATGCTTTGTAAATTGGAGTCATAAGAAATTTGACTGTGCAAAGAAATACAATGGTAACTACAGTAGGAATTCAGTGATGATTATTATCAGTATCACATCTGTGGAAGTGCCATTTTCAAAAATAATTGTTTGTTTGTTTGTTTTTAAAGCAATTTGTAAAGTACCTCTGAGGTATGGAAACAATTTACAATTTCAGCAATACACACAAATGGTGTCCAAACAGTGTTTAAAAGTTTTAAGGCTTAGTACAGTCAATGTTTACACACAAACAGAGCTCACCTACATTAGTAACACCAGACTTTAAACATGCAAGTCGATCTGAACACGATGTATTTTTTTTGCATGACTTGAACATATATATTTATGAAAGATCTTTGTGTTTCCTATGACTAGAAAGCTGGTATATATAGCTTGCCTAACATAGCTCTACTACCCACAGTACACAAACCAACTGACAACGAATACTACATGTATGTAAGAACCAGGAACAAGTGATCAAAATTGTCAATATAAGATTGAATATGCATGACTAAATCGCATCATACACCTTCAAACGATGCCACATATGAAATACAAAGAACAACCAACATATCACTTCTTGTTACAAAATTACCTGGAACATGCAATTTACACAATGTCATGTGATCATGACTAAAATATCGCTCTGCAGCAAACAGCAAAGAGAGATATGTTTGATCAACTTTCATTTTTCATTCCTGTTGCATTTTTAATTTTACTGTCCCAGAATTTCCTTGGGCCAGCCGTAGCATTGAAAGTCACATTTCCTACCACATCAACTTCCTTTCTGAGAGAGAGTGTGGCTTATTATAATCATCTTACAGAGGGGCTCATATTTACAACGCAGGCCTTAACAGGAAGTTATAATTGGCCAATACAGGAAGGAAGAAATGGGGAGGGAAACATAATTGAAGGTTGCATTTTCTACATGCCCACTGGAATTTCCTTGTGCAATATGCAGAACAAATAGAACGTAAAAAGAACAAGAGGCCAACAAATTTAATATTCAACCTTTCCACAGCAGTTTCTGTGTACACTGGACATCACTATATGAAAATAAACACACGATTATTACTAATATCCGTGTGAAGCAGTTAACAGTGGCATTGTACAATGTAAGCTGATAATACTGACAGTACACACAGTGTGGGTGCATTATGATAAATGTCACATCAACATTACGAGGAGGATGTACTGTGTATCAGGTTTTGTAATGGACAAGTGATATACTCACATGAATGCCAATGAGTTCAGTATCAGATTTTTATGATCGTTACCAAAGCTTGTATTTTCTTGGAATGCTATGATTTATCCTTCCATTGTAATGATAATGAGGTAACAAAATATGGTGTGCAAGCAAAGGAATACTCTGAATATTTACCACTCATATCATCTGCATGTTTTATGTACTGTACTCTATAGAAGCCATCCTACTTTTAATCCTCCCCCCTCCTATTTCGTAGGTTTCATCGCAGCTCTCACAAATCATTTTAAGCTGATAGTTTTCACATCATTACTCACTGAGTCTCCATATTAGGTACTCAAGCACCAGGAAATTTGGCCATAAAACATGATTTAAAGGCTATTAAACAAAATATTGCCTGAAAAAGAATATCCCCATTCTACATCTCCAGAGCACTGCCATTAGCCACATGGTAGAAGATAAGTCCCCTTGCTCATGATTCTAGACGCAGTATTAAAATTCAAGCTCCCCACACGAGAATTCTTCTTGGAATGGCTCACGTTTGAATATGATTAGGCTTATGTACTTCCGCCTCATTCATTACAGTTTGGCAACCGTCAGACAGAAATGTTTACACTGCAGCTATTATCGTCCTGTCACGCTGAAAATGCACAGCAAGAGTGAGTGCATCCGAGAGAGAGGGGGAGATAGGAAGCGATATGAAGGGAGAGAGGTACAAGAGAGAGACGGGGAGAGAAAATGGATGGAAAAAAGAGAGGAGAGCCAGAATTGTTGTCATAGAGGCACGGTTGCCATGGTGATGACTGCCTCATTACCCTTGACGCACCACAACATGCTGTTTCCATTGCAGAGACCAGGCAATCGCTGGCTCCCTCCAGAGCTGTGTGGACTGAAGCAATTTTTGTGTTTTAATTAATGAGGGTAAGATGCTATTTAGGGGAGCTGTTTGCAGCTATATGGTCTCTTCACCGATGAAATTTCGTGGGGGGGGGGGTTGAGAAACAGACAGGATCTTCATCTGTGCACAATATCTGAATGCTTACAAAATAAAACCAACATTTGCTCTTATTTACACCACCATCAAATTCTGAAGAGGTTGGATAACATCTTTGGGAATACACCAAAAAAAAAAATAAAAAAAAACCACTGAAAACTTGCCCATCCATCAAAAAGAAATAAAAATCTGCAAGAATGGCGTAAGGGCCCAGGACGTACAGAAATCAGCTGAAGGCTGATATTTGACAACTATAAATTCTAGTGCC
Organism: Diadema antillarum; assembly: GCF_040938485.1. Lineage (NCBI taxonomy): Eukaryota > Metazoa > Echinodermata > Echinoidea > Diadematoida > Diadematidae > Diadema > Diadema antillarum. The sequence goes on from NW_027271913.1 coordinate 772,184, forward strand.
ACTTTCTATAAAATCACAAGTAATCTTAAGGACTCATAGCACGTCATGCCAATGAACAATGTGTCACATTTTTTTAAAACATTGTAGGAGGCCTACACCTACAGTCACTTAAGTTATAATATGTCCATAGGCTTTCCTGTCTAACAGACTAGAGTAGTGTTATCTTACTCAGACATGAAACTAGTAATTACAAACATAATCATATCGTGTAAAATATCACTGCTCACAGCTTTCTGTGTGATTTTCATTGACCATGCATGAGAAGAGGTGGAAAAAAAAAACTTCAGCAAAAATTAAGAACCCCCCACTGCTGCCACCATATAATACATTGTACTGCTAATACTGCACAGGATTTAATTTACATAATATATCCACCTAAGAGCTGGTGAGGGGCTGCCAATCTTGGCAGGTGCAGCACACTGTACATTAACAAAACCCTGTGGATTGGATTATGCCGTGACACTGTACCACAGCAAAATTTCTCCACCTGTCTACAAATCCATTGTGCCACCTACTTGCAGGGCTCTTTTACAGTCCATATCACGACGACTTCATTTATGCTTTCACTGTCTACACCCTCATCATAATTGCTCGGTATGTCACGACTTGCTTGCTGCGTGCGACTCATTCACAGTCACATGGATTTCTTATCATCAGCTTTATGATCAAATAGTCAAATAATGTTTGTGACAGGAGCTTTAAGAGATTGTTTTTACATACTGTTCAAATGGAAACTGCTGCATGGTTAACTTTCATACTCAACTGAACCACTGAGAACCCTGAGAGCTAGTGATTGTGACACAACATAGATCAGCATTACTGTAAAAGTGGAAATTTTCTCTGTGTTGAAATTTAGCGCGAAAATAAAAGCATGCGAATATTTTTGCTTACCATATGTGGCAGTAGTTGACGTCTTGATTCCGCCGAATCAAAAACACGCGAAACTCTTTTTACCCTGCGAGCGCAAAAAATTAGTTGCGCGAAAATATTCACTGTTGAAATTTTTGCGCATCTCGCACAACCAGAATCTAGTGCGAAAATACAGGCATGCAAATATTTTTGCTTGCCATATGTGCCAGTAGTGAACGTCTTGATTCCGCGGAATTAAAAACACGCAAGACTCTTCTTACCCTGCGAGCGCAAAAAATTAGTCGCACTAAAATATCCACTTTTACAGCATGCAATTCATGTTCACCAAGTTTCCATCTGTGCTGACCTCCTTGAAAGAAAGCAAGCCAGTACAACACTGATTGCCACATAACAAACTTTTAGAAGTCAACACGTGGATTTAAATACATTCTACAGATATTCACATCAGGTTGAGGGAAGATATGTTTTTCTACTAAATCGTCCATCCCCAGCCATTGTTGTTGTTGTTGTTGTTGCTGCTGCTGTTGTTGTTGTTGTTATTGTGGTATGTCGTATGCTATAGTGGTACTACGTACATTTAGTTTTCTATCATCTGTCAGACCGTCCTTTTTTTTCCCTGTCCTTCCACTATTATTTGTAAACAAGACAATCTGAAAACATGAAAACAAACTCATGGTATCTTGCTAAAATTTGGTATATCACGCCAAGGCAATATGAAGGAATACAGCTTGGGGTTAGAGGAGGAAAAGGTCACAAGTCAATGTCAAAAGACCAATTTGACTCATGTCCACTGGTAATTCCTGAAGAATTTGAAAAATTCAATCATGCTTAGCATGATGATAAACTGTGACAAGACAATTAACTTCTTTAACTTCGAGTAAATCAGGGGTTAAGACAGATTGCTAAAATGAGATAGAGTATACTCTGTTGCTTCCAGAGAATCTGATGATGTTCTATCAAACTTTTTACAGTCAAAAGTAATAACACAGACCACTTACTCCTTTGACTTTAAAGTCATTAAAAAGTTAAATCACCACTCATAAACTTCAGATATTTCTTTCCCAGAGAAAAATAAACACAGCAAAAACTAGGCAAGAATAACTAAAAAATCTCAAATATTCTAACCCAAGCTTCTCTGTATAGGGAAAATTATCCCACCTGTCAAAAGATTATTGGTTTCATAAAGCGCATTCCAGGAATATCTAAAGAGATGTAATCAAATGATGTCAGCAAATGTGAACACTTCCACTTATACATTAAAAGATGATGTTTCTTTCAGGATTTGCTGTTTGTGATGTAAAAGATATCATATTTGTGGGAAGCAGTCTGGAAGAACTATACAGCTTTTACAAACATTTTTATGATATCTTATTTATATAATTACCATATATACCTATTAATTTCTTCTTTTTTCGATAACATTATTGGATCACTGTGCCAATCACAGCAAATTCTACCCAAGACATTGACCAGCCAATAGCCTGCCCCAGCCCCATGCTTGTGGCCTCTTGCAGTCCTGTGGTATTCCAGCTGCTCCTAGTCTTAGTCCCGTGGTATTTGCATTTTCCACTGACTTAACTCCCTTGAGTTGTAAATCATAGCTTGTCTCATAAACCATCAGTTATACCTCTCTTTCTCCTCCTCCTCCTCATTCTCCTGCAATACTTGGGCACTTGGACTCAATGGGAGTGCCTTACCCAGAGAACGAGGACAATCTCCAGAGCAGGATGCAATGGCATGGCAATGCAGACTTTGACCCCTTAAGCAAACTGAAGTTATTGTGAAAACCACTAAAATGGGGAAGACATACACCTGTAGGACCAATAAACTCAGGTGGGGTGGGTTGTTAGGTAGCTTCATCAGATCTAAAGGCATTTTATGTCATCTATTAGATGACCCTATCCATTCCTCTCTATTCTCAAGCACATGTCTATTAGAAACAAGGACTTACAACGGTGTACAGGAGCTGAGTGTTACTAAAATATGATAGTAAATACTTGGAATATAATATGTGCTGTGGTCGATTAGACTGCATAACGCCATTGTGCAATGAATTTAGGTACATGGTAAAATCCTTAAAAAATTAAGCTTCTCTTTCTTGAAGTATAATGGCTTTACAACAGCTATAAAACAGTACAAGGAACATGGATATGTTTTTACATTCACCTCGACTGTTTGGATAGTTTATGACAGAATTTATTCAACCATTACTCATATAGATACTGTATCTTGAATGCGCCTTTACAAACATGCAGGTATTTGTGTAAATGTTTTTACAATGTGTGTAAGTTTGTGAGTACTATGTGTGTGTGTGTGTATAAAATGTATCTATCTTACATATATATGTGTGTGTCTGTGTGTGTGTATGTGTGTGTGTGTGTGTGTGTGTGCATGATTATGAATGTATTCATTACTGTATAATTTTGCTGCATAATTCATTTGGATGATTATTAAGATTAATGCTAGAAGAATTGAATTATCACTGTTAAATTTAAGCAATTTTTTTGAGAGCATAGGGGAAGTGACTGTATGTAAATTGATAATTTTCATGAAAGTGTAATTTTTGTTATGTCATTATGTACAGCAATAGCAAATTTGCTATTATGATCACAAATGTATATTTTCGTCATTTCAATTGTAGCAAATGAAAATTGTTATTTTTTTTCTATTACTTTGAATGGAACAGAATAAACATCGTTGAAAAACAAAAAAAATTCATCATGAATGTGTTAGCTCTGAGAGAGAGAACATTTTACAGTGCTCCCAGAAAAGATATAAATTATGCTGACACATGGCACCTTGCACAGTGTACATACAGGGAATAGAGGAATATTTTTTTTTTTCTCTCTCTCATTGTACTCCCTCAGTCAGACGGAGCGGGAGGAGCTTGCATCTTTTAATGAGTCACAGTTGAGCAAACACTCTATGTGCACACAGGGGAGATGTCACATACAGGTCATATGATGAAATCATGTGCATTATAAGCTTGTCACAAGATCTACAAATGCAAACTTCTCACAGTGAAACTCTTGTTAATGTTTAGCTTCAGGTTAAACATCTGATGTACTTTAGCAAACTGGCGGGCAGCACCCATTAAACATCTCATTAATCCACCAGTCAGTAATTATAAGAGCAATTTGGCACTATTGATGTTAATAACTGACACAAATTGTCCCACAAACTGGCATCTCAAAGAGGTGTTTTGGGATCAATAATAAACAATCAACATTACATGAATTCAACAAATAACCCCTCTAACAGATCACAGTGTGTTCACACAGCAAGAAGTAATAGTAAAAGTTGTGATGTTTATATTGTATCTCATGACTCTCTCTACATTTAAATTGTCAAAGTCATGATTGCTATATTAAATGCATCACATCAATTATGACAAATCTTGATTTATCAATATTGCACAAAAAAAAAAACCACCCAAAACAATAGATTTTAGTTGTTATGACACAAGACAAGTTGTCATGCGACTGCGGAATGTAGCATTGTCTATAAGATTAATTCATTAGATGATATTGAGCAGCTCATCGGCACATTGCAGAGTCTTAAACAAGCTAACAATTCGCTGTGCTAAAGACAACCATGCTTGGGAGCTCAAAGATAACAGTAATTATTTCTGTGCACTTTGAACCCTCAAATTCCAAGCCCCACATATTTCCACACAACTTCTTATCTGTTGCTGCCTTCACTGGCCTAAAATATAGTACCAGGTTTTATTTTGAATGAACTTCCATATGCTTGGACAAATAAGTGTTTCTGTGAATGCCTCTCAACATTTTTTAATACTTCTTCCTTTGCACTGTCAACTGAATGCTGGAATGTTCATGTTTTTACCTTTTAACTTTAACTATAAATGGAATATTCTCAAATTTGTCAATTAGATGCAAGGGAATGTTATGTGAATGATCAAATGAGATGTCAACGCTTGCAGTGGCAATGTAAAGGGTTCACTTGAATTTGGCTGGAGATATCCCATGGTACTTTGCTATTCATGCATACTAAACATACAGTGGTATTCGACTCACTGAACGTGACATATACTGTTTCAAGCCCCGCTCTGTTCAAGAGACTGTACAGTCTAAAAGTGGTGATTTTGCTGCTCCCATCTTATCTTGCACTGCATCAACTGGAGCTTTGCATGAGTGGAAGAGGAAGATGTAAGAACTTTACCTGCCTTTTGAGTATCAGGTGATAACAGTGCAGAAAGGGGACTGAAGGAATAAACATAGCCAAAGATTTGAATAGTGGCTGGCAAGACGCAGAACCAGTAAAAGACAGAAGTACGCTGCATTTTCCCTCATGCATGCAGAAACTAAATTCCTCTTTTGGGGAATACACTATTAGTTTTGTTTGGGGTTACAAGACATTAATAAGATACATGTATCTATTAAGCAGACAAGTCACAAAGACTACAAGACAGCAATTGCCTATAAAAGCTGGCATGACTCAACCTCTGATAAGGGAGATCTGACAATCATTAACGCTTTTACTATTAAGAATAACTTCAATAGGCCTACTGTTCCTTGTGCAATGTACTTCCTTGTTGAGAAATCATTGCTTGAACCATTGCTTGAACTGCTGAACACACTAGTCATAGTAGACAGATATTTAGAATGCTCAAACGTCAATATTTACACAGCATCTTCGGAAAAATACCTTTACCACAGTATGCATCCAAAAGGAAGGTATAGTTGAAATACTTTGGCTGTGAGTGTGCTTACATAGAGCTTAGTTAACTAAAGCTACACACATTATTCCTTACTAGAATTCCACACTACACTGTATATTATAAGCTGGATCAACCTAATTCCCACTCCGTAGTATCACCATGCTATAACCAGGGGCCCGTTGCATAAAACTTACCACTGAATTTCAATGGTAACTACCGTCAAAATTAGGCGTCACAGCCAATCAGCATCAAGGATTGTAAAATTTACCGCTAATTTGAAGACTTACCGCTAGAAAGGAGCGGTAAGTCCAGCGGTAAGGGTTTTATGCAACAGGGCCCAGGTCTGTAGTTATAAAATGGACTTCCTTTATCCAGCTGACAACGCAGCTCATAGACCCATTTTAAAAGCAAATAATAAAGTTTGTGATGTTAGTGGAGATGCAAAAATTGCACTTTCAGGTATTTACAATATTGTGCAATGTTTTAAAATATCCACAGGTGCACAGCATCTCTGCCTATATTAAATGTACTCTCACCTGAACATATAATTTGTATGATATCTTGTATGCTCACATCATGTAATATAAAGTGAAACAAATTCTTCGCAGGGTAAACAACTCATGGTTCATACATGTATATTATTTCATGATGTCCATGAGTCACAATAATTAGCTGAGAGGAACAAAGGCTGAGCAGACTTTGATTAGTATACCTCGATGTCCTTACCGCTTTCTGACATCAAGGTCACTGTATGACTACAAATAATCCCACTTCACAGCTAGGGCACCTCCCTCGTGTAGTTTCATCATTGACCACAGTCCAGACTAAACCTGCCACAGTCCATCAGACCTTGGAAGTGACGCTGACAAGCAGCTGGGCCGGCTCTCAAGTCAAGATGACAGTCTCAAAAACACAATGGACATCGCAAGCTACTGTCTCATGGCATAGCATGTGGTGAGACTCATACTAGCTCAATGACTCTACTTTCACTAGATGAGAATTTAAAAGGGGCCTCTGTCTTGTAAGCAAGGAATGCTATTGTTAAAGGAATGCTGCATGTGTTTCATGGAAATTAAATTAGTGTATGACCATGAACTCTGGTGTTCTTAGAGATTTCTCTTTCCAATCCAAGCAAAGTGAAAGTCAAACTACTTAGCCCATCCCTTACTGATGAACGCCTGGCATGCTATCTGTGCACAATTAGATTGAATAATATTCCCTTCTTACTACTGTAAAAGTGGATATTTTCGCATGACCAATTTTTCACGCTCAGCTAAGTAATAAGTGCTAGGTAATTCCGCAGAATCAAGACATCAACTACTGGAACACATGGCAAGCAAAATATTCGCGTGCTTTTATTTTCGTGAGTAGTTTCTGGTTGCGCGATATGCACGAAAATTTCAACACTGCAAAAATGTCCACTTTAACAGTATTCCAGACAATTTGAACTTGTTGAGAAACCTCTCCAAGGGTTTACAAACATGTACATCCGGTGATTATTTGGACTAGTCCTGAATATTTGAAAAGAGGCAAACATCAAGACACCAATTAATTCCCGAGACAAATATTTTAATGGTGAGACTATCTAATAAGTTACTACTTCTATCACATGGCTTAAACAGCTATGGGAAATACAGGTTCATGATCAAGGCCACACTTTGATTATCATCGTTTTTCCTCCTACAATCGAATTTCCCCGGCAGGAGCAGGTTCACTCCAAATATGGCGGCATGCAGGGATGGCAGTTTATCATCAGCAGTAGACAGCTGGTACCAGTGAGGGAGAGAGAGAGAGAGAGCATTCCAGGCTGGTGTGGCCAACAAGCAGGCAGCCATCTCTCCCCTAGCAGCCGCGGCATACTGAGTGCCGATTTCAACAGTTTTCAATGAGACTCCCACACCGTAGGAAAAAAAAGACGAAATAAAAAGATCTGCCATGCTTCTCTCAATCTCACCGGACCTGCCACACGGTGCCAGAGCAGTGAGAGCGTATGGCAGAGCCTCGGCGGTTTCTCTGCATCCTTGCATGTATGCATTAACATTGAGAAGGGGGTGGGGTGAGGTACTTCGCCATCGCCGGCAGAGAGATCGCTGGGATTCCTACTGCACAAACAATCACCATACCACGCACATGCCTCACTACAAAAGAGTCAGTATGTCTGCTTTAAAAGTTATTAATTTGACTTTGTTCACCTTCTGTATTCAGTAAGGCAGAGAGCATCTAGATATTTTATAATGAACGTTATATAACGCCTGAAGAGATCCTTGTCATTTGATTGGTTGTTTGCCATTGATCATTTGGCCCATTTCACTCTGACGTCATCATCTGTGCAATTGTGGCTCCATTTACCATGCAATTTTGGATCCATACGATTTGCTCCATTGCACGCTCGCTGAGTGCCCGGCACACTACGCGTGTAAAACGCTTGTGTTTGCAGTGTGTGTGATGCGACTGCGCCCTAGCGTAAAGCGCTCAGTGAGCGCTCTCGCGATCTCAGATTCTCTCTTGTTTCTAAATTAATAAAACATCAAATGACAAGGATCTACAGATATATTTTAGGCGTTATATAAAGCAAATAATAAATGATTTTCATTCACGCGATGGACAGAATATTTCATTCGGTGAAAGATTAAATTATTGATCCATTCAACTCGGCTGCGCCTTGGTGAATGGATCATTTCATCTTTCACTTCATGAAATATTCTGTCCATTGTGCACTCATAAACATTTATTATTTGTATACTCACTGCTGACTGCTAATTAAATAGTTGTACCTTCAACTCATTCCTACACTATGTGTCTTCCACTGTACGAAAACACTTTTATACTGTAAATAAAATTCTGTGCATCAGCCTACGTATTCCAAAGTTTGTAGTTTCAAAATCTCTCTCAATATCAACTACACATGCACACATACAGACACACAAGTGAAATGAAATATGAAGCATTTAGAAGTATGTGAGCATAGAGTCAGTATTAAATGAAAAAAAAAAAAAGGCACAGCAAAGAGTATCTCAAATGGTAGCCACAGAGTGTATCCATGGACAACAGAGAGAAGTTCAGAGGAATTCTAGACCTGAACACATAGTGGGGGTAATGACAAGGGAGCCTAACAAGTTGACATTGACAAATTTGTTTTCATTCAACTGACAGTGATACATTTCCTGACAAATCATGATATAAAGCAGACCTAGCTCTTGGGCCAAATTATGCTGTACGAAGTAAAAGTCTTCTCAGTATAACTGGCACTTCACTGATATATCACATCATTTGAGAGTGACAAAAATTCTGTAATTGGCCATCATCCCAAGGAGCCGAGCCTATGTTTGCATCTATAGACAACTTCAAATCATCTATATCATTTCCTCCTCTAAATTTCCATATGTGACCGTGCACCTCAAAACGAACATAAAGTCGCACACACTGATTTTGCGTGAGGACTGAAAATAAGTGAAATGGGTCAACCTAGCCGAACTTGACTTTTTGATATTTTCTGAAAGAGCGGGTCTTCTTTTACATTACGGTAAAATTTGGTGTCATAAAACGGGCAGGAAAGTGTGTTTTTTTTTTAGCAGTTTATCTCGAACATTTTTGGTAGAATAGTGTGATTAGGTGTGTCTTTAGAATCCCTTTTTCATTTCTGAAAAACCTTGTCCACACTCTTCACTTTCAACTCTAATAACTTTTGAAAGGATAGTGCTACTGCTTTGAAGGTTGGCATTAATTATGGACAGAATGTGTTAATGAGGCATGCTTAATTTCAGTTTAATCTGATAATCCCTCCATTGTTGTTGCTCTGGTGGTTTCCTTCCTGTTTTTTTGTCCCATTCATCGCACAGCCAGCACGGTTTGGTAAAGATTAAGCGCTTGAATAGACACTGTACTTCAAAGCCTCTTTTCTCAGTTCACACTTTTCCTGAGTTTGTGCTTTCTTTCCAATATTTAGATAGGTTAGGAGAGTCCATTTGATTTGAGTTATACATCATTTTAAAGCTTAAAGTCTGCTCTTTCAGAATATGGTCTTAACTAACAATTCATGTCTGGCGACTTTTTGTTTGTTTTGAGGTGCAGGGTCACATATAAACATGATACAGGTATCACTTTTAATTACTGACCTCTACTCTGAAGGAAGATACCTTCATGATCGCTAAAGATCAGCAGCTTCAAATTCTCAAAGATTCTATGGAAAACAGAGTGTTATCGTCATCACATAAATCACTGATGTCGCTTCCCAAATATCTGATGCTATGCATGACAAGTTATAAGGCATGACTCAAGCCATATTTTTCCAAGATTGTGACTCTAAATTTCCACACTGATAGTTATATGTGATTTTTCTCATCACAATCTCATTTTGCAGATCTCACTATCTCACTATGCAGACTGTTACTTGTAGTACTGCATTTTAACAACTTCAGCACCACCAAAGGGAAATCATTTTGACATTGCATTCATGTTGTAGATCTATGAAACAAAGACAGTTAATCGCCACCCCCATACTATCCATACAATGTGAATAGATAAATCATGTACACAAACTGATACAGCCGTAATTAATAATTAATCACCTTAATAATTATCAACTCTTGCTATAAAAATCAAGTTTTTTTTCCAATAACCTCTTGTGAGTTGTACATTGAAGTAAACACAAAATGATATGTTTATGGCCAATATGTACAGTTGTTTATGGCTAATTTAGAGAGACAGTAATAAAATGCTGAAAAGGCAAAGGTTATCATTTCAAGTCTTGCATAAAAGTGTATATATGATGGCTTGCGCAAGTACCGAACCTATATCGGGGCAATTACAACGCAATGGGAATAATATCTGTAAATCACCAACATGTGTAGGCAATTAAGTAAAATGATGTCATCAGCCAAATATAATTTATTTGAATTATTCACTAATTTCAGATTTTGGGGGATAATGGGTTTTTGAACTGTACACTATTGCAAGCAGAGAAACACACACTAACATGATATCTGAAATGGACTGATTTACTCGTCTCATACTCACATTTCTTTGTCATGCTTCCTTCATGATGATTTTGTAAGTTCAACCCATACTGCGAAGAAATTGCTGCAGAAATTTTCAGTGGGTCATTAATAAATCAGCTATCTGAATTTGAATGTTCTGTTGTGAGCATCTTGTTAGTTAAAATTAATACATTTTAGTCACCGCTGATATCAAAAAAGAAATTGTTACCTCATAAGCTTTGACCTTCAGATAAACTCATCATTCTTTTTGTGGTTTCCTTGGCAAATTACCTTATAAAGTACATTAGTCCTATCATACATTACACACACAAATGATCACCTCTGCTCAGTATTAAATGCTTCAGGCCTTTTCCTGCTTCCCTCCCTAAATCTTCTTTGCCCCCCCCCCCCCATTTCCACCATAAAAGCATGAAAGGACTATAACCCAATGTTGTCTTTAAATAATATTGTTGCACTTCTTTGTTCTGTCAGATGAGTTCTCGCAGACAGTAAATCACTATGGTACATCGGCACACACTCTCTAGCATGGACTGTGCCGGCACTCACTATCGGCTATTAGGATTCCTACCTAATACAGCTCCTTGAACTTTACAGCCCTTTGGCAAACAATAATGGAAGTCTGTGTTTGTTGAGTGGGGCAAATCGCGCTGATAACAGTCGCCATTATTCAAAAAAGTACTCACAGACAATGCCTATTAGCATTGTGTTGTTTTTTCTTCATGCTTAATACATAATTGCACGTTCCTAAATAGTCTCCGGAGGGATGTGTAAGGATTAGCTACTCTGCTTATCTTGTTGAAATGACCAACAATGAAAAAATCTAAGTTCGCATAAAATTTGTGATGATGAATAATACAATCTATTTTATTTGTACATAGTTGTAAATTGTTTGTAGTACTTGGTGAATGTTCAATTTGATGAAAACTACACATATTTGATATGCACTAGTAACTGTATATCCTTAATATTGACACTCTCCAAATGGGGACCTACATTTGAACCCGTTGAGGACGAGTCCCGAGTATACTCGGGCAAGCGTCTATGGGAAATGCGTGTTGTAGCAAAATCAACCGTCCTCAACGGGTTTAAACACACACTAGAAAAGAACTTCAAGTACAATGTACTCTCAAACCACATATTTGGTACGCCAAAATGAGTGCAATAAACACTTAAAACCGACAGCACGTACCTACATAATATCATGTAAAGCAATAGGAACATACATGACAGAGAGTAAATAAAATTGCCAGATATCAGGGGCCCGTTGCATAAAACTTACCATTGAATTTCAATGGTAACTACCGTCAAAATTAGGCCTCACAGCCAATCAGCATCAAGGATTATAAAATGTACCGCTAATTTGAAGACTTACCGCTAGAAAGGAGCAGTAAGTCCAGTGGTAAGGGTTTTATGCAATAGGGCCCAGGTCATGAGCAGACATTTGGACTGGAAGATCGAGGTGCTTGTAAATCATTATATTGAATAGGGATGTTGAAATTACTATGAATTTGAAATTCCAACTCTGTAATTGTTTTGCAATCACTTATAATTAGTTGTATCCTCTGAAAATCTAGGTATTCTGTTTAAATTTTCCTTTACCTATATTAAAATATTACCCTGTAATGGCATTCTCTTTTTCTATGGACTGGATTACACACTGAATTCATTCAGTCTACATTCTAACCTACATTCCTCACTCACACAAAAAGCATCTAGGCCTCGTTTTTCTTCCCTGTGTTCATGTTTTTGAAAAAAAAAAATATTCCACCCATTTGTTCCTGCACCCTGTATAGTCTGACACTATCTATGAATAGCCTTTTAAGATTTGACCGATTTCAACAAGCATCGAATAAAAACCTTGATACAATGCAGTGACTGTTGACACTCACTTTTGTGCTTTACGCAGCATGAATACAAATGTAAATGTATGGTTGAAAGTCTACCAAACTACTGGCAACGTACCACGCCATGTGTATTGCGTGCGTTTCCAAGAGATGAAGTGATTTAATTCTGGCATGTGAACTCAACCTTGGCAACTATGGACTGGAATGGGTTGTGCACCAATCATATTATGACGTCCTTTATGTGTGTCTGTACACATATGATTATGTGTGTGTGTGTGTGTGTGTCTTGGCACCACGGTAGGTGTGGTTCACACAATTCATCTTTGCGAGTTTATACAAACAAAACAAGAATGCATTCTATCGCAAACTACTATACACGTGAAACAGTGGTTGCTTTATATGTACAATATCTGGGCCCCGTTTTATCAAAAGATATAATCGATTATAAATTTCCTTTCTACACAGGCTGCCATAGACTTATCATAGAAATCAACTATATAATCAATTACAACTCTTCATAAAACAGGTCTTAATGTACAATCATTCTTCTGTACTGCTCATGGTGGTAATATTATCATCAGATATCAACTGACAATGAGAGACAAAAGAATCTTTAATCATATTTTATACTGTTAAAAGTTGAAATAATAATTTTTGCACATTGTATCATATATCATGCTGCTGTTAATTGATTCCTATATGGTATCATGGTATCACTGCAAGGTATATCAACCATATTCTGTTTATCAGTAGCATCTGGCATCTTTATAATGAACATTTTAGATATCACAAGTGTATAGTGTCACTTATATTGTATGTCAAAACATGATGCTTATGTCAGACTATGTAAATGGATGACCATGCAATCTAACTACTGTATAAGTAGATATTTTCACGCAACCATTTTTTTGCTCTCGGTCGGGTAAGAAGAGTTTTGGGTGTTTTTGATTCTGCGGAATCAAGACATCAACTACTGGAATGTATGGTTCAAGCAAAAATATTCATGTGCTTTTATTTTCGCGCTGGTTACTGGTTGCACGAAATGTGCGAAAAATTACACTTTTATAGTACTTATAGTCAACACTTGTAGCAGAATTACATGGCCAAGCGGCAAACACTTTTCATAAAAGATCAGTTTGATAATGTAGACCTACAATGTACATATCGAAATCCATTCAAATGTGAAACAATACAGTCATCATCTAGGTTTATAGAGGTAGTGTGCCTGTCGGCCGATAAGAGCTATTACCCTTTACACACAGCACATCATCTAGATGAAAATTCATCTAGTTAGCTAGTCATGGCAGAATATCAGGATGAGGACATTCATTTAGAGAAAGATGTCTTGAAGTAGGTGAAATGGTTATTTACATGGGCACAATTAGATTCTATCCAACACATAAGTCCTTCACCATCTCTCTACTCACAAGGGCCCATGAACAACCTTGTATATACAAGAAACAAAAATTGACTGGTACCTGGCTATATACGATGCTTTTATAATATATGAACACCACCATTCATACACCGGCAGAGCCAATGCACTGCCTCGCATAGGGGCCCCATCTAGGTCATCATAATTAGCAATAAAATGTCCTCGAGACAAGTTGGTAGGGAGGGGGTTAATTGGCGGAGACAATGGAGTTCCCATCATGCTCCTGCCCTCCACTTCCTCTCAGTCATCTTCAATCGCCATACCAAGGATGACGGCAGGGAAAGCCATCTGTCCACCCATCATTTCTCTGCTAGCTGTCACCGGCAAGCTTGATCAAACAACACATGTAGGCAGCTTGAAATGCATTCGAGATGCAGGACTGATGCTTGTTGAAATGTGACAATCAGATCCCATCGTGACACTTCTTGCCTAAAATGTACACAGCTCTCTTATGTATGTTCCACTTTCTGCCACGAAAAATACCTTTAAAACCCCTTATGAAATCAAAATTGTTGGAAAAGAATTAGACAGGTTGTTGGAACAGTTTGAAATTTTGACTAAGTGATACAATGTATATTCACCAGGACTACATGTATGAGACTACAGTACTGTACAGCACGTCCATTATTCGTGAGCTTGGAATAATTTCAGGTCTGAAAATAGAGTTTTCGGTGTGGAATCTTCTGTCAATCTCATCTGGAATCGTTTGGGACTGAAGTCACATTTATGCAGTACGGAAAACTGGGTGCAGTTTTTACACTGCCACAAGAATGGCTCAATAGATGGCCTGTACACAGGGGCTGACAACAGACCAACTATTAACCAATACATAAAATCTTTCATAACCCTAATTTGCAGAAGGCACCAGCAGATTATTATATGTCTAACTGTGTAGAATTTAATAATTTCATCATCTTTCTTTGAAATCAGTCATCATTTTCATGGATGAGTCAAAATGCCTCTTTGAACTTTATAATCAAATTCATGTGTTTGGTCTCTTTGCTGTGCTATTGCAGATATTAAATCCCCATACATGATAAATTTCCACTGTCAGTACTAGCAGTGACCCGTTCCCATACTGTGTTGATGGCTTTTAAAGACATGATGGCCCAGTTATGGTTAATTGGTCAACTGACAGATTGAATGAAAATGAGCATTTCACTCTTTATCACAGGACAACAGTACTACAGTTCACCCAAGTAGATTCCTAAGTAAGCTGCCTAAGGGATTACTACACATCAAGCATCAAACTAGATTTTAGCCCTCTGGTAAACTGAGTATGTTTGTACTGCTTTACAATGTACATTATACACATTTATAGTGTGGGATGTAATCAGAATACTTTAACAGCATGACAATTTTGATTTCATCAAAACATGCATAAAAAAGCAAGCTTATCTTTTTATTTAAAAAATATAAATCAACCTCAATCTCTGGTTATTTAATAGGGTAAAATGAGATCAAAAATGTAATATGTACACTAATAAGAATCTCTCTGTAAGTATGTCTGGCTATCAAATGTCATCACTTATACAACACAATTAAGTGATTGTTTCATTCCCATCCCTCCACATCCATTCTATCCCAACTAAAATTCCCCGTTATGCAAATATAGCAAGTCCAAGAGCACTATATACCAGGTAATTAAACATGGATGGCTTATTCTTTTATGCAGAGCTGTTCGGCACTTGGGGAAAGATGGTCATTCCTACTCAACGTGCGCCAAAAATTAAATGCTTTCAAACTACATCTCATTCCCTATGTCTACTGTACAGTGGGCCATATAAAGTTTCCATCTTTGACAAAAATCATGGTCCTTATAAAGTTCATTCAGCCATGGTTGCCTTGCAATTGTCAATGAGTACAATTATGATGTGTTTGACTGCATTGTACAGGCATGCACTGTACAGGCATGCACTGTAAATCAAGACAAAAGGCAGTGAGTACCCTCAACCCCTCCTGGGGTACATGTATTCTAGGTTACCATGGAGTGGGCATCATACAGTTATTGTGTACCAGCAGATCTGGAAGCGAATAGGACAGGTTGGTCCTATTTCATCTTCTTATGCAATTTATAATTCATCAGGGCACTAGACAAAATGCATCTTAAAGCAACATGTTCTATCCCTGTATACAGTACCTGTCACTGTCATCATTTTTCAATACTGTTCATAATCGATTCAGAGAAATTACAGCAGGATATTCTGTATTGAAAATAGCAGTGAAAAGGGAGATTTTCTTTCTACATCCAGGGTTGCACACTAACCCATTTTTTTCTACTGGTCTGATCTGTCTGTAAGATCAGTAGGTACCTAGTTTTTCCATTTTTTACTGGTCCATTCCTGAAAAAGTTACTGGTCCAACAGTGATTTTTACTGGTCAGGGACTGTCGGACCAGTGCCAGTGTGCAGCACTGACATAACCATACCACAAGGAAGGGCTATACTGTGGCACTTCTCAATGCCTCCAGAAGATTAAAAAAAAGAGAAAATATATGTGTCATGTATGATTAAATACTGTATACGCTATATATTTCGCGGGGGTTTTATTTTCGCGAATTTCGCGAGTCGGGAGCTATTCGCGAATTTAACAACACGCGAAAATATTACCTTCCAAAATGAATCCCTTGCCTTGATGATACGAAAATTTCAGTACTAGTAGTAAACTGTACCATGTCATGGCTTACCGAACAGACCATATACTAAGTACTGTACTGGCTAAGCTTGTTTACGTTCATATAGCACGTCCACGTCTACTTACGAATACTGTAGAGGGCCAATCCATTATCGCAAGGGGACCACTCATCAGAAATCTAGCGCGATGGACTTAACCACTTCAAAAATGTTGAATTCTAACTTGTAGCAGAGTTTGGTAAGTTTTTTTTCATGCAGTGTATACTGTAACTAGTATCATTCTTATTTGCTAGTAAGTTGAAAATTCACACTTTCTTTGCCACTTCATATTTTCTCTGGTCCCTCAATCGCGAATTTAACCACTCGCGAAAATGTGTGACAGCGGCAATTCGCGAAAATTTATGTACGCGAAAATTATAGCGTATACAGTATACAATGTAGTATCAATCTTACACAGCAAATACGTACAGCTTCTGACCATCTGCGAGGATTAAGAATTAAGGGTTTCTGGGACGAACAGTGCACTTAACAGGGCTTTCTATAGCTCAGTCAGTAGAACACTGGGCTAGCATACAGAGGTCTTGGATAATTCCGATAAAGTCCCATTTTCGTTGCTCATTTTTCAACTACCGGTAATAAAACTGAAAGTTGTCCGATCTGTTGTATTTCTTATCAATCCTCTGTTGTGATCTTTATTGATGACCATAATACAAAAGTACTTTTTCACTGAAAATATAGGAACAAAAACAAAATAGTAACAGAATAATTTTGTCCACGTGCACTTTAATTTGCAAGCACCAAGAGTTAATATGTTGTAGCTCTTATCCCTCCCTGACAATTTGGAAAAAAAAATGGGGAAAAAAGGTGATTACAGCGATTGCTTGATTTGTGTATACAGTAGCCTAGCCTGTGCTGTATTGTAACAATGAGCTGCAGCACAACATTGTACCAGGTCTGGCATAGAGTACTCTTTAGGCCCCTAGGAATCGGATCCATTTCACGACTACAGTAAGACAGGTGCCAAGTGAAGCCCTCGATCCTCACTCTGTGATAGATCTTTGCATTCCAATGATGGTCCATAAACAGTTTGGTGCATACCCCTTCTGACCATAACCCTGGTCCTCTTACACCCTACTGACGGAAAGGAAACAAAGTGGGGGCACATAGGGAAGAAGTCAATGTCGTATGACCAGTGTGCGCACTATCACACTCGCAAACATCGCTGGCTGAAGGTTCCAGCAATTCCACATGAGAAAAAAAAGAAAATCAGATTAAAAATAAAAGAATAGTACAGTGAAGTGCCTAAAGCTGGGATTAATCCCTCATTGAGCACAAAGACATCTTGGTTTGTAAGAAGGAACATTCAACTCTTAAGGAAAAAGCATGGCTCCTATCAAGACATTCAAATTCATTCCTTATCATTAAAAACAAGGGTAATAACAATAATATAGATAATAATAATCATCATCATCATAATAATCATAATAATAATACAAAATTGATAATATCAAAGAAAATAACCAATATTTACATTTAGTCCCTTTTCTGTACAGACGCAAAGCACTTAACAATTTCAACACTATTCAAGAAATCAACAATATAAACCAAACAAAACAAAACAGATAAAGTGTCAAAACAAAACAGATAAAGTATCAAAACAAAACAAAACAACTAAACAGTGACTTTGTACTTGTCAATGGCTAACAATGTTGTAGATATTTGAGCAAGGGAAAGGGGCACAGCTATCTTTCTTTCTTTTCTTTCTTTTTTTTCTCTTTTTTTTTGGGGGGGGGGGGGGGGGGGGGGGGGGGGACATGTTGTCTGACTTCTTCATTTTAGGCCAAACCAGACTATCCTTCTGTGACACATAGAAAGTCACTGTCCCATCCCTAATACTGAATAAAACTTTTATTTGTTGTCTGCCAGTCCTGTGTGTACAGTCATCAATGTTGCTTTGATACATCCAGATTAATCTGAATGACCCGGACAAAAGGCTCTGAATGACCCAGACAAAAGGCTCGAAATGCATGAGACTCAAAAGCTATCTAGAAGGCATTCAGTAGGTAAACACTTCTGCACTGTAACCTGACAACATTGGAAGAGTTTCTTAAATAAATCTATTATATCTTTCCACAATCTATACACCTAAATTTCTACATCTAAATCATATCTCACACACAGATGTGTGAATTTGAATACCATACACTCTCTCTATGAATACATGCACACATTGCATAACACAATCATGCCAACAAGTTCATCTACATTTCACATTAATCAAATTTTGAGGAATATTGTAAAGGATATGGCCAGCAGATCAGTTGTATACACCACAGTCGTGGCAGAGTCGTCTGTTTAAAGCAGTAAAAGACCTTATCGTGTAGGAACGGAAACAGACTTTCCTCTCCGTCCACTTCCGCATCACTGCTGGTCACGCCATCTCGGTCAGTCTTGGGTGACCCCGACTCCTGGTCCCGTAATCCCTGCGATCCCTTCTTGCTGCCCGTGCGCTCCAGAATCTGCTCCTCTGGTGGGGTGCGAATCCGCACATTTCCTCTCGATTCTTCACTCATTTTGGTGGGAGGTGTCGAGACGGACTGGGGTTCTAGCTAGACACCGAGACAAGCGTTGCCTAGGTTACCAACCACTTTCTGTGTGCTTCACTGAATCACTATCAGCTCATCACAGTCCCACAATATCTGTCATTTTCCAGCAGCTCATACATTACCATTTATTGAACTCCACTTGATCGCCCTACATAAATATGAAACTAATGCAATAGTACGACATACTGGTGCTTTGGATGTAACTCGGGAACTTTTTGGCAGGATTTTACTCAACGGCTAGAGCAAGAAAAAACTCAGATTTTTAACCCCGATCGAAAAATTGACAGTTAAACAAGATACATTCGTTGTGGTCAAGCTCAAAAGCATTTGTCTTTGGGCAAGTTTTGCGGTCTCACAGGCTTCCAGCCGGAGCATCCGCCGAGATGCGAGGAACCCGTACAAAGTGTCTGTACGTGATGCGCAATGATCCTTCCTCCACCTCCAAGGATCCACCGATAATCCTACAGAATATTATCCACGCCTCACTAGCTCTAGAGTTTGTTCTAGTCTTTCCAAATAGAATAAACCGGTAAGATCACTCAACGAGACACAAAACATTTATATGATCTCAGTTTCAGGCCGTTACCTCGTATAATCGGTCAAATACAGCTGCCATTAACAATCTCACGCTCTCAATTTTACTTCGGGAAACGCCGCACTGCATCACTGCAAAACCCCCAAGATAGGTTGTCGTGAAGTGCGCACATTTCGGTATTCATGGGGTGCGCCGAGTCTTGGTAGATGACTGCAGGCATCCCCCCTTACCGGCTCCTGGCGACCCACCCGGCTGCGAGAAGAAACCAGAACTAATCTCGATCGTCGAATCGTGTCAATTCTACAAATGAAATCCAGCTTTTGCTAAGTCATGACAAGTGCATGAAATCAATGGAACTCGCATAAAACCGGAACAAATTCACGAGCAATGCACTCGTATTTCGGACCCATCCTCGGCATGACACAACATCCACGGCATGGTAACAGCATCCACGTAGAATACGGTATGCTATATGCGACACGATCGTCGCTAATTCAATGCGAACCCTTCCAAAATGCATGCATACCGCACCACCAGTAATATAACACCAATGTACCCAGGTAGGTAGCGAGCAGTGAGTGGAGTACACTCGCCTTGTTTTTCCCTCCTATCCAATCCTTTAGGCCTACGTGTGCGCTCTGTCGCCAGGCGCCGCTAGTCGCTGCTGCGTTGTGTAATATGTGGTGAACGCCAAAGAAGAGAGGGCGGGTGGCAATTATGAAAAAACGAGCAACCATAATTTACATTTCTTTGCAAGCATTGGCTTACGTCAGGGTTTTGGTGTTATGGTTGAGGTGGGTTTCCCCCCCCCCCCCCTGTAACGTGACGTTTGCATTGTTTAGCTCGTGTTCTTATTCAAAGGACTCGTACTGTTTCCAGTTGATTTCTCTTGCCTTATACTGTGGAATTGATTATTATCAACATTATACCTCCTTTGTTTGTTTTTATTATTATTCACAGTTGTGTGACCATATCCAACATGCAATATTCTTTATGTTTGTTGATTTCGCCGAGCTGACGAAATTCAAAATGCAAATAAAATGACCTTGTGAAACGCTCTATCATGTCCAATTAATGCGATTCTATAGCGCTGTCTGAAAGGATTTGCACATCAGTGATTCTCTTCATGCTATTTGCGAGAATGTACGTTCTCTCGATATCCCGTGCAAGAGTCTCTTACGGGGGGGGGGGGGGGGGGGGGGGGGCGCACCGGGCGCGCCCCCACCCCTTTCTTTTTTCTTTTTCTTCTTGTAAAAACAACAGAAATAAAAAGAAAAAATGGGGAGGGGTGCGTGCGTCCCCCCTTTGAATTTTGCAAAGGCGCCCCCTCTTTAAAGAATATCTTGATCCGCCCCTGAGTACTGGTTATGTAATCATGATGATGATATGTGTTATGATAATAATGATAATGATAATACATTCAGAGCTACCAAGTCTCACGCATTCTGCGTGAGACTCAAGCATTTTGGGTCCGTCTCACGATCTCACGCATGGCACCCATTTTTCTCACGCATCGGGCGAAGTCTCTAACTTGGGCCTATAATAATGAGCATAGCTCAAAGGATTAAAGTGATAGTTGCAATTGAAGGTATATTTCCCTTTTGTCTTTCAAAATAAGTAAAAAATAGTCACTTGAGTATGCACCTGATCGCACCACTAAGAGCTAAAAATTGAAAAAGCTCCTTACTAACCCCTCCCACACCCTCGCTCGCGCGCACATGCCCGCGCCGAGACGTTGAGTCGTGAAAATCTCACTCATAATTTTTTTTTGAACTTGGCATCCCTGTACATTCAAGTTTGGTAATAATGACATTAATGTGTTCGATTTCGTCAAATTGTGGGAAAGTTCATTGAAGCCTTCTTGACCCCATATAAACACACACACACACACACACACACACACACACACACACACACACACACACACACACACACACACACACACACACACACACACACATACACACATACACACAAACACCCACACCCTCTCCCCATTAATCTGACGATACATCTGTAACACATCGACTGAGTTTCATTTTTCATTTTTAGAAAAAAAAATGGCTTAAGTGAATAAACCATCATCTGTTATCGGACATTAGGTCTATAAATTGTTCTTTTAGAAATTGCATTTATGATTTAACGTATTTTATCGTTCTTATAACGTAGGATTTATCATTATGGTATGTAATGTAGGCTAGTATAATTACTGCAAAGTTGAAGTCTATGCATTCCAAGATTTGGATTTTATTTCAAAATCCTATATAGTGATATATCGATGGATATTCCTTGTATAATGTCAAGCTCTTTATCTATCTCTCTCTCTCTATCTATCTATCTTTATTCCGTTTCTTTATCTATAAGTGACCAAATCTAGCTGAGAGTAAATGCGAGTAACAAAAATAAACGAAACCTAATCCTCAAAAGAGTGGAAAATGGGTAGCCTGTCGCAAAATATTTGACTTCAGACCTATGAGGCGGAAAATCAAGGAGATTGGTTGTACAGTGGAGCTTAGAGTCTGCTCGGGACAGAAAACTATTGACCCTTTTCATACTGAATTCTGAAATCCTCATATACGTATAGACGTAATACACAGTCCACTAAGTTCCCATAAGAAACGTGATTACAGTTTATGTTAGATCCCTTAGGCCAAGGACGATGTTGGTTCAAGAGCTGTAAAAATGCCAAGTTAAAGTAATCTATGCAATTGAAATAATATGAGTAATTTCAAGACATCACCTGGAAAATTGAAACTTGCTGTTTATATGTTCTACTTTTATTTTCTAGGTTTTTTGACTAGCGAAAATGTGGGGTTTTTTTTTGCTTTCTCATACATGACATTTGTGATTTCTTCTTGATATTAAAACGTTTTGAGGATCGGTCTACAGCACCTTTATTGCATGGGTGATAATATACGGAGAATAGTAGGTGAGGAAAGAATAATACTGATGTCATATGCCATATTCTTTCTTGCTCTTGTTGATGTTGTCGTTGTTGCTGTTGTTGCAAGATCATACATAGTGAGTATTATTGAGAGCATCTCATTTTAGAAAAGAGAAACATCAATGATAATCATTATTCTGATTGATGATAGAACGCCCAAACCCTATAACTGACTGATGTGACGATGATACGCCAGCAATCGATTCTAGCCTATATAGCGAGTAACAATCTCGGTGAAAAGCCATTATACCAGTGACTTGGTGTTACACAAAAGCTTTATTGATTGTTTTGTGTAAACACCTGTTTCAATGAATAGAGCGAAAGCCCACCCTGTGTGGATTTGTGTTCTCTGCAGGGTTTAATGCGATCTATATAGCTGCACGCGAGTTTAATATGGGATTTTGTTGTTGCCCCTGTTCTTGTTCTTATTAAAGTTTGTGGTCATTAAGAAGAATAACACATTCCATAAAGTCTATGCCGACTGTTGTGTGGTTTATGTTCTTCTAAATCAATTAGTGACCATGTTATATACCCTAGACCCAAGGAATAGCAGTCCAATACACATTTAGATATCGTCCGTCGAATAAGCCACTGTTCTGCACTTTGTCACATGATGCGAAGCTGAATTGTAATGACAGGCCTATTTATACTGCCATGAGACTATATCTAATGTGCGGGCTTCTGTCACGGTATACTTGAGCACAAAAGAGAGCATGTTCGAAACTAAATTTACATCATTGTAAGGTAATAATATCAACATTCCGTGATTTCTTTTTTTTTTCTTCCTCTTGTTTACAACTTCCTTGCTTTTTCCTCCACCGTTCAAAAGCATACTGATCATTATGATTGAAAGAAAGTTACATCATAATTATAAAATTATGGCCATATCTATTACCCCTTTTTGTTTGCTTACTCTTCTTCCATGTCGAGAAAGGTAAACACTTCTAAGAATGTTTAAGTCGTAAACAAAAACGTCCAGGGTAGCTTTATAATGTAGCTATGAATTCAGGCCTACACACTCATTCACATGGCTTGATGAGGGGGTGGGGGTGGGGGTGGGGGGTGGGGGGAGGGAGCTATACCGACTATTCTCTCGAGGATAGTATACGCGTCGGACAAAACTCGAATTCATGATCTCCTTTTATAGAATCCAATGTCTTGCACATTTTACCACATTGTCTCCTTATTCAGTGATGTAATCTGAGCGGTGGTAATAGTTCACTAATTAACCCTCTGTCAGCTTTGAGTGCAGATTGGCGCGGAACACCAATACCTCGATACACATTGTCCAAAGATCCCGGCAGAGAAAACGTTAAACTGATAACATTTTATCAAAACAAAACTATCATTAAGCTCATGACGACTCTCATTGATATTCTGTTTTGTTTTGTTGGTTGTTGTTTTTTGTTTTGTTTGTTTGTTTTTCTTTTGCTATTTTGCGCAGCTTTTCTCTTTGTACAGCTGTATGTGTGTATTCATAAGTTATACGTCACCGTTGAATCACGAGGGGAGGTTGGGGAGGCATTCAATAGATTAAACAGAGAAGATTTCAGCAAATTATCTTTATATACCTGTACTCGTGTCAAATTTCATAGATTTTTTGCTTTTTTTCTTCTTCGTTTTATTATTTTTTTTTGCGCAGCTTTTCTCTATTGAGTACAGTAACAGTATACGTACCTTTAAAGGTGCAATGAGTGCATTGAAAATGTTAAACAGATCAGATTTTAACGACAATATTTTCGCAATGTTTATGTCATCTCTCTTTTTTTGTTTTGCTTGGTTCGTTTGTTTGTTTTGTTTTTCTTTTCTCTTCCCCCCCTCTCTCTCTCTCTTTCTCTCTCTCTCTCTCTCTCTCTCTCTCTCTCTCTTTCTATGTATGTAGGCCTATCCCCCAGGACGGTGAACCACGGGGGGAAACTGCAAATTAAGCTATTCAGCGCTTTCACTTTTTTAAGAGTTTAAGGGAGGGAGGGGCATATAAATGCCCGTAATTAAAAAGTCTTCTCCCCCTCCCCCGCCCCCTTCCTCCTCGATCGGAAGAATCTAGGGGTGGAATTAACCCTCGAACGTGGTCAATTGGATGGGGGTTTTGCGTTTGTTATTTTTTAGATTGATTTTTTTTTTTTTTTTGGGGGGGGGGGGGGATAACAGCAGACAGTATGAGCGTGCATGTGTGTGTGTGTGGGGGGGGGGGGGGGGCAGGCCTCTCCCTCCCCCTCCTCGGAGTCCCGTGACCCCCTTGTTTTGATTATGTAGCCTACGAGTTATATTAAACAGTGTCCGTTCACGACACCAACTTGGTATACAGATGGCGCTATTCAATTCTTAGCTGTCTTCCATGATGTTTCTGTTCCCTTTCACATACACTTTATACTAAAAAGTGACTTAATCGTTGGCTCTGTTCACTATACTGCATTCAGCGTTAAAGACTTTGCATTCGGTATGCCCGATCTGGGAAAATCTAACTCATCCAAACTTGATTTTGATAATATTATCATCGTATAATATGAAATACTAGATGGAACAAGGGAAAGAATATCGTGATCCGAGGTTCTCAGGGAAAGATTTTCTATGAATTTGCAAAGATTAGATATCATTATCTCAGCGTACATTCATCTATATTCACACAAAAAAAGTTGTCCCTTACATAGGCTTACGAATCGGAAGTGTACCCAACATAGCAATAATTACCGTGCTATAAAGTAAAGTCCAGGTATATGAATGTAATTGCAGGTCCTTATTTGATATTGGGAAATATGGCAACGAGAGAGGCAAAGAGATAATTGGCCTCTTAGTTTCTGAAATAGATTGCATGAAAGGATGCTTGCCTCCACTGCAATGTAACTCTTTACTGACTCTACATCCATCACTTTAATACCAGTAAACTAGACGTTTGAATTGTACGGGATATTTCCCCCTTATCATTCGCGACGCTTGTACATTACAAGCCACCACAAGCGTAGGTATTAAAGTGAAAGCCACTGCATTTACGTGGTGACTTCTATGAATGAAATGAAATAAAACAAAGGAAAACTAACATTCATGTAGCTGCGACCGGTTTTTGCCTTATGAATACACAGAAAATCTTAATATGTTACAAACAAAGACTTATGGTTACAAATAATAAAGACCACCTGTCATACGAAGTTTCCAGCATTAGTTGACGGTATATCAGGCAATTTTTTTTCTGGTTGCCAGGAGCAACCTTTGTTAAAAGGGTGTGCACAAAGTTTGGATGAGTCGACATAAGGATCGAGGTTTTCATGAAACACTGAATCTTGATGGGATAACTTTCCCTAAATGAACCTTTTAACCTCATCTGACAATAAAGGGCTTACGTAATCTATTCCAATAATTGTATGTGCTACATGCTGAGAGCGAAACATTTTTCTTGGCAGTCAATAAGCTTGTTAAATCTTGCCCTACATAGCAACCACTGATGAATGTAAAACCACCAGAACGAAACATTCAGTTATTTGAATACTATACAAAACCCCTGCATTCCGTTAAAAAAGGGGACACGTTTCTGTCAGCTGTTCTCTCAATTCAGTGTACATCCTCGAAACTTATAGAATGTAGAACAAGCGTACAGGTTGTTAAGGCTGCGTTCAGATAGAAGTATACTATTCGGGTATTCGGGCTCGTTTTTCGAGGGCACGCGAATAGCATGAATCGAACGATAGGATTTCCTCACACCGGTTCACATAGGAGTGCACTATTCGAAAGTACCGAATAGCTGCGAAAAGTATAGCAAAGTGGGAATCGAGCTTGTTCGATTTTCTTGCAGCGTATACCGTCTCTCGTTTATGAAATAATGACACTTTTGGTCTGGATTTGCCCTTTAGCAAAAATAAGCATGTAGACTGACATTTTGATGCAGTTTAGAAATTGTTAATAAGATTTGCTGGGATGTAGGAGGAAGAAATCCTCACTGCATGGGATGGTGAGTTGACGGTGCGGGTGATGGTGTATTCGGTGCCCGAATAGCGAATAGCGAGTAGCGAATACCGAATACCGAATACCGAATACTTCTATGTGAACGCAGCCTAAGGGTCACTTTCGTTACCATTGTATTGGCATCAGGGAATGGATCTTTTCTGTCATAAATGCTTTCCAGAAATCACCCTTCCGTGATTGTATGGTAAGGCTGCGCAAGGGAGGACACAGCGGCGCTGATAAAGAATTTGTGCATGGTATCATTGACAGGGAAGAGACATGGATCAGTTCATGAATCCTCTGTTCATCTTTGCCCTTGCCCTACTGTTCTCGACCACCATCGGGACATGGACGGTCCCAAAGACGAGGGCGGACACAGCCAAACGGTCTACAAATGGTGAGATAGACTGTTTGTTTATTTGTTTGTTTGTTTGTTTGAGGGGGAATTATCAATGGGCAAACATCTTGCATGATTCATTTTATCAAATATACCACTGAAATTTATTTGTCACATTAAGATTTTTTTTTTCATTGCGGGTGACGAAATAACAATCGCTCCTTGCTGTTTTGAGATGTGCCACTAATCAAAGTCATGGTTGCAGCAAAATAAAATCTTTCATGTTTTCGTCTCAACGCTGTGGGAGGTCAACTTAGAGTATAGTCAAAGTTGTAGAGAGCTTCAAAAGGTACTTTAGGTCTTATCGTCACCATCAAATTGCATTTTTTTGTCAATAATTTTTCCATTTGATGATAAGCACTCATCGTTTTTGCAATGGGGACATCGACACCCACGAGCCATACGGCTTACGAGTTTGACATTGGAAAAAAAGGTCCATGTACATGCATGAGTCATACCAAGGAGGTTTTATACATGGAGTTCCAACTGGCTGTAATTATTCAAACAGTTGTCAGATTTCTATTGATGTACAAAAGAATTCCACAGGTACACTTGTGCCTTTGATGATCGATATTCCAAGCCGCCGTCTTGCTGAGCAATCTGAAGATTCATGTTGAACGTTATCATAATGTTGGCCACATTTTGCTTATCTATTTATAAAATGAAATGAAATTTCACTTAATAATAAAGCATGTAAAACAAAAGTCAATTCCGTTCAGAAATTTGCGCAAAAGTGTAAATCAGAGCTGTATTATGTGGAAATGTTTAAAACTGTACCATCGTGGAAAGCTGGTTTTATCACTTTTCGACTTAATTTCCCCAAATGAAACTAACATGTAATAATCTTCAAGTATAATTCTTTATTGATAGATATATCAGATTAGTGCCAGCGTATGCCCAGTCGAGTAATTTTCATCTTCATTTCAGCCTTTTTTCCTCAATTTCTGTTCGCGCATCCTCGTGTCTATACCACCTAGGTTTTATAAGAAGGGATAGCGAAAAGTAATTACCATCACAAAGACATATCTTCGTTTGAAAGTGGCTGGTGATTATGCAATGAGACACGAGTCAATAATTGTCTTCGTATCGGCGCGGCAGATCCTGTTTGGCACATGCTTCAAATATTTTTGAGCGGCGGCTTCGAACATAGATCAAAGGGAATAACTTTGTTGTTACTCCATCTCTTCAACCTCCTTGGTCATACAGTCCATGATCTCAACACTGGGCAAATAAGACACATGAGTGCGACAGCAAGCAAATAAGTCCGATACCGGTACTAGGCTTTTAAGACCCACGATATCGGCATTACATCACGGTTATTAATGTGTTGGTCTCGTTTATAGATCCTTTTTGCGTAGTGTCGAACTCGTGGGCCTTGTTTGCGTAGTGTCGGACTCGCGGCCCTTGTTTGTCTTGTGTCGGACTTATTGGCCTCATATGCCTAGTTTCGAGCTCACGGACTGAAACTTGTGGGTGTCGAACTCGTGGGCCTTGTTTGCCTAGTGTCGGACTCGCGGCCCTTGTTTGCTTTGTGTCGGACTTATTGGACTCATATGCCTAGTTTCGAGCTCACAGACTTGGACTCGTGGGTGTCGAACTCGCGACGAGCACCCGTCATGAGACCATACTATACTGGAATCCCGCAAGTTCAGCGAGAAAAATAATAAGAAAACGTCATGTGTGTGTTTGTGAGTGCGAACTCGTATGTTCTGTTCCCCCTTTTTTGTTAACCTCGAGCGTTGTCTATCCCGAGGGAGCGTATATGCAACAAGGAAGCCCTTACCCGAAGAAAGTAATCTTAAAAAATATACCTGCTTTAACAAAAATCTATATATCAAATAATATTGTAGACAATGTGTATACCATTCTCCAAGGCAAAAGAGATTTACTAAAGTACTTCATCACCACGAGGACCCCCCCCCCCCCCCGCTACACACACACACACACACACACACACACACACACATATAATGTATATATACACACATCGCTAACATGACCTTTTTTTCGTCGCTGCAGGGCATGCATGAAGGCACACAGAATTCTTAATGAAAAACAAAGCTGATAGCATTATCCCTTTCAGAACAATGGTTCAGGCGTCAAGATATCATTGCTTGTTTAGATGAATAGTCCGATTCGTTTCGGTCACAATTTAAGTTCACGGATGTTTCTCAGCTGAGGACCTTTTATTGATCAGCAGGGGTCGAGGATGCTATTTATCTATTTATTTATTTACATATTCATTTATTCATTCATTCATTTATTTAGGGGGGCTGCTGGCCGATTGGAAAGGTGGATCAAGTGTCAACTTGTGACTTTATTAATGTCTTTTTTTCTCAATCTGTTCATTTTTCTTTATGAGCGGAAGATGTGTTTGTGTCCTGACCCCCCCCCCCCCACCCAACCTCACCTTCAGAGGCTCCTTTATGTAGTATCAAATTCCGCCATCCAACCTGCATGCTATTTGGCAGTTTATATTGACATGTCAGTGCAGTGGTAAATCACTGTGATGCGAGACAAAAAAAAACAAAAAAAACCCAAAACCCCCCGAAAAGCCCAAATGTATACTGCTGTCACTATAAATGCTAAATCCTGACTTTGTTTGTTTGTTTGTTTTTTGTTTTAAGACTTCGCAGGACCAGAGGGAGAGTTTATTGAAATTGCCCTTGGAGATCACCGCAAGAACCTTTGGACTCCTATCAACATGACCCCTGACCTTAAGGCTAACAAAATGTCAGCGAATCGAAGGGTAAGTATGTTCATCATGATGGTTGCTAGTCAAAGCAATTTCATCTATAAGCAAAAGTTATATAATGCGAAGGTATAGATGGTGTTCTTAGCACAAAACGAATAAAATGTTTCTTACGTTTGAAAAGTGCAATAAAAATTAATGTTTCGTGGGTCTACTAACTATGCTGCGTTCAACGATCACGACAACGAAATGGTCGTATAATAGGCTTATCTTCTATCAGATTAACAAGAGCTGATTGATACTATTCCAATAGCTTGATTATTGATGCCAATGTCGCTTTGTCCTGTTAAGAATAATTCGTTGGTCTTTTTTTTTTTTTAAGTAGGCCCTACGCCATCCATCTCTGGACACCGTTTCATGAAAGTTGTCAGCCCTGACAAGTTGTCGATCTCTGACAAATTCAGTAAAATCCTTGGTTTTAATTGGCTGAGAAGCTCTGGTGTCTGGACCGTTACCATGGTGAGTGTCAGAAACTGGCAGCTTGTCAGGGCTGACAACTTTCATGAAATGGTGCCTAGAGAATGTCAATGATCAATGAGAAGATTTTGAAGAAAATTGTCCGAGAAATTGGTATAGAAATCATGGAATTGGCACAGCGCCAACCCATATTCAAGTTGATGCAGAATAAAAATACTGAGCAAAATCACTTAAAGAAGTTTTAAAACTTTCACGACGACATAGAATGAAAGTTGATAGATGCAAAATACATACTATAGTGAGGAAATGTCGTCGTTACATACAGAGCTGACCTGCATACATGTGAATCTTCTCTACATTTCAGTTTTTACGTTGAATCAGAATTTGTACTTATGATTATCTTTCGCGTCAAATTGTTATCGATGTAATAACCATTCGAATTTTCGGCGTTAGCAGTTAAATTCCCATTGCAGCAATCCTCCGAAGCTCTTTCATGGATGGTTATGTACTGGACTATAAGGACCTACTATCTTCATTTTCCTTTGCAGAGGAAGCGTGGACTTCCAGCGGTACAATCAAAGAAGGAGGAACTACTAAGGACAGAACGTCCGTCAGAGAAATACAATGCCATCAGAAACACGGATGGATACATTTCGTAGTCTTTAAAACACAAAATATTGGATAGGAGTAGACCTTTGAAGCCTATGACGTGAATGTGTATGCCATTGATTCTCTATTATTATAGGGGAATGTATATTATACATTTGTAACAGAAGTAGAAAATAGCACACAATTATAAAAATCAACAATGACAAAAATTATGAATATTCAAGTATTAATAATTCACCATGTGAAATAAGCTAAGTATGAATTTAATAATCGATTATGCATGATCCATTCAGGTCATTCCATAGAGAATCGTAGAGATTTGTAGCAAATTAAATAAAAATAAGAGACAAATATCCTATCATAAATTGATAATTATTATTAGTTACTGATTTATTACATAAGATATTCATTATCAATCATTCACAACACTATCAATTATAATCTAATTTAGAATTGAAAATCAACGCCATCGATTGATTTTCTTCCAGCCTATATTATAAAGTATATTACCATTCTCACGGAACCAATTTTTGTTCGTTTCTCACATTAGTAACGATTACAACTGTCAACGGTCATGAATGAATAAAAAGGCATAATGAAATGGACAGTATCCGTGACTTGTTTGAACGTGTAATGTAATTTGGAGACTTTTTCATGTATGATGATGTTGATGATGAAACAGCATTTGTATGGCGCCATTTATCTGTAGAAACATTCAAAGGCGCCCAGCTCCCACACAAGACAGTGTCACACATCATTCACAAAGTTGCCAGAAAAGATAAGTCTTCAGTGCAGACTTGAATGTATTGAGGCTGTTGCAATTCCGAAGCTGGACTGGTAGAGAGTTCAGCAGACGTGGCGCAAA
This sequence comes from Diadema antillarum, assembly GCF_040938485.1. NCBI lineage: Eukaryota > Metazoa > Echinodermata > Echinoidea > Diadematoida > Diadematidae > Diadema > Diadema antillarum. The sequence continues at coordinate 803,705 of NW_027271913.1, forward strand.
GAAGATATATATCCATTATTATTCAAAATAAAATATGACAAAGCAAATTTTCTGTATTTTCATGATTTAGTAACTTTTTTTTTCCGGGGGGGGGGGGGGGGGGGGGTTCTGAAAAGCTGATATACAGTACAGCTAGGAAACCAGTGGTACACCGTAATTTTAAGATCGACTTAAATCTTTGTTAAACACCCCAGGCATTGTGGTAAGCAGGGAGGCGAGGTGTTATAGTAAGGAGAAGGAATAAGAATATCTCCTTTGTACCCGTGCTCCGTGCCGCGGAGAAGTTATACGCTCCACAGTCGCAGGTGTTGATATTGCTTGACAAAAGACAGCATTTCTATTCGAATGTGCATCATTCATCAATCGCAACAAACCGAGCGAGTAGCAGTTTGCTGTCTCTTCCTTCAGCAATTATTTAGTGCGTAGAGAATCGGACGCACGAATAATGTCACAAAATATAATTATTAAAAAAAACACCCCCCAAAACACAAACAAACAAACAAACAAACAAACAAACAAACTAACACACACCCGGCATTTCTCAATTGTGAAAGATTTCACATCTTATAGGCACTTAACCCGGCGTACAAAATAATATGCAAATGTGCGCAAGATGATCCTGACACTCCTTTTTCAGTAGGCCTACTGGAGTATTGATAACAAAATGATAAAAAGCAAACAAACAAATGAAACGAGTGTTCCGTAACATATTACCTAAAAGTTCAGGATACAAGAGACAACTCTTCCGATATAGAGCTTTATAATAAGTGTCAAAATAAAACCCCTCTTATTTGGTCCATGGCAGAGCTGCTTAGAGGAACATCAAAGCCAGTGGGATGCTAAGCATTCAGTTGCCACTCGATCCGCATAAATTTGCACTAATTGTGTGAAAATCATAGAAGATTATACAACCTCAATAGGCGTTTTCACATCTGCCCGATGTTTCGAAATAGCGCGCTATTTTCTGGGAAATTAACCCGATCACGACATAGCGCGCTATATATTTGATTATGTGAATACAAATTAGCGCGCTAATTGATCGAGAAAATTTCTCGAGTCCAACTCGGGAAATTTCCGAAATAGCAGGATAATTAATGCGAACTAGCGCGCTATTTGATAATGTTCGGGCTGATGTGAATAGGAGATAAAATAGCGCGCTAATTTGCAATCGAGAAAAATATCTCGAGCTTGGATTTTCATAGGGCTGATGTGAAAACGTCTATTGGTGGTATCGCATAATATTGCAGCTGAGTCACGCTTGTTGCCAAAAGACGCCTCAGGCCTCTAGCTCTGGCTGTAATGCATCCGCACGGCGAGTTATTGCGTAATCATCTTTCGGGAGAAAGCATGGACGAAGTACAGAACAACTTATCAGGTGTGAAGCACACCATTCTCGTTCTCTCAGGAAAAGGCGGAGTAGGAAAGAGCACTGTAACAGCTCAACTAGCACTGGGTCTTAAACATGTAGGGAAAAAGGTAAATGCGTGGAAAAGTGGTTGAAATTTTCACGTTTTATGATGCGTAAGATGTAGACCTTCCTATTGCAATGACGAAGCCAAAGTGTTGTCCCACATATTATAAATTGTGTTAGTTACATACGAAGACTGGTGTTATATGTTTATCACCAGGGGCCGTATTCTGAGAGCTTATTAAGTGTCTGATTAGCACTTAATTACCGAATTGGTATTTTGAGAGCATGATTAAGTAGGGGGTATATTAACTACCATAGCAACAAACGTTTTGGCGGGAAGGACCTACGCGTTTGCGCGTATCAATGCGCGTGCACCTCTGAGAGGACTTAATCACAGAGTTAATTACGAATCGGTATTCTGAGGGTGTAATTAAGTATAAAAGTTAATGGAAAACTTAATGATACCAAAGAGTGTCATTACCTACTCCGATATCACGCATTCAATCGTGTTTTCTCTGCCACAACGATGCTTACCGTCTTCGGTAACCGAGGAGCGGTTGAATCTTGTTATCATGGTATCTGTAGAATTCAGAGAAAAAAAGAAATATAGCCGATCTTCGAGGAATTTTGTCATTTTATGTGAGCAAAGAGGTTGAGATCTTCGCGTGCGTAGGTGAGGGGTTGTAATCAAATACCGGAGTGTGCGCACAGAGCTCTTGGGTTGTAATTACAGGGGGCGTGGAGGAGCGCGCATTGAGGGCATATTTGCGCGTGTAATCATCATTTTGGCTTCTAACAACGCGTCTGATTGGATGGAATAACAATTAGATGGGAGGGACCTAAGATAATTACAGGGGACTTAATCATACCTTAATTACGTCCTCAGAATACCGATTTTGCCCATGATTAAGGGCCTATTAACTTCGCGACTTAATCACGAAGTTAATTACAGACTTAATTACGACCTCAGAATACCACCCCAGGTTATTGTCTACTACTAGATCCTAGATATGTCATGTCATGTCATTTCATTTCATTTATTTCCATCATTCAACGAGGATAAAAAAAACACATACATATTATATATAACATACAATCAAACAACGATAACACAGGTATTGATACAAATATACTACTACTAGACTCTAGAGCTATAGTATACAAATCAGCACGAAGTACGCATTTGTAAACATACATAACTTAACTGTAATGATGAAAAAAGGAATGTAATTTACATGAAAAGCCTTTAAATGGCTTGTAAGACTGTAAATTGGGCATAATCGTGATATTGTCCCCACCATAGGCCCCAACACAGTGTGCGTGCACCCGCAGACTAGGGTTAGGGTATAGGGTTAGGTAGGGTTGTATTTAGTACGGACACGCAGCAGTGGGGACTATATCACGATTATGCCGTAAATTGCATACCTAATATGGAGAATAAGTGTGGCGAATGCTATCATCGTAGCAAATTATGTTTCTCCCACAGTTTACTTGCAAAGTATCTTTTGATAAGTGCAATAGAATATCCTGCTCTTCGTGCCCTTGACATTTTGTCAAAGAAATTTAATTCAGTCTATTAATTTTCTAGTGTTATCAGTAATTAGTATAGTATTTTTAGGCCAAGTAAAAAAAGAAACCAGTTTCTCGTCCTCGCGCGCATCGATTTTGGCGCCGCATCGATTTTTTTACTATTTACTATTTTCAAAATGGCGCTGAAAATACCAAGAAATTCATAATTCTCATCCCAGCCCGCTCCCCGCCCGCATCGATTTTCAGTTGCCGCATCGACTTTTTTGATATTTACTATTTTTTCGGCCGCTGAAAAAAAAATCGACAATTCACCTACCAATCGTGATGTGGATCATTTATAATTACGCCTTGCGTCCTCTACTTAGCTGTAGTCATTACAGCTGTAGCTTCTGTAGTGCGTATGTAATAACGCATGCATTTCACACTGTGAGCTCGCGATCGGCAAGAAGGAATGACCCACAAAGCAGTCGAGCTGTAGTTGGCTGGGCGCGGGCGGGCCTGGGCTAGCTGTGATGTACAGCGCACTCGGTACGTCGTGAACGCGATAGCGGCAACATTTTTTTGCGATCAATTGCTGATATTCCACGCATATTTCGCGCATTGTTCGTATTTTTCCCCGTTTCTCATATTTCAAGCGGATGAATTGTACTGTACAAATGCTTGTGAGGATTGTATCGAGTTTGTATACATTTTCATGTCATTGTGACTATGTGCATTTGTGTGCAGTGTCGGAAGGTACGGTGCCGGTGCAGTGGCCCCTTGGTGGCCGTGCCACACCGTATTGGCAAAGTGCGCATGTCTGTAGCTGTCCAGGGTTGGTCACCGGTACCATCCCCTGGTGGGTCAGCTGTCTGCACGCACGCATGAACACATTCGAATGTGTAGAAGCCCGTACACTCTGCTCTGTGACGTTGCATTGCTGACGGCGATTTATTGTTCTATTTTGAAGAGAAAATGAATGCGCTTTTTCAGCAGATGTAGAATTATCAAATGGGTGTATCTACAAAATAAATAACTTTTCCACGGATTCTGATTTATCTCGTATTTCTGCGGGATACTTTCCTTTACGATGTAAATTCACGGACATGGCCGTGAGTCGTATCATCTGTAGTGTGGTATACAATCATTTATCATCCAAATGATGAGTGATTATCAAATGTCTTTTTAGAACATGAAGAAGCATCTTTAAATGTTTAATGCTATAATGCCATATCAGTATCATTTTGACATCCATCTGCAATTGTACGACAGTTTCCAGTTGAATGTGCTACAATACTGTGAAGAAATGCAGATACATACCAGCTGTGTGGACACAAAAAGTCACAAACACCAATGATGAATAAAGCAGTGTTTTGAATATCATGGAATTTATTTCAGTCGTACATTCTTTGTTGAAAGACATGTTTTATACCTGTTTCATTTAATAGCACAATACATCAGAATTGCAAGTACACTGGTATCAGAAATGCCATTACAACACTAAATACCAGTATTAAGATGGTCATTTTCCCTTGACATCTGTAGTGGAAAGAAAAAGCAAATGTATCTCTGCATGCATGAAGTTTCATTTCAAGTATGGTACATACTAGTAATCTATTTGTTTGAAAATGCACAGAGTGCAGGCAAGACATACACTTGGGACCTGATCTCTCATAACACAGCTAGTCAATACCAGAGTTATATTTCATTTCATAAATTGGATATAGAAAATAGTAAAGCCCTCTCTCGTTACCTTTCTCAGAATTACCGAACGAGAAACACATTACTTTCATTTTGACAATCCTCGAAAAAATAGTAAGATATCAAATAGTAAGGACCTCCCTCATCGCCTTGCTCAAAAAACCCGGACGAGAAACTACTATCTTTTTTTACTTGGCCTTAAGTCTACTGTCTACTCATCGACCACCTATTTTTTTAGATTGACCACCCTCACCCAGTGGCTTTCTCATGTATAAAATCAAAAGTATGCATGGGACGGGGCACAATACGCTGGAACATTCGAACATGAATACAAATCAAGAGGAATTAGGGGGATACATGTACAGGTAAATAACCTTAGGAAATGAGAGGATAAAGAATTGAAGAAAATCCTCATTAGTAATACATGTAAATATTTTTAACCCGTCTTTGCCATTTACTATATTTATGTACTTTACCAATGGGAGAACGGGCGGTCGATCAAAATGATGAGCTAGCACTGATGCACAGTAAAAAATATCACTTGCGTTTGTTGCTGAGAATTTCGCATGTACGGTACAAGTCAACAATCTGAGCCCGGGATATGAATCTGTGGTATTTTCTGCCTTGAGTGAAATGAAATGAAGGTGAAACTGAGGGATGTTTGCTAATGTATTCAATCAAAAAGTGGTAGATGAATAGGAGGTCCAACTGTACTTTTTTTCTACTGATAATCGTATCTTTCTCTTCCTCTATTGAGTGACTCATTTCTTCTTGAAATGTATTTCTTGTTCTGTTCTAGGTCGGTGTTTTGGACATAGACCTTTGTGGGCCAAGTATCCCACGAATGCTTGGTGTCCAAGGCCAAGACGTCCACCAGTGTCCCCAAGGGTTGGTATATAAACAAAGATTTGTATGACCCTATTGTGACCTCACTGCCTGAAACCCTCTCTTTCCATATTTGTTTTTAATTTTTTCCAATCACATATCATTTACGAGCAGGTATCCATGTAGCAGTAGGTTTGTCACATCTATTAATATGTGTGGTTGGGTTTATTTCTCTATTACAAACTAACTACACAGTATTTTGAATTGTCATGTTTTAATGAAGATATAATTCTGTATGAAAGTACCACTTTTATGAGAATAACAGGCTACTAAAGCTGCTTACTTTTCCATTTTCTTACTGTCCTATTTTCTTGATTTTACACCAATGTCTCCAAGCAAATAACTTTCAATAGGCAGAGCCTACCGGCTACAAGTAGATTTTTTTGCTTGATGTAGGGTTTTTAAAGATCTTTATTATACTGACACTGTTTTTGTTTGCTTGGAAAGCCAAGTGATATACTAAGTACACGATGTAAGTCAACAAGTGTGTGATGTAATGCAATGGAAGGCCTACACATCAAGATGATAGGATTGGAAACATTACTGAAGCTGCTATTCTCATGAGGGTTTAATTTTCGCGAATTTTGCAAATCACAGTTCAATTGTGAATTTCAAGTTTCAAGTTTATTCAAAGTTTCCACAATACAAAAATTACATAAGAACAATAATATGTAACAAGGAATACATTGTTGAATATATGTGATTAAAACAATTTGCAGAATATTTGAATATAAATTGACAATGCATGTAGATGCATTATAGATGTAAAGTGGAGGGGTCTTAGGAAAGCAAGCTTGTATAATAAGACCCCTGAAAAGGCAAGTTAAGACATGTAATATAACAACTCACTAATATATATACAAACATATTAAAGCCATAGAATAATTCTAGTGGAATCCCTCAAGAAGCGCAGCAACCACACCCCAGAGACCAAAAAAATTGACACCAAATTTATTGCCCCCTCCTCCCTCGAGTCAATTTAAAATTCATTTTATCAGCTAGTGATATATGACCACAAGAGGGAGCAGCAATTTTTTTTTTTTTTTTTTAAAACTTTGTGGTATGGTCTCAGAACCCTCACTTCTCCACAGGTAAGGACCCTTTCAAAAGGAGAGTTTCTAATTTTTACCATAAACCAGAATTATACAGTGGCTTTAACATACATGGATGGATTCTAAGTGCACACACACACACACACACACACACACACACACACACACACACACACACACACACACACACTCACACTCACTATCTATGGAATTTTAAAGCAAAACATAATTGGCATTTAGACTATGTTACTCAAATGGAAAGCGATGAGATGAAGTCATGTATCTATAATTTAAAAGGAGCAGCATCAATGAGACTGAGAATATCGATGAAGCAAATACTTCCGAGTCAACACTTTAAATCTGGAAAAAGTGGTACTATCTTTAACATCTGAGGGTAACATGTTCCATTCTTTTATGCAAGACACATACAAAGAATTTAGGGCAATACTGGTAGCTACACGAGGTAGATGCAGAAGGTTTTTCTGACGTGTATTATGGGAATGAACAACTGAGTTTTTGACAAACAAATCCAAAAATAGGGAGGGAGAACTGGACATGTGAAGCTTGTACATGAATGCCAATGAGTTAAAAGACACTAACTCGTTTAAAGAGGTAAACAAAGCAGCTGTAAGAACTGGGGGGCACTTGGCCTAGTAAAGTGTGAGCTTGTTATTAGCCTGATAGCTCTTTTTTTGTACAATAAACAATTTATGAAGATGGCTGTTATAAGTATTACCCCAAGCAACATTACAATACATCAAGTGAGGCATTATGATGCTATTATACAGTGTAGTCAAGACACTTTTAGGAACAATAAATTTTAGCTTATGCATCACACCAACACCCCGAGAAGCTTTGGAACATACATTTAGAATGTGTTGCTTCCATGACAGAAATTCATTGATAGTAATACCGTACCAAGGAATAATACATTTTCGCTTGTAGCTACCTGATGTCCACCAATAATGAGAGAAGGGGTGTTTAAAGGTATCCTCTTATTCCTTGTTCTGAAAATAACACATTGTGTCTTCTGAAGATTAAGTGACAATTTATTACAACAAAACCAACGATAAAGTTTATTAAGTTCATCATTTGCTGAAGATATTAAACTTAAGATATTTAACAGCATGCATGTGAAAATGTCGCCATGCGTAAGGTAACAAGGAGTTTTCAATAGCATCGTGAAAAATATGCAAAAATAACAGCTTATAGTGTGGGGGGGGGGGGCGCTGTGGCATACTGGATAAGACTCCAGACTCCCGATTGGAGGACCTGAGTTCGAATCCCGCCCAGTGCTTTGTTTTTACCCACTATGACCCTCTTGTCTCGGGTTTATAAATGGGTACCTTGCAACACTAGGGTAATAATAATGGCAGGACCCTCTGGTAGCAGTGGCAACACTGAAGAGGCTACCCTGGGTAGATAAGACCTTATTATTATTGTTATTATTAATACAATATTTTGTTTTGCAATGTCTTGTGTATTGCATTTTCAGATGGGTTCCAGTGTACCCTGATCCTTCCCTTGCTGTCATGTCCATTGCTTTCCTCCTCGGTGGTCAGGATGATGCTGTCGTATGGAGAGGACCTAAAAAGAATGGTAATCTTCTCAGTTTCAGTGACTTCAGTGACTTTCATGATGCTTCCTTCAAAGTTATGTTGGTTTCTGGAGTAAATGTCTTGATTCAGCAAATTGTCACCTGAAGAAGATTGGAAGAATGAAGACTTTGTGTGATTTTTAGGTTAGCTGGCCAGAAGAAGCCTCTATGATCAGAAGGGAAATGATGAATTCATTTTTGCTAGTTAGTGTATGCATACATTTCCATGTGATGATTACATGTTCCCTGACACACAAAAAAGAATCTATAGAAGTCTCCTGTTAATTTCTAGAAATACACATTTCATTGAAACAGCAGTATTGAAATATGAATGTGTGTGATGAATTTTTTGTCTGTCTAGACATGCGTAATATCACCTATAAAAAAACAGCATGTTAGTAAAATAGTCATGAGGTTTGTAATTTTGAAACTTTTTGTTTGTTTGAATGGGATAGTAATGCCCATTTTAAAAAGTGAATTAAGTTTTAAATATTTATCCCAAGTCGGGCTTGCTACAGCTTGTAGCTTTGACATTTGAGATTCTGCCTTCATGTAACTATATTAAGAGAAAAATGTCATTCAATGATAAGATGAAATGCTCAACATGTATTCTGACATCCTTTATCATCAAATCATAGTAACCTTCATTTGTCAAGCTTACTGGGTAATCAGATGTCGCTAACAAGTTTAGCCCTTGCGACTTTTGAATATGGATCAACAAGATATGTGCAGTGTTTTGCATGAGGGAGATTCAAGAATATTAACTTATCCATAACGTGTGTTTGGAATAAAAATGCACATCAATGCTATGAATTTTTATATGAAATTGAGACCCCAAAATCAGTTGACAAAGCTAGTATTCTTGGAAGATTGTTTCCATTGGCATTTAGTTCTCTTTAATAATGTACATGAAAATGATTATTCAAGATTGACACCATGTGCAGTTTGTAGCTTATGTTTTGTTCTTTCTCTCTCTTTGCAGCCATGATAAAACAATTCCTGACTGATGTGGTGTGGGGAGACTTAGACTTTCTGATAATTGACACACCTCCAGGTAATGCAGCTCAAAGAGGCATCTTTTATTCTTGCACATTTCTTTGCGTTTTTTTTTCAAGTTCTTGTCAGTTGCTATAATTTTGGGATTGTGAAGATAAATGTCATCAGTGTAAATGCCACAGAGAGCAGTGAATTTAATGCGACAAAATTAGTGAAGAACACCACACATACATTTTGCCTAAAGTCATTTGCATATATGTGTATGAGTGTGTGAATATGTGTAAGAAAAAAAAAAAGTGAGTGTGTGTACTTGTTCTCTCCTGAAAAAGAAGAAGAAGAATTGTTTGTGAACAGAGATCTAGATCTATGTATAAACAAATGAAAATTGCTTCTTCCTTCTTATAATACAAAAGGTTTATTGTATGATATTTTGGCAGTCATGTTTTTGTCATGGTTGTGCCCATGCTGCATGGAATGAATGATCCTCTCTGTCATCCAAGCATAATGAAGTAACTTTACATATTGTAAAAGTGAAAATTTTTGCGGTGTTGAAATTTTCGCGCATTTCGCGCAATCCGAAACTAGCGAGAAAATAAAAGCACACAAATATTCTTGCTTGCCATATGTTCCAGTAGTTGATGTCATTATTCCGCGGAATTAAAAACATGTGAAACTCTTCTTACCCCGCCGAGTGCGAAAAATTAGGAGCGGGAAAATATCCACTTTTACAGTACATTATAAGGCACGAGGGTTGCTGTCCCTGAGGACTAACTGCTCAAGGTCTTTACAACTGATTGGCAAATTGCCCTACATTGGCGTAAATAAGCACCGAATTGTATCAGTGTTTTAGTAGTAGCCATGAGAAAAGAAATCATGGGCTTACGTACTTATTTATGTTGATATAGGACAATTTGTCAGTCTGTTGCAATGAAAACATCTCAACGGAAGAATTTCATGCTCGAGGTCTTCTTCGGTATTTCTACATGACAGGTACATCAGATGAACACATCACTATTGTGGAGAACCTACAGTCTCATAACCCAGATGGAGCAATCCTTGTCACAACTCCACAGGTAAAGGGATTTGTGATCTCGTAGTCTAAATCAGACAGACGTCACATGATCGCATTATGATCATTGAACCTAGGCATTCTGAGCTTGAATTCTGATGCCACGTCAGTCTCTAGATGAGGTTCTGTGATGTCAAATATCATGTTGCTGGGGGGGGGGGGGGGGGGAACAAATCATGTGTGTATTAACCTGTTGAGGACGGACTGATTTTGCTACAATACACATTTCCCATTGATGCCTGCCCGAGTATACTTGGGACTCGGCCTCAATGGGTTAAGTGCATAGCTCCAGTGCGCCGTACATGTACCACATACCAGCCTGCCTGTCTGTCCTGATAAAATCACATGTGATGATTGGACATGGGAAGTACTAAGTAATGCTTACGCGCTTACCCACACGTGTGGGGGCCCACGTAAGCAGTTTTTGCCACTCAGCATGGTTTGATGACGTCATTGGAACCTCGTCTATATACTCAAACGGAGTCAATATCCTCGACTTCAGGTCACCGAGTGAAGAGTTTGATCACAGAATGACTTAACTACATTCTTGTTAATTTGAGATAATTGCTGTCAAAGCTGCTAAAAAGAAAATAAATGAGAAAATATTAGAGATGTTTTATCATAACCTCAAGAATTTTCCTTGTTATGTAACAAATGAGGTATCACTGGAATGGTTTCCTTTGCTCTGTGTAGTGATAGACTTACTGTAGATTGTTTAAATATAGTGCTTAGCCTGTTTAGCAGTCACACTTTTCAAGTAGAGTCTTGGGTTATCAATAGAGCAAAATAGAGCGCTCAGGATTATATTGAAGAAGGAATGGAGTTTTCCCAGTCAGGATTTGTTTGATATTGTGAAAATTGATAATCTTTCTGATAGAAGAAATAAGCAAATTTTGTATATGATGTATAAGATTGCATCTAATATGATACCGGGAGAATTTTTGAAACATTTTGTTTTTAAAGAATATTATTATGGCTTGAAAAATGTGTATAAATGCTTTGAGTTTTTTAAATCGCGAACCAATATTAAGAAACAGAGTTTTTCATTTCGAGGAATTAAAGAACGGAATCGATTGCCTAGGAATCTGAAAGAAATGTCCTTCACTAGATTTAAAATTGAATATATAGTTTTTGATTATCGAGACTGTTTTCAGTGATGGAGTCATGTGTTTTTTGTATATTTGTTTGTTTATTCTTAAATGTAGTAAAAAGTCCAAACGTGTATAGATTTTGCGTAGAGTTATTTGTGTCAGTGGGGGGGGGGGGGATGGGGATGGGGAATAAAGAATGTGATATGTAGCCTGTAAGCTCAAGTGTTTCTTTTTCTTCTTCTTCTTCCTCTTCATCCTCTTCTTCAGTATGATTTTGTGTATTATGATGTTTTTGTATTATGTGATGTAACTGTTTTTATTAAGATGCACGGACTTGTTGAAGAACAGCCTGTGGCTGAAACAAGTGACGGTGTGGAAATAAAGTAAATGAATGAATGAATAGATGTTATTGTTTGCTTCTTTTCCTTTGCAGACTCTTCCAGCATTTCAGTATTTAAGGAAGTTGATCTCTTGTCACATTTTTGTGGATTAAGATTTTAGGGAAATTGAAATGCTAGAATTAGAACTTATGCAAAAGATTGGCAGATTATAGACTAGTAATTTTGCTCATTCATAGCAATGGGGTATTACTTCTTTCCGAATGCTATGGTGATAATGCAGTAGCCCTGATATCAGTATGGGAATTGATACAAGTACAATGTACACCAGTGTCTTATTTAGTGTCACAGTATGACTGTTAAACCATCCTGCTATTTATATACTGTGCTAGATATCTAATTTGCCTTGTACAGCTCTCATCTCTCTCACCATGATATATTCCCATAATATAGATCTATTAATCTCTCTATTGTCATGATCATCCATCTTTCAAGTAATCACTCTATTTATCTTTCTATATAATCATCTATCTATCTACCTATCTGTCTGTCTATTTGTCAGTTTGTCTGTCTATCAATAATATGTGTTTGTGTCTGCCACCATTAACCTTTTCTGGTGTCTGGCTGTTTGTCTGTTCCTTTGTAGGCCTTAATGAAGGTTATTAGTATGTCTGTGTTGTAAAGCTGGTAATGATAGTCTCTTTAGCATTTTGCTTTTCTGCAACATGGTGCCAGAAGAGCTTTACAAATTATTATCACTCAAATTCATGCTAATGATCTGTTTTGTTGTTTATTGTCGTCGTCTTGATTTTGATGTTTTTTGTGTGTAAATATGATCTAGGCTGTTGCAGTTGGTGATGTAAGGAGGGAGCTCACATTCTGCAGGAAAACAAGGTTACCTGTACTTGGTCTGGTAGAGAACATGAGTGGCTATGTCTGTCCTCACTGCTCGGTAAGTCAACTACAGCTGGATCTTTTCTTTCAGTGTAACACTGTGTACAGAGGACAAAATATTTCATTAACCCATATCAGGCAATATGTGACCCACTACAACAAAAGGATCGGAAAGTCGGGGGATGACGATTTTCTGAAAATGACATGTCATTATTCCCTACTCTTCCTCTTTAATTTTATATACAACAAGACTCATAAAAGTACTCGGTTGCGGAGATGTAGATGATTTTATTAGCGCATGCTGAGTGGTTTAGGAAATCAGCATTTCGAGAAAACCTCTTCAAAGTTTTCCTTCCAACGTTATCATGATCAAGGGGAGGCAGGACAGTTTTCACCTCTTGACAGTAGAAGGTATGCTCCTAGCAACCTCCGCAATGCTCATTCAAGCCTAGTGCCAGCGGTCTACACATGACCAATCAGTAACCACGATGCCACATACTGACCAATAAGATCACTCCCTCGTTGCTAGACGCAGAATCTGTCTGCAGCGCTAAATCCAAATCTTCGGACACGTTTCTGTTCTGTGAAAGTCAGAGAATCATGACCCAGAAAAATGTTAATTTCTTGCCTTTTCATCGATCATTTAGCTTTGAAATTTCGGCAGATGATGGATGATACATTAGAGTACACAATTATGCCAAAAATAGAAATCTGATCGTTTTGACCAATTTTCATGATCTGACTTCAAACTCCATTTTCTCGGCTCAGCCGTCGGCGACTTTAGGATCCTTTTGGTGTGGCAGTTGAAAAAGCAGCAATGTAGCTGTTCGTTGAAATGTTTTTAATGCCATGATTGCTGAATAATTTGAATGCAAGTGATTCATGTGTGTAGATATACAGACAATTAATTTTTCTCCTCTCTAAAATGATCCATAACTTGCCCATGATTCATTATTTGTTTGCCAATGAAGAATAATCATTTTGAGAGCTGTCGATTTGAATGCACCCACGTGGAAAAGCGGGCAGCCTCCTTTTAGCTTTTTCATGTGCACTGGTCTGATATGGGTGAATAAGCAATGACAGATTAGGGGAAACTGAGCATGACGTTGCCAGTTTGACCAACAACTAGAGAGAGAGTTTTTAAATTTAGTAAAGCATGATGTTGGAGTCATAAGATTTCTGAGACATGTGACTGTGTTATGTCAGAGTTGCTTTTCATGTGCATTCAATCATGATTCTATTGTAGGTTTTCTGTGTTTCTGGTGGGATGTGATCAGACTTCATTTCACTTACAGCACCAGGGTGTGCAAATTTGGCATCAATAGAATGGCGAGTTTGACAGTTTACTTGTGTTTTTAAAGGAAACCAAAACCCGAATCTAAATGTGGATTGATTGAAAGGAGCAATATTAGTAGAACACATGTGAAAGTTTGAGGAAAATTGAACAGTCTCCATCAATTCAAAAGTTGTGAATTTTTAAAGTTTAGGTGTCGCCATCGCTGGATGAGGAGACTAATACTCTTCATTGTGGACAACAACATAATGAAAATATAATGAAAATTCAACATATTTTCACTTCTCCAGCATAATTAAAGATAATTAAAGAACATTTGACTTAGCTCTTTCAGAAAGCAGGAAGAATAACATTACCCTTGACATATGTCAGTAGCAAGTCATTAGAATGTGTACTTTCCATGAAAAATAAACTTTTGTGGAATTCTCCTTATATTTTTTTTTAATATTGTTGTCTATAGCGATGTCATGAACTGTAGTAGTCTTCTTATTCAGTGATGACGGCACTGCAACTTTAAAGATTCAGAACCTTCGAATTAATTGTCTGATTTTCCTTAAACTTTCAGTGATGTGTTCTACTAATGTTGTTTCTTTCACTCATTTATATTTGGGCTTTGGTTTCTCGTGTACTCACTTAAACCTGTCTTTAACAATGGAAAATAAGGTGAACACAGAGTTGGCAACCCAGAAGAGGTTAGTGTTTATCAAATTAGAGAAACCAAGGTAGAATGTCCACATTAAAATTGGATATGGAACGAAAATAAAATTTAAACTTTGGCAAAATAAGGACGGAAGTCTTGCAAATGGTAGCAAGTATTGTAATGAAGAAATATGTAACATTTTAGTTTTTCTTCTTTGTGTTCTTTCTCCAGGAGTGCTCAAATGTCTTCTCCAGGGGAGGGGGTCAGTCACTGGCAGCTGAATGTCAAATCCCCTTTCTTGGTGAGTTTGCTTCATCCTCTCTCTCCTGCAGTGGTGGTAGTGATGATGGTATTAGTGAAGATGATGGTCTCCAGAACCCAAGGATGCCTTCTCCCTGGTGGACTTGGGAGAGATTAGGAAAGAGGGAATTTGCATGTTGAAGGACACACACACACACAAAAAAATCCCCCAAACCAAAACAAACAAAATGCTTGCTCTATTTATTGAGGACGTAATCTGTAGAGATTGTGAAATTAGGAGATGACACATTCCTAGTCATGTATTTTGACAATGAAACATATTTTGATGTGTATAGTAGCAAAGATGATAGTGAACTGCTGCATTTAGGAAGAGCATTAGGAGAAGGAAAAGTCGAGAGAATGAGAAGAAGGAAGAGGAATTGGGAGGTCCAGGGGGAGAGGAGAATGAAAGAATGGAGGAAAAAGAGAAAGTGGAGAAGGAGCAATGTGTCTTTAGTATACTGAAGAGCTTCACAGAACTACCCAGCCTTCTTGATTCCCTAGGTGTCTCCCTGGAAAATGAAAAATCTCTTTTTAGTATGACAAAGAGTTATGAAAGCTCTCCCTGATACGGGAATTGATTTTGTGTATTAACCCATTCCTTACGGAACCTGGTATACCAGGTTCCCAAAATGTAGACAATGTCTGCATTTGTGGCCTAAATTCATGTTTACTTGTGTTATTCTGACCAGAAAAATAATATTAATCCAAAGATCTAGATTAGAGTTTCTTCTCTCAATATCTGTTTTCTTTCTGTACCAAAACTCTGTTTATTTTTGTCTAATTCCCCTTTTCCAAAGCACTAGTGCGCTTGTTTTCCTATAAAACTTGTACAAGATGTACATATACATCAAGGCTAAGCTCACTAGATGTTGACTTTCGCTGACCCCATTCAGGTGCCTTTATACCGGTAGTCCATAACAAAAGAATTTGCGAGCCCGTCAGCGTACACCCTTCATACCTCGGGTTGGATTGATATTTTGCATTGTTCGATGGCACATGCAGTTGATTGTGGAAGGGGATGTGTACTACTTGACTGCTTTCCCGCAGGTGGATTATCAACCTGTCTGTTCTCTGCCAATGGTCAAAAAATCTTGTATGGGCGCATCGAAGGCTGCTGGAGAATTGCTGAAGGAAGGGGTTAAGATGTGCGCAAGTAGATGTCTCCCGAAAAGCTGTCTGAAATCTCCTTGATTTTGAGGTGTGAATTTTAGCAACCCTAGAATTAATTTATATCAGTTCTTTCCAGGAAACCTCCTTTGCTCTTGGTATCATAATGGTATCATAATATTCATCTCACTTTGATTTCCACAGGTCACATACCCCTGGATCCTCAGCTCACAAGCTGCACGGAGTTGGGCCAGAGCTTCATCGACCGCTTCCCTACCGCGCCATCATCTCAGGCCATCCAGAGAATCATCCAGACAGTTTTAGAGAACTCAGCACAGGCTACCTGACAGCAGGTTTCCCAGTATGCAACTGCCTGCTGAAGCTGTCAACACCAGCTCTGTCTGTGTAGCGTACCAAACTAGGAACATTACTGTGTACGCCAATATTTTCGCGTACAGATATTTTCGCGAATCACGGTATCAGTGGCATTTTCGCGTGTTGTTAAATTCGCGATTGATAGTAGAGTCTACTGCCAAGTCCGAGAAACACGTTCAAGCACTTGCCAACGTACTCATAACGTTTTTCCATATGCATTGTGACTCCCAAACAT
The DNA here is from genome assembly GCF_040938485.1 of Diadema antillarum. NCBI lineage: Eukaryota > Metazoa > Echinodermata > Echinoidea > Diadematoida > Diadematidae > Diadema > Diadema antillarum. The sequence continues at coordinate 820,202 of NW_027271913.1, forward strand.
GAAAATAGAAAAGACACAGTAGAAGATTTATAAAATGAAACAATTACGGCATTGACAAGTACTCAGTACCTACCAAATGTTGCAACAAATAGACGACAAAGTTTCAGAGCTGTGCTAGCGCTAGCGAAAGTTTTACATGCATCCTATATACACGGCCCTGTCGCTGTACACAAGTGTCGCGCTAGCTACACCTAGCTGCTGCGCATGACGTCTGCACGGCCCTGCGCACACGGCGTCTGGTCGGGCTACATGCATCCCTAGGCCTCACCCGTGTACCCAACCACGTCGAGCCGGTGTTCGTTCACGTAGGGTAACGTAGCACGGAGATTGCACATTTTAATGCACGTTTAGCATCGTACTGCACTTCCACAATCGGTCGCACCGTAGCGTACGTACTAGTAATATAGTATGTGTACGTACTGGCCGATGTAACCGCTGCATTCTGGTCCGGCCAGCATTGGATGCATTTTGTCATCAATTTGCACATAAGGTATGACGGGGTAATATTTGCGCATGTCTTTAATTTCGCGATCAGCCCGAAACTCGCGAAATTCGCGAAAATAAAACCCTCGCGAAAATAACGGCGTATACAGTATTTTATAGGCTCTTATGCTATCTGTAGAAAAAAAGCCACGGTCACTCTGGCAGAGGATTGAGAAGTTTAGAGATCACTATCTTTTAAGATCTCGAAGTTTTCCCACGAAACTTCATGGGAAACTTGTTGTGAAACTTCCCACTCAAACTGGAGGTATTTGAACACTTGCGACTCAAACTTCATGAAGTTTGTGACATGATCAGTCCACCACCTGCTTGATGGATATAGGGCAGTGCCTCGATGGGAAGTGCCCATGTGCATAATTGATACGTCACAATCGCTAGCTGTCAGATGGCGAACTCTTTCTTCTTTCTTGTTTGCGTGTACTAGTGACCCAAACTTCTCAATCCAAAGATCGAGAAGTTTGGCTGCCATTATGAACGGATGGCAAAGATTGCAAAGGTTTTGCGATCTTTTGCCAGTCTGACCACGGTTATTTTTTTCGGCCAGAAGTTATTCTGAGGCATGATTTCCTTGAGGTGTAAAGTGTTATCTGGTTTCTGTCTCACTAGAATGTCAGAGTATGTTGACACCCATAGAAATGAGGTGACATAAATAAGGCATGGCATTAACTCCAAGAGTATCTTCACTCTCCACTTTATCAGATGGTGTTTTAACTTTATAACATTATGTATTATGATCAATATATCAAATTAAAGTATATCAACACTACATTATTATGATACCCCATTTTTCATATAAAAGCTCTTTTCAAAGATGTAAAAACACATTGCCTCTGAGACCTGTCAAATAATTAAAGTGCATGCACAATTTAGGTATTGAAAGTGCTGTAATATCCTAGTTAAAATATCAAATTTATTCCAGATGCTGAAGTGTAAATCTGGACACACAAGCATACTGAAATGATAATCACCAACCAATGGTTCTATGATTGCATAAATACATATGGAAGATGCCTATTGATATACTAATTCCATGATTGTCGCTTTTAGTATAACTGAATTCTGAATACTGTTGGAAATTGAGGGAAATGGGGATAAGATTATTTTCATGTATCATTGTACATCTTATTTCATTTTTCAAGCCAAAGATAGTGTTACGGAGAAATATTCACAACGAGAGGCATGCTACAGAATGGAAATAAAAGTCACACATTTGTGGAAGTAAGAGCAAGTCATATTTATGTGAGGAGAATGTAAAGTTATTGAACACATCTCTTTGAAAATTCCAAATGATAATTTTGAACATTGCACCATTATACCACAATGTATTTATCATTTGTTTTGCTTGCAAAAAAATCAAATGATTTTAATGATTTTGTAATATAATTGTCAAAGTTTTGTAGTATTTTATAAGAAGCATATTTTGATGAATCCTAACTTATATATTCATACCACAATCAAAGGTAAAGTTCAGAAAACATTTTAGAAGGGTTCTAGGTAAATGTTGTATAAGCTATAGGCCGGCGTCCAGGGTGAGTGTTTGATGTAGGCCTACCTAATTAATTCTGTAATAGATAAATTACTGATTTTCAATGTTCCATTTAGCTAAAAAGTCAGCTGAAATAGTATTCTTCTTTCACTACTCTGTATTGAAGATACCTTTATATGTGGGGAATTCCCCTGAAATCTTTTCTGTGCTCTGCTTAGTGGTTGACAGAGATGCCCAAAAAGTTACTATCATGAAACACCTGTTCAGTAATCTTCTTATTCCTGTATTACACGAACTTTCATGTTAAATCATTGCAGTGTTCTAGCTGTATGGATCAGTTAACTTAATTACTGGCAAAGATTATAATATACGGGTATTATGAATAATCACAAGTGTTTTATAGTCAGTTTTGAAGGGCTGATATTCCTGTTGTCAAATTGTACTCCAAGTAACAATGTAAATTCAATACACAGTCTACTCCACCATAGATTTACTTCAGAGGGCTGGTTAATCTTCAGTGTCACTCCGACAAGTACAGTGGACTCTCATTATAACAAAGTCCTGGGGACCGGCAGTTTTCTTTCGTTATATTGAAATTTCGTTATAACGGAACAAATAAACAATAAAAAAACACAGAGCAGATAATGTTGCGGCCTCAATTTTTACTTTGTTGTAACCAGAATTTCGTTATAACCATGTTCTTTATATTGGAGTGCACTGTACTGTGCACAGTGGATAACCTCAGAGGAGAATATGTACGTGTTGTATGAAGTGCTTTCATGCCCCATTGACATGAGACTAGTGGCATGAAAAAAAGATGGGGAGAATTGGGGTGGGTACAATTACAATGCTGTGATGTAACATACTATATGACAATGAAGGATAAGCTTAACTGTAAAACACATTGCATTGATCCTTCATGTGCCAGCACTATTTAACAAGACTAATCTAAAAAGAGTACTACATACTGGTGTGTATTTTGTTGTAATGTCATTTGATGTGAAATTTATGCCAAAATGTAGCTGAATGTAGGATCAAACTGATTAAAGAGCAATTTAATCAATGTTATGTCTATTCAGATGATTTCATTATATGCTTTCTTTGATGTAGACTTTTTCCCAACTCTTCAACCAAAATAAAGAAGAGAAGAAAAGAAGATGATGATGATGATGAAGAAGAAGAAGAAGAAGAAGAAGAAGAAGAAGAAGAAGAAACAAAATAAAGCTTGTGAAACATTTGAATTTGAGTGGAGTTGCATGCACATGGTAGATGTTGGTGATGGCAAAGATGTCGATAAATTCTAATACCATCTCTAGATCTTGTAGGCTGCATTCCAAACCAAGGAGCAGATACTGGAAAACAAACTCTAATGTTAACAATAGTAAATAAGCCTGCTTAGATCAAATGTAAGAAATTGAAGAATTCAACAATTGCATCGTCAACCTAGCAATCATAGCAGAAGGTAAATAGTATTTTTGTTGCCGAATAATCACAGGCTGTGCTTGGATATAAGACATCCAAAAATTTAGGCTTAAAACCTACAATAATGAGGAAAATCCTAAATCCTTGCTGAACTTTGGTTGAACCAGGTGCAATGTAGGCCTGCAATAATTAACACTGGATGATTTAGATGTGAATTTGATACATAAGTAGTTTTATTGTATGAATTTCAGTGACATTTTGCAGCTTGGTTAAATACTCTCTCATCATAATAGCACACACTTTGAAAAAAAAAAAAGTTCTAGTTGTTAGAGGCCATGGATTCAGGATATTGTTTGTTCTTTTTGCAATATTTTTTCATATGATTTTTCTTTTTTTTTCACGAGCTGAAAGGGGGGGGGGGGGGGGGGGGGGGGAGGGGGAGGAGAGAGGAGCTGCAGTCCTCCCTTTCTGTTCCATGGCCCCTGACATCTCTTCTCTATTTCACATTTAATGACAATATGATTATAACACTTTGCCCAGAAATTATGAGTCTGTTTCATTTAATTAGAAAGAGATGAAGAGTTTGTTCGCAAAAACCGATTAGTCCATTTTTAAAGATTTTGAAGTACGGTGTCTGTCATAAAGTACAAAATAATACCTTTTAAATGATATATTGGTCACTACATATAAAGGTATTTTTTTGATGTTATGGTCAAAAGAAGCAATAAATTTTGTATTATTCTCTTTATTTTTCTCGACCTTTAATCGCAAATATCTCCATTTGGGAGATATGGACTTATTAACTCTTCAGATGCAGAGCAAAAAGTCTTTGGCATAGAGCCCTTAGTAAATGATGAACATAATCATGAAAACATGAAAAGACAAGTTCACCTTCATTTACATGTTGATTGAGTGAATGCAGCATTATCAATAGAGCACATCAGTGGAAGTTTGAGGAAAATCAGAGAATCCTTTCAAAAGTTATGAATTTTTAAAGTTTTTGCATCATTACTGCTGGATGAGAAGACTACTATACAGTCTATGATGTCACATGCATGGAACAATAAAGGGAAAATATAAAGAGAATTTCACATTCCCTTGACTTGTCACTGAGGTAAGTTAAGGGTAATATTGTTCCCCCTGCTTTCTGAAAGAGGCAAGTAAAGTGCTCTTTCAATGCAAGAGAAGTGAAAATATGTTGAATTTTCTACATATTTATTATTTCCATTATAAATATTGTTTACCCATGTGACATCACAAGCTGTTGTAGCATTCTCATCCAGTGATGGCAGCTCTGAAACTTCAAAAATTCATAACTTTTAAATGGATTGTCCGATTCTCCTCAAACTTTCGCTGATGTGTTCTAATCAAATTACTGCATTCTCTCAATTCATAATGTAAATGAAGGTAAGGTATATCCAGAACATGTTTTGAGAGTACTATTATATCAGAACAAAATTGTTAATACAATCAGAATTTGCCAATCATATGTCATTTATGAACACTTGTAAACATATAAACAAACACAGTACTTCTTGCTCATGTCGCGTTTTTGTTCTGATTATCAAGATATTGATAATGAGAATGTGGTCTCTTGTGAAAACTGAACTCTCGATGAATACAAAATACCTACAGCATTTAAAATTGTAACAAAACTGAGTATCAAAATGTATGTGGTAGAACGTAGATGGCGCTCGACCACAAGAGATTACGATCGTTCGATTTTCGTCTCTCGACGGATTTTGTTTTTCTTCCTTTCTCTGAAGGCTGCACACGGTACGTACATTATTACGTACCGATCCGATACACATCTTGCATTCATGACACACATACGGAGTAAGTAGAGGGCTCATAGGGGGTGTAGAAAAGGCGACAGAAACACGAAGATAAAAATCCACGTCTTCTCGGAAGGGCCACGAATATTCGGATGGTTTTATGAAATCGGAGATGAGATCACTCTATGGATCATGGTGAGTATAGTTATATATTTTCTGTGCCTTTGTGCTGGCTGTGGTATGTTAATGTCTCTCAAAACTGACGTATTTTGGTGAAGATCAATCTCCTTCAATTATGAAAATGGTTAGTCGAGTGTTTTGTATGTGGCGATGTAGCATACAATTTTCGTAGTCCTATACGTTAGAAATCGTGCTGGCTGTTGTAACACGCAGCAAAACTGAGGTACGGTTCATCATTTTGCCCGTCACTGGCCCGGAACCTTGAACCTTGAATCTTGAACCTGAAAATGCTTGGACTAGAGCATGGTACGGTATATCAATCCGTAGTGAGCCCGCGGTCCTCATGCTAAATAGAATAGATAGAATAACACATGAACCAAGCGCAATAGCGCGCGAGCCCTAGCGTTACTAGACATGAGGTGTTCAACCCACCGACCGGGTCCATAACGACCGACCGCGCATTATAATGGCATTGCGCGTACAGAAAGAAAATGTACGCATGGAACTACGCGCAACGGGGTTCGATTCTTCACTGGGCTACGCTACCGAGTAAAATGTGGCGAAAACAACAAAGTATTCCCTCTAAATTACCGAAATTTAGCACAATCGAATAAGGTTTATCGTGTAACTACATATAACTAGGCCTACCTTTGCTGACTCGTTGTTAGATGTAGAGTATCCTTCAGTAATAAATTTGACGATTTTGACCGCAAAATTGTCACCGCCGCTTGTACGATCGTGCACACACGTTACACATAGTGACATACACATGACATAAACATTTTGTCGCCCGCTACGACCGTACGAGTTGATGCAGAAACGAGAAATGAATGTGAAAAAAACAAACCGACTTATCTAATTTATTTCAATTACGATGAAAAGTTTCCTAATGAAAATCGAGTCAAATTCATCAAACAGTCCTTCAAAAGTAATATCGAAGGATTCAAAATATATTCAAATATTATTGGGGAAAAAATGACGGCTAGAAAAAAACAGCGGCCTGTCGAAAAAACGCATTTAAGTGCCCTTTATACGTATTGTCAGGGTGGTCGGCTGAAATGAGCAGGGCAACTGAGTGCGGAAAAAATGACACCCCACGCGTTCGAAGCCGCCATCTAAGAGCGCGTACCTCAGATCGCATTTTCAGTGCGCGCTTGTGAATCCGGAGTATTTTCTCCACACGTGAGTAAAATTTCAGGCAAATTGTGAGATTTTTCACGTTTCTATTGATAGAAAAACGTTAGGTGTCCGGTATTATGAACACCCAACCATACTACACATTTGTACTCCTACATCTGGAGTAAAATACTCGTGTTTGCGGCAGGTTAAGCCAGGGTTTTTCCACACTGTAAACAAATCAGGCAAATTATCTTCAACCATTTCATATAGACAAGATCATTTACGCTATTGTTTTCATAAAAAATTTGATTAATGACAAACGCAGTTTTCATGATTTACCAGGGCAAAACCCGGCACAATTTTCGCCGATATGCGCCGTAGTAGCTCTGCTTTGCGGCACGATGTACAATCCCTATGCAATAGGCGCGTGCTCCGCGATCTTCAGCTGAACGCCTTCACATATCTCGCGAACATTGCGTAAGCGCCAATTCCCATTGCAAAAGCACGTGAAAATAGCGGGCACACATGCACTGGCTGCAAACAGGATCGCAATTCTGGCGGTGTTGTTGATGTCTTTCTCGTGTTTTTCTCATTTTTTTCTCATTTTTTTTCGATGGTAACATCCACTTTCCGAAAAAAAAAATGGCTGCCCACATCGGCTCGCGAAAGTTCTATTTTACGTGAGTATATGTTTTCAAAATTCATGAACATCGAGAAAATGACAAAAAATCCAGTTTCTTGGACCATTGTTTCTTAACTGTTATGTTAAGAAGTACTGAAAATTAAATTTTGGATGCGATGTGTTGTCATTTAGGTGAAAAAATTTCACTTTTGTCGGAGATTGTGTCTATTAACAGGACTATTTTATCGGTTGGTTTTCATTGATTGGTAGTGTGTTTGTAGTGTGCATGTAATAGTGCAATACTGTAAAAGTGGATATTTTCGCGCGACTAATTTTTCACGCTTCGCCGGGTAAGAAGAGTTTCGTGTGTTTTTAATTCCGCGGAATCAAGACATCACGCACAGGAGCATATGGCAAGTAAAAATATTCGTGTGCTTTTATTTTCGCGCGAGTTTCTGGTTGCGTGAAATGCGCGAAAATTTCCACTTGTACAGTACTGTGTTTAGCGGTGTATTACCGAGTATGTTGTACATGTACCTGCCGCGAACGGGCGCACGGCCGCATACTGCAGCAGTTACTCTAGACTCTAATGTTAATACTATTAAGTAATTTACTACGACCGCTTTATTAACGTTACCGCCCAATTACACTCGTACCACAGTCGTACAGCAGGCACAGCTTTTTTTGCCATTATTTTTTTTCAACTAATGCATACAAAACTGTATCTCAGTATTCTAACAGATGTTACAACAATGTATGTCATACTCATTAGGAAGTCCTTCTGAGAATAAAATGTTGATAAACAAAGGAATAAAGGGAATGAAGGAAGGACGAAAGATGCTATGCTGTGGAAATCGGCCCCGCCACTCTGTCAATCACGCGTAAACACTGTTTGATGAGGCCGCATTCACGAGTATTGCGGGAGAAAGCTCCACCGCTGTGTCAAAGGCCACACAGTGGGGCTGAATTCATGAGTATTTTATAATAGGAAAGCCGTCGTAGTATTAGTAGAAGTTCTACAACGCACACAGTGGTGGGGCCTATTTCACAAGTATGCCAAACTTCTTTTATCTCAATTTTGATTTTACTATCTTATACATCACAGAATTTCAGAAAATCCAAAAATATAACACTATCATAATCAACCAGAACTGGCCATGCGTGTTCAAGGCTGCTGAAAAATGTATTGAGGATGTTCTGGTGCCCGTTGGTGACCGAATTCTGGCAAGTCAGCACTTGCATTCAACCCTTGTATATTTAGTGACTGCATTGGCATGTTCAGAGATTTTTTTTTTCTTTTGGGTTTTTGCAGATACCATCACACTCCGAGCTTGCAATAAGTAAAAAATCTCACAACAGAATAGCATATTTCTTAATTTTGAGCATTTTTTCGGGGACCTGACTCTTAATACTGGACTTCTAATTCCCATACACTTTGGAAATATTGTGCCAATTTTGGATTTTTTACAGCAAAAAATTTGGATTTTGGGAGGTGACTTTCCTGTTGTGAATGACAGTGCCTGTGTGTGAAATGATGTGATATGCATGTGTTGTGACAATAAAATTTGCTGGGCCCCATCTTATAAAGACTTTTGATTGATTCAAATCAATCACAACTTTATAACTGAATGCAAATCCATCTTATAAAAAAGTTATGATTGAAATTAAGATGGAGAACTGCAATCAATCAATCACAGGTTGCAATTGATTGCAGCTTTCAAGAGATTTGTGATTGATTGATTTCTATCACAAGTTTTATAAGACAGGGCCCTGGTTTGTGATAAGTAACAAGTGCCAAATTCTGGCAGGTGGCCAAATACTGGTCAGTATACTCTAAACCCCTACACTGAGCAAAGATTTCAATTTCTGGGCAAGTCCAAGATATCGCGCACCTTACGTATGGGACATTCAGAGATTTCAAACCTCTGAAAAGTAATGAAGGAGCGCTTGGATTTTACTGTTTATCATCAGGAGGACTGGTAGCCCTGAGAAGAATATTGTGTTTAAGTTTGATTTCATTTGACCTTGGGTTTATTATTTTATTAAGAAAAATATGGCAACTTACGTATGGGACCAGAGAAAAACTAGATTTTTCAAAATAAAGTTTGAATTGAAAATTCTCTGAAAGTACCTTACTGATCAAGTTCTGTTTAGAAGTGAAGAAAGGTACAATACTGAAGTATCTTTCAGCAAAGTTTCACTGCAAAAGAATGGTGCATATTTTTATGAAGTTGGTTTAATTAACGAAAGTACACCTTACGTATGGGACATTGCTCAACTTACGTATGGGACATTTGTCTTTAGTGCACAAGTGTATTCATGGGAATGACTTTAAATTTCCCCATAGTGTCATATTCAGTTCCACAAATCAAACTACAACTTGTAACAAATGAAATAGACTTCTAAGTGGGTACTTTCCTGGTTCAGATACCTAACAAAAGCTAAAATAAGACAAATAAAAGTAATTACCAATTTACAATTAAATGTCTTAGTTTGGATTCCGTCATGCATGAACACTGTCCTCATGATGTCTACACATACAGATACAGTATACTGACACTCTATTTCTAGCCCATTTGTAAAACATACTCTGGTCAATATTTTTTATCAAATGAAAAAAAAAATGTGCGAATTCTAGCTTGCGACCTTGATGTAGCATACATGCACATGTACCATGACTAATTTGTAGTCTTGATAATTTCAACTGTAAAATCAAATGTCATGTACAATGTAATTTGCAATTACAGTTTGAAGTGGGTACTTTCAGTAGTTCTAGGCTTACCTTGCAAGTTGTCTAAGTTTTTATAGAGCTTTGTAATTGTTTGAAATGCAGCACAAAACACAACAACAACAAGAGTAATTAATTTTGCTCTGTAATCATCATGTTTTGCCATGTGAATTTTAGCTTCTGCAAAATCAATCAAATTTTAATGAAATTTTAAATTTTAAAAGCCATGGTAGAACAAATTGCTTGGCTTCAGGTCTATGAAACCAAAGACGACAAAATTTGTGTTTATACTTTGTACATACATGTTACATGCTTGTGTAGTGATACAGGAAAGATGATCATTTGTACATTTAAATCTTATGAGAAAATATAGTTCTAGATTTGAAACACTTAAGTAACTCACTGATCTGAAACTTACAATTTTGATAAATTCTAATAACATAATTTGATCATACACTACCAGATTGCAATGCTTGTTAATAATTGTGTAGCTGTGGGGTACAAAGTAAGTAGATGAGTTGATGAAGGTGTCTCAGAGCACATCTGTCTCTCCAAACACAATATAGAAAAGAAAATTGAATTCCCTATTTATTTGTGTAATTTGTGTTATTAGCACTCCAACCACAGAACCAGTATTGATATTGTGGTTCTTGGCAAATGTGAACTAAAGTCTTCATTTTACAGGATTTTCAGAAATCATGTTCATGACCTTGATAAGTCATGACACATTCTGAGGGTGTGCTGTTGAAATATTAAACATCATATCAAAATAAAAAGTATTCTCGTAGGGTTTTTCCTTTGCTATCAACTCAAGTAATGACAAAGTTACCTGCTGCACCTCAAGTGATTTTTCTCTTCAGTAAGACCTGTAATGTTGTCATTGATGAGTGTCACAAGCACAATTGTTTTGATTTCCCTTTTTAGGCTGTACAGCCTGTAGTACATGCTGAACAGTGTACTGTACCTAAAATGACACTCAAAGAATCCCATTCTCTAGGACAAAGTCATTTTGTAGAGAGGTAAAGTTGAAAATGATAACTGAATTAAGAAAATGTCCAATATCACAATGTTAAAAGGAGGAATGTTAATTGAAGACCAGCTGCACAGCCTGTAATGAAAATAAGAAAATACAAGTATAAATGAATATTCTTTATTTTCCTTTCTTAATCATAGAATGACTCAATAATGCTGTTCTTACACTCTCCCTGAGGTCAACTAAGTAGGAGAGGTAGATATATAGACATATCTATCAGAGAAGGTGCAAAGATAACCATTAGCCAAACAAATGTAAGGACATATAGCATCCATGTCAAAAGGCGGTTTTCCCATTCACTTTGCATGTAATGTCCCATACGTAAGGCATTTGTCCCATACGTAAGCAAACTTTAATTAGTTATAAGATGAAGGACTAATTGAATTTCCACATTTAGTTTTGCTAATCTGGAGTTAAAATGAATAAATTAGAACTTCCTAAAGTATAATTAATCAATGTTAGAAATCTTCAGAAAAAACTTAAAAAAACATACTCAAATCCTTACGTATGGGACACTTCGTTCTGGGAAAGAGCATAATTTGCATAATTAATGTACTGATCTTGTCTTACCAATTGGAAATTATAATAGCTCATACAGGGGTCATGTCCATAAAGGAACTAGGTCAAGGACAAATTCAACTGATTTTAGACAAATATTTTTAATTTGTCCCATACGTAAGGTTTGTTTTTAATTTATGCAAATTAAGGCCATATTTCTTGCATAAATTTGCATAATTAAATATTTTCTTTGCTTGAAATATATAATTTAACTCTTTGGCTACAACATGATATCAATAACTTTTTGATTAAATCAAGATGAATTTTGAGCATCTGAGGGGACATTATCTTGGACTTGCCCTTCTATAAACCGCAAAGCAGACCCTTGCCGCAATTAAAAATGACAATTTATTTTGTAAATTAAGATCTCAGCTTTGAATGATTAGGTTATTAGGTTACTTCCATTGTGATGATTATGTACAATAGTATGATGTGCATCACACTGCATGATGATGTGGCTGTGTCTAGCCTGCTACTCCGGGCTTTGAATACATCACAGCCACACATGTGTGTGACTGTATCAAGCAACTCGGGCCACGGATACAACTACGCGCATGTGGCTGGATGGTAAAGACACAAGTGTGTGGTTGTTATACACTTCCTGGCTAGAAACTGTGCGTGTGAATGCAATCTGAAAAATCAAATGTTTGTTTCCCAAATTGTACACAAATTTGCTTTTTAACAAGTCTGTTGCTTAAAAGACATGGAATAGATTTTATACACAAAGACTACATTGTGTTTGATTCTGCTCAAATGAAAAAAGTGTACATGCCTTACCATACGCACCTGTAATGAAGTTCTTACTCTCTCCTTAATGCATCATATTTACTTGAAAGAAAACACATACCAAGCAAATGGTTATGTCTCACTTACATGTACATATGCTGTGCTAAAAGGGATTTTTTTTTGTTTTGAGTGATAAATGTGCGAGAATGCATACATTCGTACCGCACAATGAGAATATTACCAGAAATATTTTAATTTATCTTTAGAGTAGTACATTCTTCTTTCATGGCTGTTCACAGGATTTGATTGTTCTCTTATATTTACAGAGTTGCTGAAACTGAGTTGCTGCAACCATGACCAGTCTGATGCAGCCTGCTTGTGTCAGGCATGAACTGTAGACGATGAGCGGGCCAGAGCAGGGACCTTGTGCCGCGCCCGTGCCATCAGTGGTGAAAACGGACGTAGCTCCAAAGGAGAGTAGTAACAGTGGGAATGTGTGTGGCAGCAGGCATGGTGTTTCCACGGGTACCCAGAGCAGTGGCAGCAAGGGTAGTGGCAGCAAGGGTAGTGGCAGCAATGGAAACGGCAGTGGTAACGGCAATGGCAGCGGCAGTGGTGGCAATAGTCGCAGGAGCTCCCTGACTGCCAGGAAGAGCAGCAGTGGTGGTTGCAGCAGCGGGCGGCATCGGGGAGAGGCGTACATTGAGGGTGACATCAAACTTAGATTTCTCTGTCCAGATGACGTTGAAGCTGTGAAGGGACTGTGCCGAGAGTGGTTTCCTGTCGAGTAAGTATCAATATCTGACTTTGGTGTCATGGCAAAAAAGCTGCACATTCTTATGGTGTGAACTGAAGGTAAAAGAGATACACTGTATCGTCTTTGCCTAGTGAGCTCCTTGAGTCAGTGTCATATACTGTATAAGCTGTTATTTTCGTGAGAGTTTAATTTTCGCGAATTTCGCGAATCACAGTTGGACCGTGAAATCAACAACACAGACAATGTCACCATGTGCTAATGTATAGTGTGCTTATGAAGGCCTCTGTGTCAATTCGCGAAAACAACATCTCATGAAAATGTTCGTGACCTCATTCGCGAAAATATCTGTACGTGAAAATAACAGCGTATACAGTAGTGACATGTTGCATTTCATCAAGTTTTGAGGTAGAGTGGGATCTTGTTATGAAGAGGACAGATAATCTTTTTTCTAACAAGGTTCTTACTGTTATTATTTCTTTGCATCTGATATATTGAGAAACCTGATGTAAACAAGGTATTTGTCATTGTCTTTCAAAATCCTCGGTTTTTACAAATTTCCCCTGTATTTACACCCAAAATACTTCTGTTATGTCTATCTTTTAGGCTTAAACAAAGACAAACAATTTTTTGAATAGATGTATAATACAGTTAAGCATCATTTGTTACAACATACAGCCTGAATTTGACTGATCTGTTACAGTGCTAGTGATTCAAAAAACAAAGATGAAATTCAAAGAAAAATTGAGAGATGGATATAAAGACAAGGCTACTCACTGTGTGTTTTGAACCGATGCAGTGAACATTTACTAGGAATTAAATACCAGTACTTTACAGCAAGTCAATTACCAGTATTTTTTCCTCTTTTTTTTTCAATCTCCTTCCAATACTGTGCATAATCTCTGAGAAGTATACTTGCACAATATGTGAAGCGCTCTCAAGTCCCAATGGCATGAGACTCCTGGCATCTTAAAAGGTGATGGGAGAGTAGTGTGTGTATTAAGTGCTTCACTGGATTAAATGACTGTTAAAGCAGCTTTCAAAATATGAAGGCTGCAGTGTGTTTCCTGGTCACACAGGTTAAAGGTCAGAATAGGATTTTCTGATGATTGTTTATACATGTAAGGGAACTGATCCGTAACATTTTTGTAACCAACTTCAATTTAATAATCTCTAGATTACTTTGTGCACCACAGGTTCTGATCAGGCAGGTCATTACTTCCCTCCCCTCCCCCCCCCCCCCCCTGTAAATTGATATCATGACGCTTACAGCTGGTACACATGTAAGTTTTACCTGCATACATGAACAATCAAGCAAGAACATAAAAAGTCTGATGATGGAACTTGTTTTGAACTGATCTTTTACTCTTTAGAAGTGCAATTATGTTTTGTTGCATGTGTTGTATAGGGAAAACCCCTCTCAACTTTTCTTGTAATATGCTTGTTTCGAACTTTTTAGATGACAAGGGATTTTATGGGGATAGTTCTTAATAGATCTACTTGTATGCAGGGCGGATCCAGGATTTCCACAAGGGGGGGGGGGGGGGGGGGGGGGGGGGGGGGGTGTACACACACACCCCATAGTTCTTAATAGATCTACTTGTATGCAGGGCGGATCCAGGATTTCCACAAGGGGGGGGGGGGGGTGTACACACACACCCCATTTGTTTCTTTTGTTTTAACGATTGAAAATAAAGGGGAGGGGGTACACCTGGTACGCATACAATAATGCAATAATTTGTAATATTTCAACCTTCGTCACTTTAGTAATGACTTTTATATTGTATGTGATAAGTCTTCATTTCATGATAAGCATACATACAGATCACTTCGGAAATTTTGCTTTGCAAACAATGGATATACAAGTACATGTATACAGAGAGTCAAAGTACAAATAAGTCAGAAAAATAAAAGAGTTGCCAAACAAGAGAGAAATTTATGAAGTAGGTTAAGAGTAAGACAGGAAGAATGCCATTCAAGATTCAGTAGGACAATGATCTGTCCTTGCTAGAAGGATAATACATTGTCAAGGAGGAACAGACTAAAGAAAGAGAAAATCATTGTGAAATCTGGTGAAATCAAGCATTCAAGTCCTTTGTGTGCTTTTTATATTTGCTTTTCCAGCAACAGGTCTTTTGAGTGTCAATAAAACATGAGTGTATGTGTGTGTGTGTGTGTGTGTGTGTGTATGTGTGTTTGTGTTGTGTGTACAATGTACACTTGTATGTGTGTTCGTATGGGATGACTGGATTATCACTTGATGTGAATATTCTTTCACTCCTGTTAGCAGTGAGTAAAATTTGTCGTACATGTAGACTGGAAGTGGTACAATCAGACAGTACAGAGATTTCTACCTTAACTTTTATACACTTTAAAAATTAAGCATTTAAATCACTAGATGTTATGGGTTGGATTTGTCAAGCGCTACTGAGACCATGGAGAAAAACATGAATATGTACAATCATGTGCTTGTGAGTGGTTTACATAAATTGTAAAACTGCATCCCTCAAATACCCTTTATATCTCCATGACCTTTGATTATAATCAGTCCTCATACGTGTAACAGCAATAGACCTACAAGCTGTACACTTGTACATTTGTACGTGTATACATACTGTAGTCTACCAAGTAGTTTAATATGAATTAGCTTCAAGGCAAGTCATAGAAGAAAAGTTCTTCTATTATTATTATTGGAAGATCTATAATAAAATGGCAAAGGTACTGAATGATCATTATAATAATTATTAACTTAAATGATGATACCAATGATGAAGCAATCAATACATGTATTGACAATAAAATTATAACAGTGTGTAATTCTAGAGATGCCATGTACTGAAAAACATGAGTAACAAAGTAGACCCTACTAGCACTGAAGATAAGCAATAGGTCTAGTATACAGGTGGTTAAAACCAAGGGAACTTGAAAGTGAACAGGAGAATTTGATAGAGATATTAAAAAAAAAAACCATTTGTTCCATTCAGAAGCTGTTGTTGCATTGATGCACACACATTTTCTTTACAATCAATTTAAAGGTAAAACTGCAATATGCTCTAAAAGCTTTCATTTTAGCAAATATTTCATCCCAGTGGACAATACAACTCAAAATACAGCTCAAAGTATAGTGATGTTTCATTGTAAAGTGATTCACATACATGCAAACTGATTCTATAAAATGCAATCTTCAGCTGTAAACAAATGTGTTACATGGCAGGATGAAGTTGATATATATGTACTGACTATAACAAAATGTGAACAGGCCAGTTTTGTATTGAGAAACCTTCATAATTTAAATCTGCTCCTGAGGGCCACATGTTAGAAGTTCATCGTATACAGTAGATAACTATAAAGCATGTTACCCAAACTGTGTGTTGCTGATGGCATTTATCTTGAGATGGACACAGTACATGTACGTTGTACATTTATAACTGTACGCACTGTGGAGTACTTCCTTGAATATTCACTTACAAGACACATTCTATGACTGAAATGAAACAGATTTACTGCTCAATTACATGTACATGTGAAGGTGATGAATGTATAGTTCTTAAACCAGGACAGAAGATGCTACAGGGGTTGCCAGCTTTGACCATTTATCATACCAGGACATTGACGTTTGTGACTTGTGCATGAATTACTAGTAGTGGAGCGTACTATGAGAAGCGAGTGTATGTACAGCATACTGCCCTGTGAGTCATGATCTTGCAGAACAATAAAGTGCACAACACCACCTCCAGATAATAGGTCACCTGATTCATGGCATCATCATGTGACTCATTGTATACACTCATTCCCCGACTGTGTGAAATTTAGACTGAGTTCCCATGTTGCAGTCTGAGGAAGTTAGACTGGGAGTTTATAAAAAAGTATTACCATCCAGTTGCAATATACACACACATGCATTGTACATACTGTACACCTGTACACTGTACGATAGTTGTTTTCTATTTGTATACAATGTATGCCACACTACAATGTAGCTCTGTGTAATCAATGCTTGAGATGCCCCTAGCAGCACTTGAGGCAAATGGACTCAGAAATGCATACAGAAAAGACATAGAATGTCTATTCCACTTATTAAGGAAAATTTCATACAATGTACAATATGTGTTATGAACAACATGATACATGTACTGAACATGTACAGTAGCTTTGTTCTGCACTCCAGTCTATGAGTCCCCCTGTGACTAGATTACATTTTTCTACCACAATTTCCTAACTATTTTGCAGCACCTGAAACGATCAAAAGTGCCTGTTTTAATTATAATTTTTGGTCAAAATTGAGTTGGAAACATATATGTACATATGTAGGTATACCTTTTACTTACCAACAAGAAGGCTTTGAGAGAGTCACACACCTAAATGTATCTTGACAAACATACTGTAACCAATTTTGAACGTATGTAATGTCCAAATTAACTGCACTAGTGTTGTGATAATGCATGTGCTTGTCCCATTTGATAGATAGATGTGATATTAGACCGAAATAGCAAAAATTGGTTTACAGATCATATGTATTTTCTATGAATATAAGAGCTGATATTAAAAGGAGTATTGTTTTGTGTCTGCTATGAAATGTGAATTGTTTTATATTGTATTCATATTTGTCCACAGATACCCAGACTTCTGGTACAAAGACATCACCAACGACAAACGATTCTTTTCGTTGGCTGCTGCTGTCAACACAACCATTGTGGGTTTACTGGTGGCTGAGGTTAAGACTAGGGCAAGATGTCATAGAGAGGTAAGACTCCACACTCATTGATTTGAAACAGGGAAGTGGTAAGAGACTTCGTGTTTGTATACCATGCATACTGTATACCTAAATACTGGTATGCATTTAAAAAAAAAAAACTTTGTGGTAAGTCTTTTTGTTGCTCATACTTTAATTTTTTTCCCCTTGAATTATTATTAGTACTTTCATTTTGTAAGATTTATTTTCCCATTACTAGTAATACATATTAATGATGAGTTTGCTTCTAATACATCCTTTGTATGTCAGTATCATGTTGATGTTGCACTGTATATATGTACTGTAGCTCATGCAGTGCAGCTACATGTACCGGTAGTCAATGTCATTACTCATCCTGGAAGCTTGATGAGATTGCCCACTATACTGTGAGTGACCATCAATGATTGACCATCAGTGATTGACCATTTGGACCCAGAGTGGTGACTGATAACTGTGGATATACAGAGTATCAAGACAGATAAACTGTTTTGTTGCTGTGATGTCCTGTGCATGAGTTGTCATTGTGATTAATTCCTCATTATTTGTTTCCCAGTTTGGATAGTTCAAGGACTTCTTGGCTATCTGCAATGTAGTTCCTTCCTCTGCTGTTATGTTGCACTCTTTAGTTCTGCATGTCTGCATAATCTCTATAGCTATGAGTTGATAGAAATTTGATAATTGTTTTGCCAAATTCATGCACTCGATTTATACCAAGTGCTGCACCAGTAGGCATAAGAATTTACAGTGACTACAGTCATTGTTAGATTGCCATTACAGTACATGTGCAAATCAAAAAGATGAAATGCAGGCCATCTAAAGACCCTACCTGCATCCACATTCCCTCATCATTTCAAAGCTCATCTGGTCAGGTAGTTTAAAGGGATGGTACAGTATCGGTGGAGATGAGACTTGGGCTTTTAACTTTTTGCGAGATACCAAGAAACACTTATGAAAATGTACAAAGCATACCATTCTAAGAGGAATTCAAAGTTTATTTGAAGAAAATTGGGTTTGGAATGACTGAAACATCCAAAAACAAAGTAAAACAAAGCTATCGTAATAAAATATGGGTCCCACACTTTATTACAATCGCTCTGTTTTGGATATCTCAGCCATTTCAAAACCAATTTTCATAAAATAAATGTTGAATTCCTCATGGAATCACATGCTCTTTCATATTTCATAAGAGGTTTCTCATTATCTCACCAAAAAATGTTAGAAACCTGAAATTAGGTCTCAACCAAAACTACACGATAGTAAAGTCATTCGGTAAGAAGAGTCCTAAATCTTTCTAAAAATCTGAACTGTAATATGACTAGAATCTGCTGATTATTTTTTTTCATCAGGCAGGTAAAAATGTTTTTGTGTTATGTAATACAGTTATATGCCATATATCTAGTGAATCTAATTTTCCACAAATTGTTACAGTTTCCCAATAATATCCTGATAATTGAGATGCCTGCCTGGCTTCTGGCAAGATCAACTTGGATGTCCCAGTTGCCCCATGAGCCAAGCTGTGTTGTATGATAAGTTGTGACTGATTGCTTGTAAAGAAAACAGACAAAATGTATTCAAAATGGCTTTCAGCCAATGAAAGAACATGGCCGTTAATTTCATATATTTCCCACAACTAGCCAAGTTTTTGTATTTAATCAAGTTTTTCATGGTGCTGAATATCATTGGGTAATTGATTGTCAAATACTAGTAGATGTGTTGGCTTGTTATCACTATACAATGTGTTGCATTCTACCGTGTGAAAGCTATGGAAGTACATCTGAGTTGGCAATTTGTGAAGTATTTCCCTCTTGAATCATTGAGCTAAATACAAATATTTGATGGAACTGCTTAGAATCTCAGACATTTTCTTTATAAACTTCATTAACCAGAAGGTCCATACATAAAGTTTGAAAGTCCCTTTTGATAGCTGGTTAAATACCTCTAGTGTTTTTTTTTTCTTTTTAAATCTATAACATGTACCATGCATGCTAGGCAGCAGTACAAAGTGCTTCTTTTATAATTCTATTTTAAATACAGGTACATTACAATGCATGCTACAAATGTACATTGTATAAGGCAAGAGTAAAAAGTGCTAAAAGTACATTTTGTTTCAGTTGTGAACTTAAATATCTTTTGCTCGCCTGATGTACTGTATGCTCTGATTCATAGTTATTCACATTCAGTGCAAAGCTCATAGGCTTTTGCATCAGTCTCCTGTTTACTTGAATAAAAGTAGAGTAGACTTGCCATTGCTTGATGGTTTTCACATATTGAGTGAAAAACCCTCACTATTTACAAATCCAGCTGCTGTGAAATGTGTATAAAATTTTACCTTTGAACAAGCAGTTGCTGGCAGCCATTAGGCACCACTTCCTGAGAAAATACCACTAAAGCATCACAAAAAGATAAGATGTACGCTGTAGGTGAAAAAAAGTCTTTGCCCCTAAACCTTGGATGCTATGCATTTCATTCTTTAGATAAAAAATAACGACTTAGTACAAGTATCAAAATCAATAGAAAAACTGAACAAACATTAATCATCCTGCAAAATGACTAACCAAGATTCCTAGGGCCATACATTGTAACATTCCAAATTGTAATCCAGCTCCATTCGATTTTTCATCTGTTTGTTTTGCTATAAATACATACGCACTCAATCCAAATACTCATCAGTAGATCATGCTGTTCTTCAAGCTTGAGAAGACATGCTTGCAGTATTGTTTGTCCTAAAATGCCAAGGGCATGGTGGACAAAGGGATGTAGGATCCGTCGTCACATTCGTGCTGCTTGGTGCTATTTTAGGAATGAATCATAAAAGTTTGTCATGCAGAGTTAAAGGTTTGATCTGACTGTGCACTTATCTTTACCTTGGTCTACCAAATACATGTAGGATGTACCAGCAAATGGTAAATGCATCATGCACAACATTTTTCTAAATGTGATTTAAACAAAGCATACTGCAGGTACGTACCCACTTCCCCAGCCCTGCTTACATTGTTCTTGAATGAAAGCGCAGCTATTTTTCCTTTCATTCCATTACCTTCCATTTCACCCTCGAGCACCTCTCACTCTCAGCAATGTGAGTAGGCTCGATTTGAGAACCTCCGTGAAATTGTTGGGTGTGGACTTCAAATCGGTCGGCATTCACTGCCAACCCCATGGTGGCAGTGTTTCTCATCCGAGGTTTTGGGTGCTGGTGCAGAGCGCTGAGCATAGTTTCACTTTCATCTCTGCCAGTGGCTTTAACCTTGTTGGGGGCGAAATGGATCTTTTGGTCATTACACTGATTACCTGCGGGCCATTGAACCAGTCCTACTCAATGGAAGAATGCTGCCGAAGGAACCATGACTGTTGTGTGGGTCTGTTGTTTGTGAATGTCGGCACTGGATGTCTAATTCAAGGAGAGATCCTTGTGAGACAATGTGGGTTCTTTCAGTGGAACGATGGTCTCCTCCACAGACATGAATAGAAGGAAGTGAAAGCATTGTAATGAATGAGCTAATGAGATGGATATGCAAATTAGTGCCATCATGCTCTGCAGTCAGCAAGCAGCCGTAGATTGTAAGAAAGAGTTGATTACCCAGCCCAATGAGTGGGAACTCAATATCTTCCAGCCCCTTAGCACGCCTGGTTGTGCAGCTATCAAATTAAAGTTGTTTGTTTGCCAAATGGTCCATGGATATTTTACTGCCTCCTCTTGATACATTGTAGGAGAGAGCTTTTGAATTTACATTCATGACTAAAATGATTTGCATTGCAAAACCAACTTCCCATCTGTATACGCTTTGTCTGGAAATGTAAGTTAGTGTCCCGCGGAGACAGTGGATACACATACAAACTGTATGTCAACATTGATGTGACATGCGCTGCGTTACAGAAATACTGCATTGTCATGCTATACAATGTACATACATCTACTGCTATGACTGGCCAGAGCCTGATAGCATCAATAAAAAAACAACAACAAAATTCTAACTTGCGGGATAGCTGTACCAAGTATGGGTGATGTGCCACTGATGTTAAAGTTATGTACATGTACATGTGCATGTACTATTCAAGATTCTAAAGATGACTCGCTGAACATCAAACTGTCATATTTCTTTTTTTTTCGGGGGGGGGGGGGGGAGGTATTGTCAATATTTTGTTACCTTGCCCTATCACAAGTTTTTAGTAGTTGCTTTGGGCTTCTTTTCCCCCAATTGAGCTCAACTTCATTTTTGCTGATTTTTTTTCCCCTCAAAATTACTAACAGTGCATAGACCTGTAGATAAGTACAAATTGTACCATCATTTGTTTCAATTTAGTCCCAGAACACTTTATAGTGAAGAGAGCTGGGATCCTTTAACCAGCATTTTGCACAGTACATGTAGGTACAGTAGGTACTGTCAGGCATGTGGCAATGTAAGAACGCACAAACTTCTCCAACCTATCGTCAGTAAATCTGGAGCGTGAGTTTTGAAAAAGTTTTTTAAAGGATATACATTTATGAGTGAAAAAGAAGTATCACTTTCAGGCCCGGTCACACTGCCCAAAAGTTGTGTAAACGCATGAATCACGTAAGAAATTCGAGCCTTATGCGATACATGCGTGATTTGTGCATTTCATGAGTTTGTCTGATGTGGAACCTTCGTAGTTGTCCACTGGTGTGCGCTGGATCGGCGCTTTACGCGATTCCAGGTTTTGAGCAGCTCAAAACTCGGCTTCGCGTAAAAGTTCATGCAGTATTGTGCTGTTTTACGTAATTTTTGTGTAGTTTGCAGTTCTTACGTGAACAATGCGTGAAATGTGCGTGGAATATCAGTGATCGTTCGCGAAAATGTTGTCGCTATCGCGTTCATGCGCGAATCATGTGTGATTCATACTCAGTTCATTAGTGATAATGCGCAGATTATGCATGGTTTTCCTTGGACCTCAGTCGTTGCGCACAACCACGTATTCGCCCTGTTTGGGGCCTTTGCGTGCCTATGCGCTGAAAGTGCGTGGTTTGTAAGTGATTTTTGCGTGATCTTTCTGTAGTTCTTGCGCAATTCATCGGTGATTTTAATCACGTAAATCAGCAAAAATTCTCAACGGACAAGCACGCACAACCAAATTTCTTGTGTGATTTTATACGTTTACACGACTTTTGGGCAGTGTGACCGGGCCTTTAGAATGAATGAGCCTCTGTGTGCTGCAATGATTGATATACCCCAAACTTGCTGATGACTATGATTTATGTCCGGGTAGTGATACAGATTGTAGTAGTGATGGAGGGAGATCTGTATCCAGCACCGTCTGTCATCATCCTCTCATTCTGTGTGGAGAGAAAGATAGAGAAAGAGAGAGTGAGAGAAGAAGAGGAAGAAGAAGGAGAGGGAGAGAGAGAGAGAGGGCAGAGAGAGAGATGCTACAAAGCTCTGGGCTTTCTAGGATGGGCTTACATGCATTCAGTGCACAAAACTACGACACTGGACCCGCAGGACATAATACCGTTGTAAATGCACAATCTGTACCCTGCCTTCCTACATGCCATTTTCAAATATTGACATTACCAGGACCTCTGATGCCAGTTGAATCCAGTGAATGTTGACACATCTAGATATTCTCTGGCAGTGCTCAGATGCAAGGAGGGGGGCGTCACACAGGCACTCATTTTTTGTCCATTGAGGATGTTTCGTAAGCATAGACTAGTCTTGCAAATGTACAGAACAGAAGTTCTTCTTTTTGTTGACAATTCCTGGGGTGGAAATTTAGTGACGCTTAATAATCAAAATCCAAAATATGAAACCTGAGCCAGAGTATGATGTGAATGATGTGAACGGATAATGGTTTTGTATTACAAAATCAAACCCAAGCTCAAGACCATTATCTCATAATACTACTGGTGTAGGTTTCATCAAAATTAAAGTTAAAAAAAAAACACCCCAAACAAACAAACAAACAAACAAACAAAGTAAAGTAATGGAAAGGCGATAAGTTTTACGTGTACATTTTCTGTATGAAACTGATGTATAGTAGCAAACACATATGTCATGTTGAAGACATGTGTGAGTGTGTGTGTGTGTGATTGGGTTTTTATAAGTATCATACGTACAATGTAGTAGCATAAATCATTTGTATTTGATATTCAGGTTGTTCGTAGTGTAGATTGCTTTGTGTTTACATTTGCAGCTTGTGTTATTTAGCTTTGCAAGATACAAGAAAGACAGAAAAAAGAAGAAGTTGAAGATGATGTAATCACCTCATTACCACATTGATTACCCAGATGTCCGACCATGAAAATAGACGGAAAGTTGTACCGTGCTAAAGTATTAACCAAAAACACATTTTCATCACATTTTTGTGATCTCAAGCTTTAGCAACATGCCTGTATTGGTCCCCAAATATGTGAATGGCTTGTAATCAGAAATGCACTACATGTATTTGAAAAATTCAAAGATTCTCTCTGACATTGGTCATATACAGTGTACACCCTGTAGATAGAATACCGAATTATCACTTTGATGTTTACAGGTATCAGATTCTACAATCATTTGAGAGAAAGGAAAAATATGAGCGTTTACATTGTATCTGTGTGTTCCTGTGTGATAGATCTAGATACAAATGTCAGGGGTGTGCTGAGGAAAAGATATGACAGTGCTGTACTTGCTGTGTGCATGGTATGAGTGACTTGTGTGCATCTGGACATCATAGTATGTTCTGCAGACAAATTGGATACACCACTTACCGTAAAGTTCCGTGTATAAGACGCACTATTTTTTCGTCGGAAAACATTGAAAATCGGGGGTGCGTCGTATACACGGGTACAGTCGAATCACAGAAAAAAATCCGTCATGTACACTCAATTTTATAAGGCCAACTTGGGGCCATGTATGCCCATCGACGTGTGGAAGGTAAGCAATCACTAAAACTTACGGATAAAAGAGCGATCTTTCAATCTGGACACACACAAAAGCTGCAAATACGAGATAAACTTACGATTGACCTTGTGCAGTAACGATGTATCAATCTGGCCATAGACAACAGCTGTAACAGCACTGCTGTATACATGCTGCCGATGTCAGTCTACCAAGCTACCAACAGCCAACCTAGTAGCTGGAATTCGCGATGTACAGGTATCATTACTAAATTACCGATACCGTAAAACTTATCAATGTACTAGTATCAATATGGCCATAGACAAAAGCTGTAAAATACGGAGTAGGATCGACACTATGTCACCGTAAATATGAACGATGTGTGAAGCATGCATGCATATCCATGTCGTTCGTTTGCTCTTCATTTCACGAGTGCGAGGCCAGCTAGCTAGGATAGCATAGCTACACTGTAGCTAGCTAGCTAGCTAGCAAGCCTTTGGCAAGCAGCAGCTGCTGAGAGGCTTTTGCAATGGACTCGCGTGCACACAGCGATCGGATCGTAGCGCGCTTGCCCGTTGCACGCTGTGTGCGCAAGTCCATTGCTCTCTGTGTGCGTGTGCTGAAATTATAGCGAGCTGCCTTTTGCAAAAGGCTAGCACTGTGCATACAAGCATGGTACAAGAGACACACATGTTACTGGTAATCCCTCCGGGCGAAACAACAGTGAGTGTAATTACCGAACGCACCGTACGCAGAGCTGCCAACTGTTACGGATTTCCCGTAATTGTTACGGGAAATGATCACGATTACGGGAGTACGGAATGTCGCCTCAAAATTACGGTTTTTGGAAATTCCGATAATGCCCTATCGCCTATGCAGCAATTGCAATATACTAGCAGACTACACACTGTACATGTTTCATTCTCCAGCCGGCCCGCGTTGCCTGGTTGCCCGCATTTGTGTGTGTCGGTGCCTGTGTACTCGACGTGTGTGTTCGTAGCTTCCATTATAGAAAAGTGTGCGCACACGCAATTCGCTGCTTGCGTACTGTGTACACCGAACAGAAATTCGCGCGCGTGAATCCCTGTCGCCTACTGACCCTGGATGTTTCCATCGATCGCCATGGGATCCCCATGTGTGGCCGGCCGGCCGGGGACCGGAGCGTGAGTACATGTAGTAGCTTAGCTACACACTGTAGCCAGCTGCCATTATAGACAGTACCCTATTTCGTTTTGAGTTGGGGTAGAAGCGCTCCGTTGTGCAATGTCTGCTTCTTTTTCTCTACTTCTTCCGTTTTTCCCTTGCCTCCCAAGTACGAAATGATTTTTAGAGTGTTGTGTGTGTTTTTTGTAACGTTATTGCATCATTTTTCTGCAAGGAAGAGGTGAGTTTCTGTTCGTGTACTGATGATGTGCACTGCAGTATGTGCAGGTGAAAAGCGTTCGAACTTTCTTTCCCGAGTATCGTGGAAACTCGATGTATTTCTAGGCCTATAAAAGGAGATCTCATGTAACAGAATACTTATAACAAACTATTTTCAGGTCAAAGTGAATTGATTTCCCTTGTTTTGTATCGTTTATTGACGATCTCAAGGATCTCGTCGTAATACCGAATTTCCAATGTGTAGGTCTAGATCTATTTGATTTTCGCGTAGCTTTCGGTGCTGCAAACTTTTGCTAGGGTCTAATCTTACTACAAAACTTATCGTTCTATTTCTGTTGTTTCTCACACCTCGTTTGGTACGATTTCTTCCATTTTATATAACTTTATCCGTTCTCTTTATGCTTTGAAATATTTAAACGTAATTCTTTCAAGTGTCTCTTACTGTTATTTTCGTAACGGCGATTTCTCCGCTTTCGTCCAATACTTTTTCGAATCGAAGCGACGTGTGTTGTCTTTTCTAAATATTTGTGTTGTTGGGAGGTGTTGGTACTTTGTATTTGTTGTACTTATTTATTTTCCTCGGTGTTTATCTCGAGGGACTATGCGTGTTTCTTAATGTTAATAGGAAAAGGCTAAAATGATATGAGTGATGTCTGATGGTGATGATGAAAACCGTATGCTGGTACAAAAAGACGTCTTACTGTGAATGCTGAGCGTACGTGCCGTTCGTTTTATTTCACTTTCCCTCTTGGTCTTCTTTCCCCCTTACTCTTCTTTCCCCTCCAAAGAATGATAAAAAAAGAAATTACATACACCTCACAACAAAAAGATCCACGATCTACCAACCTTCGTAAGTTTAAGTTAAATCTAAATGTTCAATATCAGCAAAGAATAAGGGGAAAGCACGAATGACAATAAATTAGAGCGAAGAGATTGTGAAATACTGAATACACGCAGTCTCTTCGGCTCGAAGAAACTTGACACCCACCCGGCCTCCATCCCCTTGTGGAAATTTCCACAAAAACAGGTGCCACACCCAGGTGCGTGCCAGACGAAAGAATGCGCGCACTGGAATAAACAGCGTGTTAGTATCCTGGAAATATCGATCGAAGAACCAGCTCATTAGTTGAATTAAAGGAATCATTGCAAAGATATCGTGATTCTATATCCTTTCTTTTGGCGCATAGTAGGAAACATCAAACAGTCGAATATATTGTACTTAATCGAATATCTTATGTTCCCTGAACAATAAAAAAGTATCGATTAATCAGTCAATTAAATCACGGAAATACTTAGAAGGTCTCGTATGCCCAGACAAATTCACTACGATTAGGTCCAATGAGATGCAGTCATCACCTGGTTAGACAGCAAAATCATGACAATTAATTTCAGTTCACGCTCATCATAACTGCTTATTACTTTTCAAAGTTTTGGCTATCAACATTCGTTCGTAGGTGTTTTTTGTTTGTTTTGTATGTTTTTCCTCTTGAAAGACGTAATGACTTTTTCGTATCGAATTTAAACTCCCATGTTTACCGTAAACAAGCCATTCAGCTCAGCTATGGCGCATTCGATCCATCGAACTTGCAGTAACCTCTTAGGCAGGAGCACATGGGTCTGTCCTTTAAACTTGAAAGTGACACCACGTGTTTGCACATTGGCGCAACCACACACAGCGCGGCATTTTTGCGATCATCTATAGTAGAGTTTCCGATTCCAGTCAGGGTAAAAGAAATTGGAATACTTCGGAAAATACTGATGTTTAAAATCCAGTAAAATGAAAAAGCCTGAAAACAACGCATGATTATGTTTTATAGTAAACAATAGTTGGAAACACCGAAGAGAGTTTTGCATTCGCTCACACAGAAGCTTTCTTGAGAAGATGAAAGCATCCCCCCTCCCCTGCTAGATAGTGGAAGCTTCCATAACCAGCCCAGCAAGTTTCTGGAGGTACATACATGCACTTGTACACATGCAGAGCATTGCGCGAGAAAGCAATCAATCAACGCTGAACATTGCGTAGTTTGGATTCTTTATCGTGCTGGTGTCCAGCTCGATACTTCGGCATGTGTCGTAATGTTTTGTTTAGAGCCTGTAGGCCTCATATGTCGACGAGTTTAATTCAAAATAGCAAAAAGAGGGAGATGGAGAAATTACGGATTCTGGTGGAAAAATACGGATTTTGGAGCTGCTGAGTCCGGATTTGTGCTTCCAAAGGTTGGCAGCTCTGCGTACGTCTCGCCGTATGATCCCTCTGCTACACTTGTTGATGTTTTTCTTATTTTCGTAATGAACCTTCCAGTCTGACATGCGTCAATATATGCGAGACACCCTCTGCTATGTATGACAGCAAAGATCGTACTGTACACTCATGAGTACGATATGCATGACACATGTACCACGATTGAAAGGCGAAACAATAGCAAGTGAGTACCGAGACAAGTCTCGCATTTTGCGTCTTCCATATTTTGCCGTTGTCCGATGAATACCGTTAAAAGAAAGTATAAAAGGAAACGAAAAATAGAGCAAATACATGCTGCATTCTAGGGGAATTTTGAGCTGAAATAATATGTACGACACACGCAATATTTGCGTGGAAATTTTCGTTTTTTTTGTTTTTTTTTAATTTTAGGTCCAAAAGTAAGGGTGCGTCTTATACACGGGTGCGTCTTATACACGGAACTTTACGGTACTCAACTAGGAAATGCCCTACCCAAACGCGATCCAATTACGCGGAGTGTGCCATACTGCATTTCTCAAATTGCGGAAGGTGTCTTCCAGTGGCCCAAGGTCAAATTGGTTAACTTTGCATGGCTGTTGTGTGATGACAATTAATTTAATCAAATGTTAGTGTACATGGCGCAAGTGTGTGTTTAACATGTCAGTCAAAACGTCAAGCCAGAATGACTCTCTTTCTATTTATAATTAGTAATAATAATAATAATAATAATAATATGAAATATTTATTTAGCGCTTAATACAACATGTTTCTAAGCGCTTTACAATGCTAAACAACCAAACATACAAATCAGCTTAGAATAACAAATAATTTACTACAAATGCATACAGGGCCTACATAATCATTAATTCTGCTCTAAAAATAAATGAGTCTTAAGTTTCTTTTTGAAGATGTCAACGGAGGTGGAGTTCTGAATGTGAGTAGGGAGAGTGTTCCAAAGAAGGGGGGCACAAACGGAAAAAGCACGGTCACCATAACGATTGTGGGTGCGAGGGCCAAGTTTAAGTTGGGTTGCAGATGATGATCTTAGGTTAATGTGTGTATCCGGTCTGGGTTTCGATGAGATCAGGTCAGTTAGATATATAGGTGAACGGTTATGGATGATGTTGTAGGTGATGAGAAGAATCTTGAACTTGATTCGTTGTGGGATTAACAGCCAGTGGAGATAATGATAATATTAATAAGGTCTTCCTCATCCAGGGTTGCCACTGCTCTACAACTGTGTACCAGAAGGGCTTGTCATTGTTATTACTGGTACTCTGGCGTTGCCAGGTACATATGTACCTGTTTACCTGGGTTGTGAGGGACATTAACATGGTACAGCTGTCAGGTAAAAACATCTTGTCCAAGGATGTAAGCACTGGATGGGAATCAAACCCGGGTCCTCCGAGTGGGAGTCAGGAGTCTTATCCACTACGCCAAGTGCAGTGCTCCCGATCTACAAACGGCCACCCCCCCCCCCCCCCCCCCCCTTTACACACATTGTACCTGTACACACACACTCGCATTGAGGTTGCAGTACAGATCAAAGTTGCTTTTCAGATGGCCTTGTGGAAGATGTAAAATATATTTTCCATGTTCAGGTAGAGTTTTAACAAAATGATATGCTTGGCCAATATCTTCTCTTGAGCAAGTCCTAAAGTAGTTTTATGTATAAATAGCTGAAACAGGTCAAAATGTAATGGAATTCATCTTTATAACAATACATGGTCACCACATTACTTGTCTGTGTTGATACATTGAAGCTTTTGAAGAGCATCATTCTCATTTTAAGTTTTGTCGGCTTTTTTTCTGATGCTGGTCCATGCTTTTTCATACTGGAAGAGATTTTCTGTATTTCAAGACATCAAGATCAGAACTGCCTGCTCAGATATGTTCTCTAATTTAATCTAAGGCCTTGATATTGAAAGTAGAATTTATGTCAATATGTAGTTATTGTTATGCCAGAGTCTGTGCTTTTTTCTCAGAGTACATTTGAAAAATAAGGTTTTGGCAATTGAATTTAACATCGACTGCATTGTGTTCACATTGAATGCATACAATGTATGACCATGCAGAGCAAGTGGAAGACAAGTGGTTTTTTTTTGTGTGTGTGTGTGTGTGTGTATGCAGGGGTCGCACTTAACTTTTTTTTTGAACTAGCCAGGCGGACTACTTAGAATCAATTTTGACACTGAAGCAATATTTTGGCTAGCCAGACGGACTAGTAACTTCAGAATTTTATGATTTTTAGCTAGTCCGACGTGATTTTGGGTGGCCAATGGCCAGCGGACCATCGCCAATTTCGAACCCTGGTATGTGTGTATGTGTATGCACGTGTATATGTGTTTCATTGTTTGAAACCTTTATTCAGATTGATCATGATAGCAGCCTACAAGTGCACCATTGAAACCCATTGAGAATGATTTGATTTTGCTACAACACACATTTCCCATAGACACCTTCCCGAGTATACAAATGTACTCAGGACTAGACTTTTATAAACGGATAAAGGTCCTGTTTACCTCTGGGAGCAGTGATTTAAAAAATGTTCAAGATATCACATTTGATGCATACAGTATGTGTAGGTCTGTTGTGTCACAAAACATCCTACCATATAAAACTTTTTCAATAAAGCCTAAAATATTTAACGAGATATCAGTATTTTTCTCATCAAACCGTAACTGTAGACAGTTTAGTCTGGAAACATTTTTATTATAACTATTGTTCACATTTTGTGTATTTAACAATACTTAATAACATCAATCATACTGGTTCAAATTTTTACATTGGTTATTTCTATCCCTAACTCACATTTTAGAACTATTTTGAAACACTAATGCTGGGTTTTTGTTTCTTCGGCATATGGTAAATTATGCCTTTAAAGGCCCAGTAGCGTAGAGACACCATGCAATAGGAAGGCCGACCCGACTCGGGATATATTCGGGAATCCCCGTAATGAATCGTGTACACTGTCAAATGTAGAGCTTTACATGCAGCTGAAGAATGTAGACTGGGGTTTAACGTTGCTGATTTTTAGTGCAAATATTTTGCTGGCGGGCAATTCTCATACACTATGTTGTACAAATGTAGTTGTAGTTTTCAAATGTTCGTGTACCTTGCCAACGATCAATATTCAATCAGGCCAACCTTCCCATAACACAGCATCCTCATACGACCTGGGGGGGGGGGGTTGTTTCATAAAGCTGTTCTTAAAGTTACGAATGACTTAAGAACAACTGGTGATCAGTTCTTGTGCTGAATTATTGAAATTCTGATAAGTATAGCACATCAGAATGTGTTCCAGACGTTCTTAAGTCATTCGTAACTTGAAGAACAGCTTTATGAAACACCCCCCTGGTCTTTTATGTAAAGAGCATTGGCTCTATTACAGGTTCAACCTCATGAGGAGTTGAACAAATACTTCTCCATGGATGTTTGATGACATCACCTTCTTCCTCAGTACATCATGCACCATAGCCCTTACACTGTTTGCATGTTTGAGGAGACAACAATAGAGCCAAGGGGAAAGGGGGAAAAAACATAAAGATGATATGCCAAGGTCATGTTATAAGATGATAAGAGAGCGACTTTCCATTATCATGATGAATCGGGTGCAGAGCTGCAGGAGTCATGCTACACAGGAGCTGTGCCATAAAACTCTTGGGTCTCGGGTCTCCTCCGTCCTCAGCCTCTGTGGTAGTGGCTAGGTACTGTAAAACATGATATATTCGCGGCATGAATTTTTACGCGAATTGGAGCGGACGGCCTTTTTTTGCGACATGAAATTTTCGCGAACTGCCCCTGGCATTCAATGCATATAGTGTAGACAAGAACTTTCACATGCATTTTAATTTAGAAATTAAAATGCACGCGAACATTCATCCTTTTACAGTAGCTATTGTAATGGTGAGCATATCTTAACCCGTTGAGGACGGGCTGATTTTGCTACAGCAGGCATTTCCCATAGACACTTGCCCGAGTATACTGGAGACTCGTCCTCCACGGGATAATAGGCGTGTCTTCATCAGAGCAAAGTTCAAGCTAACAGGCTATGTGGAGCTGCCAAGTCTCCTTCATTCTGTAGGAGTCTCCCTGAAAATGTCAAAATCTGTTCATGTCTGAATACAAGAATATTCAAATCTCCCTGATTTGGGAATTATTTTTGCCCATTGAAATGCATGTAACACACAGATATCTCCCTGATTGCTGTATGGAATCTCCCTGATTTGGTTGTGGGAATGATGGCAGACCTGGGCTATGCCGCAGTTTGGGAAAATAGCCCAATATTACGAATGTGCGTCTTCATCAGCTCCAAAACAGCCTACCTTGGAAATTAGCCCAAAGTTGATGCGTATTTTGCATCATCACTCGGCTCACTCAGCCACAGAACTTTACGTAGAGTTCTGTGGTCTCAGTGGATGGTGCGAATGATCAGATAAAGAAAATTTCGGGTTGACGGAGATGCAACCCAAATAGCACACTATTTGCATCTTTGTTGTACAAATAACAGGTTAATTTGTCGTTGGGCTAATTTCCTGACCGCCAAATAGCGCCAAATTTTAAAACTTTGGTCTGATGAAGACACTCCTAATGTGTGTTTCCAGAGTGTAAGATTTACATGGATCTGATGAATTACCTGTGCACATGTAGTACAGTGGTGCTTTAAATACACTTTTCCCCAGATGCGACCATGATCTCCAATACAGGGGATGATCATGCCCAGTAGCACACGAGATTACGCAAGATTTCTTTCCTGACACAATTGAAGGCGCCCATGTATTTCAACACAGTCAATTGTAAAAGGTGATAAGAAGCTGTGAATGTCTATAAGTCTATCTCCTGTATATTGATGGCCCTGATATGAAAAATAAAGGAAAGCCACTTTTAAGTATTGCTGTATGTACCATACATTTTATGGGGGTTTTAATTTGCAAATTAATGAGTTGGGTGCTACTTGCAAATTTAAAAACATGCAAAAATATCAATTCTGATTGTGATGTGAATGCAACATGCACATATATGCATTTCTCCCCCCTTTGCTAAGTATAGACTATACTCCACGATCATGAATCTAAACCATTTGCGAAATTGTTGGGAAGTCCCGATATACAGTGTATGAAAAATTAGACTCCCTTAAAATATGGCATAGCGTAGATACAGCAGTTAGTTGATCATGCTAACCATCCTCATATAAATGTCATTGATTCAATAGTCAGGTGCTGATAAACTACACTCAACAAACTTGTGTTAAATTGAATGAACTTGCACATTAATCAGTGTTACTTGTATGTGATAAAAGTCTTTTCCTGTATTGAAGTGACGGTGGAACGCCCTCTCACTGGGGTTCATGGGATAGATCACATGACACATTTATGCACTACGCTCCAATCTTTGTTTTCATCTTTTTTTCTGAACAGCTTCAACCAATTAGACAAGATTATTTCATGAGACATGTGATACTATTGGATGATTGATTTGCTGAAGGTCATAGTTTAAATCCTGCAAATTTGCTTCTGAGTTGCCATAGCTAAATTGTGCAGGTCTACAATTACACAATAAAATTTTGATATTACAGTGTATAGGTTGGGACATAAAATCTTGTTTCCTTGGGTAGTGTGGACTTGGAAGGTTACAATGTGTAGAGTGCACAAATACTGCACACAAGTGAAAGTGCATTAAATCTTTATGGTATATTATTGATTCTGGGGAAAACAAGATATTACTGATGTTAAGTGGTGGAAGAGAGGAAAGATGGCATCTACAGTGGCAGAGTGTGAGACCTTGAGATGCTGAAGTATGGGGGGGGGGGTCTTGTTCAAGAAACTGTCACTATTTGGTCAGTATTCTGACTTGACATTCATGGACACACTTGGTCATTTGAAGAATTTATGTATAGATCTGTAATTATTACTGATTTAGTTTCCAAAGTCTATGTGTTGTATTGTTTTAATTTTTTCCCCAAAGTATGTACAGTATTTTCGTTCAGATGGATAAACAAAGTTCATTTGTTCCTTTGTTCTTGTTTCTTTGCCAAGGGCATGAATTTGTGTGATAATAAAATAGTATTGTCTACAAAAGATGAGAATGCAAATACAGGTACTTAATGATTTGCATTGCCAGTTTTCAAGTTTAAAGCCCTTTTTTAAAATCTAGGTTGGGGCAAGTCCAAGCTATTTGATCACACAAGACTGAAAATTCAAAATTGGTCAATCTACATAAACTTGGTATCATTTTAAAGCTAAGAAGTTAAAATACATGAATTTTAAAAAGAAAAAGTAAAAATCCTTCCGCATAACCAGCAATAAGTTAATTAATCTGCATAAATCAAAATTTAGAGTAACGCGTGGGACATTCAAAAATTCCGCATTTTAAAATATATCTTTTAATTTTTACAAGTTTTTATGAAACTAAGTATGGTGACCTTAGGTCTGACTAACAAGTTATCATGACTGTGATTTTCAGTTTTTCAACTGATTAAATATGCAAATGAGGGATGGGCCAAAATTAGCATGTCCCACTCGTTACTTTTTTAGGTCATTATTTCTCATTTGCATAAAAGTTAATGATTTTGTAAATAATTGACTTGAAACTTTCAAAAGACCAAATTCACAATGGACCTAATCATATCCAAGAGATAAAAAGTTAGTCTGATAAATCTCATACTTGCAATTTTCAATTAGATGTAGTAACGCGTGGGACATTTTAGTAACGCGTGGGACAATTTGTGTACAAGTCAATGGAAGTGTACTAAATCTTAGTCTTCTATGGGAAATGTGTACATTATTGAGAGATTTTTTTTAATTTTCTGAATTCTGACTTGAAATTTGGTGAAAAGTTCCACTTTGGATAAATAATTCACAAAAGATCATTACATGCTATTTTCAAGGTCACATTCAAAGTCAAATGTCAAAAAATAAAGGATAACACAGGCATTTCATATCTTTTATTATATCTATTGTTCTGGTGGGTCTAAATCATTTGAATTTGCAAGAATTTATTAGAAATACATCTATTTAGATAATTAGTACCCCATATTAAAGTTTCTCTGAGCAAATGTGCTATTCACATCACAATATTCATAGTGACAAAAATGTCCCACGCGTTACTATACCTATCTTTCTATAATTGACCTTGAGAGAAAACAGTTTCATGATTTTTTCTGAAATGTTTTGTTTCAGGTACAGTTATTGTTGTAGAAAAAGATGTTTGTACTGATTTTATAGCATACCAAGTATTTTCACAATAATTGAGATAAAAGTAAAAGAAGAAAAAAAGGACAATTTTTGTGGTCCCACGCGTTACTGGAGAATAAATTTGCATAAATGAAATACTGAACGCGTGATTCTCATTATTTCTATTGTTTTGAACGAGGATACCTACTAGCTATCAAAAGCAACCCAACATATGAAGTTTCAATCTTAACAGTGCAATATAGGGCTAAATCTTCTTGTGATGTCCCACGCGTTACTGGTGCAAAATAGCTTGGACTTGCCCATTGACAAACAGGGACTGCTACAAATGGCTGCATTGTAGTTCATAGAACAGCTACCGTGTAGTCACCTCATTGATATGGACAGGTAGTGTTTTTTATATACGCTGTATGTCATCACTCCAGACTGTATGAAACATGTCAAGAGTACAGTCTCTAGTGCTAGAGTCTGGTACTCAGGAATGACAGCAACAAGATAAATAATTCCACTAAAAAAGTCATCATTTGTTTTTGGCCCCCTTTAATGTAGAGTAGGCATATGTATCACAATCAAAAGACAGATCTCTGTGCGTGCAATGAGAATATGAGACAACAAAAGAAAAAATATTGCATTGTTTAGCCTTCCAAGTCACTACAGCTTTCATTGTACTGTGCATGGTAGCAGCTTGGTGTGAAAACCTGATTGCTCTCATGGTATTTACTGTGGTATAAAGGAGAATTATACTCCAAGAAATGATTTGTTCAGTTTTTCTTTGGATATATTCAACAAAAAAGAAATGTAGTCAGTCTGTCAGTGAGGCAGCAAACGTAAATTACTGAAATCATTTTACCCTTCACAAGTTGTGTTAAATGACTCATAATCCTCTCTCTCCTAGAAAAGTGTTTTTAAATGTTTTAAATAATTTAAAAGTGTTTCAGAGAATCAGCTGTTCAATAATCATCATAGGCTGTGATGGAGTGACTACAGTCTACTAATTAGTTCAGATATTTTCTTTCAGTTTCTATCATTTCATCTCTTCTCGCAGTAATTATGCATATATGTATCCATCCAATATGGCCTCAAAGAGTGCATTGTGTGAACAGTGTACAAACTTGTGTCCAATAAAGCTGAAAATAAAAGATACATGTATATCATAATGTAACGAGATATTGAAGCGTTGTTGACAAAGTCTATTCTATGTGGCTGTGGTGTTGAACCTCTGGTGGTCTGATATTGTACATTGTACAATGTAGATGTGTACCATTTAAAAAGTCTTGGGCAAATACCATTTGTCTGGTCATAAACAATGGTTATCAAATGATTTTGTACCCACTTTATTAAATCAATTTAATCTTGTTCTAACACTGAGACATATGCAGACCCAAGACCTAACACTTTTACTTATCCTATGTATGATGATAATCCTCTGCTGGATAAAATGTGCCTGCAGATGGATTATTGCACCTTTTGGTGTCCAACCAGAAATAACTCTTTGTGTGTATTTTATGGATGCAAACATGCTTGAATGGATACGTATGTTACACTTTTTAGTGTTCTGATATTAATATTATACTGTGGGGCCAGTGTTGTTATTTTGTTCAATGATTTGACAGATTATGTAGTGGTTGTGTAACTCCTGTTGGTGCTGACTATGGAAGACGAGAGCTCAGATGGTTAAAACTGTGAAATGTGACCCTGCACCTCAAAACAAACAAAAAGTCGCCAGACATAAATTTTTAGTTAAGACCATATTCTGAAAGAGCAGACTTTAAGCTTTAAAATGATGTATAACTCAACGTAAATGGACTCTCCTAACCTATCTAAATATTGGAAAGAAAGCACAAACTCAGGAAGAGTGTGAACTGAGAAAAGAGGCTCTGAAGTACAGTGTCTATTCAAGCGCTTAATCTTTACCAAACCATGCTGGCTGTGCGATGAATGGGACAAAAAACAGGAAGTGAACCACCAGAGTAACAACAATGAAGGGATTATCAGATTAAACTGAAATTAAACATGCCTCATTAACACATTCTGTCCATAATTAATGCCAACTTTCAAAGCAGTACCACTATCCTTTCAAAAGTTATTAGAGTTGAAAGTGAAGAGTGTGGACAAGGTTTTTCAGAAATGAAAAAGGGATTTTAAAGACACACCTAATCACACTATTCTACCAAAAATGTTCGAGATAAACTGCTAAAAAAACACACTTTCCTGCCCGTTTTATGATACCAAATTTTAGCATAATGTAAAAGAAGACCCGCTCTTTCAGAAAATATGAAAAAGTCAAGTTCGGGTAGGTTGACCCATTTCACTTATTTTCAGTCCTCACGCAAAATCAGGGTGTGCGACTTTATGTTCGTTTTGAGGTGCACGGTCACAAATGTGCTTTGTGTTTTGGCATATTGGTGGCAGTTTACACTGTACATTATGTCCCTTTTGATTGAAGCTGATCATCCTCTTTCTTTCCTCTGTATGTTCGCTTTCCTGTGATGATGAATTATTTTTACAATGTATGTGATCAGCTTTCAAGCTGCATCATGCGATGAACCCTAGTACAGCACATTGTGCTACGCATTCTACATAACTCCACTGCACACTGTCTCTATGTTGAGTGCCTAATGTAGCTCACGGCTCTGTTTTTAAATGCAGGACTCCAACATCTTGTCGGCAACCTTTCCAGGGTCCACACAAGTAGCCTACATCCTGAGCCTTGGAGTGGTGGAGGAATACCGGAGGAGAGGCATAGGTAGGTAATAGCCCAGGCATTCCGCCTAGCTCACAATGAAGGATGTGTACATCGAAGGAAGGCAGACAGATCCCGTAGGTCGCGACCTCTGTGTAACCCCCATGATACAAAACAATGTGTGCATATTATTGTGGACGGAGGAGTAGTGTCGTGTGGCATCTTACTGTACATCCTTGGTTTAGACTTAAAGGTTGTACATGTATCCCTCTTGCAAACATCACAAAATTTTTACAGATTTAAGAATAATGTCTCCCAACATCATGTATGAAATCTTTAATACGGTGTTAATACACCTCATTTTTTTTATTTGTTTTTTATTTGTTATTACTTTTTTTTTTGAGAAATTAAAATTGAATCCTATATGTC
The DNA here is from genome assembly GCF_040938485.1 of Diadema antillarum. NCBI lineage: Eukaryota > Metazoa > Echinodermata > Echinoidea > Diadematoida > Diadematidae > Diadema > Diadema antillarum. The sequence goes on from NW_027271913.1 coordinate 858,577, forward strand.
ACTTGAAATTACAGGGTCCTCGTTTGTGCAGAGAATAACAGTTGGGATATCTTGAAGGTTGGAATAAATTCTCTGGAAATTTAAAGTATTTACTCCCCCTCCATCATAAAGAGGTTTCAAGTTTATATGCTATTATTTTGAGGAAAGGTCTGAATTACATACACTCTACCTTTACAATATACTACCATATTATGAAAGAAATCTAGTTTCCATGGTTGCAAATGGGACACTCAAACTTTAAATGATACAATGGTTTACCTGAAAAAGAAAAAAAAAAAGACTTGTGGTCCTCCCACTAGAGTCCCAGCAAATGTGATCAATTTATTAACATTTTCGCAGTAAACGAAACTTCCATTTTCCTTTTTTTTTTAAAATGATTCTGGGATTTTCTGTGTTGTTTCCCCTTTGTATTATACAGACCTTTCAACAATAGGCAACATCTAAAGGGTTTGAGAAGGAAGATTATGTCATATTTTCCCTCAGTTTTGGTTGACGAAGGTAGTGTTCGTGTTTGGAGGAAATTACATATAATTTTCCTCTTGGGAGTGATTTGTTCATTGAACATTTCTCACGGGATGGGATTGCAATGCATATAAAGTCATTAGTGGAGTCAAGTTACCAGTATTACAAATCCCTGGCATGAAATGGAAGTATCATGCATTGATATTAGAGCTGTCTGTTTTTGTTACGAACAAGGTGTAGCATCAAGAATGCATTTTTAAGACTTAAATGTAATTTTTGTATTTATGTACAACATTATGTGTGTGCAGAACATGGCTCTCCTTCATATTCAATGCCAAGATTCAATACTGCTAAAAACTAGTTGCAATAATAATATCAGTGAGTGAAAGTGGATTGTATGTGTGTATGCACCTGACCTTGGAGATGCACAAAAGTATCATAACATCTCTAACGAGATGGCAGAGACCAAGTCTTGTTTTGCATGAGGTTGTCAAACAGTAAAGCCATCTCATTTTCGTAATGGATAGAATGGGCTTGCTGAATCAAAAGTGGCATCAACAATTTATTTCATATTTATTTGGGATGACAGTAACGGTAATATTTAGCTGTTCCTGCATTTGGCTTCCCTTTTCCCGTCTTACTTTCCTCTTAATTCTGCTGGACAGATTTTGACCTTTGATTTCAGAGCGTTGCTCAAATAATGCATTTATAAGCAGACTCTCCCTGTGCTGTTGGTAGTGGTGGTATAATGGGTCTCTCTCTCTCTCTCTCTCTCTCTTTTCGCCCTTCTCATTCAGCTAAGGTACAACATCTCTGTGGCATATGAAATATACTTCAAACTATTTTTAACCTTTTTGGTTGTGTTTGGAAAACTGCTCTATGCATACTATGTAGGATTGATTGCTGAATGAATATTTTTAGTTTTGATGATAACCCATTTGTAATTGATGCATATAGGCCTATGCTATGTATTTGAGAACAAAATATGTTTGTAATTTAATATAACCACTTTTGTTGCTTTTTGTCAACAGAAAATTGCATGATTTTTATCTTGTCATTTTTTTCTAAGTCTATAATTACATCAAACATATGCTAACTAGTGATGGTCATTAAGTAATTGGATACACCTCAAGTGTTACTGTACACGAGATACACATGAGGTGCATGTTGTACGTTGAAGCTAATATCAAACTGCTTATGGAATCGTTAACACAAACAGGGGTTTCACACTGATAAAAGATTTCGTTTGTGAACTTACATAGACACACGTTTCACACTTTAATCAAGTTACTTTTATTTTAAAACCTGAAAGTAAACTCAAATCATATTCTCTGTATGTCCATGTAGTCCATATGATGATTTTTCTGAGGTACTTTGTGCAAAAATGCATATTTGACGTCATTTGTAGCTGTGAAATTTCATTTTTAAGCTGAAACTCATTATTAGTCTGCATTACTTTGATAAAAATATGTTCTGGGCAGCTACAGTGTAGTGAAATATGATTTTTCTCCAATATACATATGTACTTGCCAGTATCATCAAAAAGGTACAAAATGGACCTTTGCACTACTTAAGTGGCCCTCAACAGTTCATGGGTTAAACAATGCTGCACACTGGCACTGGTCCAACGGTCCAGGACTACTTAAAATCACTTTCAGACCAGTAGCTTTTTCAGGAATGGACCAGTAAAAAAAAAATACAAAGACTGAGTACCTGCTGGTCCAACAGACAGGTTGGATCAGTAGAAAAAATGGGTTAGTGTGCAGCCCTGGGTTATACCATGGAGCCATAAAGAGATACAGTATGCACACAGCGCTAGTGATAAACACAGATACAGTATTGTGCAGAATTCATGCGTATACTTTATTTACATGTACATTCTGGAGGTTGACACAGAAGGTGTAGGTGATTAGGAATCACAGAGAGGTCATGCTCAATTTCGAGTTTGTTGATTTGTTGGTCTTGACATGAAAGTACTACTTGAGTACAAGGTGTAGACCTTCATGTATTCCTCAAAAGATGACCACCTTTATGGCCTGGATAGAGCATAAACCAGAGGAAAGAAATCTTGTAGTTTGAATCTTCAAGACAGTTAACTTCGAAGTCCGTCTACATATGGGGCTTAACTACAAGCTAATCTTAGTGGAAGTTAAAATTTTTGAATTAATCTGTATTATGAAATGGGCTGTTGAATCTCTGCAATCTGATTGGTCAATTGTCATGCACTGATTTTTATCTGATCCACACTGAGCCACGCATCCTGTAAAATCCGAACGCATGGCTCAAGTCTTGTGTAGTGTTGTACAACGTGTAGGTGTACGGGATGCATGATGGGGAAAATGGTTGTATTTATTGAATTTACGGGCCCGTTTTATAATACAAGTGATGCACAGGCCTATATTGTGGATCAGTGAGAATTGGATGCTCTCGTTTAACTTCAGAACAGTCTAAAACACACGCGCTGTGCTTGTGGGTTTAAACACCAAAGTTAAACTCGTGCATCCAATTCTCACCAATCCACTCTGTCCTGTGCATCATTTGTATAATATTAGCAACATCATGTGAATCTTAAGTTTTAAGACGGAGGTTAGGTGTTTATTTACATTGCCTGAAAAGCTCCCTTACATAACATGTCTTATTGACTTGGCAGTGCCAAAGGTTAAAGATACTGTTTGACATTGTGGCAGCTTAATTACAGAAATTGTCAAATTTTGCTGAATTACAAATTTGTAGCTCTATAATGATGTTCAAATGCTCCATTCAAATACAAAAGTTTCAAGAATTACGCTGTCACTATTTTTCTTTTGCACAGTTAAGTCTAACAAATCACAGATGTGTGATGTTAGAAGTACATGTAAGCTACCACTATGCTTAGGCTCTGAACCAGTAACTTTGAGACATGATACAAAATGATGTCTGTGTCATTGTAGAGGACATGGGGTCTACCTGTGTCTTGGCCTGGTGCAGAGACTAGTCACCTGCTGGCTTATACCCCTTTCATACCAAACTTCTCCAGATGTCACCTGAGCGCTCTCTAGACAGACATCTGGGGTGTGATTCGTTAAGTAAACACGAGGTGTGGGCAGAGCACCGTTTCATACTGGAGGCTTGTCTGGAGTGCGCTCGAGCGCGCTCGGATGAGCTTGGGCACAGGTTACCATGGCAGCTATTTCTTTTAAAATTGTTTTTTCTTTCCTTCTGCAGATAATTATTCCCATAAAAGTCAATACATTAGAGCGTTTAAGATTATAGAGCCAAAATCACACTTCTCAGTAATTTCTTATCTATCAGATTATGAATAATGTCATCACTGAATTTATCGTTATTACTTGCATACACATTACATGCATGTATGCTGCACAGTGAATTGTGTACACTTTTTTTTTTCAACGTACGTATATAGGCCCAAGTGATACAAAGCGCGCGCTTATATGACCACGTTCGAGGATTTCCGGTTCCGATCGACGTCCAGTGTTTGTGCGGAGCCCTTTCATACCCGAACGACATCCAGTGTTCATCCACTCTTCGTCCACTGTTCGTGCTAGACGGTCTAGCATGCATCGCATCTACTGTTCGCCCACTGTTCATCACTGTTCACCCGGGTGTCTTTTTCAGGCTACCTTTCGTACCAACAGTGGTCTAGGGTGAACAGTGGACGACCTCCTGATGTCATCCACTGTTCATCATCTGGTATGAAAGGGGTATCAGTGTGGATGAATATCTCTTTGGAATGTCCATTAGTAGACAGGGACAGTGTATTGTCAGGCACCTGTGCACATGATTTATGTTTTATGAAAGGTCAAGTACACAATGTCCAAGCTCTTGGAGCAGGTCAGTGGCCCAATGGTGAAAGATATCAAGAATTTGTTTGGATAAAATATGATTTATGTCTGTATAAGATAGCTACAAATAATGTAGCTTTAAATACTTTACCCTCATCAGAGGTTTATTTATTGCCTCTCATCTTTGTTTTCACATTCACGAGGAAGAATAATAATAAATCATATGTGGTTTACTGTTGTATTCCCAATCAGTCCCCTCTACCAAAACAAGTATCAAAACAAACAACTTAAAGCAAAAAGGAATACAGTGTAAAGGAGTAGCATGAGAAGGTCTATAACCATGGGAATGTTAAATATTTTGCAGCATGAAGGACAGCCATGTGAGATGAAGCTGTATGTGTGCTCTCCCTAGTCTTTCAGAATGACTTTGCCACACACAGTATGTTATTCATGTGAGGTTGGCCCTGCTATCAACATCATGTTTGTACAGCCCCCATTTAGACTGCTCCGTACACTGTGCGATCATTTCCAGAATGTCTCGCAGGCATACCAGGCTGTGAGTGAAGTATTGCAATAGGTGAACCATCAGTCAACTACAGTTTCATGTGGTTTGGCAGATGTATACATCCAAGCATATTCGTCTACAGTAGTCTCTCTCAATATTTTAAGGATGTACAGTATGTTTGTGTGTGTGTGTGTGTGTGTGCCTTTATGCATGTTTGTCTGTGTGACTGTAGTATTTACTTTTGATTCATCATATCAATGTGTTACTGTAGGTTGATGCCTTCACACAAACCCTATTGCAGTATTCACGCTTATGGCACTTTTAATACATATAGTTTAAATAGAAATGGTACAGTTTCGGTTGAGGTGGGGCTTCAGGTTTCCAACTTTTTTTAATGATAATTGTTTAAGATGATGAGAAACCTCATATGAAATATGAATGGACATATGATTCTAAGAGAATTGAAGTTTACTGAATGAAAATTGGTTTTTGAAATGGCTGAGAAATCTAAAACAAAAAAATGGGACCCACCTTTTGCTAGGATCCCTTTGTTTTACTTTTTTGTTGTTGATATCCTAGCCTTTTTAAAATCGATTTTCATCAGATAAACATTAAATTCCGCTTAAAAGTGTGTGCTCTTTAACGTTTCATAAAGTGGTTTCTAAGTATCTTGCAAAAAGTTGAAAGCTGAATCCTCACCTCAACCGATACCATACCATTCCTTTGAAAGTGATTTTACTTTCAAGACACTTGATGCATACTCATTACAGTAGCCATGTACGTGTGCCTGCCTGTTACAAAATGACTTCTGGTGTATGCCCAAACTACATGTACCAAGAACTTCTGTTAAATTGGTATGTACTGGCGTGTGATGTCAAGTCCTTGGTTGGTACAGAGCTGCCAACCTTAATGAAAGTTAGGAGTGAGATGCTGTTATGGAGCGTAGCAACCAAGGGAGGGGGGGGGGGGGGGGATAGGGGTGGAGGGAGAGATCAACATGACCAAAAGGGATGGGATGTTGTGTGAAAGGGGGTGTCATCCTTTTACTGTAAGGAGCTTTGACAATTTTACATTTTCAATGTTGCAATCTGGTGCATACTTTAGTCGTGATTTCAACACATGAGAGTCGGTGCGCCTGCAAGAAAGTTTGAAACCTTGCGATAATGTTTGGAATATCAGGGATTTGGGACTTTTTTTGTTGGTACATGTAGGCCTATTCATTGTGAGAATTTATTAATCAGAATTAGACAGAATGTGGTGAATTGCTTGAATCTCACGCTGATTGTGTGAGAGTTGGCAGTCCTTTGTTGTTTTCTGTTTTCATTCAGAAATTTTGTTACTTACATTATTCATAGACTGTAAATCGTAAAAACTTGGATTATTCAAGAGATTGCCTGATCCTATACTGCAGATACATTAGGTCTTTATGGACCTAACAGACATGTGTAAGCAAAAGATAAATTGACTTTTTTTTTCTTTCTAGAGTTATTGGTACATTTTTTTCTATGATGTCACTTTGCATGATTCAATAATACCACACTTTGTCACTCTCAAATCTGTACCCATCACAGCTTCAGCCCTCCTGGAGAATTTCCTCTCCTCGCTGACCTCCCAGACCAGTGGGTCCAGGCCCACAGCCAAGGCTGTCTACCTCCACGTCCTAGCCTCCAACACAGGGGCCATCAGGTTCTATGAGAAGCACAAGTTCCAGCGGCACGAGTTCCTTCCTTACTACTACTCCATCCATGGCCAGGCTAAAGACGGGCTCTCCTACGTTCTCTACATCAATGGAGGCCAACCACCATGGACTCTCATATATCCTTTTGGTTCAGACTTCAAGGATCTGTGCCCAACTGACTCAACTGGTCATACATGTAGATCACATCAAGTTGTATGCTCTATACACTGCATTGTTTTTGCTTTTGGACGTTTAGAATCAGGGATGGCTCAAATCAAATCTAATCAGTGCATGGTTATGTGTAGTAATTCTAAAAACACCAGACCTTCCATTAAAGAAATAATAATATAATCAGTATAGTAAATAAAAAAAAAGAAAAATAAGAATTCATGACACTGGCATTTTGTAGTAGTCTTGTATCCACCTTCACCATAAGAAATAGATACTTCACTATTGATCCTTGAGGCTTTGTACACATTTATTTATGTACATGGCTATCTATTCATCATAATGTCAAGGTCAAATTGTATATTTTGCTGTTTATTCAATTATTCTCAAATGAAGTTATTTCATTATAATTGTTGCACACGGATGTTGTTTGAATATTTGAACAGACAATTCTTTGATTAGCTTTTTGAAAATAAAATGGTGAAGATTAGGCGCCAAGATTGTGATCATTTTGTAAGATTCAAAGTTTCATATAATAATCTGAGATACTTGAGAGGGTTGAATCACATGTATAATATAAATTGATATGTCATACTACATTTACAGATAGATTGTGACTCTAGGGTTTAAACATCATACAAAATTTTGTTTGTGCAATATTGGTGACAAATTTTCAAGATGCTCCAAGCTTTCTTGAATGGTAAGTTTTAAAAATGGTATTGCTAATCTCAGATTGGAATAAATATCCTTGACTGATCAGCTTACAGATTATATGAAGCACTTTGGATCCTACATCTCACGCATACAACCGTGCAATCTGCCTCATGCCATGGCTCGACACACACGCAACTTTTTCGCCGCCCGCCGCAGTTGGGTGCACCTCCCTCACCTGCCAAACATGCCCAGTATGCCCAACATGCCAAACATTAATATGCCCAACATCACCATGCCCAACATTCTCTCCCGCATCAGGGGTCAAGGGTCATCCTCTTCATCCTCCGCAGCTGGCCCCTCGGGGTCGTCATCCAATTCGGGGGCGGGAGACTCGTCTGATTCTTCTTCCTCATCGTCGGCAGAAGCGGTCACGGTGGTGGACGACACACCCAGTGTTGCCTCGTCGCCATCATCGCAGGCTCCGTCTCCAGTGCCGGTGGTCGTCACGGTTCCCATGACCCCCCACGAGGCTGGGGAGTCGTCGGGATCGAGTCGGCGAAGCTGGCTGCCGAGCATCAATGTGAGCGGCATGAGTCTGTTGACACGTTTTGGCGGACAGTGTTACGACAGCGGAGAACAAAACGAACCAGAAGAGCCAGAGGAATATACAAATGCTGACCACTCACTATAATGACCATGTGAGTGAGGGTCCTCGAAGCAAACAAGGGCTACATCGGCGCAACCATCATGGTATCATGTAGGATCATCAATGTGGTGTAAAGGCTTGTCAGCTTGCCTCATTCTGAGGTTTTGATGCATGGCAAGTCAATTATCCTTTGGTGGAAAAATGTCAGGTCGCTGTGATGTTAAGGAACCGTGATTTTTTCACATCAGAGTTGGATGAAGTGCTTCATAGCAGCAGTATGACTTTTGGAGCATTTAAGAGAGATGTGTGTGTGATGATCAGATGCAACATTGGATCCTCTCACACCGGATGACACCAGGGTTTGGAGAAGACTTGTTCGTCATTGGGAAGAAGCTCTTTGGTCTGAAAACAGACTGAGCAAACATTCTCAACTACTTGAAGATTGCGAAGTTCACACGCCCTATCTGTACATTGTATATTGTATGTCATACCTCATACGCTTTTGATGATGTCTGAATACAGTTTTAGCTCGGAGACATTTTTATAATGATTTTGATGTAACCTGCACCGTGCAGGCATCGACATTTTCATCATAATAATATCTTACAGCCATCTGATATCATACATGGATTGATGACAAGAAAGCAAAATATCACATGGTGACAGTGAGAATATCAGAAACTGACTGGTGATTTGCTATCCACGCTGTACAGTGTTTGTTCATCATCACGGCAAATTTAATGTTTTTGTGCAATAGAAGCAGAGATGAGTGATGAAGAAAACATCTCCAATCCCCAACATCACTCAGTAGAACCATACAGTTGGAGCACTGAAAACCTGTATTTCTTATCACATAGGCCTAGTTTGATAATCCAGTAAGCATAGACGTAAGGTGTCTCTAGAGGGATATGTTTGGCACTTAGACCAATGAGGCAGACATACCTGCAGAATGAAATCTAGTGATGACTCTTGTATGCCAAAAAATGTACAAATTGAAATATTTTAATGAGTGTGATTTTAGTGATGATGAGATAGAATACAAATTCTGCATTTTGCAATTTGTTTGTTTGTTTGTTTGTTGGTGTAAGAATAAAAGTGTCAGAGAGGAAACGCCTTTTGGTCCTGGTACAGTGTGGGGTTTGATAATACTCTGCTGTACCTATCCATTTGAGCAACTTGTTAAGATTCATTCTCCATACGTATGATACACCATGTGGTGTTATAGAATTTATATGTGTGCTACAGCTCATGTGAGGCACGGTCAGAAAGGATCGGCAGCCTCCATATCAAATCTGTCAAAGTGAAAAAAAAAAAAAAAAAACTTTGCAGTTTATCAAGGGTTCAGTTCAATTTTTGATGTCATTATTGCTTTTGTCATTCTAATAATAATGATGATCATGAATAATTGCTTGCTAAGTGCTCAGTTGATTATGGACAAATGGCAGTTAAAAAAACAGAAAGATGCAAACAGCCTTGGGGCTACTGTAGATGGCACTCTGTATCACAAACCAAACACAATTTGTTCCTCTCCCTTTTCTTCTATTACCAGTAACAACCCGTTTCTTTTATGTCGTCCCTGGCAGGCAATCAAACTGACAATAGTACCAGACGAAAGAAATCCCCTGGGTAGACTCAATGACAATCAAATTTAGAAATATTCTGCCTGTGTCTGTGTTAAATGGTGTTTATCAGACATTCAGGCATCGTAATGATAGATTCAAACGGAAAGAAATCAGCTCCTGAATGTTTTTTGAAATTGTGACATGTACGAACTGATCACTCCAGGAGGTACATTGTATCTAGCTATATCTCATTGGCCCATTTGTGCTGTACAAACAAGTGAAGCCGCAGCGCCGCCATGTTACTAGGCACACTCTACGGGACTTTGCTGGCATTTTCCAGCAGAGACTGTCGCCAAGATCATGTGATGTCATGAGCTACTGTACAATGTACGCACACAAGTGTATGGGCGATGTGCTTGGTAAGATGGCGGCACGGTGGCTTCAAAAGGATTGGTCTATGAGATATCTAGGTACTTCCTGTGGATAGACAGTGCGTGTAGGTAGCATTAAAGGTCAATGCAATGGCCTTGCTTCCTGCCTGGACGAATGACCTCATGGTATCCAAAGCATGTTGGGATGCTGGCAATTTAGAAGGAAATAGAATTGTAGTCTAATTTTTAGTATATACATTTCTTTGTCAGTAACTCACATGTCAGCAGAAACACAAATATATTGAATACTTAATTCTTTTTTTCTTACTTTCGAAACTGCCACTTTTGTAGAATTTGAAGTCGGCTGAACAATGTAATCAAAAGAAAACAAAATGACACAGCAGACAGTATTATCATTATTTTTTTTCCCCATCATATGAAGTTGTATTATTTAATGTTATGAAATACTAACTTTTTGTTATCATTAGCAAATCAAGAGCAACAACAAGTAGTTGCATTCCTTTCGTAGCATTTCAGGATACAAGATTCAAAATGACCAATGTGTGGTACATTCTTGATGCTACTTGTGTATGTTCTTGCAAGTTGGAAGCTACTTCATGTGTTGTAACTGGGAATGTGAGGGTAAAGAGTTGCTGAATTAGAGCTCTGTATGGTCTATCAGCCCTTTGTGGCATGGAAGAGATAAAATACTTAATAGTATGTGAAGGTGCAATGGTAAACTCTAGATTGATTTAGGGCTTCCTGTGTATACATACGTACATTCAGCCATTGACTGAACAAAAAGTGTATACTATGTGAAGCAATACGCATTCATTGTATACTGCAGAAGCTGTTATTTTCGCGAGGGTTTAATTTTCGCGAATCACAGTTGGATCGCGAATTTAACAACACGCGAAAATGTCTCCATGCACTAGGGTAATAGTGCATACAATGTTACGTTAGCATCGGCATCAGTGCGCGGAAACAACATCTTGCGAAAATGTCTATGACATCCTCATTTGCGAAAATATCTGCATGCAAAAATAACAGCATCACAGTATGATGAAAGGGTTTGAAGTCATGTAGACAAACACAAAACCAAACTAAGTAATGTGTTCTTCATTTGTTAGTGAGTAAAGTGTTTTGTGTGTATTTTTTCTTTTGAGCAAAAGGTTCTCAATTGATTTCAAAGAAGATCATTGTTTCACTATACTCTATTGAATTTCAAGGTAGCGTGAGCAGTCTGTAGGCTTTCTCATATGTTCAAAAGTGTTCTGGAAAAATTCAAATCTGGTGAGGTAAAAACCTTTCAGTCAAATTCACCAATTTAATTTTGTTGATTTATAAGAAAAAAAAAATAAGTGGCTTAAATTAAGCCCATGGATCAAAGCAAGCACGAATTAGGTATCATTTTTGCATTCTTGCATTAATGCCCAGTTATTATCGGATATCTGTTGGTGCACATGATCTGTCACACACATTATTTTACACAGACGAAATTTGCATATTCTATTAGCAATAGTTCAGCTATCTTGGTGAAATTTGGCCATTGTGCTTGATTTTGAACAGGAGAAAATCTAGAAAGATACTGGTTATCTGCGTACTTACATCAAATGGGTGCAATCAACTCTTTAGTTTACCCTACATGAGGCTGTATATATCAGGCTTGGCTTTTCTTTTTGTTTTTGTAATTAATGCATTATTAGGTGCATTCACATTGAAATTACCTTGCTATTAAATACCACAGTAATTTGTTTTCACCATTCTAGTAAATAGATACTGCAGCATATCACTTGGTACCGTTTTACACAAAGTACCGTGGCACTTCTAGCCAGAAAGTACACCTGTACCTACAGTGAGAAGATGGGGAAGTGGGTCACATCATATGGAGAAAGAAGGAAGGATCCACACTCTAATATTGCATGCATACGTAATTCGGATAATTCGCGCAAAGTTTGAATTACCAGCCAAAGTACCATGGTCTTTTGCGAGGTATTTCATGAGGTATTTGCGTTCACATAATGCAAGGTTGCACACTGGCACTGGCCCCTGACCAGTAAAAATCACTGTCGGAGCAGTAACTTTTTCAGGAATTTACTAGTGAAAAATGGGAAAAACTTCGTACCTACTAGACCGACCGACAGGTCGAACCAGTAGAAGAAATGGGTTAGTGTGCAGCCCTGCATAATTAATAATGCATGAAAATATTGTGGTATCTCAGATACCGCTGTATGTCACCATTAGAGTGAATGGGCCTATTGCTTATCCTATAGATATCTGTACACTGCCAGTGGATATAGACAATGAAGAGCTTAGTCTTAAAACAATATGGCCCAATATCACTTGGGACAGTTGTTATGTATTTGATGTGTAGCTTTAAACATGATGACTATAGGAAATGCCTTCTTGCTGAGCTTAAGTTTAAACAGATGTTACTGATATTACAAAAATACAAAGAAACCAAAGACTCATGTAACAATGACCTGTCACGCATGGCATCAATTGGAACATAGATTTTAAAAATTAGAATGAAGATATCAATTTTTTTATAAATAGATTATTGATAATATAACTTTCTTTTTGTAGGTTAATGTGCTGGGAGGGGCCTTTATTGTATAAAATATTTTGAAGTTGAAAAAATTGAATGTAGAAGGGAGTTTTTACACTGAAGGCATGGAAATGAGAAAATACAACAGTTGGTGGTATATTTTTCATAGAGTTGGATTATTTATCAGAGACTGATGGCTGTAACCTGGAAACTCGGTGATCTCGTGGTTCTATTTCATTTGTTTATTGTTTATCTCTTCTATTGTGTGTTATGTTTTTGACTTGCTCTAAACTTTTTCTTTAACTGTGACCATCCCACTGTACATACTTCATTATTTTTCCACATTTTTCATGGAAGGTGATTTAAATCAAACAAATCTGAGCACTGATGTGAAGATAGGGTATCCTTCTCTCATTGTGATTCACATTAAAAAAAAAAAGACCCTACAAGCAGATTATTTTACCCTTTAAGACGCAGCGTCCCCCATGTTACATCATTGTACATACAATATACTATGAAACTTGTACCTTCTTGTGCTAGATTGAATGTGTGCTGTCTATGGTACATTTCTGTGCATGGATATTGATGTTGAAGGAGAATTCCAACATGGAGAGGGAGGATGGGGGAGAGCAGACACACATAGAAACACACACATTCGTAAAGATGCTCAGTTTGTCCAAATTCATGCAGAGGGACCCCTTTATTCATGCAAATTCTATGACAGCATGCTCAATGGGGCATATCTTAAATTCCATCTATGCACACTATTCATTGATTAGATGTCTCACTCAAGGTTGATTGGCAATTTGTGATTTTCATGTACCTCCTTTTATCTGGTACACTGTACATTCTGACATTGTTCTAACTTCATGATATGTTACACTTGATGAAGACTTTTAGGTGATTATTAGTATTATACAAATCATTTATACAAGCTCCCTGTTGAAACTATTATGTACTTTGGGATATTTCTACATGTGATATTTCTATTGCTAGTCTTATTACAAGGTATCTTTGTGTATTTTTTAATGATTATAACTTTGTAATGAATGCTTATTGTCCTTTAATACCACATTATGTGTATCTCCTCAATGTAGATGTCGTATATAAGCATCTTTAATGCTTCATTTAGTCATGTAGGTAGACTTTGTATTACATTGGACAGAATGATCCTGTCTTTTTCTTGAATAACATCAGCAATAAGACTTAAATCCAGGAAGTATTTTACCTTCTTTAGAATTCTATTTGTAACCACCCAGCTCAAAACCCACACAAAGTCACAGATTAGGCTTCCTTGCAATGGATCAAAATATGTCATTTTATTTTGATCTACTCACTTTTTCTTTTTAAGTTGGTCTAACTTGGGAGAGTATTCTTGTCTCTACCTACTGTCAAAAGTTGGCATAAAAACAAAACTGAAATCGAGATATTAGCAGTTGTTCTGGACCATGAGCTGCTTTCATTGGAAATTTAATGATGCTTCTGCACAGCATGCCTGAGTGACCTGATCTTTATATGTGACCGTGCACCTCAAAACGAACATAAAGTCGCACACACTGATTTTGCGTGAGGACCAAAAGTGAAATGGGTCAACCTAGCCGAACTTGACTTTTTCATATTTTCTAAAAGAGCGGGTCTTCTTTTACATTATGCTTAAATTTGGTATCATAAAACGGGCAGGAAAGTGTGTTTTTAGAAGTTTATCTCGAACAGTTTTGGTAGTATAGTGTGATTAGGTGTGTCTTTAGAATCCCTTTTTCATTTCTGAAAAACCTTGTCCACACTCTTCACTTTCAACTCTAATAACTTTTGAAAGGATAGTTCTCCTGCTTTGAAAGTTGGCATTAATTATAGACAGAATGTGTTAATGAGGCATGCTTAATTCCAGTTTAATCTGATAATCCTTTCATTGTTGTTACTGTGGTGGTTTACTTCCTTTTTTTTGTCCCATTCATCGCACAGCCAGCACGGTTTGGTAAAGATTAAGCGCTTGAATAGACACTGTACTTCAGAGCCTCTTTTCTCAGTTCACACTTTTCCTGAGTTTGTGCTTTCTTTCCAATATTTAGATAGGTTAGGAGAGTCCATTTGATTTGAGTTATACATCATTTTAAAGCTTAAAGTCTGCTCTTTCAGAATAAGGTCTTAACTAAAAATTCATGTCTGGCGACATTTTGTTTGTTTTGAGGTGCAGGGTCACATATGATATTGTGTTTTCTCCCTTTTCTGTGAAACTGCACCTCTCAACTCTCCCATATTGAAATCATTTTTTTTTTTTTTAAATAGGTTGCGATGGTCCAATTTTAACAAGTTATATATCCCTTAAAGCATAGAGCTTAGTAATACTCTTTCAAACTTTGTAGAAATGTGGAAATTCATTTAGGGCCACGTTTTGTGGGTTTTGAGCTTGGTGGTCACATTTTGTGAGTTGAGTATTGTTTGAAGCAACGGGTGGCACATGCTTTAGCAATATGTGTGTTAGGTTAGTTGCTTCTTTATGTCTGTGTGCTATAACTTTATGCATCATTGAGATGATGTCAATTTATACTTTGTTGTTGTTGTTGAAATGGATATCAATCAATCACAGGTGGTTTGCCCATTCTGTAGTTTAACAGTGTAAGTAATATACATTGTATTGATAAATGGCATTTGCAAGATTTCAGACTTAGATGTTGATATCAGCTGTAACTCATTTTTCTCGTAATACATGTATGCTGTTCTTCGTAGAATCTTATTTATTCTTGTTTTTGAGTTACGCTTTTTTTTTCTTATGGGTCGCATTTGGCTGACTGAGTTGTCAAGAGGTTTATTACACAGAGTTATCTTTATTTTGCTTACATTTGAAAAGTGTAAGTTGCATGTCCTGGGTACGTTTTCTTTTTTTTCCCCCTTCTTCTTCTTAGGTAGTGTCAATACACTAATTCAGGCAGGAGCCAATTTGATATTCAAGTAAAACTAAACAGGGCAGCAGTTTCAGGAGCGTGTGTGACTAGAGCTTGTCAATTTAATCAGTGATTGTCGTGGCTACCAATGCCAGCAGCTGGGAAGCGACCAAACCCTGCTAAGTGCTTACAATAGCTGTAACTGTTGCGACTTACTGTAATTGCGAACATCTCCATTGTTTACATTTATTGCTCACTGCAATTATTACAGCTACCTGTGGTAGGGCAGCAACCAAGAAACAACAAATCTCATTTAAGTGTTTATGTTGCTGTTAAAGTCAAGTGTAACCATAGCAACTGAACTATCACTGCCCGCTTCCTTATGAGACAGATCCCTAGACTATCTTGCTCTGCTTTCTTCTTTCATCTCAGGATGCATGGAATTCTTATTGAATGACTTGAATTAATTTGACCTTGTGACAGGAAAACATGTACATTTGTAGTACCTATTCTTTCAGATTGTCGCAAAGGTGTAACAGCAGGTATCGATGGGTGTATCACAGTCTCATTGAAATTTGCATAATGCAGTTTACATGTATTGCTTTTTGAAAAGCGTCATGTGTGATATTGAAGAGCATCATATAACCTCTTCCCATTCTTACTATGTACACTGATTTCTTCAGTAATTCATATACCTTTTAATACACTGGTGGTGTAGCTCATTATTGGACATCCAAAATATGTAGCTTGTATTTTGATAACATATTTTTGGACAAAACACTCACAACGAACTCATATCAAAGTAATGCTGTTGCAACACCCTTTTAATCTCACAGATTTCACAAATTTTTATATTTTCTTATGCTAATGATGATCTTGGATAAGTCTGTACATTCCATCATTCTACACGAGGCAGACTCTTCTGCACCCTTTCTGTAGCTAATCATCCTGTCAGCACGATCAGGAATTCACACTAACTCACAAATTAAACAATCAGCAAAAATAGCCATTTTCATTGCTATGATAAATAATCACTGACGATTGACACAAAATATTTGGGCCAAACATACTAATTTGCTTCTAACTAATTGTGTTGGACAGACTTGACATATAAACAGGAATATACTTTTGAGAGGAAGGCATTAGTTTGGGTTTATCAATTTTGGCAAATCAGTTCCTTGTGCAAATGTCACAAAATTTTGCATGGTTAAAGAACAACGTCTCCAAGCATTGTGTATGAAATCTTATGATAATACACCTCAGAGTTGAAAAAAAAAAAGAGGAATGAAAAACTAACTTTTTGTCACTTGAGAATACCCTCCTCTCTTGTTCTGAGAATAGCTATTGAAATTTTATTTTCTTTTTATTCAAATGAATTTACTTGTGGTCTATAGTATTGTCTCCTCCTCCAGCATAAATGCTGTTAGTTTCAAGTTCTGTTTTTCTGAGGGAGGATCTGAATTACCTACCTCTGTATTATACCAGCTTCTAATAAAATGAATCTATTCTTCAGGTTTGCAAAAGGGACACAAATTTTGAATGTCTCTTGCACTCAGTAATGTTTCCACCCAAGCATTTTAAACCTGGGTGAGGACGGTTCTATATGTACCTCTCCTCATAAGGTTACAGTTATGCATTGCTTGATGTTGCATCAGATTTGCACATGACTGACTTGATGAAAAAAACAAAACAAAACCAAAAGAGAAGCTGTTTACTTTTTAGGAAACTGTGTCACTGTGTTAGTGTTATGCTTATCTGTTTATCAAGGGTGATGTCATGTTACTAATGGAAACTTCTGTCCCCATCACATGTTCTATTTCTGTGATAGAAAGCTAATATTGTTCTAAATGACTTTGTGTGGAGTCTTTTACCAGTTCCTTATGTAAGTCTTTTGGGGGTATGCTGACAATCAAAGCACTACCCAGTCCCTCTGATTCAGCAAAATGTTCCTTCAAAACTAAAAAATACATTTGTATCTTACATGTCAAAAGCTTTGAATTCCTGATTTGATTAGCACTTTTTTTTTCCAGTTGAGATGCATGTAAACACAGAAATATCTACCACATACAGGCTGTATCTCCTCAAAATTGTCCTGAATTTAATGTGTAAATGTAACCATCCCAGCAACTATACCATACCTGATGGTTATGTGCTAACATGAGGTCAAATGACCCTCATTTTAGCCTAGGTATCATAGTACTAGTGTTGAGATGCACATCAAAACTACTTCTTTTTTCCTTTTTGTCAGTTTGAGAAACTGGAACCAGTGTTGTGAGGCTGATAGAGTTTGTTCTCAATGCCAACCATGATGAATTTTGGATCTACTGACTTTCCCTCATCCGTGCTGGGATGCTAATCAGTCTATGTGTAGGACAAAACCACGTAGTGGCATCCTGAATGCAGATGGCTGGGCCTTAAAACACTCTTGGTAATTGAAAAACAGCAGGAACCTCCATGTTGGATGGGCGATGCTGGTAATTGAACCATAACATCATTGCCAGGGGGTGTGTGGTAAAATTATGAGATTGCAGGTTTATTGCACGTATTCCTTCGACATAAACACTCCCCCCCCCCCCCCCAACCTAAATTTCATTTTCAAAGTAAAACACCAAGTGCATGTCACTACTGATGTAAAAAAAAATATGAAGTCATGAGAATAAGTAGGTAAGAAAGGTAGTGCTTGGCCCCAGAATTGGACCTAGAAATAAACTATTATTCATTTGTTGTTTTCAAGGTGCCATTCATGAGAATGTTTCAAATTACTGATTCGAATGAGGTTTACGAGTATGAGAGAGGCATTGTGCATAAAAAATGGTAATTTTTACCATTATTATTTACCAGTTATAGTAGAAAAAAAATTATTACAGTAACAACACGGTAAACTAGATTTAAAAAGCATCTTATGGCTGTTTTCATTTGCAGTGCTTTCTCGTTGTTGTTGTATTTTCCCCCAAGAGAGAGAACAGTACAGCATGCATTCATTAAGCTTGCCCTTGGGGTTGTTTCCTAAAGCTGTTCTTAAATATACGCACGACTTAAGAACGACTGGTAATCAGTCCTTGTGCTGAATGATAAGTATAGCACATCAGAACGTGTTCCAGTTGTTCTTAAAGGGATTGTACAGCTATGGTTGAGACCTAATTTCAGGTTTCTAACATTTTGTGGTGAGATAATGAGAAACCTCTTATAAAATGTGAAAGAGCATGTAATTCTATGAGGAATTCAACATTTATTTGATGAAAATTGGTTTTGAAATGGCTGAGATATCAAAAAATCTTGTTTTTTGATGTTTCAGTCATTCCAAACCCGATCTTCGTCAACTGAACTTTGAATTCCTCTTAAAATGGTATGTTCTGTACTATATCATAAGTGTTTTCTTGGTATCTCGCAAAAAGTTAAAAACCCAATTCCCATCTCCACCAAAACTGTACTATCCCTTTAAGTCGTTTGTAACTTAAAGAACAGCTTTATGAAACACCCCAGGCTACTGTGAATCATGAAACATCACAGTATTGGGCATGTCGCATTCAGTCTACAGTATATTAAACAGTATTTGGGGAGGAGTGCAACCAATTAAAGACCTCCCTACATATGAAGTGGTGGATGGGAGACTAATATCACAGAAATACGGATTCATAGAGAGCTGTTTATTTATAGAGATAGGATGTTTACCCATGAAGATCTTTGATTGTATTGATTTTTGCTTGTAATTAGTGTTGGTACCATGTATTGTAGCAGCTCTGCATGGATATAGGACCATTCCCCCACTCTGTTTAATTCCTCCTATTTCTGTTGAGATTTATGTAGGCCTACATGTACATATGACCCGGCATAATGTCAGTTTGTTTCTCTTGTGCACTGTAAAAGGTCACAGAGAATCCTTATTTTGGGTCAGAAAAGGCATGAAAAGGTGTGAATTTCCCCCTTTGTCACTACTAGTATGCAATTGCAGTTTCAGTAGGGCTGGTATTGGTTTGAATATATGTAAGTTGGTACAGAATTGCTAAAATGAGTTATTTGCATGTTATGAACTCGTGATGGTTTTCAATTATAGATTCTGCATATTTTCTATATTCATTTGTTGTTAGACAATCATCTATCTCTTTTGGCTAGTCTTCTCAACATGGATTCAACACATGACCAAAAAAAAAAAAAAAAGTAAAAGAAAAATGTGTCAATCAAATTTGCATTTCTATCATTCTTGCCTCACAGAAGGGAATGTAAGAATAGTACCCATATCACACCTGTGAGCTGGAGTATCATTGGAATGTTTCCCATTAGGTCAAACATTGTGTAAACTTACAGTGAAAGAAGAGAGCTTTATAAATAAGTAGAAGAAATTTTACTCCAGGGTATACTGTTTGTTGTGTTTGTGTAAGCCCTAGGCAGAATGTTTATGTTGGAACTACATGCATCAAGTCATGATACTCTCATGTGGTGAATCATAGTTTGTAACATGTCTGTCTTCTGCTAGAATTCACTGTTTAAAAGTCTGTTGCAGTGTCTGTTCGAAATCCTTTACATAATCATTCAGTTAGTTGAGAAGGAGGAAGATGTAAACTCTAAAGACTTGACGGACTCATTGTTCTTTGGTTCTATCTTCTCAGTCAAGTTTGACAGATGTTTAAACATTGTCTCTTTGTCATTCATGTTTGTTTGTTTATCAATTTTTTTGGTGTTAATTGGTTTCTTCATATACGTCCAAAATTGTTTTAATATGCGTGGCATTGGTCCTGACATTTTCTTACCTTTGTTTCGTCTAGCTCTGTTTGTTTGTCTCAGTGCCAGCATTGTGTGTTTCTTGCATTATCTTTATCTGTCTGGTATTGTCTCTGTCTGTCGGCCAATGTCCCAATCTGTCCAGCATTGTCTCCTTGTCTGTAGCTGTATCTGGATTTGTCCACAGCTTTTCCTTTGTCTGGTGCTGTCTCCAGCTGTCTGGTATTGTCTCCGTCTGTCTCTTTCTCTTTTGTCATGTCTTGTCTCATCCTTAGCTAAAACTCCTATCAGCCCTGTGAGACTTGTGTCACGTATTCACCACAGCGTACATTTTGTATTTAAATGTCTCACAAAACTTCACCAACACTATCCCATAGAGCCTCCATATACCAGGAGGTGTGACTTTGAGAAGAAGCACAAGTCGTGTAGCTGATGTGCGGAAATTACAACTCATGTGCCCCATATTTGCATGTTCTTATGTCTGTCTTCAACTTTGCAACAGGCACACAGAATAAATGTTTTATTATTGGATGTTGTTACTGTGTAGTAACTGCACATACTTTCTACATCTCTGTGTAATTCCAGTAGAGGATTACAAAGTCTAATCTGCACAAATTGCTTGGTTATGGTATCAGTGCGTAAACAGATTTTCACACCAAGTATTAGATGCGTTATTGTGTACATTGTAAGTGTGTAAATGATAGATTGAATTTCTACAACAGTAATCAGTGGAATGTGGGCTCAGTGCTGTGCAAACTTTTTAGCAGTACCACAAGGGTTGTTACAAAGGAATGTATGAACTTACAATGTATCAACTATATTAATTTAATGTACATACATATATTCAAATAAAATCAGATGATATAACTCAATGCAAAGTGCTTTTTGGCATCTTTATTAGTGTTCCAGTCGCCTTTGGATACAGGAATATGTTGGTGTTTCTAAAGGCAATTATCTCAGCATGCAATTTGTCATACTTTTTCTTTTCTATTTTTTTTTAAAGAGATGTGGAGTAAAATCAAATAATAAATCCTCAGGAAAATACAATGTATGTGAATTCATTCAATACAGAATATTTTTTAATTTCATTTATTTTATTATTTTTGAAATTTGACAATTCTGATGATATCGCATACTATTGAGTCTTTCCTCCAGTCATGAGTTGGATACACCACTCTCCTTTGATTCTGAGTATCTAGATATTCACAAATTTTCACTTTTCTTTGATATCAGTAGAGATTCTGAATCATCCAGCTCGGCATGTAGGATTTTATCCGCTTACATTGATGTTTTCAACAAGTGGAGGAAATTTGATTTTGTCTTGAGAAATACATATATATATATGTGTGTGTGTGTGTGTGTGTGTGTTTTGTTTTGTTTTTTCTTATCATCAGGATTCAATGCTAATTTGTTTGTCTGGTGGCCCTCTTGGACCACTAAAATCTTTGGTGGCCCAAAAGAGATATGTAGTGGCCCAATATAAAAGCAAAACAATCCATTTCAAATCTTAGTTGCCTAACTAGGCCACCAAAAATTGAATTTGGTGGCCCAACACCAATATTTAGTGATCCCGGGCCACCGTTAATGTCTAGCCCTCATCATGGACACCTTTAAAGGGATGGTACAGTATTGGTGGAGATGAGAATTGGGCTTTTAACTTTTTGCAAGATATCAAGAAAACACTTATGAAATAGTACAGAGCATACCATTTTAAGAGGAATTCAAAGTTTATTTGATGAAAATCGGGTTTGGAGTGACTGAAACATCCCAAAATAAAGTAAACCAAAGCAATCGTAATAAAAGGTGGGTCCCATACTTTATCAGAATCGCTTTGTTTTGGATATCTCAGCCATAACAAAACCAATTTTCATCAAATAAACGTCGAATTCCTCATGGAATTAGATGCTCTTTCATATTTCATAGTAAGAGGTTTCTCATTATCTCACCAAAGAATGTTAGAAACCTGAAATTAAGTCTCAATCAAAACTAGATGATCCCGTTAAAGGAGAAGGGAGAATCCATGACCATAGCTTGTGAGGCTGACATCAGAATTTCATTGAATTCAACAAAACTTCTACAAATCAGCTCTTGAAAGGATTACCTAATTGCATTAAAATTGTTGTTAGATTTCAGCATGTGTTCTGCAGTCGATTAGTCCACAATTTTCTGAGGTATGCCCTTGCAAGCATACTCTACATGAAGTTATACACGGTATCATTTTGCATTTGTGTGTGTGTGTGTGTGTGTGTGTGTGTGTGTGCAAAAATGGTGATATTTACCACGAACAAACAAATGTAGAAGTGTGCCACTTGCATAAAGCAGGCTCTGCTTTAGATATCTCACAAAATGGGCAAGCAATGCTCTGCACAATGCTGTCGAAATCATGCAATAATGGGAAAATGAATTGATTCCATTTCCCAATAATTTGTTATTATTAGATTGTCAAATTCAATAAACTGAATAAACAAGGAAAAAATCCCCCACACACATACACAGGATATTAGAGAGTTGTTGATTTCCATGTAATTTGCCAGAATAGTGATATAAATCAGTCAATTATGCAAATTTGATAAGAGGGTGATATCACGGCCTCTCGTGTCTCCAATGTGTTGATATGTAATTTTAGCTGACTCCGCCTCTCTTTGTGTGAATTCTAGAACAGGAAATTACATCCTTCACATAAGATTGCTATCGAGTTGCAATTATTAGGCAATGATGGATCTGTGAAGATGTGGTGGTCCTGCTAAGTGCTTGCTCGAGTGCTGACAAGGATATTATAATATTTGTATGTATAAGGAATGTTTGCTTGTGTGTTATTTTCTTTCCAGCTGTCATGTTTTAAACATGTATGATATATATATATATATATATATATATATATATATATATATATATAGAGAGAGAGAGAGAGAGAGAGATACTTGTTTTTGTTTTTTTGAAGCACCGTGAGTAAAGAAAGGTGCACTTATCACCATGCTAATAGCATTCATTATTATTATGATCATTATCTTTATTATTATCATTATTATTATCATTATAATCATCAACACCATCATTATCATTACTACAATGTATTTCTACTACTAATACTATTACTATAACATTATAACTATCATTATTATCTTAACAAACCGCAAAAAGATTTGTGAGATGATGGCATTATCCCAATGTCCAAGTTCATTTATTACATCACTGTTTTATGAGAAAATATTGAAATTCAGCTTTAGAACTCGTTACTTTTTATCTATATTGTATTTATTTTCTTTCTTTTTTTTTGGGGGGGGGGGTGATATGATCTCAATGTTTCTGAGTTTACTATCAATCTTTATGTTTATCATTCTATTTGTGTGGCTTTAATTGCATTTTAAGAGTTCAGGTGAAGTTGGAGTGTGGCTCCCTTTAAATAACATCACTTGTTTCTTTGCTATGAATATCTTATAACACTCTAATGGAAAATAGCTCCCTCATTTCCATGGCTACAACAGCTTTGTGGCTACAGGCACTGAGAGAGTCTACACAAGGACAGCGGTCTGCTCATTCCATTATCTCTTAATTAAAAAGAGTTAACAAGCCGACACATGTAATTCTCCCAACTACTGTAGCACACACACATGCACACACCATCTCACACACCATCACACATAAAGAGTGTACATGATGTACAGTATGTGATTATCCAAACAGGGCATCTGACAAAGGGATGTACTTTGTCTGGGTCTTAATTGACTTGATGCTCAGATACATGTTAACAGGTCCATGATGACGTAATGCAGAACAGTGAAACTGATTGGCAACCTGTAATACAGTGCACTCCTATTATAGCAAACATGTTTATAACAAAATTCCGGTTTATACAACGAAGTAAAAATTCAGGCCGCAACGTGATCCACACTATGTATTTTTATTGTTTATTTGTTCGGTTATAATGAAATATCGATATGACAGTAAACTGCAGGTCCAGAGGACTTCGTTATAACGAGTCTACTGTACTCTTTCACTTATGTCAAGGTTTCTTGCGATTTCTATGTATATGAAAAAAGAAAAGAAGAGAAAAGCTTATGAAACCTGCATGAAAATGTCATAAAAGATAAACGAAGGAGAAAAAAAGACCTCCACAAGTATAATTGAAAGAGGAGCTGTTGTAACTCAGTATATAAAGAAGATTGTCAAGCCTGAGGTTGTTGGTTTGGTTCACCTGGCTGCAATAGTTGTGCCTCTAGGCAAGACACTTTATTTTCATGAGGTGCATTCACTCTGGAATTACCATGTACATGTATTAAAGGAAACCCAAACCCAAAGAGCAATGTGGATTGAGTGAAAGCAGCAACATTAGTAGAACATGTCAGTGAAAGTTTGAGGAAAATCGAACAATCTATGCAAAAGTTGAGAATTTTCAAAGTTTTGGTGTTGGGACCGCTGGATGAGGAGACTACTAGAGGTTATGATGTCATGTGTGGACAACAATATAAAGAAATATATAAAGGGAACTTAAAAAAAAAAAAAAAAAATCACTTTTCAAGCAAAATGAAAGAGCACTTGACTAAACCGCTTTAAGAAAGAAGGGGGAATAATTGCTACCCTTAACATACATGTATGTCAGTATCAAATTGATGGAATGTGTAATTTTCATGAAAAATGAATTTTTGTGGAATTACATTGTACCTTTATATTTTCTTTACATTATTGTCCACACATGATATCATAACCTTTAGTACGGTCTCCTCATCCAGCAGTTCCAACACCAAAACTTTAAAAATTCATAACTTTTGCATCGATTGTCCGATTTCCCTCAAACTTTCACTGATGTGTTCAATGTATGTTTCTGCTTTCACTCAATCCACATTTTTGTATGGGTTTTGGTTTCCTTTCAATATCACAGTAATTTGTTGTCACTGCCCTTATTGGTGAAATACCATGGTATTTTCTGCTCAAACTTACACCTCTCTTAAAGGTACAAGTACACCACTGAGCATTATCTCATACGGGAAGACGACAGGGAATATGTCAGGTAACAAGAGAAATACAGAGTGGTATTTTGTGATGCGATTCACACTCAAATGTTGCATATTATGTCATTCATATGAAGTTTGACTTACAAGTGTACCACCCTAAGGACAGCAGTATTTTGCAAGGTATTTTGTGAGGTATTTCATGAGGTATTTGGGCTCACGTTACAAATACTGTGTAAAATTGCAAAAAAATGCAGTACGTACTTCACTGTAAACTTGAATGACCCTACTGTGAAATAGATTAGTTATCATACATGTCAAGTAGGGCCTACACAACACACACACACATGCACACGGACAGACACACACACATACATCCAATCATAGAGACGGGTACACACAAATGAAGACAAACATTCAGCAGTGCACTCATCCGTACAAGATGAATTCTGCGGCTGTTTATCAGCCTTGCCTTGCACAATATGTAGCGTTGAATTTACAGTACAATTCAGATGGTACTGGTTGGGCATCGTTCTCATCATTATATCATCCCGATACTGACAAATCTTTTCTCATGAATACCATGTCTGAACAAACCATGACAGATTCATTCACCTATCTCCTTACCGAGTTTCTTCACCGCTTTGTTTCACAACAATGCCACGAACGTCAAAACTTTAAGAGGGATATAATAACTGCACATTTCGCACGACAAGAAACTTGCATGAAAATAAAAGCATGCCTTTCATTGCTTGTTATATCGGCTACACTTATTTCATGTTATGATTTCGCAGAATAAAAGACACGCAGAATTCATCTTATCCGGCTGAGCACTGAAAATTACTTGCATTAAAATTTCTGCTTTGACAGTAAACTATACGAGTCTAATCGAGGGTGAACAATCTCTATCAAAGCAGGACACTGCTTGCTTTAACATCCCATTTATCAAGATCGCAAATTTGTGCAAACACAATCATGGAAATACCTTGCACCTGCAGGAAAAAGCATTCACACCAACACTTCATAACTTCACTTGTGTGTGTGTGTGTGTGTGTGTGTGTGTGTGCCAGCCTGTGTGTTTGAGTGTTTATTTCTGTGTCTGTTTGTCAATGGTGAATGTATGCCTCTGTGATATGACATACATACTGTATTATCTCTTTATGTGCCATGTTCGCACATCCGACTCAGTCGACGGTGTGCCAACTTCGCATATTCTGCTCCAATCGCCAAATGCCGCAGTACAATGAAAGCTTTTCTCACTTTTCCGTTCATCTCACAAATATAGCTTGCATTTTACGTGGTGATTGCTATCAAGTGGTGTTCCCTAATAGATTTGCGTGTAAATTCTAAGTTTCTGTCACTGTTTTGTGTGCAAACGTTATGCCTTTACAGTAATGTAGCTACTGAGGGTCATTTCACAGAAAAACAATCATCAATTTGTCACACAATTTTCATCAAAGCAAGGCTTGGCATTTTCTCTACAACTATGCTCACTACATGTCCAGCTTAACAGAAATTTATAGAAGTTAACACAGATTGGAAAAACAGAATGTTTTCTCAAAGTATGACTACGTTTGTGTCTCAAAATAATGTGGCACACAGGGGGTTTCCACCATGGTACATACAGAGTTAACAGTCAATGATCTATTAGACTCTTGTTTACATCACAGATACAAGAAATAAAAGTAGGCTATTGGGAAAAGGCATTTTAAAAAAAAAAAAAGGTCTTTAATACACATGTTAAAACTAGACTGGTAGTGTGCAGTACACTGTGCCACCTCCAATAACACTTCCAGTAATCAAATATTGAAGTGTAAAACAATATCTTGTTTGGATGCGAAAGCGTCATTTGAATGTACAAATTTGTAACATATTTCATCTCTGAAGTGAAGGATCTTTCATTTCTTATTTCACAGTGCAACAGTTGAGGAATACTCTAAACTTTCTTGAAATGTGATCATATGTATTGGTGATCAGAGTAGTGGCAATAGTACTACAATGTACTGATCAATGAACAAATCACTTTGCATTTGTGATTGGAATCATGCCAAGGGTTTGGTTTGATACCCTTCAAACCACAATCCATTTCTGGTAACAATAATGCAATTTCAAGGAAAATTTACTTTCATCATGTTTATCAAAAGAATAATAGATTCTTGATTAATAGGGCTGGCAACTGTAAAACTAATTCATGGAAGATTGCTGAAGAACATGTACGTAAAAAGTACTGGCTTGGATATATCAAAGTTTGCTGGGAAAAGTCAAATAATTGAAAAAACAAGGCAATCGCCAAATTGTGTCTCGCCCATTCGCGTACAAGGAATTAATATTTTTTATAATTCCCAGAAGTTAATTGACCTGCTTATGACCTCTGACCTTGTGGTGACCTTCAACACCCTAAGGGACATTTACCATCCAAGTTTGGTCACAAACGGACAAAGGGATCAAAAGTAATAAGCCATAATCGAAACGCGCCATAAAAACTTAACATTGGGCCCTAAAAATTTGTTGACCCCTTTCTGTGACCTTTGACCTTGTGATGACCTTTAACTCCCCAAGGGACATCTACCGTCCAAGTTTGGTCACAAACGGACATAGGGATCAAAAGTTATGAGCCACAATCAAAACGCACCCTAAAAAAATAACATTGGGCCCTAAAAGTTTGCTGACCCCTGTCTGTGACCTTTGACCTTGTGATGACCTTCACCTCCCCAAGGGACATCTTTCGTCCAAGTTTGGTCACAAACGAACAAAGGGATCAAAAGTTATGAGCCATAAACGAAATGCGCCCTAAAAACTTAACATTGGGCCCTAAAAGTTCGTTGACCCCTGTCTGTAACCTTTGACCTTGTGGTTACCTTCAACTTCCCAAGAGACATCATCTCTCACCATCACCCAAGTTTGATTGCCATTGTAGCAACATGTGCTGAGTTACGTGTGATAAGAGAGTCTTGCAAGTAAACTTTAATAACGTATGACCTCAAATGACCTTTGACCTTATCATGTGACCTCTTACGGCACCATAACATGAAGGTACCCCCAGTGCATCCATCACCCAAGTTTGATTGCCATTGTAGCAACATGTGTCGAGTTACATGTGATAAGAGAGTTTTGCAAGTAAACTTTAACGTATGACCTCAAATGACCTTTGACCTTATCCTGTGACCTCCAACGGCACCATTACATGAAGGTACCCCTAGTGCATCTATGACCCAAGTTAGGTTGTAATCCAAGCAACTTATGTGAAGTTATTTGTCAAAAGAGAGTCTTGCAGGTAAACTTTAACATAGAAAAGAGAGTCTTGCACATACTCTTTAATATATGACCTCAAAATGACCTTTGACATCATCACATGACCTCTGACAACACCATAACATGAAGATACCCCTAGAGCTTCTATCACCCAAGTGTGGCTGCCATTGCTGTAACAGTTGCCAAGTTATGCATCATAAGAGAGTCTTGCAGGTAAACTTTAACATTTGTGACGGATGGCGGACGCCGGACGCCGGACGCCGGACGACGGACGGACGACGGACGGACGCTATTTGGATCCCTTAGTCTCGCCTTCACCTCCGGTGGGCGAGACAAAAAGGAATTTAATCATGAAGTTTTTCTCTTGTTTTCTGGATGGTCTTTCAGATAAGGCCTTGGAAAATGACTGCTTAAAATGGTTTTGATAAATTTCTTCTAACTATGAATGAAAAGCATTCTCCCTAACCCTTTGCCAGGTAGCAAAAACAACTATCGTGCTTTAAGTCTGGACGTTGGTGAACTTCAAATACCCTTGTACAATGCATACACCTCTGCCCACATTACTGACATCAAAACAATTTTACCATTGTTAAGGCTGTCTCCAAACTTTGTCAAATGGTGACCACTGCTGTAACTTTATTCGGTGGCTACATTGACCCTTGACCCACATGCTAAACAAAGTTAGATATAGAACAGGTCACATGACGAGGCCAAGTTGGTGTTATCTGCTTTTTGACAAGACTATCTTGTCTAACTTCAGTCCCACCACGCAGCGTCCGTTCCTAGTCCTGTAGTCGCCTCGCGTGGATCCCTCCTTGTCTCGTCTCTCCACGTATCCCGGCATGACGACAACATGCAGAGTGTTCGGAGGCAGGGACTCTACGATAGCACCGACACGGTCGTCCATGAGTGACAGGGTGGACTGTGGGAGTAAGGAGGGGAAACTTATTGAGGATTTGCTCACATTTCCTGTAATACAATGCGCACATTTCAAGGCTGCTAACAGTCACCCATTGAAATCATAGAGTTCTAAAAGAACAATGGGGGAAATACTTCCAACCAGTCTCATGACTCTGGAGGCAAGCCGGGTCACACAACCAGTCGTAAGACTCAACATCGCACACAATGCGAACAGACCACATACCTAAGCTTACAACTGTACTGGGGCCCATTGCATAAAAGTTACTATTATGGTAACTTTGCCATCTAATGGTAACTTCCATGGAATTCTTGATTTTGAGTATTGTTGCCATGGTAGTTACCATTGGATGGCAAAGTTACCATAGTAGTAACTTTTATGCAACGGACCCCAGGAGTGCGCGTCGGTGCATATTTATACTGTAGCATGATTGACTGAAAGTTCACAAATGGTTGTTAAAATTTGACATGTCAAATGAACCATGGCAGAGTCGCGTAGTGTGCAGTGAGCTGAATGTGCACGTAAAAGGGCAGAAATAATGCCTCAATCAGGGAGATAAATATTCTCTTTAATATACAAACAAGAAGAGATATTGAACTTTCCAGGAAGCCTCCTGAAGAATCAGGGAGACTTGGCAGCTCTGAGTCATTTGCATATTAAAGCATTCACTCACACTGATTTGTAACACATTTGAAGCCTAAAATTTACTTTCCCGCACATTCCTTCAACTGAAATCTGAAGCAGCAAGACCTAAATAAACACAAGTTCCATTTGTCTGCTCTAAGTCTTTCTACAAAAAACAGTTTGTAGTAAGAATTCAGGTATACATACTACCAGTCTTTTACATATTCAAATTGTAAATGATGTCTTAACTTTCTGTAAAGTTGAGACTCTACTGAATGTGAGATGTCTTTTTGCTCTGAAGTACATTTATTCTCAACTCTCTTATCGTAACTGACATCACAATATCATGACTTATATGGAGACAAAACATGAGCAGGCGGCAATGAACATAAAATCACAACTCACCTCTATATCTTCATCTCTCACAGTGCTGCCCTGTATGAGATTGTTGTAACCATGGAGCTGCAGGTGAACAAAGTCGGACTTCGCAATTGCAGAATGAGCCTTCCTTACCATCTAGTGGAATAAAGTCACAGAAGAACGGAAAATTAATTTACAATTAATAGCATGACATCAAACGAAATTAAACAGCACTCAATAGAAGAAGAAGAAGAAAAAAGAGGACACTACCAGTGTTTCAGCAAATAAAGGCTCAGCTATGAAAAGACATTCTGAAATCAATAACATATAATGTGTTTAATTTTAGTCTTTCCGCAGCCACAGATCATGTCAAAATGCAGGGATAGAATCACAATTAAAGAGGAAAAGAATAGAGAAATGGATATTGGAGTTTATTGTCTGAGCTCTATGGGATGGATAGTGTTATCACAAATTTCTCAAACATACATTTGAATAATGACAAACATTGCCATCATGGAAGTGATGATATCTTCTTAATTTACTCTGTTACATACAAATTTAAAATCAATCTGGACATGGATAGCAGAATATATGGCTCAGAGGAGAGTCAGATTTTCCTAAATATGAAGAAAATACTTCATGAATTTAGTGTGCAGAATAGACCTGTTTAGTTTCGGTGAGTTTTTTATCATAATTATTTTTTAATAATGTCTATTTCAACCATAACTGGGCTGGTGTAAGTTACAGTGTTATAGAAATGAATAGGTCTACAGAGTAAGGCATAGACTCACCTCTTTGTCATTTGAGCACACAATGCAATTTACTGGCTCCTTTTTGAACTTCTTGAGGGTGAAACTGTTGTCCAGGGCACTGGTCTTCTTTTGCTGCTCCTTTGCTGTCTCAAAGATGCTGAGAATAGAATGGCATAAAGTTAACATCACTTACATCATCAGGGATACACTTCTCATCTTCACACAATACTTTGTGTAACTACACACTAAGGAAACATTTTATAATGGGAATATTGCACATTCTCTTGCTAAATGCAAACATATACACATGTATGTAAAAGCTGTACATTCCAAGGATAGGTTTTCCATGGATGGGAGAGAATGGAACGGCATCTATGGATAGATTAACTGATATTGAAAATCAGCTGCTGTTTTAAAAGGATAAAGATAATCCATCAGATGGTAGCACAGAAATAAATGAGCATGAGGAATTTCATTCATTGTTCAAACCAAAATCATCCATCATTCAACTACCACAAGCCACATGGATAAAAATTCTCCAAACAAGTACTGTATAAGCTGTTATTTTCACGAATTTCACGAATCACAGTTGGATCGTGAATTCAACAACATGCGAAAAGGTTTCCATGCCCTAGGGTAATAGTGCATTTACGTTAGCATCGCCATCAATTTGCGAAAACAAGATCTTGCGAAAATGCCTATGACCTCCTCATTCGCGAAAATATCTGTACACGAAAACAACAGCGTTGTCAAAAATCACCATGGCAGATGTTACCAAGGCAACCAATCTCTCATGCCCTCACCTCTCTCTCTGCTGGAAGACCGGTCCTGTGCTGACCTCTCGGTAGAAGTTCCTCAGCTTGTCTCCCATGGACAGCTTGAGCTTAAAGAGATCAATGGCTGCCAGAGCATCTTCCACTGAGTCATGACCCGACGTACTGCACTGGATGTCACGACTAAAATACAAAGCAGATTCCAAGAGATGGTGGCGAATGGTTACAGTCTATACAGTCAAAAATTACACACGCATTGATCGAGAGGTCCTGATATTTCCTCCTATGTCATTGCACACACACTCTTTGTGCAAATCAAATGTAAAAGTCGCCAAATCATTTATCTTCGACATGACTCAGTGGTCTCATCTGAGAAAATCCCACATTCATTGCCTGGTGTAACGCCACAGATATTTTCTCTTTCATTAAAACAAAACACACGACCACAAAACTGCTCATCAACGCGATTTAAGTGTTTCATTTACAAAGTAAGCCAGCCATGCTACTTTGCATCTGTGAAGCAACATGTTGAATGGACTTTGATGGAAGTACAGTATATGCAAATTTGTGTAAACATGTCAAATTAACTGTTTATTGTAATACTCCCTGACACTGCATTGTGTTTTCAGCTAAAACATGTTTGAGAGCCTCAAGTCAACGAGTGCGGGGAAAATCCCGGCAATACTCTTATTTTTGTGTTACTCAGTCCTGTACAAGCAGCATCGATAGTAAAAAGGACACACGTTTTTATTTTAGTTTTATTTTCTTTTTATTTTAATGCACCTGTCCTGAAAAAGACAACTACAAAAACAAAACAAAGCAAAACAAAACTAGGGTCACTTGAGTTATCTCAAGCTGACCAATACATACCCTAAATACTCCTTGACCAGATACTTGAGCTTGACCTTCCTGTTGGAAGCAGTGAACATGTCACTAGTGTCCACACAGTGTGGATGGTAGATCTAGAGAGGAAAGGAAACAGAGCATTCTCTGGTGAAAGGGCAAATACCATTTGGTCATATACACTTATTTAGAGAAAATATGCCTGAACCTCATACCTATCAACTGCTTAACCCTAACTGCACGGGGGGGCCTCCATACTTTTGGCGATTGCATCGCGACCGCTGGGAATTTCGGATTCTCGCTTCATGACTTTTTCCCCTGAAGTCTTGTGCACATTTTGATACCACATTTGTCCATATCGGACCTACCTGGGGGTGTTATGGGCCAATTAGTATGCGCATGTCATTAAAACGGCTAATCGCTGCATATATTTGTGTACAGTTACATACTGTCAATAGACCATGGCTTGCATTACTTTACAAATTTTGCTCAGGCATTGGTTTCCACTTGGTTCATGCTTCTATATTGTTCTGAAATAAATTGGGCAAAGTTTAGAAACAATGATATACATAAGGAATATAAAACAATAGAAAACATAAGAAATAAAAACAATACAAATCATAACAAAAAAGTTGTTTTTTTCTCGTTTTTTTTCTCTCTCTGATTTATTTCACATTTGGGAAACATTATTCATCATTGAGTGAAAGTACTGGACAGAGAGGATAACTGGTACAAGCGAGGAGTCAAGGAGGCCATCAACATTAGGAGAACTAAAAGTGACCTGAACAAGGACCAGGGACGCCACCACCTGCCCAGGACCTACGACCACCTCATCTTGTCACATGACTCGCGCCCCAGTAGGCGAGGTCACGTGACCACCAATTCCCGGTAACCATCAATAGGCTCCGAAGGTCGATGGATGTCGGTCGCAGGCCACCACCGTTAAACAAGTAAGTTGTGAGATTTTTGGTTTACACTTTCTTTCCATCATTATTCTTCATTATTACACAGTTTTCATGTAATTTTGTACTTGTTTAGGCTAAAATTATGAAAATATCCCCCAAATGCATAAAATATGCATTATGAATAATTAATTAGCTAAGTATGCAAAAAATTTGCATAATTGATTAAAATAGATTACACCATCAGATTCAGCATGCAAAGATCTATCAGCATGCAAATTTTCAAGTTCATCGGACATTGCGTTTCCGAGATCAATGGGGGGGGGGGGGGGGGGGGCTCCCAGGCCCCCCCCCCCCCCCTCAGTATTTTCATGGAGCCAAATAGCCCAGTACAGTAAGGGTTAAGCACAACCATGATACTCTTATTGGTGCTGACTAGCAAAATGAAGAGAAAACTGCAAAAGTTTGCTTACTACTTTTTAAAATATGTGACCCACTGCAACTAAAGGATCTGAAAGTTGGGGGAGAATGATTTTCTGAAAATGACATGACATTATTCCCCTACTCTTCTTCCTTAATTTCATATATAACACAACTCATAAAAGTATTCCGCTGCAGAGATATCGATGATTTTATGAGAGCATGTCGAGTTGTCTCCAAACGTAGGAAATCAGTGTTTTGAGAAAACCGCCTTCAAAGATTTCTTTCTGACGCAATCGACATCAAGGGGAGGCAAGACAGTTTTCATCTCTTGACATTAGAAGGTACACAATGCTCCTAGCAACCGCCGCGGTGTTCATTCAAGCTTAGCACCACCTATCTACGCACGACCAATCAGTAGCCAAGATGTCGCGCACTGACCAATAAGATCACTCCCTCATTGCTAGGGGCGGGGTCGATCTGCAGCGCTAAATCCAAAACTTCGGACACGTTCTGTTTCGTTGAAAGTCGGAAAATCATGGCCCAGAAAAACGCTAATTTCTTGCCTTTACTTTGATCATTTATCTTGGAAATTTCAGCAGATGATAGACAATACATTTGACTAGAAAATTATGCCAAACACAAAAATCTGATCTTTTGACCGATTTTGATGCTCTGACTTCAAACTCGATTTTCTCGCCTCAGCTGCCAGTGACTTTAGGATCCTTTTGTTGTGGCGGGTCACATATGCCTGAACCTCATACCTATCAATTGTTTAGAGCACAACCATGATACACTCATCGGTGCTGACTAGCAAAATGAAGAGAAAACTGCAAAAATTTGCTTACTGCTATGCAGCATAACAAGAGGAATATGGGTTTGGGTATTATTACTTTTTAAAATATATTTACTTTAATATCATTTTACTTGACTAATTAGTCAATTTACTTTTTAAAATCACATTGAATAGCATCATTTTTAAATTAAAATTTGTACAGGAATTGCTTTACATAGAAAATTTTAATAAAAGGCTGAATCTTTCATATTAAATTATGAACGAAACACAAAACTACAT
Organism: Diadema antillarum; assembly: GCF_040938485.1. Classification (NCBI taxonomy): domain Eukaryota; kingdom Metazoa; phylum Echinodermata; class Echinoidea; order Diadematoida; family Diadematidae; genus Diadema; species Diadema antillarum. The sequence continues at coordinate 893,423 of NW_027271913.1, forward strand.
AATATTTTCCTTTCTGAAAACAATTATGGAATCTAGTTCTAGTCAATAGTTCCCTATACATGTAGTTTGATAATCCTCATCACACATAAGAAGCTACCAAATACATTGTTTGAATTCTTGTAAAGATGTTGCTTGACTTTGAACAAAGACAGTGAAACAAAAGCAGAAATATAAAGTTTCAAAAACTCTGATACACACAATTTAAGATAAAAGAGCAATGAAGCAAAACTTCCTATGGGCAATTTAGAACAGGCACATAAAGTCATGCCATGTTCTGGCACATGAAAATACTACTGTGCTAGATTCATTTCTATTAATGGTCAGCATAAAAACTGTTCCTGAAGCATGGCCACGGCACTAAGATGACCAGTCTAACATCCCATAACCAGAATTGATCTCAGTTCCTGACATATGTGGTCACTTGGGGGTCATCCGAGAGAGTCCGTGGGGACAGACTGGCTATCTTCGTGAGGTCATTGCTCACCTTCAGAGCCATAAGGTCATTCTCCAGCCCCTGACCGACCAGGATGGCATCTGGTGGTAGCAGCTGAAGGAGGTTTTGCTGTACATCCTTGAGACGGGTCTCCACTGGGTCTAGGATGGCCTTAGTGATGCCACTATATCTGCACATTGCAACACAAAAATAATGCACACACATCTCATTTAATCATAATAATAACAACTAGAAAAGCCCTCTGAGAGCGCAGACCTCCGCCAAGCATGCAAATCATTTTCACCACTGATCTAGTTCTTCCATAGAGATATCAGTGATTTCCACCCATACGTACTTATAGCATTGTGTGCTGAAAGTTGCCAGATTTCCCAATATAGAAGCCTTTGTTACGTCATAAACACTCAGCTGCACGGCGCGCCTCACCCCAGCAGAAACTAGAGCACGCACTTTAGTGCCGCGCGCAGGCAAACCTCAAATACGTGCAGCCTGAACTCCCAAGTTCATTGACCCTACCTGCCAAAATGTCAAAAATCCTTCATAATTCCCCCAAAATTCTCGGATCACTACCAAAAGTTAATCGTTTGGTACTTGTGTCATTCTCAACCTTTCCTGCAAGTTTCATCCCAATCCGTTAACTACTTTTTGAGTTATTTTGCACACAGACAAACTAACTAACGAACAAACACACAAACCAACGGTAATGAAAACATAACCTCCTCCCTTGGCGGAGGTAATAATTGCATTTATAAGGTGCTTTATAGTGGTGTTTCTAAGTGCACAAAAAGACTAAAAAAACAAAATAACATCAGGACAATGCAAATCCAAAAAAAATTACAATCACAACGGAAGAAGGAAAAAAAAGAAGAAAACAAAATTGTCTGATTATGGTTGGCACATTGCATTTTGTACAATAGTTTGGCATCATATCTGCCTTTCAATCGAATGACTTGGGTTCAGGTGTGGGTTCAAGTCCAAGTGAGTCTTATTGAGCAATGTTTTGTGTTATCATGCCCCCCCCCCCCCCCCCCCCCACCACCACCACAGGAAAAACACTCTGTCACCTGGATAGGATATAAATGAAGGTCCCGTGTGTGAGCAAGTCACAACCCAAGCACATAAAAGATTCTGTTTCATTTATTTATCACAAAAAGCAGGGGATATTACAACCCAGTGAAATGGTCCATCCCAAGCACTCACAACTGGACCCCATGGAAGACCAGCTAGTGCAGTTGAATATGGGCTATCCAGCCATTTTGTCAGATGAAAAATGAAAGCAAATGATGGTATATTGGTATCTAGCATGACTTACCTTGTGACATAGTCCCTGACTGGATTGTGAGGCTTGGAATACGAGTTGTACTTCACACTTCCCTCTTCGTCCACTAATGTCACTCTGGCTAGTTCTGATCCAGCTGATGTGATCACCTATATGGGATTTCAAAATAGTGGCATTCTGTTTTTTACTGGTACTATTCAATGTGATACTTGAAAATATTATGTGTTCTTAATTTCAGCTGCAAAGTACATGCAATGCTGTAATCTTACAATGATTTCCTACATCATGGAATTCTACTATCATCTCCCATGTCCGATGATAAAATGTGAGAGACAATGATAGTGAGAGATGGTACACTTGTTGTATATATCTTTTCTATTACAGCATATATCTTATGTAGTTTTCTTGAATTTTTCATGAAACTAAAATGCAGGAAAATTTGAAAATGACAAATCCTGTTCATAAGTGGCATGTGCACAGTATCATTGTATTGCCCTACAAAACTACCTTTACTACACCTACATGTACCATTATTTACAAGATTCTGGGGGAATGGGGGTTGACAGAAGGTTTCACTTGATTTTGTAACCATTTCACAAGTACAAACTACAGAGACTGTTTGCAAGCAGTTTTTCATAGCATCCAACAGCACCTAAATTTCATACTTTGAATGTAAGATGAGAGAACATAAATTGAGTTCATGACATGTTAAACTTTACCATTTCACAATCTACGCCAAAGATGGGGCTACTGTCAGTCACATGATCAGCATGGTTGGTGTGGACGAAACTTTCAGAGTCTGGCTTGGGGAATCCTCTCTTCTCCATCTCGTCTGTCCCCAGCAGGTATTGGGTCCTACCAGGAGGAGGGTCCCCATCCTCACTCTCGCCGTTGGCTCCTCCTCCTTCCAGCTCTCCATTCACGGGCAGACTCACGGCAGCTTTCCGTTTCTTCTTTTCAGCTAGTCAATGGTAGGACACAGAATCCAAAACCGAGCTGTAAATATGCCATGGCTCACCTAAGTTACTGTGGCTAGTGTGATGATTATGACATAGCAGTGTGGGCTTGTTTGCCCGTTGAGGACGAGTCCCAAGTATACTCGGGCAGGGATCTATGGGTAATGCGTGTTGTAGCAAAATCAGCTGCCTCAATGGGTTAAGAACAGTACACAACAAATATAAAATTTTTAACTTCTATGTATAATCTATTAAAAAAAAAAAATCAAGATTTATATGAAACATTTGACAGAGAGTAGGAAAAGCTTGCAATGATGGGTGCATTCCTCCTAAAATAGCTACTTTTTTGTTGATTTGCCATGCCAGCTATGTTGCCTATATGGCCAGCCCATGGGATTTCCAGATATTTTGATGCCTCACTCACCCATCACACGTCTGATGTCCTGCAGCTTCATCTTGCTGATGCTTTTGTGGCAGGAGAGGATGTCCTGAAGCATTGCAAAGTAACTATAGGCTGGGATAAGTTTGACAGACTGCAAACAAGAAGAAGAGAAGAAAGGCATTAATCTGTTGCATCAGTGTTTGTGCAGGAAAAAAAAACAAACGACAAAAACATATCATCGATGGGGTAACAAGACTTTGAATCTCACATTTTGAGGAAAATCACTTTTTTGTTTTGATCTTGAGATAATCACTTAAGTGATGTCCTGACCGAATCCTAGTTGTCTTACCCAAAAAAAAATAAAGCCACCAAGGCTTGTCAAAAAAGGCAATCCCATTTGCTATACCGCCTTTGCTGCCATGTTTATTTTGCTCTCCTGATCATTTACACTTTTGAGACACAAGGTTTTGTCTCCCCATCAGCAAAATATATTTTGATAGAGTGACTCCAACTCTGCTGCTTTTGAGGTCATTTTTGCAAATCTCCTGCTCTTCAACTTGAATTTGAATAATTTGCTGTTCCAGCTAAGTGTCTCCCACTGAAGCAATCATGTATATTCTCCTGTTTGTCATTGGATTAGACTTCATTTAGTTTCATAACCCGTTGAGGACAAGTCCAGAGTATATGCGGGCAGGTGTCTATGTGAAATGCGTGTTGTAGCACAATCAAACCATCCTCAACGGGTAAATGTTTGAAAATAAGGCTAAGGACCACCAGAGAGCACCTATAACCCCCTACAGCTTCCTGGACCCCAGCAATGCTTTGCACTTGTGATGTGCACTACGCCCACATGACATTATGCCCATATTTGCAGGATCAGAGTCTCCAGTTTGCTAAAGGATCCAGACAGGAGAATCTCCATTTTAGGAGATGCTTGAAATTGGAGTCTCTGTTGATGTAGAAAATAGAATTCAAGAAATCATTGTGCAGTCAGCAGAAAGATAATGCAGAAAGGGTTGCTGGCAATCGACTATCATTTCAGCAGTTCTTCTGAAATGTTAAGGTTGGCGAAAAGAATTGCATCATCATTATAACTAGCATGATGTTATAACAGTCATCATTATTACAACATATTATTCATGCTGTATAGAGGACATTACTAGTACATTACAATAAACATAATGAGTGTCTGCCTTACAAGAGACTTGGATGCGATGTTTGGAAAGCAATGTCGCTTTCTTCTGTAGACTCTGCTGGTAACACCATTCAGGATAATCAACACTACTTTGGCAACTTTAGCAACTCGCAGCAACTTACACCAGCTGTAAGAGAGAGAAGCAGGGATAAGAGAAAGAATCATAAAGCTGATATCGCAATGAAGGGCAACCAAAGTCCTAGTTTTGAGAGTTGTTCCATATCAAACAATTATTACAGATTTGCAGTATGACAATGCTTACATTTCAAAATCAAATAATTTCACCCTTTTCATCAATAACTTATTAGCATCATATACGTGTACAAGGCAGGCAGATAGTTTTAAGTTCTGGTTATTTCATACGGCACTGACAGGTTTGGACATGACATCAGTCTGCGACTAACATATTCATTTGCTACCATCAAAACTGACACCTAAAGGCAAAGCTGATTATCAAAGCATTGATAAAACAAACACTTGGTAAGTTTTGAAGGGACTCAACAAGATATACGAGTGTGTCCACCAGGGATGGTGATTATCTCTGAGTGGCAGCGTACTGTACAAGTGGAAAATTTTTCGGTGTGGAAATTTTTGCACATTTCGTGAAACCAGACTAGTGCAAATGTAAAAGCACACAAAATATATTATTGCATGCCATGTTTTCCAGTGATTGATGTCCCGATTCCGCGGAATTAAAACCACACAAAATTCATCTTACTAGGCTAAACGCGAAAAAATTACTCAAGTGAAAGTATCCACTTTTATAGCATGTGCTGGAAAAATCTTGTCATATTCGTATGACAGAAAATAAATACTGCCAATTCCATTTTTATTTACAAATACCAAAATAACTAAAAAGTGCTCTCATGTAAGATAAATGGTAGCATAAGGCTTGACTGATCAGGTAACTATCCCTCCCCCCCCCCCCCCCATGGAGTCATTATGTCTACATGGTAGCTATTCACATAGTGATTCCAGTCAGGAGGCTTGGCTCCCGGTTTCTCTCTACACACACCTTGGTTGGAAGCTGGCGCTGTTCCCAAGGAGACCATACTGCAGTAAATACATGACCTCAGTAAGGGAGATTGGTTCTCTTCTCTTTGTCAGATGAATCTTGATCTGCTTCATGCCTTCTGCAGCTGAAGATGAGTTACCATTCTTCGTCCCCTCACAGGGAAGTAAAAACAGCTTTGGCTGTTGCTGAAGAATAAAAGTACAACACTTTATTTTACACAACTGACTAATTTCCACAGACACTGAAAACTAAAAATTCAGTCATTCTCAGACGGAAAATTGTGAAGAATGGCTACATCAGAAAAAACATGTTTTTTTTTTCTTGTCATGAATGACAAGTCATGCATATGATGTTTTGTCTAAATTTGGATAATTTCCTACTGACCTAAATTACTTGTACATATAACCATTAATTTTCTACAGGGTAAACAAACAGAAAAAAAAACACAAATAACTGTGCAACATTCGAAGTGGTATCGAAAAAATTCATTTGGCTAACAAGAACTCATCAAAAACTCAACTGAACTCTCATGTTGAACTCAACTGAACTCTCATGTTGACCTCAAACAATATTAAATCTCATCACTGAGCATTTGATACTGAAATCATTACCAACCATTCTCATCTTTTGGAATGCCTTCTGCCTTTTCTTGATGGTTGATGCTTCCTCCACAGAGCTCTTTCTGTCAGGCCGAGCTGGAGTCTCTCCCTCACTGCCATTGATCGTCTTGGCGATCTGCACACATCAAACACAAACAAGGAGAAATACTAAAAAGCGATAGGGACATGTAAAGAAAGTCATCTGTATCTGTATCTGTAAGGTTTAGTCAGCAAAATGTCCAGGAAGACACATCCACGCTAACTTGTAGAGAAGCACTACGTGTGGATAGAGCGCGACTATTGAAATTGCATCAAATTTTGCTTGAACAGGGACAATGATGGGCATTGAACCACTGCGTTGGGGAGTTGGTTCCAGTCTTTAACAGTCGTTATGAAGAAGGAACCCCGGAAAACTGTAGCTCTGTGTCATGAGAACTTGCTTTTCATCATCATCATCATCATCTGTACGGGAGTGTAGGTAATTCCTGTCAGGTCTCCCGGTCGTCAGCGCTTGGTAGCACGTGTAACAGTCTATATCGAGCGTGGGCGTGGATATCAGACAATTTCAAAACATTTGTCTGACCAGAACGTGTCTAAACCATGTTTGAAGGAATCTATACTACTGAGTAGTGTCAGTAGTGTAGTGGATGTAACAAGTGATGAGGGCAGACTGTTCCATGATCGGATGACTCTTTTGCTGAAACAGTTGATTTAAAAGTGACAGCTACAAACAGGATGATGACAAACATTAATTGACACATTACTGTATATCTTGTTTGATTTCCTTTCATCATGACACTACGTCTAGACAGATCAAGGTCCTAATTTCAATGGTAACTTACAGCACTGAGCCCACTAGGAACCTCGCTCTGCAACTTCTTTTTTGCACGTTTCGAATGTGGCTTCTGTTTCTTTGAGTCTGCATCTCCTGCGTCCACCGCTGATATTTTTCTTTTCACTCCATTACCAGAGACGGTATCGGTAGACTTCACGTTCTTATCCCCCATGGTCATGAAATGACTAAATTACAGGGCAATTTAGATTTGCAGCATTACTATTAGACTAGTCCTCGTAATCTGCGTTGTGTAGTTGTGTAGTCCCACGTATGTAAATCACTGTTGTGATGAAGGTGTCCTCGTTATCCGCATAACTTTGTGTAGTCCCACGTATGTAAATCACTGTTGACAGCGAAATCGTTTCATTTGTTAACACACTCAACTGACAAAAGTATAACAAACATCTTGTCTACGTCAGTTTAATCCGCCTAAGGATAATTGACAATTGATCCACTTCTTGCATGTTTGACGAATGAATGAAGTGTGAGGAGATTCTACACTGATATAACCAAATCACGCCACGCGGGTACGTCTCGGAGCTTCTCGCAAATGCTAGACCTTGTCCTTGGTATAAGCTGTAGCTATCCATCCACGTGCGTGCAAAAGAGACGACTCGGTATTCGCACAGTACACGTACACTACGAGTACCACGGTCGGTACTCATCACACGTGCACGGCGAAGGAGGGCATAATAAAAGGTATACATGAACATATATTGAACAACCTCAGCAAAACGAATTTTCTGTACTGAATACTGTATTTTGACAAGGGATGGGTATAGTTATGGTTGAGATGGGGGCCTGCCTACAGGTGCAGGGTACACCAGTGGAACAGGGGGGGGGGGGTGACTTGCCCCCCCCCCCCATTTTTTTTTTTTTTTTTTTTTTTGGAAATAATAATACCGGTACATGATATAGGATGTAACCACTTGCCCCTCCCCACACTTTTGAGCTGAAGGCCGTTTTATTCTTCTTATTCTTTTTTGCTTTTTTGCTTTTCAGCTGATGAAACCCGCAAGTGGCACTACAAATGTGCGGGTAAGACTATTACATTTATTGTTTTTGTTGCTGCTTCGTCAGCTGATGAAATCCAGCGGTACCAGAGTTAAAGTATAATCTGCTCCTTCCCCCCCCCCCCCCCCACCTTTCATAAACGCAGCACCGGCCCCGACACCTTTTTGCGAGATAATATAAGAAGCCTGCCATGAAATATGAAAAAGCAAAGACTTCTTAAAGGAATTAAACAATCGGATTTGAAATGGCTGAGATATGCCCGAAAACAAGAAGTCCTAATTGGATTAATTGGACTCACCTTTTTACTTTTTTTTTCAACCACTTTGCTTTACTTTGTTTTTGGATATCTCAGTAATTTTAAAACCGATTTTCATCAAATAAACTTTGAATTCCTCTAGATATCGTATGTTCTTTACTACAAGTGTATTTCATAAGATATTTCTCGGTATCTCTCAACTTAAGTTAAATTGATCTGAATCCCCCATCTCAACCAAAACTATTCCATCCCTTTAACTCCGTCATCCCCCATTAGGGTGTGATGATGCGAGTTCAAAAACAAAAACAAAATACGAAGTGTGAAAACAATGTCTATCACAAATAAATGGTAATGGGTAGGGGGATGAATATAGCGTTCGGTGCAATTTATGTTCTGGGTTTTTCATAGTAGGCCCTACTTGAGTATTGGTTTATATGCTGAAGGACCACAGCAAATTCCACAAATCTATACGTGACACTATCGATATGTAGGAGGCTCTACATGATGTAAAATTATGAAAATCGTCTGGAATTTCCTTTCAAGACAGAAACAAACATTCAGGAGTTTGTCATCTGAATCAGTTGTGCAGATGCCGGATCACTGATGTTTTTATGTCTTTTTTTATTATCAAGTGTATGTTTCCATTGGAGTTCTGGAGAAAATAAGAGGTATTACGAAAGATGCTAACACATTCGAGGTCATTAAAAAAATTGTTAATTGTGTTTGGTTTGTTTTTTGTTGTCCATCTTTGTTGTCTTGCTGAAGCAAAATACCATAGTATGTCATAAAAATGCTCCTACTCATACACCATTCGGCACACACGATAGTATTAATAAAGTACATCGTACATGAACTAAACACACCTTTTATTTTCACAACAATGAAATCACTAATTTACAATATGGCATTTTCAGAACGCTTTAACAACACTTCGTCTATATCCACCCTCTTCTCTCTCTCTCTTTCTTTCTGTCTCTCTCCCCCCCCCCCCCTCTCTCTCTGTTTTCATAACAGTCGATTTGAATCATCCCAGAATCCCCACAACACAACAGAGGATAGAACGTGTACGCACGTGATGAAATGTCAGCACAATGAGCAAGCTTTATTAAAAGTGCATGAACAAGACTTTGATCGAGGGATGTGCAATGCAGGATTCTGGAATCAATTATGGTTACAATAAGCCATCAGGCGGCGTGGCCCATTGCAGTCGACGAAGATTCCATACAGGGGTCACTGTACTTCTATGTAGCCAGGCACGAGCCTCCAAAACAATAAAAAAATAATTTGACTGCAGTTATACCTATAGGAATCGATGAATGTTCTTCAGCAAGGTATTCAGACAGTTACGTCGGTTGAGAATGAGAAGGGCGTTAAGGTGTCTCGAACACTGTGGGTTTACTGGCAGCTTAATTTGATGAAAATCGGTTTAAAAATGACTGAGATATCCAAAAATATGGTAAAACAAAGAAATGCTATCAAAGTCGTGGCCTGTCGCATTTTATTAGGATTACTTTTTTTATATCAGCCAGTTCAAAACCAATTTCATCAAATAAACCGTGAATTCCTTCATCAATTGCATGTTCTTTCATATTTCATAAGAGGTTTCTCATTATCTCTCACATACACACACACATACACACACACAAAGTTGAAAACCTGCATCCCTATATACATCCCTTTAAAGAACACAAGAGGAACACCAAATATATGTATCAGTTTATTGGAATGAAAGCCTCCGTGGACTTAAAGATAATGGCTTATATCGGCCACAAATTCTTCAAAAATCCATAAAGATGGACAAGGTTTGAACATGCTTACAAAATTCTGATCAACCCAGAACAGTTTGTATTGGGAGCAAAGCAGAAACGATAGAACAATACGTTTTGAACATGGTGGAACTTATCTGATGCTGCATGAGTTTATATAACAAAGCTGTTAGCACGAACAAAGGAATTTAATTTAATGCGACATTTCCTTTATGGCATTTTTGCATGCATGGTTTCAGTAGATGCAAAAAGATTTGTGCACAATATACATTAAAAAGACAATAAGGCGGCACCAGAGCGACAATCTAATGAATATTGCAGAATAATGATCAGTCCATTGAACTTGGAACAGAAATTGCCGCGGGGCGTGTTGTTATCAGTCGACCAGCTATAACTGTGCATCGGAGAAGGCTGTTCTGTATTTTGATAAATGTCTTCGCATACAATGTGTCACTTTTCAAGACAGTCATCACGTTGATGTGATAGTTCTACTTTGCAATAGTTAGATCTGGAGAACTCTGAGAAAACCATGTTCAATATGCTGTGGATGCCGTTCATACAGCTGTGCTTCACTCTGTGCTTCGACGTGGCATCATCACAAACTGGTGAGTTATCAGATTAAAGTTGTATACTTGCTTGGCGAAGCAGTGCACCATGGGCGTTGTTCACATCATGACAGTGATTTTTCTCAACAACAGAACTACAGAAGAATTAATCATGTACTACACTCTTAAACAGAAAAGGGTAAATCAACATTTAAAAGGGGCGAGGAGTGACAGTGTTTTTAAAATGTTGCATTCACCCTTTTTATCCAGCTGAATCCGACAGTTAGATGTGCTAGATACAGCAAGAAAAGGGGTGAATACACCATTTTAAAAACACTGTCACTCCTCGCCCCTTTTAAAACGCTAATTTAGATATCGAAGGCCTGACGTAGGTTTTAAATCGCAAATAAGTAGCATCAGGGATAAGATTTACTCGAAAAAATCCATGACGCTAGACAGTTTTTATTTATAACTTTTGACAATATTTTCCTCTATGTAACTTTTACTTGGCATTTAATCAGCAGATCGGTACAAATCTGTGCTACATTACATATAAATCTTGCAAAAGATGGGATCATTATCATTTTAATATCACCTCATTAAGGAACCTGGCATTCTACAAGTTTACAACAATAGCACCTTGTTAATCTTGTGATTGAATTCAGTCTTCACTGTGATTTGCCCTCACTAGTTGTTAAAGAAAAAAAAAACACACAAAAGATTTACATTGACGTTACATTTATGTAATGATGTTCCAGGGAATTTGAAAGTGTGATGTATGTTCGTTGAACGGGTAACTTTGTCATTATATTGTCTCCTTTGAGAAGAAAGAGTGAAATAAGAAGAACCTTAAAGGACAAGTTCACCTTCATAGACATGTGGGTTGAGTGAATGCAGCAATATTAGTAGAACACATCAGTGAGAGTTTGAGCAAAATCGGACAATCCGTTAAAAAGTTATGAATTTTTGAAGTTTCTGCTCAGTCACGGCTGGATGAAAAGACTACTATAGCTTGTGATGTCACATGAGTACAACGATATAAAGGAGGAATAAAGAAAATTCAACATATTTCCATTTTTCTCGCATAACAAAAGAACATTCGACTTCTCTCTTTCAGAAGGCAGGGGGAATAATATTACCCTTAACATACGTCAGTAGCAAGTCGAAGAACTGTGCACTTTATTTAAAAAGTAAAGTTTTGTGAAATTCTCTTTTTATTTTCCGTGGTATACCAGTAGTTGTACGCATGTGACATAATACACTGTAGTAGTCTTCTCATCCAGCAGTGACTGCGCAGATACTTGAAATATTCGTAAGTTTTGAACGGATTGTCGAATTTCCCTCAAACTTTCACTGATGTGTTCTACTAATATTGCTGCATTCTCTCAATCCTTATGTATATGAAGGTGGACTTGTCCTTTAAAACCTGGGATGAACGGGGAGTGCTTCAAAGGCATATATAGACCTATATCATGTTGCGGATATTATGTATATAAGCTTCTCTGTCTGCATTCAGGTGGTTAATGAAAACTTTGCCAGATAGCTGTAGCTTAACTTTTTGCTTTAATTCGATATCATACTCACTGGATTATATTGTCCCTAAATCTCAATTGACAACAGGAGTGTTACAGCAGCGCAACAATACTTAAATCTCCCTTAAATAACCAAATTGAAATTGATTTGTCTAAACACAGCGTTTCATCTGCATTCAGTTCCAAGACATCCCACGAACCCAACAGCCACGAGTCATAAAGGTCCATGTGCCAGACAGCCCACGAGTCATTCAGTACAGCCTATGAACTAGACACAACGCAAAAAGCCCATCAGCTCGACACTATACGCAAACAGGGCCCACACGAGTCTGACACTATGAAAGGCAGAAAAAGGCCCATGAGACCGACACTGTGTCGGTCTCGTGGTCGTATGTATAGGTAGTGGGCCTATTTCACTTCATGTCGAGCTCGTGGGCCTCTTTGACTTAGTGTCTATAATATAGATATATCATATCGTGGGATGTATGACTCGTGGGTGGTGGACTCCTGACGTGCATCCTTCAGTTCCTCCCTATTATATTCGACGATCGCGGAGAAAAAGAAGAAGAAGTTTACAACAAATAATCTATTTTTCAGCATACGGTTTATAAAGGAAACCAAAAACTTTAGAAATGAGTTTAGATAACTAATTGTCCCTGTTAAGTGTATTGAATTAATGAAATGTTACGTTTCCTAGGTTCAAATCCCAATGTTTGCATAGATTAATTAGAAATTATTCTATTCACAACTTTATTCAAAATGACATTCCGTAGTCGTCACACTTGGTCGGGTTTCATGTTATGTACTCGGGACGAAAAGAGTTGTCGTTGTTGATAAACATCAGCGGGCGAACATTAACTCTTGCATCTTTCGTTTCCTTCCGATGAAGTGTGACAAACAACCTACGGAAAGGAAGCAAAAAACAATCTAAATGCAATATTAGTCAGCATGATTTAAGAAATCATTCAAACAGCAAAACTCTTTTGTAAAAGCAAGTATACATTATCATAAACCGTCGCCATGAAGAGGCTATTGTGCCACTGCCGCGGTAAAGACAAAGGTACCAATAATACCAGCGAAGCAATGCTGTGTAGGTACAGTAGGATTTTTCATTGTTCGGGGTATGAGTGTTCAGTGTTCCATGTATTAATCAATTACACAGAGTTTAATGCATTAATTAATTACATAGAGATGAGTAATTCGTTCTCCAAAAATAGTCAATTAATAGAATAATCCCGTCCGAGGAGGTGACATAGCATGAGTGCAAACTCTTCGAAATGCATTCAGACACATGCTTTGGTACAAATTAATAAAGTACGACAACTGAATGAAATAATAGCATATTCCTCAGCATCATTTCATCACATGCTCGGCGAGACGCTATCTCCTAGATGAAGGAAAAGTGTCACATTTCGTGGTGCATCTGTGTGTGTGCTTTTTTTTTTAAGTTAAAGATGTGATTTTAAAAGAGTATTGTATGATTTGATGTTCCAATGTGACATCAAAGGAGCTCATATACACACTGGCGCAATGTATAATGTAATCTTTTTTTTTCTCAGTTGGTTCACTTCACTGTTTCCAAAGCGACGCATTGCCTAAGCTTGCTCGACCCCCCCCCCCCCTCTAAAAAAAAAAAATAGAAATAGAATTCATCAGTCATGTTCAAACAAAGAATGAAATTGCATGTACCAGGTGACCAAAATAGTCCGTCAATCAATACTTGGGGAAGCGTTAATTTTATAGTTTTCCATTGCACGGCCGCAATACCAACATGTATAATATTCAAATTTTTCTGCATTTCTGGAAGCAACAAACTTTGCTTCCGACGAGTGATGAAAGAGAAAAAAAAAACCTCTGTGGAGTGGGAGTGCTATGTAGTTCTCTATCAGACGCCATTTCCAGCCGCAAGTCCAGTCGGTGTGGCTAAGTGTCGAGTCAGCCCGATGTATGTTACACTATCGGAAATGTCCAGCCGACGTCCTATGCAGTCTGTTGAGTTTCCGACGATTCAAGTTCAAGTTTAAGTGCATTTATTTCCAATTCAAGTTCAATTCAAGGTAAACAGTCATCGGACAGGTTGGCTCTTCTGGCATTGATATCAACCTCAGTGAGCCTTGGTGAGAGTATCTGGAGCTTGTCGGATCAGATATCATTGGAACTCGTTAGAACGCAGGAATTTTTTTGCATTTGGGGGATCAACTAATGAGCCTCCGATAGTCAGTGGAATGGGGGCCTTTTATAAGTGACTCTTTCCATGCTTCCAATCATGTGTGCCCGCGAAAGGCAATATTCTTTAATGTGTACCTATGAGTGTTCATAATAGTCATGTTCATGGGATGTCTATGCCTCGACGATGATGTTTGTGTCAATTAGCCAATATGCCAGTTGAATCTTTTCTTGCCCAAGTTTGCGTGAAACAGGAAATAAGTTGCGCACATCGAGACAATGGAGATTGGATGCATCGTGGCATTCCAAAGATGGTGGTTGGTTGCTCTCGTAATTGAACGAAAGAGGGACTCGCGGCTGTCTGATATCAACATTGTTGTTGAGTTTACGATGAGACAGGAAAACTAGTAAATAGTGCGTATCTATCCGAGAAGACGCCAAACTATAGTATGAATCTCATTTGACCATGGGTAAACTGACTGTGAAGATGTCAACATTTTGTAGTTCTAAGATAGTCGATCTTATCATGAGTAAATTGGTAATCTAACTCTGTTACACACACACACACACACACACACACAGACACACACACACACACACAGACACACACACCGATACACACACAGACACACGCACACACACACACACAGACACACACACATGGTCATACGCAGGAAACAGGGGCAAGTGGCAGTCCAGTTTGTAATAGGAGGCAAAAATATATTCAATATTTTGTGGAAGACTCTCGAGCTGGAAGCGAAAAGACAGAGGGGGAGGGTGTGGGAGGGGGCATCAAACACACGCACTCCACACATACATTGTACATAATATATAATATAAGTATGGAAAGATACGTAGGTATTATCGTTAATCAACCATCCATCAATGACAGAACCCTGTGCACAATGCATACAGTTTCTATACAAACGAAGAGGTATGAATGTGCTGTTCTTGCAAGTGAATTTGCCGTCTATTCGAATCAATATGTTCATACACTACTTGTACATTTTCTTTTTACGAGCTATCCTCACAAGACATGACATTATTTTTTTTTTCATTTTTATTTCATTTCCGGCCAAAACATATAATATGACAATTTCATATAAACAAATTAAGTACAATGTAACTATTACATTTCCAAATGAAATTTAGATACACGTCATTTGTTTACATGACTCAATAAACATACTAGTTGAAAAAATACATGGGCAAAATGTGACTGAATCATAAGAAAGAAAAGGTCGGAAATGGAGGGGATTGCTAAAAAGCCAAGCTTGTAGAATGCAGTCCCCTCGTGAGTCGTGAAAATTATAGTAATAATGCAACAAGACAATTTGACATAGTCCTCGGGAAACAGAAATAAAACAAGTACGCACACATTATGAACGCTGACCTGAATTCTCGATATGAGATTTACTTCACTTTGACTTTTCGGGCAACTAAACAACACACACACAAAAAGAAGATAAATATCGTTCTTAGTGATCAGTATTACAAAGCCACATTGTGGTATACATTTTTGAGAGCTTTTTAGAGATAGTCTAAAAACAAAAGCATAGTCACTTACTGAAAGACCATGCAAATATTGGTGTTCATGAATGCATAAGCTCTCTATTGCCTTACTCAGTTAAAATTGGAAAAAAAATAAATGGTTGGTTGTTGAACATATCATAATATTCTTCATTTCTTTTTACCACTGAGTTCCACTCCCGTTATCATGTAAGGAGAACGGGAATAAATGGAAATCTATTTTGATCGAAGTATCACAATGTCAGGCATTTTTACATATTAGTCATAAAAGGCGGGATAATCATGAACTTGTCTCAAGAAAGAAAAAGAGAGGAAAATTGAGAAATCTATAAGTACATTTCGTTGTGCGCACGCAAAATCGAATCGTAATGTTGCGCTAAGTACCTGTCATGGAGTCTATTTTTTGTGCAAAGTCTGCATTGCTTCAGGTCATTCATTGGGATACGGTCTTGGTCAGGAAACCAACGAACTCGGATAGTGAACGAAATATATTGCAGCGATATAATCACTATAGTTTGATATTGTTCAGCATCCATGCACTAATAGGCCAACTCAGACAGGAACTCTTGCAATCACCACCTTGTCTTGAATGGTCGTATCGAAATCTTAATGACGACGTTAATAATTCATAATTATACTGGAGCAAAATACCACTACTTTGATCATACTCTAACAGCGCGACAATATGACGTAATACATTTGTTGAAGGACAGTTGAAAGAGATGGTATAGTATTGGTTGAGGTGAAAATTCATCTTTTAACATCTTGCAAGATACTTAGAAAGCACTTCATGGGATGTTGAAAAAGCATACAATTCTAAGACGAAATCAAACTTTATTTAATGAAAATCGGTTTTGAAGTGGCTGAGATATTTAAAAAGAAAGCAAATAAAGCGATCCTAATTAAAGGTGGGTCCCATATTTCATTAGGATTGCTCTGTTTTGAATATCTCAGCCATTTCAAAATCAATTTTCATCAAATTGATAAACCCTGAAATCCTATTAGAATTATGCTCTTTCATATTTCATAAGAGATTTCTCATTATCCAAAAAAAAAAATGAAAAATGATTATTACTATAAATTGGAAACCTCAAGCCTCATCTCAACCGAAACTATTACATCCCTTTAACATGTTAAAAAAATATCTAACCATCTCGAGACCATGGTCTTCAGAATTCAGTAACTATTATTGCTTTTTGCTCTCAAAGTCGCCATATTTCTATTCCTTCACAGTGGTGCAGATAACCAGCTCCTCTTTAGACATCACATCGGGGCAGCTTCGGGAGGGAGAACCTGACCAGACGGTGTTTTTTGACTTAATCCTTTACGCCGGTGGAACTGATGGTGTGACTGGGACTAACCTATGGCAGTTCACTGCTTTTGGTAGTCAAACTGAAAATGGCAACGCACCAAGTACGTCATCCTACCAAGTATCGGTGACTGAGGAGCAGGGGAGAACTGGTATCGCTCCTGCAGAAACTGCTGTCTTCGAGGGACTCAGCTTCACTCTGGATCTATCTGGTGACGTGAACTGCGCTCATGTACCGTACGTCTGTATCACCTCGGCAAGAGGACCCGCATCCAATCCTGTCTTCATTCTATCTGGCCAACCCGATGACAGTGTCTTGACGACTTGTCAACCTATCACGTGTCGAGGTGGGAAATGGAAAAAGTTGTTCTATGTCAGACGATAAACGTAGACAGGCATATTGATATTGCAATGATACGTCACTCTCCTGAAAGGAATGATGTTTTCTTTAGACGATCAAACCAAGAAATTTAAGCAAACGGAAGGAAATTGATGTATTATAAGCCTACAATTTCATGTTTCAACAACCCAATGGAGAGCAATTTCGGGAGGGGAGGGGGAGACAGGCCGGATAGGAGCATATTATACACTTTGTTTAGAACAATGGGGGAAGAGACCTGAACATAATGCATTAGATTTTGTATTCTAGTGCATAAATATTCATAAAGATAATGATAAATATATGGTAAATTAGGATTATGATGATGACAGGGTGATGATGAAAAAAATGGTGATAGTAAACTCAAAAGCTGATAGGCCCAGCTATGTCTTGCAAAGGGGCCCGAATACGATGGCCAGAGCTAGAAACACAAAGGTATCATTATCTGACTTTCTGCAAGGCTTCGAGGCTCGAAATTTTGGTAGGGAACAACTGCAGCAAAGACTTAGTTACAGCTTGGTAGGGAACGACTGCAGCAAAGACTCAGCTACAGCTGCAACTGACTCTGGTGTGCCAAAGGTTTTTCTTTTTGACCCTGCAGTCGTTTTGATTGAACACATTTATTTTAGTCTCGGAGCATAAAGTTTAAATATAGTCACGATCAGTCTAGAAACTATTACATAAATTCAACTTATCGACCAACGTCTAAGTGACCATCCATCTGTACATATCACAAGAATGTGAACATGAATCTTCATGCAGGATTGGAAATCCAGAGCTCTATCCTCTTCATCGCTGGTGACCTCCAGGAGGGAGCAGTCAACAGCCTTCGTCTCAGCCTGGCCGTGCAGGCAAGCTCCAGCGGAGGTTCGGCCGTCGGAGATGACCTATGGAGGATCACCGGCTTTGCCAACGATGCCGTAGACGGAAGCGGAACTCGATACGGGGAAAATATCATCAGTCTCGATTACGAGCAGGCTTCGACAAGTATCTCCTTCGGAACAACTATGGTCATCTCTAACCTCATGTACAGTCTGGACCTGACAACTGGACCAGCTTGCTCCGAAGTGGAGTTCATATGCTTGATCTTTGAGAAGGGTCTGAATCCATCTCCTGACTTTGAGCTTTCTCCTCCTCAAACGACCGTCTGCGAAGGAGTGGCATGTCAAGGCAAGTTTTGAGACAGTAATGAATTTTACTGTCGTGTATGTTCTTCATTCATATTGTTTTCAGAGGACATATCCCACCCAGGTGTGTCCGCGATTAGGGCCAATATTGAAACAGATTGAGCGTGAGGTGGAATTTCGCCCTGAGAGTCATATGAACACGAAGACGTCTGATGAGTCTTTCATTTGTTTTTGTTTGCCATCATGAAGACAGTAAAAAGATATTTATATTCATATATCTTGAAAGATTGATAGCAAGTCATTACATACCAAGATCTATACCATATCATTCATGTATGTGTATGACGGAAGGGTTTGGTGTACCACTAAAATAAGCAGATATCAATTTTCTTTTATATGAAATGCAAAATGTTTGTTTGCACCTAATCAAGTTTTACGCAACATCTTAGTTTATACATCGACCGATCGTAACAAAACGTGTACTTTACCCCCTTGTATGCAGTCTTTCTGTTATTTGAGAAAAATACTTCATTTACATATTTGATACATCAAGTTGTTTTTCTCTTGTAGTCTTTGACCCCATCCAACTATAAACATGTGTATGGTCCGATTGTCAATCAGAGCAACACACATTTTAGCCATGTTAGTTCAGCTCGATGTCATGATTGATGATATTCATAGACTCAAATCAGCTAAACAAGGTGATATAGGTTTAATGTAAGTCAATTAAAACAAGAAAGGTAATCCTGGCAAGTATAATCTACCTATATCCTTAGATATTGCTTCATTTCAATGATTACTTACTGTCTAGTAGTTTGCGGTAAAATGATTTTTTTTTAGAACTCTTGGAAATTTCTAAGCTATGTTGTTTATGGGATTAAAAAAGCTCAACAAAGAAAGATTCTACCCATAACTTCCTCCCACCAACAAGCTGTGATCAAGTTTGTTCATGAACTATTGTGCTTAAAAGCTACAGTGATTATGATAATTCACGAACTAAAGGTATAATGGTTTGAAATGACAACAAAGGCACATTTACACATGAAGAAAGATAATGATACGTTTATTTGAAAAAAAAAAAACTTGTTCCATGATGACAATCCCTGGGACATGCAGTGCATAAATTATGCTAGGATTTATGCTTTCAGCAAGTTGCAGTTTTTAAAGGGATGGTATAGTATTGGTTGAGATGAAAATTAAGCTTTTAACTATTAGCAAGATACTTAGAAACCACTTTATGAAATGCTAAAGAGCATACCATTTGAATAGGAATTCATAGTTTATTTGAAAACAAAATGTTTTGAAATGGCCGAGACATCCAAAAACAAAGTACAACAAAGCAATCCTAATAAAAGATGGGTCCTCTTTATTACTATCAATTTGTTTGGATATCTCGGCCATTTCAAGACCCATCTTCTTCAAATAAATTTGGATTTCTCTTGGAATTATTGAATTATGCTCTTACATATTCCATAAGATGTTTCTTACCATCTCACAAAGAAATCTTGGAAATCTGAAGTCCCATATCCACCAAAACTCTACTATCCCTTTAACGCAGAATTTGACCATTTTCTATCCAGTTTCACTCCTTGATGAATGTGCCAGCGATCCTTGTATGAACGGAGCTACGTGTGTCGACGTTGTCAATCAATTTCTGTGCGAGTGCATTCTGGGATACGAGGGAGACATGTGTGAAACCGGTATGTATGAGAACAAACATACAAAACGGAGACATAGCGAATCATGCATACACAAAATCATTATTTGTATTACTCAAGATGTACACGTAAAGTATTATATAATATTGACAATTAGCGCCCGAATCAAAACAAAGTAAAAAAAAAAAAAAAAAAAAACTCACGCGGCACAGACAAGTAATGCAAGTGACACGCTCCATGTTTATTTCATTTATTAATGCTGCTTTTCTTTTTGTTTGTTTAATTCGGATAGGGCCTATATCGATAAATTTGTTGCAGATGTGAACATAAATATGTGAATGAGGGAACGATAATCATGCATTTAGTGATACATACATACATACTTAAAGGACAAGTTCACCTTCATGTACATGTGGATTGAGTGAATGCACCAATATTAGTAGAACACATCAGTGAGAGTTTGAGGAAAATCCGATAATCCGTTCAAAAATTATGAATTTTTTAAGTATCTGGGCAATTACTGCTGGATGAAAAGACTACTACAGTGTGTGATGTCACATGCGTACAACGATATAATGACAATAAGAGAATTTCACAAAATTTTACTTTTTGAATAAAGTGCACATTTCTTGGACTTGCCACTGATGTATATTAAGGATAATATTATTCCCCTTGCCTTCTAAAAGAGAGAAGTCGAGTGTTCTTTTGTTATGCGAGAAAAGTGAAAATAAGGTGAATTTTCTTTATACTTTCTTTATACCGTTGTACTCATGTGACATCACAAGCTATAGTAGTCTTCTCATCCAGCCATGACTGAGCAGAAACTTTAAAAATTCATAACTTTTGAACGGATTGTCGGATTTTCCTCAAACTCTCACTGATGTGTTCTACTGATATTGCTGCATTCACTCAACCCACATGTCTATGAAGGTGAACATGTCCTTTAATATGGAAAATAATTTTGACAGTTGTTTTAAACTTATCTGCGAGGTATGATAATCATCA
Organism: Diadema antillarum; assembly: GCF_040938485.1. Classification (NCBI taxonomy): domain Eukaryota; kingdom Metazoa; phylum Echinodermata; class Echinoidea; order Diadematoida; family Diadematidae; genus Diadema; species Diadema antillarum. Next base: position 914,422 of record NW_027271913.1, read on the forward strand.
AGTTGGTTATTTTTGTTGTTGTTGTAATACTACTCTATAGATATTGACGAGTGCGAAAGTGATCCATGTGAAAACGGTGCATCCTGTGTGGACCTTGTAAACAACTTTGAGTGCATCTGTCTGCCGGGTTTTACAGGGACTTTGTGCTCTGTGGGTAAGAACACAAAATTACCAGTTTTATTTGTCGTGAATTGTAATAGTGTCAATAATCGGTAAAAAAAAATCAACTGCGCCTTCTCATTCGATACAACATAATTGCTGATAACAATGAGGACACGTAAGAGAGTTTCAGTGTGCGACGAAAATATGAATGGGATGACACGGCACCGTTTCAAGAAAGTAGTCAGATCTGACAAGTCGTTAGTGTCTGACAATTATTTTTGTAAAATCATTGGTTTTGATTGGCTGAGAAGCTCTGGTCACTGACTGTTACTTTCTCAGTTGTCAGAGAATGACAATTTGTCAGGGCTGACAATTTTCAAGAACCGGTGCCCGAGTCTATGAACCTTGTGTAGGACGATAAAGATGAGAGTAAAACCATTTCTAGTTACATTCTTTAGTCGCAAAATCTCCCAAAAGTTGTAGGACCAGGAGAGAAGACGGTCAACTGACTTGACAAAAGTTGTGAAGACGCAAAGCTGCTTTCTCGCTCCGCAAAAATGTCTATCTCGAGTTTTCGTCTGAAATGCCCTAAACAAGGTACTAGGCGTGAATATACCACAACATACTTTCATTTTCTGCACATTTGTAAATCATGTAAAGACGATGAAAAGTAAAGCAATATCTGTAGTTATAATGATAAGAATATATATTCTATGATTATCTTGACAAAGAGGTATAGGGAAATCATACTTATGATTGTAGTTATTGAAATTTTTGTGAGATTTGCAGACATTGATGACTATTCCATCAATCCTTGTGTGAACGGTGTATAACATCATGTGTGAATGTGGTGAACGGTTATTATGTGTGAATGCCCCGAGGGATATACGGGAACTGACTGTGACATGGATAAGAGGCAATAAGACATGTGGATGATTACCCACATAAAGTATAATTATGTAACAGTGTTTACACATTTATTATGCTTTTTTTTTCTTCATCACTACACTGCAGATATCGACGAGTGCGAAAGTGATCCATGTGAAAACGGTGCATCTTGTGTGGACCTTGTAAACAACTTTGAGTGCATCTGTCTGCCGGGTTTTACAGGGACTTTGTGCTCTGTGGGTAAGAAAGAATAACCAGTTTTATTTGTCTTTAATCACTACAGGGGAAATAACTGGTAAAAAGATCAAGTGCGAATTCTCATTCAATGCAACAAATTGCTGACAACATAACGTGCGACGAGAAGGCGCCATGCGATTACAGGTCTAATGCAAATTTGAGTCGGCGAAAAGGACAAAGTAAGACGATTTCTAATAACTCGCAAAAGCTCCCATTATATCAAAGCTGTGCGACAAGCAGAAAAAATGTCAAATATTAAAACTCGACAAAACTTGTGAAGACGAGAAGGTGCTCTCTCGTCTCTAATAAATGTGTCCTTTCTCATTTCCATTTTCACCTTTTCGCCGTATGAGATTGCCCTGAATAGAAGGCGTGATATCCCACACGCCGCCTTCATTCTCGCCTCACCTTTTGGAGAGGAAATCCAACTGAAAAATAGATAAAATAAAGTAAGTGAAAAATATTCCCTACATAGAATGATACAAAACTGACAAAATCGGATAAGAAATAAGAAAGATGTTCTGTTTTTAAATTTCACTTTTTTTTTTCTCGGAAAACATTTCTTGACCAGCCTCAAGAATATACTTTTATACAGAGAGACCAGTGATAAAGCTGTGCACAATAGATTGTTACGAGAATTCTCGAGTATATCCGAACCGGGCAAACGTTTCCATTCAATGATGTCTAAATGTGTGTATCCGAACCGGGCCAACCTTTCCATTCAATGGTGTATAAATGTGTGTATCCGAACCGGCCAACTTTTCCATTCAATGGTGTCTAAATGTGTGTATCCGAACCGGGCCAACCTTTCCATTCAATGATGTCTAAATGTGTGTATCCGAACCGGGCCAACCTTTCCATTCAATGGTGTCTAAATGTGTGTATCCGAACCGGGCCAACCTTTCCATTCAGTGGTGTCTAAATGCGTGCATCCGAACCGCGCCAACCTTTCCATTCAATGGTGTCTAAATGTGTGTATCCGAACCGGGCCAACCTTTCCATTCATTGATGTCTAAATGTGTGTATCCGAACCGGGCCAACCTTTCCATTCAATGGTGTCTAAATGTGTGTATCCGAACCCGGCCAACCTTTCCATTCAATGGTGTCTATATGTGTGATGTGTGTCACCATGCTAATGAGTCTTCCAGCTTTCATCACTTTTTTTTTTGGTTTATTTTTGTCGTTAAAAAGTAATCTAATAGACCATGAGGAGGGACAAATCCAAATAAGATTTTCTATTTCAAATCTAATGGATTTAATTTCTAATTCAATTAGACTAAAAATTGAAATCTTATGTGGATTTGTCCCTCCTCATGATCTTATTAGATTACTTTTTAATCCAACGAATTTAGAGTGGGGGTCTGATGGATTATGCACGTTGTAAATATTATGTAGAGTCAATGAAAACTATCTTGATAATCATAGTAATGATGACCGTAATAAAGAAACAAAAAATACATATCTTCATCTTTTTCTAGACATTTCCCAGACAGTGTTTATCTTGCAATAAGATGTTTCGGATGAATAATCTGATGATTATAGTGATGAAATGTCTGTAATATTTGCAGACATTGATGAATGCTTCAGCAACCCTTGTGTGAACGGGACATGTATGGACGGTGTGAACGGGTACGTGTGTAATTGCACCGAAGGATACACGGGCACTGACTGTGACATAGGTAAGACACCAAAATACCTGATGGTGATTATTCTGCCTTGCATCCTCCCCCCCCCCCCGCCATTCCCATCTAACCACTAAAGAAAATGCGTATCACGAAAAATAATTTCAATTTTGAGAGAAACAAACGGCGTTACACTGATGATTCCAATTTAGGAGTTTTCAGCTGTAAAAATATATATCAACATAACGATCGAAAATACATGGGTATACTTAAAATGACTTGTGTACGTGAAATCTTGTTCTTGTTACATAAAAATCCAGTTTATATATAGAGAAATTATCATTTGACGAACAAACGTCGATGTCGATAAATGAAAGAAGGATATTATTCAGAGGGGTGAAGGCTCAGGTTTGAGTTTCTTCAGTTTGTCTCCCTCTACAAATATAAATTTATTAAGATCGCAACTGCTGATCTGTAAATCAACAAATATATCAAAAAAGGGGAAAAAAAAAGAGCCACTGGGACTCGAACCTGTCATCTACTGCTTTCCGGGCAGCTACACTACCACCAGGCTGTCCCTGGTTGACACGATGAACATGGAACAAATACCCAAACGTCGATGTCACTACACTGAAATTATGACATAATATTCGTACTTAATACTTATTTGTACCTACGTCTATCATAGTTTAATTGTCAATGAAAAAAGACCTTTTGGAAGACCATTATATTCTCACATTTCATACTTATAGTGTGATGGCTCGTTTTTTGCTTTTTATCCATCTTTGCTATACATGATTCTACTTGTTTATTCCCTTAAGATATAAGCAGGTAAGTGAATAGATGTATGCATTATTATGGAATGAATTGTGTTGATTGTTTATTTATTGTTGATTCTATATTTATCATTTATTTATCGTGTTGATTCTTGATTCTTAATTGGTTGCAAAGAAGTGTAAAATCCAACCTTATATTCTGTTGAAATCACAGCTAAGCGGTTCCATTCATCCACTACCTCTCCTCTTGTTATATTCTTCTTTTATTTTTTTTTTGTATTTATCTTCACTCCACGTAATAAGTTTCTCTCTCTCCCTCTCTCTCCCTCTCTCACATACACACACAGACTTTTTTTTTGTTTTCAGTGATCTTTTTATTAATTCCATTTCCTTTGAGAATATAACAATTCAAAAAAATTACACACATTCTACATAACATCTGTCATAAATCATGTAGATATTCCTACAGTTATGAGACATAATCCATAATCCATAAAACAAGAATAATCATTCAATTCATTTTAAGGCAGATATCAAACAGAAGAGAGGAAATAGAATGAATTATCCGATCATTCCTTTTTAACTGCAAAACAAACAAGCAGAATTCATATATGCATTTGTGAGCAATTTAGCCAAACACTAAAAAAACAGGAAATGAAATTTCTATTATATCAAAAGAACGATGACAACAACAACAACATAAACCACCCTCATTCCCACCTTTCCACCATACCCAACCCTCAACTACTCATAACTTAAAACTTTAAACCCCCCCCCCCAAAAAAAAAACGTCCTTCTCATCTCTAAACCACCTCCCCACCCTCTACACTACATCCACCTCCTTACCCGAGACAGACACACTCCCTCTCATCCACCTCTCATCTCATCCACCTTTCATCCACCCACCCATTTACACACCCACCCTGCACACACATCCGCTTAAACACACACACACACACACACCCACACACACATCCACTTAAACACACTTCCACACCCCCTGCACACACATTCACTCACCACAACACACAGTTATTTCTGCTCGCATTCAGAACATAATAATTATGCTAATTATGCTTAGGATATATGCTGCATACACACAATACATGCATGCACATACACATATCATACACACAATATACATATCCACATACCTGCATATATATTTTATATACACAATACTTATCTCTGAACTCAAAAATATCTAAAGAAAAGAAGTCAGTAATCAAACACACACAAAAGGGGAGAAGTACGGGTGCATAAATAAACTAATCCTTTACAAATTTTTTAAACATTCCCATTTCAGCAAATGCAAACAAGGTTTATTTCTTGTTATGGCAATATCATTCTCTTCCTTTCGACATTGCATTAATGCCTTTTTTAATTCTACCAATGTCGGTGTTATTAACTGTGACCTCGCTTTATATAACATATGTTTAACTATAAGAATAAGAGTGTTGTACAGTTTGATTCTGTGAGAAGTTCCTTCTAAACCAATATGTATATCCCGTCAAGCTAAATTACGTAACTCTTCTAACTGAAAGTACTCAATGAAATCATGCCATAAAGATTTAACTTTTTCACAGTTCCAAAATAAATGCGAGTAAGTTTCAGAGCTTTTTCCACAAAAGGAACATAAATTATCAGCCACAAAACCAAATTTTAGGAGCTGTTCCTTAGTATAAATCGCCCCGTGTAATAACTTATATTGAAATTCTCTTAAGTCTCCAATTAGAGTTGAACTTCTGGGCCTTATAAAAATATCTCTCATACTTTTATCAGCGAAAACAAATTTTTGGTGTCCATCTCTAATTTCTAAACAGTAAGACTGCTTTAAAAGAGACACGAAATGTGAATAAATCTTCCTGGATTGTATCTTTTTTAAATCTGTAATTTGGCCAAAAAACTTTAAAGGTATATTAAAATCACTGACATCTACTTCATACCAATTGCATAAAATTCCATCATATTTCCCACTTTTCAAAATGGACTCACAAAAACTCCATACATAAGCAATATTTTCACTTTGTAAACCTAAACTTTGAAAATAACTAATTGGTCTTATGGATTGTTTATCAAATAATTGTTCTAAGTGATAAACCTTCCGCTCATATAAATCTGCATTAAATATCATTTTCCCTCTCAATAAAAAAATCTTTATTATTAAATATAATTGGATTAATTTTCCCTTCTTCAAAACTTCTGCAGTTATATAAATCTTCCCAGGCAGCTAACATTTCTAAATAAAACGATGGTGCCTTAAGTGAAAGTTTTTTAGTCTCATAATTGCAAAGAAATAAAATTCTACCTCCTACAGCTTTAAAACTGTGATCAAAGTATACTTTCCAACTCATATTTCGTTCTCCATACAAAAGTCTTTTTACCCACATCACTCTCTGAGTTTTCACAAACAATTCAAAATTCATCATTCTCAATCCACCATCCTTGTAATCCTGATACATAATGGCTCGTTTGACGCGATCCTTGCCCTTCCACACAAAATCAAAGCAACTTTTTTGAATTTCATCAAATAACCATTTTGGAACAACAGAGGATGACGCCACATAAATCAATTTAGATAAAGCATAAGTTTTAAGTAAGTGAATTTTCCCCATGATGGTGAGATCTCTTTGCTTCCACCAACCTAAAAGTCTTTTAATTTTACTTAATATTTCTTTATAATTAACTTCCTCCATTCTCTTCCTTTCTAAAGCAAATGTAATCCCTAAAATCTTAATTTCTGTAACTATACTTCCAAACTGAAATTGTGCTACATTCTCTTCATCCTTACCAATAATCAAAACCTTCGTTTTATCCATATTAACCCTTAAACCACTGACTTCCGAAAAAATCTGAAATAAGTTTTGTAGTAACCTAACTGACTCTTTATCTCTTATAAAAATTGTCATATCATCGGCATACAGTATCTGCTTTACTTCAAAATCACCAAGATCAATCCCTCTCAAAGTAGTCTCATTTCTCAAAGCATGTGCCAAAATTTCAATAACTACTAAAAATAAATAAGGTGATAATGGGTCACCCTGACGCACACCCCGTTCTATTCTAAAATAACCGGTTGAAAACCCCTCATTCATTACACAGCTGCTAATATCAGTATAACATGTCTTTATCCAAGAACAAAAAGAAGGGCCAAATCCAAAATTTTTCAAAACGGTTAATAAAAACGAATGAGATACCGAGTCAAAGGCCTTCTCAAAATCAACAGCTATTAAATAACAACCTATATTATATGACAGACAGTGAAAAATCATATCATCTATTAATCGAATTGCTTCCCCAATATTTCTGTTTTCCATGTATCCCACTTGATCCATGTGTATTATCTCACTCAAAACTTGTTTCATTCTCTTCGCCAAAACCTTTGAAAGAATTTTATAATCCACATTCAAAAGTGTAATCGGTCTATAATTCTTAATATAAAGAGGATCTTTACCATCTTTTTCTATTAATGTAATGGTCCCTTGCTTCTGTGATACTGATAAATTACCCCTATCATACGCTTCATTCAATACTTCAACTAAATGCCTGCCTAAATATGGCCAAAAAATGATATAAAATTCCACCGAAAGCCCATCATTACCTGGAGCTTTATTATTTTTCATTTCTTTTAAAACTTCATAACATTCATCTATAGTAATCTTTCCTTCACAAAATTGTTGACTTTCCTCACTTAACTTTGGAATACTTTAAAAAAAAACAACTTTCATTTAAAACCTCTTTTACTGCACCCCTCTTCTTTGAATATAATGTTTCATAAAAATTTCGAATTAACTTCAACATTTCATTTCTATCTTTTATAACAGAATTATCTTCACTATATAATTCATATATTATAGTTTTCTTTTTATTTGATTTTAATAATTGTTCAAAATATTCTTTATTTCTTTCCCCGTTCTCATACCAGGCTGCTCGTGATCTAACTTTAAGTCCTTCCAATGATCTATCATATAATTCACTCAACATTTTTTTCTTTTCAACATATTGTGTATTTATTTCTAAAGAAGCAGCAGCAGTTAATAAATCTTGCTCTAAAATTTTTAATTCCTTTTCTAACTTTTCAATATTCATTCGCCTTTCCTTTGCTTTTCCTTTCGAATATTTTCTTGCATATTCACTCATCTTCATTTTTAAAAAATCCCAAAAAACTAATTTATCATTAAATGCATCTTCCCACGTTTTCATAATACTTTCTATTTCCGTTATCATTCCTTCTACAAATTCTTTATCATTACACAAACTGTTATTAAATTTCCAATACGATTTACCCCTACAGTTATAACTTTCCGGAACAAATTGTAATTCTAATCTAATACCGGAATGATCAGGAGTAACAGATGTCATAATTTCACAATTTCTTACTAATCGCACCATGTGGTCTGATATGAACCAATAATCTAAACGAGTTTGTACTAAAGGGTTTAACTGTTTGAAAGTAAATTGCTTACTGTCCGGGTTTCTTTTCCTCCATATATCTAATAAACTATATTTCTTAAGAAAAAAATTCAAATTCTCTATAAATTTACTCTTTGAAGGTGTTTTAGGCCCTATATAATCCAAAGTTTCATTCAAAATTGCATTAAAATCTCCTCCTAGAATAAGAGAACATTCACAAGGACAGAAATCTGATATAAGTGCATCTATTTTTCCCAGAAATTCCGTTTGTTCCCATGTTTTATCTCTTGTTGGAAAGTAAACATTACCTAAAAACAACTGAGAGTCAAAAATGTTTCCTTTTAAAAAAAATATAACGACCCATATCATCAACTTTTATTTGATCAACTTTGATATTACCACCAGAAGCTATTAAAATTAGAACACCTCTGCTGTGACTTGAGCCGTGACTAAAAAACATTTCACCTCCCCAATCTCGTTTCCACAAATCTTCGATATCGGGTGAACTATACGTTTCTTGTAACAATACGACATCCCCTCCTTTACTTTTAGCCCATTCAAAAATTCTGTTTCTTTTTTTCCTGTTCCGTAAACCTCTAACATTTACAGAAATTAAAGTTAAACCCGCCATTTTAAACAAATAATTATTCCCAAATGTTGTGACCTTATTGCCCAAACACCATACAATCTCCTTTGAAAATCTTGTAACATCATTAACTTTGATACCGGGCACCTCCACTTACAATCAATACGGGGCTTGTTTTTATCCAAACAAACTGCCGATTTAATACATGCTTCTGAATGCGAGCAGAAACAACCACAACAACACCCCATACAACGTATCAGACATCGAACCACACCAAAGCCCTTAACCTTACAATCCCTGGCATATACCCTAACATACCCCCATCCCTCCCTCCTATTACAGCCTAAATTATCCCAATCTCTAATTCGGTGACAGAAGCCTAATACCCATGTACAACATATACCTACCCAGTACACAACTTCAAACATTACAGAAATAAACCTCCAAACCAAAACAACTAACCAACTTTCCATAACGCAAGGAGATGATTGAAAGCGGCCCTCCACCATGCATCTCCGTACAGAAAATGAGTTTCTGCAAAATCTGTATACTTTACCCCAACATAACCTTAAAAAAAAAAAAAAAAAAAAAAATTCCTGCGTAACATGCATGCACTGATTTGACCCGGGTGGATGGATGATAATGACTTCCTATATTAACTGCCAACAGATTATTCAAGTCATGCATAATGAATATGAAACCTGCCGAACCAAGAATCCGTACCGGGTACATTTTGGGTGTGGTGCAACACACTACCAAAACCCAGATCAATGGGCAACAAACGTTGTGTGAAATTAGTGTCACACTTAAGCACCACCCCCAGAGCCTGAAAATTTACATTCATGGTATGCATAATATCTGCAAGAAACTGGTTCAGTCCAGTTTAGAACTACAGGACTGTCTGTTTAAACATTCAACCCGTCATGCACAACTGCCAAGAAACTATTTTCTCCCTTTTATTGAATATAAATAAAAGTATGCAATTTAGATTCCACAAATTGAGACGGAACTTCCATCTGCGGTGCTATAGGTGAACTGAAAGTCCATAAGAATTTGACGTAAAAAAAAAAAAGAGAGAGAAAAAAAACAACCCATTAACCTTTAAAGGGTGTGTACAGTCCCGGTCGGGGCGAGAATTCAGCCTTTAGCGTTTTGCGAGACATCCAGAAACCACCCTATGAGACTCCAAAGAGCATGCAATTCCAAGGGGTACCAAAAGCCTAACCGACGAGAAACGGCCTCGAGATGGCTGAGATATCCAAAAACAGGTTGAAACAAAAAGATCCCAATAAAGGTGGGGCATGTCGCCTTTTATTATTATCACTTTTGGGGGTATCTCAGCCACCCGAAAACCAACTCCCAAAAAAAAAAAAACGTTGAAACCCTCTCAAAACCACACGCCCTCCCACACCCCACAAGAGGCCTCCCATTATCTCACGTAGTAATGTTCAAAACATGAAACCCCACCCCAACCACCACTGTACACAGTCCCTTTAAGTAATAAGTGTCTAAGCATCTTTCACCACATCCTCAATTGTACAATGTAGTTTGCATACAAAATGCATAACCATGAACACATCTGAGCTATAAACTACAATATGGTAATGCCTGAACAATTGCCCACATTCTGGCGCCAGAAGTTAGCCCTTCCGTGAACATGCCATGTACTGAGCTGCTTTACACCAGCTGCACAGCAGAAAAGACTTTCGCCGCGTCCTCAACTGTACAATGTAGTTTGCATACAAAATACCTCACCATGTAACACATCTGAGCTAACTGCAAGATGGTAATGCCTGAACACTAGAACCCACATTCTGGCGCCAGAATTTAGCTCTTCCGTGAACATGCTATATATGAAGCTGCTTTATACCCGCTGCACAGCAGAAAAGAAAAGGAAAAAAAAACAGGCTAGGGACCTTTTCAGCATCAAAGGGCATTAGAAACCCACAAATTGAGACGGAACTCTCAACCATATTTGGCTGGACTTGGAGATCCACTGGAAATTGACTGAAACAAAAAAGGACTATGCATACCAGATATATTTCCAAACAAGTTCACCTACCAAACTTAATTTTAATTTGCCCGCATAGCAAGGCATGGACAAGTCTGAGCAGACTGCAATTATAGTAATGCATGAATGCACTGCCCACATTTTTGGCGCCCCAACCTGGCTTGATCATATAGCATGTGAGGAGGAGCTACTTCACACTCGCTGTATATGTTCTGGGGATAATGCAGCAAGCTGAGGCTATAAAATCCCTTTAAACATAAATGGGCATACCATTTCACAAACTGCTACGAGCAGGGCTCAGAAGTTTGCATATAGTACGGGCCTTAAAATTCCACAAATTTGAGACAAAACTCTCATTCACAATTAGGTAGCCTTAGAGAACCATTTGAATTTAACTTTTTTTTTCTCTCTCTCCAAGGGCATGATTACGCATACAAAATAACCAACTTCCATCTTCCACCCCAAAGACTTGATTATAATTTGCATGCATAGCAAACCATGGGCATATTTGAGCATCTATTGCAATGTGGTAATGAATTAATAACTGCCAAACTCTTGACTCCAAAATCTGGTTTGTGAACATTAACATACATGTGAGGAGCTACTTCACACCCGCTGTATGTTTGGGGAGTAAAGCAGCAAAGTTGTAAAGTTTATAAAGACCCCTTCAAATGTCAATGAACATAATAATCTCACAGCTTCTACAAATCACATTCACAAAGCTCAGTAATTTTTTTTTTCCCATGACTTACAAAAAAATGTATGCACATTAATTCCAGAAATGAAAACGAAATTGTCAGGGCATGAAGTGAGACATGGTCCGTGTATGATTTTACTGCGTAACATGCATGCACTGATTTGACCCGGTGGATGATAATGACTTCCTATATTAACTGCCAACAGATTATTCAAGTCATGGATAATGAATATGAAACCTGCCGAACCAAGAATCCGTACCGGGTACATTTTTGGTGTGGTGCAACACACTACCAAAACCCAGATCAATGGGCAACAAACGTTGTGTGAAATTAGTGTCACACTTAAGCACCACCCCCAGAGCCTGAAAATTTACATTCATGGTATGCATAATATCTGCAAGAAACTGGTTCAGTCCAGTTTAGAACTACAGGACTGTCTGTTTAAACATTCAACCCGTCATGCACAACTGCCAAGAAACTATTTTCTCCCTTTTGTTGAATATAAATAAAAGTATGCAATTTAGATTCCACAAATTGAGACGGAACTTCCATCTGCGGTGCTATAGGTGAACTGAAAGTCCATCTGAATTTGACGTAAAAGAGAGAGAGAGAGAAAAAAAAAAACCAACCCATTAACCTTTAAAGGGTGTGTACAGTCCCGGTCGGGGCGAGAATTCAGCCTTTAACGTTTTGCGAGACATCCAGAAACCACCCTTATGAGACTCCAAAGAGCATGCAATTCCAAGGGGTACCAAAAGCCTAACCGACGAGAAACGGCCTCGAGATGGCTGAGATATCCAAAAACAGGTTGAAACAAAGAGATCCCAATAAAGGTGGGGCATGTCGCCTTTTATTATTATCACTTTTGGGGGTATCTCAGCCACCCGAAAACCAACTCCCATCAAAAAAACGTTGAAACCCTCTCAAAACCACACGCCCTCCCACACCCCACAAGAGGCCTCCCATTATCTCACGTAGTAATGTTCAAAACATGAAACCCCACCCCAACCACCACTGCACACAGTCCCTTTAAGTAATAAGTGTCTAAGCATCTTTCACCACATCCTCAATTGTACAATGTAGTTTGCATACAAAATGCATAACCATGAACACATCTGAGCTATAAACTACAATATGGTAATGCCTGAACAATTGCCCACATTCTGGCGCCAGAAGTTAGCCCTTCCGTGAACATGCCATGTACTGAGCTGCTTTACACCAGCTGCACAGCAGAAAAGACTTTCGCCACGTCCTCAACTGTACAATGTAGTTTGCATACAAAATACCTCACCATGTAACACATCTGAGCTAACTGCAAGATGGTAATGCCTGAACACTAGAACCCACATTCTGGCGCCAGAATTTAGCTCTTCCGTGAACATGCTATATATGAAGCTGCTTTATACCCGCTGCACAGCAGAAAAGAAAAGGAAAAAAAAAAACAGGCTAGGGACCTTTTCAGCATCAAAGGGCATTAGAAACCCACAAATTTAGACGGAACTCTCAACCATATTTGGCTGGACTTGGAGATCCACTGGAAATTGACTGAAACAAAAAAGGACTATGCATACCAGATATATTTCCAAACAAGTTCACCTACCAAACTTAATTTTAATTTGCCCGCATAGCAAGGCATGGACAAGTCTGAGCAGACTGCAATTATAGTAATGCATGAATGCACTGCCCACATTTTTGGCGCCCCAACCTGGCTTGATCATATAGCATGTGAGGAGGAGCTACTTCACACTCGCTGTATATGTTCTGGGGATAATGCAGCAAGCTGAGGCTATAAAATCCCTTTAAACATAAATGGGCATACCATTTCACAAACTGCTACGAGCAACAACAAACTTTCACAGGGCTCAGAAGTTTGCATATAGTACGGGTCTTAAAATTCCACCAATTTGAGACAAAACTCTCATTCACAATTAGGTAGCCTTAGAGAACCATTTGAATTTAACTTTTCTTTTCTTTTTTTTTTCTCTCTCTCCAAGGGCATGATTACGCATACAAAATAACCAACTTCTATCTTCCACCCCACAGACTTGATTATAATTTGCATGCATAGCAAACCATGGGCATATTTGAGCACCTATTGCAATGTGGTAATGAATTAATAACTGCCAAACTCTTGACTCCAAAATCTGATTTGTGAACATAAACATACATGTGAGGAACTACTTCACACCCGCTGTATGTTTGGGGAGTAAAGCAGCAAAGTTGTAAAGTTTATAAAGACCCCTTCAAATGTCAATGAACATAATAATCTCACAGCTTCTACAAATCACATTCACAAAGCTCAGTAATTTTTTTTTTTTTTTTTTGCCCATGACTTACAAAAAAATGTATGCACATTAATTCCAGAAATGAAAACGAAATTGTCAGGGCATGAAGTGAGACATGGTCCGTGCATGATTCAGGTAAAGTAACTTATACACCACAATAAATAGGTTTACTCTTTAGGATCATCCCAATCACATACCAAGATGTGGCAGATAAAACCTCTCCTATACACCCTAGGCAATATTCAACACATTTCCTAGTTATATAAATCCTAGCTTGATTTTCACGTCAAAGGTGAAGAACAAAATAGAATATATTTCAAAGCAATGGTGTTCCTATATGGCCATTTTTTTTTTTTTGTCTGCTTATCATAGCATGCTCATGATGTAAAAGAGGAGTAGTCTGATTTTGAAGTCAGCTTTTACGTCTGCCGAAAGAAAAAAAAAGAACAGGCATAAGAGACCATTCTATTGATTACTCATACCTTCAGTAATGTCCTGTTGTCTGCATCGTCTGCCCTCTTATTCATCCAAAAGTGATATTACCACAAAAAAAAACCAAAACCTTTAACCTTGAAACTTGTCATGTGACATTTTGCACAGTATTTCATAATTATGCCATAGAATTAACGACCATGCACCAAAAAGGGGCATGACCCAGCCTTGTCTCTGGATAGTTCTAATAACATAGAAAAAATTAGCTATTTTCTTCAGCTTGAAAAACCTCTCTTTTCCAGACTTTGAAATACCACAGAACTTGCACAACAGCACGACAGCATTTGATTTACGGCTGCCAAGAAAACTAAAGCAAATTTGGTGCAATTGAGTTACATACTCTGGGAAATTTCTTTCGTCCAGTCATTTCCCCCTTCAAAAGCCCTATTTTTTTTTTCACCTCTACTCTAGATACCGAGGTATACCGAGCCTTAAAACCCTTTTTTCCCCCTAAAGTTAGCTATTTTCTTCAGCTTGGAAAACCTCTCTTCTCCAGACTTTGAATACGTGGTACCACAGAACTTGCACAAAACAAGAAATGGCATTCTATATACCATCTACATTAACGACAGCCTTTCAATTGCGGCTACCAAGAAAACCGAAACAAATTTGGTGCAATTGAGTTGCATACCCTGGGAAATTTCTTTCCCAGGGTCCAGTCCCGTCATTTCAGCCTTAAAAACTTTTTTTTTCTCTATATACCGAGGTACCGAGGTACCGAGCCCTAAAACCTCCTTTTCTCTTTCTTCCTTTCTTCCTTTTCCCTCTAGATACCGAGGTCTCTCTTATGGGGACAAATTCCAAACATCTTCTTTAATAACATAGATATTTTCTTCAGCTTGAAAAACCTCTCTTTTCCAGACTTTGAAAAACCACAGAACTTGCACAAACAGCACGACAGCATTTAAATTACGGCTGCCAAGAAAACTAAAGCAAATTTGGTTTTCGTCCAATCATTTGACCCTTAAAACCCCCCTTTTTTTTCTCTAGTCTAGATACCGAGGTACCAAGCCTTACAACCCTTTTTTTTTTTTTTAAAGTAAGCTACTTTCTTCAGCTTGGAAAACCTCTCTTCTCCAGACTTTGAATACGTGGTACCACAGAACTTGCACAAAACAAGAAATGGCATTCTATATACCATCTACATTAACGACAGCCTTTCAATTTCGGTTGCCAAGAAAACTGAAACAAATTTGGTGCAATTGAGTTGCATACTCTGGGAAATTTCTTTCCCAGGGTCCAGTCCCGTCCTTTCTTATTGGGACAAATTCCATACCTCTTCTTTAATGACATAGTCTAGATAAAATTAGCTATTTTCTTCAGCTTGGAAAACCTCTTCTCCCGACTTTGAAATGCCACAGCACTTGCACAAAACAAGAAATGGCATGCTATATACCATCTATATTAACGACAGCCTTTAAATTACGGCTGCCAAGAAAACTGAAACAAATTTGGTGCAATTGAGTTACATACTCTGGGAAATTTCTTTCGTCCAGTCATTTCAGCCTTATGAATAACACAAAACTTGCACAGAACAAGAAATGGCTCATTATATTTCCTCCATGTTAAAAACAGCCTTTAATTATATCATAGACTCTAGGGCTGAGAAAAAAAATTAGGCCATGTTTGTGAGATTCCAAATGATTCCAGACACAGACACAGACACACACACACACACACTCTCTCTCTCTCTCTCTCTCTCTCTCTTTCTTTCCTCTCTCTTCCGGCATGACAGCGACTTAGTGTATAGGGACTTGTTCAGGGTTTTTGTTTCGGATTAGTTAGGTTAGTTAGAGGTCTTTTTGTCTTAGTTTCTTTGTTTTATCCATTTCAATGTATATCAGTCAATCGATCGTATAATTTCTTGTATTACGTGTGGGAGGAATGCACCCTACAAGCCCAGCTTTTTAGCATTCCTCCCCATTTCCAACATTTTCGTATACTTACAATTTTTCTGTAAACTTATCCTTTATTTTGTAAACTATGAAATCTATGTACTTGTATTCATTTTCTGTAATATATCTATATATTTCTGTTGAAAATGAAAAATGAATGAATGAATGAATGAATGAATGAATGAATGATTGATTGAATAAATCAAAAGTTTCCTTAGTATCGACCTGGCTACAAGAGAGGATATGAAGAATGGCAAACAGATAAATGACTTGATGAAAGACAAAATAAACGAATTGATAAATATGCTACTTAATTAGATAAGGCATTGAAAACAATAATTTTCCTTTTCTCCCACTGAAAAAAAAATCGAGACCAGATAGCATTTCCCTTCTCAAATATAAAAAAACCTACTTTTGACTATGTTTAACTTTTTTTCTAGAAAAACGAACAAAATATTTGCGTTTGCACTAACCTTACTGGTATATTCAAGTGATGCTGTTTAGGATTGACACATTTTGATTTTTTTCAAATATTACGCAGTGGACATCGACGAGTGCGAAAGTAATCCATGTGAGAATGGCGCTTCGTGCGTGGACTTTCTATACCGCTATGAATGTACCTGTCTACCGGGGTTTACCGGGACTTCGTGCTCTATGGGTAAGAAAAAAAAAGTCATCAGTTTTATTTGTCGTGAATTACTGCACGGGAAATGACTGGTAAAAAGATCAAGTGCGC
This sequence comes from Diadema antillarum, assembly GCF_040938485.1. NCBI lineage: Eukaryota > Metazoa > Echinodermata > Echinoidea > Diadematoida > Diadematidae > Diadema > Diadema antillarum. Next base: position 931,163 of record NW_027271913.1, read on the forward strand.
CTTCTCGTTCGATGCAAGAAATTGGTTATAACGACAAGGACTACAAGTACGAAAGTTTCAATGTGCGACGAGATGATGTCGTGCGATTGCATGTCTATATTTTGCACCTTGTGTTGGGCGAGAAGGAGAGAGTAAAGTCATTTATAGTTGCTCGGAAAACTCCTAAAAGGTGGAGGACAGGAATAGAAGAGGTCAATTAACTTGACAAACCTTGAAAAGACGAGAAGGTTTTTCCCTGTCCCAAACATTTATTATCTACTCGGGCTTTCGTCTTTACGCCCTCTCGCCCGGCGCCCTGAACAATGTAGTAGGTGTGATATTCCACAAGTCGCCTTCTCAACTATTTCTCAACATCTATCGTTGAAGTAAGCATATAGGGTCAGGTGAATTATCTACAAGTTCACTACATGAAGTAGATAAGTGAATGAAATACTGTCTGTGTCACTGATTGAACGAACTACTAATACTACTAATAAATCTAAATTTTAAAATGGGTTGCCTGGTTTTGCACCCGTTTCCACTTTGAGGATATCACAGGAAATATACAAAACAAAAATTAGGGGTGCCCAATCTGAGGGCCCTTACACAATGATACATTACTTAATAAAACAACGAATTGATGAATGAATTTTTCAAGTCCTCCTGTGCTGAAAAAACAAAAACAAATCGTGACTAAATAGCATTTCCCTTCTAAAATATGGAAAACTTCATTTGACTATGTTTGACCGTTACTTTTGCTCACTCGACAAGGAATCTAGATTTGACTAAAATACAGCATGGTAATCGAAGTATTATAGTTAGTGATGTCATAGCTTGATTTTCTTATCAAGACCATTGATAGATAAAAATGTTTAATCCATTTCATTGTGAAATGTAAAATATTCAATGCGTTAATTTGTCGTTTTCTTGCTCTTTTCTAAATCGGGTTAAAGTTACCCTCAGCACCAATATTTCATGGTTGCATGAGATGACACATGTCAGCGAAATTGTTAACCCTTAACCCGAAAGAATGCTGGAACATCGCAGAGAGCCTTCAGAGTTGTGCTTGGACATTTATATGAGACATATGATAATGCCCTTCAAATGACCAATCTCCAATCCCTCTATGAAAGAAGAACGGATTTATGCAGTCAGTTCGCAAAATCGTTGTTAAAATCACTCCATTTTCGAGAATAGCTGCCCGCTCCTAGACAAAAACCATACACTGGTTCCCTGAGGAGAGTCGTCCCATTCACTGGTGCCAGATGCAGAACGAATAGGTACAAGAAAAGCCCCATACCATTTCTAGTGGACCTAATGAACAAATTGTTATGTACAGGTATGTGCATTAATGCACATTGTATGCCGAGTTTTAAAGTCGCAGCTTCTTGTGTATATTATTTACATTTTGTTTTTGTATATTTGAAATTAGCAACGTCTTGTGATTTTACTACACAACCAATGTTTACTCCCGTCTGAAGGTACAGCGTATGATTTTCATGAAACACAGTGCGTTTACACACGTGTATTAAATATCAGACATTTTTTTTTTGGGGGGGGGGGGGCTTGTGTCATGGGGTCAGAGTCTAAAGGTTAAAGAACTGGTATGAAGATTGAATAATTTGAAGTAGTTATATGCAGAAGTTTATATAGAAACTATGTTTATGTTAGTATTTGTCCTTCAACTGAAGTGCAATAATGTGCTTACATCTGTATGTTCATTATGTTTGAATTGTCTGTTTTTATATTTATCCAGACGCAGACAGCTTCTTTCCCTTTCTTTCCTTTCTTTTCCCCTCTACTCACTCCTCTTCTTCTTCTCCTTTATCCTCACATTTCTACTGCTCTCCCTTTGTGCCTCCCTTTTCTTTTCCCCCAGCCTTTGTTTCTTTTTTCTCCTCTCTCCCCCTCACTCTATTCCTGTCTCAGCCTCACACTTTATATAGCATTTTATATCTCTCAACATTCCTCATTCCACGCCTCCTCTCTTATTCTTCTATACCCTTTTTATTAGCTTAAAGGGTTGTGATACGTCGCTAATGGAGGATATAAGATACATATATATGTAAACCGGGCTTGATTTTTTTTTTCACTCAACTCTGTTTTTGTTGCAATATAATTTATATATACTGAATGTATTTCCACTACTGATGTACTGATTATTTGTTTTGTCGTTGTCGTAATGACTGTATTCTGTTCGTGTTTTGTATATGTAAGTCATTTTGTCTCGCTGTATTTTCATTGAGGTAAATCAGACGCAATTCAGCCATTCGGCTGCGAAGTTTGATGATCAATAAACCATTCCATTCCATTCATAAACCATTCCATTCCATTCCATTCCAAGTTGCTATCTCTCTACTTTGATTTTATATGTAGAACTAAATAGATGCAAAATATGGTTGTTATTCTAAAGGTTCGTTAATACGAAAACGAAATAAGATCCTATTACTCCACAGGTCCATTAGTAGGAGAGATGAGGGAGAATTGAGCCATGATGAGAATTGAGCCACCCCCTCAAACGTGTAGTTAGAGTTCACAGATGCAAGCACTTATGTCCTTTGTTCGTAGTGCTTCGAAAAATATCACTGTCACTTATATCACAGCACAACAAAGATACAGTTAAAAAAAAAAAAAACAAATTGTGAATTTCTGAGTTTCATGTATGACCCTTATTATTGCATTGTACTCACACGACAGTAATTGGTTAGTCAGTGATTTAATGATGTAATGTAGTTCCCTTTGAATTTTTCATTTTAATAAATTTGATAAATGCTTGATTTGCTGGTTTTGATACGTGTAAATGGGGAATTTAAAAATGGCCACCTTGAGGAGAGTTGATACTTACAACCCAGTAGTCTGGTAGGAATGGGGGGTCCCCATGCACCCCCGAACACATTTTTTTAACTTACTTTTTTGTAACCCTTAGGGTGTCTAGTTAATGATTTTTTTTTGCTCCCAAGAAAAAAATCGTGTCCCATGGGGGTCATTGGCGGCCATCTTGGCAGCCATCTTGGATTTTCAGGGAAAATCATTATTTTCTATAACTTTTGAACTACACAGCATAAAATTAGAAATAAAGCATTTCTTCAGGGTAAACTTGACACGAGGAATCGATTGCAATGGTTATTTACATGATTAAAGCAAGTTTGAAACAAGAAAAGCCTAAAAGCATGCAAATTTCGGTGTCATTTTCACCGAAAAATACCCAAATAGTTTAACTTTTCAATTTCACAACATACAGGGAAAAACAAAACAGTACTCCAGAGTTAATACGGCATGAGGAATCGTTTGAGATAGTAATTTACATGATTAAATCAAGTTACATACAAGAAAAGTCCAAAAATGCGAGGAAAACCAGTGTCGTTTACTCTAGAAATATTCCCAAGTAGTCCATATACATGTACATGACAATCTCATACCACCAAAGAGTGACTGACCACTTTTTCTTAACAGTCTGGTAGAAATGGGGGAGGGGTCCCATGCACCCTCCTTTTTCTATCCCTTAGGGTGTCTATTTGATGATTTTTTTTTCAAGTAAAAATCGTGTCACATGGGAGTTATTGGCGGCCATCTTGAATTTCCAAGGAAAATCATTAATTTCTATAACTTTTGAACTTTCCAACATACAAGGAATAATAAAACATTTCTTCAGGGTAAATGTGACATGAGGAATCGAGCGAGATGGTTATTTTCATGATTAAAAAACGTCTCATACAAGAAAAGTCCAAAATATGAAAAATTCTATATCGGTTACACCGAAAAGTACCCAAATAGTTGCTACATACATGACAAATTGTATACCTCACAAAGTGACTAACAACTTTGTCTTTTGATCATTGCCCAAATAGGCCTTTTTTGTTTTGTGTCAAAAACACTAAATAAAATCTCAAGATAAAATTAATTTCAAGCATTGTTATCCCCTCACTTGGTGAAATCGAATAAGAATCTAAGCACTTTGGTAAATCGTATGCAACTACCCTTAAAAGGAGGTGACACGTGATAATGATGTTGATCACAACACGTGAAAGCGACTAATGGACAAAGATAAAACTTGAACTGTAATTTAACATTCTTTGTGCGCGTTCAATTTCGTTTCATTGTGTATTATACCTGTGTATATTGATTGGAAATGAAAATAAAAAAGCATACATGTGAACATGCATGCATGTGTGAAGTGAAGTGAACGTAATAGGAGGCCATTATCTTGAAAGATTCATGACACATGGTAGCGTTTAATTACATGCGTTAAAACATCAACGGCATATAAGTAGACCTCTTCAACTGTCTTGACATAATTATAGGTTTTCCTCTGTTTCATCCATTTTCAAGGTATATCAGTCAATCGATCATATAATTTCTTGTATTACGTGTGGGGGGAATGTATCCTACAAACCGAGCTTTTTAGCATTCCTCCCCATTTCCAACATTTTCGTATACTTACAATTTTTCTGTAAACTTATCCTTTATTTTGTATTATGGTGAAATTTATGTACTGTATTCAATTTCTGTAATATATTTATATGTTTTTGTTGGAAATGAAAAATAAATGAAGGAAATTAATGAAAGAATGAATGAAATGAAAACGAGTTTGAGTTGGGATTTTTTCAAGGAAACAATCACTGTGCCAAAATCTTAAAACGATTTCAAAAATTTAGATGCCAAAATATGTTTAATTTATACTCAGGTTAAAAAAGCAATTAATTCAAATGTATTTGTTGAAAGCTTATTGTCCGAAAACAAAGAGACAATTTTCATTTGACAGCCGAAAATCTACCCTGTGAATAGGGACTGTAAATCAATGTGGATTGCTGCTACTTCAATTTAGAAATATTTGCATATGAATCGCTTTTGTGCTTACATCCTGTATACATTCAATTCAAGTTCACATTGATTGGAATTAAGTTTTCTTTCGAATTCGGTGAAAAGTTGTCTGATACAAGACACAATATTCAAGCTACTTTCAAAAGACAAAATGATATTTTAAATGGGTTAGTCAAATACCGATTAGTGATTGGCTGAACACAGTCACGTGATGGAGGTACATTCGTTATGTTCGCCCATGGGCGAACATTCTTGTAATGTTCTTCCATGGGAAAACATTTTCACGTAACAAATGACAGAATTAAGGCCTAGGACCGCACCGCACTTATAACATCCCTCAATAGCATTTCAAACCCTTCGGGTGGAACATTGGGTATGTTCCCTCCGCCGCCAGTCATCATCTATATATTTTAACATCTGTAACATGTGTATATGCTTTCCATGAAGTACGGAATTAACGTATATTGAAAAAATATAAAGTAACACAATATGACTTCACTTTCCTAAAAGTATTCTGAATTCTCATCCTGTGTAACTGTACAAACCACAGAAGCGGTAAGCGATATATCAGCTTTTAATTTCACACTTCTTTAATTTCTAGTCATCATCAAAACGATCATTGTAATCAATGTCTGGCTCCTCTTCTTCATCCTCCTTCATCTCCTCAGTAATTTTCTGAAGCAAGTCAATGAGGGAGGTCGGAAAGAAAGGGCCACTTGACCACACTGGCTCCATCATAACAAAGGCTATCTTCTGCTATCCTTGCCCAGGTTCAAAGTGGTCATAGAGCATCAGAAGATTGGTTGGTCAGCTCTCTTTAGGATGGCAAGGCAAAGGGTCACACATTTAATGTGTGGGATAAAGTTGTCTCTGCAAGGTGGGAGCATGAAGAAATCCACATTGGAGTTTGTCGTCATTTGTTCGCCCTCTCCCATCATTTACTTTGGATGATGCTGCTGTAAATAGACTTCTCCAGCTCTTATGGTCATACCAAGGAGGTTTATATGAGAGAAGCCATACCTCCTTGGTCATACATTAGGCATGTGAATGCTCCAATATCTTCTGTCACCTCTTATTGGCTCTACAGACCACCCATCACCAAGATGTAAGTGGGGGATAAAAACATTGGCACATTTTAAAGTCATGTTCTAAGATTTCAGCAGTGTTCATTATAATGTAATATTGAACAATTTACCACATTTCTGTAAAATATTGCAGAAATCATAATGTCATATCCTACTCTCACCTGAATGCTGTGTGTTACATGGGGTGGCTTTGTAGATTCGTTAATAGGGGTCTGACTTTGCCCCTACTCTTGAAGGCACTTGTTACATCTTCCCCTGTAAACACATGTAGTCCAAGTATATTGTGGTACAGTAGCCAACTCCCTTTGATTCTGTATGCCAGTTCAACGACATTCACAATCTGGCAATGCTCGACAGTCCATTTATCAAGAAAGATAGTGAGGGTGACGGAGTAAGCATGGTGCAAGAAGATCAAGAAAATGCCTGTGTCTGGTTTCCTTACCACAGCTGCTTTGCACCAAAGCTTAATAGTGGAATACTCGAGGTAGGGCGCTACCCTGGTGTCCTTCTCCTGGTTAGACAGCAGCTCATGGACAGAGCTTTTTGTCCCCTGGGATGATTGGGTGAACAAAAAGAATGTAACAGGAATCACTCAAGCTTAAGAGAATGTGATTTCTGTTATACATTCCTTTTGTTTACACAATGTCATGTTCCAGGAGACAATGGAGCGATATCCATGAGTGACTGTCTAACCAGTATAAGGAGACGGACACCAGGATCGTGCTCTACCTCAAGTGCGCTGCTAAGCTTGGATACAAGGCAGCTTTGGCGAGGAATACAGACACACATTTTCTTGATCCCCTTGGTCCATGCTTAATCCATTCTACAATGTAGTATATTTCTTAATAAACGGACGGTCACGTATTGCCAGGTTGTGAATGTCAATTAACTTGCATATAGAATCAACGGGAGCTCATTACTGTACCCAAATACTTGGACTGTATAAATGTTTTCACCGGGGAAGATGTAACAATTAAAGTGCCTTCATGGGTTGGGAAAAGTTGGACTCCTAAAGAATCCACAAAGCCACCCACATAGCATTCAGGTGAGAGTTGTTTGATATGATGATTTCAGAAGTATTTCACTGAAATCTAATAAGTTGCTCAGTATTATATCATATTAAAGACTACTGAAATCTTAGAATACGACTTTACAATATGCCAAGTTGAGTGTTTTTTCCTCACAAATCTTGGTGATGGGTGGTCTGTGGAGCCAGAGGTGACAGATGACATTGAAGCATTCACATGCCTAAAATGTATAGCAAGGCCCGGGAGAAGTCTATTATAATGGCGTTCGCAGCATCATGCTGAAACAGATGGTGGGACAGGGCGAGCAACTGATGACCAAATCCAAGGTGGATTTCTCCTTGCTCCCACCTGGCAGAGGCAACCTTATTTCACACTTTCAATGTGTGAACGACGGGTACCACCTTGCCATCTTCAAGCGATCTGACTAGCCAATCTTCTGGTGCGCTACCTCGTTCATCCTGGACAAAGGTGGCAGAAGACAGCCTTCGGTATCATGGATCCGGTGTGGCCAAGTGGCCCTATCCTTTCCCTTCCCTCATTGACTTGCTTCAGAAAGTTACTGCGTAGACAGAGGAGAATGAAGAGGAGGAGCCAGATATTGATTACAATGATCGTATTGATGATGACTGGAAATTACAGAAGTGTAAAACCAGAAGTTAACATATCGCTTACCGCATCTGTGGTTTGTATGATTGCACAGGATGAGAATTCAGAATACTTTAGACAAAGTAAAGTCATATTGTCTTACTTTTTTCGATATGCGTTAATTCCATACTTTCTATGTATGAAAAACCAAAACGGCAAATATATACATATATATATATGTATATATATATATATATATATATATATATATAATATTTATATACTCAGTAATATGTATATATATATATATATATATATATATATATATATATATATATTATACATATAGAGTGGATTTCTGGCTGTCAAGTAAAATTCATATCTTTTTTTCAGACAGGAAGGCTTTAAACAAATACGTTTGAATGAACCATTTTTAACTTAATCTTAAATAAGTTTTAATGATAACAATCTGGCACCTAAATTGGTGAAACCGACAGAGCATTTTGGCACAGTGATTTCCTTTATAAAAATACCCTTACTCAAACTCTTCAAATACAAAATTAAATGAAATAAAAGATGCACACAAAAAGTGTTCAATTATATTTTAGGTTTGAATTTTGTTGATTAGTCACTTTCACATGTTGTGATCAAAATTTGTATGTTGACTGACCTCTTTTGATCTGCTATTTTAGGGGTATCTGCATATGAATTGCCATCGCGCTTACATTTTTCATTTGATTTCAACAAGTGAGGCGTCAAAATGCTTAGAGTTGCATGTTGCATCTTTTTTTTTTAAATATACAAAACACCATATTTGAGCTATGATCTAAAGACAAAGTGCTAAGTCATTTTTTTAGGTAGTCTGTCATGTATGTATACGGATTTGGGGTAGTCTACAGTGTAATGACACCAAATTTTTCGTATTTTGGCCTTTCTTGTATCAAACTTGCTTTAATCATATAAATAACCATCTCAATCGATTTCTCATGACACAGTTACCCTGAAGAAATGTTATATTTATCTCTGTATGTTGTAAAGTTCAAGAGTTACAGAATTTACTGACTTTCCTCTCAAATAAAAAATGGCCGCCAATGACCCACCCCCCATGTTTACTTGGAATCAAAAAAAAAAATCAAATAGACACCCTGCGGGGTGCATGGGGATCCCCCATTCCTACAAGACTATTAAGACTTTAGTGGTTAGTCAATCATATGAGGTATATAATTGTCATGTATGTATATGGACTATTTGGGCAATTTCCAGAATAAACGATATTGTTTTTTTTCGCATTTTTGGATTTTTCATTTATCATACTTGTTTTAATCATGTAAATAACCATATTTATCGATTCCTCATGCCAAATTTACCCTGGAGATATTATTCATATGTCCTTGTATGTTGGAAAGTTCAGAAGTTATAGAAATTAATGCTATTCCTCGCAAACCCAAGTTGGCTGCCAATGACCCCCATGTGACATGATTTTTACTTGTAAACAAAAAAAAAATCAAATAGACACCCTAAGGGATACAAAAAGGAGGGTGCATGGGACCCCTCCCCCCGTTCCTGCCAGACTGTTAAGAAAAAGTAGCTAGTTTACTCTTCGGAGGTATGAGATTGTCATGTATATGTATATGTCCTACTTGGGAATATTTCTAGAGTAAACGACACTGGTTTTCCTCGCATTTTTGGACTTTTCTTGTATGTAACTTGATTTAATCATGTAAATAAATATCTCAAACGATTCCTCGTGCCGTATTTACTCTGGAGTACTGTTTTATTTGTCCCTGTATGTTGTGTAATTGAAAAGTTAAACTATTTGGGTATTTTTCGGCGAAAATGACACCGAAATTTGCATATTTTTAGGCTTTTCTTGTTTCAAACTTGCTTTAATCATGTAAATAACCATTGCAATCGATTTCTCGTGTCACATTTACCCTGAAGAAATGCTTTATTTCTAATTTTATGCTGTGTAGTTCAAAAGTTATAGAAAATAATGATTTTCCCTGAAAATCCAAGATGGCTGCCAAGATGGCCGCTAATGACCCCCATGGGACACGATTTTTTCTTGGGAACAAAAAAATTCATAAACTAGACACCCTAAGGGTTACAAAAAAGTAAGTTAAAAAAATGTGTTCGGGGGGTGCATGGGGACCCCCCATTCCTACCAGACTACAGTTGAACCATGGCTCAACTCTCTTCTGCATCTCTCCTACACCTTTTTTTTTTCTTCTTTTCCTGTCCAGTCGGATTAAAAATCTTTTTTTCATTTTCGAACTAACGAACCTTCCGATTACATCTTCGTAATAACACCTTCGGAATGATTAAAATGATTTCATATTTATTATCAACGAACCTTCCGTATAAATCCACAAATGTTCGGATTAACGCAACCAATTCATTATTTGCGGGTTAATAAACATCTAGGAAGAGGAAATGTTTGTGTATCGGATTAAAGAACCTCTAGTATAATGAATCTTATTTCATTTTCTGATAAACCAACATCCGTAATAACGAGCGTCATCCATTTTCTCATAATCACCACAGTGCTACCAGTATTCTGCGATTTGGAAGGAGAGTGGTACAACAAGTGTAATGACAAACTGGTCTTAAGCCGAACCTCAAGCGGAATACTTATCGGAGAATACGACACTCATGTGGCACCCTTTACAGGGTACTCAGGTTCGTCTAATCATTATGTTTCCTTCTCTGAAATCTTTATCCTCCCCCATCCCTTGCTAAATGTCATACGAATGGTAATAAGGTATATATATATATATATATATATATATATATATTATACACACATATGTATATATACATTGTATATGTATATACCGCTTTATGCATATATATACATAAACATATATATTCGGATATATGTGTGTATAATATATATATATATATATATATATTGTGACGAACTCGCCTTCTCGTCGTGGATTAAGAGAGTGTATTTGACTGTTTGTACAAATGTCTCCGCGAGCCGTGTCAGGATGGCCGAGTAGGCGGGGTTCGTTTTGTTGCAGTTTACAACGATCCCTTTAAATCATTAAAACTACTAGTCTGTACACACTACCATGTATTATGTTGTGTCAGAAGCAGCTCACTAACACAAGCGGCACACATACCAAGTTCAGCATCACTTAAAATATGTCACTCCCAAGCGTCACTTGTAGAGAATGTTAAGTTGGTACACTTATTTTGTTACCAACTTTTGCTACCAACTCTTGCTACCAAGTGTTGCTACCAAGTTTTGTTACCAACTTATGCTACCAACTCAGTCACGCTGACGTGGAACACCTTTCACAACCATATGGTGGCACAGGTATCGTTGATGGCACGGGGTAAAAGTGCTGTATCGCACCGTTACCAACTTCCTCAGGCGACGACTGGAACTTGGATTGGGCACGGACTATGCGACAAGTCACATTACCATTATACCCGAAATCCAATGACGACGACTGGAACTTGGATTGGGCACGGACTATGCGACAAGTCACATTACCAATATACCCGAAATCCAATGACTTGCTAGTTGGTCTTCTCAGGAACATGTACCTCTACTCTCCAAGCTGTTGTATCGTGGTAGAACACTCAAGAAGACACAGTGAAGTCAGCATTACAGGAACACATGTACAGTTTATTACATGTAGAAGCAAACAATAACAACACATTGGAAGTGTATCATACACGGGCTACTTGTTGCGGACTATGTCACACAACGGCCACTTTATATGCCTCTCCTCCTATCGCGGAGTAAGGAGGCAATCCCGCACGGCCGTAACATATGTGGAAAATACCCGCAGTAGTCGTTCAAATTATTTACAATGTTGACGTGGTTACAAAAATTCGTACAAGAATTATACATTTTAACAGTATTTCTTGTACATGGTTACTATAATTCAGCATGTATCTTCGGTCTAAACCGGAGTTGGTATTAAAATAATCCAAACTTGCCCATGACAAACAAGTAACCACATATGTAATAATAAATGTTAAAACTCATAATAATGCACTACCACATTACAGCATTTGCCAAACGTTCCAATCGTGCCCCCTTTCTATGCTATAGGCACAATCGATCATAACAAATTATAATCGAAACGGTTAAATCGAATCGGTTCCACCGAATTTCGTTACATGGCTTCCCTCCCCATGCAGGCTTCGTCCCTGGAGCCGAACACATAGAGAGCAAAAAATGACAACAAAATATACTACTACAAACATTACTGAACGTTTTGCTCCTTTGCAAAACTCTACGTACCGTCCATAACAACGTTATGAGACAACTACAGTCTTTAGTTCAAAGCTGTCCAACTGTCATATAGATTAATTGTTCGTCGCAAACTCGTCTTATTAAGAGTTCAACAGTCTCTTCATTAAATTTTGATTTCCTGTCCTGGCTGCTCCCTTGCAGCAGACAGGTCGACGCGAGAAATGTCACATTTCACCCTGGCATGGTGTGCCAGAATGAATCCGATGTACGACGAGAAGAACGGACGTGCCTCAACGGAGAGCGGCTCCTCGATCGGGGTAGATAATCAGGTGGTCTTCCCGGTGACCGAGAATAGCGTGCAGGTGAGGAAGAGTCGTCACACCGGCGATGTCCACTAGGTAGCTTTCCCGCAACCAATGGTGCTGTCGCGCTGACGCTGACACGTGTCCCTGCTCGGCCTGTAGAGAACACCTCTGAGTCGTCTCTCAGAAGCTGGTATGCCGATGAATTGCTTTCTGGGGGAGTTTCTGTCAAACTGCATTGACAGAAGTCAACCAGATGTGGCGGCACACGATTCTGAGATATGCCTTCGTCGAGAGGCGTGGTCTCCGTGTCGTCCTCAGCAAGGCCGGTAAGGTTGGCTGGCGCAGTCCCTTTTACCAACATCGGTGCTGTCGTTGCTGCACATTTCTGTCTCTCATTGTTTATACATGGGAGAGATACCCATGGAGTATGCAGCTGCATATTCTCGAAGTCGAGCGTGGTTTCCAGACCAATCAAGAGATCCAGACCAAAGATGCCCTCAGCTCTTATGTCAGCTACTACCAAGTCAACATGGCACAAGCAGGAGCCAAGCTGAAGTTGCATGGTAGCATGTCCCTTTGTTTTCAGCCGAGATCCATCTGCTTGACGAACGATGCTTGTCACTGGTTCAAGTGGTGGCTTTCGCTCAGGTCTCATTCGCAGGTACATTGCTTCTGAGACATATGACTGCGATCCACCACTGTCTACCAGAAACATCACCTCCTGCCCATTCACGTTCAAATTTACGAACAGTCCTTTCTGGAACGTGGATGACAGAAGTGAAGCTGCGGAACTAGGTAGTGGCGGTTGAGATATCTCTGGTTCGGATGCCTCTCTGGCTGGTGTGCACCCGTCGTCTGGAGGATTCGTACCCTCCTTGGCTGTGTCCTCCTTGTCATCAGAAGGCTGACTGTCCTCCTTCTGTTCGCTTTTAGGGAGTGTCTCAGTCTTTGATGCCAAGTCGTTTCTCGGCACTGGCGCTGGTTGTTCCTTCTCCCTCTTCATGATGAGATCGCTGACTGCTTCGATCATGAGAGTGGTGTTATTTTCACACACCCCCATGGATTTGTCAGCAGTGCCTTCTTCCTTCACAGCCACTACGTTATCTTCCTTCTGTGACAGCAAGACACGGTTATACTGCCGACGGTCGCTCTCCATCCGCAGGAATGCTTCTGTGTTGAGAGCAGCTTGGATTGCCTCATCGAGCGTACGAGGCTGAGCCCGGAAGAGGCCGATTCTGATATCCCGGTCAACTATTGCATCGAGAAAATGACCTCGAGCCAATTTATCTTGGCCCGCTTCCTCGAATTCAGGATATGCCATGGATGTAAGCTCACGAATGCTCTGTCCTAGCTCCTGCAAACTTTCCTTCGGTCTGCGTCGCCTGGTGCGCAGTTCTGCCAGGAATACTTCTGAATGCGAAACAGGTCCAAAGCGGTGCTTCAGGCGGTTCACAAGTTCTTGGTACGTCAACTGACGTCCCGTCTGCTGTGCTAGTACTTTGACAGCAGCTCCTTTCAAGCTGGCAGCCAAATATTGAAGAGCTTCCACTTCCGTCCAGCGGTTAACTCCAGCGCAAGCTTCGAAATGGCAAAGATAGTCCAGCATAGGTCCTTTGCCTTCATATCTATCTGGTATGACAGCCGGTTTGCTGGTTCCGTTGCCCTGAACATCATAGTGACGTCTCTGGTCCCAGAGCTCTGTTCGACGTCGCTGGTTCGGGCCAAACTGGTGTGGCATTACATCTGGTTGTCCTCCAAATGTAACAGGCTGGTCACTTGTACGAGACGAATGCGACTGCTGCATTGGAGTTTGATGCTGCTGAGGTAGTAGCGTTGCCGATGGCGGAGCTGACAACTCCACCTCTCCATTCGCATCTCCAAACACCTGAGGTGACACCACTGGCGAGCGTGACAGTGACGACTGGTTAGGGCGCCCTCCAAGTGTCATCGGTGAGCAGCGTAAGTTAGAAACCGAAGTTGATGCTACTCCAGTTTGTTTGCGCACCGACTCTGACACCTGAGCAATCAAGTCGTCGATTTCACTGATCTTGCTCTCCAGCAAAAGTGACAACTCCAACAATGGCGTTTCGCGTGCCATAATGAAAACACAGTTAACTACATTTATTTATACAAAAGTTACAAATAGGGATCCCACTCCTGACACCATGTGTGACGAACTCGCCTTCTCGTCGTGGATTAAGAGAGTGTATTTGACTGTTTGTACAAATGTCTCCGCGAGCCGTGTCAGGATGGCCGAGTAGGCGGGGTTCGTTTTGTTGCAGTTTACAACGATCCCTTTAAATCATTAAAACTACTAGTCTGTACACACTACCATGTATTATGTTGTGTCAGAAGCAGCTCACTAACACAAGCGGCACACATACCAAGTTCAGCATCACTTAAAATATGTCACTCCCAAGCGTCACTTGTAGAGAATGTTAAGTTGGTACACTTATTTTGTTACCAACTTTTGCTACCAACTCTTGCTACCAAGTGTTGCTACCAAGTTTTGTTACCAACTTATGCTACCAACTCAGTCACGCTGACGTGGAACACCTTTCACAACCATATGGTGGCACAGGTATCGTTGATGGCACGGGGTAAAAGTGCTGTATCGCACCGTTACCAACTTCCTCAGGCGACGACTGGAACTTGGATTGGGCACGGACTATGCGACAAGTCACATTACCATTATACCCGAAATCCAATGACGACGACTGGAACTTGGATTGGGCACGGACTATGCGACAAGTCACATTACCAATATACCCGAAATCCAATGACTTGCTAGTTGGTCTTCTCAGGAACATGTACCTCTACTCTCCAAGCTGTTGTATCGTGGTAGAACACTCAAGAAGACACAGTGAAGTCAGCATTACAGGAACACATGTACAGTTTATTACATGTAGAAGCAAACAATAACAACACATTGGAAGTGTATCATACACGGGCTACTTGTTGCGGACTATGTCACACAACGGCCACTTTATATGCCTCTCCTCCTATCGCGGAGTAAGGAGGCAATCCCGCACGGCCGTAACATATGTGGAAAATACCCGCAGTAGTCGTTCAAATTATTTACAATGTTGACGTGGTTACAAAAATTCGTACAAGAATTATACATTTTAACAGTATTTCTTGTACATGGTTACTATAATTCAGCATGTATCTTCGGTCTAAACCGGAGTTGGTATTAAAATAATCCAAACTTGCCCATGACAAACAAGTAACCACATATGTAATAATAAATGTTAAAACTCATAATAATGCACTACCACATTACAGCATTTGCCAAACGTTCCAATCGTGCCCCCTTTCTATGCTATAGGCACAATCGATCATAACAAATTATAATCGAAACGGTTAAATCGAATCGGTTCCACCGAATTTCGTTACAATATATATATATATACATATATATATACATAATGTTATACAACTCTAGACATAACTTGGGTTGGGCCGAGGAAATTGGTTGATCACATATTCGTAGCTAAATATTTTTTGTCTGTGTTGCAACATTTAACGTCATGATATCGGTACAAAATATCTGTATGACACATTCAACAACTAAGCTTAACCTTCATTTTTTTTTCTGAACATTTAATCAAAATATAAGATTTTCATGAACGGGTGGGGCATCTGCCCTACTTTTCTCTTGTAGTAACGTGTAATTCTATGTCTTGGCATCGCAGTTAAAATTGGAAACATGTAAATATTTGTTTTGATATGATTTAATTAGATTTATTTCTGAAAAATTTTCATACATAAATGATAATACAAAGTCAAATGAACGAACTAATTGAGCAAATGAGCATATTATTATCATACTTTTATTCACTCATTTTTGTGTCAATTTAGTGCCAATTACAGTTGTTGGTTACGTGAACCCCAACAACACCTTCCCCGCCTTCAGCTTCACTGCATCTACCGTCGATACGACCACCTCGTGGTCGGGCCAGTGTCTTCTATGTGATGGTGAGGAGGTGCTTCACACCACGTGGACCAGCGCCCAGAGGGTTGCAACATGTCCTGATGCCAAGAAAGCTACCACGTAAGGGTTGTTTTGTGTGTGAGTGTGTGTGTGTGTGTGTGTGTGTGTGTGTGCGTGTGTGTGCGATACAATAAACGATTTAGAAATCACATCTGAGCTGCAAAAATAACACGATGATACAAGAAATAAAAATCAGATACATAGAAATGAATTGTGATGATTTATCGGATATTGAATTCTATTATAAATTATAAGGGTCATATTGGTCCTTAAAGTCGCAGTAACATTCGGCTTTTGGTTTTGATAAGCAGCAACTTATCATTAACATGACTAAACCCTTAACAAAAACAATCAGTGTTTTGTACTTGTATTAAAGCCTCCGAGAAAAAGTCGTTGAATTTGCACGAAAACAATTACAAATCAGAAGAGCAAAATTAAGTGTAAAATGCTTTCAAATAAGCATGTGTTCGTATCCTGTAAATCTAAATGGTCTGCGTTATTCTTCATAATTTTTTTTTTTCATTTTCAGCTGACGGACACTTTTTTTTCCGACATGATGTTATTATGGATGAAGTGATACGTCGTATTTCCGTCTATATTAAACGAAGCTGATAATGAAGAAGAAAAAATAACATATCTTTTTATCACAAGATAAAGAAATCCATTTAAATTATTCAATTTCACACCCTGTAATCGGAATACACTATTCGTTTCTAAACAACTGCCGAGCTATAATCTTTTTATGTAGGAGTAGGAAATGTAAAGAAAAAAAAAAGATTTATAATAATTTCCATCTCCATATCCTTTGACAGGCTGGGCCAGGACAGATGGACACACTACATGCAAAGACAGGCGCCACGACAAGAAAACTAAAATGATCAGAGAGCTCCTAAACGGAAAGGAGTATAATGAATAACCATCTATTCATCTAGATGATCCCTGACATAATAATGATGATCGATATACAGCGTACCGTATCTTGATTTTTATTTTAAAATTCTTTGCCTTACGATTTGAGGATTAACGATTAACGATCTAGATTATTTAACATTTTTGAGGATTCATTCATTCATTCATTCATTTCATTTATTTCATTCCTTCTTTCTTTTTCGTCAAACATAACACGAAATGAATCAGAAGATATAACATAGGCATGTATTCGACTTTACATGGTAGATAATGGTTAACAAATACGAAATTATACATGCATACCGGCAAAATACAAAGTTATGTTTGGAGGGAAAAAAAAGAAAGAACTGAGAGGTTCACTGAAAAGCATACTTGTAAATTGTGAACCGCTCAAGGATCAAGTAAGCGACTAAAAATTTTGGTGTGCCAGGAGATTTTGACAAGTTACTTTGATTGCGTTAAACATTTGCATTCTGATTAAGTCATCGGGTTTATCTAATAGAATTTGAGAGAATGGACGGAAATGTAAAGAAATTAAAAATAAAAATCAAATATAGTGAACACCAATGACGTTTCGCGAAATTGGAACACTAAATCCTGTGTCACTGTTTGTTTCGATGGCCTTAACTTTAATGCAGGCTTTCAATTCAATTCAAATATTGAGGAGATCACTGTTTCCCATCTCTAGGATCGTCGACAGATAATAATCAAAATGTTGCTCATTAAATGTTGTTCATTTACATTTCAGTGATTTGTGGTGAAGCCGATGTTATTAAAAGTCCCTTCTGTTTTATGCTACAGTTGGTGGCAGTTTGATTCAGTTTAGCATTCGACAAATGTTCCTTATCAGCGTGATCAGATATATTTCCGTTATTCATATCCATTATGAAACACTTTTTTCTGGTGTTCGGACCGAAAAGTATCTAGTCCGTTAATAAACTTTCATCTTTCTATCAAAACAATGTGTGTAATGGAAAGAGATGTTCTGTCGAAAGTCTAAATCCTTAAAGAGTATTGGGCGCATAATAAGAAACAAACTTTTTTGACTAACTCTTTTTTAATGAAAATGACAAGAACAGAGAAAAATCACACTCCCTCATATCTGACGGTATTGTCGCTTGACAGAAATGCTTTAAGTTTGTCCCATGTGTTATAGTAGACTACAACACGCAGCTCCTGTGTTTAATTACCAATATCGTTGTGTTGATCTTGTTGTGATATTTTTAATGTAAGACGCCCTCTAGGGTGACACAGCGAAAAATTAAAATCATGTCTCATTGGTCTTTGGAAACATAGTGAAGTTTCATGAAACTGAATTAAAGGGATTTTGTTCATTCACTCAGGCGTACGGGAATAAAAGGAATAGCTTGTCTTCACAGTTGTTTCACTGTTTCTATGAACTGACGCTCAAGACGTAATATGCAAAATATATGCAAAATACACGCAAAATAAAAACATGGTTCTATCCTTGGATAAAGTTTGATATCTCGGCTCCCATGAAAGTAAAACAGATTTATCTTCAACATTATTTTGTTTGAGGAATATTAGGATAATTTGATCGAAGGTTTCTCGGATTCCTGTCGGAATCATAGTTAGAGAGTATAACAGCAGTGGGAAGGGTGATAAAGGAAGAAGAAGAAGAAGAAGAAGAAGAAGAAGAAGAAGAAGAAGAGAGAGAAAGGTTAGTAATAAATTCTCTTGTCATGTATAGCCGCTGCATGAATACGCATGGTTTGTTCCTTTTTATGTTATGATGTGGTTTAAAAGAATTGAGGGATTTCATGGAAACTTTGTAATAAATGCATCACAAAAGGTAAATGTTCATATACAAAGTGTTCACTTGTTTGATTTATTTTTCTTCCAACACAATTTCATACAGAAATCAATACAAAAAGAAAGCTTATGCTTACAGTAATTTGTAAACAACTAGTGACCCAGTGCAAGAGTTCCCACGCAATACACTAAAATGCAAAACAACAAGTGAACAAACAAAATGATTATGCATCCTGAAAGGAAATCTACAGTAGAGGGCGCTTGTTATTTGGGCAAGGCAAAGGCTTTCTGAGCGTACTCCCAGGCAAAGCCCATCTTTGTTTGCTATTTGACAGATACATCACTCATAAACATAATCAAATCCACAGAAATTATTATTTCTGTCGAAATGTAACCATAATCAACAAACAAAACAGAGGATTTGTTATGTAGATCTGTCACAACACAAACACAATATCGAATAACAAGGCGGATAATGCTCTGAAACATTATGCAGATAATTTATTTCTGTGTATTTTTTTTGGGTGTGTGTTTATGTGGTCGTGTGCGTGTGTGTGTTTGTGTATCTAAGCCGCAATGAGTGGCGATACATTAAAATAGTTCAGATAGTTCAGCTAACAGCTGATATATATACAAATGTACCTTCATTTAAAGTGGAAATCCAGTCCAAATATAGGTTAATCTGATAAGAAGTGAGTGAAGACTCCTGAGGACGGACAGTCAACTGTCCGAAACGTTGAGTCCTTCTCCTTGCTCCATACTCCTCTCTGGTTCACAGTCTTTTTCAAGACTTCACACACTCTAGAAAGAATACTTTCGCTCAATTCTTGCTTCTTCACCTTACCTTGTCATTCAAACAGTCCTTTTCAGGACTCACACATGGTGAACCGGAAACCAAGCATACGCTATGTACACCACCATGCAAACTCCTTCCTTCAAAAACCATCCGTACTTGATTTTTGAAAGAAAAAAGAAAAGAAAAAACTTTGGGGCAAATTATTTTTATAGGGCCCCATTTTTCTCTCTCTCCTTTCTTTCTATAAAACAACAACAACAGAAAAAAAAAAGGTGTGAACACATTTACACCACAGTAACACTAGTTGGTGTGGTCGCCTATTGAAGATGGACTGGTGCCATTGACATTAACACCCGCAATATCAAATCAACACCGTGCGGTGTCATTGTTGAATTAACACCTGGCAGCGCAGTGTCAAAAATATCACCAGCTACAGTGTTAAATTAACACCACGAAGTGCCAGGTGAACACTTTTCAACACCATCACAACATACTTTCTATCCCCTGTGGGTGTTGTCCTCTATTGGAACTTGATCGGTGAACATCCATGGTGTTAAATCTAACACCGATGTTTTTGTAGTGTAGGCTGCTACCAGGTGCTGCTACACTATTCTGTATCTGAACCGTGCTGCTGGGAATTCCCTGTGTCGTATATAGGAAGTAGGCCCTACTTGTCTCGAAAATGACCATGACAAACAGCCCGCAAATGATTTTTTTTTTTGGGGGGGGGGGGAGGGGTAGAGGTCGGGAGACCAAATGGCATGCGAAGCTGTGTTTCTATTTTAAGCTTTTGAGAAAGAAAATAGATTGAAGATGCACTTGTACTAAGCATGCCGTAAACAGAGCAAATAACCGGGAGACTGATTGTTCCCGGGCTTTTTTTTCTGAATTCATAAAATGAACGTGGAGCAAATTCCATGTCCTCACACGTGAATATGAAGTAAATTGCCATGTTCTTTACGTTTGGCTGCAGATGAATGGCGTCTATGGTCGTTCGTTTTCATGAAAGGGACTCTTTTAGATAATCCTATCTTTTGAACTTCAAATGTTCGAGTTTTTGTCGAAAGAAATGAGGATTGCAGACTTCTTTTACGATGAACCTCAACTTTATACCCTGGTTTCTTATGTTTCCAACTAAAAAAAAAAACAAACCCGAGTTGCATGGTCAATCCTCGACTTAAGACAGTATAAAGTCTGTGATATTGCATATAGATATTGTGAATATACAGAACGGACGAAAGCTGGTTAAAAACAAACAACAACAAGCAAACAAAACTCGACGATCATGTGTTGACGGAATCGTGTACTCGTTAATTCCCCTGCAGGCAGAACTGTTTGTGATAGGATGAAATGATTCTTTACAAGTTTTGAAGCGGGTATGTTGTATCCAACATTAGCACATCGTAATCCAGCTTTGGAATTTGTTACTCCGCTTTGACGCTTTGTGGAAAGATTATGAATAATGTAGAGGAAAATTAGTCTTCAGGTGTTAGAAGTGCTGGAACTGCCTTTTCGTGTTGCAAACTATGTCTACATTATGTCGTTAAAACCATTTTTGTATTGAAGGTGTCATTAGGGCACCCTCCTTCTATGCTTATCCCATATGTTTACATGTGTATGTTCTTATACTATATGCCCCATATTAGCCGGGTTCACACGTACACCAATTAGCGGGATACAAATCTCGAGATTTGCATCGCGATCGTCATCCCGAGTTTTTTGCACGTGTGGACAGAAAAAACCCGAAAATTAGCGGGATAAGCATCGCGATGCTAATCCCAAGAAATCTTGCGCTGGTTCGTCAATTAGCGGGATAATTGGCCGCGCGCTGGTACGTGTGAACGGTCGGGATTACAATCTCGAGTTTTTACATCCCATCATGCAATGCGCACATCACAACGGCGAGGCCTCTGCGAAGAGGTCCTTCACCTCTTTGGAGCACAACAACAACAGCGCGCGAACCACACCACTGACGCGTAAAAGACAATAGACAAAGGTAAGTGCGCGCAAGCAGTGATAGAGAAGGGCGCTGTGTGACCCAGTTTGCAGGCTTTGTTGTTCGCCAATGACGTAAAAAGTACCCGGATGTTGATTTAAGCGTCATTTACGGTGCATTATGGGATAGTCCGGTAGCAAAATCACTTCCGTTCGTACGCGCGTGATACGTGACTAATGCGATTTACACACACAACCGACTGTATTCTACGTGTACTTCCGGTTTTCTCGACTTGAATTACAGCTTTAATATAATTTGAAATTTCTCCATTCTTAAGAAATTGCTGTTACTACAACTATTGGTTGTTGCTGCGAAGCTGCCATGTGTTGTTCGCACGACAATAAATGAAAAAAATCTGCAGAAATAGGACCCTTACTGGCATGCGAGACGTGACGTGGCAGCGTGGGTGAAGTTTGCGGGTGACTCCACAGCGCAGTACGTGCACGCGCGACTTACTAGTAGTGGTAGTAGCACTAGGTACTAGTAGTAGACCTAGTACAGTGCCTACGTACATTGTACGTACGTGTACTTACTTGGAAGAAATTGCTTTGGAGACAGGATAAGTTCGAGATCACTGTTCGTTCCCGATTGTGTTCGCGACATTTCGACAGAGAACAAATAAAGAAAAAAGATGGGCATTCCATGACGATATACTGTATATCCAGGTGGGTGAATATTTTCCAGCATATTTTCAGCGTATGCAGAGATGACTGATCTGTGATGTACGCCGTACCGGTATGTGTTAGCTTATGCGCTGCAGCGTGCAGTGAGTGGTGCATGCTAGCAAGAAAGGCCGGCCGCGCCGCCGGCGGCGGGGACTACAGTGTACGAGTATGCATGACAGGCCTGGCCACTCGCTGGCTCGGGCAGTACAGCGGCCTACTGTACTAGTATCCGTGGTCGGCGCTGCGCTATAGGTAAGGTACACGTACGCGCACGCTAGCGTTGTGCAAATTATGCCCCGCGCCGGAAGTGCCCTTGCTACCAAGTGAACTAAATCTTGACGAGAAAGCCACATCCGGGTACTTTTTACGTCATTGGCGATAGCGAGAATTAGCGGGATAATTCGGTACGTGTGGACGCTCGCCAAATTAGCGGGATACCGATCGCGATCGCCATCCCGCTAATTTGGTACGTGTGGACGCTCGCCAAAAAACTCGGGATGAGCATCGCGATCGTCATCCCGCTAATTTGTACGTGTGAACCCGGCTAATATTTTGTTAGTGCGCATCAGACGGAAACTGTGTAGACGTATCGTAATGGAATTTGAAGACAAACAATGCGCCACTGCTGTTAACAAGACAATGGATGCACCTGGAAAGTGGAATGACGCTGACACGGTTGAACTGTCGTGACAAAAGAACCATGGAACTTTACAAATATAAAATCCTCTGGAATGTGGGTCATCAGAATACAGGAATGCGTGGGTATACAAAAAGCAAAACGTATATCATAAATTATTCCCGTTGCTTTGTTTTCTTCAGCTCCACTTCAATTTATTGTTGTTGTTGTTGTTGTTGTTGTTCATTTTCCATCTGTGAAGATGGCTGGATAGCCTATATTCAGCTACACTAAGCTGGTCTTCCATGGGGTCCAGTTGGATGTGGGGTGGGACCACTTCACCGGGTTAGACACCCTGCTCTTTGCGATGAATGAATGACGCGGGATCTTTTACGTGCATGAGCTGTGACTCTCTCATACACGGGACCTCCATTTTATGTCCTATCCGAGGGACAGAGTGTTTTGCCTCTTGCTTGAGGGGACGGTATGTTTACACACAACATTGCTCAGTCCAGACTCGGGTTCGAACCCGGGCCGCGTGATCGTGAGGCAGACGCGCTACCGACTGAGCCAACTCACCGCCTATTGTGCACACAAACATAGCGACAAGCTCGTGTTGTCACACACACAAAATCCAGTTTCAGAATTGAGGTTGGGAGACTTAGAAGTATTATTGAGCAATCTTCCAGCATATTCTTGTGCATAGTATCCAAACAGCACTTTGAAACATGATTAAGAATTAGTTTTAATGATGAAAGTGGCTCCCCTCTTCCCCACTCCCATGACCCTGGTAAAGTAGACATAAACTGAAAACTGACAAGATTGGGAAACAAACACGGGATAGGCACCAACCAGCGTTACTTGACTTGGGTGCACGTGTTCGATACCAACAAATCATACAGCCAATGAGTAATACAGCCCATGAGACATACAGCCCATGAGATTTATATAGTAACTTTTTTTTTTTACAGTAAAAAGGTTCACGAAGGCCATGAAGTCTGTCGAATTCATGGGTCGTTTTGCCTACAGTCGAACTCCTTGGCCTTGCTTGCCTAGTATCGGACTTGAACTCATGGGATATATGACTCGTGGACCTTTCTTTAATGTAAAACGTACGGGCTGCATGACTCGTGGATGTACTAGATCCTGTGGGATGACCCCCTTCAATAAACTTGAAGTAGGTCTTTTATTACAAAATATATAACTTGATCAGCTTATAACCTCCCCCTCTCCCCTCTATCCTAGTTAGGTAGCCTAATGGAGGAAGTCGGATGCTTTTGCTTTTGAGCAGTCTCTTACTCCTTCAGAAGGGTTGCAAAAAGATATCTTTATTATCAAAAGAGATTCTCCGGCGGCATTTCGTTACACAAGATGGATTAAAGAAAGAAGAAGAAAAAAAAAAACCCAACTCAACATTCTGCCTGTAGGAGTCACACTCAGGGACGTTTTGAATACGAACGAAAGGTATACATTACCATTGTTATGCACATTTCGGTTTCAAAGCTAGCTGTCAGATATTCTGAATTAGGTCACTGATCCATATCTCCTTTGTAATTGCGCTTATATTTGGTAAAGGACGAACATACTGTCATTGTATGTTTCTATATGATCTTGCCATTTTTTTTTTTGAGCGCATATACATAGAGACATATGCATTGCGTATTATGCGCTATATAAGCACTGTCAATTATTATTATGCAGGACCTGTCAAAAGACACTATAACCCCTTCGGGCGGAGGAGAGAGGCATTTTCTTTTCCAGAAACTCCCAGATTAAGTTCCTCACTGCCAAGCCGCAGGATACGTCAACCTCCCAAGAGATGATCAAGGTACCGTCTTGTTCTCAGAACTCTTTATTGATCCGAAACCAAAACCTACCCTTACCTAGTCTAGCTTCTGGACTCTTTTTACTCGTAGGGGTGATTCAGTGTACGCGACAAGCCGTATGAGGGCGTGACACCCGAGGATTGCGATACGCCGAAAACAGCGATACCCGAGAAAGGTTGTGGGCGCGCAGTCTCTCGATTAATATCGCAATCAGAAAATTTGCGCCCTCTCTTGGTTTATCGCACCAAGGAAAAGGGGACGGAGCCCAGACTAACCCTTACCTTCACTTCTTGTACTCAGAACTCTTCATTTATCCCAAACCAAAACCAATTTTTACCTGTTATCAACGTTGACCATAAGCAACAACAAATGTTTATTTTTAAGACCCAAGAGCAAGTCAGTGCATGCCCCTGATACCTAAAACAAGACACTAACTTTTGACAAAGCAAAGACTACAAAATAAAAAACCTGCAACCCTTGATAGAAAAGACAGAAGAGAAGGGTTATTGAAGTCACGAATGGATGAGGCTATCATCGTTGTTAGCCTTGAATTACTTATTCTGCTCCACATGAAAGCATGCGTGAAAAATGAACTTTGTGCTACAAAAACATTCCTCAAACCAGAACTATCGGCGTGACAAGTGTACTCTTTTATGGAGTGAATACAGCAGCGATCCCGGCAGGGCTAAATGCAGATCTACTGTCAACAACGAACCGTCATTATGAATCACACGTCACAATTGCAAGCCTGCGATTGATTAGCCGTTGGGTGCTTCAGCATTGGAAATATAGCAAAGTTTTGATCTAGGTGTCAAACAGGCTTGAGGTGTATTCTCTATAGAAGAACACCGGTAAGGCAGAAACAACGATCTATCAAGTTTAGTCCAAAGGAATCATATAGGCCTACGTTACAGTCAAGGTCATTGCTATTGCTGTTGTTCCCGTATGTGCTCAGGCTACTCCTTCTGTCAGATAAAAACGGAGCTATCCGCCATGAAGTTGACGCCTTTGTCGTTGTTCTGTGTGGCGCTAAGCTTGTACGCTGTTTCCGCTCAAAATGGTAAGTTTTTAGCAGTTTGGATTTTATCTCGCTGTATCTTTAGAATCACTTCTTTAAGACAATTTTCATAATTTCATATGATGTGTGTAGGGCTACATAAATCAATTAAGAGCTCCATGCGTAGATTTGTGGATCTTTTATTTTTGTGGTCCTTGAGCAGAGGAACCAATACTTTGAAAAACCTTAAACGAATTACGCTGAACAATGATGATGACATATGAACCTCACATATTTCAGAAATGTAGCAGTGTAATTTCTTAACAATACCGCTTTCTTAACAACTTCACCTGCGGCGTATAATCTATGAACGTCTTCTTCTTTTGTACTGTTTCCTTGAGCCCAAACTCATATATTCATATTGTGAGGCCGCCATGCCATTATTCTTGTTCATTGCAATTAATGTTATATAATGTTGAAAACATTCTTATTCTTCATCCCAGTCATTATAAATTCTGAAATTCTGTACTCAGTATTAGTAATTTACATTTGTTCAAATGTAAAAGTCTGAAAATCATCCAGAGGTCTCCTGTAATAACACGAACCTTCATGTCTTCTACCGGAAAAACTCCAGTCATTATTATCATATACTATACCACAACATCTAGTTTTATCGTAATAAGTGCTAAATCTGATAAAGATACAATAACTTCCCTTTAATGCTGCCACAAATTTGATAATACAACGATTTCGGCAACTTGACTGAAGCCTGCTTATTTGCATGCATCGTCCTCTTAAATAATGTGTGAAGGTTTCTGAAGTATCTGTGTTGAGGTGACCTGTACCTATATGTTTACGGAGGTCAAGAGAAATATCAATTCTAACCCGGTCTTCAAGATAGCCTATCAAATATCATCTCTTTATTTATTCTAAAGAAAAAGTATGTATCGTTCCCAATTGAGTGAAGAATGGCTTTCTTTTTCCCCAGGAATTAAACCCTTTATTCTCGTATATTCATTGTCAAGTTTTCTTGGAATTAAGTGTGGCACGCATGCTCCTAATTTTCCCAAACATTTTAGCCTTCCAGGGGCTATTGTATTGTCTCAATGTCAACATATTTGAACTCATTATTTCACCCGTAATCTCGTTTTTTTCTTGACATTTCTCTCGTTATCGTTTACACAAACAAATACTGGAGTGACTGCCACTTAAATACTACACTTGTTGAGAGTACCCGATACAGAATCTCTCATCTGCATAATATTCAATATGTTTTCTCCTTCTTCATAAACGTTAACCTAGGAACCTTGTTCTTTAACCTTTGCTTAATCAAAATCTCATTGCAGTTTAAAGCGTCGTTTCCTTTATTTTTTTGAAACCCAATGTAATATTTTGTAGACTAAGCTAAATCTGTACCCAAGAACCGTCATTATTCTATTATTCTTGACTGTTTCATTCAGGATTGACTTACTAGTCTCACATTCATAAAGGTAAAATATCTCCCAACTCTTCCTTGCAAAACGAACATTTATCACTACTGACTATTTTATCTTATACAGTTGCTTATCTAGAAACCAAATCCTATTTACTATCCTGTGCTGAGCATGTCTAAAACCAATTTCCAGAGAGAAACGAAATGTTATAATGTGATACTTTCCATTCTAATTTTTAGGGGGACTATCCAACTGTCGTTCTCATTTAGAACTAATCAAGGGTATATATTTTGTTTTTCCTCGAAGAATTTTATAAGTACATCTGCATCCTTTTAATTCGTGTTATAGCAGTCAAAAATGTGTGACGGCAACAACGGATCTACAAATGTTCTTTTTTTCATATCTTTCAAAATAAACTCCACATAATACCGACACTTAATTACTTGACATGCCTAATAATAAGACAGATAATCAAGTTTCAAACAAAATTTCCATTCACATTCTTTACGAGTCAACAAAATTCCATGTAATTAACAAAATCACTATCATGTTACTATACGTGATCTCTTTTTATGCCAAGATTCGACAAAATACATTTTTGTTGTCCAATTTGGAAAAAAAACCCTGATTTCTCCACAATCTGCACGACATTACAGAGACATGCAATGAAATGCATCTTTCCAAAATGGATTTGCAACTTCATGGAATAAAGTTGAAAATATTCATCGCCAAACACTGATTCAGATGGCCATGCCATAAATTATGAAATTAGATAACTGACATCATTACAATGTTGCCAAAACCATTCTTTGAATCCGTGTAAGTTTTAATGTCATACCAAAATAACTTGTTTCCTACTAATCATAGTTATCTGGCTTATTCTTCCATACAGACTGGAAAGATGTAGTTTTCATTCACTTAGCTGAAGGAGCTAGTATTGATTAAAAAAAAGAGATGATTGAACTGTGGCAACAGTGATGATTTAATAATTGTTACCCTTCCAAAAACCGTAATATTTCGTTTAATCGTAGAAATCATCTGACGTTTTACTTTGACCTTATCAAAAATTACGTTGTTTATTATAATCGGGTATTTTGTCAATTACACCATGAAAAATTGTACCGTAACAACGAAAAAGAATCGTCTCGCACAAAATGCGCTTGTCATTCTGTTTCTAGATGGTCATTACCGTTCGATGCACCAATCCAAATTGCATTTGATGTCTGTATGTTGATCTTCAGCCCGCTACATTTTCCGAATCAATCCAAAATATGTAGTGCATTACGGATAGTCACATAATTATGTCCAATCTAACAACAGTGCTGTGTCATCTGCACATACAGTAAATTTTTCCACCGAATAAAAGAATAACCAAACTTAAAGAAAGAATGGGTTTTTAAGTAGAAAGTGGTGAGAGACACTGTCAAAAGCCTTTTTCAAATCAATTAACAAAATCATCCCAGGGAGTTTATCCCTTGCAGTAGGCCCTATAGGCAAGTATATCATATACAATTCTAATATTTCACCAATTGTTCCATAAAAAAAAAAAAAATGTTTGGTTAGCATGAACAATACGATCTAATACAGTTTTAAGTCTGCTTGCAATACAACTTGATAATAATCTTATAAACAGCACTTAACAACGAATTTGGTCTTCAGTTTATTATGAAGTGTCTCACTTTATCACCTTTAGGAAGTGGTGTTATCAAACCAGTCTAATGTGAAATGGAAAAATTTCCTTCTTCTTCTTCTCGAGTCACTACACAAGTCCTGTCCAGTGCAGAGCGCAGGATCTGGCTTTGGTGTTGAAAGTCTCCAGATCATTGACAGTGCATGGCTCTGGTAGGAGGGGGCAGACCAAAAGATGTTGCATTGTCTGATCCTGCCCGCAGTCGCAAGCAGTTTCTCCATCCCTATTGTAGCCCCATTTCTGCATGAGGACTTTGCATCGTCCTGTTCCTGTCCGTAGGCGATTCAGGCATGACCAGGTGGGCCATGCCTCACTTGAACCCGGAGGGAGTGATTCACTTGGTTCATAGGAGAGCTGATGCGTCACAGACTGGAGGTGGTTGGACCATAGGGTAATCCTTCGACCATGGACGGTGCCATCAAGGGATTCGGTTGAATGGAGAAAAGTGCGTCTGGATTTGAGTCTCTTTTTAGCAGGTTCACGATTGTAGAGTGGGTGGCGAGGGTTAACTTCTTGCTTGGTTTTCTCCATCTGTGCTGAGACCTCTCGCCTGATGTGTGGTGGGGCAATACCGCACAGTAAGTAAAGGTCATCTACTCTTGTTGGTCGCAGACATCCAGAGATAGCCCTGCAAGCTGCATTCAGGACTGGGTCGATCTTTGCAGCATGGGATGACCTACACCAGACAGGGGCTGCATACTCGGCAGTGGAGAAGCATAGAGCAAGAGCTGTGGTGCGGATAGTTTTGGCATCTGTTCCCCATCTTGTGTTAGCAAGCTTCTTCAATATGCTGTTCCTTGCTCCAGCTTTCGCCTTTGTCTTGGCAATGTGCTCCTTGTAAGTAAGGGAACGATCCAGTGTGACACCTAGATAGATCGGCTTATTGGTGTGTTTAAGCCATTCTCCATACCATCTGACCCTCAGTTGTCGGTTAGCATCTCTGTTCTTAAGGTGGAAGACGCTAAGTTGAGTCTTCTCAGGATTTGCACGTAGGTGATTTGCGGCATAGTAAGGAGTTAGACCTGCCAGAGCATCACTGAGTGCTTTTTGCACCTCTTCAAAGGATTGCTTCTGTGAGGCAATGCAGAGATCGTCAGCATACAGGTAACTCCTTGTACTTGGATGGATTGGTTGGTCATTCGTGTAGATGTTGAAAAGAAGCGGGGCAAAGACGCTTCCTTGCGGGAGACCGTTTTTCTGTCTCCGCCATCTGCTGCGGATACCATTCAGATTCACGTAGAACCGCCGGTTTGAAAGCAGGTTCTGGATCAATTGTGTCAGCTTGACATCCTTGGTCATCTCAAAGACTTTCCTTGTAAGAATCCTATGGTTCACTGTATCGTAGGCCGCAGAGAGGTCAACAAAAGCTGCTCCAGTTATCAGCCCTTCCTCAAACCCATCTTCGATGTACTGTGTGAGATTCAACAGTTGGCCAGTACAGGACTTTCCTGGCCTGAAGCCTGCCTGCTCGGGAATGAGGAGCTCATCTACAAAGGGGGCGATACGGTTGAGTAAGAGCCTTTCAAAGAGCTTGTATGTGTGGCAGAGCAGGGAGATAGGTCTGTAACTCTTTGAGCTGGCTGGGTCTTTGCCTGGTTTGAGTAAGGCGACTACTCTGGATTTCCTCCATAGCTTTGGCAAGGTGTTGTCACTCAGACATTTGTTCAGCATGTCAAGCAGCCACTAGAGTGCAACAGGTCCAAGATGTTTGATCTGCTCGCAGAGGATATCATCTAATCCAGCTGCCTTATTACTCTTCATTGCTTTGGTAGCACCACACAGGTCATTCATGGTGAAAGGTCTTGTGAAGTCAGATGGCCCTTGGGAAGCTGTCTCAGCATTTTTGGGGAGCTTGGCTCTTCTTGGGTGGTGGTTAGGGTTACCCTGGCTGTTCACAAGGAGTTGGTGGGCGACTTGGTCAGCAGTAACTTGAGGCCTTGGTTGGGATTTCGTAAAGTCGTTCCCAAGGATCCGAATCGTTTTCCAAGCTATCCTACTGCTGTGGGTCATATCTGTTGATTCAATGAATTCCTGCCACTTCCTCCGTCTGCTATCCATAATGGCAGTGGTCAAGTTTTCCCCACATTCAAGTGTGTCAGCACTGAAGGGGTCATTCTCAAAGTGCCTGACGTATTCGTTGTACAGCACCTCCTGAAACGTTTATATGCAAAGTTCATATTACGTATAGATAAAGTCACACACACCTATATTTTACTGAACGACACTTATTTCATTGCGCAAAATATTGAACACAAAAAATCCTACGTTCAAATACTGATGATCATCGTACTTATATGTATAGAAGGGAAGTCTAACATAAAATTTTACTAGACCAAAGAAGATATAAATGATATTAACACTTAATAGCAGACTGAGAGAGAAAGTGACAACGAAACGATAATACAATCCTTCCAGCACCAACTTTGATCCAATGTTCTTCTTGAATATTGTATTAACAGATGTCGAAATAACGAACACTGTCGCCACCGTCACGTCTAGTGATATCCGGGAAGGGGCCAATAACCAGCCGGTTACTTTGGATGTCACCCTGTCGACAAATCCTCTTGGCGGAAGCGTCACTGGGTCAAACCTGAGGATATTTACTATATACGGCAGTGATAATGCCAATGGCAATGGTGACCGAGTCCTTGAGACTGTTGCGCCTCTAACGGCTTTTCACAGTGATGCACCTTTCGTAGCTGGTGTTGACACCACGTTTAACAACCTGGGGGTCCTGTGGGATCTCGATTCGAATATCATCTGCAGTCAGATTCAATACGTTTGTGTAGAAGTCATGAAAAATCCAGCAGCTACCCCGGACTATCTTCTAACTGGTAGCGTTGCTGCTCGAAGGGACTGTCAGCCATTGACGTGCAGAGGTAAGTCGTTGTTTTATTATAGAAAAGCCCAATGTGACGTCACTGTCAATATGTTTACATGATTATGCTATAAAAGACCTGCAGGTCTAATATATACATGTCAAACAATCTGTTGAGAGCTTTCACGTGCTGTGTCTCATCTTGCAGGCGTTGAAGTGACAGCAACAAGGCTAGATGTTATTGCCGGCAGTCCTCTGGTGGAAAGATCGCCTTTGCACACAATAATATTTGACTTTGAAATTGATTCGAGTGCTAGTGGCGGAAATGTAGCCGGATCCAACCTCTGGACAATGATGGCATACACCAGCGACAGCAACGTTCCAGGCGGTTCAACATTTAATCCAGTGGACGTGACTCTAAGCCCTGACGAAGCTTCGACTGGTATTACTGCTGGTCAAACCTCGGAAATCACACTTCTGGATGTCAACTTAATTCTCGTAAACATTCTGTGTTCTGATCTCGCTGTAATTTGCGTTAAACTCTCCAAGAACCCGTCATCGAATCCCAACTTCACTTTCGACCCACAACCCAACAATGACGTTTTGACCGCCTGCACCCTTTCTTCGTGCATTGGTATGTATAGTCTTATATCAAGATGGGCATATTGACAAGATTCCTCAAAGTACTATATGCTAATGGATAGATAAGGGGATAACATGAGGGAGATTTGAAAGTTTACGTTGGCACTTAAAATAACAGTGGATTCTTTAAGAAAAGAATTATAGTAGGCCCTAATCAGAATTCAATTTACTTCTCAGCTCTACGCACTGTTAGACACACATTCGTCACTACAGAACAGGCATTTCATTATTCATTGCACAAATGTTGATTGATAAAGACAGTAAACATTCAATTAACAACCACAGTTCTACCAGGGCAACCCTGAATTTCAGTATTTACCATTAACATAATGTCATAAAGTTGCTGGCCTGATTGTCATCGTCTATCAACACTGAAGATGAAGTGATAGTTCTTGTTATCACCACACGCAGTAATCGTACTAATGTCCGATTCATGTCCGTGTTATCCTAAGAATAGCAACGGTATATTGTTGTCTGATTCAAAACGGCGTATTATAGGCGTCGAAGTGGATGGAATTTCGTTCAGCGTCACAGATGGAGGGCCCGTTCAAGCCGGCTCCCCCAATAATATCCTGACATTGGACCTGACTATCAATTCCAACGCTGGTGGCGCAAGTGTATCAGGTTCAAATTTATGGCAGGTGAGCTCCTAACAGTTGTGATGCTCGTCATTTCATGCAGAGGTCACTGGAGGTTTTACCCTTCTTCTTCTTCTTCTTCTGATTAAGTCTGCCTCCTTCAATAGACTGAAGATTCTTGCAGACTGGTGCTATTTACATTATAATACAATTTATTTACAGATATTTACAAGCACATAGAAAATTTGACGAAAATACTAGCCACTGTGATCAACCGTTAGACGGTTTCGAAATGATCCCACAGATGGCGCTGAAACAATTTCTGACGACAGGGAATTCCAGTTCCTTACAGTTCTTGGGAAGAACGAATGGCGATGCGATTCAGTTCTCGAATATGGTACCTGATAGGAGTGTGGTTGGGGAAAGGTGGCTTGGCTGTAGTTGGAGTGAGCATGATTTGTTTGAGATGTTAGGTATCTGTTTTGTTTTGTTTTGTTTTGTTTTTTGGTCATAGGCCTAAAGTTGTTATTGTGTGTTTGCTTGAAGAGTTGGTGATTCATGGCATTGTTAAAAGTACCAGAAGGCTTACAGTAACTAGCCTGACAACGAATAGACAGTCTGAGTATAGGTGTGGTACGTGCTATCATAGAAATTTTCTATAACACTAGGCAATTTAGGAATTATGCCTTATATTTCTTTCGGAATGTAAAATTGTCTAGGCTTTCACCGTGTCCCATAGCTTCCCCGGGGCCCAGCTGTCTGATGAGATAGACAAGAATATGTAGCATGTAGTGCTTTTCTGATCCTTTGTAAAGAGTCGTAGAACATTCCCCCAAACATGACACATCTTACTTATCGGGCGACCATTGGTCATTATCATATCACACGCTTCTGCGACCAGGTCAATCTTTTTCTCAATGACCAAATGGATGGTCAAGGGACGACATCCTCCGACCAGGTCACATCAATCCCGTCGGTGTCGAATAGCCGGCCGTTGACAGCGGGCCAGCCTCGGTTGGTTGAAGGTATCAACACCATCCTCAACCTGAATTTCCGGCAGTGCGCCACTCTGCCATACGTCTGTCTCAGACTGAGCAAAGGTCCCGGGGCTACGCCCAACTTCACTCTGTCGCCGACCTCTCCCTCTGCCCTGATTTCATGTCAACAGCTTCCTTGCGAAGGTACTGTTGTGCTCACCAAAACATACGTTGGCACAATGCTGTATGTGTAAGTGCTTAATTCATAGTATTAGAATGTATCAATGTTCATAAGCTTCTAGAAAGAACTACTAACATGACTAACACTACCCAGAAATTTGTGAGGAATGTAGGTGTAAATTTTGATGCTGATTACAAGTAGAAGCAAAATTCATATATCTAATTACTCTAAAAATTCGAATCATTCGAATTCCAAAAGGAAAAAAAAATACCCCGTTTTGTCATCCCTCTAATTTTGTATAATTATTATCATTTTATGTGTTGGGGCTTCTCCAGTGGGTATCCATGTCTACAGTTGTGTTGTTTGAAAGCATATCAAAACACAATTCTCATTTTACTCGCTGGTTCCAGAACCTGGCGGGCAGCAAACGGAGACATTAGTGTATGCTATGAATTGTTATTGTGGTGAAGCATGCTTACATCACACGCTCAACAAAATGTGTTGCCCACATGACTGATATTAACATGAATTATGTGAGATATAAACAGAATGTAACTTAGTATTATTGATTTTATCAATGGAAATTACAGTTTACAATGTACTTCACAGATGATTGTACCGTTGCTCACTAGATACTAATATTTCTATTTTGCAGACAC
The DNA here is from genome assembly GCF_040938485.1 of Diadema antillarum. Classification (NCBI taxonomy): domain Eukaryota; kingdom Metazoa; phylum Echinodermata; class Echinoidea; order Diadematoida; family Diadematidae; genus Diadema; species Diadema antillarum. The sequence continues at coordinate 965,732 of NW_027271913.1, forward strand.
CGACGAATGCGATCCCAACCCGTGCCAAAGTGGATTGTGTGTGGATCTGGTGAATGGCTATCATTGCAATTGTTACCCTGGTTATACAGGAATTGACTGCGAAACAGGTTTGAATAAATAATCATTTATTCAGTGTCAATAGTATCATATACCTGAATCAATCATACACTAGCATGACTATTATGACGGGGGAAATAAGACAGTTGTCCTCATCATTTGAACCCCAACAATTTGATGTCATGATTCATAAAGTACGGACGTTGATCATGTCTTCGTCTTATCAAGGGAACAACCTAGTAAATGACGTCCATAAATTGGTGATGCCCCGCAGGGACATGTAGAGTACGAATTATATATTTTGGTTCACAGTAAAGGAATTAATTTTAGCACATTAACAATTTGATTGAGTGGATGTTTGAAGATATGAGACTGGTTCCAGCGTGATTGTGTATACTCATTCTTGATAAGGGGAAGGAGGTCGCTCTATCATAAGCTTTTAATTTCTTTATTTGAATGGTTGTTTGTATTGAATGCATGCTAATTAACGAACAGACTCATATTATGTATACATCTACACAAATCATATTCATTACTTTGAGATGTTTCCGAAATAAAGTCACGAAAAGTTTCAAAATGACTAAAATGATAAACGATATATTAATTTCTGTATTCATGATTTCTGCAGAAATTGACGAGTGTGCTAGTTCGCCTTGTCAGAATCATGGAACCTGTAATGAGATGGTAAACGGATTCACTTGCACCTGTGCCCCCGGCTACACTGGCGTCTTATGTAACGAAGGTATCCATGGCTCTGTTTTCAAGTTGTTATTATCAAATCATGGTGCAACCTCTATAAAGAAATACATTCCATAACATAGAATGGGGCAGAGTTAAGATCACTATGAAAATTATTTTTTTTTGTGTAATTATTTTGTGAAGATAATGATTGTGCTCACCGTTCAGTGTTCCTAATTATTCATTGTCAATGCTTAGTGCTCATGTGGACTGATACAAGTGAGGATTTTCCACACTTATAGGCATTTCCGTAACTGTTGACCTCTTCTCTTGGCACTAACGATGAAAGACATTCGTAACATATCTGTTCGTTACGTCATCAAACATCGCCAGATTTAAGGATCAATCTGTTTTCAAAATTCATTTCCGCAATGAATAATGAATTATTCAACCGTTCGAATGTCGCAAAATGTTTATGTTTTAACAGCATGTTAGATTTCAAGCAATATTCATAAATTCACATTCATATTGTCCTCTAACCAATGAGTAATGTTTTATCAATTTTCTCCCAGATATTAATGAGTGTAGTCCCAACCCATGTCAAAATGGAGGCTACTGTATCAATCTGTTGGCTGCATACAATTGTGTTTGTCAACCCGGCTACACGGGGGTCAATTGCCAAACAAGTAAGTGTTTTCACTGTATCCATAAAAAACCCCGACAACAACACAATAATATGATTTCTTTACCGTGCGTGTTATCTTCCTCATGGACATACATACGCACACTATCATCACATTGGTAATTCATACATTGATGTAAATGTTTATTCTTTTCCTTCTCTTTATCATTTTATCATAATATTCCATGTGATTATCAATCCAGTTACAATACACACAGGGGTTCATACATACATGCATTATATACTTTAGTTCTTTACGTACAAATGAATAAACGAATGAATGTAAGTGCTTAAATATTACGTGGTTTCATGAATGTACTTTTAGAATGCATTTTTAAATGAATCATTACCCAACCTCACGAAACCAACGACGCTAGTTAAAACTGAAGTTTATCATCTGTCAATCCTCATGTTTAAGATTAGATAGGCTCTATCCCTATACACCACCACCCGTGTTCAAATTCAAATTCAAATTCAAATGAGATTTTATCTTCCATTAACACATTTGGGCATGTACTAAAATGAAAAAAAAAAAACCAAAGGAGAATAAAACCACATATGGTAAAATGGGTTGAACACAGTGAAGTTCTTGGAAAAAATCGGACAATCCTCTCGAAGCTATTTGACACGATTTTTTTTATGGATTTTTAAAGGTTCTATGGCTGACATGACTATAACAGTTCGTAACGTCACACATATAAACTCAAAAAAAGGTTCTGCAAGTCCAATTTGATGTATCATATTTCTCTTAAAACTACATTTCATTTATATGGGGCTATAATTATACAAAGTATGTGAACATAATCCTAAGGTTATTAACTGCAAACACGAATACATAAATTCAAAGAATAATAATGAAATATGTATACATGTGTGTGCATGCAAATATACACGTGTTGTGCATACGTGTGTGTGTGTGTGTATGTGTGTGTGTGTGTGTTTTGGCTGTACAAAGATGAATATGTAGGCCTATGTGTGTGGGCATGATACATGAAGTGTATTGGATATACTATTCAATTATATTTGGGTGTCACTCTCCTTTAAAGCTTTCAACTCACATTTAACTTCCCCATTAGCATTTGATTGAGCCACTTCTTTGAAAGCGATTTTCAGTTCTCCCACGTCATAATGTTTTCGTGCATTATCTTTCTTTATTGTCAATCTTGTTTCTTCTTCAGATATCAACGAGTGTGAAAGCGATCCCTGCCTGAATGGAGGAACGTGTGAAGATGATGTCAACAGATATAGGTGTGAGTGCGCTTCTGGTTGGAGTGGAGACCAATGTCAAATAGGTATGCCGAATCTCACCATGAAATGCAGCTTGTAGAATGGACACAACATACACCTCACTACAAATTACTGACGATCTAGTGTATGTGTAGATACCTTTGAGACCATGGAGCTACAACGCCTTATGCCTAGAATGAACCAATGCAGTGTAGTAATGAAAGATGAAAATGAATCCATTATAATTGTCTGCCGATATTGTAACGAAGTGCAGCAATGACCGAGAGAGACTGACCCCACACTGTTCCCCCCTTTTTTTTAGGGGGGGGGGGGGCACTCGAAGCACAAATAGATAATCAGCTCTTGTTGGATTCCAAACCGTTTACGGAGTATCTTAATATCATGAGATAACGGCTTTGCCTCAGAAATTACAATGACACTGATAAAGAGTAAAAAATAACATCCCTTAGATAAGACTTGAAGATCATATTACCTACAACGTCGATTCTCGTGTTTTCATAAAAGCAGTTACCGAATATAATATGGCTCAATCTGCAGATTTCATTGACGAAAACATCTAACTCGCTTTATCTAAATGAAACCACTTTTCTGTGATATTATACCATAGAGCAGTGTCAACACACTGACAACAATGAACATATTATCATTCATTATCCGTTAGGTGCCCTTTATCCAAATAATTATGCAAATTCATTTTGAATTTTAGTTGCACTGTAGATAACGCAGTTGATGACATTGTCTATCTTCGGTAGATATCGACGAATGTGCAAGTTTCCCTTGCCTGAACAACGGTGTCTGCACTGACATGGTCGACGGATACACCTGTAATTGTTTACCTGGAACGTTTGGTGTTTACTGCGGCATAGATATCGATGAGTGCTTGAGCGCTCCTTGCGTGAACGGACAGTGTGATCATGGCATTAACCTGTACTTCTGCACGTGTGAGCCCGGGTGGACTGGGTACAACTGCGATGTGGGTAGGTAGCTTTATGAATGAAGATGAAAACCTCTTTTTATTGGAGAATTATGATAGAAAAAACAAGGATTTGTTCATGAAAAAATTGTCTGAGAGTGACCAGCATGTATAGATCAAATACTGTTCACCGGATGTTATGGTCATTGTATAGTAGAAAATGGCACGTCCGCTATTAGGGCAACAGTTTTATGTGATAGAAGTCGACTTTATGTGAGAAAAGCGCAAGGACAAAACAACCAGGTACACACTTTTTTTCTTTATAGAAAGCGTTAGTGAACAATAGCCCAAAGGAATGACAAAAGGACAGAAACTAAGTGGAAAGTAGCATTGGCGGCTATGCAAATATAGGTACGGTATCCCTATGGCCAGTTAAATAAGCATGAGAGAAATGTCCTCGTAAAATCATTATTGACATATTTTTATTCCTTTACTTTCGTTAATAATTTAATGGAATTCTTTTCTGCTAATAGCTCTTCTCCTTTTCTCAATAATAATTATGCAGAACATCCTTGAAATAAATACTCTCACAGCAAGAAAATTATTGAAAATATGAACCATTTTATCATTTTGTACAGCCAATGTTTAATTGCGACGCGAAATTTTATTCAATTTGCACAGAAATTGATGAGTGTGAGAGTGGACCGTGTCATAATGGAGGTACCTGCATTGATAATGTGAACTCCTACACCTGTTTCTGTGCAGACGGGTACGATGGGGCTAACTGTTTAACTAGTGAGTACATCTAATGAAGGTAAGTGCTTCTATACGGGCACTCTTTGACAGATAGATTTTACGTAGTGACAAAAAAGATCATTCCGTTCATGAAAAGAATTTTATTCAAAGAAGTTCTATAACGTTATTTGTTTTATATTTCCTCTAAACACTGAGAGTGAATTCGGATCACCTGAAGAATTGAATGCTCTTTTGTGGACGGGAAGATATTATTACAACAAAGACTTATTATGTGTGTAATGTCTTTTTCTTTTTCTAACATTCCATTCACTTACCTAAACAGAAGAAAACTGACCAGAAATGAATAAAATCTATTTTCCACTAATAAATTATATTTATTTCTGGTCAGTTTTCTTCTGTTCGTGTTTGTTACATACTCACTTCCGTGGTCCCTCGCATTTATCCATATGGTCAATTATCCTTCGGGTTCATGACAGGTTAAAGTGTGTACGTGTGTGTCACACACAAACACACTGCTATGCCTTCTGACCATTGAGTATTGAGAATTTAGGGTTTCTGGGACGAACACTGAACTAGGGCTTTCTATAGCTCAGTCTGTAGAGCACCGGGCTAGCTCCAGATGTCTCGGGTTCAAATCACGATGGAATCCTATTTTCTTTTGCTCATATTTCCACTGATTATTTTCATTAACCTGTAATATTCTTTTTGGGAATAGAAAAATTGATAAACATAAAGCCAATTCTGAGGTGAGAGATTTAGAAAGGTTTAAATGTTCTTTAATCATTGCCTAGTCTTGAGCCGTCATAGGAACTATACTAGTATTTGTTTGTCATATCATCGCTAGGGTGACAAGACCTTGTATCTCAAATTTGGACTAACTGTCAGATAAACAGTCACGTGATGTCCAAATCCTTAGCTGTCTTAGCCCCAGAATGAAGCTATTGGGGCATGTCAAAGGAAAAGAAGAGACACTATATTTGTTACATAGTGCTTTGGCTGCCATGGATTTTGCTCTCCAGAACATTTTCGGGGATACATGGTGACATTCTGTCTCACCAACAGCGATATATACATATCGAAAAGTAGTCATATCATGTTTGATGCTGTCTTCTTTCGTCATTTTTTCTTTTATAGACATCGATGAATGCACAAGCAACCCTTGCTTCAGTGGCGGAACTTGCACGGATTTTGTGAATGGATACGAATGCACCTGTCGGCCTGGACGAGAGGGCGTAAGATGTGAGCTTGGTAAGGACTGCATGATCTCACGCGTATACAGTATATCTTCCGCCAATAAAAAGCCACTTCAGTCCTTTGATTACGCAGTGCGTGTACATGCGTAAGAGCCATGATAATGTGTGTCCCTGCCAAAACAATATCATTTGATTAATAAAAGCAAATCAAGATTCACATTTATTTTCACTTCCAACAAATAACCAAAGAAATTATAATCGTTGCATATGTACAGGATATTTGTAATACTTGCAGAATGTAATTTGACAAAGTACATATGAAAATGAGAAGTAGATGAAAAAAAATGCCATTATATCTTTGTTAATATATGCCTAACGCGTATAATGCAAGTCAACTAAGGATGAGGATGGAAATGCACCGGGATACAAATTGTGTTTGTAAAAACTAATGAAAAAAGCGCGACATAAGCATGACACAAGAATATTGCAAGCAAAGTATGATTTAATGTTATCGTGGTGACATGCAGTGTCACGAGACTTGTGTTATTCCATTCATAAATGATTATGAATGATATTTGATATTTTGTAGCAGTTGTACACTGCCTAGTGCAATCAAAGATGCAATTTCATTGTTCACATAACAGGAGAGTTAAACATTGTATTTATTCACCCATCCCAACATTTCCTAGAAACCAAATGAATAAGACATGACTTCAGTTCCATTTCCAGAATTAATTACTAACCTTGAATGCTTACCTTCCTTGCCAAATGTGGCATCGCGACTAGTAAGCCGTGGCGGAGGGGGGGGGGGGGGGCACCAGGGGCAACAGAAAATAATGTAAGAAAAGAAATCTCCCCATTGTGGACTCGCTGCGCTCCCTCGCTTTGCCCCTTCCCCTTTACGAAATTCCTTGTATTCGTCCCTGAGTATAATTTAGTCATCTTTGGTTTCTAGATACGGACGAATGCGCCAGCAACCCCTGTAATAATGGTGGTTCTTGCACCAACCTCGACAATGCCTTCAGCTGCAGCTGCATACAGGGCTTGGGAGGAAACCGTTGCGACATCGATATCAACGAGTGTGCTAGCAACCCGTGCGTGAACAGTGACGCATGCGAGCACGGCATTGACTTCTTCAGCTGCAGTTGTCTGGCCGGTTGGGAGGGTACTCTTTGTGATATCGGTAAGTTGTCTCCTTACCTGTGATCAATCGTCAGTTCAATCCATCCGTGTGAGATAGATTGGAAATGGATTAATTCAAACAGGGATATATATTATAATGATTAATCATACTTTGTAACTGTTGTATCTGACACAGGGCTCCCTTGTATAAAGCGGGCCTTTGTGGCTCTGAATGGGACCTCCCTGCTTTTCAAAGAAGACACGAAAAATGAATAACATGATTGAATTTTACTGCGCATCAGGAAAGACTTGATTATATCCAGAGAACGATTCTTAATTTATGATAAAGAAAGCTTTATTTCATTCCGGTCAATCGCCACCATCTTTGATGAGTAGAATCGTTATTGTTGATCATTTTCTTATGTCCGATATCACTTCATTTACCTCGACATCGCAGATATTGATGAATGTGCCAGTGACCCTTGTCTCAATGGAGGCGCGTGTCACGACCAGGTCAATAGCTTCTCATGCCTATGTCCTTCTGGCTTCACTGGTTTCCTGTGTGGAGTATCGAAAGGTTGTACATTCTGATTTTGGGGGCAGACTTTGTGATCATTTCCATGAGAGTAACATTCATCTTGCTATTTACAGCTCGATCTAAAAGAGTCTTGTTCATGCTGTTGTTTTCGTGCTGCAAAACGTGCACTGATGTCAAAAGTAGACGGTGAAAAGGCATCACTTTACCATGTAGCGTGGTGAGCGACTCATTCTCGCCATGGAAAATCCCATTACTGACAATGTTACACTAAACGTTGCTAAGGTCAATGATGCATTATTGACGATCCTAGAAAGATGATGATCCACAGCATTTCTATAGAGCCACATATCTGTTGTAGAAACATTCAAAGATGCAGACTCCTCCAAGAGAGCTAGCAAGTGAATGCATGGTGAAAATTGTGAGTCTGAATTGAGGCTTTCAAGTGATCCAGTTTGCCAATTTCACGAAAAGATGGGAGAGAGTTCTATAGGCGAGGAACGATAAAGGAAAATGCTTTGTCTCCGTATCCCTTGAGATGTGTAATGGGCATCTGGAGAGTAGGCCAGATGAACGAAGGCCAGGGCGAGGCTGCCGTCGCTCGATTAGAGAAAACAGCTAGGTATCCTGGGACCAGACCATGAATGACCTTAAAAGTGAGCAGTAGGATCTTGAAAGGCTATCACAAAGATGTTGATGATACTTAGAATTATCGCATATATCTAAAAAAACCCCACTTATTGATGAACTTCTTTTACAAGTCCAATATGTCAGCTTATAGCGACGCAACGAATCAGAAAAACATGTCAAATCGAGTACCTCTACCTTGAGTTACCTTAAAGACCACTCCTCGCTATCACGGTGATGAAAAAAAAAAAGAATACTAAATCTTCTCTATAGATAATGTGGTGTGGCAGGGTTAAGGAAGTCTCAGGAGACTCATTTAAATATAATTCAAAGGTACAAGTGCAGGGCAGAAAGTCCTTTTATGCTTTATGTGTGATTTGGTGTTTGTTTGTTTTTATTTATTTGTTTGTTTTTGTTTGTTTATTTGTTTGTATGCAATTTTTTTTATGTGGGTCACCCCCCTTCAACCATTCAACTGCCTTGCTTCATCCACTCACTTCAACCAACATTTTGTACAAGTAATCCAAACATAACACGTTCAATAAAATCGAGCCAATCGCAAAATCGCACTAAAAATTCTTTAAACCATTCGAAGGTCAAGCATAAATTATGTTAGGACTAAAATAATTGAAATCATTTGAATTGATTTCAGTTTGATTATTACTTTTTTTAAATTTTAAAATTGTGATGCAAAAATGCATTGATTAAACTTGTCAATGATGGTTTAAGTTCATGCAACATGACCCTCGATTCTTACAATGCATGTTTGCGCACTCGAACTCGTGGTTCTCACTGTGGGACAAATCATTCCTCTGTCCTGTCAGAGAGCGTCCACCGCTTCGACAATTCTGGCTCTGAGATCCTCAAGGTCAAAAGGAAGAGTGAAGAAAACTTTTCCCTTTAGGAAGCTCCAGAGAAAGAAGTCACAAGGGGTTAGGTCATAGACTCCGCGTAAGACCATTCGATGGGATGATTCATGTAGACTCTGTAGACTTAGATGAGCTGATGCAATCTCTCCCTCATGATCAGTTGATGGTGGGCGAAAGCCCCATCCGGGATCCACCGTAAGCGACAAAAGGCGCGGGCCTTATCCATCTCGTTCAAACTCCCTTTCAAGGCGAGGAACTGTCGATGAGGTGCAGGTAGGCTTCTGTGTGTAGATTGCCGTTGGAAAAACAAGGACCTATCAGAGCCCCGTTGCCGCAGAGACCGCTCCACACAGAAACTTTTTTTTCGTCTTGCTTTTTCCCCTGATAAATGAGTGCAAGTGGATCATGATGAGTCGCGTACTGGTGGACGTTGTGACTGCAGACACGGTCATCCATGAAAAAGGAGGACATCACGATGTTTTCCAGAAATCGTTCGCCGTGATCGAGAAACCATCTGGGATACTGTAGACGACGCACACGGTCTCTAGGCCGTAGCTGATGCCGAAACAACATCCTGAAGGGATACCATATCGTGTTATCTTGCCGAACAATTATGCCCATTCCTCCTCATGGAAACTTGGGTCTTACCGCTTACTGCTGCCACATTTTAATCTGATCTGACAGTGCTTTTTCGACCAGATGGAACCTTGTTGAGATTGAGGCTAGTCCCTTCATGCTGATACTTTCTACTGTTTCTCCAAAGTGTTAATTTCGCAGGAACATCACGATTTGGAAATTGGGCGTGGAAGGCTGCCGCAACTTGTTGCAGGCTCCCAGAACGAGATAACTCCATTACAATGAACACTCTTTGCTCTGTGGTCAGCTGCATGGTCAGGCAAGCTCATGATCGCCTGTTTTTTCGACCCTATTCACAATCGAACCGCTTCTCATGTTCCCATTACCCCCCCCCCCCCACACACACACACATACGTTTGTGTAAATTCATCGGAGCATGACGGCCATTTTGTGCGAAGTGGGAAAAAAATTAATATCTCCTTTTTTTTAATTATCCCCTATCACGGAAAATTAAAGCATATTTTCAAATTAAGTTTTCTCTAGCGAACAAGAACCATTTTTTTTTAATGCATGAGCCGTCATATGAAAGGAAATATGATGGATAATAAGGCTATGATTTTCATTTTTGAAACGATTTCCGAATATGAAGCCCAAAAACTCGCTGAAAGTTGCAATTTGTGAGTGCAAATGAAAATCTAGTAGCACAAGTTTCTGTTGTTCTTACTAAGTCATGCGTGGATTGTTAACATTGGGTTGTATATCAAATGAAAGTGAGAAGCGTATCTTTCCATTCATGTATATCTCATAAAGCAAATTTGTGATTAATGATCGAAAAAATACAATGAATCTGTGTTTTTTCTGGGATACGCTGTATATGCTACCATATATTCCAATACCTTTTTATTTATTTATTATTTTTTTGCTATAGTCTCTTGTGCGGAACGGTATTAAAGGCCTTCGATAGGTCAAGGTATACAACATTACCCGTTGTACAATTGTCTACCGATTTGGTCGTAATTTCCACGTATTCTACCAAGTTGGTAGTCGTAAATTTTCCATTCCTTAAACCGAGCTGGCTTTCCCGTACTATGGACTATGGTTGTCTAGATGATCGGTTATTGCATCTCAAACCCCGTACTCCCCTTTCGACTGGTGTCAAGTGGTCGGTAGTTCTCCCTTTCATGAACATTGGGTATGTATAGCCAGATCTCCACTCCTCTGGTAAGACTGAATATATTGGGGAATAGCACACTCAGTTCTTCAGCCAGAGGTTTAACCCGTTGGGGACGAGTCCCGGGTATACTCGGGCAAGTGTCTATGGGAAATGCGTGTTGTAGCAAAATCAGTCCGTCATCAATGGGAAGGAAGGTCTCGGTGATTTGGAGAAACTGTCTGCTGCTATAAGCACTCTTTGACTAGTCTTTTAGCTTTTTTTTGTTGTTGTCAAAAAAGCCTTTCATTCATAAGAAGAATAAGATTTTAGGAAGCTCTTTAATATTTCTATATACTTTCTGCAAACATTGAAAGTGACTTCTGTTCACTTGCAGAATTGAATGTCCAACTGTGGAAGTTATGAGAAGAACCAAGACGATTCATACAATGCTGCGTGCATTGTCTTTTGTTTCTTCTAACAAATCAGTAACTTGCCTCATTCTCTTTGGAAATAGAAAATCAACACTGAGTCAAGTCCGAGGTGAGAGATTAAAGAAGGTTCGAATGTTCTTTTGCTTTAGTATATAGAGGTTTTTTTTTGTTTTTTTTTTTTTTGGAAAGCTGATGATACATGTATACATGTTTGAAGGATTCTTCTTCAATCATATCTGAATACATATATTTTTAATAACTTTTTTTTTTTTGATAGATATCAATGAATGCGCAAGCAGCCCTTGTTTCAGTGGTGCAACTTGCACAGATTTGGTGAATGGATACGACTGCACCTGTCGGCCTGGACGAGAGGGCGTAAGATGTGAGCTTGGTAAGGACTGCACGATGTCATATTTTCTTCTTCCAATAAAGCGCTGCTTCATTCTATAAGAACACGTGTACACTTCGTGTACATATAAAAGGGCCATAATGATTCAAAAGGATTTTAAGAAATAAATAAAAATATGTGTACCTTAATTGGGGTGAAATTTCAAGGCTAACGTGTTTTATGTACAGTTGTCTTTGCAAGGAAGAAAATAAGTAACCTTGTGTTAGATCCACCCAGAGAGGGAGACAGGCGATCTTATGTTATGGCTTATCGTATAGTCAAAGGTGAATGTCATGGATACCTGGCTGGCATACCAAGACCTATACAGGCTGTAGGTGAGTTTGTTCCCGGTTGTTATTTGTAACACTGCGGGAGATGGCCAGTCTTCATTTAGAGTCAGGTTGTGTTTTGAGGAGCCGACAGGTTATGGATCTCAACTGCTTTTAATTTTTTGGTAGAGATTTGTGCAAACAATGGTGGTGAGTTGAACAGTCTTATTAGTTTCAGGCAGTGCTTTAGAAGTCCGCTGTAGTTTTAGATAGGTAGATCTAAAACAGTAAGTAGTAATCTAAACACAGTCAAACACAAACCCAAGTTTGATCCTGACAGTACTATTAGTAAAAACTAATGAATAAAGCGTGGTTAAAGACATGACACGGCAAATATTGGACGCAAACGGTGATAGATTTCACCTTCATGAAGCGCATCGTCTTGGGACTTTGTATAGTTTGTAATTCCGTCCATAAATGATTCAATATCTCAAATTTGCATATTTTGTAGAGCTTGATTACTGCCTCGTGGAATTTAAGACCCACTTTTATTGTTGGAATAAGAGTGAAAGTAAACATTGTATTGTATCAAGTCGGTTTCTCCCACAAACCAAAGAATAAAACAGGACTTCAGTTCCTTGTCCAGTGTTTATTGCTAACCTTGAGGGTTTGCATGCGCCCCGCCCACTTTGGAACAGCGAATGTCATTGCTCCAACATGAAGTGATTAATTGGTAACCCTACCAAGCTGTTCTTATGTTAGTCTATAGACCAGTTCGTAATTCCACTTTGCGCATGAGCAGAAAAAGGTCATTTGTACCATGGACCTACTTCACAAATGGACCATGAACACTGTTCACCACCGCGACCTGATTATATGCATCTTAATGAGTACATTCAGACGTTTGGACAATGACGATTGTGTAATCGCGCATCATCACTGACAAAAGAATCCGATTTCCCACATTTCAGTCATATTTGGCAGAGGTGCCTTTTCAGACTCAACTGCCTTTGAATAAACACCAATGATGGGGAGCACCAAACCTGAAACAAGGACAAATTTTGCGTCACAAAATTGGTAATTACTGAAGCGGCCACTTGCGGCCATGCATGTAACATCCCTGAATGGCAAGACAAGCATGTCGTCTAATGTCACTGCCCATGTTTACTCTGAAACAACGTGCGACAAATGGGGAAAAATAGATTACAAATTACAGTCAATCTGCTTAATTAGTTGCTTTTTCTTGTAAAGTACTTGCATTTCGCAAATGAAATTGCTTTAGCGATGATTTCGCAATATACACTACAACTGCACATGCATTTTTCGTGATTTAAGAGAGTTATTAGCTTCTGCGCATGTAGTTTTTAGATTTCTCAAAGCGCCGTTTTGTTTTAATCCAGGCTGGCTGTCGGTGGACAACACTGGATCAAAGCAGGAGAGCATGTTCAAAATGTTTTTGTGACGCTTTTGACAGAAACAGATGTACGAATTAATTAACGAGCGATAAATGTCCATGTGTTGTAGGTCCATGTTTGTACCAACGAACATTTTGGTTTGTAAATTTAGTGAGATAAGCATACATTCTGTATTGTGATGCGATGATTATTCATGTGATCTTACCTAAATAGTGCTTGCCAGCACATCCACCTGACAGCAGGTACGGTATTTCGCAATATAAAAGGAAATAGGCTGTTACTGCATTCAATACAAAACAATGAAATAAATGCTGCTAAGTCAACTGATGGAATATTTAGATCACCTGATCTCAACTCAAGTTCATTCTTTGTTTGAACATGAATTCCATAAATTGTTACGTCGGGCAAGCGTATGCATTAATGCCGCTTTGAAAACGAGTGAAGTGCCTTAGGCTGCGTTCACATAGAAGTATACTATTCGGGTATTCGGGCTCGTTTTTCGAGGGCACGCGAATAGCTTGAATCGAACGATAGGATTTCCTCACAGCGGTTCACATAAGAGGGCACTATTCGAAAGTACCGAATACCTGCGAATAGTATAGCAAAGTGGGAATCGAGCTTGTTCGATTTTCTTGCAGCGTATACCGTCTCTCGTTTATGAAATAATGACAAGTTTGGTCTGGATTTGCCCGTTAGCAAAAATAAGCATGTAGACAGACATTCTGATGCAGTTTAGAAATTGTTAATAAGATTTGTTGCGATGTAGGAGGAAGAAATCCTCACTACATGGGATGGTGAGTTGACGGTGCGGGTGATGGTGTATTCGGTGCTCGAATAGCGAATAGCGAATAGCGAATACTTCTATGTGAACGTAGCCTAACCAACTGAGAAAAAAGAAAGGTCATTTGTACCAATGTGTGCATGAGCTAATTACGAACTGGCTTATTGAAGGAATTGGATTTTTTACCGCATGCAGTGAATTGCATTTCTTGACTTATACTTTTTTCCCATCTAATGTATAAAGAAGGCCAAGGTCGGTACTATCCGTGCATTACCTTCTTTTCTCTGCCAAGATGGCATCCTGACTGGCAAGGGGACTTATTGTTTTCTTCTTTGACGTAATAGATACTGATGAATGTGCCAGTAACCCCTGTAATAATGGTGGCACTTGTGCCAACCTTGACAACGCCTTTAGCTGCAGTTGCATACAGGGCTTGGGAGGAAACCGTTGCGACATCGATATAAATGAGTGTGCTAGCAACCCGTGCGTGAACAGTGTCGCTTGCGTGCACGGCATCAACTTCTTCAGCTGCAGTTGTCTTGCCGGTTGGGAGGGTCCTCTTTGTGATAGCGGTAAGTTCTCTCCTCAGCTGTCATCAACCGTTCTGTTTAGTTCAATTTGCCCATGTGAAATAGATTTTCAGTGTGGAACTGGATTAATTCCAATTGGGATAATAGAGATAATGATTAATTGAAGTTTAGTGCACATCAGGAAAGGCTTGATTAAATTGTATCCAATAAGCCGTTCGTAGATAATGCTTTACCAAATAGAAAATTACGTTTATACTCCAGTATATCGTCAGTTTTATTGACGAGTGAAATTATTGCTGTCGATTATTTACTTATATCCAATGTCCCTTTATTTACTTCGTTATTGCAGAGATAGATGAATGTGCCAGTAACCCTTGTCAAAATGGAGGCACGTGTGATGACAACTTCAATAGCTTCTCTTGCGTATGCCCTTCTCGCTGGACCGGTGTGCTATGTCAAATAGGTGGGTTCTTTTTGTTTAAACAGTATTATTAAAAATCATCTAAAGAAGTTAGATGGTTTTATAAAATTGACGAGATAAGATGTCATGAATTAATACAATATAAAAGATATGTCAGACCTAGATTTGTATCGAAATGATTTTTAAGTGTGGAAAAATGAGCAGAGAAAATGGGATTCCATCGGGATTCGAACCCGAGACCACCGGATGCTAGCCCGGTGCTCTACCGACTGAGCTATAGAAAGCCATAGTTCAGTGTTTATTCCAGAAACCCTAAATTGTCAATGCTCGGGTGGTCAGAAGCTATAGCAATGTGTTTGTGTGTGACAACATGCGCAAACTTAAACCCGGCATGAACCCGAAGGATAATTCAGTTTGGGGATAAATGCGAGTGATCCGGAAATGATGCAGCTTGTAACAAGTATGTAACAAACGCAAACAAATGATTTCTAGGCAGACTAACAGCCTTCAGTCACATGATAGTAACATTCATCTCGCTTTAGAGTCTCTTGTAACAGTGGGTAATATTAAAGGAATTGTGCTGCAGCGTACATTGGTGTGAAAGTAGTCCGTGAGTCGTCATCACTCTCACATTAACCCTTTCTGTACCAGCGAGTCTAATTTCTAATTTGCACAAATTTCCCACACAAGCTTAAGGGAAGGCAATATAAGGTGGCACGCGGAGGGTTAAGGAAATCGTTTGGACAACCAAAAGTGATAAGAGTGACACGAGTGTTAAAGTACCTTGATTACTGTAGTGTCAAGTTGATTTTTTTTTTTGAGGGGGGGGGGGATGTCGGATTGGGCCCCAATTGTCATATTTCAGCCTGGTTTCAACCCTTTTGTAAAGGTATGGTCGGACATAACAGATGATTATTAATCATAGAGTGTAAAACAAATGGGCGCAATTCCCCGTTTGGGGCCCTCTGGGACACAATACCAGAGAGAGAGAGAGAAAGAGAGAGAGAGAGAAAGAGAGAGAGAGAGTGTGTGTCTGTGTTAAGGGGGGGGGGGAGGGGGGTGCTGGAGACAAAGTCCCCAAATAAAGAAATCTTTTACGAATTTTCTTTAGAATGAGAAGCGGTATGCTAGGTTAGTGTTAGATGTAAGTAGAGTGGTGACAGAATATATACTTTTTTTGGGGGGGGGGGGTGGGACACCAAAATGTCAGATTTACAGATTGCAGTGACTCAAACGGGTCACCGTTTATATATATATATATATATATATATATATATATATACATATATGTATATGTATATATTCCTTTACTGTACATTTACCAATGTTTGCCTTGTGGAAGTTTTGTCCAGGATAGAGTGTTCATATAAAAGAAAAAAAGAAGACATGGCTTGTGTCCAACATTCACTTTCACAGATTTGGATGACGACTGCGCTTTTCAGCCCTGTCAGAATGGAGGGATTTGTATTGACTTGCTCAGTAATTACACTTGTATCTGTTTACCCGGATACGAGGGAACCAATTGTAGTGTCGGTAAGTTCGTTCCTTTGTTTGCTTGTTTGTTTATTTCCTTGGAACTCGTCAGAATGTTCGTCATTATGCACGAGACAGGGTCCCGACGGGTTTTAAGTATGACAGTGTTCCGAAATTGACTTTCACATTCACCTTCATTCTGTTTTCATTATGCGCCATCCATGGGAATGTGGTATAAAAGTCACTAGTTGTATATTAAAGTAGCTGACTATTTGCCACCGACGTTGTTCCTCATTAAGTGTGTTGTATTATGTGGGTTAAGTGCATTATTTTGGATTCTATATGCTAATCAAAATCTATAAGTACAAATGGCAACCTATCCTTTTGCACTATTAACCGTTAATATGCCAAACATATTGGATATTCTTTACTAATATGCACTTCAAGGAAACAAAGGTTTAAATAGCTTTATGAGGTGATGAACCCGTCCAAAGATGATGCCATTAACCTTATTGGATGCTATTTCTACCTACACCTGACAATACGCAAAAGTGAAAACATCGGCAGTTCAGGGAATAGTTCATGTTTTCTCGAACAAATAAGAATACAAGAGGAGGACAAAGGGGGAGGGGGCATGGTCCTCGAATAGGAGTTTATGTTTTTGTGTTATTTTTCTGAAGCTAAAACGGGTTCATATTGCGCCGCAGAACTACCAAGCCCTTTGTCCGAGTGTTCACATCGAAAAAGTTTGTCGTTGAAATACAAGTTGGCACAATTTATAAATGTGTGGGCATGTAACTATTTCTTTCGTGTTAGCATGCGGCATTCACTTCCACCATTGAATGTGCTTACCCATTACAGTAGATTTTTTTGGGGAAAAAAAAATCATCACCAGTGCCGTTGAAACATGCAAGTAATTACATTGTTGATAACAATCATCATGAGCAAAAAACTGAGTGACGGATTGTTGGTTTGCTAAGAACATTCCGCTTTTGTGAAAATCATTTGCAAAAATAGTGCAATACTTATTATATTCCTAATAAACAGACACGGACGAGTGCAGGAACGATCCTTGTCAGAATGGTGGAACATGTAATGACTTCCAAAATTACTACAACTGTACCTGTACTACAAGTTATACCGGATTCAACTGTGAAATAGGCAAGTATGATCATAGAGTTTCCTATATATATATATATATATATATATATATATATATATATGTGTGTGTTCTACTTCAGTGGAGGAATGAAATCTGACATGCCATTTTGAGGGTACACTGAATCCAAGGTTTTAAGATATTCAGAATGGTTGTCAAAATGATCACCAAAAATCTTGAATATCTCAAATCCCTCAAGGATGCAAGAGTTATAGTCAACGAAATTGGGATTTAGTATCCTCGAAATGGGGTAAACCCATCACTATTTTCAATTCACTTACAATTCACAAGGAAATGCTTACAATGACTTACATTGGATTTTCAATTTTTTGGCTGCAATTTGCATATCTCAAAAAAGCCGCGGGGATGCAAGAGTTGCATCACCCAGATACGGATTCATCGCCCGCTAAGTAGGGTAAGCCTATCAAACTGTTTTCCAATTTTCACCATTTATAGAGGAATTATGCGAGATTTTCACATTTTGGTGGCCACCTTAAATATCTCAACAGCCTTAACTATGCACATCTTGCTTCATCCAGATTCACATTCAGCACTGTTCAGCACCCTCGAAATAGGTGAAAATCAGGTGTTTTTTTTTTCAATCTTACCTTTTATAAGGAAATATAGGAATTTCAGATTTTGGCGGCTATCTCAATATCTCAAAACCTCCAAGGATGCAAGAATAATTCATCATCCAGATTCGGATTCAGGACCTTTGAAAAAGGGTACGGAGGGTAAAACTGATGTGGACCTTATCTTTATAGGGGATATTTCACTGAGCTGCGAATGTTTGCGAGTGTAGCGAATCCTAGAGAATTTGACGGCTCGTAGTGTAATCAAATTCGTAAACAATTGCGATCGAATTCGCAGACAGTTTTTTTTTTTTTTTTTGGTCGCAAAGAGATTTTGAACATGTTCAAATTAACCAGAGTGAGAAATGACAAAGCAAATTAATGAAGAAGATACGATTAAATCCTTTTTGTCGGGGGCTCGGGTGATCAATTTTGAGATTTTATCACCAAAATATTGTTATTGGTATTATCTAATAACTATAGCAAAACCATACTTGATCGATATAAACATGTTTTTTGTTGTTGTTTTTACGAAAAATATAGAAATCGCTGATCTACAATATCCCGAATTTGAATATCTGGATTATTTCGAACCGCCGTCTCCCTATAATAATCTTATAAATAGGAATCGTCAGTTCGTCAAAGCGCGTGCATACGTATACGATTACAGCACTGCGAGTGCGCACACGTTCAATACGTAGCAAGATGCACGCATGGTGATAATTATAACAAGGAGGTTCGAGAGATGGAGTTACAACCGACTACAATATTCAATCAGCTGTCAGTTTTCTATAGATGGACAAAAGAATTCCACAGGTGCATTTGTGCCTTTGATGTTCGATACTTGAAGCCGCCATCTTTCTGAGCAATCTGAAGATTAATTTTTAACGCTATCATAATATCGGGTATATGCTGCTCGTTTATATTTTCACCTAATGATAAAGGATATAAAACAAAAGTCAATTCCGTTCGAAAATATGTGCAAAAGTGTAAGTCTGAGCTGTATTGTGTGAAAGTGTTTGAAATTTTACCTTCAGGGAAAGCCGGTTTTATCACTTTTCTCCTTATTTCCGCTAAATGAAACTAATATGGTATCATCTTCAAGTATAGATCTTTATGAATTAATATGTCAGATTAGCGTACAGACACGTACAGTTGAGTGATTTTGATATCTATTTCAGCAATATTTGAGCAATTTCTATTCGCGTACCCCCGTGCCTTTACCATTGTCTACCGCCCATCGTTTGTAAGTAGGGATAGCGAAAAGTACTTACCATCACAAAGATATATCTTCCTTGGAAAGTGGCTGGTGATTATGCAATGAGCCACGACTCAATTGTCTTCGCATCTGAGCGGCAGACCCAGTTTGACACATACTTCAAATATTTTTGAGTGGCGGCTTCGAGCATGGGATCAAAGCGAATAAGACTGTTGTGACTCCATTTCTCGAACCTCCTTGATCATACCAATGAGGTTCAAGAGAATGGAGTCACAACTGTCGTATTTCCTTTGAAGTCATGTTCGATGCCGCCACTCGAAAGTATTTGAAGCATGAGGCAACTGGATCTGCCGCGCAGATAGGTAGACTTATGTCTCATTGCATAATCACCAGCCACTTTATAAGGAAGATATGTCTTTGTGATGGTAAAGTACTTTTCGCTATCCCTATAGGTGATTGGTAAAGACACGGGGATGCACGATTAAAAATTGCGCAAAAATGATGAAATATTAAATGAAAAAAAAAACACCCTGATATATCTATTAATAAAGAATTATACTCGAAGATTATTCCATATCAGTTTTATTTGTCGGAATTAAGTGGAAAAGTGATAAAACCGGCTTTCCAGGAGGTTACAGTTTTAAACACTTTCACATGATACAGCTCTGATTTACACTTTTACACACATTTCTTGAAGAGATTGACATTTTGTTTAATGTGCTTTATCATTAAGTGAGATTTGTTTCATGTATGGATAAACAAGCAAAATATAGCCAACATTAACTTAACGTTCAAAATGAATCTTCGGATTGCTCAGCGAGACGGCGGCATCAAACCTCGTCATCAAAGGCACAAATGCACCTGTGGAATTCTTTTATACATCAATAAAAAAAGTGACATCTGTTTGAAGAATTACAGCCATTTGGAACTCCATCTCCTAAACCTCCTTGATTACTATGTGCACTATGCAGTGTGCGCTTATTCCAGCACATCTAGCACCGCCCCCACGCGTACGTTGCCTGTTAAAGTCGTCACGTCATGGTATGAATTCGACGAATCGACGTTTCAACTCCTCGCGCAAGGGATCGAAGAAGAAAATCGAAAACTCCGTAAGATTTTTCTTATATTTTACTTTGTAAATGAATTCAAGCCGTAGGCCTATGATTATACAAAGTGTTAAATGCGCAGGTAAGAGTGCGCTCGTAGAGATCGCACTCGACGGTATAAGTGTATCAAACATGCATGAGGCGCAGCCGAGTACATGTGGGAGGACATTGAGAATACCCGAAAGTAACCTGCATCTCCTTAAACGTCACGAACTTAAACCTGCGCATCAATTAAAGAAAAAAAGGTCTATGAACTATCGTTCATTTCTCTTTTGCCCGAATTCATATATGCTTGCTGGGCATGTTAGGCAAAATGAAAAACTTGTCATGTGCTTAATCTCAGCGAATCATTTGACAGCGTTCATATCGCCATTTTATTGTGCTCACTGATTGTATTTTGAGTGGTTCTTCTGTTTATTTTAGGATCTTATAGCTGCTCCATGATTCTGTCAAATCGATAGTTAATATCTTTTAGTCTAGTTCAACAGAACTATATGTGTTGTTATCTCCTAAATTATGCAAATATCAAGTTTACAACCAAACTTGTCAAGTAGGCCTACCGGTAGTTTCTATAGATCTAGAGTGTTCGACTAAAGAATGTTTGAAACTACGATGCTGGCAAAGGACTTGATCACTATTGCCGTAGGGGTGCATTAGAATGATTGCGTATCTAGCAACACTCCTTTAGTCAAGGCATATTATCACTGATAAAACATGTAACAGTTCTAGCAATCATGATGACATGACACTAGTCGATGATCAGAGTCAGACTGTGGTTGCACCCCAGACCCAGGCCATTGACCCATGTTTGATATTAAAGAGAGATTCCATCCTGATTAAATGTTGCTATATACAGAAAACAGAAAAAAAATACGTTAGTAAAAACAAATTGGAGAGAAATCAGACACAACAGAGTTATGATCTTATAAAGTTAGAGTTGAAAACAAATCGGCAATTCTGTGTGACTAGGTGTAAAGCAGCTCTCGATTTTTATTTTTTTCACCAGATTTTGCTTTTTTAATTTCTCTCAAATATTTTGGCTCTGACTTATTTACACCATAGAAAATGCAAGAACGTGTTACCTGTCGTAAGGCAAGAACAGATCTGTTGAATATATTTTTCCTGTGAGAAAAAAAAAATGGAAATTAGTGATTTCTTTTTCTTTTTTGGCGCAAACGGAATGGAGAGATGTTCAATATCTACCTCACACGTACTTGCCGTTTTGTCTTGCTGTCTAAGCCTTAATAGTTCATTATTTTGATACTTTTCTATTGAGATGAAACTTTCCAAAGTGTTGCGTCTCTATCTCGATATGAATTAATGGAGTCTAAATATATTTCTCGTTTGTAGATAAAACTTGCACTGTATATCGTTATCCCTAGAAGACATAGGCCTTATCTGTACCAGGGTAGCATTAACTTTATAGACCTGGTCTAATAAGGCAACCACTTCAATTTAAGTCGTAACCTCGATTACGACCAAGTTATAAGTTACATGTTAGAATCTAAATCTGGTTGCACTGCCACTTAATTCTGACACTAGTACATTTTGACAATTCCACTCTGTCTCTATCTGAATATAGAATACAGATCAACGCGACAAGTAGGTAGACCATCCGACCAGAGTTTCCACTGACAGACCTAATGATCTAATTGCGGCTACTCGAGGTTCGATGCATGTGGAAAAGATATCTAAAACAACATGTGACTTTAAGGTCATCATTTCTACGAAAAGAAGAAGAAAACTAGGTCTCTTGTAAATCATTCACAGGTCAAACTTAGGTCAATAGATTTCAAATTTCATATAGATGCTTTACACGCTTTTTATCTCATATTCATAATATTGATACTGTGTTAGGTATGGAACACCAGTTACAATACTAGTGTCAGACTGCAGAACCTCATCCAGCCAACAACTAGACTCTTGAAGTTCACCCATACAGCCCAGAGTCAGACCACTGCTCTGCTGAACTTCACCCAGCCTGGAACAACACTACAGAACTTCAACCCAGTCCTATAGTCGGAACTACTACTTTACTTCACCCGGCACTCAGGCCGACTACTACTGAACTTCACCGTGTCTGAACTTCACCCTGTCCAGAGCCAGACCGCTGAACTTCGTGCAGAGACAAACTTCTGCTGAACAACTTCATACCCAGAGTCAGACGACTGATGAACTTCATGCAAGATCCAACTGATGCCCACTTTCAGCAGAACACAGGTATATAATCAGCTGAAAATATTTAACTTTGCAGTATGTTTGTGTAAAAAAAAACCCAAAAAACTGTTACTAAGTTGTTTACGGTTGGATATTTGGGCTAGGCCGATAAATTTCACCGAGGCTATAATCGGATTATACTGTTAAACTTTACCCAGCTTAGATTTATAATACTTAATTTCACCCAGCCCAGAGTCAGACCATTGATGAACTTCATGCAAGATCCAATTGATACTCACTTTCAGCAAAGCTCTGGTATAATTACCTGACAATATTTAACTTTGCAGTATATTTATGTAAAAATACTATCATAAAGTTGTTTACGGTTTGATATTACGGCTAGGTCAATGAATTTCACCAACGCAAGAATCGGATTATACTGTTGAACTTTCCCCAGCTCAGAGTCAGAGTACTTAACTTCACCCAGCCCGGAACACGACTACGGAACTTCATTGAAACCCAGCTCTTGAATCGGACTACTACTGACTGTAACTTCACCCGGCACGGAGTCCAACCACTACTGAACTTCACCCTGACCAGGGCCAGACGACTGATGAACTTCATGGAAGATTGAACTGATGCCCACTTTTAGCAGAAAACAGGTATAATAAGCTGAAAATATTCAATTTTGCAGTATATTTGTGTAAACAATACTATGACAAAGTTGTTTAAGGTTGGATATTTGGGCTAGCCCGATGAATTTCACCAAGGCCAGAATCGGATGATACTGTTGAACTTAACCCAGCTCAGATCCAGAGTACTTAACTTCACCCAGCCAAGAGTCAGACCACCGTTGAACTTCACCCAACACAGAGTCGGACCACTACTTAATTTAACCCAGCCCGGAACTATACTAACATAACTTCAACCTACCCCTAGAGTCGGGACTACTATTGAATTTCACCATCCTCAGAGTTAGACTAGTGATCTTCACCCTGTCCAAAACCACACCGCTGAACTTCGTGCAGAGTTGACATCTGCGGAACTTACTTCCTGCTCAAAGTCAGACTACTGATGAACTTCATGCAAGATCCAATAGATACTCACTTTCAGCAGAACACAGGTATAATTTGCTGAAGATATTTAATTTAGCAGTACATGAATATTTGTCTGAAAACACAGTTACAAGATTGTTTACATTTGGATATCATTGTAACTGCCTTCTTGGTTGCATGGTCTCAGAGAGGAGAAATAAGTCTATTGATTTGCTTTGATATTGATAGAGGTCATTAGAATTTTTCTTTCTTAAAATATCTGTAATGTTTATAAACCAAAAGAGGTCTTTGTAAAGAACTGTTTTGTACGCTTTTAGATATCTTTTATGATGTAATCTAATGTATGACCTTCTTATCAAGTGGAAGAGAGATAAGTCATGGAACTGGGTGAACGCAAATCGTGTCAATAGAGAACGGGGGTATGCTGCAAGTGAAAAGATCAAGATCAAGATAGTCATGGCGGAAAATTGTCATTCACAAATTTAAAAGACATTACAAGTACTTACTCATTAGAGAACTATGATACAGACACACGCATATTCCACTGCTCTCATTTGGTATGTTCAATGATTATTCCTAGCACTTGAAATAAATAAGAAATGTCACCTTGGCACTATACTTTGAATGTTCCCTTATTCAGTAGTGAAGCGACCTCATGCTCTAGACGAAGTTGCAAACAGGAATATTCACACAGTTTGGTTTCAAACTTTTACAGCTTGCTAGTCACTTGATACAAAATGTGATATTCGTATATTAAGATTTGGTTGCTATGACTTCTGTAGGGTGGATGAGCGTTCGTTTTATCACAATCAGTGGAAATTACCTTTGCTTGACTTTCGCACGCTGGCTCTGCAGGCTTCTTCAGATCAAGCGTTGTGAGAAGGACTTCCCACGAGCCGACGTAGCTGGCGCACGCCGATCTGAGAGAATGGGATCGTATATTGAGGAAAGTGAGTATTGTCCCAGGTCTCGGTAGAAGGTTTTCCCTTGTTGTTTTCGAATGTGAATGGCTCCCCTATTACGAATTTGATCAGTATATTTCAAAACTGATAAAAATAAGAAATTTCCCATATTTAATGCACATTTAGCAATCAGTGTGAAACAGTTTTTATAAGTGGATAAATGAGCAAAGAATTGGGATTCCATCGGGATTCGAACCAGAGAACTCCAGATTGCCAGCCCGGTGCTCTACCGACTGATCTACAGAAAGCTCTAATACAGTGTCCCAGAAACCCTTGATTCTAAATGCTCAAATGGGCAGAAGCTATATAGCCACGTGTGTTTGTGTGACACACACATACACACTTAAACCTGACATAAACCCGAAGGATAATTCAACTTGGGGTAAATGCGAGGGATTGCCGAGGTGACGCAGCTTTTGAATATGTGTAAATAGTTTTTCTGTCATTGTTCGACTAAGCAACATCAAAAACCAGTTAAGCACTTATTACTAGACATGAATCTAGTGCAATGTTATTTTTGTTAGGACTGTCGTTTATGTAGGTTCATTATTTGTTAGTATGTAACTTATTCAGCGTCATGATGTTAATCAGGTTATCAGTTTTATGGTTTGTAGATAACGAATTCACTCAGATATATCACGTGGGTTTCTTTTTTAGTGACTCCAGCATTCAAGTCATGGCGGAAGAGAAGCAAGAAGACACTGCATCATCCCTGAGGGGCACATCATGCTGACATGGTTGAGGGGGACAGTTTTCCAGGACGCCATTCTTTTATGGAACTCCCTGTTCTACGACACCACCAACTTACCTTCGGTCAACATCTTTCAGGAGAAATTAAAAGATGTCGACTTTGGCAACTACTTATTTAAACAAGAACCACACCTGTTATTTTTAATTTTTGCTTGGATCACAAACATCAATCTTTTGACTGCCAAGACTGTCTACAGTAATGACAACCTTTCATCAGTTGTGCGAGTGTGCTCCAAGGAGGCTGTGCGTGGTTATCCCACGAGCCAGACACTCACGAGCTATACGACTCACTAGCTTACCTACGAGGTCTTCACGAGACAATTATCTTTACCCCAGCGTAAACGAGCTATATTATTTTGACGTAGAAATAACGTAGGAAAAAAGTAATCCCTATATCCTACACTTGCATGTATTTGTTTCAAACTTGCCGCAATGAAACATCCCCACAGTGGGAGCAAATGAATGTTATAACTGGTAAGCCGAAAACCCCAAAGGAAACCTCCAAAAAATATATTTAGAAAATTTTTCATCGCAATGCTCAATACAAGTTAAACGCAGGTTCATCGTTTATTATTGTTTTGTGTTTGATGTTTTGCGTGAAATCGCGCATCTTGCACAGACACTTTCAATGACATGAATATTTGCATTTGCTACTTTACTTTGCTATTTCCATTTATCCGCATTAATGATGGACTTTGCGTCACGTGGGTAACCATTTGTCTCTAACCAACAGAAGCTTGCAAAAGGCTGTTGACGATGGTCCGTGTTGACCTTATGTAGAGTCGAATTTATTACCTTATTTATTTTAGTCGAACTTGCACATTTCAGTACATTGCTTTTTTTTTTTTGCTTTTATTGAAGCACATTATTTGGATTACTTACACATTATTCATCTATACATGTAACGTGCAATGGAAATGTATTCAAACTTCCATCTATTCACAGTAACCTGGCCATCCAATGAAACGAACAAGCAAAATCTGACAATGTGCCTCGTTCCTCCGTATTCTCCGCAAAATCAGGTACCCCTTAATCGGATACTACTTTGATTTGATATTTGTATAAATGTAACAAACATTTCCACTTCGTGATATATGCAGGGCTCGACACTAACTTTTATTTTTGGTGGCCCGATCGGGCCACCAAAATCATTAATTTTTATTTTTTGGTGGCCCGAAAGTAAAATTTGGTGGCCCGAAAAAAAAATCAAGAAATACATAAGAAATACTAAATCGGTCCTACTGAACATAGAAAATGAAATATTAAGTATTACTGAAGTGATACATGTACCCATGTCTAAAATTAATGAAGAGGAAATTCAATCATCTTGCCGTTATTCTGAGTTCTAAGATTTAGCAAATAGGCTTATAGATTATTATAAAAGTTGATGCCTATTTAGGTGGTCAAAACTTACGTTTGAAACGATAGAGTTGGAGCATTTGCAGACATTTGTGAACATCCGACATCTGTTTTGGCATTATAAAGAGCTGGAAGTTACCGTTATTCATTTCTGATTGTAAAAGCAATTATCCAACATTTACTAGTATTTCAACACCGTACGGAGCCGAATGTTACTATTAATATTTTTTTTCAAAAATGTAAAAGCAAAGAACTGACATTCATTTTAGCATCTTACGGAGCTGAATGTTATCCTTATTCATTTCTGAACGTGAAAGCAAACATCCCCAATTTATTTTAGCATCTAACTCAGCCGATTGATACCGTTAATCATTTCCAAATGTAAAAGCAATAATCTGTTATTCATTTTAGCATCGTACGGAGCAGAATATTACCGTTATTCATTTTAAAATAAAAAAAGCAAACATCCAGCATTTGT
The DNA here is from genome assembly GCF_040938485.1 of Diadema antillarum. Classification (NCBI taxonomy): domain Eukaryota; kingdom Metazoa; phylum Echinodermata; class Echinoidea; order Diadematoida; family Diadematidae; genus Diadema; species Diadema antillarum. The sequence continues at coordinate 992,666 of NW_027271913.1, forward strand.
TTTATTATCGTACGGAGCCGAATGTTACTGCTGTCCACTTCCGAAATTGAAATCAGAATTATCTGACAATTTAGCATTGTACGGAGCCGAATTTTGCTGTTTTTCATTTTTGAACATCAAGGCAGACATCAGACATTAAATATTTTACCATTAAACGCAGCTGAAAGTTACTGTTATTCATTTCGAAATGTAATAGCAAATATCCGACATTCATTTTAGCATCGTATGGAGCAGAATATTACTGCTATTCACTTCCGAACGTAAAAGCAATCATCTGACATTTATTTTAGCATATTCCTTAGCCGAATGTTATTGCTATTTACTTTCGAAAGTAAAAGTACATTTATTTAATCATCATTCGGGGTTGAATATCATTGTTATTCATTTCCGAACGTCAAAGGGCAAGGGATCATTCGACATTTATTTTAGCATCTTCCGCAGCTGATCTGTTATTGCTATTTACTTCAAACCTGAACGTGAACATCAGGTATTTATTGTACTATCTATATGGAGTTGAATATTATTGTTGTTCATTTCCGAACGTCAGAGCAAACTTAATATCCGACATCTATTTTAGCATCTTCCGGAGCTGAATGTTGTTGCTATATACATTCGAACATAAAAGCAAACATGAGATATTATTCTTATCATTCACCTGAACGTGAACATCCGGTATTTATTTTACTATCTATATGGAGTTGAATATCATGTTTATTCATTTCCGAACGTCAAAGGGATCATTCGACACTCACTTTAGCATCTCCTGGAGCTGAATGTTGTTAGTTACTTTCCAACGTAAAAACAAACATCTGGCATTTATTTTCTCATCGTACGGAGTTGAATATTATTAGTATTCATTCCCGAACGTCAAAGTTAATATTCCACATTTATTTCAGCATCTTCTGGAGCCGAATGTTATCCTTATTCATTTCCGAACGCAAAACCAAACATCCGACACTTCTTTTAGTATCATACGGAGCCGAATATTACCGTTATTTATTTCCAAAATAAAAAGCAAACTTCCGGCATTTATTTTCTCATCGTACGGAGTTGAATGTTATTAGTATTCATTTCCGAACGTCAAAGCTAACATTCCACATTTATTTCATCATCTTCTGGAGCTGAATGTTATCCTTATTCATTTCCGAACGCAAAATCAAACATCCGACACTTATTTCAGTATCATACGGAGTCGAATATTACCGTTATTCATTTCCAAAATAAAAAGCAAACATCTGACATTTATTTCAGCATCTTACGGAGCCGATTGTTACCGCTGTCCATCTACAAATGTAAAGGCAATTATCCGACTTTTTGGTGGCCCGATTGGGCCACCAAAATCTTCATTTGTGAAATTTTGGTGGCCCGACGCGCGTTTTTGGTGGACCCGGGCCACCGGGCCACCGGGCCACCGGGCCACCGGGCCACCGGGCCACCAGGCCACCGTTAGTGTCGAGCCCTGTTATATGTATACAAAATAATCGAGTATACATTTAAGATTTATTTTTTTGTCCAATAGTACAAATATATACGAATACAAGCAAATACACAATGAGAATGAAAATTGGGGACTTCAGGCACACATTTTCAACTGAAACATTTAGCAACCCATCATTAATACTGACATTGTACACATTATTTGTTGAATTTTTGTCTAACAAATTATTTACAGTATTCCACAGAAAATTGTCAATTTTATGCGATTCTTTTTCTGTGAATAATGAAAGTTTCGAGAAACCAATGTAATTGATGATTATTTGTAGAATATCTGTACTTAAAATACCGTCCTTCTGATTAATCTTTCAAAGTAGACTTGTGTAATTCATTTCGAGTGTGTATATAGATCTCATTTACCTTTAGTAAGCCAAGGTTTGTCTATCTCTTTAAATCACTTTGTGGGAGTGAACGGTATATTTTTCTGATATAAGTAAATTAATCGATCTAAAAATGCAGCATATGCCTATATACTGACATTCTTCTTATCAAACACATGTGGTGAGTTTTCAGTTTACTAAAAGCTGATTGTCAGAGGGGATCTCTTGTAAATTTTTCATTGACATCCTGCTTTGGGTTATGTGATGAGTATCTTTCCAATAATAGTGAATACTGGTAAATGATCACATATGGAAGTGCAATATACGTTATGAAAAGTATTTTGCTCTGACCATTTGATATTATGTTATCGTACACTGTATTTGAGATGTTAACAAGGAACTTTGTGGTGTATTTGAAATACGTGCCGGCTTGGTTACATACGAATAAAGGGTGAATGAGTGAAACATATTTACATATTTCTGTGAATTGATATATTGTGATATTCATAATGTGTTTTCTATATACATGTATTCATCATAATCTCCTAGCAAAACAAATTATGTTTATTTTCTCGTGAGCATGGTGAGATATAATCGAGACAAAGTTCCATTAAATATAAAAAAGATCACTTGGGTCACCAGGTAATCCATAGATCAAGCGATTCACTTCTTTTTTTTTTTTAGCAATTTCAATGAATAAAGATTCGCTGCTTTCAGTTTGCACACCATGCAGTTCCTTGTTTGAAATTTAACTTGGAGTGAACAAAAAGACCAACATCATCCCCTTTCCAAGTGATTGATTCTTACACAAGAAATGATAATGCAGTATGTGATACAGATGGAGAGTTTGTATTTGACCAGGTTTTTTCGATAATGATAATGATAATGATAATGAATAACATTTATGTAGCGCTTAATACTGATGTTTCTAAGCGCATCGATCCTGAAAAAAAAAGAAATAGGATATTGAAATAAAATACAAATATAATTCTTTGAAGTGGTGACATACTCGAAGCAGGGAGACCAACAAGAAGGGAGTTGCAGTAGTCAAGATGGGAAGAAACAAATGCGTGAATAAGACGTTCAGTGGAAGACTGATCCAATAACTTACGGATTTTACCAATTTTACAGATACCCCAAGCACCAGAACGACATGAGTTCTTAATGTGTTGTTGGAAATTCAGGTGCTTATCTACAATAACTCCGAGATCTCTGACGGACTGAGAGGTGGGTATAGTACTATCTTCGAGAGAAAATTCTGTGAGAGAACCATCCCGCCTGAACTGAGAATGAGCATATACAAATTCTGATTTGACACAATTCAATTTCAAATAATTATCACGAGACCATTTCTTAATATCCTCAACACATCTACTAAGTTTGCAGAGTGCTTCGACTTGAGTATTTGGTTGTATGATTATGTAAGTTTGAGTCTCGTCGGCATACATAACCTGTAGAATATCTTCATGAGAGCTGATTACCGAGGACAGAGGGGCTGGTTATAGAAGAAATAATAAAGAACCAACCACAGACCCATGGGGGACACCATTTCTGTGAGGGAACGACTGAGAAAGTGCGCCGTTAACAATAACTATCTGGTGGCAGTCGTGTATTAAAGTAAGATGCAATCCATCATGTCCATCTCAAAACTGTTCCTGTTAGACCAAAGTTAGTCTCTAATCTGTTAAGGAGAATTACATGATTAATAGTGTCAAACGCAGCAGAATAATCTAAAAGCAGGAGAGCAGCGATCCCTATACAATCATTACTTAAGGATGTGAGTTATGAATCTGTAGACGCAAAATATTTTATTAAGACTTCTCGGGTTTATATGCAATAAACTAAACTGAGTCTCAAAGTCACTTGTAACAGTGTTCATAATTTCAGAAATACGAGTGAAAATAGACAATCCTTCTTCAAACTCTCCTTCTCTATAATAGTCACTAGCATGATTTACTATCATGATCTGGTATTTGATTAAAATCCATATATCAAATAAGTACACTTAATGGATACCGAGTATTGATCTCACAAGAAAATTTATACTTGCTGAAGGAGGAACAAGAAAAAAAAATCAACTCACTAGGTGTTATATATAAAAGAAATTCCCACTTTTGATCCTTCATAATTCAAAAACTATATGAGATAACACTGACATTGATATAAGAAATATCTGAATGGAGTACAGTTTTTTTAAGGTAATTTAGAAAAAGGAAAGCAATATTCACTGTCATCAAGTTCGACATTTACTTTTTAGGGCTAAGATTTTGCTGTATTTTCAACCGTCTGTACAATACATTGCTGTGTGTAGGAATGTGTGGTTAACACCAAGACAACAGTTCTGAGCAATGGCCAGTTCAATTTAGTAAAGAGGATTTTGAAATGAGGGTTCAAATTTGACCAAAATATGGAGCTCAATCTAAAAGTTTTTATGGATTTAATTTAACTGATTCATGACTTTAGACTCAAGTCACCTTCAATTCCCTCAATGACAGTGTTATCGGTATAGTTTTCAAAAAATAGTAAGGATAAAAAATGGGATTTTTTTTTGCAACACCTAGTACAATACAGTAACAAGCAAATTTCTCGCGTAAGACGGAGCATACTCCCAGCCATATTCCTACCAAAAAATTAAAAGAATCCTTGTTAGGGTTAAACGGGTTTTAATTATTCAGGCAAGCTTGATCAATTTACTCTTTTAAAATGTGTATGAGTATAAATTCGGAAGAAATTGTGAGATGCCAAAAGACGATAGATGTTACGTTTGAACGATCAAGTCGCCGCATCATCACACAAGTCGACGCATTTGTACATTCCAGAAAAGACCATTACACCAGCACCATAGGAAAACTGCCCAAACTACATCTACACTGACATACCAGGGAGATGTTAGAGGAGAAGAATTTCTCCTTTGTGCCCATGCTCCGCATTGCCGAGAAGTTAACTTCAGGCACCAATGTGGGCAAGATGGCTCAAAGCCCCCCCCCCCTTTTTTTTTTTGGAGATGCTAGGTGTTACAAAAAGCATTTCCTACTTTTGATCCTTTACAGTTTAAAAAATATCAGATAACACTGACATTGACATGAGCAATAGCTCAAACGTGTCCAATTTTGCTGGAGGTAATTCATTCATTTCTTTATTCATTCGTTCATTTCTTTATTAGTCTATGTCAGACATAGAAATTTGGCTTCCACTGGCATTACATTGCAACGAAATGATCGTAACAGTAGACATAGTTTACATCACAATTACATAATTACGTCTATGATAAGCACAATGAAAACAGCACCCTACAAATCTATTACACAATACATATGCAATATATCAATTCTTTATAACCCTATATAAATCAAACTACTTCAACCCTTCTCAGCCCCCAATTTTAAATTTACAAAATATTAACATAATACTACAAACAAAACTTATATCAGAAAATTCAAAATAACACACAAACACACACACACACACACACACCCAAATAAATAACATGAGTCTCAGTTAGCATAACAACCAGAAATATCAAACATAACATAACTAAATAAACCCTCTAATATTCCCTATTATAAGGTTAAACAAATACATCAAATCCCTTCAAACATATTATAATACTATTTCAACATTTATACTTACAATATATACCCAAAACCCTTTGCTCCATAACCCACACCAAGGAAGGAGATAGGGAAAGAGAGAGAGAGAGAGAGGAGGAGAGAGGAATGTGAAATTTGTCCCTGGCCCACAATCCTGTTCCCTGGAGCACATATGCAGATGAAACAAGGGGAAAAAAAAGAATCTATGAGCTACAAACAAAAACTACCAACATCATACCGGTAAACATTTTAATCAGAGCAATATTTTCAGACACTGCCAAATATACAAAATATGAACAGCAGCTATACACTGTTTCAAAATATGAGTTACAAACAAAACCAACATAAGCACCTACCAACAAACATTTCATCAAGACACTATTATCAAAAATCAATGATATCCCTCTCCTTAAAGCGCTATATAAGCACTGTATGATATCAAACACTGCCAAATATATAAAGAAAGAATGAACTGCAGCTATAATAAACCTGTTTCAAAATGTGAGTTACAAACAAACCTGGTTACAAACCAAACTACCAACATGCCGGTGAACATTTCAATCAGGCCAATAATGTCGGGCACTGTCAAATATACAAAAATAAAATGAACAGCAGCTGTAATGAATCTATCCACAGCCAGATCTCATAACAATAAGCTTTACACTTCAAGCCCTACTACAAAACTCCCAAATAACAGAATATTCTATAACACAACTGACCCAAAATTACATCCACCAAAAATCAATGTGATCATTTAAAGATCATTCCAATAATTATTTCCATTGACAAACAATATTATACCTTCAATCAACAAAACCTCATCCACTCATAAAAACATAAAGTCATTCAGTGACCTCACATAAATACTACCTTGATATCAACTTCACACTCAAATATTCCCCAAACCATCAAAATATTATCGTCTAACTGATGCATTGAACATATGTATTGAGTTTGGGATAAAAGATTGCCTAAAACGTGCTCGACGAGTTTGAAGTGGACACAACCTTATTCCAGAACGGTTGAACACAAAACAGCCATTGAGTGGATGTGAGGTGTCTGTCATTATTTTCTTCAGTTTGGATAGTACACGTTTGGCATAAAACGACTGCGTAGACTGCGGAGCTCTGTGCCTATCACCCTCTGCGCCACTTTCCGTGTTCGATCAATTTTGCTCCTTTGTTCTTTCGTCAGATTGCCAAAAATACAAATGATGCTAAAGGTGACCACACTTTCAATGACAGATTGATAGAACAGGGTTAAGATGGTCCTGTCAACTTGCATCTTCTTAAGTTTTCGGAGAAAAAACATCGTCTGATTTGATCTTTTTTCACTAGACAAACAATTTTGTCTCCAGCAGAGTTTGTTGTCAACAACTGTTCCTAAGTACTTATACTCGAAATCTAAAATTTAAAAACGAATGTATAATTTAGGCTCATCAAATTCAAGATTTATTTTCTTAGCGCTCAGATTATAGTATTTAGCTATAATTTCCCATGTCAATGACAGTGTTATCTGATATTAGTCTTTGAACTATTAACGATCAAAAGTGGAAAATGCTTTTTGTAACACCTAGTACAGTACAGTATTAAGCAAATTTCTCGCTTTAAGACGGGCATATTCTCATCCATATTTTCGCCATGGAATTAAAAGAAACCTTGTCACTTGTTTGGGTTAAACAGATGGAATTTTTTTTTCAGGCAAGCTTGATCTATTCGCTTTTTCCTCCAGAAAGTCTTTAAAATATGAATCAATTCTGAGAAAATTGTGAGATGCCAAGAGGCGATAGACGTTACGACTATCGTTTTAACATGTAAAATAAAATGTGCAGTTAACACTAAAGTCTCCACATCATGACACAAGTCGACGTCATGCAAGAACAAGACCATTGCACCAGCACCACAGACACACTGCCCAAACTAAATCTGTACAGTGATATAACAGGGAGGTGTTAGGGAAGAAGAAACAAGAATTTGTACCCATGCTCCGTCCTGCTAAGAAGTTATGCACTTTGTTGCATGTGTTAACAAATTGCTTCGGCAAACGACTTCAATTCTATGAAAGTATGCATCATTCCTCATTCGCAACAAACAAAGCAATCAGCAGTACCCTGTCCCTTTCACTATCTTGGCAGCAATTATGTATTGTGTAGGGACCAGGAAACGCGAACAAAAATCAGTCAAAAATTGTACTTCTTTGACTGCAAAATATTACTAAATGTTTTTTTTTTAACCCATTGAAGCAATTGCAAATTATTTCGTCTGAAAGATTGATATTCAAGTACAAAACCTTGCAAAGAGTTTTAGGCACAAAGTATGGAAGATGGCTAAATACTATCTTTTTCTTGCATATTTCCCATCGTCAGTCCTTCAAATTTTGACTACGAGAAAATTATTTTAAAAAAAAAGGTAAAGAGAAAATTGACAATTTCTGGAGATTTATCATGGCCGAGTTTTTGTCTCGTGCAAGGTCGACTTGGGCTAAATTGACTGTGAAGAGAAAAGTATTTGAAAAAAAAAAACACCTTCGACTTCAAGCAATATTCAAGTTTAATGCGAGGTCCACTCATTATCAAGCACGGTTGACTGTGCATTGTAATACAAAAGGTATGAACATGCTTCCTTAATTTTAACTCATCAATACATGTATTGATATATTTTTATATATATATATATTTTTTTTTTTTTTTGCGGGGGGGGGAGCTATTAATTGACAACAAGGCTAAGGTTTTCAATTGCATTTATCTAGTTTTTCATGCCAAAAGTACAATTTCAATGTGCCTTTCTTCTATTCCAAGGTAACATTTAACAGTCATTTTAAGTCCCTTTGCAGAATATCTTAAACATAACGCATTGGTGTCAATATGCAGTTGTGGATTGAACTGCACTATAAAATCTCCTATATCAATGTAGATACAAGTTACTGTATATACATGAACAATACTTGGCGTTAATTTGAAAAGCGTATCGAAAAAAAAACCCGGGATAAAAAGAAATAATCTATAGACAATCATAGCACTCATGTCATGGTATGGTTAACGTTGTCGCGGTGATGTGTGCCGGGTCTATCCATCGATGTGCTTCCTGTTCAGCCAAGAAGACTCTACGTTCGTGCTTTGCTGCCAGCGCGCGTCTGGACCACGTGTAAGTGTAGAGCGTGGAAGTCCTCACACCTGTGGCCGTCTGGCCTCCAGCGACATCTCCACGAATGACGTTTCCTGCATTTTGGCGATAAAAGTGTAAGCCCAACGTGTTTAATTCAATGGCACGTGTAAGTTCATATCACACCGCTGCTCACCAATGTTATTTTTGAAACATGTCAAAGGAATCATTAACACAGATAACTGAGTTTTGTTTCTGAGAAACATTGAGCCCCGAATTCATGAAGGTTGTACAAACTTGTCATGGACAAAGACCATGGACCGCCAAGAGTGTCTCGTGGAATGTTTCGTTACAAAATCAGTTACTTCGTGGACGAAATGATCATTTCGTTACGAAATGTCATTTGATTTTTATTTCACACTACCTTTTCTTTCAGACCATACTTTTTTTTCAGTGAACATTGCACTCGAAAAAAAAAATGTTGGATACATAGCTGAGTGGAAAATGTTTTTATTGCCTAAAAAAACAATTCTACAGATACTGTACATAAATTGCATTGATGGTCATGCAGAGATACAAGTAGACATAGGATGTAGGTAAAGTGTCATCTACGGTGTACGTACCCACGACGGACGTGAAAAATAATAATACATAAAACGTGTGATTACTTTAAGGCTTACTTATGTATACTTTTCTAAATGTGCTCTTTTTATTTCTTTTAAGATGGGTCAATTACGGGTGACCGATATCTGATGACACCCAGCGTATCACCTACCTCGTTTTCAAGTGACGAGTTTTATATCTTGTTAATCAGTCGGACGTTTCTGGAGATGTATCTCTCTTATTTCTATGTTGATGTTTGTGTTTTTTGTTTTTGTCATTTTGATAACAAAAGGGGATTCTTGAAGATTGCACCTATTGGAAAATTGGATGTATACCTGCCCTGGTTTTCTGTAGGCAGGATATGGCAACAGATTTTTTTTTTTTTCAACTACATGTATCTAAATTTCTGCAGACCGGTCCGTCATTCTATTTCATGCAAGATGACTACATAAAAAAAGGTATATGCGCGCCAAAATGTTCGTTGCAGACGGTAAAAGACGCGTAAAATTTCAATTAAATATTATTTTGCGCAAAAAACAAAACAAAATAAAAAGCCAATCACAACTTGCAATCAGTCGCAAATGGAAAGAGCGTAGGTTTAAACTTACCCTAAATATTCATGAAATAGGCCCCTGATATAATGATATACGTGTGGGTAGGGCCTTAAAGATAATAAAACGTTTTGGTACCTCAAAAGCTTCCCTGAATTTCCTTGTCTTGGTTTGTGTTTCAGGTTAAAGTACGTTGTCTGTGAGAATTACTCGCCCTAAAGTGCTCTCATGTCTTTATAGTAATCATGCAATAATGGTTTCGTACCAGAGCCGTCGCCGTACCGCGTCGATAACTATTGTACGAAACCACTTACTGCGACCAGCAGCGTGCAGCCCATTGTACGCATAGCTAACTGCAACCAGCAGCCCCATCGTAATGGGGCTTCGCATTGTAGCATTCAGGATCATGACAGAATTAGTATCGCAGGGTAAATGTCAACTTCAAATCCAAAATTTTCTTCGATTTGAAGACTTACCAATTAAGTTGAAGTATTGAAAACAGGCTTCGAACAACGTTTGTTTCTGCCAATAGTCCTTTTTGTTCGAATTGATGACTGAATGTGACTCGGTCGAGAGGACCGAGGGAGAGCTACATACACTGAATGCCATGGCCAGCGCATGCGCACACAAACATCTTATCCGTTCATGGATTTGAAATTTGTGCGCATGTGATGTGTTCGCATGCACTGGCTGTAGTATTCAGTGTATGTAGCTCTCCCAAGGTCCTGTCGACCGAGTCACATTCAGTCATCAATTCGAACAGAAAGGGACTATAGGCAGAACCAAACGTTGCCCGAAGCCTGTTTTCAATACTTCAACTTAATTGGTAAGTCTTCAAATTGAAGAATTTTGGGATTTTAAGTTGACAATTACCCTGCGATACTAAATCTGTCATGATCCTGAATGCTACAATGCGAAGCCCGATTACGCTATGCGTATGGGACTGCTGGTCGCTATGCGTATGGGGCTGCTGGTCGCAGTTAATTGCATGATCGTTCCAGCTCGATCCGCTGCGTATCAGATCGCCCTGCTGCGTATAAGCTCGTAGAGAGCTTCACTGATATATAATTTTTGACATTTTACAGTTACGGGGGTGGGGGGGGGGGGGAGCACAAGGACTTTTTGGTTCAAATTCTTCAAAGAGCACTAAATTTGGTACATGTGTTGTCAATACCATACTATTTCAATTTTTGATGGGCGCCAAGAAGGGCGCCCTGAGGTCATATTGGCAAAATCCAATATGGCCGCCATCTGAAATTCAAAAGTCACTTCCATTGTTTAAAAAGGTAAACATTTCACAATAATTGTCAAAATCTGTATTATAGGTTTTCTGGGTCAATGAAATCGATTCTGAATGCTGTTTTCATGGTCTGAAGTCAACTTTTCCTTATAGGGTCACCCTTTGGTTCAGGACATTATTTTCACTACAGGTTATTTCAAAATGGCTTGTCTACGGTCACTATAACAGGAATTACAACTTTGTTCATTACCTGCAGTTGTCGGAGGACTGAACAGAGCATATTACTATGTTAAAAAATTACTTTTCAGCAATATACATTGTGTTGTAATACAATTCTGAGAAAAAAAAAAAGATTTTCCACAAAACCTACAATAACAGCGGGAAACTCAGTTTGAGGTGTTTTTAAAAACTGATATGTTTGAATCTGATGTTGCTGAAAGCACACAATCATTCCAAAAGCTTCATGATTTGATAAGCATATTGTGTTTCTTAGTCAACTAAGTGAATTTTAATTAAATCTAACTAGATTTTGTATGAACAGATGTATACGCAGTCATAGCGAGCTAAAGCGAGCAGCATCGAACAGGATCGAGGAGGAACGAGGTAAGGCGAGGATGAACGAGGGGGAGTGAGCGACGGACGAGCTAGATTCGCAATGAAGCGAGTTACATCCGCAACGGTCCTTGCTCATGCGAGCAGAGTACTAGGAGTAGAGTGAGGTGATGCGAGGGAAAGCGAGGTAACGCGAACTAAAGCGAGGTAAGTCGAGGTGAAGCGAGCAGGTATCGTAACCATACGCAGTGAAATGCAGTTCAAAGTAAAGCTGCGTTGGCCTGCGTTAAGCAGCTCGTTGTCGCTCGCCCTTGCTCGTCCTTGCTCGCATTAGCAGGTTGTCCCTCGTCTTAACTCGTATGGATTTTGATCTTGCGTTCAGTTGCGGATGTTTGAAAAAAATCAAACTAGCGAGCTAGAACGCAAAGCCTCTGCGTTGGTATGCGTATTGACCTCGTATTAGCTTGTTTCATTGCGTAGTACTGCGTTGGGCTGCGTTAGACTGCGTTCGGGCAATACGCAGCTGAACGCAAGCTCGAAACGCAAAGGTGTGAGCTAGGCTTAAGTGCGGGCAACGTACGTGCCCTCTACAACGAACGTGCGTACAACGCACTGACTCCGTGCGTCTTTTATGCCCACCGTCACTTGCTTGACGGACGGTGCACGTACCACGTACGTGTTGAGCACGTAATAAGTGCGCAGCCCGTGCTTATTCGACACTTCCCTGAGTTCAACTGTTTAATAGAGCACGCAGACCGTACCGAACTTGCCGAATAAGCACCTGCTCCGCACTTAAAACGCAAGTTGTGCGCAGTAATTTCTGCAATGTAGGCCTACACGAGCCGAGCCGACAGACGAGTATCATCATTTCGTCTCCAAGATGTCCTGATGTTGGCAATTATGATTATATTCATACTGTACTGTTTCACCTACCGGGCAGAAATGCCCTGTCGGATTATGGGATCGAAAAAATCGCATACACAGAAAAATGATTGTTATATATCACTAGAAAGGGCTTTCAAAACTCTTTCGAATTGTGTCACAAACCAAAATGTCATGTTATAGGACCCTTCTGGATGGTAGGCGATGAGTAATGACCATGGTTATTAAAAAAATGCATATATATATATATATATATATATGTATATATATATATATATACACTTGTATCATTTTTTGCGGCACATTAAAGACACAGTCAAAAACTGCTTGAAGAAGCAAAGCATATAGAAATCTTGAGCCCTGAGTGGTCAGTACATGAAGTGACCAGGTTTTTGGAGTTTTGAAAAATTGTTACATTCAAGACCTGCACAAGCGTGGTTAAAAGGTATTGACCATCATTGTGTATGTAGAACAGTGATAAAGTGTGTATATTTTGAAATTAAGCAAGGAAGAAATTTCTATGACAGTTTTACCTTATATAGGGCCTTAATGGCATACGTAACACCTTCAGACCCAGATACTGCAAAACCATAGGCCTACATTCATTGTTCTAGTAATATGCTGATAAATCTAGCTCAAAATGCCTCCATGGCTGAAATGCCATCACCTCTGAAACTGGGTATAAAGATGGCAGACTTCATAACAGCAAATCATATGCATCTCACCTCCAGCGCCAATGTGTTAGGATGTTTCAACCAAAATAATGTTATACAATGCCATTGTATACCTGATATTGACAGTAGCCTATTAGCCTACATCAGGTATATAATGCCATTTTATACGTGATGTTACCTATGTCATATACCTGATATAGCCTATTAACCCTTTCTCTGTCAGTGAGTCAAATACGCACATATTTCACATATTTCATTTAGTTCATTTATTTCAATCGCATTTTCTTTCAACAAAATATAAAAACCTATAGACATGAAATGAATATGACACACAGAAGGTTAAACTACCATTTACACGTATGGAGAAGACGTATGATTATACATCTGAAGAACCTCGGAAGGTGGTCCTATAATTAGGCCTACCCCTAGCATCTGACGGGGAAAAACTCATCGCACTTGCACGCACTTACAACATGCGACAAAGCAGGGATACCGCACGTGAGCAGCACGTGTAATTACAGCCTCCGCAAGAGAATGTGGCAATCGCACGCAGATTGTAAGTTGTAAGCACGTACAACCCACTTACCACGTGCACAACGTACGATGCACGTAACCCACATGGCCAGGAGTGGCGTGCGGGCCACTTACTTACATCCTGCGCAACCGTGCGAGTGTCGTGCGTTGACGTATACTTCCTCCCTGCGCTAGCCACTTCCTCCCCACGTTTTTAGAAAAAAACGTGAATGCCGTGGCCTCCGCCAAGAACGTACGGACTAAAAGCACGCACGGCGAGTTGTGACCAGGGCTTAACCGGCTTTGGAATACCTAACTTCGTTCGTCTTTCTTTTTTTTTTTGAGACCCGACTGTTTGCCCACTTCCCACTTTTCAGAATAATTTAATTAGGACTTACAAGATCGTTAGGCCTATGTGATACAAAACCATTTAGGGAATTATATACTTTACATCATGCTTGTTTACAGTACAGAACTTAGAGTCAAGTGAATAGGAGTAATAAGCAATATGAATGTATTATACAAGGTTTTTCTTGATAATTCCCGATCTTAATTTTCATACGAAGAAACGGTATTTTCATGGAGACCTGGAATTATTCCTTAAAGCTTTATAGCGCTTCGTACGTTCCCTCCGTGTTTCTTTCTCTCTTCTTTTTTTTTCTTTTATACTGCAATATCAGCGTATGACTGTTAAATAAAGTGAAACTGAATAGGAAACACAGGGATGTAATCAAATGAACTGAATGAAATTATGTATGTAAGGTATTAAGTTAAACATTGAGGTCTATATCATTATCCAGAATAGGAGACAAATGATCTTAGTTGAAAAAAAAATGGAGTGAGTCCTTTCCACCTTTAGTAGAGCGTAGCATTAGTGACACCAGAAAAATTATTGCATTTCACAAAAAATGGACCAAATGAAATAGGAAATCTTTCCCTTTCTTCATGATCTCTTATAACATTTGTTTAGTATATAGCACTTACAATGTTTTATAAGGAGTCCGTTCTTAAATAACTTTATCAACTTTTCATGTTCAATAAATTATTTGTCAACCTCTTAAGCGTTTTGAAAATAACATCACAATGGAACATTGGTATTGTTGTTCTTTGTTTTATTCTATTCATTTAACAGGTGAGCGAAGTTACAAAATTGCAGCCAAACTAAATATAACACGGCTGTCACTCGACGGAATACAAAGAATTTCCTGTCTGTCTGTCTGTCTGTCTGTCCGTCTTTGAAGAAAAAAAAAAAACATTGACCGAGACCGAGGATAATAAAACGCTCGAAATTAACAGAGTACAAATGATTTCACACTTTGGCGGGGTTTGTCACAGAGTGCTCACATAATAATGTTACATTTCACATTGGAAACGGTGATTCACAATGTGTTCACGTTGCCGATGTGAAGAGGTTTTACACTGTGTTGCACTGTGTTTCCCATTGTGGAACATGGTGTTCTTTACATCCAGGATATCGGAACAAAAGAAGAGATATGGAAGAAGTATACCTGGCAAAGTGTTATACTGATGATGTACAGAAATGTGAGGAAAGAGGCTACATTAACATTTAAAAGGGATACGAAACCCAAAAAAATGACTGAGTGAATGCAGCAATATTAGTAGAACACATGAGTGAAAAGTTTCGAAAAATCAGACGATTCTTTCAAAAGGTATGAATTCTTAAGGTTTTTATGCTCTCATCGCTTGGTAAGAAGACAGCAACAATTTGTTACGTCACGTTCGGTCAACGACATAAGGAAGATATTCGAAATCCATACTTTCATTTTTCTAGCGCAAAGAAAGTGATATAGGCCTACTTTAATTGCCTCTTTCAGATATCAGGGGAAATGATAGAATTGCTTCACATTAGGTCAAGAATAAGTCAAAGGAATCTGCACTTTCAATTTAGCACCAAAAAAAATCATGTCGAATATCTTTCATTTTTTTTGTACTGTTTTCCAAATGTAGTAGTCTACTTAGACAACAGTGGCTACAAGGAAGCTTTAAAATGCATTACTTTTAAACTGCCCGATTCCCACCAATCTTTCCCTGATGTCTTGTGCTAATACTGTTGTATTCACTCAATTTACATAATATGTTTGAGTTTCATTTTCCTGTAAAATTTTACCGGATCATATACCTGGGTCATCCCACTAGACCGACACCCACGAGTCATACAGCCCACGAGTTCGATATTGAAAAGAGGTCAATGAGTCATACAGCCCATAATTTCGACACTAGGTAAAAACAGCCCACGAGTTCGACAGATACAACACGGTGCTAACTGCGTTGGTCTCGTGGACTTTGTTAGCTTAGTGTCGGACTAATGGGCTGTATGACTCGTGAGCTGTATAACTCATGGGCTGTATGATGCGTGAGCTGTATGACTGTGGGCTGTATGACTCGTGGGTGTCGGTCTCGCAACGTGCACCCATAATGAATGATCTGAGAGAAATTAGAGAACGAGAGTGAGAGAAAAATTTGAGTACTGAAGAATGTGAATTGTCAAAGAAACATTGGATTCTTAAATCTCCCCGAACTTTGCTGAGAGTTAAAGGACAAGATTTTCACTAATCACCAGCTACTAGTATTCATTATTTCATTTCTAAGTTTAATTTCATATAGAGCTGCACTTCCGACCCATATTATTTTTGTTGACCCCAACGAATACATTATCTAATTGTTCTTGTATTATGTGTTCTTTTTATATTTTTTAAATATGATATAAAACGGTTGTGAAAGTTTCGATGCCGTACCTAAAATTGTGATTTGATATTAGTGACAATTACCTTATACGCAAAGATAGAGAGTCAATGCTTTCGTCGTTACAGTCCGCTATTCCCAAGATTAGTTATTCCGAATATTTGTTAATATGAAATTGAATTTTCCCGGTACGTCATTAACTTTCCCAAATAAAATTAGCCATAATCGATTATCGCATTACTACAGTGATTTAGACGAAAGATTAACATTCTTATTTCCTACCGTAGAAATGAATTCATATTTACATTGTTACTTATGGGTCTAATAATTTCACGACATCACTTTTTATGAAAATGTGTGTAACTTAATTTTTTGTACCTTTCTCATTTTCAGTCTACTACTGATAAAAAAAAATCCTATTCTAGTCCATTTGAGCCTGAGGAGGACTTTCATTCTAAATCTGTAACATTTGACGCAGTTCCTAATAATTTGCATTTATAATTTAAAAGGAGCATTAGTACTCGACTTGTAAGTTCTCGTGGCTTTCCAAATGAATGCGAAGGAATGGGAAGGCGATGAGTCTTCGATGAACTTGAGGGAGGGTTAGGAATTTATACGTTTACACGTCGGATAATAGTTATCATTCCAATCCCCTCTTCTGCCGAAGAACTCTTTTCTTGTTTTGATTCAAGAGTTAACATTGAAGTAAAAACAATCTGCCCGAGAAACATGCCAGCAAACCCATCAATGGAAAATCGCGTGTTTACTGAAATTTCCCAACCATGTCTTTGGCAGGGCTGCAAGCTGTAGTCACAGCGGGTGCACGTCATAGCACAAGTTTGACACTCATGAATCATACAGCTTACGAATCATACAGCCTACGAGTCGTGCAGCTCGCAAGTTCGATACTGAGCAAACAAGACCCACGACATCGAAACATTTAGGCCCATGTTGTAATGTCGAACTCGTGACCTGTTTTTACCTAGTGTCGAACTCACGGGCCTTACTTGCCCAGTATCGAACTTGTGGTCTGTATGACTCGTGGGCTGTATGGCCCATGGACCTATTTTTTGTCGAATTCGTGGGCTGCGCAGTGTAGGTCTCGTGGGTGTCCATCTCGTGGGATGACCCTCATAAGGAGTCCGTGTGCATGTTGTAAGGAAATGATAATGCGATTCAGTTCGTTACCATTTTAAGAAGAACACAACTGACAATGCACATTTCAACTGATGTAAACGTTACCAAGTGATTTGTACATTGTCAACCATCTTGATTATGTAACCACTACTGCCATCTCATTGTCACAATAATTACTGAAATCTCATATATTCCTCGTCCGGGCGTAACTGTATTTTTCCCATTTTTCCCTTTTTTTTAAATTCTTTTATGAAAATAAAAGAGAGAGGGATTGAGTTTGCACCCATTTTGAAGTGGGATGTATTCTTTCCCTGCATGGTTTTCCGAAAAAAAAAAGATTCTGTCCCACTCATTCACTCTGTCAAATTTCTGCAACATCTAGTGCAAGATTTGAATAATATGTGTGTATACATTTCCATGCATTTGATCCTCCCCTCCCATGCAATTCACCTGCCATGAAAAAAGAGAAGAAGAAATGGCTAGTTAGTTAAAAAGAAAGAATGAAGTGCAAAGTTGTGCAAAGGACTATTTGCTAGCTTTAGAAAAAGAAAATGGATTACTGATATTAAGCATATTATGACTACGGCAAATAACAGGGAGACTAATTATTCTCGAATTTTTTTTTTTTTGCTTTCAGTCAGATATCTCTAAATTCATGCCATGAACGTGACATGAATAAGGCTAAGACCCACGCAAATTCCATGCCTCCATGGATGAATAGCAGTAGTTGCCACGTTCTTTGCGTTTGGCTGCATATGAATGGTGTCTATTAAGGTCATTCGTTTTCATAATAAGAAAGAAAAAAAGTAGGCTCCGTGGGAGTATTTTAGATAACACATTATCTTTGAACTCCCAGAGTGCGAGCTTTTGTAATAAGAAATGACGAATACAGACTTCTTCGTCGATAAACCTGAAACTGCAATACCGAGGAAGTTAATCAAAGGCATTATCCAACAATGTTTCCAATTAACCAAACACAAAATAGGATGCATTTACTAATAACCACAACATTTGCACCAAAAAAAAAAAAAAAAAAACGGGGTGTGGTTCATGGTATACTGGAGACAAATGTCTAGTGAAACGGTGGGGCTTGTTTGTCCTCAAACAATGAAGATGCTTTTGTCATATTAAAACAAACTTCGCCAAAGACACATCAGCTAAGTTATAGACAAAATCATTTTTGTTGTCTTCTTCACTGCATGAGATGACCGTTAGTGTTTTTACCTCACGGTGACAAATGACCATTATATGGCATGTTCAAACTCTTACTGTCAGGATAAGGATTTCGTCATGATGCCTCACGTGTTTCATCCCCTAACTCTCCCTACGTTCGTCGTAGTTATCATACTTGATGAGAATTAATTCATGAAGTGTAAAAGGAACCATGGGCATGATTTATGTTATAGTTTCAGGCACAGATAATTCGTGACTATATCGTGAGAAGAACATCACCAGTTTTCGGTCAAGGTATAAAGCAGCATTCAAATTCAAAAATGTTCTAAGGTAAGGAGGGAAAAATACAAATGAATACTAGCATGTTACTTCTCTTTGACGCCTTGGGAAAGATAAAAATATTGTAGAGAAAATAGTAAGCTCCTAAGGCGGTAAAAGTGCTAGAACCACCTGTGTGAGTTGCAAACTCTGTTTGCAATAAACTCATTTTGCTATTAAAAGGGGTAAAATTATTTGAAAACAGATATCTTGCTTTTGTGGCTATTCGAAATTTTTCTGTGAGTCTTAAAGAGAAAACTATGTGGCATTTAATAGTTAAAAAAAAACACTGTATGCCCACACGGGTTGTTTGTGCGCATATTTTGTAGGCGAAAAAACTGTGTAGGCCTATTGTGGAATACGGAGGCACAAAATCTACCATAGCTGTTAAACCAAGCATGAAGTGCGGCTGAAATGACGCTGATATGATTGTACTGCCGTGACAAAAGAACTATGGAGCTTTACAAAGATAAAATCCTCTTGGCTGTGGTTCAATGAAAAATTGCGAGTGCGTGGGTAAACAAAAGGAACAATGCCTTTCACATTCTAGCTGCCCTGATTTCCTCAGCCCCACCTTCTATTTGATGCACACACGGCAACAAGCTTGCGTTGTCACGGATAGTCCAAGTTCAAAGTTATTGTGGGGAGACTGAAGTGTTTTTTATCAATTTTCTGGCATATCCTGGTGTTACGCATATTCTGGTGTTACCTAACCAAAAGACACTGTGAAAATGATTAATTTGTTATACAATTATGCTGAAACGGGAATGGCTGGGTTTTGCGTTTACAAATCTTGTGTTCTTTTTAACATGTGATCATCACTTTAATTCCAATTGAAGCTCATTTTGGAATCACTAGTCTTTATATAGGCGTTACAGCTGCAAGGTCTTTCGTCAGCTTGTAACGCCATGGGTGTTCCATTCCATGAAAGCTGTGTAGACAAGATCCGAGACTTGAGAGAGTTGGTCAGTGAACATGGTTTATGGCCCTATTAGACAGTGCATAAGACTGACGTGAGAGTATCACTTTATTTTCCGATATTGATTGTGATCCAGCTGTATTAAGGATCAAACTTTGACCCCCGAATTTGACGAGGAGTGCTATATCAATATTTGTGATCTATCGTGGCTATTAGCAACCTTTTTGCCCCAAAAGTCAGTGATATTTTGACAGTTTGATTGTCAAGAGATTACATGATTATTAACTTTGTCCTTGATCTTCTTGTGTCTCGATTGGAACAATTTTCATGACTTTCTGTTTTAATGTATCTCTTAACAAACAGACATCAATATCTAATATAGGTAATTGTGATAATGATAATTGTGATGATGATAATAATGATAGTAATAATAAAGACGATGATGGTGATGATAACAATAATGATAACAGTAAATACATATTGAAAATGATAATAATAATAATAATAATGATAATAATAATAATTATAATTATAACAATGATAATAATAGTTATAAACAATAATGATAATAACAATAAAAACAACAATAATTATACTGATAATAGAGTCTTGAACAATTTGAAGACGCCGCGTTTGTCACACAGTAGCTCTCCTGGCGCAGAAAGACATGAAAAGTGTAACCTCCTTTGCCACTTTTTCACAAGGAAAGAGCAGGTAGGCCTATGAGCTCAAATGAGCAAACAGGAGCAGCAGCTCGTAAACATAGTTGCCGATGTGTTTACAAAACCGACCCCATCGCATCCCAAAGGAAACACACTGATATCATAATATTTTTTATGACTTTTTAATGGTCAACATTTATCAATCTAGATATGAAACATACTGGGATTTGTGGTATGATAAAGTCAACGTGTGGAATGTAATATACACGACGCGTCAGAGCTGTCTTTGAGGCGTATAGTCCACCATCATCTAAAATCCGTCATGTCCCAAGTGATTCCTATTGGCGTCCACATAGTCTCTCTGTATTTACGCTTACTTTCTCTCATATTGGCAGATATCTGATTGCTTGCCAATCGAAAGAATCTCTGACAATGTAATGTTTCTCTTTGAAAATAAAATCATCTTGTACGGAAGTTTTGCCTGCGGCATAACAGCAGGATTATAGTTACGTGGCAGGTTCAGTAACGATGAGAATAGTGACAAAGAATGATAATGATATGATAATGTAACGCCGATTATACAGAAAACTGTCATCGGTTGATGGTGATGATGATGATGATGATGATGATGATGATGATGATGACATGTCTTCCGATCGTTGATCTTGTATGTTGTATATATATATATATATATATATATATATATATATGTCCAAACATGTTGCGAATTCACGTATTGGCTCCAATTTAACGAAGAATAAACCGGTAATGCAATATTTCGCCAATAAACTCTATATAAACTCATATACACTCTCAATAAACTCTATATTGGCGAAATATTGCATTACCGGTTTATTCTTCGTTATATATATATATATATATATATATATATGTATATACATGTACATATATAATTATATAACATACAAGATCAACGTTATGACCTGCCATTGTAATTGCTAGACCATCAAACAAGTATCAAACCCTGTCAGACACTTTACAAGAGGCCCGGGCGTTTCTCAGTGTGTTTCATCGCCCCCACAAGCAAAGGTGTGCACGTCACGAGACCGACACCCACGAGTCATACAGCCTACGAGTCATACAGCTCACGAGTCATACATGAGTTCCACACTAAGCTAACAAGGCCCACGACGTGTTGTGTCTGTCGAACTCCTGAGCTGTTTTTACCTAGTGTCGTACTCATGGGCTCTATTTGCCTTATGTCGAAGTCATGGGCTGTATGACTCGTGAGCTGTATGGTCATGGATCTGTTTCCGATGTCGAACTCGTGGACTGTATGAATCGTGGGTGTCGGTCTAGTGGGATGACCCCAAGTAAAGATATGTTAAAATCCGAACACCAGCAGATTAGGAAACAAACACGGGATACTAGCCATGTTCGATTCAACGTTAAGTAGCCGTTCTTATTTTATCAATACAATGATCATTCCACCATCTCCCTCGCCCCTCTGTCGTAATTAATTAACCTCATCTAGGACGTTACATACATGTTTTGCTTTCGAGCTGCCTCGTCCTCCCCTCATAAGAGTTGTGAAAATATGTCTTCATTATATAAAGACATCCATGAGTGGTATTTGGTTTCAAAATAATTATGACACAGAAAAAAAATATTCCGTCAATAGACCTGCTCAGAAAGGCTCGGTACACTCAGATACGAACAAATAATATACATCGTCATTGTTATGCACATTAGGTTTCAAAGCTGCCAGATATTCTGAATTAATTCAATGATCCGCATCTCCCTTGTAATTGAGGTCATAGTTGATAAAGGACAAGGTTAGGGAGAGGCCTACAAGAATGCAGATCAAATAAAAGATATCTGCTGCTAACAATGGATCTCCATTACGAATTACACGTCACAATGGCGAGCCTGTGATTGGCTGATCGTTGTTGGGTGGATCAATATTGGAAAAGAAAAAAAGATAAACTTCGGGTCTAGGTGTAACACGGGCTTGGGGTGTATTCTGTGATGAAGAACGCCAGAGAATTAGAAACAACAGTCTTCAGTAGAGACGGCGCGGTTCAACACATTAACAGTAGGTAACGTTTAGGCCAAAGGATCAAATCAGTTGAAGTCAAGTTGCTCGGTGTATTCGTTTCCAACAGTTTTTGAGGCCATTCCTTCGGTCAGAGAAAAGGGAGAAATTCGCCATGAAGTTGGCGCTTTTGTCCTTGTTTTGTGTGGCGCTAAGCTTCTGCGCTGTGTCTGCACAAAATGGTAAGTTTTAGCACGTTTAATTTTTTTTTCTCTCAGTACTTTTTAGAATCACTCCCTTCACACGAACCGCCGTCCGGTCTACCAATGAAACTCCAGTTATTATTAGTATTAGTATTAGTAGTAGTAATAGTGTCATTATTATAATATTTGTTATTATCATCATTATTTTCATTCTTACTATTATTTTTTACCACCTGTTTACCATGTTATTTTATCGTACTGGTGTTAAATCTGATTCAATACAATGAATTGTTTCTAGGGCTATCACCAATTCTACAACTGTGATCATTTGTGTCACTAAACGTTGCAACTGTTATAATTGGTCAAAGCGGAAATAAAAACGTGATGAACAAGGTCATGCAATCTCTGTACATCATCGTAGTGCAACAAATAACGTAAAATCCTATGGTATCGTGGCTTTTACCCTTTTACATCACGGAATCAAAATATATAACATACTGATTCTCTAGGATGTAGTGTTATATTTTTCCCGTTGGTTTTTCATTTCAGAATGCGACTCATCGCCCTGTGCAGGCAGTGCTCTGTGCTTAGATGGACCCTACGGATACTATACCTGTCAGTGTCAGGGAGACACATACGGAACGAACTGCGATAATGACAACCAGGGAATCCCAAATAATCTTGGTAAGATTTTTGTGCCTCATTTGCGATGTGTTTTGGCTATGTTAATTTCCTAAGCACATGATTCATCTGATGGTTGATTTTGTGTTTGTTTGTTTGTTTGCTTTTGTTTGTTTTGTGTAAAATAATCCTCGGTCATTAAGCACTTTGCATGCAAAGTGTAAAGATAATGAGTACGGTTGCATAAAAAGTTCTCGATGAAACGATGAAAATCAATATTGCTGGCAAGTCTGTGTCATGATGATACTTACTCTTGATTTAACGAACAGGTGTAATAGCAGGTGGAGGATTTTTTTAAATGCATATTGAATTTCATCCTTTATGCTAGAGTCACACACGGCCGGATTTCGTAAACCGTATCGACCAGGTTCGAGCCGTAGAACCCGCATTGACTCACATTGTAACCCGTGTCAATTCCTGATGGATTCCAGGGGCTACGATACGGCGGTGAAAAACATTTTGGTCATATTCAAAATTTTCTCACGGATTTCAATTCCATATTGATATCCGAATTGACCCGGTTGGAACCGCACTAACTCGCATCGACCTGCTCCAACCCTGCGCAAAACCGTATGGACCCTTGCCGTATACCACATTGCATTAATGAAACGGATGATGACAAGGTTTACGGTACGGGTCGAAGCGGGTTGACACGGGTCGATAGGGGTCGATAGTGATTGTATCATAAATTATCCTCCATTCTGGGACTAATCCGGCTCGTTTTCACTCGGATCAAATTCGTTTTGTGACCTGGCCGTGTGTGACTCTAGCATTAAGAAAATTGTGTCAGGCATCATTCCACTGGTGTATTTTTGTTAATGTAACCTAATTAGGTATGATAGGTTCTAAAAAAGATTCACAGTTGACAATGAAAATAACCCCTGTATACGTTTTGGGGGATTTTCTTTTTCTTATGATGATCGATATCTTGATTTGTATTTACATTCTTCACACTAGACACACTGCTTTTAACATGTCATTATTTTGTAATGTGCACATTGTAATCAGACATTTTTCTCTCCTGTACCATCTTGATATGACTATGTGGATTAAGTGTACTCTACACACCATCCTATACTTTGCCCTATAAACTCTACCATATATACTTTGCTATATAAATCGTTATCCCATCAGAACATAATACTCCGCTCTTTAGTTTAGGTAGGACTTAGGTATACACCATGTATTTTCTTAGTCTCGACATAAACCAACCTAATCTTGTTTTGTATCAGTTCATGTTCCCCTTTTTATTAAAAAAAAACCTCTAAACCAAAATTAATCCAAAGTAAAGGATTACATGTATATCGAACAAGAAGATAATCATAGTAAAGATGAAAAAAGAAAGGGCAAAATAAGTGTATATTCAAGTGACCCGTACGCCAGTACACAGAAAAAAATCCTCAGACTCGACTTTATCTCCCCTTATTGTCTGCCTAAAGAGAATTTAACAAGTTCCAAATTCTGAAAGCATATTTCCATGTATAAGAAGAAGTGTTTTATGAGTAACAAGCATCTATTTACTAAACTATTATGAACAACAGGATGCTTACGGATTCCTGACAAAAATAAGAACGGCATTTAGAATGCAGATGGGAAACTTGACTGCCTAGACGTTGAACCAATGCCATATCAACACGAATGCACTTCACAGAGTACTGCACCAGCTCATGAAAAAATACTCAGATTATTTATGGTCAGATCCAATATATCCTGAGAAGTTCAAAATTTTCTTCAAACTCCAGCGAAAGACCCCATTAGCGTGCTAGTAGGCTTGTGTCACAGGGGACTTTCCTCTGAATGTGGGGAACGAAAGTCCTCCCTGCGACTGGGATCTTTTCTCTATAGTCAATGGTTGACTCTCTCAAAATGCAGCAGATTGTTAGCAGACCATTCATTCAATCAACTCTTTCGACTTGGGCAACTACCGTGCCTCGAAATAAGAAGCCAATCACACAGTGTGCTTACAATGTAACAAGCAATGCGATTTATTATACTGGTCTCAAATTGTCGTTTACAACAATAACATAGTACAAACTTGAATACAGATATCCAATTCCACTTGATCTTGAGCTTGGTTGCTCTGCTCGGTGGTTTATTCTAGAAGCTCCCGTGCTTGGTTGCTCTAGGTTGTCGACGATGCCCTGCCTGAAGTAGCGGGTCGTCTCCCCTTACTTCTGGTCCTCTCTGGAACCGCAAACTGTGGCTCTCTCTGCAGCCCTAAACTTGGTCCTCGCTGGAACCCTAAACGGTGGCTCTCTCCCTGGAACCCTAAACGGTGGCTCTCTCCCTGGAACCCTAAACACCAACAGTTGTTGGTGTTTAAACTCGAATCCTCCTAGATTCTCTGCTGGACGGTCAGGCTGTCCAAGCCGAAATGCAACAATCCCTGAATCCCACTGATTCCAAATAACACTCTGCTACTCTAACTTCGCAATCTCGAAGTACCGTAGCCTGGTCCTGAGTGTTCCGCAAATAATGTGGCATCTGAATTTTGTGCCCAAACACTGCATATTTATACATTTGTTGGACCATAGGTCTCCATGTAAAATTAATTAAATGAAGTCAAGTGACTTCCTAGAAAGTTTTCATAGAAGTCCTGCCCCCTTTTCTTATTGGTTGGCGTTTTCTGTCTGTCAAAACTTTCCTGAGCATCTCATTTTGCATTGGTCAAGCCCCTGCTTGACGTCATCACTTCCTGTCCACGGAAACCAAAATTCTTTGAAGTGGTCCTGTCTTGACCTAGCTAGAAACTTGTGTTTGACGTCGTGAATGACGTCCACATACCAGATAGTATGAGGCATACTACCAGGGATACCCTTTCCTCGTATTTTGACGTCATGTAGGGTTTACTCATCCCCAAAACATTTAATTCCAAATCACTCTCTTTTACTTTGATTGTGCATCGCAACATCTCCTTATATGGTTATTTTGATGCAAGCTTTTGTCTTTAAAGCTGCACTTCTTTTGTAACCATTGCCATAACATCAATTTCTTACATGAGCTACATAATAAACATTAGTACAATGAGACAAATTATTACGTGACAAATACAAAATATGTCATATCATGACAGCTTGCTAAGGGCGAAAAAAGGAGTGATCGCTGCATTTTATAGTACAAATGTCCTATTTTAAACACATGTTCCTTGGTACAATTGGAATTTTTCCATCTAAAGAGACAATCTGTATCTATGCAAATAAGCCTTAATTTGCATAATTTATGCAAAAATACATATAAAAATTGTTAAAAATATATGCGTATCCAGCAGAAATACCCAATTTGGTAGAAGTATTCTATAGAGTATGTGGAAACAATCCCTGCAAAAATTGATTTCATACCTATGTAAATATGCATAAAATTAGCATAATTATGCGAGTTATTCAAATTGATTTGTAAACAATGAAACCCCCCTTAAATCTCTTCCTAGATAGATATAACCCTTTAGAAACCCTCTATGAAACAAAATGAGAAAAGAATTTGAATTATTGAACCATCATTACCAGCTAATTTACATAATTACAGAAGAAAGTAAAGTAAAAACATTATTTTTAAAGTTTTTCTTACAGTATAAGAACTGCATTTTATGATAAAAACTACCAAAGTATTATGCATATCCTTTAGTCAAAAGGAAATGGTTTGTAATATCAAAACATTATTTCTCGTTTGTAGTATCAAAACACTATTTCTCTATGCAAATACCACCTAATTAGCATATTGTGCATATCAATACCCGAATGTACCAGAAGTCAATGGTCAAGGTCGACTTGTTTCAGTTTACGCGATAACTCAAGACTGGATTAAGCAAATTTCACCAAACTTGGTCCAAGGATGACGTATGATGGGGCAATTAATAAGCATTTTTAAAGGAAAATCGGCAAGAGGTCAAAGGTCAAACAGTTCAAGGTCAATGCTAAAATTTCATTATTTCCCCCATATCTATGCAATGCCTGAAGGTATTTTCTTGAAACTTAGTGACTGCATACATGTACTGTATATATACATACCAAAATAATAATCTTCAGAGAGTTTCAGGTCATGAGGTCAAAGGTCAAAGGCCAGGTGAAAATGTAAAAATTTCACTTTTATCTCTGCTTTTCGCAAATGGTTCAAGGTGTCTTCATGGAACTTGGTACTGGCAAGGATTTTCTAGGGAATTTAGGGGTAATTTGTCAAAGGTCAAGGGTCAAAGATCAAGGTCAACTGAGCCCCCAAAATTTCACTATTTCCCACATATTTTTGCAATGCTTGTAGGATTTTTCTTGAAACTTAATATATACATGTATTACCTAATGGAGATTCTCTGGGAAATTTCCTGCCAAAAGGTCAAAGCTCTGATGGAAGTGCTATATTTCACATTTTCTTCCATATCTTGAATGTGAATCAAGGTATCATGAAACTTAGTACATAATTATTTGTGCATGTTCCTTCCTGACAGTGACACGCTTGTTGATTATCGAAAAAAATTGTTAAGCCTTCCCCTCTCAAGTGTTTTGTTTCCTCTTGATGAGCAGGAAAGGACATGGAATTCAGTGACATGGTATAGTCATCACCGTCATTGCATTTAATGTATGGGTCTCATGAAGGTTAATTTAGATGTACACAACCTCATGTATAACCTCTGACATTTTTACCTTTTACATTTTTACCTGTGTATTTTCCCCATTTTAACCTCTGACATCTTTACACAAAACCAGTTAACATAATTATGTTTTTTTTTGGAAAAAGCTTCAAGATAATGTAGGTCATAATCATCTACACAGGTACTAGCTGGTATGTGGTGGAATACAACATTCTTTGGACCGCCAGGGAGTTACATTATCCCAAGGGAAAAAAATCACAACCAGGGAGAATAATATTATGATATTTACGATCCTCGTAAACAGTAGCATGTGACGATCTGTTGACAAATCACATCCTAGTAATTGTAAACGCCACCTAATATACTCTTTTATGGCTATGAACATATTATTTCTGCTTTGATTTATTGTTGAAATTGAGTCAGAGACTAAGATTATTGTTCACATGACAATTTTTGCATAAATTATTGCCTTATCAAAATGTTATTGTGAATAAATTTCCTAGCATAGTTTCCATGCCATAGCAGCTCATAGTATGCTGAGGGAACGTGTATTTTTTTTTTCAGAAACAGACTTTGTTTCTAACTCAAGCTTGTAAGTTCGTAATGTGTGCAGATACCCTTAATCCACATAATCCACATAATTTACACAAGTTTATGATCAGTTTGATATAAAAAGCCCCTCATTCGCTTGGGTGCCTACAAAACACAATGAAAATCAGAATTCACACTTTTTATATTGTAGTGTTTTTTGTAATGATTTCTAACCATGACTTCAGTTGTGTACTGTTTGCAAGGGAAAAACAATCCTTTTGTAAGCAATATTGTTCCGATTTGCATCTGTTCCTATGCAGGCCCTACTTTTATATTTGCATAATCATATTTAAAGAGTGTCACTATCGATTACTATTTTCCCACCCTGCAAAGCATATATGCAATGAGGGAAAATTGATAATAAAAATCATTTCAAAGATCAATATGTTTCGAAATTTCACGTCTTGTATACTTATCAACATAATTCATGCATAAAATACCTTAGTTGATTAAATAATATGGAAACAACTTAAGCAACTGAAAAGTGTTGTTGTGAGAATATTGTCTATTCTATTAGCTTTTTGGATATTAAGTTCAAAGCGATTTAAGACATTGTCACATAATTGCTTTTTGTTTGTTCTAATTATCTATGTGTAGATTTTGATATGCATAATTTATTATGCAAATAACAGGTTGTTTGCATAGAGACAGTTTGTATCTTTAGATGAATCATTTGGTTTTGACCCAAGGAACATCCATCCCAGGTTCAAACTTTGTACTACAAGATCCAGTGCCTTAGAAATTCTTTCAAAAGTGCAGATTTTTGCACAATAAATTTTATGTTTATTTACATAGGTATGAAATCAAATTTTTGCATGAATGTTTACACCTACTCTATAGAATATTTCTACCAAATTATACTTCTGCTGGATGCACATATATTCTTTAAATAATTTTTATATGTATTTCTGCATAAATTATGCAAATTAAGGCTTATTTGCATAGATACAGATTGTCTCTTTAGATGAAAATTTTTCATTTGCCCTAGGGGACATCTGTGCCAAGTAGGACATTTGTACTAAAAAATGCAGCGTTTACCCCCTTAGCAAGTCTACTATGCTATTCAGGAGGGGGGGGGGGGGGGGGGGAAGCTGCTGGACCTGGGACGGGGTCATGGTCAATGGTATCTGTCCTTCCCACCCCTTCCCCTCCCCCTACTCCCGTTTTTACCGAGTAATTCTTTCGGAACATTCTACGTCTTTATTTAAATTGTTTCAAGGAATTCCCATGATACAGTTTTCTTGAAAAACTCATTACGTCGGTTACGTTGTTACGTAAGCGCACGTAACGTCTGAGGTCATACAACTGATTTGTCTTTAAATACTTCCTATACAATCTCTGCCTCGCATTCATGGAACGCAGAATACCAGTTGTGATCCAATGTTTCACTACCAGTTTTTATCTTAATTTTTATATCCTGATTTAGTATGTTTCTTACAGACGCTGGTAAAAATATCTAATATCATAATTATGCAGTATTAACATCTGACTGGTTTGTTACAGCCGTAAAATCAACTGACAAGCTCCTCAATAAGGGATGAAATACAAAGTTGTCTGGAAACACGTAATGTTTTAACACAGTTTCTATTAAAACCCATAGTTAGTGAACTGAAAAATTGGAAAATGATATATTGGAAAATATCGGTGTTTACACCAGAAAAAAATATATATACATATAATAATAATAATTGTCAGTTACATTCGTAAGGATGTTGCCAATACATGTACAGGAAATATGTTACACGAGAGGAGTTGGTTATGATTGGTCTGAAACAGAATGAATTAAATAGGCCTGCGTTATAAAATCCATTAGTTCAACCGTGATAGGCCTATGACCTTTTAAGGAGATCAAAATTAAAATTTCCATTGAGTAGCATAGCTTATTCTTACGTGCTGTTTTACTAAAACACAAGCGCAATATGTCGGTGAACTCATCTGTCTGGGTGTTTGGGGCTTTATAAATCACGCCGATAATGAAATTCATTCTGGACGCCTGTTAAATCCAAACAAAGAGGGTATCAACATTCTCCGAATCAAACTGCAGATCCTGAACAGTGACCAGGATTGCAATGCTCTATTACATATTCATGAGAAATTCCACCAACACAACTAGTCTTTGTTTATCCTGAAATGTAGTATACGCAAGCACATGAAAACATGTGGTTATTTTTTTCTTTTTTTTTCAATTTTTTCATTTTTTTTTCAGCAGTGCCTAGGGGGATCCATCATGAATTTATTAATAAAGCATTCATATGCCTTGGAGTAGTCCAAAAGCCTCAGCAGAGCTCTGCGTGTAAAGGTGGTATTCGTGATATTCATGTCTATTGTTCAGGGTCATTGCAAGCACACACTCATATACACATCATTGGTTCTCGTATAAAATTCAATTTCGTGCAGAGGGTTCATTTCGGCCAAAATCTGGAACCTAACTTTAAAACAAATCAAGCATTTAACGAAACTGATTCCTGCTCTATTTTTCAAATCACCTCTAACTTAATTGTACACTATTCAGCTAGTACTCATACCAATGACAGTGTCCTAATTATGATGCATAGTTTTCGAGCTATCAAGAATCAACTGTGGGATTTTTTTTTTTTTTTTGGTAACACCTTGTACATACAACACCCACCGCCTCTCTTTTTTTTCTTGCTTTATGAACAAAGTTATATCTAGCTAAGTTGTACATTGCTTATCTATTTCAAAAAAAAAGAAAAGAAAAATGCGCGTTATGTAGTACTGAATAATCGTTATTTTCTGTTCACAGGGCTTCTTTCTTTGACTAGGTTGCATGATTCAATGGAAATTTGAGAAAAAAAGAAGAAATAATTGAATTGAATGAATGAGCAAACATTATTTACACCACTTGTTTGCTGCCCTCATTGTTACCTGTCCTCCAACGTTAACTGAATTTGACTACAAACACTACATTGGAGAGATTGCTTGGTGTCTGACTTGTCATCAGATTTCTAAAATTCAAGTTCAACAACCACAACGGAGTTTTGATGCTACTCATTCTATATTAAGGTGTGTTTTTTTCTGATTTTTATATTTTCAGTGATTGACGAGCAGTGTAGCTTCACGAACAACGTTTACGCCTACACAGCGACATACAGTACTGGACAGTTGCCAAGAAGAGAATCTTGTTTCACCCTGATACGTATCCACGGTGCGACAGTCATCAACGTAACGATCTTCAATAACAACATAGAAAGAGAAAAGGACTTCATCGTCATTGGCACGGGTGACGTTCCGTTTGACCCTGTTGATCCGACGCAGGAACTTGACAGTGACAACGGCACCTTCACTTTAACGCTCACTGGACCTAGCATATGGATTTGGACCTTTACTGATAGGAACATAGACAGTAATTACTCGGTAGCGATCAGTGCAGGTATGATGTAGTAATTCATTTATCCATACAACTAATTGTTCTTCCCATCACTTATATAATCATTCACGTCTCATTCATTTAGGCATTCGATGTTAACTTCTCCGGTGTATTGCGCTGACAGTATCATGACAATTACCCCCTCCCCCCCCCCCCCCACTCGGCTGCGTGTTTTTTTAAGACGGCGCAGATTGAGGACCCTAAAAATCTATTGGGGACCCTATCCCTAAACCTAACCCTAATCCTAATCCTAACCCTAACCATCAAACCCTAACCCTAACCCTAACCCTAACCCTAACCCTAACCCTAACCCTAACCCTAACCCCAACCCTAACCCTAACCCTAACCCCAACCCTAACCCTAACCAAAAAACCCTAACGCAACGTTTTTCCCACAGGTTTAACACGCGCCATGCCCCAATCTGTGCCGTCTTTAAAAAAAAACGCCCCCGGCTTAATGGTAGAGTGGAGATTAGGGTTAGGGTTAAGTTTAGGGGTAGAATTTTGGTTAGGGTTAGGACTAGGTGCAGGGTTTTTATAAGGGTAGGGTTAGGCAAAGGGTATGGGGTAATTGTCCTAGAACCTCACTGACAAGGTTTGCCTCCGAAAAATGAAGGAGCATTGAAAGATATTCATTCATTCATTATTGTAATGTCCCTCTGGTTTCTGTAGTCGTTGTGTAGATTACTTATGGAATCATCAATTTCAACTCATACTGAATATCAAACAACACAGGGCAGTAAATGGATATGTAAGTGTGTGGTCATTACAAATCGCAGATAATTATACATTATAATTACATGGGCAGAAATCGGAATTTCATGTAAAATCCATGATAGAAAAGATACAGTGAAACGTTTGTAACCATGATAGTCAGCAAATTATCTATATCTGTGGTGAAATGGACAAATCTATCAGAATCAATGATTTTTTTTTTTTCAATCTTGTATTTACATGTATCGTTCATGTCACGTATAGACTTTAATGTGCGAATTTCTTCTTTGGAATTGACTGGTATCGATATACAAAGCTAGTTTTGTCTGGAGCACTCTTGGTTCACATTAAGAAGGTTTCAGATCCGACTATAAATTCGTGTAAGCACCTAAACATTGTCGCGTTTTAAAGGGATTGTAGAGTTTTGGTTGTGCTCCTTAATCTAAGGTTATTCTCGCCTGTTATTGAGACCAATAATTGTTTTGGATATCTCAGCCATTTCAAAATCGATGTTGATCAAAATGCTTTGAATTTCTGTAAGAAATATATGCTGTTTTTTGTTTTGTTAGATTCCCATGTAATAATCTTACAAAAAAGAAGTCCCATCTCAACCAAAACTAAAACAAACGAGTAGACATAAAATGGATATCCGATGTTGGAGAGGGGGACAAACACACACGCACACACACACACACACACGCACACACACACACACACACACACATACACAGGATCCTACCTTATTTCTCTTGTGTAAAAGCAACATGGTGTAAACCCACTGAAGAGCCTTTTCTGACACTCACATCGTAAACTGGCCATCAGAAACGTGCAACCCGCGTACTTTGTAGTATTCTTTGATTGCAAGTAGTACAGAATGACAAAATTTGGATGAAAAGTTAGAGACATCAGGTGATATAATACACATTATCCCTCACAGATGGAGATGACTGCGCATCACAGCCTTGTCAGAATGGAGCGACTTGCGTAGACCTGCTCAGGGATTACACTTGTGTGTGTTTACAGGGATACGAGGGACCCAATTGTGGTGTTGGTAAGTTTGTTCGTTTGTTGCTTGTTTGTTTTCTGGCATGATCGTAAGGAATATCGATAGTTGTGTTAATGTCGTATTCGGTATAAATTAGAAATATTTTTCTGTATATAATGGAATGTATTGTTCTATGTGTTTACGAAAACAGGTAGCAACATCAACAGTGTCATATACGAACAGCGACCAATATCTTGCGTGAAAAATTTGCTTTAGATAATTGTATACAAAATCTGTGGGATTTCGTAATCTTGTAGAAAAGGGCGAACATAATCATAATATGTGTTGGGTCCTCCTTATTTTCACTGCTTTGAAGTCTCCTTTACTGCTGCTTATTCCATTAGTTTGTTTTTTTCATCAATTGCCATAGAAATATATAGATTTGACGACTTGACGGTATTATTGATGATATGACTACAGTATCATAAACCAACGTTCAAATTAATTGAAAATAGTGATGTGATGATGAAGTGAAACTACCCGCATAAGAACCACTTATAAAGATGTCGTAAAAGGTTCGGAAGGTCCGAACTAAATCAAATATATCTTTAAAATTTCCAAAATACAAAATCAAATGAAAGAATGAGTGAGAGAGATAAGATATGATCAAAGAAGTTTTTAGTTTTGTTACATTTTTCTCAAAATACACCATACTCTAAAATGGGTTCATATACTGAGCCAAAGAGTTAATGATCCCTATATCCCAGCGCTCGCATCGACAAATTATGTCGTTATGATAAAGAGCCACACGTGCACAAAATACAACGGCAAATGAACAAACAAAACACTATTTCAGCGTGTTATATTTCACTTTCTTTCTGTAATGAAAGCAGTAACCAACAATGGGTCATGTTGGCTTAAAAAAAGATACCACTAGTTTCGTTGAAGTATTCCGGAAATTGTATTGTTTGTACCAATCAAGATAAGGAGGGAAGCTTATTCAGAGACGTGTCTGATTCTCTATTTGGGAAGAGCTGTTGTAATACGACTACAACTCTTAATCTTCTCTATCTACAGACACAGACGAATGCCGAAGTGACCCATGCCAAAATGGTGGAACATGTAATGACTTTGAAGATTACTACAACTGTACTTGCACTCCAAGTTTTACCGGATTCAACTGTGAAGTAGGCAAGTATGATTATTAAAAATTGATGATAGTAACATAGCCATATATGTAATATATATATATATATATATATATATATATATATACATATATTTGCTGTTCAACATTCTTTGAATAGTATAAAAATAAACAATGTGACATGAAGGGCCTAGGTTGCTTCCTGGATTAACAGAAAACACAAGGCAAAGACAAAGGGCAGTACAGAAAAACATGTAAATACATCGTGCATAATAAAAGACACACTCAACAATAGTTACATAATCACGAACGGATTGACGAAAGAATACATTTTTGACACACAAAGAAATTAAAATATGCAATATTTGATTATGGAGCATACATTTCTACCTTAATAAGTCAATTTTGTCTCATTCGTCTGTTTTTTTTTCCTCCTCTTTCCCTCTTACTAAATCATTATCTTTTCCTCTCTGTCTCTCTCTCTCTCTCTATCTATCTACCTTGCCCTCCTATTCTTAAACACATCTTTTTTCTTTCTTATAACCTTCTCCTTGCTCATAACCCTTTAATACATTTAACACTTTATTATTTTCTTTTCCTCAAACTCCACGTTGACTCTCTCGTTGATAACAACCCATTAACAATAGCGATATATATATATATATAATAATATAAATTTATATATACTATGTGTGTGTATGTGTAAGTATATATGAATATGTGTGTGTATGTGTATATATATATATATATATATATGAGTAAAGAGTATAGGAAATTAATTGCTCCTGCATATAGGATATGATACAACGCTTTATTTGCTTTAAAGATCATTATAGCCCGATGCATATTAATTTTTTAGTATACATGCTGTAGGTATTACTGGCGAGGAACAAAAGTTATAATCCATAAAGAAGCGACATCTCTTCATCTCTAATTATCTTTTTTTTTCTCCATGGCCAATCACGCTGGCTTCTGTCCGCAGGTGTGGTTATCGTCTTGTCCACTGTTCCATCATTTGGCGCCAACGAACTTGTGTATGGCGGCACGGAAATCCAGTCTGTGACCTTTAACCTCACCATAACGCCATCATCCCTGGCAACGTACTCGGTGGGTGGTGATGGAACATCAGGCCTCTGGCGTGTGTATGTGTTTCTCAGCCCAAATATGGAAGGAACTCAAGTCACTGGTCAAGAGCTTCTAGTGACCCTTTCAGGGGAACAGGAAACAGCTCTATGGCAACCCCCTTCGCCTACTGTTCTGTCCGTACTACAGTCCGGTACAATCAATGTCGGTGCTGGCATCACTTGTTCTGAGCTTCAGTATTTCTGTGCCCGTCTGAGCAAGGGTGAAAGTCCGTCACCGGACTATGAGATTACTGGTTCCCTCCTTGGATGCACCACGATCACTTGCAGAGGTAAGCTGTTCACGTTTTAAACGGCTTCGTATTTATTTCCTTTTAATAATAAGAAAAATCAGAAATGTGTATTTTTCCCAAAGTTATTGGTCATTTAAAGTCAAAAGGTTGTGATGTACAGCGTTACCAAACAACAATCATCCCTGAGCTATACATATCCTTGCTCTTAGGAAAGGGAGAGTTCACTCTGTTTGCGAAGTAAATACATCGGTAAGAATATGTTTCTTTCAAAATTATGTCAACTTCAAGGAAGTGAGAGATACGAGTTTAATCTGATTTTAGTTTCTTTTATCCTGCCTGAAACAAACTTTTCTAGACTTTTTGGCATTTCTAACTTATTAGATTGTTCACAGACTTCAGACTTCACTCCCACAATCATGACAATTTCAAGTTTTTCAGAAGTACTCTCACACGATTGCAATTCATACAGAACGCATTTGAACGTATTCTTTGCTGAATGTGATATTTATAAATCATTTGGGGGAAAACAAAGACGGATGAATTACGATCAAAATGCCAGAAAAGTGCCAGTCACTATAAAAAACCATACACCGTCCAATTAATTCTGTACTGATTTTCCCTATTTTCCTCCAATTTGTTTCAGAGGCTATATTTACAAAATGAAGGAATAAGTCTCAAATGTTTAATTTCAATTCATGAGTGCATAAAGAAAGACATTACATCCTTAAGAAAGACATCATATCTTTATGATGTTGTACGTTTCTCATGGCAGGTGTGGAGATAACAAACATTGATGTCAACATTCAATCTGGAGATCTGACGACGGGAATGACAACGCAGACGGTTACATTTGATGTGGCTCTAGATTCAGACGCAGAGGGGGGAAACGTAGAGGGCAGCAATCTATGGAGGGTCACGGCCTTTGGAAACAGGTTTATGAATGGTTCAGGCGGCAGAATAGGGGAAACTAACGTCACCCTCAGCAATGTTCAAGGAAGTGTTGGTATCGCCGCAGGAGTTCAGTCCACTATTCAGGGATTGTCTTTTGAATTGGACATGGACACTGTTGGTGCCATCTGTGCAGATACACCGATGAACAGATATATCTGCGTGGAAGTGTCGAAAGGCAGTTCGGCCTCACCCGATTTCAGTTTGTCCGGCCCTCCCGATGTGTTTGTGACATGCGTGCCAGTGATTTGTAGAGGTGAGAGGAGTTCATGTGCAAAACTGTATCTTTTATACTGTATTTTCATAGATTGTATAGCCGTAGACGAGCATAAATACCGAACAGAATGACCTGAACCTGTAAAAAATATCACCTGAACCTTTTGATTATGTTGTATCGTGTACATTTATATTAACGAGTGCTTCAAAGGGGTTGAAGTTTTTCTGCACTACTCGTAGTTACTTTCCACATCTTTATCTACGTGTCTTGATTTATAGCTGTTGAAATCACCAACGTTGAGGTAGAAGTGGATTCTGATGCACTCCGCGAAGGTATCGCCCCAAGACGTCGAATTTCTCGTGCGCCTCACCTCTAACGCAGATGGTAGTACTGCCATTGGCAGTGGCCTGTGGAGGATTATAGCCTTTGTCAGCTCGGACTCTCTTGGCGCCGGTGAGCGTCTCGAAGAAACTAATGTCATGCTTACTGCTCTGCAAGCTGCAACGACCCTCGCAGCCGGAAACATGGCCACCATTCCAGCATTGGCAGTCACTTGGCAGCTTGCAGACGGACCTACGTGCTCACAGCTCAGCCATTTTTGTGTTGAGGTGCAGAAGGGCGCAAGTGCTTCTCCAGATTTTGAACTCTTCGGAGATCCTTCCGATGACGTGCTCACCACCTGTACTCCAATATCTTGCAGAGGTAAATATATTATATATATAATATGCACTCTTTAAGAAATGGACAATGACAAGTCGTCATGCTTTCCAACGCCAACTTCAACTGTTTAAGCAAAGACGCAAA
Source organism: Diadema antillarum (assembly GCF_040938485.1). Taxonomy (NCBI): domain Eukaryota; kingdom Metazoa; phylum Echinodermata; class Echinoidea; order Diadematoida; family Diadematidae; genus Diadema; species Diadema antillarum. The sequence continues at coordinate 1,030,725 of NW_027271913.1, forward strand.
CACACACTCACGCACAAGGTTGAAAGTGTAGTTTGGTCATGATATACTAAGATATTCTGGCGAGATAACATTGTTATCGATTTTTTTATTTCAATATGAAATCAAGCCAAATCAATAAAGAATATCCAATGGCACCAAAAACATTGGTGGATAGCCCTACTTATCGCGGTCTAAAAGAGAGTTTCAAATATGAGGTACAATATTTGTTGTAGCAGTAGATCTCTGAATAATATCTTTCTTTCAATATTTGTTTCTACTTTAAGAAATAACACAAAATAACAGCATAAGTCAGTGACAAAAAAAATTGAAGACATGTATTTACTAGACCCAGTATTACAAATAATAATTGAAGACTATATTTAATCTTACCAATAAAAGTATCAACGGAATGTGACTGGTCAGTACAAGTTAATCAATGAAATCGCCTTTAAATAGATATTGCATGCACGATTTTCAGAGTGATGGTTGAAACAATTTTACAGTTAATACTGACTCTAGCGCAAGTGGTAGGGAATTGCATTGCTCCAATGCTCTTTATGTATAAAGAAGTTCTTTTAAAAATGTCTATGCGTGACCTGGGAAGAACAAAGCTCTATTTTATTACTTCCAGGTGTCGAGATCAGTTCAACAAATGTCCAGGTGAGCTCTGGAGACCTTAGAGAAGGCGAATCACAAACTGTGACCTTTGATGTCGATCTTATATCTGTGGATTCTGGCGGAAGTGTCAGTGGTTCCGGCTTGTGGCAGGTCACTTCATTTCTAAGCCAGACTGCTGACGGAAGTGGCGGCCGACTCGCCAGCTCCAACGTCACTCTAAGTCCGTCCCAAGGAAGTACCAGTGTATCAGCCGGTTCTCCTGCAACCATTTCAAACCTTGCCTTGGATATCAATCTTCGAGACGGACTAACGTGCTCCCAGTTTAACTACTTCTGTATTGAGGTTTCCAGGGGTGCAAACCCATCGATCGATTTCTTACTAACCGGAACGACAAGCTCTTCGCTTATAAGATGTCAGCAGGTTGTCTGCAGAGGTATGTAGGCCTACGTACGTTATATTACTTTTGGCTTGATTTATTGTCTAAGAAAGTGTGCAAAAAGCGAAATCAAATCCTTGAAAACTAAGGTATGGCGATGCGCGAAGTGCATCCATCTAACACAATACCGCATACAGTAATGTGAAGTGAGACTTACCAAGTAAACCGCTCTCATGATATGCGCCTTTCTGTGTTGCAGGAGTTGAAGTAACCGGTACAGAGCTAGTGATGACCTCTGGGGATGTCAGAGAAGGTTCTTCAGAGCCTGTAGCTTTCGATGTCACTCTGAACACGAACCCTGACGGCGGCAGTGTCAGTGGGTCCGAGTTATGGCATGTAGCTGCATTCCTCAGCTCAGACTCTGATGGGGTAGACAACGTTTTCAACCTTCCTAACGCCACTTTGACCAGTGTGCAGGGGAGTACAGCGGTTATCGCTGGAACACCAAGCACGATTGCCGGGATCAGCATACCCCTTGATATCACGAATGGCCCCCCTTGCTCTGAGTTTGACTACCTCTGTGTGCGAGTTTCTAAAGGGCCTGAAGCCAATCCAGACTTCTTGCTCAGCGGTGCTGCCAGTAACAACGATCTCCTAGCCTGTCAACAAGTCACTTGCAGAAGTAAGTCTTGCCCTAGTGTTCCAGGGCAGAGTAACAGGAAGACAAACACAGCATACACACAGAAACCATTCTACAACGACGAATGTAACTTGGCTAAGCAACAGGCCAATTTGAGACGTCGCATTGCAAAAGCAACAAGAAATCACAAGACAAGATCCGTAACTCAAAATCGAATTTTGACATTTGACAAAAGCAACAGCCATGAATATCTTGGGTATCAATAAATCCTCAAACGTGTTGTTTTTGTTTAGAACATTCAATTCGTGATTATCAAACAGTATCAAAATGCTGACCTCTTGTTTAAAAACATTTTGAAAGGTCTTCGTGCCTGGCAAAATTCCTCATTAGTCGAAAACACAGAAAGCCGGAACCAGTCTTACAGGAATTTATTCTTGAAACAAAATTCAGATAACAGATTTAGATGATACGGTTTTTTCAGACAAATATTAAACGAACAAAATAAAAAAATACAATGATTGTCAAAAACACATTTGAAAAACCTTCGTGACATTTTATTGGTTTTGTATAAAGCAATACCACGTTTGAAAACTCCAGCAATTTAGTCAGGCTCGACGAAGTATTTCAAATTTAATTTCCATTTCATTTTCAATTCATGTTCATATTTCTCCATGAAATATACATCAAATATAACAAAATTAGATAATACATGATATCAAGGTAAGATGTATGATATTTCAAAATTAAGTATCTGCCAGGATAATGTCTTCTAGAGAATATAATACCTCGTACTGAATATTGAATACTTTCCAGGTGTTGAAATTACGATGGTCACCCCAGCAATCAGCGGCGGAGAGTTGTTGGAAGGACTGACATCTGCCATCAGCGTCACTGTGGCCCTGTCAACGAACAGCTTAGGTGGTGATTTGTCCGGGACAGACCTCTGGTATGTGACAGCATTTGGCAGCGATACCAGTAATGGAACAGGGCTAAGGTACCTGGAAACTCCCGTGGATCTCCCACAAGTTGCGTCTGATGCTGGTGTGATAGCCGGGACAGTGACTACTCTTCAAAATATCCTTATCAATTTCACTTTAAGCGGAGATGTGACCTGTGCTCAATTCCGATACATGTGTATCGAGGTTGAGAGAAATATCAATTCCAACCCCGCCTTCACTTTGGCGGGCGTCCCCAACGACGACGTTCTGACAGGTTGCACACCTGCACCCTGTGGAGGTATGAAAAAAAAAAACCACCCAGCAGCAACAATAACAACAAAACAACAACCACAATTGTATATTTTTCACTATCCATGTAAAACACTTTTCGGTTGATGCCACTCTTCTTTAAAATCTAGAAACAGTCGTAGAAATGTTCTCTACTGTCTACTTCAATTCGTCAAATACCCACTCGGTGATAATCCTCTCGATCAACAATCTTATCATCATGTTTACTCTAATTAAAAGAAAGTTCGTTTAGTCTTTTACCAACTCATGTAAAATATTGACGTAATAAGTGACATCTATTTTTTTAAAAGTCGAGTTATAATTTGGTAAAAGTAAACGTACTTTTTATTTCCATTCTCCTAATTCTATAATATCGATTAATATTTGAATAAAGAAACTGGAAATAAACTCACTTGTTGCGACGCTTCGCCAGTTATCAAGTAAATTCTTCGGGCGAATGACGCTCCCGTTGATGAAAGGGCCCACAATCTTGTACATCGACTGGATGAATAAGAAGACTCACATCAGATTATTTTGTAATCATTATCAAGTATATTCGAGGAATCCAGTGAGGCACCATGCTCATACAGCACATCAACGTGCCATGCATTAAAAAAGATTTTCAGATGTGCAACATCAGTGAAGGCAAAAACGTAATTATAATTGTGCGTGCGTGCGCGCACACACACACACACACATATAAATAGTATATAATATATTACATATTATATATAATATATAATATGTTATTCATCTCTTTATTTCTTCATTTACCAATCTATTATTCATTTTGCTATCACAAGTGTTCCTTATGGTTCGTCTCCTTTCTCTTCGTCTTTCTGTCCAGGTGTGGAAATTACAGATACCAATCTCGTCATCCAAGATGGGTATCTTCGTGAGGGAGTCTCACCGATTCCGATGAGTTTTGACGTGTCTTTGATTTCCAACCCATCGGGAGGAAGCGTTGCAGGCGAAAACCTGTGGGAAATCACCGCATGGCTCTCGGACGCTTCAGATGACAGCGGTGTACGCTATCTGCAGCAGCCAATCCTTATCACACAGGAGCAAGCTTCTGTTCCCATTGTGGCAGGCGTTGACACTGCAACGATCGCCGGTATCGTGCTGGACTGGGACTTGACAAACGGTCCGTTGTGTTCACAAGTCAGCTTCATGTGCGTCGAGGTGGCAAAGGGCAGCATGGCTAACCCCGATTTCCTGTTAACAAGCTTTCCAGACTCGAGCGTGCTCAGAACATGCGCACCAGTCACTTGCCGAGGTAGGAATAAAATCCTATTAGCTTTCAATCTCTCACGTCCTCAACAGTCAGTATCTGAACTTGAAGAGGTTTTGGTATTAATTGTCACAAACACATCATGTCAGGAAAGAAGAACGCACATCGAGGGTGCGCATTTCAAAGATATTGAGGTTATAAACACACACACACACACACACATACACACACATACACACACATGAAGGGAAAAATAAAAAAAATCCACCAAAATATTATCAAAACATATGGTTGCTCAGAATTCTCGCTGTCTTGTTAAGTCATGTATGTTATAGAAAGATGACGTCAGTACAGACAACTTCATCTCAGCAGAGTTTAATCATGACGCCTGATAATATACACCGTCAAGTTGAGTCTATATAGAGAGCATCTTATTCAGTGGTTGCTACCTTTTGTCGTTTAAAGTCACACTTACATTGTGCTGAACTAAACTGATTGTATTGTTTGAGATATTGGGCACGAAATAGCCAAATGAAAATACTAAAGATAGAAACATGCAAACACTAATAATAGACAGAGATGGAAGAAAACTGAAGAAATCCACAGCTAAATAGACAGAGATATTAGGTACGGCATTATAATTATACTAGTCGGCCTATAGGGCTCCGTGGTCGCCCACATTTATCACTAGAGGCAGTTTCCAACTCAGTATTTGTGACACAGCTGACACAGGTCTTGCTTGGATGAAATCTGCTGGCAAATTGTTCTTCCAGCAATTTGATTGTGCAGTTCTTGTCCAAGCAATTGACATTCAGTAAGTATTAATCATGATATGCAAATAAATCAAGAGAGGGTCTGAATATTCAAGAGGCTCAACAAAAGATCTCAACAGAGGGTGAATAACTATCCATGACTTACATGTAAATTCCTCACGAGGATGGATGCAAAAAAAAAAAAAAAACCGTTACCGGGGAAAACTAATTAGGAGAAATCGAAGGAAAGTGGGGTTTACCATACTGTGAAAGAGGTGTGCCATGGTAGATGGCCAAGGAAGAGATAAAACGTGTCGGAGATCACTTAACGAAGGGAAAATAAATCCATTTCAAAATGAATCTCTACATTAGATCTCTGATGCGTCCATCACATATTATTAGTAGTAGTAGTAGCAGTAGTAGCAGTAGTAGTGTAAAGGTAGTACACAATGCTTGTAATCATGGTGATTTTGAGAGGGCTAATAAAACGGTCATGTTCCAGGACATTGTATTTTGTAGTGCTTATGTATACTTTTCCGCCCCCCCCCCCCCTTGATATGTTACAGGTCCAGAGGTAACGGGCACCTCGTTGGACATCTCCGTGCCCGTTACAGTTTTGGAAGGGACATCTCAAACTATCGAATTCGATCTGGAAATCGACAGTGACGGTGATGGTGGAAGTGTAAGCGGAACCGACCTTTGGAATGTCACGTTTTTCCTCAGTGACGATTCGAGCGGCACCAACCGCATTGGTTTGCGACCAATTATGCTGAGCTCAGTCCAGGCCAATGCAGCACTCACTGCTGGTCAACAAACGGTTATATCAGGTCTTATGCCTGTGCTCGATCTGCAAAATGGACCTCCATGTTCTGCCTTCAGCTACTTCTGCGTTGAGCTTCTGAAGGGTGATGGTGCTAATCCCAACTTTGATCTTACCGCCATTCCTGATGATTCCGTCCTTTTGACATGTGAAGCTGTGTCATGCACAGGTAAGTTATCACAGTGCTGACTTTTGCAGATTGGTATCATTGCATATTTAGGGTATTTTCCTTTAAAGGCCTTCATACGGAACTCCTCTCCTCTTATTTTGCTTCCAAGTCCGTAATATGATCAAAATATATTTTGCCATGAGCACCTTTCTATGATCTGCAAATGAAACCTTCTGGCTACCCTCGTGAGATCTAAGCCAGGGCATGATCCTGTTCATCTCAGAGATTCCCTATTAAAGATAAGTTTTGTAAATCCATCGTCTTTGCCTCGGTCATTGCCTCGATATTTCCAGACAAGATAAGTATTTTATATTACTTCGCTGAGTAGTATTGTACTTGTACTATTGAACCCCTGCTGTTTATAAATAATGGCGCTCATTGAATATCAAGACTAATGGGACTAGAAGAGATTTGGTATGATCAAGCAATAAAACTAGGCAAGTGAATGAAAAACAAAATCCTCGACAAAATATGAATATTAACATCAAACTATCGAGTGCTAGTATAAGTTTAGAGCTAAAACGTGTTCTTTGAATAAATGCGTGCCCAAGACCAGCATACCAAGAAATTTGCTAAAAATGAGGAAAATAAGTATGCGTAGTATCACATACTTTTGTTGACGATGTAGCAGGAATCGATGCTGAGATTTTCTTTCTTAAGAAAGAAATATTTCCCTTATTTCCTCGTTCTGTCACGTTATCTCATTACGTCATTTTCACTTGCCGTTAATGCGTACAATCGACATCTAACATGTAACAACAGTCAAAGTTATTGTACTGTCTAAAATATTTGCGTCCCTCAAACTACACACGCACACACACACACACACACACGCACAATAATAATCAACAAACTCATGGCAAATTACATAAATGACGTCCATGAGAATCGTTGTGGGGAATATGGATTTAAAACAAGTACTTCAATGGGTAGACAGGATGAAATTATTCTTCGTGGTAACGATTGTCGTTACGAATGCCATTGACCCCCAAAGTTGATAAATTGGTTTGCCATGTAAGATACGGACTCTTCACTGAACATTTATTTCATCTCCATTTCTACTTGTTTCATAGGCGTGATAATCGGTGACACCGTGGTGGCAGTTAATTCAGGAGATATCCAAGAAGGAGAAAGCCAGACCGTCGTATTTGATATAACGCTGTCTAGTCTTCCTGGAGGAAGTGTGAGCGGAGATAACCTGTGGCTTGTGACAGCCTTCGGCAGTCTGGATCCTAACGGGGCAGGTGCTCGCGTGGATCCCGTAAATGTCACGTTAGATGCGATCCAGGGCAGCACGGCTATCGATGCTGGCGCAGATGCGGTCCTTGCCCAAATCGACTTCGAATGGGACTTATCAGATGGTCCACGGTGCGCCGAGTTCGATTACTTCTGTGTCCAAGTGACCAAGCACCCGAGCTCCAGTGTAGACTTTCTATTGGAAGGCGATGCTGACGCCCTGACCGCTTGTCAGCCAATAGTGTGCAGAGGTGAGTTTACGTACATCATTTAAGTCAATCGAGGAAAAATACCATTAACCAACAGAAGGAGTGTTGATTGTGTTAGCAACCTGTGACGTACCCGAATCTGACAATGTTACAATATATATATATATATATATATATATATATAATATATATCACATGTGTGACCCTACACCACAAAACAAACAAAAAGTCGCCAGACATGGATTTTTAGTTAAGAGCAGATTCTAAAAGAGCAGACTCTAAGCTTTAAAATGATGTATAAACTTAATTCAAATGGACTCCCCTCACCTATCTAAATACTGGAAAGAAGGTACACATTCTGGAAAAGTGTGAACTGAGAAAAGAGGCTCTCAAGTACAGCGTCTATTCAAGCGGTTAATCTTTGCCAGACTGTGCTAGCTGTGCGATGAAAGGGACAAAACACAGGATGGAAACTATCGGAGCAACAACAATGAAGAGATTATCAGATTAAACTGAAATCAATCATGTTCTTTGAACACATTCTGTCCTTGATTAATGCCAACTTTCAAAGCAGTAGCATTATCCTTTCAAAAGCTATTAGACTTGAAAGTGAAAAGTGTGAAAAGGATTTAAATAAATGAAAACGGGCCTTTAAAACATACCTGATCATTCTACTCTCCTCCAAAAAAGGGTTGTAGAAATTCTGCTGGAAACACACTTTTCCATTCATGTCATGAACCCAAATTACAGAATAATATAGAAGAAGAATAGCTCTTTCAGAAAATATGAACAACTCAAGATTGACTCGGTTGACCAATTTCACCTTTTTTAAGCCCTTACGTAAAATCAAGGGGTGCGACTTTTTGTTCGTTTTGTGATGCATGGTCATATATATATATATATATATATATACATATATATATATATATATATATATATATATATAGTTACATATATATATAAAGAATGATTCATTATGTAATATTTGCTTTTATCACAAACCAGGTGTCGAAATTACCAGCACGACTCTCCAGACCACTCCCGGAGAGGTGTTGGAAGGCAGGGAGCAAGATGTCAATCTCGAAATCACTCTCGAATCAGATGCAAATGGAGGAAGTGTCAGCGGTGACGATCTGTGGCAGGTCACCGCATTCACAAGTAACTACGCGAATGGCAGCCAACCTCTGGCTGAAACAGTTCTCTCACTCACCTCTGATCAGGCTGGAGTTGATATCGTGTCTGGGAATCCCACTCAGATAACACAAATCGTCTACACCTTGAATCTGACTTCTGGACCAACCTGCTCTGAGTTTCGCTACATCTGTGTACGCGTTTCTCAAGGAAGGGATCCGATGCCTTCGTTCCTGTTGGACAGCGCTCCGGAAAATCTAGTTGACTGTTTTGAAGTAACATGTAGAGGTGAGATGCTAACTGAATGCATCACACCAGTTGGTGCTCTCTCAGTATACTTGCGCTCAATAGAAAATCATACTATGTGCACTACCAGACAATGATGTACTAAGCTCTTAGGTTCGACTGATTAGATATTTTGAAAGTCGTTAAAAAGTCATAATAGAACACACTATTACAAGTCAATGAAAGTGTCCTTCTCTTTTTTTTTTTCATTTAGCTAATCATAGGTATTTGCTCTTGCTCTCAGGTTAGAAAACATGGTATTACATGTATACACATTCTTTATACCCTCTTGACAAATAGTGTCTAAATCTAAAGGGATAAAATCATCGAAGTAATATAATGAATGGCCAGCATCTTCTACCATTATGACAGAGAATGGGTGGAAGAATGTCCAGTCCTTTCAGCATCCACCGAAATCTGATGTTGGTCTTTCGAAATCGCATTTGCAGGTGTCGAAATAACGAACACTGCCGCCACCGTCGCGTCTGGTGATATCCGGGAAGGGGTCAACAACCAGCCGGTCACTTTGGATGTCACCCTGTCATCAGATTCTCTTGGGGGGAGCGTCAGCGGGTCAGACTTGTGGACATTTACTGTCTACGGCAGTGACAATGCCAATGGCAATGGTGCCCGGGCCCTCGAGAGAGTTGTGGCTCTTACGGCTTCTCACATTAACACACCTCTCTTAGCGGGTGTTGACTCCATGTTTAACAACCTGGGAGTCCGGTGGGATCTCGATTCGACTGTCACCTGCAGCCAGATCCAATACGTGTGTGTGGAAGTCACGAAAAATCCAGCAGCTATCCCAGACTATCTTCTAACTGGTAGCGTTGCTGCTCGAAGGGACTGTCAGCCATTGAGGTGCAGAGGTAAGTCGTTGTTAGGAAAGTCCATTATGCCGTCACTGTCAATCTATTAAGATATGATTGTAAATGAACAGCACTACATTTCAAACAATTTGTTGAGAGCTTTCACTATGCTTTATCTCTCATTGCAGGTGTTGAGGTGACAGCAACAAGGCTAGATGTTTTTGACGGCACTCCTCTGGTTGAAAGATCGCCTTCGCACACAGTGACATTCAACTTTGAAATGGATTCGAGTGCTGGCGGCGGAAACTTAGCTGGATCCAACCTCTGGACATTAGTGGCATACACCAGCGACAGCAACGTTACAGGCGGCTCAGTTTTTAATCGAGTGACAGCGTCGCTAACCCCTACCCAAGCTTCGACTGGTATTACTGCCGGTGAAACTTCTAATATCCCATTTGTGGAAGTCGACCTTAATCTGGAAAGCCTTCTTTGTTCTGATCTCGCTGGAATCTGCGTTGAACTCTCCAAGAACCTGTCATCGAATCCCGACTTCACTTTCGACCCACAACCCAACAGTGACGTTTTGACCGCCTGCACTCCTGCTTCATGCACTGGTATGTATAATCTAATATGGTGTGGTTCCAAGCCTCCTTAAAATGCTTATACTAATGGGTTGGTAAAGGATTAACATGAATATGATGTGAAAGTTCTTGTTGTCACTTAAAAACACCAGCAGATTCGTTAAGGAAACAATTATTGTTACTATATTATCTTATTTATATTCCCTGCTTTTGGCACTTTTAGACATATTTTGGTCATTCTAGAACACGCATCATATTATTCATTGCATAAACGTTGATTGACAAAAAACAGTCAATATTCGATTAGCAACTACAGGCCTCCCAAAGCAACGCTAATCGCTGTATTTTGAATTCTTTTAATGTTTTAAGGTTCCACTTTTCCTCGTCTATCAACACTAGTAAAGAGGAAATCAATAGATAGTTAACGTTTTCACCCTGTGTTTCAAGCTCCTTGTTCGTCATGTCATTTCTGAGAATAACAACGGCAATTTGTTGACACATTGATTTATCTGATTCAAAACGCTGTATAGGTGTCGAAGTGAATGGAATTTCGTTCAGCGTCACAAATGGAGGGCCCGTTCAAGCCGGCTCCCCTAATAATAACTTGACATTTGCCCTGACGATCAACTCCAACGCTGGTGGCGCTAGTGCATCTGGTTCAAATCTGTGGCAGGTGAGCTCACTGACAGTGTGGCAGTTTTATGATTATTTTCGGTTGTCAAGGACTTATGTGCGTAGTTCCCCTCTTCATGCAGAGGTCGTGGGAGGGTTTACTTAGGGGAGAGTGACAGGGATGTAGTGGGCCTTAGTTGTGACCATGTTTTGTTTCGGGTGTTTAATATTGTTATTGCACTTGTACTTGTTTTTCTTTCGTTGCTTTTATAGTCGTTAAATTGCACATGAATATACGCATGCTTTCGTTGGTGATTCATGACATGGTTAGAGATACAAGTAAGCTTACAGCAACGAGCCTTACAATGAATAGCTAGACACTCTGTCAAATACTACTACATGTATTACAGTAAAAGTTAGAACTTAGTAAATATGGCTAATATTTCTCCCAGCGTGTAAAAATTGTCTCGGTGTTTACAGTGTCCCTTAGGTTCTCCGGGGACGTACTGTCTGATGGGATGGGTAGAAATACCCTTCCGGGCATCCTGATCCTCTATAAGGAGTCGTACGTAGTGCATCCTGTAAAAACATTACACCCCCTTACTTTCCGGGCGACCGCTGGTCTCATTATATCACACGCTCCTCTAACCATTGATGTTGTTATATCACACGCTTCGCCGACCAGGTCAATCTCTTTCTCAATGACCAAATGGACGGTCAAGGGATGACAACCGGCGACCAGGTCACATCAATCCCGTCGGCGTCGAATAGCCAGCCGTTGACAGCGGGCCAGCCTCGGTTGGTTGAAGGTATCAACACCATCCTCAACCTGAATTTCCGGCAGTGCGACACTTTGCCATACATCTGTCTCCGACTGAGCAAAGGTCCCGGGGCTACGCCCGACTTCACTCTGTCACCGACCTCTCCCTCTGCCCTGATTTCATGTCAACAGCTTCCGTGTGAAGGTACCATTGTGCTCACCACACATAACACATTCGCTAGCACATTGTCTTGATGTACATTCACTTCCATTCATAGAGTGAAGAATGTATTGATGTCCAAGTGCTTCAATTAATGGTGTTAAGATCTACCAACACTACCTAGTCAGTAGTGATAAATGAATGCTCGTTTTGTAAAGAAGAGTTGGAAGATGTTGTACATTTCGTTTATGAATGTGAAACTAGTAAGTCAATTTGAAACTGAAACTGAAAAAAAAGATAAATGAAGGTTCTAGACCACAGATAGTATCTAGTCTGGAAAATATTATTTTTGGTTGTGAAGAAAAGAGAAACGATGCTCTAAATGGTGTTGTGATTTTCATTAAGCAACAACTATTTGAAGAAAAGTTAAAGAACAAAGTACATAGGTTTAACTCTATGAAGAAAAAATATTGAATATTATGCAGATGGAAGATATGATTTATTCTGTATCGGGTACTCTCAACAAGTTCGGTTTAAAGTGGCAGTCACTCCAACATTTGTTTGTGTAAATATTTACGAGAGAAATGTTAAGTAAAAAAAAGGGATAAGAGATTATTGACATGGAGATAATACGATACATGTAGTCCATGGAGGGCAAAAAAAAATGAGAAAAAAAAAACTACGAATTCGTATTGAATGTCGATACTGATTAAAAGTGAAAGCAAAACTTCACAATAATCTGAACATGCATACCTGGTTAACATACCTGGGGTGTTTCATAAAGCTGTTCGTAAAGTTACGAACGACTTACGAGCAACTGGTGAACAGTTCTTGTGCTGAATTATAGAAATTCTGATAAGTATAGCACACCGGAATTGATCACCAGTCGGTCGTAAATTGCTCGTAACTTTACGAACAGCTTTATGAAATTGGGCCCTGATTGTGGGCATTAAAGGGACTGTACAGTACTGGTTGAGGTGAGGATTCAGGCTTATAACATTCCTAAGTGAGATAATGAGAAACCTCTTATGAAATATGAAACAGCATGTAATTCTATGAGGAATTCAACGTTTATTTGATGAAAATTGGTTTTGAAATGGCTGAGATATCCAAAACGACCGATTCTAATAGAGTGTGGGACCCACACTTTATGACGATCGCTTTGTTTTACTTCGTTTTTTAGGATGTTTCAGTAATTCCATACCCGATTTTCATCAAACAAACTTTGAATTCCTCTTAAAATGGTATGTTCTGTACTACATCATAAGTGTTTTCTTGGTATCTCGCAAAAAGTTAAAAGCCCAATTCTCATCTCCACCAATACTGTACCATCCCTTTAAGTTAAAGTTATACTGAACTTATTTGCCCCTATGCTACTCCATCGTCTGGATGCGATAAATAACAGACTTATGTTTTCTGCACTGTTCGGTTTAATGAGAACATGAGCATGAAAATTCATGCTCATTATCATATTTGTCCTTTTTTGTCTTCCATGCTTTCTCCAAGTTAGATTTAAAAGAGTTGAGTGATGTGCTGTTTGCCACATAATCCGAGAGATTATTCCATTCCGTGATAATGCGCTGTGAGCAGACATTCGACCGAAACATCAAACCATTGCCATTTCAAAAAGAAACAACAAAATGTATATCCCGTTTTGTCATCCCACTAAGTATTTTAATCCGTCATAAAACAGATACCAAGAGTGTGGAATATTTGAATCATATTTTGCCTCCAAACTTGAAAAGGATGTATCCTTGCATGTGTTTGCATAATCCTAATCTCTTCGCCATTAATATTGCCCATGTCTAAAAGTATTGTATAAAAACGCTATGATAAGACACACTTCTCACCACAAATCGCTGGTTCCAGAAATTGGCGTGCAACAAAAGGAGACATATTTTATACAATAAACACTCTCCTTGCGATGAAACATATTTACATCACCCGCTCGACGAAATTCTTAAACAACATGACCAATGTTTTCTCTCTTTTTTTTTCCGCTTTTATGTGTAAAATATATATCATGTGCTATATTTTTCTCGGATTCCCTCTCCCAGTATGATTTTTTTTTGAAATAAATATATACGTATATTTCACAGAGCAAGTCACAATATATTCTACGTAGGTTCAGCTCGAATATGTACTTACCTATCTGTTTGTGTGTGTGTGTGTTTTAATTGTTTTGGAGCTATTTTGATGTATCCTGTTCCTATGCGTTTGATTTAAAATATCACAAGCCTTTGGCAGCGACGATGTCGATATCAATAAACCATTTCAGTGAATCAATTCAATCAATATATTATTTGAGAAAGATATAAGCAAAATATAACTACATGCTATCGATTTTTTTTTCATGGAAAGATACGTCTCAAATGATTAATGCCTATGCTAACTATTGATATTTCTATGTTACAGACACAGACGAATGCGATCCTAACCCGTGCCAAAATGGCGACTGTGTAGACCTGGTTAATGGCTATACCTGCAATTGTGAACCCGGTTATACAGGAACTGACTGCGAAACAGGTTTGCACAAATGTTTTATCATCTTATTGGGGAAACGTAAAGAAAACCAATAAAATGGCGTGCGTGATTGGCTGATACTCCTACAGGGGCCTGCAGAGGGAGAATTGTATATTTCGGTTCACAGCGATGGAAGAAATCTAAACATTACGAGTTGATTGAGTTGATGTTTGAAAAAAATTAAATTAGTTTTTAGCGTGATCGTAAAACTCGTTCTCAATATGAAGAGGAAATATATTACTTATCATTATAATGACTTATTAGGAGTGTTTTCAGCAGTTTGGTTGTGTGTTCGTTACCTCTCGAATTACAACAAGAACAATATGATGATGAGTAAACATCAGAAGATTTCTTAAGCTTTTAATCCTTGAATTTAAATGTTTCTTTTGATTGAATGCATGCCGATGAGTGTATGACTGAATGCTATATGTCATATTATGTGATATTTTCAAGAATAATTTGAAGATTATTCTGCAAAAAAAAGTGATGACGTCAAGTTTCCTAAGTTTCAGAAGACTTAAAAATGAAACTGGTGAGATAATAATTATTTTTGTTTATGATTTACTGCAGAAATTGACGAGTGTGGAAGTTCGCCTTGTCAGAATGGTGGAACCTGTAATGAGATGGTAAACGGATTCACTTGCACCTGTGCCCCCGGATACACCGGCGTCTTATGTAACGAAGGTATCCGTGATCCTGTTTTCAAGTCGTTGCTGTAAATTGTGGTACAGCCTCTACAAAGAAATACGCCCCATGACATATAACGTGATAGGACGGCGATGAAACTTATAGATTTGAAAATCAGTCCTCTTTTCTGATAGGAAAATAATGTCGACCGTTAACAGTGTTCCTAATAGTGCTTAGTGCTCTTTAAGACTGATATAGGAGCAAAATTGTCTTGATTTCTGAGCATTCCTGGATCTCTTTAACCCGTGCCATACGGGAACGTGGTTGCCTCTGTACTAAGTCTATGGGGATTTCAGAATTCAGTATGGAACGGGTTAAAACGCATTTATACAGCTTTGGTCCTTTCAGTTATCAAACATTATCAAATATTAACCTGTTCCGTACGGGAACCTGGTGGTCTGTGTATTAACTATGGGGATTTCAGAATTCAGTGTGGAACGGGTTAAAACGCATTTATACAGCTTTTGTCCTTTCAGTCATCGAACATCATCAAATATCAACATTCAAAAGTCAATGCGTCTCATAAATCTCTTCTGCTATAGAAAAAAAATTGAATCATTTGAATATGAAACACGTATTAAACGTTTATGTTTTAACAGCGTATTGAATTTCCGTCAAGATTCAAAGATTCACATTTATATTGATCTTTAACCAATAAATAATGTTTCGTCATTTTCCTCCCAGATATTGATGAGTGCAATCCCAACCCATGTCAAAATGGAGGCGACTGTGAAAACCTACTGGCAGCATACAATTGTGTTTGTCAACCCGGCTACACGGGCGTCAATTGCGAAACAAGTAAGTACATGCACTGCATCTATGTTCGAAAAAAAAACACCAAAAAAAAAAAAACAAAACAAAACAAATTTATAACCAAACATGATTTCCTTCCCTTATCTGTTTCTATTTCTCATAAACATGCATGCCATCATCATCATTATCATCATCACATAAATACATTCATTGATGTAATTTTTTTTCATCTCCTCTTTACAGGCCTTATTACATTTCATTTTTTGTATATATTTATATTGTATATAACTCCGACTATGGGCTTGCACACATATTAGGCCTACATAAATATTATACGCATAAACTCGATCCCCATACACCGCCATTATGTGTTTTATAGGGGAGTGAACCTCGATCTGACTTGAGTAAATCTGGCAATGTCTGTTGTATAGAATACATCAGCAAAGGCAGCTGAGTCAATCAATCCGTTCAAAAGTTATGTATTTTTAAGTTCTCGATACCGCTATCCCTGGATGAGAAGACTACAACAATGTTATTCGTGACGTCATGGAGGATTACATGCATGTGTACTATACTAATATTTGGGTTTCATTCTTCTTGAAACCTTTTCAGCGCACACTTAGGTCCTACCTCCATCAATACTTAAGCCACTTCTTTGAAAGCGCTGTTTAGTTCCTCCACGTCATAATGTTTTAATCTTGTTTCTTCTTCAGATATCAACGAGTGTGAAAGCGATCCCTGCCTGAATGGAGGAACGTGTGAAGATGATGTCAACAGATATCGGTGTGAGTGCGCTTCTGGTTGGAGTGGAGACCAATGTCAAATAGGTATGCCGAATCTCTCCATGAAATAATAAACACTATACGTAAGGTAGCCTCTCACATATAGGCTACTGGTATACTATCGCAGCTCGGTCATAAGATATGAAAATTTAAGGTCCTGAGTAACCATTATATCCGAACGTTATATGCGTGTCAATGAATAACAACCTGTGGTAATGGCGGAGGGAAACTGCATGGTCACTTATTGTACCTTTTGCACTCAAAGCACAGATAGATATGTCAACACTTACAATACATTGGCTGAATATTCAAAACCAATCAGGTGATACTTTGATAACACCAGTTAATATTTTAGCTACACGTATATCATAAACAATATCATCTGTAGATTCTGAATTATCCAATATATATAAATATGGCTCATTCAATGTGAATAATTCACTGAAGAAACGGCCAACTCTCTTTTCGGTGAAATTTTATCAAGGCGCACAGTTTCACAGCACGTAAGGCATGAATATCTTCTTCGTAAGGTACCCTTTATCCAGACTATATGCTAAGTCATTCTGACTTTTACATCGATGTGAATGACACAGTTGATCATTTTACACCGTACACTTTTGGTAGATGTCGACGAATGTGCAAGTTTCCCTTGTCTGAACAACGGTGTCTGCAATGATATGGTCGACGGATACACTTGCAGTTGTTTAGCGGGATGGACTGGTGTTCACTGCGGCACGAATATCGATGAGTGCTCAATCGCTCCTTGCATGAACAACGGAACTTGTGTTGATGGAATTAACCTGTACTTCTGCACGTGCCAGCCTGGATTTACTGGGTACAACTGCAGTATGGGTAGGTAGCTTTATGACTGAGGGTGAAATTCTTTTGGGGAGCGTTATAATGGAAATAGAGGGAAAGAAGAGCATCGAATAGAGATGTGGGTGTTTATATTTGCACATTGTGAGAGTGGCGAATACGAATGAATCATATATTGTTAACCCAATTTGATAAAGATTACATAATAGAAAATTTCATAATGGGGCAATGGTTTTATTTAGTAGAAGTCGACTTTATGCTCACGTTCGTGGGATGTGCCACTAACACACAGGACCTATATTTTGTGTCCTATCTGAGGGACAGGGTGTTTTGCCTCTTACTCGAGGGAACGGTATGATAACACACAGTATTGCTCAGTCCAGACTCACAGGTATTCGAATCCGAGCCATTCGATTGAAAGGCTGATACACTACCGACTGGACTACCGTGCAACCCTGACTGCATCCGTTCAAGATTTTATTAGGAATTAGCACAGTCCTCTTTTTGTCAATGACAGATCATTAGTATTACAACGGAGATTTCTTTCATTGTTGTGTGTGTGTGAGTGTGTGTGTGTGTCCCAGCCCTGCCTCATGTTCAGGGTCAAATTGGTCCTTCAACAAATATGATGTAGACATCAGACAAAGACGGTTCCGTGCTTGGCTAAGTTGAATTTTGATATTTCCATTAACTTGTTGTTGTTGTTGTGTTTTTTTTTTTGTTTGTTTGGCAGACATTGACGAATGTGCAAGCGATCCCTGCTTCAATGGAGGCACTTGTATGGACGCCATCAATGGCTACCAATGTATATGTGCACCGGGATGGACGGGAGTGAACTGTCAAACCGGTATGTCCGCTTGATCTATGTATTTGTAAGACAGATAATGGATAATAATGTGACCCGCTACAACAAAAGAATCCTAAAGTCGCTGACGGGTAAGCCTAGCATGGCCCAGAAAAATGCTATTTTCAGGCCTTTCCTTTAATCATTTAGCTTTGAAATTTCGGCAGATGATAGAAGATACATTAGACTACAAAATTGTGTTCAAACAGAAATCCGAACGTTTTGACAGATTTTGGCGATCTGACTTCAAAGCCGATTTTCTCGGCTCACCCGTCAGCGACTTTAGGATTCTTTTGTTGTAGCGGGTTACATATTGTTATCATTGCTTATGATAGATTTTGCATTACAATTTGCTACTAGAAAATGTCTGTCTCCTAAAAGAACATCAGTGAAAAATAAATAGGTCGTAATTTAGTTCGAATTCATATCCATAGACATAAACACTTCAGTAGACGGATAAGACACACGGTAAGCAAAATCAACTATACTTTGTAGAATATACGAACATGTTTCAACTTCCCGGTAAACGACACAATCTTCTGAAGTGTCAAGTTGGTTTGGAGCAGTGATTTCTGTTAACTGCGTGAATACCACTATTTCGAACAAGGCATACTCGTATCTAGGGGAAATGTGTTGCATCTTCTAGCAATAGCCATACGTAACAACTTGAAACAGATGGTATAGTACTGGTGGAGATAAAAATTGGGCTTTATAGGTTTTTTGGGGGGAGATACCAATAAACCACTTATGAAATACATTTTAGTACAGGCCATACCATTCTAAGACGAATTCAAAGTACATTTGATGAAAATCAGCTTTGGAATGTCTGAGACATCAAAAACAAAGTAAAACAAAGCGATTGTACTAAAAGGTTGGTCCGACCTTTTACTATAGGATCACTCTGTTTTGGATATCTCAGTGATTTCAAAACTAATTTTCATCAAGTAGAATTTGAATTCCTCTTGCAATTACATTTTTTTTTTCATATTTCATTAAAGGTTTCTTATCCCCTCACCAAAAATGTTATAGAAACCTGAAGTTAGGTCTCAAACAAAACTATACGATTCCTTTAAAGTTTTATGTTTTAACACCATTTTGTCATTTCTTGTATAATATCATGATAGACATCGATGAATGCAGCTCTTCACCTTGTGAGAATGGGGCCGATTGCAACAACGAGCAGAATCGATACACGTGCGATTGCCTGGCGGGGTACACTGGAGAACGATGCGAGATAGGTCGGTATAACACGCAGGATAATAATTACTCTCTCAAGTCTTGGTTAAGATTTAAAGGGGCATTCCAGACGATTTTCATAATTTCACATCATAAAATAAATAAATCAACAGCTCCATGAATATATTTGTGGAATTTGTTGTGGTTCTTGAGCAGAGAAACAATACTTTGAAAAATCTTAGACAAATTACATTGAACAAGGATGATGACATAGGACGGTCGCATATTTCAAAAATTTACTCAGTGTATTACATTACAATACTGCTTTCTTGCGAGTTCACCTGTACATAATCTATGCATGCCTTCTTCTTTTGTTCTGCTTCCTTGAGCCCCGTCTCATGCATTCTTATGGTGACCCTGTCATGTTATCATCGTTTTTCATTGCAATTTGTTATACATTTCGAAAATATTATTATTCTTCAATGCAATTATCGTAAATTCTGAAACTCTGTCCTCAGTAAAACAAATTTTTAGTTGTTCAAATATAAATATCTGAAAATCATCCGGAGCTCTCCTTTAAGGTTAAGAATAAGCGCTAAGATTAAGAGATAAGATTAAGAACCGTGCTTTTCTCCGTATGCGGCAAATATTCGTCGTGGCCGCTAGTTAAAAAAGATGAGCTCTAAATCATCTTCCACTGAATATCTTCTAATCTATTTCGAATTTTCATTTTCAGATCCTATATCCAACACAAAGGGTTTGTTCAAAATTGGCGAAAGCAATGGTGAAATTCACATCAGTGCAGTGATTTCAAATTGTTTAAAGATGGCCAAGAGAGACATTATCTTATTCATTGTCTGTTGCCCGTTTAGCGAATTTGTGATACTTTTCGACCTCCGAGAAAGTTTTCTTTATTCACTAAAGAGGCAAAGAATAAAAGTGTCATTCTTTTAAGGGGAGGGGTATTCTAAGATCTACGTACACATGCGCCGGCTATGCATCTAAGGCTGGAGTAAGAAAGCTAGGTATTTATCATCTCATACGAATCATCTTTGGATAAAAATGTTGACTCTCTCAATATAGATCTAGATAATAGGAAGCACACATTGCTGTGTGATAATTGGAAATTTTAGATGTTTCTTTCACTTAAAGCAATTAAAATCTTTAATGTTTCGACGCAAATGCGTTGTGTTCACCTGGAAGGTCTGTACATTTAGCCTATTATATTAATCTCTAGCAATCTCAATAAAGAAAATTGATGATAATTGTAAATCATGTTACAATATATAGTTATATGAGAACAACATTGTATCTCTCTATCTTAAGTACAATTAGGAGTAGAATGGAGGCAAATAATGACAGTTTCGGGGTCTTGTACTTTTCCTTCGCAGAAATCGACGAATGCGAGTCGGCACCGTGTATGAATGGTGGCACTTGCACTGATAACGTCAACTCATACGAGTGCACATGCGCCGACGGATGGACTGGGGACGATTGTGAAATAGGTAAGTGGGTTAACACAGCAAAAAAAAAAATGGAATTGAACAGCAGGGATGACTAAATTGGAAGCATTGCCGAAAATACACCACAACGGCAAAAGCAAACATACCACTATTTTCTTTTCCTCATATTTATGCACTACTGCGAACTTTATGTCATTATGTACTTTTTGCAGCTAACAAAAATGCTAGTTAAGGTGTGTGTGTGTTTTTCATAACTATTACTAAGTATGTGGCTTTGTGTTTGTTTCTAGTTGATTTTCATTTGTTGGTCTCTTTTTCCTGATCATAACTGTATTCCAGCCATCAATGAATGCAGCAGCTCGCCGTGTCAAAATGGAGGAACCTGCCTGGATGCCACCAACGCATTTACCTGCAGCTGCGCACCGGGGTGGACTGGAACTCTAAAGCGTGTAATCTTGATTATGAAAAAAAAAATGTTTATGAATCAGAAGGTATGTAATCATCTATGAAAACAATCTGCGTGTGTATCTATCTCACACCGAACACACACTAGAAGTCTTGATTAGCGTACTATGGGCTTACACAATTGAAAAGGCATTCACTTATAACGTGATTACGCTTTACAGATTTCGTACTGTGAACCACCATGGTCATTTTCATGAGGAAACTTACGTTGCCAGCACACTGATAGCCAGTTATTCCAATAAACAGTAAAATGAAAAATAACAACACGCGTTAGCGTAGTACTAACTTGTTAATGCATAAAGACCTGTCACAGAGCGCATGCGCAATGCTTCAATAGAGTAACGAGAGAAGCAAACACAACCTTCTGTATTTTGTTTTTCAAGTAGAGGAACTTCACTTTCACGAAATTCAAGATTCACCTGGATAGGACATAAAAGTAACTGCATGTGATTATAGATCAGTTCCACTCCGCCTAAACATTCCAGCGTGCTGTGTTTTTATCGGAATTGGGCTTCAAAGTGTTGGTTGTCAGTGTTTGTTTTTGTTGTTGTTGTTGTTGTTGTTTAATGAGGGAGAGGTGAGGATATTGTTTTGTAGTGATACTCAAATCTATTACTACCGCCTTCCATTCAACTATTGATGACCGGATCTGTATCCTTACCTCCGGCAAGCATTAACCTCTCCCCATACTCTCCGTCTCTACTGAGTCCCTTCGAGTATACCACCAAGATGCTAGAATGGTCCTATTAACCCCTCACTGTATTAGTGATCATCCAGCCCCATCTCTCAATCTTAATGTAGGTCCAAGTACAATCAAACCACAATATATGACCAGATTGAGTCAACCCAAAACATCCTGTCCTACCCCGATTAATTACTTTGAATTGATGTTAGCCTACCCGCCCCCCCCCCCCAAAAAAAAAAACCAACAAACAAACAGTCAAACAGACAGACAAGGATATGCTACCTCCCTGCTAAAACTAGTCCTGCCTTTTGTTTCCGGAATTGAAAACCTTTCTTTGATGTCCAGACTTCGTTTCCTTCACCACTTCATAATACACTTGTAATCAATGTTGACCAGTCGTATATATCTGCTGTATCATGTGAATTGTAAGACTTAAAAAAAAAAAGAAAAATAGATTTGATACTCTGAGTGAGAGGATATACCATAGAGACCTCACAAATAAAATATACTTCGAAATATATCCACTGTGTGTAAGACGTTGTTCTTCATGCAGCGTACCTTCCACAAGAATCCAATCCCAATACACAACAATCGTGAGTGGATTTAAGAAAAATCATTTTGTGAAGTAGTCATTCTTATTCAGTACTGTCGAGTGTGAAGATCCTGTACACACTGAACTCGCTTTATGAACATTTATTCAATTATACCAGAAAATGCCAAACTGTCCTCTCTCTCTATCTATCTCTCTCTCTCCTTCCATTCCCTGTATATAATATAAATAACTCATATTCAGATGCGCGTGCATATGTGACTCTGCACCTCAAAATAAACAAAAAGTCGCCAGACATGAATTTTTAGTTAAGACCATATTTTGAAAGAGCAGACTTTAAGCTTTAAAGTGATGTATAACTCAAATCAAATGGACTCTCCTAACCTATCTAAATATTGGAAAGAAAGCACAAACTCAGGAAAAGCGTTAACTGAGAAAAGAGGCTCTGAAGTACAGTGTCTATTCAAGCGCTTAATCTTTACCAAACTGTGCTGGCTGTGCGATGAATGGGACAAAAAACAGGAAGTAAACCACCAGAGTAACAACAATGAAGGGATTATCAGATTTAGGTGAAATTAAATATGCCTCATTAACACATTCTGTCCATAATTAATGCCAATTTTCAAAGCAGTAGCACTATCCTTTCAAAAGTTATTAGAGTTGAAAGTGAAGAGTGTGGACAAGGTTTTTCAGAAATGAAAAAGGGATTCTAAAGACACACCTAATCACACTATTCTACCAAAAATGTTCGAGATAAACTACTCAAAAAAACACACTTTCCTGCCCGTTTTATGATACCAAATTTTAGCATAATGTAAAAGAAGACCCACTCTTTCAGAAAATATGAAAAAGTCAAGTTCGGCTAGGTTGACCCATTTCACTTATTTTCAGTCCTCGCGCAAAATCAGTGTGTGCGACTTTATGTTCGTTTTGAGGTGCACGGTCACATATACATCTGTATTTCTTTATTTGCTTTCTTTAACAGATATCAATGAATGTGAGAGTGATCCATGCATAAATGGAGGTACATGCGATCATGGAATAAATCTTTTCATCTGCACCTGCGCAGTTGGATGGTTTGGTGACCAGTGTGAAACAGGTTTGTTTATTTGAGTACTGCTGTCAGATCTACTTTAGTAGTTCTAATCAATGGTCTTATTCGGAATTATACATCACCATGTTCGCTGTCGCAATACACGAAATACTCTCGTCCAATCTTTAGGATTGTTGCATTGTAGTTTATGTACTTATGAATATTTGCAAATGAATAATGAATGTCACACTCCTGAGATCCTTTTGGCCTTGAGATGTTTGATGTGATCAATCAAAACCAAGAACAGATAAAACGAAATCATAGAGTAGTACATGCAAACTTTTGGAAATCGGGCAATCTATCGAAAGAAAAATGCAATACACAAATAATGATCGTTGAATAAAGTACGTAAAACAGCGCGAAGCTTGCCATCGTGCAAGTTCATAAGTGAAGTAATTAATGTCTCTCGCCTTGCCCTCTGCTACAGACATCCAAGAGTGCGTCAGTGATCCGTGTATGAACGGCGCCACATGTGTCGACCAAGTCAATGGTTACAGGTGCAACTGTCTTCCAGGATACACAGGAACTCATTGTGAAATAGGTTGGACTTTCTTCTCTCTTATTTTCTCGACTTTTAAAACTGACTGAACTCTGAACTTTTGTCTGTAGAGTGATGGATATGAATGTTTCACGTCGGCGAAATATCACGCCGGGGAAAAAAAAAAATAGTATTATGCGAACTGCGTCACAAACCATTATGTGTGTCAAGTGAAAGCCTATATGGCTACACTATTCACAATTTGGACATGGAAGGAGGAAATCTTTATGAGGCAGGGTTCTAGAGTCTTAAGAAATGAACATTAATTTTCACTTTACGTGCATATAGAAATAAGAAATCACTTTAATGATATGTGTACATTTGCAAACTGTATAGTTGATACATTTTGGATAATAATCTTTAAAGATGCATGATATTTATGGAGTGCCTTATGTGTGTATGAACATTTTGTCCAAGATGTGATTTCATGTCTGCTGAATGTAAATTTGCTTTATGAATGCCAGACATCAACGAGTGCGCCAGCAGTCCCTGTCAGAACGGAGCAACATGTAATAACGAAGTGAACAGCTACAGTTGTGACTGTGCCCCTGGCTACAACGGAAGCAACTGTCAATTCGGTAAAGTTTCAGAAGATATTGCTGTGTTTGACGCCATCTATGTAATCATTAGTGGCGATGTTGTTATCGTAATTTTTAGAGACGATAGTTGTTTTTGTTGTTGTCTCCATATCAGATTACAGTGAACAATCAGTGAACAGTGTCATACAGTGAACAGAAACAATCATCTATTGCATTCTCATACTAGAGTCATGATAATCTTACTCCTAGTCATAGTTCAAGATCACGATGTCAAAGTACGTAACAAGAGAAGCGTCATTAGGTGTAATTGAGCCATGCACACACTTGTTCTGCATGTAATATACATTCATGAGAGTATTATTATTCATTAAAATCAAAATGTTTGGAATCAGATATGTTACACTAATCATAAACCACACTCACGAAGTTAGCTTCTCCTTGTATTGTGCGTTGTACGCCAATACACGGTTCATGACTATTCCTGGACGAGTTAGAAATTTTACAGACTACAGGTTGAATTTATAACTGTGATCTTCCCGTTAAGAAAAAACCCCAAATATATATATATAACTTATATATATATATATATATATATATATATATATATAACTTTGTACATGTCGTTAGTTTGGCCATTGGGTGTTTACATTCGACATCCTGTGCGTTTCACTTTGCCACGTAATGAGTGAAGTATAATTATGGACACGTTAGTATACATTCTGCTTTACCGCTTTCTTCACAGAGATAAATGAGTGTCTCTCAATGCCTTGTCTGAATGGAGGGACATGTGATGATAAGATCAACCAGTTTGTGTGTACGTGTGCCCCTGGATGGACTGGAACGACATGCAATATCGGTAATACCATTGTGTGATGTATACTGGTATAATCATTAATTTATCCAGTGCAATACTATTCAAGCAGGCGTCATATCCAAAAGCCCTTTCACGGATGGTACGTGCCGTTTTCTATTCAAAGCCATTCTCGACCAAGCGAAATGTCTTCAACAAGCTAGGACATTCACATGATAAAATTAGCCAAAAAGAAATGATTGTCATGAAAAAAGTTAGCTGCCAGAAGTGGGCATAGTAAAAAAATCATTGGATGTGATAAATAATGCCCTAGGGAAACAGTGCAATAGGAAATTAACCGTTAAATCTATCGAGTGTAATGATTGAACAGTTATGAATGAGAAAGAAATTTGTATTTTGTTGTCTAAATCTTTGCTTATATTGGCTTTGATATTGAATTTTCTTTTGATGATTCGTGTGAGTATGATTATTTTCAGTATGTTACAAAAGTTGAGTCAACCGCATTTTTAAACCAATTACTTGTAAAGAAATAACTGATATTGTAATCAGTTCCAAGGGTGATTTCAGTGCATGATATGACAGTATTGATATGCAAATTGTTAAATAAGCTAATCATTTGATATTTAAACCCTTACGTATAATATCTAATCAGTGTATGGAATCTGGTATTTTTCCAGATAAACTGAAAATGGCTAAAGTTGTACCAATTTTCAAAAGTGGTTCCCCCGATGTAAGGACAAATTATCGCCCAATATCGGTTTTTATCTCTTTTCTCCAAAGTCTTTGCAAAATGCATTTCCACTATACAAGGCTTGTTGAATTTGTGACGAAGTGCAATATTACCAACAAAAATCAGTTTGGATTTAGAGCGAGGCGGTCCACATCTTCTGCACTGATTAATTTTACTCATGAGGTGATCTGTGCAATAGACAGCGAGATTTTTTTTTTTTTTTTTTTTTCGGGGGGGGGGGCTTATTTTCAGACCTGAGTAAAGCATTTGACATGCTTGATCATAAGATTATTTAAGCTACACTATGTCCAGTATTAGTGGAGTTATTTTAAAACTTTTTAAAATTGCTTTGAGTAATCTTAAGCAGTTTGTATCCATTGATGAGAATGTTTCGGCACATAAAAAAACCAAAACAAACATAAGATGTGTAGTGTCCAGGGGTCGATCCTTCGACACATTTTGTTTCTCTTGTACGTACATTTCTTACCAAATATTTCTTATATTTTACAATGTACTTTATTTGCAAACTATATAAGCATATTTCTGTATGTACAGGGTGAGTAGTAATAGACTACTAATAAACCAGAAATATTGGTGATTGTACTTCATGATATTAATAAGACCTTTCTTTTTTCCCTTTCCAAAGCTCATTATGTTCATTCTTTTTCAAGCTGGTCTTATTGTTTAAGACGAGTTTTGCTGTATTTATTTCTTGGCGACAGATATTGATGAGTGTGATAGTGCGCCTTGCAGAAATGGCGGTACCTGCTCCCAAGACATCAACTCCTATACCTGTGCTTGCCGTGATGGATATACCGGAGTCAATTGCGAATTTGGTATGTCCTCTCAATCAACAGCTGTCATATTTTCACTACTAGTGTACAATTTTTTTTTTGATGTTTGATAATAAATCTGTTTTATGTTATATGAATACTTGGCACAGTTAGTTCCAAGTTGCAAGCTGTGTGGTAACTCTACTTCGTTTTAATGAACACCATGATCGTTCAGTATAAATTGACAAGCACTTTCTTTTCTGTATTGCAACACACCTGTAGAGCAGCTTTATCTTCTACGCCATTCGTATTTGACACGTGAATACAGTTGAACCTCTCGTATCCGGACAAGTCGGGACCGGGGCTCATCCGGATAAGGGATTTGGCCGGATACGGGAGACTCAATGCTTTATTTGTACATGTACATATACATACACATGTACTGATGTAGCCCATTGTAGTAATCAAATGTACCACATGTAGTAATGTGTATACTGCAACCTTTTCATTGTTACACTCAGTAACAGACCCCAAAATAGGGGTTCGTGTTTGCAAGAATGAAATCATTTTCTTTTATAAATTCTTGGGATGATTTACCTAAATAATAATTAAGAAATGTATCAAGTATATGTAATTCATGTGTGTTTGTGTAGGAGTTCTCAAGGAGTTGGGAATCCCCCTTTCCTCCCGTAATTATTTAAAAAAAATACGGCGAGATTGCGTCCGTATAATAGAGAGATCCGGATAAAGGGAGGCCGGATAAGAGAGGTTCAACTGTACATCAAAAAGTCACTTTATTCTTCCTTATTACACAGATATCGATGAATGTTCCAGTTCGCCTTGTCTAAATGGTGCGACGTGCGATGATTTCATAGATCTCTACATCTGTTCTTGTCGCGATGGTTTCACTGGGGTAAATTGTGAAACTGGTGAGTTTGCTTTGTTTTTATTCCCTTTGTTACCGAATGCCCATGGAAATCAACAGGAAATCACGTCCATGAAGATTTTTTTTCTTTATAAAATGCATTCGCACGTACTGTATGGAATGAAAGAGGGGACAAAAACACGTAGCTGACACAGGCAGCAATGCAAATGGGTAGACAGGTATCACAGCAATCAACAAGAAAACTGGTGAAAAACTGGATGGCAGGGGCGGTTCTCTGAAACGTATGACGAATGTGATTGAATGTCAATGAATTGAGATTAACACGTAGACAATATTCTTATTTTCAATCTCTTTTTGACTCCTTATTTCTTCAGTCTCTTTTTCGAATAAAATTGGTTCCTCTATTGATATCATACGGCCTATCCGTTTTCACTTATAAGAATCAAGTGATTGTTATCAGTATTTCGCTTTATTTTAACTGGAACAGATTGCTTGAATTTTCTTTTCAGGAAAATATTCCCTAGACAATGTTGGTTACCTAGTAGGAGCGCCATGCCTAGTAGAAGCTCCTAACACTAAAAACGGTCTTGTAGGATAGGCGACATATACCACGTTTGACGAAGCACTCGAAATATTCTCCTTTTACACCCTCAGAAACAGGCGAGCAAAGCTGTGCCTGGATTTTGCCACCGAAATCGCCAGAAACCCATTGTGCAGTGATTGGCTTCCTACTACCCTGAATGCCAATTAATCTCTACGTCAAAGACCTACATACCAACAATTTAACTGCAAAACGGAACTGTTTCAAAATAGTGCCCTTCCCTATCTCGTGCACTTACACTTTATTAAATGAATAATATATGTTTTGCTTGTATATCTCATGTTTAATTGTGAATCAAACTGTTATTCGCTTTTCACAGAAATTGATGAGTGTGAGAGTGGACCGTGTAGTAATGGAGGTACCTGCGTTGATAATGTGAACTTCTACACCTGTTTATGCGCGGACGGGTACGCCGGCACCAACTGCTTGACTAGTAAGTTGAATGAAGCTACGTCAACACAGGAAAACTTAGTTCTGCAAAACGATTTCAAAATAAGAAGTCATGGGAGTGAATAAACATAAGCTTGCTTTGATGCACAGTTGTTGAGAATAGGATGCATTTTGACTTGAACTTCATGTATACCTTTGAAGAAACAATCTGCTTTGTCATGATATCTTTCAATTGTCTCTTCATCTTTGTGACAAGAAAAACAAGCCTCCATCTCATGAAAAGAATAAGATTGAAGGAAACGTTATCTACTGTCCTTCCTTAATGATTTCTGTAAATACTGAACGCGATTCGTAATCACCGGAAGAATGGAATGCTTGCCCAATTGCAAAAGTTATGATTACAACCAAAATATACAGTAGGTCCTGTGTGTATTGTCGTTTATTTCTTCTGACGAACCATTAATGCCCCATATTCTCTTTAAGAGTAGAAAATAAACGATGGGCCAAAGCCTAACGTTGAAAATTTTGGAAGGTCAAAGTGTTCTTTAACCATTATAAGGTTTGTTGAGAATGTTTGAAATCATCATCAGGCGTATTCTACTGGAATCCTTTTTTTTTTAGATAATGATTTCATGCTTGAAGTTTTCTTCATTCGTCATATGCGGGCGGTTTTGGAGAGGGCTTAGACAGGATGTAAAGAACGCTTTTGGAAATCATTAAGAAAGCATCTCATATGAAACAATGTATGAATAATCCTCTATGAAAACCTGAAAATATGTACACAAAACATTGTTTCTGTGAATATTGCAAATACGTTATGTAATCTACATTATTGAAATGACTGGCCTTAACTAGCCTGCAAGCTATTGCCGGTTCTTTTTTTTTTCCTGCCAAATATGTACTTTAACTATCGACTGTTTTGACTATGTTAACGATGTTTGTTTGGCGAATAAATTTCATTTCATTTCACTTCACTTCACATCATTTCCTTTCATTTCACTTCATTTCATTTCATTGCATTTCATTTTCATTTTTATAGATATCAATGAATGCGCAAGCAACCCTTGTTTCAGTGGCGGAACTTGCACGGATTTGGTGAATGGATACGAATGCACGTGCCCGTCTGGACGAGAGGGCGTAAGGTGTGAACTTGGTAAGGACTACGTGATGTCATTCTTCTTCCAATTCTTACAATAAACTGCTATTTCATTTCTGAAAATTACGCACTACGTGTACGTAACAATGTGAGCACCATATCATGTGTGTGTGTGTGTGTGTGTGTGCCTGTCAGAAGGATTTAATCAAATTCATTGAAAAACCACAAGTGCACATAGGTACAAATTTTGCAAATAAATAATTGACTTCATTTCAATAGAGCGTGGTTAAAGCACGGGACGTCAAATATTGGAAGCAAAGTGTGAAAGATGACGCAATGATGAAAATGAAGATATCGCATGACTTGTGTGTCTTAGGACTAAGACAAAGTACGTCTACTTGCACGTGTTTTTCCGTTAGTAGAAATGTTTATCTCAAACATTTTAAGTTATTTTGCTTACTTCAATGAAATATTGAATCATCTTGACTTATAGCTTTGCACATCTACATGTAGGCCCTATAATGATTGCAGGAAGTAGCAGGCCGACGTCGATAGTATATTTACACCTATCGTTGGATGAACGATTCTCTGACAAAATGTGGCATCGTGACTAGTTAGGAGGCTTATTTTGTTTTCTTTGACTCACTAGATACTGACGAATGTGCCAGCAGCCCCTGTAATAATGGTGGTTCTTGCACCAACCTCGACAATGCCTTCAGCTGCCGCTGCGTACAGGGCTACGGAGGAAACCGTTGCGACATCGATATCAATGAGTGTGCTAGCAACCCGTGCGTGAACAGTATCACTTGCGATCACGGGATTGACTTCTTCAGCTGCACTTGTCTGCCAGGCTGGGACGGTGTTCGTTGTGATATCAGTAAGTATTCTTCTTAGCTGTAATCAACATTTTAATTGTGAAATTGACCCACGTGAGATACAGTTTGAGTGAAAAATTGAACTTATTCCAAAAGGGATGGTTGGGATAATGATAAATTGAATTAAACTGCATGTCAGGAAAGATTTGTCATATTGAGTAAATCGTTTTCAGATATGTCTATCATGTAGAAAACTGTGTTTATTCAAGTCAATTGTCGACATTTTTGATGGATAAAATTATTGCTGTCTATCATTTTCTTATGCCCGATTTCACATATTTTACCTCGTCATCACAGACATAGATGAATGTGCCAGTAATCCTTGTCGGAACGGAGGCACGTGCGAGGACAACGTCAATAGCTTCTCTTGCCGATGTCAACCTGGATGGACCGGTGACATTTGTGAAATAAGTGAGTTCCTTTTTTTTTTCTTCGGAAGACCCTTTATTCAACGTCATTCTAAAACGTTAAAATGATGATGTAAAAATGGGCATGAGATACTTCAGATGCAATGAATAAATACAGTAGAATACTTTACATCTAGATTTGCATCGAAAGGTAGTTATTTAGTTTATTTCGGAGTAGTTTTGTGAGTTGTTCAATGAGATGGGTTTTGAAAGAGCCTTTTCTGAACGTGGCGTGTTCTCGTGTTCCATTACAGCTATAAGATTATGATATTGAATGGTCGATGTATTGAATACAACTTGTACAAGGAGTACGAGCCGGGGTGAATCATTATATCATATTGCATGAAATTTCTTGAGGTGTCGATTCAAATCCGTACGTTCAAATACATTCAAATTATGAAAAAAAGGTAAACACGAGCCTTTCTTGTATAACCGTAAACACTTGAATTGATTTAATTTTCCTTGACTTGTTCATTAAGAATCCTGGCATACTTTACCTTGAAATTGAAATAAATACCGGATCACGCTTTTCCATCCTTTCTCCCATAAAAATCAAATAGCGAGATAAATCTATCACTGTTAAACAAAACGAAAAGCATCCATCTATGTTGAAATTCTCTATTTTATTCATTATTTATTTACGAAGTCTTCTTTAAAACCAGGGTAGTCCCATTCAGTGTCACAAAGGCCTGCTTAACAAGGGAGCCCTGCGTTGATATACATTACATACGTATGTACACAATAAAAAGACAAGAACAAAACGAACATAGATATAGTACAGCTAAAGAACAATCGGTTCGGAAGAGCATAAAACACATAAGAAAAACATAAAACGAGCGGTGAAAATAGATATCTGAATAATTCATAGCTAGTGCAAAGGCTTCATATCAAATAAGAGATTGATGTTGGCGTACACGATTCTTAAATGTTTGCAATGAGGAGGCTGTTTAAATAAAAATTGGTAACTCATTAAATGATTTGATGCAGCATATGGCAAGGAGCAATTCTTATATTCAGTTCTAGTTTTAGTTCTGTCTATTTTTTTTTTCTGTGCAAGAGACATTCATTGTTTTCGTTTTCCATTGGACGTGTGCCTACAGACATTGATGAATGCTTCGGGGATAGGTGTGTGAATGGCTTTTGTCTCGATGGAGTGAACGACATTACTTGTGTCTGCGAGCCTGGATGGACGGGAGAGCTGTGTGATACCGGTAAGATGAAATCCCTTCTTCCAATGCCAATAGCTGAATGGTGAAGTATTGGAATTATATATATATATATATATATATATATATATATATATATATTATATATAAAGTGAAGTTTTAGAATTTGTATATATATAATCATGTATATATGTGTATATATATATATATATATATATAAGCATTTCAGTCCATATGTACAAGGAACTATATTCAATCTTCCTGATTGTAATTGCAGTACGAGTATTAGACAGTTTTTGTTACATTTATATGTATGCATCATGTCTTTCATGTGCCATTGCAAGCAATTCGGCAATTTCATTGACGCAAGTCGCGATTTCAATGAACCATGAATAATAATGATGATGATTGATAAAATTCGTAAAAATGATGATGATAATAATACAGTGCTTTAGAACAACACTTCTGGACAGATGGGATCAGTGAAACAAATGAAGAGTTTGTTCGCAAAAAACTGATAAATCCGTTTCTGCCAAATGGAGATATTTTGCGATTAAAGGTCAAGAAAAATAAAGAGAATAATAAGAAAATTTCTGCTTCAATAGACCATAATTTCAAAAAATGTACCTTTATATGTAGTGACCAATATATCATTTAAAAGGTGTTATTTTGTACTTTTATGAAATAGACCGTACTTCAAAATCTTCAAAAATGGACTTATCGGTTTTTGCAAACAAAACTCTTTAAATGTTGCCAAGTTTAAGTACACTGTTACAAGCACCACACCACAGACATCTCACTGTATTTCAAAACGTGCCATCGCGGTGCCGATGATATTTTGTTAAATTCTGTGTTATCTCCGGCATCAACACACTCCGACTATGGTAATTAGTGTGATATTGTGGTTGAGAATAGGAAGGATCATAAATGTTATTCTGATCTGTTGCACATTACATTGCATACATCATTTCTGTATTCATATCTGTAAAATATTTATATGTTTCTGCTGGAAAGGGAAGAAATGAAAGAATGAATAAATAAATATTTAGTTGTATTTTCTACGAAATGTGAAGCATATCTTGCCGATATCATTGTCTGCATTTACATTTATGGGTTCTGCGTCGTTCGTGATTACGATGTGATTACGGAATTCAGATACAAGAAATGTGATATGTTTAAGGAGCAAAAAAAAAAACAGGAATGACATGAAATGAAAAGTTTAGCTATGTTTAGCTATGTTTGCATGATATATTACAAAATTGATGTAGACTGTACAGTCTGCTTTATTAATAGCTGTATTGCGATTCTGAAGCGACAGGCACCGTATACCTTTAATATCAATCCTACCATCCTAACAAGACATGAACAGTGTATGCTGATACCATTTATGTCTGTCTTTCGGCGTAATCTCCTTTGCAGATATCGATGAATGTTCCAGTGACCCATGTCAGAATGGTGGAAGTTGTTCCAATGAAATTAACAGATACACGTGCGCTTGTACCTCGGGCTGGACTGGCTACAACTGCGACCAAGGTAAGCGTCTTCTGATTACCGGAACAGGCTGTTGGTATAGACAGTGAAAGAAGATTTATTCAGATTTCTTTCTCTATCCTTAGATCTCAACCTATCTACAAATCAATGAAGTGGCAATAATTGTACTTATAATGAAGCTTAGTTCTCAAATTTAGGGATTTGAACGTTTTTTTAATACTTTTTAAATGGCTTTGCGTTTGAAATCATTAATAGTCCCACTGGCTGTTCATGGACCATTAGGTACGGCAGCGATATTATGCTTTTCTTTCAATTCCAGAAATTTCAGAAATTTTGTGAATGAATGCATTTATATGCGTTAAGAATACTTTCACGTCATATATAATGAGTTAGAAAAGAAATATATAATATATATAATATAGTTGTGTGATTATTGTTAATTGGACAGATTTCAACGAATGTGGATCCAACCCTTGTCGCAATGGTGCTTTTTGTAATAACCTTGCGAATGCATACTCCTGCACGTGTGCTCCCGGATGGACTGGCACCAACTGTGACATAGGTAAAGGGGAAACCCAATCATTTGTAAATTTGAATCATCATACCTATGCTTGCGTTTCATAAATCGTCTCTGATTCGTTTGCCTTTCTGAATACCAAATGTAACTTTTTTTTCGGGGGAGGGGGAGATATGTACTGTGATCAAATCAATTTGTTAATATTCAATTGGGTTATTATCTTCCCTAAATAATGGTCTTTGTGTGTTAATAAGTTGTCTACTCCCTCTCCATTATTTTTCACATAGAGAGGAATGGCATCATCATTCGTCACTATTTTTTCGTATTTTATCATGACTTTTTCATGACTAACAGAAAATACATACATATTAGAATGGACCTGGTAATGACAAACAACGAGAGTAGGCCTGTATTACGTTAGACGATCGTTGATTGAAAGAGCAACTGAAGCTGACTCATAATTGAGATGTGTTTTACTCTCAAATTCCCTTGTTTGCCAGTGAAACGTACAGTTGCCAAAGCAAATTTGTTAAATTTTACTTTAGCTGCTTAGTAAGGGAACCATATTCTGTAGCAACAACAACAAAAAA
Organism: Diadema antillarum; assembly: GCF_040938485.1. Classification (NCBI taxonomy): domain Eukaryota; kingdom Metazoa; phylum Echinodermata; class Echinoidea; order Diadematoida; family Diadematidae; genus Diadema; species Diadema antillarum. Next base: position 1,065,566 of record NW_027271913.1, read on the forward strand.
CTAAATATAGATTGTACAGTGACCGCAGGGTTGCATTAACATGTTTCAGACAGGTGTCAGGACTGGGAACTATGGATTTATGAATGCCACATTAAAATACATATCAACATAATACGGTTGCCTAATGCAGAAACTTACGATTTGAAGTCAGGCTTCATGCCAGACTTCTATAGGCATATGATAGGAGGGTATTGAATTATTTCTTTAATGAAGCGATTAAAACTATGTGTATATGATGGAATACTACTTTGTATTTTTCCTAACTCATCTTTGTCTCTCGTGTTTTCCCCTTCTGTCGCCATATTGTACAAAGATATTAATGAATGCGAGAATTTGCCCTGTCTAAACTCCGGGAATTGTATCAATCTGCAAAATGCGTACGTGTGTCAGTGTACTTCAGCCTGGATGGGAACTAACTGTGAAATACGTGAGTATTAGATTTTACACATTTGAATTGGTGTGTATTTCAGCAATTTTTTTTTGTATATATTTTTTACAAGAGGACCATCTCTTCCAGGAGCAAGTACGTAATTATGCTGTCGAATAAGAATCTTTTAACGAACTCTTCATGAAGCACTATGATTTTTTGCCACATCGTATGATTCAAAGGGGAGAAAATGTATGACAATTGGCATAGCTATGATAACTAATGAAAAATTATTTGTAGGGCCTATGTCTTCATCGTCTACCTTGATGACGTCATTGTGATATCCCAGAAATGATAGTTTGGCATTATCTAAACTCAATGCAACGTTTCTAAGAGACTTTAGAATGATGCACATTATCAAAGGGGTCACAGTGTAAAAGAAGGCACTTTAAAAACAGCCTGTTTCATCTCTTGGTGAGGCATTTTCAGTGGTCATTCCCACATGAGAAGAGAAATGCAGATATGGATTGACGGTGTTCGTGAAGAATAAAAGAGACAGCCATTGACAGAATAATATGGAAGCAACCGATTTTTATATCTTCACACTGATATTTTATAACTTCAGTCTGAGTGTAAACCCACTTCAACTCTTATTCATTCGAGATGATGATACAAAAATAAGATTTATTCTTTCACAATGTCTCTTTTTGTTTGTTTCATATAACACGGAAGCTCGAAAAAAATGCAAATCATTCTTCTTTGACACTAATCTTTCGTAGCCGTTGACGAATGTCTTAGCAACCCGTGCTTGAATGGAGGAACGTGTACTGACATGATTAACCGTTACACGTGTACCTGTGCAAGCGGGTGGACCGGTCTACACTGCGACGCACGTGAGTATATTTTATATCTCTTCAAAGTTGCCCATTTCACAAGATGATACCTTACTCGCATATTGGCAACTTAAACTTCATAAGATTTATATCCCAAGAACCAAACGCGTTTACCTGAATTGATTACGCCCTATCACATGTGTTTCGTTCTCATCGTTGCTGTTTTGATTGATTGATTGATTGATTGATTGATTGATTGATTGATTGATTGATTGATTGATTGATTGATTGATTGAACAAAACGTAGAGAGGTCTGTGTTAGAGAGTCCCGTTGCAAAAAAAAAAGCAATTTACTGACACCGATCTCCTAGATCTGTAAGGATCATTGTATATACAATTGATCCAGTCTAAATTTTGGTTAAATATTTCTTCCCAATTCCTTTCAGATGTAGGGGACTGAAATATTCTTTCGCAAAATTTTCGTTGTATATATCGATTTGTTTTCGGTCTTTTCAACAAATAAGATACTGTATCTTCTTGTGGCGTTTTTACTTCGTTTTCATTGACTGATGTCTTTTCAATATGATTTTCCACTATGAGGGGATTGTATTGATGATAGATAATTCAAGCTTCTATAACTATCGCTATAAAGTTCGTTGAAGTTAAGAAATGTGCTTTTCGCCTTTCATTTTCCTCATATTCCTTTCGCAAATTAGCTGTCAACGAGTGTGGTAGCAACCCATGCGTGAATGGTCTGTGTCTGGACGAGGTGAACGCCTTCAGATGTGTTTGCAACGCCGGATGGACCGGCGAGTTCTGTAACATCAGTAAGTATGTGTTCGACACATGTTGTGTGCAAGGCCAATTCAGACCCCACTCTCCTGTATACTGCCAAATTTCTACTTTAATGCATAATTCCATGCATTCTACATAACATAGCCGCAGTGAATTAGTTTTACAGTTTATCTGTGTCCAGATCTACGACTACCAATGGTTTGATTTTTCCTCACCTGACCTCATGGCGTGCATCACTTCAACCTATTACATGCATGTACATGTTGTGTGTGTGTGTGTCTGTGTATGTGCATGCATAATTTTGTTTGACTTTGTCTAGGTTTCTATATTCATTGCCTACCCCCCCCCCCAAAAAAAAAGTATGTGCATATATAGAGAAGAAATGATGGAACAAACGAGAAAGAAAGAGAAAGAATAGATAGAAGTTCAATTGTATAGTACGCAGTTCCTCTTCTTATATAACATAAGCATCTCTTAGAGCTTATGCATATTGTGTGTAGATAAGTATATCAAATATTTACATAACAATACATCCTATATAACATACTGATATTTGTAAAGATGAAGAGAGAGAGGAAAAGAGATGGAGAGAAAAGAGATAGATAGGTAGAGAGAGGGAGAGACAGACAGACAGACAGACGGATAGACAGAGAGGGAGAGAACGAGATAAAGCTGATTTTGACGTCATTTGCTGACGAAGTTTCCGTGTCCTCTCCAGATATCGACGACTGCGCTCCGGACTCGTGCCTCAATGGTGGTACCTGTCTTGATGGTGTTGCCAGCTTCCTGTGTAACTGCCAGCCCGGCTGGACAGGCGCCATTTGCGATACCGGTACGTATCACTTCCGATGTCATCGATTCGTATTGTTTCATGTATGTCGTTATAGGTTTGACTGTTAAGGTAACACAAATGTCTCTTTCACAGCATTCTAGCTGAGAGTTAAGTGTGTTTTACTGTAATCAGCCTGCTTTGTGTAAGAGATAACATTTACTTATCTTAGACGCACGCTGCTTATAATTTCATTCCAAACTAGCTCATAGTGGATGAGTGAAGAATGGTATTTCCAAGCCTTGTAATTTAATAACAAAAAAGAGACAAACGAATCAAAAAGCAAAGATACAATGTCCTGCGGGGGAAAAAAAGATATCAGACTTTGTTTGTAGAGAGTAATTTCTTTAGTGGAAAAATCAAAAAGATCCCATTCTTGTGTTTTTTAGATGTTTTTTAAATGCTTTTATATCTTTAAATATTCCGTTTGTTATTTGCTTTGCATGATAACATGATATTCAACACAACCATATTATCTTAACATCCTTTTTAATATGTAAGCGGAGCTTGTAGTTTTTGCAGGTGTGTTGTTCCATCGTCACCGATTTAATGGTTGTTGAGGTAAAGCCTATTTGTGACATAATGAGGATGAATTGGACTTTGGGGAAATCACGCACATAATGTTTTGATTTTTGATCGCTTAATGTTAAGTAGTGCTGGTGCTTGCAACTAACAAATGCAATCAACAGATTAAACTTTGTCCAGAGAGATGAAGATTTTGCGTTTGCCCTTCAGCATTGTATGAGGTTTGAATGTCGTTCCCGTGCCTTCTCTATTTCAGACATCGACGAGTGCGCCAGTGACCCGTGTCAGAACGGTGGGCTCTGCACTGATCTTATCAATGCCTTTACATGCGCTTGCCCGACCGGCTACACCGGTATATTTTGCGAGATCGGTAAGTGTCATACAACAATTGAACGTGTGTTTGCCGCGGGAAAAATAAAATACTTGAGCACATTCTGTTGACATTACCTGCGTATGTTTCCCTGACTCTAAGAATGCATGTAACACCTGTATGTAACACCTGTATGCTGATGCTTCTGTTATTATGTTTATTTCTTTAAACACTAGGGCTCTGTGTTTATTCATCTCGATGTAGGGCAGTTTGTCAATCAGATGCTATAAAAACAACTCACCGCATGAATCATTAATGTAGATTGATACCCAGTATCCACCGCTATAAAATAAGAACCATCACTTGCTATCGGGCAGGAGCTCGGTACAGTGATATGACAGTGATATGACGTCTGTCTAGCAATTGGGCAGTCATGGGTTTGAATTTCACCCGAGTAAGTATGTTCATGATTTTCTTTTTGTTGTCATGGATGTTTCTCTAAACAATGAACACTGAATAACACTTAGCAAGAATCATGTAACTTGATAAGCTTTTGATTGATGTGTGGGTTAGTTCAAATTCAACGATTACATGACGATGACGGCATTATAACACTGATTGTGGCAACAAACGCCATATGAAGGAGACGATGACTGAGTGGATTATAACTTAATGTGGCACTTGGCATTATTGTTATGATAACAATAGCAGGGACAATGAAAATTAGTATACTGTACAAGAATAATGTCAATGAAGAAGTTAACGTGATAACAGCAATAATAGGTATACAGCTATACATCTTGCTTTTATAAACAGATTAGATAAGATAGTTCTTAGTGTATTTATCATTATCATCCAGATAATGCTGCTAAAAATTATAATCTTACACCAATGAGAGTGAGACAGTGATTATATTTGCTTTAAACAGAAATTGAATAAACTAGGTCTAATTGCCCGCTTGTCACGTAGTGCGAATAAATAGGCGCTACTCGTTAGTTCTGCTATGAGGGTCATAAGTACATTTGAGGCGATTCTTACTAATACATTAACATTCACTAACACTGCTAAATCAGTCACTCAACCTGTACCTCTTATCTTGGAAAAAAATACAATACTCAGATATCGACGAATGCAACAGTCAACCATGCCGCAATGGTGGTCTGTGCTTCAACGAACCTAATGGTATATCCTACCGATGTGCCTGCAGGGGCGGCTACACTGGCACCAACTGTGAAACGGGTAAATACTGTCGTTTTTACTTCCAGACTAAAAAACGCTTCATATGAAATCAGTTATCTACCAGCCTTGAAAACATACTTCAAGAGGAACAGTTTTGACAGCATGACATTACTGTATTTTGGTAAAAGTCAACTATTTTGAAGCGAATTTAGGTGTAGCATTTTAGAGGACAGTAAAAGGTCATAAAATAATGCAACCTGTGCGAAGGTTACAAAGCGTTACGATCGAGCAAAGTTTTGTACAAAAACAATACACTGTACTCCCTTTATCGGACTTACTATTCATCACTTATGCTTACACTACGAAAACACAGAGATCTTGGAATGCCTATCCAACCCCTGTGTTAATGGTGGCACGTGTAACGAGATGATCAACGGATACACCTGTACGTGCCCCTCGGGTTTTGCTGGGAGTACGTGCGCCATCAACATCAATGACTGCAGTACGGGGCCCTGTCAGAACGGTGGAATATGCCTCGACAGAATCGGCAGCTACACGTGTGTGTGCAACCAGGGGTACGCGGGACCGAACTGTGAAATCAGTAAGTTCGACACCCTTTCTGTTAGCGGTTAATGAATTACAAAACTGAAAAAAGGAAAATGAAAAATGTAAGTTCAGCGGTAGTTATTGGGCCAGTTGTTCTGTAGTTATATGCCCCGTCATATTACTGACCAGTTAACTAAGCCTTAAAACTTGTCCAAAAAAGTAATAACTTTCGTGAGATGGGCATGTAGGCATTTACATCAGATTTTCGCAAAACCATGGGCTTTTTAAACTATTGATTTTAGGTTTCATGAAAGTGTGATTCTAATCAGGACTCGACACTAACTCTTTTGCTGTTAACTCTTCGGGCCACTGATACCTTTTGATTGTAAATTTTGGTGACCCGAAAAAAAAAATATGAAAAAAGAAGAAATGAATTGAATGGATAAAAGGAAATAAGATCTATTTTTCAATCTTAGTTTTCAAACGGGCCGTCAAAAACATAAACTTTTTGGAAATTTGGTTGCCTAACGTCAATTTTTTTTTAAGTAGCGTCGGGGCACTGCTTGTATTGAACCCTGTTACAATCGTATTTGCACAGATAGTTTCCGTTTATGTAGGAGTAGAAGTTAAGTTACCAGATGTCACAACCACTGCATAATATGATTGTCTCATTTATGTTTCTTTTATAAAGAGTAGAAATTATTTGCTCATAAGTGAAAATCTCACCACTTGCCTCTGAATTTCACCACAGACATTGACGAATGTGCCAGTAGTCCATGCCTCAACGGTGGAAACTGTGTGAATCGTGTAGGTATACATGGCTACGATTGCGAATGTCCAGACGGTTTTACTGGGGTGCACTGCCAAACGAGTGAGTTCCCTTCACCAAGCGTGTGTTGCATATAGTAATTACTGTACATGGAACATGGAACATGGAACGTATTAATTTCTGCATCGAAACAATAAAGAAAAATCATTTGTTCTTTCAGCGATTTAACATCTAAAACACTCCTCCATTTTATAAAGTCGTAACTGCTAAATAGGTACATAGGAATTGTTCCAAGAAATAGTAACCTCTTCGTCAATGTAAGAGGGAAATTTAGTAGAGGTTACACCCAAGCAGTATACTGGTAATAGAATATTGTGCTATCATGATATAGCCACTGTGGGATTTTGTTAGTTTGGGTCTTTCTGCCGTCTTTGTCAATGTTTTCTGTTGTAATTTGCCATCATTTCACAGACATCAACGAATGCGCAAGTGCTCCGTGCCTAAACGACGGCTTCTGTGTTGATGGTGTCAACTCCTACACGTGTACGTGCCCACAGGGCTGGAGCGGGGTCAACTGTGAAATTGGTGAGTATACCTCACGCATTGCAACATTTCTGCACAACTCTACAACATGCTATGCATCGACACATGTTTTCCGCTTCTATTCTAAATTGACGGTATGTTCTTTTGTAGTTTTTCATTTTTGATAATTCAGTGTTCAAATTAGCAGGGAGAGATATTGTCCGCCATAAGGGTAATTTGGGCAATATAAACGACTGCACGTAGGTTTCTACGAAAGATTAACTGAAAACAAGGTGAATATGATTTTTATTTGTCGGGAGATTTGTATTTGTACACGCATATAGGCGACAAAACGATCTCATGTGTCTTGGAATTATGCAACTGGCGTAATGACTCAACACATATTAGGACTCATACTTTCTATCCCAGCTCCCTTTCTCTCTTTTTTTCTCTCTTTTTGTTTTCACTCGCGTTGTGTCATTTCCTTCATGTACTATAGCGGTACCTAATTTAGTATCTAACACTTTTTACTCATTGTCTTCCCAGCCATTGGTTGCCGTGTGAATTACACTCTTGGAGTTGGCGAGCAAATCATCATAAACTCGCCCAATTACCCATCTAATTACATCGACGCTGCCAACTGTCTGTGGTTTATCACGGGTATCAACGGACGGGAGGTGTCCATCGACTTTAAGGACTTCATCACTGAAAACAGATATGACACCTTGAGGGTAGGTATTTTACTTTTCTGGACTGTTAATTGATTTTAACCACCGTAAATGGCAGATCAAGTAAAGGACATTTCATGTAGCTGATCTAATGAATACAGAAAAAAAATTGACGATAATGACAAAGTTAAGTTTAAGCTATCTTATATGATTTGCTTCGTTTCATTCATTGAATCAATTACGGCAACAAAGTTCATCCAAAGGCCGTTTTCAACTTGAATGTGTACTCAACTTGTTTTTGATTGTGTTATTGGTAAATCACCTTATTTTAGAACCTCGCGTGCTTCCAAAACATCAGACCTGGTGATATAATCATGTAGCAACAGTTGAAGTATGTCCCAAATCAAAAATGATACTGTGTGATGTCCAGGCCACCCACGGTATATGACACGATACCCAATCTCATAAAGTAGGCATTTCTAGCACATCAGTTGTATAGACCGAAAGCAATTGATGCGCCTATAATTTTAATATTTAAGAACGTTAACCGTTGTTTATTTGAATGAATAGGGATTACTATGAGAGCACATATTACTCAATGACTATCAACATTAATGACAACTACGCTGATCGCAATGTCAGTGACATGACGTGTAAGCAGCGTTTGTAGTCATAGGATTAAAGTGTAATGAACTGTGGGGGCGCTGTGGCATAGTGGATAAGACTCCCGACTCCTGATCGGAGGACCCGAGTTCGAATCTCGCCTTGTGCTCACATCCTTGGACAAGATGTTCTTACCCACTATGTGCCTCTCGACCCAGGTGTATAAATGGGTACCTGGCAATGCTAGGGTAATAATAATAGCAGGGCCGTGCCCTTGAGAACGGCGAGAACATGCTATGTTCCTCTCGACCCACGTGTATAGATAGGTACCTGGCAATGCCAGGGTATTGATAATAGCAGGGCCATTCCCTTGAGAACGGCGAGAACATGCTTGCCGAAACGTCGGGACTGGGTAGGCCCTTTTCAGGGCCACTCACATACTCCAGAAAGAATACGTGGTGCACCGTGAAGCCTTCTACCACCCAAATAGCAGGGTCCTAAGGTAGAACAGTGGCATCACTGAAAAAAGCTATACCCTGGGTAAATAAGAATTTATTGTTATTATTATCATTATTATCATTATTATCATTATTATCATTATCATCATTGTTATTATCATTATTATTAGTAGTAGTAGTAGCAGTAGTAGTAGTAGTAGTAGTATCATTATCATTATTATCGTTACTCTTCCTGTTCAGATTGGAGTAGGATCTTCTCCAAATATTGGCAGCCAGAGAATCGCCGCATCTGGGCCGATACTCCCGGCCGACACCACGCTGCAGGCCAACACCATCTGGCTTTCTTTCCAGACGGACAACGAAAAGTCTGAGCGTGGGTTCTCCATCGAGATTCGCGACCAGGATTACCAAGGTAATTTTCTTCACCGTATAGGCCTACTGAATTTAGATATTGCTACCTTGACAAAAGCTGTGCTGTTTCTTTGCGATATGTAACTGTGTGATGATTTGTTTGGTGTATCAATGGTAAAGACAGTAATAATAATAATGATAATAACAATAACAACAACAATAATGATAGTAATGATAATAATTATAATGAATATGATAATGTTAATAGCATCAACAGTGATAACAAAGTAAATGATATTGAACTGTTTTAAAATCGAGTTAGAGTCGACAACGTGCCTGGTTCGTAACTCGTCCCGATGTACCAAATCACCTTGTCTTCGTTAGGGTAACGTAATGTTCTTATTTGTGTTGTGCTGTACACTTATTTCACAGTCTTGACTCCGTGTGACGCTCGCCCGTGCATCAATGGAGGAAGCTGTATGAACGTTGGTGTGACCAGATTTGAGTGCACATGCCCATTGAGCTGGGAAGGAACACATTGTGAAATCCCGTCAGGTTCGCTTGGGGTCGTTCTCGTTACCTTTAAAGTCTTTCATGATAATAATGATAATGATAGCAGTGATGGTTGTTTGCGCAGGACAAATTCCATCAAATATGGTCGAATTGCTTTTTGTAGATAATTTCCGATCCAGAATTTGCTTATCTAGACTTTCTCCCGAATATTCATCATTTCGTCTGTATGTTGTTTGTCCATTGTGTTTTTCTGCCTAATTTCTTGTTTCTCTTGTTTCTCGTCATCCTCTTTTTTTTTTTTCTTCATTTCATTTTTTTCAACGAATTCTTTATCAGATTATCTCCTCCTTCTCACTTTTACTCCTTTATAAAATGGGTATTGTTCCTCTTCCTCTTCACCTGTATTTTGTTCGTTTGCCTTTTCCGTGCAATTACAAATTTTCTAGTTTAAGATCCTCTTATGCACAGTATAATTCCTTGAATATTGGTGCAATTTTCATGATCTTTTTTCTATATCTTGTTCATCAATGTATTTCCTTAATCAAACGTATTGAAGATGGGATTTTAAAAAAGAAAGCAAAGTGACAACATATTTGTCATGATGGCTGATGCCTCTGCATACCTATAATGTAAGAGCGAAATTGCTCCCTGTATCAAATGAATGTAAGTGTTCATAAGTTCATTTTTATAGTTGTTCCATAACGACAAGATGATTTGTTCTGTGGCTATAAACATCTACGGATGTTAATGGGACGATCTTGTTGTCTCGTAATACTTTTTTATACCCAGAATTCAACAAGTGCGGCTTGAACCCATGTGGAAATGGAGCCGAGTGCATGAACAACGGTCGAGATTATACCTGTAGCTGTCCTGATGGTTTCACTGGAAAGAACTGCACAGAAGGTAAGCCGTTACATTGATACATGCTCCTGTCTCAGTTAGTAGCGTACTTTTTTCAACTTACTTCATTAGACATGCAGTCCCATGTGTAAACTCACTATCATTATCATTGACTGGATATGAGGAAGTATCTTTGTGAATGCATTTAAAAATAAGCTGGAAGAGCATTGGAAGAAGTGTGCATTGTAACTACTCGGTCTCGACCAGTTTTCATTTCTTCTTGCCGTGTGTACACGTATACGCCCCATAGATTTTTCATAATTTAAGATATATATTTGAATGAGATTAGCCCAGGCTATAATTACTTGAAGGATCAAGAGCAGCTGAGGATAAGATCCAGATGGATAACATCATCGTTGCCGAAAAATAAAATTAAAGTAAATTATTAAGTAAGTAAGCAAGTAAGCTCCGTAAACTTCTACACATACCAAGTATCTTAAAAGGATACATTACACGTTGCTTACGCACAATAAAGGCATGATGTGAATGGTGACGTAATGAATGAAATGAAAGGTAAACATAAGAAAGTTTTGACTCCTGGAACATGATGTATTCAGTCAGTCAGGATCCAGTGCAATGTTTATGAGGAATTCGAAATCTCGTAAGTAAAGAGGTTAATGGATGATTTTTGTGTCTTTGTGCAGTGAAACGTCCTTGGTCTTTTATAATGGGTAAGGCAGTGTCTTATAAGTCCCTCAAATATATATCTGTCATGTGAGATGTTTATCGCATCTTTTCTATTCTAATAGTTAATGTGGATGGAGCGGAATGAAGGAATCTCTTAATATTATGACAATCGTCAGATACCTTTCGAGAGAAAATTTTTCGTTTCGAATGAATGAGATATCAAGTCGTAATAATCATGTACCGTTTTTATACAGATATCGACGAATGTGCCTCGAGTCCGTGTGCGAATAACGGCACTTGCATTAACCTGATCAACGGGTATGTCTGCGTCTGTCGGAGATGCTACAGTGGTATCAACTGCGACATTGGTAAGTTTCAACCCATGCTGATGAACGGAAACAGCTTCAACTCTAAACATGAACGAGATATGAATTGTTTCAACCAGTTCTATGTCTCTTCAACTTCCAGAAATTTGTTTATTCGTGCTTTGAATATTAACTGAATTCCTTCTGTAAACGAAAGGGTTTCACTTGAAAATATAGTACTCCTAATTATCATTATTCATATTGACTTTCACTTACTATAATAGATATCAAACATAACATGGAATAAAAGTGGTTTTAGTATCTGTAGGAATTTCTGAATTACATGGTATATTTTGCTGCCAAATACCAATATATTTCATACTGAGTAAAATAGATGCGCTAAAGATACATTGGTACCCAGGAGCTGTAATAACGAAGTGCTGCATTATAATATCATAAGTACCTGTCATAAATGACACACGTACTAATGGGTATGCAATTAGAGGTTGTATATTGGCATTTAACCTTTGGCTATGCTTACCAGAACACCGGAGAGTTCCAAATTGGCAACATATAAATTCCAGAAATAAAAATAAGAATTGCAGCCCATTTCTGCCTTTAATATTGTGCAGGACTTCTGCTCAGTTCCTCTCATTTAATTCCTTTGGCGCAGAAACCATTACATTTTGTATTACATCTATTAAAGTGCTAATATCATAGAGGTTAGGTACACATGAACAATACTACGACCCGTGTTGTACAAAACATAGAGGTTAGGGACAATACTAACTCCCGTATGGTACAGTCTTTCTCAAAAAGGTGCAAGAATTCAATGAAGCATGATTTTTACAATATCGCATTTATATTGTTTGAACCATATAGCACCACCAACGGAGTCCTGCGTTAGAGATTTATGCGAGAATGACGGAACTTGCTCCTACAACAGTGGCACCTACCAGTGTGCTTGCAGGGCTGGTTATGAAGGAACATACTGCCAAGTCGGTAAGTGATATTCAAAGGACTACAGCATACTCTGTCATTGTTTACACAAGTTTAGAATCACCAGTTAAATTTTTGACTTGCACAGAGTGAACATTATTACATAATTTCTACACGAATATTCGTGTTTGACGGTTTGCTCACCAAGTGCGATCGTTGATGTATGGATAGATGAATCAGAATAATTTGTTGCCTGGCTGCTGAAGTACCCTCCCAAAAGTCGGAATTTAACAAACCTCAAAAAAAAAAAGAGAGAAGAAAGTAATGTCATTTAAGATTTGTAACGTGAAGCTTAACAAACATATGCCTACACACACACACACACACACACACACACACACACACAAAACTTGCTTGACTTCGATTGATGTCGATAACCATGATGATTGTGGACCTTTCTTGAACGCAAGCATGCAACAATCTGATATTTCTCAGACTAAAGAAACTGATTCCAATCATGCTTATTGAAAGTGATACGTATTTTTAGTGACCACAAAGTCAAAATTCGCAAATGATCATGATATGATATATAAAATGTATATGTGAACATAAAATTTCATTCTTTTTTAGCCATTGATTCTTTATATATATATATATATATATATACATATATATACATATATATTGTAATGAAATGAGGTTAGAGCACTGAAGTTGCTGTCTCTGGTACGTCTGGTTAGGACGTAGGGGGCGTGCGGTGACCCCATGACCGTATGAGTTTCGATGGGGGTCACGGGTCGCACGTGGTTATATTCTCGCTCGGGTAGAAGGAGCGAGGAGTGGTGAGCTGACGCTCGTCGGGGGCGGACGTGTCCGCGGAGTCCCCCCGTGGTTTTGTAGTGTATTGTACACTAAAGTCTTGTAACGCTGTGTGTATCGGCCATTCGTGCGGCGATACAGTGGTGCATCGTGTCAGGCGACTGGTCCTGACGGGTAGCCGGATTGGCGAGTACGGTAATAAAGTTCTTCTTCGCACGCACTTCGATTGTCTTCTCGGTGAATAATTATTGATGCTTTCTCTACGTGATGATGCGATATGATGTGATCGTTGTGAGTCCGAGTGAGGTGTCCGCGAACTTACCCAAAAAAGGACCCACACAATAACTGGAGAAATCCGGTTATATTACATTGGTGGCAGCGGTGGGATGGGTTGCGTGGACCAGGAGACTGCTATAACGATCATTTTCATGTTATTGTGACATATTTTGCATTAGAGGAGAGATGATTAATCCTGCAGTGCTATAGTAGTGCCCTCGTTACGAATGCCTACTACATTTTTCGTTACCTGCAGGGTGAGTCTGGATCAGTAAATTCATCTTGCGTATATTTCGTCCTGCAGGTGAAAGACGCTTGCAGGTGAAAGGCGCCTGCAGTTGAAGTTGAAAGGCTCCTGCAGGTGAAAGGCGCCTGCAGGGGAAGGCGCCTGCAGTGAAGGACGCCTGCAGGCGGAGGCGCCTGCAGGGGAAAGACGCCTGCGAGCGAAGGCGCCTGCAGGGGAAAGGCGCTTGCCGGCGAAGGCGCCTGTATTGTTTTAGACTTTACGCAGCCTGGAGAAGATAAAGAGAGAATAGCGCCTGTCAAGAGGACCCTATAGCGCATGCAGTGCCAGCGGTGCCTTATGGTTGAATGCCCGCTATGCCTGCACGTTCATCTGTCAATTCCGACGTCACGATGTCGAAGTTGTTGTTTGAGAGGCAGAAGTCTGCGCCGGAAGAAAAAAACAATAGGACCCCACTTGTGGAGAAGAAAGAGCGCCTGCAGTGCCAGTAGTGCCATCACATTGAATGCCTGCTATGCCTGCAGTGTTGTTAGTAGTGCCTTCAAATCGAATGCCTGCTATGCGTGCACATGCATGTTTTCACGATCAGACCGAAACTCTGTTCCTGGTGCATTTTAACGCAATTCTGCGTTGCTACACATCATGACAACGACCGTTCCTGGTTGTAGGAAGGTTGTCGGACGTGACCTGCCGAACACAAGAGAAAACATCGGAAAGAAAAGAATGCACCTGGCTCGAATGAAACAGTGCTTTGGTGAGCCGTTGTTACAGTCTTTGATCGAGGTTGGTGGAGGTATTGATGCTCCTTTACAGGAGCCGGATCGTCATGTCCTCGTGGCACCATTCACCTCGGAAGTTCCTCAACGAAGCTGCAGACGTTCGACCAGAGTCTGACCCTATCGATTTGCACACCGGCAAAGATGAATCCATTTCTCCGACGTTTTCCATACTGATCTCCGGCGCAATCAACCAAGGAAGCGAAACTCTCCTCAGCGATGCGACGATTCGTATCAGGGATGCTGGGTAGAGCGCCAGGTGATTGTAGTGACTCGTGTACAGCCGCAACTTAATGTATATAATGTAGGAAACTGCGGGATCCCTGCAATAGGTGCACCATACCTGCAACGCCATGTGCTACTTCGACAGGTTGAACCAGCAGTGACGTATTGTCATATCTGTCATGTGGTCTGCGAGAAGACTTACGATAAGGGTATCTGCTACACCAAGTGGGACGGCGCAAGGAATTCTCTGGAGACGCTATGGTTGGAGTGCAGGACGGGAACCCCTAGCGGAAGGCGCAACGACTTATGACGCTACAGTGTTTTATTTGTCTTTAAAATGTGGACTGCTATTAAGAGAGCTTTGTTTATTTGTGTGTGTGTGTGTGTCTAAATACGTGTAAATACAATGTACACTATCGGAAAAGCTATACTTTTGGAAGGTAACTTCTGCGTTCGTTGTTTAAGCTAGGCGGGAGACAATGATGCATAGACCTAGTGATAAATACCTCGCTTGTTCAGTAATGATGCGGTTTTCACATCTTTTTTGTGTGTGTTTATTAAGTTATGTAAATACATGTAAATGCAAAGTTGCGAGACAGTGTTTCGCGTATGTACGTCATACACTTGGTTGTTTTAGCGTGTAAGAATAGGTAAATGTGCTTACGCTAATCTGTGAAGTTTATGTAAAAATGTTGTTCTAGCGTTTATTGTTTATGTTTCTGTTTGTGTGGGATACGGGATTGTAGTATCCGGTTTCGGTCATTTCATTATTTATGTAAAGCCCGAGTTGCCCTAGTCAAGGGACTGACTAGTCTTAGGGAGGGGCTGTGTAATGAAATGAGGTTAGAGCACTGAAGTTGCTGTCTCTGGTACGTCTGGTTAGGACGTAGGGGGCGTGCGGTGACCCCATGACCGTATGAGTTTCGATGGGGGTCACGGGTCGCACGTGGTTATACTCTCGCTCGGGTAGAAGGAGCGAGGAGTGGTGAGCTGACGCTCGTCGGGGGCGGACGTGTCCGCGGAGTCCCCCCGTGGTTTTGTAGTGTATTGTACACTAAAGTCTTGTAACGCTGTGTGTATCGGCCATTCGTGCGGCGATACAGTGGTGCATCGTGTCAGGCGACTGGTCCTGACGGGTAGCCGGATTGGCGAGTACGGTAATAAAGTTCTTCTTCGCACGCACTTCGATTGTCTTCTCGGTGAATAATTATTGATGCTTTCTCTACGTGATGATGCGATATGATGTGATCGTTGTGAGTCCGAGTGAGGTGTCCGCGAACTTACCCAAAAAAGGACCCACACAATAACTGGAGAAATCCGGTTATATTACAATATATATACATCCTATATAATATGTGATTACATTCGTATTATTACAGAAGGGACAGAAATACTGGTGGCACAACACGTCACACATTCTGACAACAAAACAAATCACCACCGCCAATGATATCAAACTTAAAGTAACGAAAACTTAATTCTTTCCTCTCCTCAAACGGCATCACTCGGTCTCGATCCATGTTTTTTCCCCAACGTGGGCCGAATAGGCCACATCCACTTCGAACAAAATGCATATTCATGACAGCATACATTGCTTGTTCTGATTTCAACAATAGATGCCAACCAGTGTAGGGTGAACCCCTGTCTGTCCGGGACATGCACTACGGTAGATGGCTCCTTCTCTTGTGAATGTGACGAAAACTACATCGGAACGAGATGCGACATCGAGTGTGAGTGACTCCGACATTAATCACCATTTCGATCGAATTCTTTATTATTATTATAATTATTATCATTATTATCATTATTTATTCGGCTTTCAGTCACAAATATTCAAAATCAAAACACACAAAAAAATATCTGATTATTACGCATTTCATGCAGATACTCCCTGCTGGAAAGAACACATTGCCCCACAGTGTGAGAATCACAGTGTGAACACGCTGTGAAATCTCTTCACACTGTTAAATTCAAGCGGTGTGAACACATGGTGAATCATGAATTCACAGTGTGACACAGAACATCGCTATGTGAACACTGTGAAAACCAAACCACAGTGCGAAATCATCTCCACATTGTTAAGTTCAAGCGTTTTCACATAGACGACTATGTGACAACACTGTGAAAACACTGTGGGACACTGTGTTCTTTCCTGTAGGGCCATTTGCCCTTACTAATCAACTTTGCTTCTCTCTGCCACATGTTACAATACAAACTCCAAATGATTATGATTATAAAAAGGAACAAGAAAAATGCAGTGATTTGAATATCTGAATAGAAATGATAATGATAATGGTGATAATGATGATATCGCAGTGGCATTGATGGTTATGATGATTATGAAAAGAATAAAGCAAATGATGACAATAAAGAAGAGAAGAGGAGAAAGTATAAAAATGACATTGATAACATAAGTCGTAATACGACAGTAATGATAACATTTATAAGGAGCAAGGGCATAATGTATCTCATTGTTTTAGAGGGTTCAGTCCCATCGCCCTAACTGAAACTGCAAGATTTTACTCACATACTGTGGTCAACATGATTGTGTTTGAATGTTTGTACGTTAGGATAAGGAGTTGAATCCATGAATCAAGCCCAAAGTCTGTTTGTTTGTTTGTTTGTTTGTTTGTTTGTCTGTTTGTTTGAAACTGAAATTTCGAGGACACCATCAGATTTCTTTCCTTTTTTAATCATTTGAAAAACCCACACGGGTCAAATTCTCCAATTACTATTTATGAAACTAGTCCGCCAAGTTTGCAAAAATTGTTTGACGATCACGATGATAGTAAAGTGCTACTTTATACTTTGTAATGTTTTTCTGGATTTATTCACAGCATGCTTTACTAACCTAAAGCTAGTCAATCAAACCTGACTAGTATTAAGATTGTTGGAAGCAAAATGCATTGTGAATATTATGCAGTACACACTGCATGCTATAAGAAATAGAAGCAGCACTGGCTGCGGACGGAAACTCGATGGTTGAGAGATCAGGTGCATGTCAAGTTATCAGGAGGTCGTAGGTTCGAATCCTGCTCGAGTATGTATGCCCGTGATTTTTTTTTTTTTGTCACGACTACTGCTGAAACATTGATCAATTCCGTGCTTATGTACGTTGATGTAGGACAATTTGTCAATCAGTCGCAAAATACAGTTTGTACTTGCACTGAGCAACGTACTTGCATTGCAGTGCCAGCAAACGGAATGGCAGGTCGCACCTCACATTAATGAATGCTGCTTTAATTCCGGAACGAACAGATCTAATTCTTACTTATAAAAACATGTCACCTATATGTTATTTTATTTATTTTTTTTATCTGCAGTAACAGACAAGTGTACTATAGCCAATCCGTGCCACAATGGAGCAGAGTGCTCGTTTGACCTGAGCGGGAATGGGACATACACCTGTACCTGTCCATCCGGGTACGAAGGAGATTTCTGTGAACAAGGTACAAATACACTTCCATGTGGCGTAAATAACAGAACGAATGACATTTTCTGTTTTTTGTTTGTTTGTGTTTGCTTTTTTGTGATTTCTTTGTATTTTGCAATTTTGTAAATCTTTAAGAGTCACCATATCCGTTTATCGCGTAATTCATTTCAATGAAAACTTAAATTGGTGATTGCTAGATTGTTCTTAAGAAATCCAATCTAAATTTTGTTTGTAGCATTTCTCTGTTAAAATCGTATTTTCTTCATATTTCAAATTTTCTTAGATCGTATAAATTGGTTGTTTCAATAGTTTGATAAAACTGTGGTAGAATTAAATTTTGATTCGTATTCACTTTAGTACAGTGTCGCTTAGTTCTGTTGATCCATGACTCTTAATTGTAATATTTGATCGTGATCGTGTTTGATCGATCCAGATATCGATGATTGCGCCGGTCAGACCTGCAGTGGGATCGGTGTGTGCGTGGACGGAATAGACAGTTTCGAATGCGTTTGCCCGAGCGGCTACATGGGAGAGCTTTGTCAGATTGGTAGGTATCCCATCATGCTTTTCCCACCTCTGAATTAATAAAGCAATGTATTGTGAAAACTCGGTCATAAGTCCGGAAGTTTGATGAATTCTACAATTTGTTTCCATGACGGAAGAAGACTTGATTTGCAATTTGATTGTACATGTTATTCGTGTACCAGCATATGTGTAAGAAAAATATTTCGGGAGATGACATCGATAAAACGCAACATAATTTTGTTCTTTTGCAATTAGGGCGAGCACTTTTTAGATGGATTGTATAATTACATTCAAGTATCGGTTCACTTGATACAGTAATGAAAAACAATTTAAGATCACTTCTTATTTCTAATAATTTGACATGGCAACAATTTTTGAATGTGGTAGAAGGCAACTTTTGAGAAACATGGCAGAGAATGATTACAGAAATGAGCTCTTATCTGCTCTCATAGGTAAAAGTATGCACATGTTTAATGCATATGTGTTATCATGAATGTTCATTGATTATTATTCTTAATTTCTGCAGATATTGATGAGTGCGCCAGTAACCCGTGTTTGAACGGTGGGATATGTTCCAACCTGGCCAACAGATTCCTGTGTACTTGCTTCTCGGGCTTCTCTGGACCAGTGTGTTCTTCAGATTCGAGTAAGGAGGGATGAATATTATTTTCGAATATTCTCAATAATGTTACCATTTTTACTGTCGTGTAAGGGGATATGGAAGACATATATACCGATGCACATGATGCAGATGTCACAATAGTTCCCGAAATTATCTCTTCCGATGCCGAGATGTACCTTTTTCCTCTATATACTGAAGAATCCAGTCACCTTTTTAATATACGGTGCGATATCATAGTATAGCTTACACATTTATTCATTTTTTTTCCTAATAACTTTGTTTTAGCATTCCGCGATCGACGCAAATTTCTTGCAAGGCTCGATTTGTAAAGTATTTGATCAAAACGATTGCAGAATGCAAAAAAGAACCACGAAGTCGTAGTCATATGGGAAATTTGCTGTGCTTATATCTGCTTGTGGATCTCAAGACGAATGAAGTACGGCTATCTAACACGCCAGTCAAGTGGTTCATTATTTGCATGTCTTTTCTGCACTTCTTCAGCCATAATCATCTGCCCCATAAATGATAAGTATTCTCAGAAAAAGAAAGGAAATCACTGCAAGAATTATAACCTTGTTGGACTGGGAAAAGAAAAAAACAAACAAACGTAGATCTAGTGATGGTAAAACGAGAAACTTGCAATGTTTTTGTGATGTTGTCATCATTCTTCCTGCATGCTTTGTGAAATTGTGATATTTACCACTTTTTTTTCAAAAACAGCTGTCCTTGGTCCACTACCACAAACTAGCACGTTCATGGGGAGAGAGATCGACATCAACCCGTACTTCATCCTCCTCATCGTGGCTCTGGCGTTGTTTGCTATCTTCTTCCTCTTCCTCTTCATAATTGTCTTCTGTTGTGGAGGCTCGAAGAAGTAATTCAGAATAAAATTTTGGCGCATGCTTTGTATAATTATTTCATAAAATCAGACAGCATCAAGTATAGTTGTGACAGATCAACAATTTAAAAATGCCCTCTGTTGTGGAAGTTCACAGAGGCTCTACATAAAGTTTGGTTATTGTTTGTTTGTTTTCTTTTGCCTATGGAATGATATCTAACGGCGTGACAGACATTTGTGATAAATCAGTCTTTTTCAAAAATTGGTCGCTGATGTGGACATTCTAAGAGGTAATGCAAAATAACAGTTTGGTGCATTTTGAAATATTTGATAAAATCAGACGGCCTGATATACAGTCATGATAAACAATTATTTACAATATTCAATTAACACAATTAACATCATCATTGAAACCAATACTGGACGTGAAACTACGATATAGGAGTCTTTTTTCTTAATTCTTTTATTTATTTATTGAGTCTTATTTCAACAGGGTAGCCCCATCAGAAGGCAGGTACTGTAAATTAGCAAATCAGGGAGGAAAAGAGTTACAGCCTTATACCATCACATTCTATTCATGTTGAACGCAAAAAAAATATATATACAATGTATATTGAAAGATCTGCATTCGAACAATAAAAACCAACAAATAGTTTTAGACGTGTAGATTCAGATGGAGTGGACAATACTTTGTCAAAGGTCGAATATAGTTGCATAATCTGAGAAAAAAAATATTGGGCGTGAACAGTTTCAATCAGCAATGGTACTTCCATGGAGGTACTTCTACTGAGTGGCTCTTCTTCAAGCACAGACATGACTTAAAGTGATCATACAGTTTTGGTCGAGACCTAATCTCGAGTTTCTAACATTTTGGGGTGAGATTACGAGAAACCTCTTACGAAATATGAAAGAACATGTAATTCCAAGAGGAATTGAACGTTTATTTGATGAAAATTGGTTTTGAAATGGCTGAGATACCCAAAACAGAGCAATTCCAATAAGATGTGGGACCCGCCTTTAATACGATCGCTTTGTTTTACCTTATTTTTTGATGTCTCAGCCATTCCAAAACCAATTTTCATCAAATAAACTTTTAATTAATCTTTGAAAGGTACGCTCTGTACTGTTTTACAAACGGTTTCTTGATATCTCGCAAAAAGTCTAAAGCCCAATTCTCACCTCCACCAATACTGTACCATCTCTTAAAAGTTCTTGAACGACAACTTGTTATCCCTCCACATTCTCCCATGTGTTCACTTTGAATGTGCACCTTGTACTTCTTTCTCTAGGGATGCGTATGACACGGAAAAAGCTCGCAGCGGCGATTATCCGTCCTCGCATCGTCCGGACATGTCCATCCTGGCCGCCGCACAGCCGCCTGCGACACGGGAGAACGACTACGGCAACATCGTTGCCCCTATACCTAGCACGTAAGGTTCACATCAACGTTTGTTTGGAAAGCAAGGAGAATGATTATGTGCGTTTATATCATATATATGTATGTATGTATATATATATATATATATATATATATATATATATATATATAATAATAATAATTATGTATATATATATATATATATATATATATATATATATATAACTTTTTTGGGTAACCCTTGGAGGACACCGTATAAAATGGTAACTTAGAAGGACACCTTACATATGACCATATTTGCAATAATAAACAACTGAAGAAATTGTATCCATGGACGTCAGTTAATACTCGTCCCTAGCTAAAATATGCATTATATAATTTTGTAAACATTGTAATCAGAGATGATATATTTGAGATATACGGTTGTCCACGCATTGTACTGTGCTGCAGAAGTACCATTTTCAACAATGGCTGATATACTTAGTGTAAAAGACACTAATTTAACGTATACAACTGGGGTACAGAAGAACTAACTATATATTTTCAACAGATGGCGCTCTTCACTATTAACATGTAGACAACATCTTAGCCTTGTACATGCTTTAAGTCCTATGTAAAATACTAGTAAAGGGAGAACAATAACGAGACAGCTATATGCCCTTTAATTGTAACTGTCCTCCGAATGTACATTTGTTTTGTTATATGAGATGCCCTGCTATTGTACATGTAGGAAAATATATACATATGTGTGTGTGTGTGTGTGTGCGTGTGTGTGTGTGGGTGTGTGTGTGTGTGGGTGTGTGTGTGTGTGGGTGGGTGTGTGGGTGTGTGTGTGTGTGTGTGTTTGTGTGTATTTGTGAGGATAGAGTCTATGTCTCTCTGTCTGCTGCTAACAGTAATGTTGAAGGAAAACGGTGCATTCAAGCAGTTATAGTTGCCTTCGGAAGCGAGCAAACCTAACTGTATAATCCGATAATTTTGCAGATATCCAATTCTGCACATCATATAAGATCAGAAAACAGACATCACTCTGGATGTACCTTTCCATCTTCTTCTTTCTGTGTACATGTTTAATGTATATATTATATATTATATATTATGAACACGTGGTGTAGGTATTTTTCCCTAGAAACAGTTGAGTCCCGGGATGAAATCTTATAATGTTATAATCTCACATTTTCTTTCCTTATTCCCAGTGGAGGAGTGGCAGAGTCGAACAGCTATGAAAACCCGTGGCCACAGTCGAACGACGAACTGGAAAAGACAGCTCTCTGACGAATGGACAATGACCAACACAAGAGGGCTCACTTTCAACAAACCGGAACTGATGAATGAACCGACTATGATGCTGATTAATGGAAATTAGGACTTGGGAATAACACAGTGACAACAATACTACCACAAATCAAGAGGATCGTATTGTTGCAGATACATAGCAAAAAAAAAAAAGAAAACAATTACAGGTTCTAGTGGCATTTAGACACATAAGTACATAACTGTTGAGTGGCATTGTTCTTGATGCAACAAAAAACTTTTAGAAGAAGTGACATTGCGCATGAGGTGTTTGTTGTACTTCTAAACAGAACATCCCTGATTCGAGTCCCGTATGGTCCTATACAATAGTTTTATCCCGATTTGAACCTTTTAGCTCAAATGAAAAATTGATTCGTGGCAGTGATAATGCATGCTATAGAAAAGAAGTGTACACAAATAATAATCTGTCCTCTGTTAGTAAACGGTTAGATTAATTCAAAACCACGTTATATAGAAAAGCATTTCTGCATGACTTTCCGTCTTCATTTTTTTTTTTTGTCTCGTCATTATGATTTTCTATATGCCTCTCTCTGTGCCATGTGCATATTCGTAATGGATACCGATGTACTACAAACGTTTATTATTATGATTACCATTATTATTTTTATTATTATTATCATTATTATTATTATTATTATCATCATCATTATTATCATTATTATAATTATTATTATTATTATTGTTCTAGTTTTTGATATTATCACAATCATATCTGTTACTATTAATATAATTATTGAAAAAGGCTCATCCCGGAAACTAAAGCAATTAATTATCAAAAACAAAGCCACTCTTTGTCTCTCCTCATAGTTATCACTTTTCCTTCCCTCTTTTTATTATAAAGAGGACAAAATTGAGCAAAAACTAGTCATTATCCCGCCGATTGAGGGCATACATCATCAACACGAAATGGTTAAATGATTCAGTCTATAGGGCTCGCACCTGTAAATAAAATGGACTGTCCCAGACCCCTTCACAAATTCGTACCAAATAACCAAAATAAATGAAGAAAAGAATTAATTAAAATTCAGTGATGTAGTGTGGCAAAAAACTGAATAGCTGTAGACATCGAGTATAAATTCCTCTACAAACTGCATTTTGGTTGGAAGATGAAAGCTTCTCTGATGGAATTTGAGGGGACTATATTTCATTGGGTACGTGTACGGAAAATAGGCGATTTTTTGAGTGACGAGAACTCTTAGTCTGGCTTTGCGGACCCTTGGACAGAATTAGAGCAGAAGAACCCACCCTGGAAATTTGATGGATGAAAGGGTATATCTCACTTATCCAGGTTACTGAAGATGAAACACCTCATTTCTCCCAGCTATTTTACAGAATTTTTTGACATTTGAATTTTAACACACGTCTCTATGGGGAATTATTTACACGTGTGAGCCCTATTTATTAAAGAGCTTCAATGCTATTGTTGTCGCTGTGTTGTGCAAGCTGTTCGATTGAGCTGTGCTTATTGAATACAGTCACTCAAGTCTTATAACTTGAATTAGACTTCCTATCTTTTATCTATTTTTAGTTTCTTCTGATATAACCTCTATTCATAGCATAATCAATTCGATTCTGGATATTTGTTTGGTTTTCAAAAATACACAAAATATTACATAAACAGCATTGAAATTAAATGTAAAACAAAAAAGAACTTTTTGTCAGGGCGGTGAGTTGGCTCAGTTGGTAGCGCGTCTGCCTCAGACCCAAACGGTCCGGGTTCGAACCCGAGTTTGGACTGAGCAATGTTGTGTGTAATCATGCCGTCCCCTCTAGCAAAAGGCAAAACACTCTGTCCTTCGGATAGGACATAAAATGGAGATCCCGTGTGTGAGAGAGTCACATCTTATGCACGTAAAAGATCCCGCTTTATTCATTCATCGCAAAGAGCAGGGTGTTTAACCCGGTGAAGTGGTCCTGCCTCACATCCAACTGGACCCCATGAAAGACCAGCAAAGCATAGCTTAATAATATGAGCTATCCAGCCATCTTCTAGATGGAAAATGAACCAAAAGACAACAACCATCAATCAAGTAATATCTTGCTTCTTATCTTGTTTCTTCTCCACAATAAATACTATCATTTACCTATAAACTACTCTATGTGCGAGACTTTAAAATCGTTTTTCTTTTGTACGATTACCAATTTATATTGTGCAAACTTGCATCTTTCTTTCTCTGCAATCTACTGCTCTGTAATGATCAACAATGATCTATTTACTATCTGTCTCTCGTATGTTTGATGGTTTTCTGTCTTTCTGTAGAAATAAAAACCGGGGAAAAGGGAAATATTTTGCCAAGTTGTCTTTGTGAAAATGATTTTGAGTAAAAGTGAGTTTACTATTATGTTTCTTGTCTTTGTGTATTACCTCTCTTTCTTTCTTTCTTTCTTTCTTTCTCTCTGTCTCTCTGTGTGAATATTATATATATATATATATATATATATATATATATATATATGTGTGTGTGTGTGTGTGTGTGTGTGTGTGTGTGTTTGTGTGTACACATACATTCATGTATTCTACGAAGGCATAGTGTAGTTTCTAGTCTCGTTTCATCGACATGGAGGGGGGGCAGCAGTTCTCGAGGTCGCGTCATCATCACTCGGCTTAACACGGGTACAGTCGGCGAAAGAAAAAGAAATCGATAAAAAAAATTCAAGAACGAGACTAACCCAGACATTGAGAGAGAGAGAGAGAGAGAGAGAGAGAGAACAAGAAATGCTTTCTGTTTGTCAAACCTCATGTTCAATTCATGGGGCATTACAAAATTATCATTACGAAGCCAACCGAGTGGTGATCCATACCACCTTGATAAGATAATCCAATCCATTAAAAGGCAACCTTAGTGCTAGTCGGTACCACGACAGATCTTGTGGCATATAAATGTAATATTTTGCATAATCTTATGTTAAACACAATAACAAAAAGCATTAATTAGTATTTGTGTTTGCACTTTTGAGAATAAAGAATACATGTGAATGAAGCAAAGCTGGAAGACCTCATCAATCATTCATTTTTGAAAGTGTGGAATACATACATTTTCTCTTCTTTTTTGTGTACATTTGACTTTGATTCCTTTTTTTTTTTTTTTTTAATGATTAGACGGAGCAGCAAGAACCAACACATGACAATATTGACTAAATTTGCATATCCGTTTGTACTTTCATTCTTTGTAAGTGTTTCAGTTTGAACCGCCAAATCTGGGAACAGGAAACATCCCACAAATCTCACTTAACAGCTACGTGAAAATGAAAAGTAAACAGAAAATACACTAAAACGCTAGATTTACAAGTTTCTTATCAACGCATACAGAAATTTACTTGGTTCTAAAGTAAGTTCAACCCGACATCCGAATTTCGAGGGAAAACACCAAAGAAAAAAAGCAAGAATTTTAAAGAAAAAAATACATGGGGCAAACAGATAAGATAACAATGAAATGGATTCATAAAGATCATCCGCTGGATAGTTTTGTGTGTTTGAAAAAGACAATGGTATTTGTATAGAAAGTACAAATAGGTTTGTTGTGTTGCACATCATCCCGAAATGTAATCTTTTTTTTTAGCAATGAAAACATCAAATTATTTCTAGTGAAAAAGAAAGAATACCATTAATGCCATTCATACAAATAAGAAAGTAAGACCTATATTCTAATATAACAAAAACGAAACAAACTTTGTCACAACGATATATCACAACTTTATCACAACTATACCATCATTTGGCCATTTTGATAATTTAATTCATTCCTTTCATTTCGTTTATTTCATTTCCAACAATGCAAACATTTTAATACACAAAATAACACAATATCAATACAATGCAGTAACAAAGAAAAATACGTGTAGTTAACAATACTACGCATCACAAAAGCAAATGAAAAGTGAATTAAAACTAAAGTTTCAGAAAATGGAGGAGACATGCTAAATAGCTAATAAAGCTTGTATTTTGCAGTCTCCTCGTGGACAAAAAGACTAAATAACATCAAAGAAGCAAGTTGCTAGATATAATATAAAAGGTGCACAACACATACAGACCTATACAAACAAACAAACAAACAAACAGACGGACAAACAAACACAAGTAACCTCTCTTGTAAAGAGAAAGATAGAGAGAGAAAAAAAAGAAAACAGCGAAGGAAAAACAGGAAATTATTTTGACGGGAGAAATAGAAAGAGACATGAGGACAGGAAAAAAGGCGAGAAGGGAGAAGAGATGAAGGATCTATACCAGCACACGCGAGGCACATGGTGCGATGGATCACCGAGGTAAATGTTGGAAAGGAATAGATAAAAGAAAAGAATGAGTATGACGAATAAAAAAGAAAGCTCAAAATTAAGGCTAACTAAAATATAACTCATTCTGCTATAGGGATTTATGAACAACTTCTTCAGTTTGAATGTGAATGTGTTTAAATTTAGAACTGGTTTCATACTATTATCGAGAGCATTCCAAAATTTGGGGACAGTAAAAGAAAATATAGATTTAGCAAACATAGTCTTAGTTAATGCCAAATGAAATGAGTTGGATTGCCGGGTAGGATAAAGATGAACAGATCTATTTTTAGTGAACATGGACTCAAACACAAATGGGAGAGAACTATTGGTAAGTTTGTACATGAATTGTCCTAAATGTAGAAAATGCAAATCCTTTACCTTTAAGATTTTGTTTTCATGAAATAACACATCAGTATAAGTATCCAAGTATCCTGGATTGTAATGAATTAGTGAATTTCATATTCTATTTGTGTGTTTGTATGTGTGTGTGTGTGTGTGTGTGGGTGTGTGTGTGTGATAGAGTTTGTTATTTGTTAAAAACGGAAAGAAAAAATTAAATAAAACGAGAGGACCACTCCGAAAGAGCAGACCTCCGCCAAATCGCAATCAGTAAACTATCGCCATTTCGTAGACAGTATCTCCAGCACAAACATAGAGGTGTAGGGACATCTATGCAATATATTCGGTGAAAATCTTATCAGCAATTGTTGAATTATTGGGAAATAAGCTTATCTTATATCCTTTATGCCCCTGTGCTTTGATCGTTGACCTCAGAGCAATGAAAGCTGCCTTATTGTTTCTTTGTTCAATACTTCTTTATGAACACGACTATATGTTCTTGAGTTATTGGGAGATTAAGCTTATTTCATGACCATTGACCCTATGTCCTTTAACCTTTAACCTTATAACCCCCCCAATTTAATCGTCTCTTTCAAAGCTCATAATGGGGACACCCTGCAAATTACCCCTCATCCGTTCTAGAGTTATCTTGTACACAAACAGACAGACGCATACGAAACTCTATATATATATATATATATATATATATATATATGTATATATATATATATTTATATATATATATGTGTGTGTGTGTGTGTGTGTGTGCGTGTGAATGTGAGGGTGTAAGACTTCATTTGTTGAAACATTTTAAATTTTTCCTCAGTAATCGTATCCTTAAAAGTTATTGTGCCTTTTGTGTATGTTTTACTTTCCAATTGCCCCTGGTTGCAATTGACAAATGATTCTACTTCCTCAATCATTTTATTTCTTTTATTTCATCTCAAACAAAAATGTTATGGCAATGAAACATGATTTTTATAATATGAATACCATAACGCCTGATGATCCTAAATCAGTACAACAATGTAATCAATGAAAATACTGTGAACTGAAATACAATAAATGTTTAAACTTTGTGACAAATACCGAGTCAAAGTTGATGGAAATGGAGGGAACTCTTCGATCTCAGTCCCAAACTTATCATAATAAACTGACACACATGGCTAAGTGATTCTTCTACCTAAAAGGGAACATTAGCTGGGATTTTCGTGAAGCCCTTACATCCATAAGTACCTCGGAAGATTCCTATTTTGAAGCTGAAGGAAAACATCAGCGTGTTTGTTTGTTTTGTTTGAAGCGACGAGGAAACAGATGTTGTCATAGAGATCATAGACGAGATGGAAATATTAATCTGAAGTGTTTTACGGAGTGTTTTTGAAGATATGGCACGAATCCGTAATGACCTCGAGTAAAGCGACAAGATGCATCATTGATGAGGATCAGGAGGATGTTATGCTTATGACCTTTTGCTTGCATGTGTCAAATCTGCATTCCATTAATCATATGATGGGGTTCATTTGCATTCACTAGCAAAACATGGTTAGTCCTTAGGACGACATAACAAAACCCTTGATGGCGAGATGTATACATGGATCTGGAACCGCCTACTTAGTCAAGTTGTGCATGCCAGCACCCCGACAACATTCAGAGAAGCTGCTCTCCCCTGTATTACAACCTTGCAGCCTTCTTCTGGATCATTCATCCTTTGAAGAAGGATGCGTTCAGATTTTACTTGCACAGCGCACACTTTTATCGTAAATAGAGATCTTCAATGTGGCACCTCTCAATGACACACATGTGTAGTTCATCCCAGCATAGCTTCTTGGAGCTGCGAGAGGGATTACAGTATCAAGTATCAAGTACACCTGAATATTATACAAACTCTTCTTCTTATCCGGCATCATTTTGCACTATTATTTGCTGCCAAACATGTCAAATGTGGGTTTTCCTGCGTCTTGAACTGGGAAACGGAGAACTGCTGAAAACAAATTCACCTTTAATTTGTCTTTCTATTTTTAGGCAACCTGAAGAAACAACGTCTTCACGTAATTTCAGAAATCAATCCATGATTTCATTGTCAAGGTATGTGCATTTATGCAATTTCCCTTCATGACGTTTTTATTTTTTGGTTCGAAATAAAAAATTGATGAATTGACTATGCTTTAGATATTTTTTATTCATGTCTTGAGAGGAATTCACTCAGCTGTGATGAAAGGTTGCAATAGGCGATACACAAACAATCTTTTTTACATCCTTGCGAAAGTCTCTTATTGGATACCGAAAATCATTATGACGCCACACGAAGGACAATTTCGATTATTTGGGGGAATGAGAAGGGGTGTGGGTGGGGGTTAAAAGGATCATGGTTCTCGAAATCTGCTTCCGTGGTAGTTGGACATTATTATTAATTGTTGAGACAGCTCTATACACTTTTTCAACTTCGGACTGTCAAAAAGAGACTAGGTGCAACGTAAATATGAAATGACATGAAACGAAGTTACAGGCAGTTAGAACTGTTGTAAACTGTGTGATATTGTTAATAGACAATTGCGTAATATTAGTGATTGGATGGAAGCCAATAAGTTGATTTTGAATATAGAGAGAACTCATTATGTTTCATTTGGTACGCGTATTATAACAGACCACAATTTGCAATTGTATTTTAAGAATATGAAAATAGATAGAGTTGTAAGCACAAAATTCTTAGGAGTAATTATAGATGAAAGATTATCTTGGAATTATCATATTGACTACATAGCCAGTATTATATCAAGAAACATAGGGATTTTGTATAAATTACAGTATCTTCCTAGAAATGTCCTTAAAATGTTACACCATGCTTTGATTTCACCACATATTAATTACTGCAATATTGTATGGGGATTCACTTTTGATAAGAATATTGATCGAATATATAAATTACAAAAATGGGGAGTGCGTTTAATAACCAATTCAACATATTCCCCCAGTTTACCTCTGTTTTTAGAAACTCAAATATTACCCATTCAAGATTTAATTTCATTAGAGTCTGCAATATTCATGTTTAAACTTAATAATAGTTTTCTCCCTGATGTATTCTCTGATTATTTTACCCTCAATAGTTCAATTCATGATTACTAGTATAATACCAGAAATGCTCAGAGTATTCATCCCCCATTAAATCGCACATCTTGTACGCAGTCATCAATGTCTTACAAAGTTACCATTTTATGGAATAATTTGAATATAGTTTTCAGGATCAGTAAGACCATAAGACAATTTAAACGACTGTATAAACAACATCTTTTTGATGCAATTAAGTTACAAGTTGACGAATAGTTAAATGTGGAGTTTTCTTCTTTTCTTCTCTACTTTCATATCTACACGTATCCGTTTTTTATTGATTCAATGTTGTAAATCTTATCGTATTTTGCATTCATGTTTGTTTAACTTCGGTTGCAAACCAAAGATTATAAATGATTACATATATTCACATCACAATATTTCTTAAGGGATCATTTTCAATAAGCCTACTTTGTGCTTCTCATGATTCCGCCACTATCATATTTGACACCATGTATTTTTGTTTGTTTGTTTGTCTGTCTGTTTGTTTTAATGCAAAGTTTGTAAACCAATTATGAAAGTGGAAATAAATGAAATGAAATGAAATGAAACTCCTTGTCGAACCTCCTAGAATTAGTAAAGCAATTTTAGGAGTTCTAACTTCCTGTAAACAGCTGTTGGTATTCAATGGACGCACGAAAGAATTCCACGGGTGCATTTTGCCTTCCATGATCGGGGAACGACATTGCCGTGTTTCTGCGAAATCTGAAGACTCCTTTTTTACGCTAATCTAGTTTCGGGTTTATTTTCACTGTTATCATTCATTTATTGAATGAAATGAAATTTCACCTATTGATAAAGTGTATAAAACAAAAGTCAAACAAGTCCAGAATATGCGCAAAAGTGTAAATTTGACCTGTGTAGTGAGAAAGTGTTTGGAAAGTCGACTTTATCACTTTTTCGATGACTTCCGACAAATGAAAATGATATGTTCCCCAATCCTTATAGATTAATACATCAGTGAGTAATTCTGATTTTCATTCAAGTAATCTTTGCACAATTTGAATTCACGCATCCCCAACGCCTTTACCATTATCATAACACTGTTTTGGGTTGTTTTTTTTTTGTTTTGTTTTTTTTTTTGTAAGTAGGGACACCGAAAAGTAATTACCATCATGAAGATATAACTTTCCTTTGAGAGTTGAGGCATCAAGCATTGGTTCATAGGGAATGACCCAGTTGTGACTCCATGGAATCCCCTTGATCTTATAAGAACCTAGCAATCTACTACAAGCAAAAGTGAAAAAAGTGAAACTCTGCATATTCGAAATTTTGTTGACCTATGTTAAATATCATTCTACTATTTTGCATTCACCGATTAATAACATTTCGTACAATTATTTCTATTTTCTTTTTCAGGAATGAAAATGCAGAGCTGGCCGTATTCTGCCACATTCCTTCTGACTCTGTTTGCGCTATCTGGTCTTAAGTCAGTGGTACTTGCGCAGCGGAGCATCTGTGACAAATGTACTTGCTATTCCGGTGGGCAAAGTGTTACGTGCGAGAGTGTATTCAACGTCCCGAAGTGTTCATCTTGTCTTGAAGATAAGACTTCAAGAACAGTTGTCAATATTGATCAAATACAGGAGAGACTTTCTCCTGAGCTGTTTGAAGGACTCACGACAACGAAGTTGCTCGCGCTGAACCGAAATCATCTGAGGAATGTTCCAACAAACATGTTCATTGATATGAGAGAGCTCCAAATTGCAACGCTTTCCTGGAACTTGTTGACAGCGATTCCTTTGTTCAGCAACAATACCTCACTAAGATTCCTCGAATTGTCAGGAAACGCTATTTCGGATGTTGGACAACACTTACGACAAGATGTCCCCAGACTTGAGCAACTTGACCTTTCATTTAACCGGATCAAGCGTTTTACGGCAGATCAGTCTCCAATAAGTCTTCGTTCCATCATTTTAACTGCGAATTTGATTGAAAAGATGGACAAATCGTCCTTTGGTGGTCTTCTTCAATTGCAAAGGATCGATCTTGGTGATAACCGACTTAAACGCATAGTGTCTGGAACGTTTTCACTTCCGTCCCTGAGTATAGTGCGTTTACAAGATAATCAAATTTCCTGGGTTTCCCCTGATGCCTTCTCAAGTAACATGACATATTTATCTCTCGTAGGAAATAGATTGACTGAACTCTACTCTGCCGATGGATTTCCCAACTTGCAATCTTTGTATCTACCAAGCATTTCTTCTATCCCGTCTGGCCTTAGAAGGCTCGGTCATCTTTCTGTTAATGGCAAAAACGAAGATTTTAAAATTGTGTCAACTCTGGAAAACATCAACGCGCTTAGAATAATTGATGTCACAGAAAGTGCAGAAAAAATTATTTCGTTTGCCAACCACTCCTTTCTTAGTG
Source organism: Diadema antillarum (assembly GCF_040938485.1). Lineage (NCBI taxonomy): Eukaryota > Metazoa > Echinodermata > Echinoidea > Diadematoida > Diadematidae > Diadema > Diadema antillarum. The sequence goes on from NW_027271913.1 coordinate 1,098,141, forward strand.
CTTTTTGCATGTTCTCATCGCAGGTGGAAAGCCTCCAGCATGTCACAAAGTTGTCGGCATTGTCAGTTCTTCGGGTAGCGGACAGCAAACTCCGCGTTGTTCCTCTTGTCGCTGGACTGAAAATGCTCACGAACATCGATCTGGTAGGAAACGAAATTACATCAGTACATGCTTCGATGTTTGAAAATCTCCCCAAACTAGAATACATATACCTAGCAGAAAATAGAATATCAATTCTAACTGGGCACTTTCAGACTCCGAATCTGCGTACTATTGACTTGCAGCAGAACAAAATAATGTCCACCGACGCAGAAGTAAGTTTTCCTCCTTGGGTAGAGGCCCTTCATTTTTCCGATAATAATTTACAGCATTGGTTCCCGTTTACGGATACACGGTTCCTCCTGAGACTGTATGTTAGTCGGAATAAATTGGCATTTGTTGATTGGGACACCTTTGGTATAGTGTATAGCCTTGAAGTATTGGTTCTAGCTTACAACCGCATTTCAGCAGTTTACGCATTCCCCTTCTCACCTCGACTAGGACTTATAGATCTCAGCAACAATCCCCTTATTTATATCGATTCCTCGGCCTTTTTATTTACTGTACAGGTTGCTGAACTAAACCTCCAGAACACCCTTATTTCAGAATTTGAGTTTAGACTTCCTCTTTTGACAACGCTTGATCTGAGTGGCAGCAGGCTCCAGCAGATCCCCCGAAATCTTTCCCAACTTTGTCCAGATCTTCTTTATTTCAATCTTTGCGACATGCATATCGATAATATTGACCCAGACGTACTAGAAACGTTGCCATTAAGCAAAGTCTGCCTCATCTATAATAGAGCAGCACATCTTTCACCCAAAAAATTGCATTTTCTGAAACGAGCAGAGATCGTAGAACTCTCACTGCCGCCGTCTATGGAGCTCACCTGCAGTGATTTCGCTGCATTGGTGCCAAAATCGTCTCTAAGAATTACTGGAGGGTCTGTCACAGAATTCAATGAGACTCACTGTAAGATACCTCACTTGTTCGAACTTTCGTTGACAGAAGTGATCGTCGAGGTCAGCATACTTAAACAAATATTAGGCGGCGGACTTTTCACATATGTCACCTTGAAAAAAATAACATTAACTTCAGACTTTTCATTTCCAGAGGAGGACAAAATTTTACATGCAACAAACCTCGAAAATCTAGAGTACTCATTGAGTAGACTAAAGAATATTCCACCGGTCTTTGCTCCAAATGTTTTCAATCTGAACCTCAACCGGAATTTGCTGACGAACTTTGCCTGCGATCGAATCTTGTATTTTTACCGACACCTTCGCAAACTTGACTTATCCTACAATCGCATTTCTTTTGTTTCCAGATGTTCAAGAATAGTCAACAGCCATCCCCTTGAAACACTCATCCTGACGGGTAACGAAATAGGTTCATTAAGGGTCAAACATTATGATACACATTTTAGCATATTTTCGCGCCTTGAATATTTGGACTTAAGAAGTAACAATCTACGATATCTGAGTCAGCACATCGTCCCAACAAGTGTTGGGAATATGCCGTTGTTTTATCTTACATTGAACGCAGACGATAACCCACTCGTCTGTGATTGTAACCAACGTTGGCTTCTCGGGATTGATGATCATTTGATTTTTCAAAATGGCGTCTGCGCTGCTCCCGAGATTAACGAAGGGCGTCTTGTGACAGATCTTATCCAAGAATCTTTCCCTTGTCCACCACTTATTCAGGTATCGCAGGTGTGTGCCTATATCAATAACAGTTTGATTGTGTCTGTTACGTGTCCGGTGACATCACAACCAAAGCCTAACATCACGTGGTTCTCCTTTAGCCTGCTGCTTAATGATACCCTCTTCACTCAACCCGGTGAACCCGGTGAGAAAGGTCACGTAGAAATTGATGTAAATAATTTGGTCAATCGAGAAATCATCTTATCATGTGTCGTAGAGAGCATCTACCAGTCCCTTGTAATGGATATTGTATTATCTGTAGAATTATCATCTGAAACTAGGGAAAGACAAAAGTTTCGGAACGCGTCGTTAATGTGCGAAGCTTCACAGCGGCTGGATGGTGTTACAAAGCCAAAGAATGTTACCGATCTCCCCTTGAACATTCCAGGGAGTGGGGCAGCTGGAAGGTTAGATTTCGACAAACGGTCTTTCGTTGCTTTTATTTCTTTGCTTTTGTTACATTTGCTTCTCGGATAACAGCTGTCAGGACATACTGCTGTAAATAATCAAATCAACAAGTCATTAACAAAGGGCGATCAGTCCCTGTGACTTGTAAAAACCTCCTGGGCGGGGGGGGGGGGGGGCATTTCATGAAGGAACTTGTCGGATAAAATATCTGACAAGTCAATTATATCGGACAAGTTTTGAGAAATTCTTAATTCTGATTGGCTGATTTCTCTGAACTTCTCGGATATGGTTGACTTGTCGGACATTTTATCCGACAAGTTCCTTCATGAAACGCCCCCCTGATCTCCCTGTAATATTTGGTGTACTTTGACAATTTCCTTATCTTCTTACCATTCAAAATGCCGACAGGGGGGCTTATAGATAGAGCAACGCACATTATTGTGTTTAGAAATCAAATACACTGTGGAAGCAAAGACCAACAAAAAGAATTGTGACAAAGTTTGTTGGTTACTGTCTAAACTGATGTCCAAATAAATGAAACAAATACCGAACAGTATAATATAATATACAAGTGATAATTTTATTGTCTTTATCAACATAGCCATAAACGAGTATATTCTCTCTGATGAATAATTGCTTCGAGAATGGTTTTATAATGCCTACGTGGAAATCTTCTATTTATAATAATAATGATAATAATTAGAGAAATTTGTATGGCGCAGCTACTATATAAATATACTCAACTGCGCTGTGATATAACATAAATTTTAGTTCCTAACATTGTTACTGATTAGACACACACAAAATAAGTAACAAATTAATCAAAGGCTTCTGAAAAAAAAAGTTAGTCTTTAACAAAGATTTGAAGACAGCAAGTGATGGGGCCTTCCTCATTTTCTCAAGTAATCTATATTCCAAACTTTTGGAGAAGCACAACTGAAGGCACAATCCCCCAAAGTTACTTTTATTTTTGAGTTAGGTTGCTTTAGAAGCAACTTATCCTGTGTACTTCTTAAATTATGTGAATATGGATATGATTTCATTAATATTAATTCTGATGAATAACCAGGTACTTGGCCATTCATAATATAACTCTATAAATAAGTAACAAAATCTTAAATGCAATTATCATTATATCGCATTATAATGTGTGGGTATGTGTTTGCGCGTGTATAGGACAAACAAATTGAGCACATTTTACGGAACATTGACACAGCTTGCTCATTTGCAAAAAAAAAAAAAAAGAAAGAAAAAGAGCCTGTGAAGGTATCGTAAGTGCAGGTATAATAACAATGATGGTATTAAAGGGACACGACTGTGTCTATTGTTCAGCTCAAGTCTTATAGGAGGATGATGTCACAGGTGGAACATCAATAAAGATGATCTAGAGGATTTTTTTTTTTTTGCTTTCTTTCAGAGGTGTACCTCAACAGAGTGCAGAAAAAGATTAAAGAATGTGTTTCATGTGTAGATATCGGAATAGTTTGTTTCATTTGATCATTATTATAGTCTTAATAGGGTGGATGTGTGTTGAAACTCCGCTTAGATTTTCTTAAAGGCAAACTGCATTTTCTCCCCTAAAGGTGCATGCCTAGTGAATCGGCTCCTAGCGTGAATAAACACAAGGTTGTTTTTATCTGGATGGCCTTATGCCAAGCCTGATCTTGCATTCTAATTAATGCTCAGGCCGACTTGAATCGGCATTGCGACAAAGCGGACATATTGGCATTTTTATACCTGAAGTGTACACACCCACGTCAGCACCAAGTGCTAACCATTTATGACTTTAATAGTATTTCATTATTTCTTAGAATAAACAAACATCACAGACACATACAAACAAACAAACTTTCTCCTGGTCTTTCTCTCATTTTCATCGTCATCAGAAAAAACGACAAATGCTCAAAACAACATGCAGAGTTCTTTATAACTTTACCAATTACATGATCACATCACATAGGGGAAACATCGGAAGACTATAACGACTAGATTAGCACAGGCCATGACAGTACATAGGAAGACTTTCATTGTTCCATGATATTATTGAACAATAAAATAATATGGTTCACTCCTTTAATTCCCACCAAAAGTAGAACGTACCGTACATTTTGATATTTTACCGGTGTATCTATGTTTACATCTCTTGTCTTTTGAAAAACTTAAACCTTATATGCCCTGAGCGAAACAGGCTCTTGGGAAATCATTTTCAAGTGACAAGTAAAAATAATGCCATGAATACTGTCAAGACTGTCTTGCACCACACATACGATGAGAACAAACGAAAAGAAACATTTCAAAGAAAGAGAGAGAGAGAGAGAGAGAGAGAAAGAGAAGAAAAAGAGAGAGAGAGAGCAAAGAAATATCACGCGGAAGAAACCCAACATCGCGTGTATCATAAACCAATCTGTTCTAATTTTGATTATTTTGGAACCGACATTTAACAATTTCCAAGTACAAATGTAAAACTTTAAAAATAAAAGTATATCATACAGTAAACGAATATTTTCACCAACGCATCGACCTTCCAAAAATCCGGTTTGATTTCCATGTATCAAATATGATACAAATTTCTTAAATCTGTTTGCTATACAACCAGATGCCAGTTTATATATTACATTCAATAAAGAAATTAGACGCCAATTCTTTAAAAACTGTCGGAGTTGATTTTGCTTTTGGAATCAATGTGATTACTCCCAATTTTTGTGCAGCCGACATTTGTCCTGAAAAATAAGCATAATTTTAAGGAATTTAACCAAAATAAAAATCCTTCCAAAAAAACACGATAAAACTCCACGGTAAAACCGTCTAATCCGGGAGATTTATTACATTTCATATTTTTAACACAGAGTATACCTCTTCTGCATTTAAGGGACCTTCCAATGATTACGACATTTGCTGTGATAATTTTGGGATGCCAGAAGATGACAATAATAAGTCTAAATCTACATCTATGGTTTCTTTTGCTTCATACAAACAGGAATAAAACTGAAACACTTCTTACTGTATATCACACTGATTCCTGATAATATTGTTTTCAAAGGAGAGCTGACGAATTTGTCTATTAACATTATTCTGTTTTTTCCAAGTTTAAGAAATACTTCGAGGACTTCTCTCCTAATTCCATCCACCTAATCTTGCTTCTCATTACGATTCTTTCATTTTCTTTTGGGCGTAATATTTCACATTCTTCTTTCTGTATATTTATTTCATCTAATATTTCACTTTTATCATTACACAATAATAATTTTTCTTCTAAATCTTCTATATTTTTCTCCAATTCCTTTTCTCTGTTGATTTTTTTTTTTTTGCTTTTTGATATAAGAAGCGTTAGAAATAGCTTCCCCACGTATTGCCATCATCAAAGTTTCAAAAAATAACTGATCATTAACAGTAAACTGACATTCACCAACTACGTTCCCATTGTGATCAAACTGGACAGTTCCCTTTGCGTAAAATGAAATTGTATCTTTTATAATTTGTTTCATTTTTTGAACATATGTTTCATCTTTCAATAAAGTATTATTCAATTTCCAATTTCGTGGTCCCCGTTTAAACTCATTAAGATTAAACTTAGAGAAACTTTAGCATGATCAGTAAAGTAAACTGAAGAAATATCAGTATTATAAACTAAAGAGAGCAATTCGGAGTATGGATATAGAAAAAGTCTAATCTACTTTGCTTAAAGGGATTTGGTTGCCGCCACGTATAACACCTTTCATCTGGATTACATATTCTCCATGGATCACATAAACTTTTTTTTCATTGTGTCTAATTGTTTTTTGGCCCTGGGGTTATTGACATGTACATAGTTATATGTATCGAGGGTTGTATCCTGAACTAAGTTCCAATCACCACAAAGGATAGTATGAGGGTTTTCAAATTCTGATATAATCTTTAAAAGATCAACCAAAAAATCAGGTGTATCAGTATTCGGACCATAATTATAAAGATATAAATGTCAGGTTATATTCATATAACAATTTAAAATCTAATACCACAAATTTCCCGTTTTATCTATCTGAACTCTATTAACTTTTACTGGGATTCTAAGTTACCGTATAAAATGGTAACTTAGAAGGACACCTTACATAATATGACCATATTTGCAATAACAAACAGCTGAAGAAATTGAATCCATGGACGTCAGATAATCCCACTCATCCCTAGCTGAAATATGCATAGTATAATTTTGTAAACATTGTAATCAGAGATGATATATTTGAGATATACGGTTGTCCACGCATTGTACTGTGCTGCAGAAGTACCATTTTCAACAATGGCTGATATACTTAGTGTAAAAGACACTAATTTAACGTATACAACTGGGGTACAGAAGAACTAACTATATATTTTCAACAGATGGCGCTCTTCACTATTAACATGTAGACAACATTAATTATTTTTAGCCTTGTACATGCTTTGAGTCCTATGTAAAATACTAGTAAAGGGAGAACAATAACGGGACAGCTATATGCCCTTTAATTGTAACTGTCCTCCGAATGTACATTTTTTTTTGTTATATGAGATGCCCTGCTATTGTACATGTAGGAAAATATATACATATGTGTGTGTGTGTGTGTGCGCGCGCGTGTGTGTGTGTGTGTGTGTGGGTGTGTGTGTGTGTGTGTGTGTGTGTGTGTGTGTGTGTGTATTTGTGAGGATAGAGTCTATGTCTCTCTGTCTGCTGCTAACAGTAATGTTGAAGGAAAACGGTGCATTCAAGCAGTTATAGTTGCATTCGGAAGCGAGCAAACCTAACTGTATAATCCGATAATTTTGCAGATATCCAATTCTGCACATCATATAAGATCAGAAAACATACATCACTCTGGATGTACCTTTCCATCTTCTTCTTTCTGTGTACATGTTTAATGTATATGAACACGTGGTATAGGTATTTTTCCCTAGAAACAGTTGAGCCCCGGGATGAAATCTTATATTGTTATTATCTCACATTTTCTTGTCGTATTCCCAGTGGAGGAGTGGCAGAGTCGAACAGCTATGAAAACCCGTGGCCACAGTCGAACGACGAACTGGAGAAGACAGCTCTCTGACGAATGGACAATGACCAACACAAGAGGGCTCACTTTCAACAAACCGGAACTGATGAATGAACCGACTATGATGCTGATTAATGGAAATTAGGACTTGGGAATAACACAGTGACAACAATACTACCACAAATCAAGAGGATCGTATTGTTGCAGATATATAGCAAAAAAAGAAAACAATTACAGGTTCTAGTGGCATTTAGACACATAAGTACATAACTGTTGAGTGGCATTGTTCTTGATGCAACAAAAAACTTTTAGAAGAAGTGACATTGCGCATGAGGTGTTTGTTGTACTTCTAAACAGAACATCCCTGATTCGAGTCCCGTATGGTCCTATACAATAGTTTTATCCCGATTTGAACCTTTTAGCTCAAATGAAAAATTGATTCGTGGCAGTGATAATGCATGCTATAGAAAAGAAGTGTACACAAATAATAATCTGTCCTCTGTTAGTAAACGGTTAGATTAATTCAAAACCACGTTATATAGAAAAGCATTTCTGCATGATTTTCCGTCTTCATTTTTTTTTGTCTCGTCATTATGATTTTCTATATGCCTCTCTCTGTGCCATGAGCATATTCGTAATGGATACCGATGTACTACAATCGTTTATTATTATGATTACCATTATTATTTTTATTATTATTATCATTATTATTATTATTATCATCATCATTATTATCATTATTATAATTATTATTATTATTATTGTTCTAGTTTTTGATATTATCACAATCATATCTGTTACTATTAATATAATTATTGAAAAAGGCTCATCCCGGAAACTAAAGCAATTAATTATCAAAAACAAGGCCACTCTTTGTCTCTCCTCATAGTTATCACTTTTCCTTCCCTCTTTTTATTATAAAGAGGACAAAATTGAGCAAAAACTAGTCATTATCCCGCCGATTGAGGGCATACATCATCAACACGAAATGGTTAAATGATTCAGTCTATAGGGTTCGCACCTGTAAATAAAATGGACTGTCCCAGACCCCTTCACAAATTCGTACCAAATAACCAAAATAAATGAAGAAAAGAATTAATTAAAAATCAGTGATGTAGTGTGGCAAAAAACTGAATAGCTGTAGACATTGAGTATAAATTCCTCTACAAACTGCATTTTGGTTGGAAGATGAAAGCTTCTCTGATGGAATTTGAGGGGACTATATTTCATTGGGTACGTGTACGGAAAATAGGCGATTTTTTGAGTGACAAGAACTCTTAGTCTGGCTTTGCGGACCCTTGGACAGAATTAGAGCAGAAGAACCCACCCTGGAAATTTGATGGATGAAAGGGTATATCTCACTTATCCAGGTTACTGAAGATGAAACACCTCATTTCTCCCAGCTATTTTACAGAATTTTTTGACATTTGAATTTTAACACACGTCTCTATGGGGAATTATTTACACGTGTGAGCCCTATTTATTAAAGAGCTTCAATGCTATTGTTGTCGCTGTGTTGTGCAAGCTGTTCGATTGAGCTGTGCTTATTGAATACAGTCACTCAAGTCTTATAACTTGAATTAGACTTCCTATCTTTTATCTATTTTTAGTTTCTTCTGATATAACCTCTATTCATAGCATAATCAATTCGATTCTGGATATTTGTTTGGTTTTCAAAAATACACAAATATTACATAAACAGCATTGAAATTAAATGTAAAACAAAAAAGAACTTTTTGTCAGGGCGGTGAGTTGGCTCAGTTGGTAGCGCGTCTGCCTCAGACTCAAACGGTCCGGGTTCGAACCCGAATTTGGACTGAGCAATGTTGTGTGTAATCATGCCGTCCCCTCTAGCAAAAGGCAAAACACTCTGTCCTTCGGATAGGACATAAAATGGAGATCCCGTGTGTGAGAGAGTCACATCTTATGCACGTAAAAGATCCCGCTTTATTCATTCATCGCAAAGAGCAGGGTGTTTAACCCGGTGAAGTGGTCCCGACTCATATCCAACTGGACCCCATGAAAGACCAGCAAAGCATAGCTTAATAATATGAGCTATCCAGCCATCTTCTAGATGGAAAATGAACCAAAAGACAACAACCATCAATCAAGTAATATCTTGCTTCTTACCTTGTTTCTTCTCCACAATAAATACTATCATTTACCTATAAACTACTCTATGTGCGAGACTTTAAAATCGTTTTTCTTTTGTACGATTACCAATTTATATTGTGCAAACTTGCATCTTTCTTTCTCTGCAATCTACTGCTCTGTAATGATCAACAATGATCTGTTTACTATCTGTCTCTCGTATGTTTGATGGTTTTCTGTCTTTCTGTAGAAATAAAAACAGGGGAAAAGGGAAATATTTTGCCAAGTTGTCTTTGTGAAAATGATTTTGAGTAAAAGTGAGTTTACTATTATGTTTCTTGTCTTTGTGTATTACCTCTCTTTCTTTCTTTCTTTCTTTCTTTCTTTCTTTCTCTCTGTCTCTCTGTGTGTATAATATATATATATATATATATATATATGTGTGTGTGTGTGTGTGTGTGTTTGTGTGTACACATACATTCATGTATTCTACGAAGGCATAGTGTAGTTTCTAGTCTCGTTTCATCGACATGGAGGGGGGGGGCAGCAGTTCTCGAGGTCGCGTCATCATCACTCGGCTTAACACGGGTACAGTCGGCGAAAGAAAAAGAAATCGATAAAAAAAATTCAAGAACGAGACTAACCCAGACATTGAGAGAGAGAGAGAGAGAGAGAGAGAGAGAGAGAGAACAAGAAATGCTTTCTGTTTATCAAACCTCATGTTCAATTCATGGGGCATTACAAAATTATCATTACGAAGCCAACCGAGTGGTGATCCATACCACCTTGATAAGATAATCCAATCCATTAAAAGGCAACCTTAGTGCTAGTCGGTACCACGACAGATCTTGTGGCATATAAATGTAATATTTTGCATAATCTTATGTTAAACACAATAACAAAAAGCATTAATTAGTATTTGTGTTTGCACTTTTGAGAATAAAGAATACATGTGAATGAAGCAAAGCTGGAAGACCTCATCAATCATTCATTTTTGAAAGTGTGGAATACATACATTTTCTCTTCTTTTTGTGTACATTTGACTTTGATTCCTTTTTTTTTTAATGATTAGACGGAGCAGCAAGAACCAACACATGACAATATTGACTAAATTTGCATATCCGTTTGTACTTTCATTCTTTGTAAGTGTTTCAGTTTGAACCGCCAAATCTGGGAACAGGAAACATCCCACAAATCTCACTTAACAGCTACGTGAAAATGAAAAGTAAACAGAAAATACACTAAAACGCTAGATTTACAAGTTTCTTATCAACGCATACAGAAATTTACTTGGTTCTAAAGTAAGTTCAACCCGACATCCGAATTTCGAGGGAAAACACCAAAGAAAAAAAGCAAGATTATTAAAGAAAAAAATACATGGGGCAAACAGATAAGATAACAATGAAATGGATTCATAAAGATCATCCGCTGGATAGTTTTGCGTGTTTGAAAAAGACAATGGTATTTGTATAGAAAGTACAAATAGGTTTGTTGTGTTGCACATCATCCCGAAATGTAATCTTTTTTTTTAGCAATGATAACATCAAATTATTTCTAGTGAAAAAGAAAGAATACCATTAATGCCATTCATACAAATAAGAAAGTAAGACCTATATTCTAATATAACAAAAACGAAACAAACTTTGTCACAACGATATATCACAACTTTATCACAACTATACCATCATTTGGCCATTTTGATAATTTAATTCATTCCTTTCATTTCGTTTATTTCATTTCCAACAATGCAAACATTTTAATACACAAAATAACACAATATCAATACAATGCAGTAACAAAGAAAAATACGTGTAGTTAACAATACTACGCATCACAAAAGCAAATGAAAAGTGAATTAAAACTAAAGTTTCAGGAAATGGAGGAGACATGCTAAATAGCTAATAAAGCTTGTATTTTGCAGTCTCCTCGTGGACAAAAAGACTAAATAACATCAAAGAAGCAAGTTGCTAGATATAATATAAAAGGTGCACAACACATACAGACCTATACAAACAAACAAACAAACAAACAGACGGACAAACAAACACAAGTAACCTCTCTTGTAAAGAGAAAGATAGAGAGAGAAAAAAAGAAAACAGCGAAGGAAAAACAGGAAATTATTTTGACGGGAGAAATAGAAAGAGACATGAGGACAGGAAAAAAGGCGAGAAGGGAGAAGAGATGAAGGGTCTATACCAGCACACGCGAGGCACATGGTGCGATGGATCACCGAGGTAAATGTTGGAAAGGAATAGATAAAAGAATAGAATGAGTATGACGAATAAAAAAGAAAGCTCAAAATTAAGGCTAACTAAAATGTAACTCATTCTGCTATAGGGATTTATGAACAACTTCTTCAGTTTGAATGTGAATATATTTAAACTTAGAACTTGTTTCATACTATTATCGAGAGCATTCCAAAATTTGGGGACAGTAAAAGACAATATAGATTTAGCAAACATAGTCGTAGTTAATGGCACATGAAATGAGTTGGATTGCCGGGTAGGATAAAGATGAACAGATCTATTTTTAGTGAACATGGACTCAAACACAAATGGGAGAGAACTATTGGTAAGTTTGTATACATGAATTGTCCTAAATATAGAAAATGCAAATCCTTTACCTTTAAGATTTTGTTTTCATGAAATAACACATCAGTATAAGTATCCAAGAATACTGGATTATAATGAATTAGTGAATTTCATATTCTATTTGTGGGTGTGTGTGTGTGTGTGATAGAGTTTGTTATTTGTTAAAAACGGAAAGAAAAAATTAAATAAAACGAGAGGAGCACTCCGAAAGAGCAGACCTCCGCCAAATCGCAATGAGTAAACTATCGCCATTTCGTAGACAGTATCTCCAACCAGTGGCGTATCTAGGGAAAACGGCGCCCGGGGCAAGCGCGAAAATTGCGCCCCTAACTGATGATTTCTGAAAAAGTGTTCAACCCCGACCCGATCCCGGTAGGGACTTTAAAAAAAGGTCCGCATGATATGCTTTTTCAAGCACCTGAGAGGGGTCTTTTGAGGGTGATTTAAATGAAATAAATTTTAATAAATTTTGGCGAGCGAGCGCAGCGAGCGAGCCGAAAATTATTGTATTTCAGCTTACAAAACATGGAATTCATGTCATTTTTTTCTTATTAAATCTTATAATTCTGATCTAGATATAGTGACGGCCTTATAGATAACGATTGATACCAACAAACTAAGGACTTGAAAAAATACTCTAAATTAGTATATATGCGCGAGTCAGCCGAAATTTGTATATTTCTGCGTCATCATTACGTTTTGTTCTTATCTTTTTTTTTGATAAATCTTGGCGAGCGAGCGCAGCGAGCGAGCCGAAAACTTGTGTATTTCAGCTTACAAAACATGGAATTCTTGTTGTTTTTTGCTTATTAAATCTTACAATTCTAATCTAGATATAGTGACGGACTTATAGATAACGATTTATACCAACAAACTAAGGACTTGAAAAAATACTCTAAATTAGTATGCGCGAGTAAGTCGAAATTTGTTTATTTCCGCGTCATCATCACGTTTTGTTTTTATCTTCTTCTTTTTTTGATAAATTTTGGCGAGCGAGCGCAGCGAGCGAGCCGAAAATTTTTGTATTTCAGCTTACAAAACATGGAATTCTTGTCTTTTTTGCTTATCAAATCTTACAATTCTAATCAAGATATAGTGACGGCCTTATAGATAACGATTCATACCAACAAACTGAGGACTTGAAAAATACTCTAAATTTGTATGCGCGAGTAATGAGTCGACATTTGTATATTTCTGCGTCATCATCACGTTTTGTTCTTTTTTTTGTTAATTTTTGGCGAGCGAGCGCAGCGAGCGAGCCGAAAAGTTTTGTATTTCAGCTTACAAAACATGGAATTCGGAATTCTTGTGTGAACACAATAACACAATAAACATTGTTATTTGTCCGCGTCATCATTATGTTTTGTTTTTATCTTGTTTGATTTGGTTTTCTGCCCCCTTCTCCGTCCCCCCCCCCCCCCCCCCCCCCCGTCCGGGCGAGTTTTGTTTTGGTTTTTTTTCCCTCCTCCTTCTTCTTCTTCTTCTTCCTTTTTTTTTCTTCTTTTTTTTTCGTTTTTTCGTTTTTTTGCGCCCCCAAGGAGTGGCGCCCGGGGCACGTGCCCCCCTTGCCCCCCCCCCCTAGATACGCCACTGTCTCCAACACAAACATAGAGGTGTAGGGACATCTGTGCAATATATTCGGTGAAAATCTTATCAGCAATTGTTGAATTATTGGGAAATAAGCTTATCTTATATCCTTTATGCCCCTGTGCTTTGATCGTTGACCTCAGAGCAATGAAAGCTGCCTTATTGTTTCTTTGTTCAATACTTCTTTATGAACACGACTATATGTTCTTGAGTTATTGGGAGATTAAGCTTATTTCATGACCATTGACCCTATGTCCTTTAACCTTTAACCTTATGACCCCCCCCCCCAATTTAATCGTTTCTTTCAAAGCTTATAATGGGGACACCCTGCAAATTACCCCTCATCCATTCTAGAGTTATAATGTACACAAACAGACAGACAGACGCATACGAAACTCAATATATCTATATATATATATATATATATATATATATATACATATATATATTTGTGTGTGTGTGTGTGTGTGTGTGCGTGTGAATGTGAGGGTATAAGACTTCATTTGTTGAAACATTTTAAATTTCTCCTCAGTAATCGTATCCTTAAAAGTTATTGTGCCTTTTGTGTATGTTTTACTTTCCGATTGCCCCTTGTTTCAATTGACAAATGATTCTATTTCCTCAATCATTTTATTTCTTTTATTTCATCTCAAACAAAAAAGTTATGGCAATGAAACATGATTTTTATAATATGAATACCATAACGCCTGATGATCCTAAATCAGTACAACAATGTAATCAATGAAAATACTGTGAACTGAAATACAATAAATGTTTAAACTTTTGTGACAAATACCGAGTCAAAGTTGTTGGAAATGAGGGGAACTCTTCGATCTCAGTCCCAAACTTATCATAATAAACTGACACACATGACTCAGTGATTCTTCTACCTAAAAGGGAACATAAGCTGGGATTTTCGTGAAGCCCTTACATCCATAAGTACCTCGGTAGATTCCTATTTTGAAGCTGAAGGGAAACATCAGCGTGTTTGTTTGTTTTGTTTGTAGCGACGAGGAAACAGATGTTGTCATAGAGATCATAGACGAGATGGAAATATTAATCTGGAGTGTTTTACGGAGTGTTTTTGAAGATATGGCACGGATCCTTAATGACCTCGAGTAAAGCGACAAGATGCATCATTGATGAGGATCAGGAGGATTTTATGCTTATGACCTTTCGCTTGCATGTGTCAAATCTGCATTCCATTAATCATATGATGGGGTTCATTTGCATTCACTAGCAAAACATGGTTAGTCCTTAGGACGACATAACAAAACCCTTGATGGCGAGATGTATACATGGATCTGGAACCGCCTACTTAGTCAAGTTGTGCATGGCAGCACCCTGACAACATTCAGAGAAGCTGCTCTCCCATGTATTACAACCTTGCAGCCTTCTTCTGGATCATTCATCCTTTAAAGAAGGATACGTTCAGATTTTACTCGCACAGCGCATACTTTTATCGTAAATAGAGATCTTCAGTGTGGCACCTCCCAATGACACACATGTGTAGTTCATCCCAGTATAGCTTCTAGGAGCTGCGAGAGGGATTACAGTATCAAGTATCAAGTACACCTGAATATTATACAAACTTTCTTCTTATCCGGCATCATTTTGCACTATTATTTGCTGCCAAGCATGTCAAATGTGGGTTTTCCTGCGTCTTGAACTGGGAAACAGAGAACTGCTGAAAGCAAATTCACCTTTAATTTGTCTTTCTATTTTTAGGCAACCTGAAGAAACAACGTCTTCACGTCCTTTCAGAAATCAATCCATGATTTCATTGTCAAGGTATGTCCATTAATGCAATTTCCCTTCATGACTTTTTTATTTTTTGGTTCGAATAAACAATTGATGAATTGATTATGCTTTAGATATTTTTATTCATATCTTGTCGAGGAATTCACTCAGCTGTGACGAAAGGTTGCAATAGGCGATACACAAACAATCTTTTATACATCCTTACGAAAGTCTCTTATTGGATACCGAAAATCATTATGACGCCACACGAAGGACAATTTCGATTATTTGGGGGAATGAGGAGGGGTGTGGGTGGGGGCTAAAAGGACCATGATTCTCGAAATCTGCTTCCGTGGTAGTTGGACATTGTTAATATTGTTGAGACAGCTCTATATACTTTTTCAACTTCAGACTGTCAAGAAGAGACTAGGTGCAACGTAAATATGAAATGACATGAAACAAAGTTACAGGCAGTTAGAACTCCTTGTCGAACCTCCGAGAATTAGTAAAGCAATTTTAGGAGTTCTAACTTCCTGTAAACAGCTGTTGGTATTCAATGGACGCACGAAAGAATTCCACGGGTGCATTTTGCCTTCCATGATCGGGGAACGACACTGCCATGTTTCTGAGAAATCTGAATACTCTTTTTTTTTAGGCTAATCTAGTTTCGGGTATATTTTCATTGTTATCATTCATTTATTGAATAAAATGAAATTTCACCTATTGATAAAGCGTATAAAACAAAAGTCAATCAAGTCCAGAAATATGCGTAAAAGTGTAAATTTGACCTGTGTAGTGAGAAAGTGTTTGGAAAGTCGACTTTATCACTTTTTCGATGACTTCCAACAAATGAAAATGATATGTTCCCCAATCCTTATAGATTAATACATCAGTGAGTAATTTTGATTTTCGTTCAAGTAATCTTTGCACGATTTGTATTCACGCATCTCCCATGCCTTTATCATACCATTATCATAACACTCTTTTTTTTTTGTAAGTAGGGACACCGAAAAGTAATTACCATCATGAAGATATAATTTCCTTTGAGAGTTGAGGCATCAAGCATGGGTTCATAGGGAATGACCCAGTTGTGACTCCATCGAATCTCTTTGATCTTATAAGAACCTAGCAATCTACTACAAGCAAAAGTGAAAAAAGTGAAACTCTGCATATTCGAAATTTTGTTGACCTATGTTAAATATCATTCAACCATTTTGCATTCACTGATTAATAACATTTCGTACAATTATATCTATTTTCTTTTTCAGGAATGAAAATGCATATAACTTGTGAGAACAGAATGCAGAGCTGGCCGTATTCTGCCACATTCCTTCTGACTGTGTTTGCGCTATCTGGTCTTAAGTCATTGGTACTTGCGCAGCGGAGCATCTGTGACAAATGTACTTGCTATTCCGGTGGGCAAAGTGTTACGTGCGAGAGTGTATTCAACGTCCCGAAGTGTTCATCTTGTCTTGAAGATAAGACTTCAAGAACAGTTGTCAATATTGATCAAATACAGGAGAGACTTTCTCCTGAGCTGTTTGAAGGACTCACGACAACGAAGTTGCTCGCCCTGAACCGAAATCATCTGAGGAATGTTCCAACAATCATGTTCATTGATATGACAGAGCTCCAAATTGCAACGCTTTCCTGGAACTTGTTGACAGCAATTCCTTTGTTCAGCAACAATACTTCACTAAGATTCCTCGAATTGTCAAGAAACGCTATTTCGGATGTTGGACAACACTTACGACAAGATGTCCCCAGACTTGAGCAACTTGACCTTTCATTTAACCAGATCAAGCGTTTTACGGCAGATCAGTTTCCAATAAGTCTTCGTTCCATCATTATAGCTGCGAATTTGATTGAAAAGGCAGACAAATCGTCCTTCAGTGGTCTTCTTCAATTGCAAAGGATCGATCTTGGTGAGAACCGACTTAAAGGCATAGTGTCTGGAACGTTTTCACTTCCGTCCCTGAGTATATTGCGCTTACAAGATAATCAAATTTCCTGGGTTTCCCCTGATGCCTTCTCAAGTAACATGACATTTTTATCTCTCGTAGGAAATAGATTGACTGAACTCTACTCTGCCGGTGGATTTCCCAACTTGCAATCTTTGTATCTACCAAGCATTCCATCTATCCCGTCTGGCCTTAGAAGGCTCGGTCATCTTTCTGTTAATGGCAAAAACGAAGATTTCAAAATTGTGTCAACTCTGGAAAACGTCAACGCGCTTAGAATAATTGATGTCACAGAAAGTGCAGAAAAAATTATTTCGTTTGCCAACCACTCCTTTCTTAGTGCCTTTTTCATGTTCTCATCGCAGGTGGAAAGCCTCCAGCATGTCACAAAGTTGTCGGCATTGTCAGTTCTTCGGGTAGCGGACAGCAAACTTCGCGTTGTTCCTCTTGTCGCTGGACTGAAAATGCTCAGGAACATCGATCTGGTAGGAAACGAAATTACATCAGTACATGCTTCGATGTTTGAAAATCTCCCCAAACTAGAATACATAAACCTAGCAGAAAATAGAATATCAATTATAACTGGGCACTTTCAGACTCCGAATATGCGTACTATTGACTTACAACAGAACAAAATAATGTCCACCGACGCAGAAGTAAGTTTTCCTCCTTGGGTAGAGGCCCTTCATTTTTCCGACAATAATTTACAGCGTTGGTTCCCGTTTACGGATACACGGTTCCTCCTGAGACTGTATGTTAGTCGGAATAAATTGGCATTTGTTGATTGGGACACCTTTGGTATAGTGTATAGCCTTGAAGTATTGGTTCTAGCTTACAACCGCATTTCAGCAGTTTACGCATTCCCCTTCTCACCTCGACTAGGACTTATAGATGTCAGCAACAATCCCCTTATTTATATCGATTCCTCGGCCTTTTTACTTACTCTACAGGTTGCTGAACTGAACCTCCAGAACACCCGTATTTCAGAATTTGAGTTTAGACTTCCTCTTTTGACAACGCTTGATCTGAGTGGCAGCAGGCTCCAGCAGATCCCCCGAAATCTTCCCCAACTTTGTCCAGATCTTCTTGATTTCAATATATGCGACATGCATATCGATAATATTGACCCAGACGTATTAGAAACGTTGCCATTAAACAATGTCTGCCTCGACTGTAATAGAGCAGCACATCTTTCACCCAAAAAATTGCATTTTCTGAAACGAGCAGAGATCGTAGAACTCTCACTGCCGCCGTCTATGGAGCTCACCTGCAGTGATTTCGCTGCATTGGTGCCAAAAAGGTATCTAAGAATTACTGGAGGGTCTGTCACAGAATTCAATGAGACTCACTGTAAGATACCTCACTTGTTCGAACTTTCGTTGACAGAAGTGATCGTCGAGGACAGCATACTTAAACAAATATTAGGCGGCGGACTTGTCACATATGTCACCTTGAAAAAAATAACATTAACTTTAGACTTTTCGTTTCCAGAGGAAGACAAAATTTTACATGCAACAAACCTCGAAAATCTAGAGTACTCATTGAGTAGACTAAAGAATATTCCACCGGTCTTTGCTCCAAATGTTTTCAATCTGAACCTCAACGGGAATTTGCTGACGAACTTTGCCTGCGATCGAATCTTGTATTTTTACCGACACCTTCGCAAACTTGACTTATCCTACAATCGCATTTCTTTTGTTTCCAGATGTTCAAGAATAGTCAACAGCCATCCCCTTGAAACACTCATCCTGACGGGTAACGAAATAGGTTCATTAAGGGTCAAACATTATGATACACATTTTAGCATATTTTCGCGCCTTGAATATTTGGACTTAAGAAGTAACAATCTACGATATCTGAGTCAGCACATCGTCCCAACAAGTGTTGGGAATATGCCGTTGTTTCATCTTACATTGAACGCAGACGATAACCCACTCGTCTGTGATTGTAACCAACGTTGGCTTCTCGGGATTGATGATCATTTGATTTTTCAAAATGGCGTCTGCGCTGCTCCCGAGATTAACGAAGGGCGTCTTGTGACAGATCTTATCCAAGAATCTTTCCCTTGTCCACCACTTATTCAGGTATCGCAGGTGTGTGCCTATATCAATAACAGTTTAATTGTGTCTGTTACGTGTCCGGTGACATCACAACCAAAGCCTAACATCACGTGGTTCTCCTTTAGCCTGCTGCTTAATGATACCCTCTTCACTCAACCCGGTGAACCCGGTGAGAAAGGTCACGTAGAAATTGATGTAAATAATTTCGTCAATCGAGAAATCATCTTATCATGTCTCGTAGAGAGCATCTACCAGTCCCTTGTAATGGATATTGTATTATCTGTAGAATTATCATCTGAAACTAGGGAAAGACAAAAGTTTCGGAACGCGTCGTTAATGTGCGAAGCTTCACAGCGGCTGGATGGTGTTACAAAGCCAAACAATGTTACCGATCTCCCCTTGAACATCCCAGGGAGTGGGGCAGCTGGAAGGTTAGATTTCGACAAACAGTCTTCCGTTGCTTTTATTTCTTTGCTTTTGTTACATTTGCTTCTCGGATAACAGCTGCCAGGACATACTGCTGTAAATAATCAGATCAACAAGTCATTAACAAAGGGCAATCAGTCCCTGTGACTTGTAAAAACCTCCTGATCTCCCTGTAATATTTGGTGTACTTTGACAATTCCCTTATCTTCTTACCATTCAAAATGCCGA
Organism: Diadema antillarum; assembly: GCF_040938485.1. NCBI lineage: Eukaryota > Metazoa > Echinodermata > Echinoidea > Diadematoida > Diadematidae > Diadema > Diadema antillarum. Next base: position 1,117,975 of record NW_027271913.1, read on the forward strand.
CAGGGGGGCTTATAGATAGAGGAACGCACATTATTGTGTTTAGAAATCAAATACACTGTGGAAGCAAAGACCAACAAAAAGAATTGTGACAAAGTTTGTTGGTTACTGTCTAAACTGATGTCCAAATAAATGAAACAAATACCGAACAGTATAATATAATATACAAGTGATAATTTTATTGTCTTTATCAACATAGCTATAAACGAGTATATTCTCTCTGATGAATAATTGTTTCGAGAATGGTTTTATAATGCCTACGTGGAAATCTTCTATTTATAATAATAATGATAATAATTAGAGAAATTTGTATGGCGCAGCTACTATATAAATATACTCTACTGCGCTGTGATATAACATAGTTCCTAACATTGTTACTGATTAGACACACACAAAATAAGTAACAAATTAATCAAAGGCTTCTGAAAAAAAGTTAGTCTTTAACAAAGATTTGAAGACAGCAAGTGATGGGGCCTTCCTCATTTTCTCAGGTAATCTATTCCAAACTTTTGGAGCAGCACAACTGAAGGTACAATCCCCCAAAGTTACTTTTATTTTTGAGTTAGGTTGCTTTAGAAGCAACTTATCCTGTGTACTTCTTAAATTATGTGAATATGGATATGATTTCATTAATATTAATTCTGATGAATAACCAGGTGCTTGGCCATTCAGTACTCTATAAATAAGTAACAAAATCTTAAATGCAATTCTCTGCCTTACTGGCAACCAATGTAACTTCATCAAAACGGGTGTAATATGTGAACATTTTGACGATGTGATATGATATGATATGATATGATATGATATGATATGATATGATATGATATGATATGATATGATATGATATGATATGATATGATATGATATGATATGATATGATATGATACGGATATGAAACCAGGCTTGACATTAACGGTGGTCCGGGGTCATCAGAAATAGACATCGGGCCACCATTATTTAAGAAATGATATGCTTTAGTGGCACAATCGGACCACAAAAATTGTGAGTGTGTACATCGTTTCCACGCCATTTTGCTCATCCCGAAAAGGGGAGAATAGATAGCAGGTCAGTGTTTGATGACTGCATGCATTTCAAGTAGTGGCCGTGACCAGGGATGCTAGATTGCTGCTCGTCTTCACGGCAATTAAACGCAGTCTATATTATTTCCGGCTTAATTTTGATAGATTGTTTTTCTCACGGTCAAATTTTATCTATCTGAATATCGTTGAATATAGCCATTTTCATGAATATGTGGTGTCGTGAAAAAACTTTTTTTTTTCAATTTGATATTGAATATAGTAGACTTAGAGTGAAATTCGTCACAGTATGTCTTGTATTGACGCTCTCTACCATAACTGTCAATGTCATGTAGTTATCATGATTTGTGTTTTTTCATGTTTTGCTGTACATTATTCCATTTTTCATGTTTTCTCCCTTACTTCTAAGTCACAGTAAGTGGTATTCGAAGCACTTCATCATCCCTGACAATTTCCACATAGTTGTATGTGTTTATTGAATAATTTCAATGTCCTATTTAAGAATTTTGTCATTCGTTGTTGTTGTTTTTTTCTGGCCCAAAAAAAAATATGAATGTTGTGTCCCGAACGGTCCACCAAAATAACAATGTTAGTATCGAGCTATGTATACAAATTCCAATGAAAATTTAATGAATTTAGTAATGTAAGTTCTTATTCATCCGTTGTCCACGGAATGTTCAATTTAGCCACAACATTAAGTCACTGCGTCTGGCCCTAATGTTTTAATTCCGAGAAAGGTTGCTATTCCGACCTTCGACACTTCATCAGCTCATTTAAAATAGTGGCATTCTCTGCAGTAAGTCCAGATGCAGTGATCGCACTTTATGACTTTTTACTGATTTTGACAAGTTAATTAGTGCACACATGTGAAAGGGATCGTATAGTTTTGGCTGAGACCTAACTTTTTGTGAGATAATGAAAAACCTCTAATCAAATGCGAAAGAGCATGTAATTTCAAATGGAATTCAAAGTTTGTTTGATGAAAATTGATTTTGAATTGGCTGAGATATCCAAAACAGGGCGATCTTAATAAAATGACCCACCTTTTATTACGTTCGCTTGGTTTTACTTGGTTTTTGGATGTCTCAGCCATTCCTAAACCAATTTTCATTAAAGAAACTTTGAACTCCTTTTAGAATGGTATGCTCTGTACAATTTCATATGAAATGTTCTCTTGGTATCTCGCAAAAACATAAATTGTTAAAAGCCCAATCCCCGTCTCTGCAAATACTATACCCTCCTTTGGATTTCTATGAAACGATCTGATACATTTAAAATGAGGCTAGATCTCTTAAAATAGTTCGCAACAGACTTGGGATTTAATGTGTTATAGTTTAAGTGCATACAAAATTTGTACCTACCCGGAGCTTTATTTCTACAATAAATATTTGAGCATGACAACTGAATGATATGAACTCAGTTTAGTTATTTGTTAAGCCCTATTATACCTGGCTATAATATAGCCACTGCGAATGCACGAAAATGCTAAAAGCTATATAAAAATGAAAGATTCATGTAATTGAAATCGGAGGGGCCCGATTTTCTTAATTATTCTCGCATTCGATTCACGTTATTTTAATTTTTGTTAGGACAGTTGCATAGCACATTGATTGCAAACTTTTATGATCGTTCTGGTATAAAACACACAAACAAACGGAATTGTTTAGTATTCTACATCAGGGCGCCGTGATACAGTAATTTGTGCTTGTTCAGGCAGTTGCATAACACATTGAATACAAAGTTTTGCGATCGTTCTGGTTTAATCATATCTGCTTATGTAGCTGTTTTTGCATTTTTGCGCACATTTTCACGCACACACACACACACACACAAACACATACAAAAACACACACACAAACACACACAAACACCATTACACGGAGACTCACGCACTCAACACACTTATTCAGCCCAGTTTAGAAAATCTATGTTTTTAGAACTCGTGTTCTAACTTCATGTTATATTGAGCAATTAGGCCCCAGTACTGCATGTTAAGTCCTGTTGTTACCTCAGTTACAACTGAATTATTGACAGCTGATTGGTTAATTGTGCACCCGTATCTAGTTATAGAGTAGCATGCACGTACATATTGTAGTATTTCTTGAGAATTAATACTTAGATTCAAACTTTCATAGGTTGACCACTGCGTTCTATGATATGTTTCCAATGATAGTATTTTTATATATCATGCACCCTAGCTGGATACCAAGTATCATTATTTTGCTATATTTGATGTACCTTTCTTCGAGAAATGTGAAAATCAATTCAATGGAATGAGTAACACATATATAAACAAAAGTTGAAAAGGCGAGATAAATGCATTATTAGCGGCCAAGAGCTATAAATCGTACCAAATCTTCCATACATCATAGAGTAAACATGTTATCCTGTCCGGAATGCTTTAATCTGTCCTTTTTATCTTTTGTTTATACTGTAACCAACACGTGGACTGAAATTTCTCATTATTCATAATTATATACATTTCGATTGGAATCCGAACTTCTCCCTAGTTTCAAATAAATCATTTTCATGTTCCCTTTGACCTGTGCAATCATTCGCTCCGAGGAAAAAATGAGCTCTCCATCTCATCCTTTTTATGACACTTTCAATCTTCTCAATTAGCCATTATTTTGATGTAATCTGTTCTCGGCGGAATTGGTATTTTTTCCGGAATAATCCACGTGAAACCGATCTATCGCGCCACAAACAACACTAGGTAAATCCTCGATAGAAGAGTGCTCGACCGGAAAAGGGAGCGAAATTATCCGTTGGTTATACTAGTAGTTTCGTGAGGATATATTGATACAACTTAAGTTTAAAGTATACTACGCATTATAATGTGTGGGTATGTGTTTGCGCGTGTATAGGACAAACAAATTGAGCACATTTTACGGAACATTGACACAGCTTGCTCATTTGCAAAAAAAAAAGAAAGAAAGAAAAAGAGCCTGTGATGGTATCGTAAGTGCAGGTATAATAACGATGATGGTATTAAAGGGACATGACTGTGTCTATTGTTCAGCTCAAGTCTTATAGGAGGATGATGTCACAGGTGGAATATCAATAAAGATGATCTAGATGATTTTTTTTTTGCTTTCTTTTAGAGGTGTACCTCAACAGAGTGCAGAAAAAGATTAAAGAATGTGTTTCATGTGTAGATATCGGAATAGTTTGTATCATTTGATCATTATTATAGTCTTAATAGGGTGGGTGTGTGTTGAAACTCCGCTTAGATTTTCTTAAAGGCAAACTGCATTTTCTCCCCTAAAGGTGCATGCCTAGTGAATCGGCTCCTAGCGTGAATAAACACAAGGTTGTTTTTATCTGGATGGCCTTATGCCAAGCCTGATCTTGCATTCTAATTAATGCTCAAGCCGACTTGAATCGGCATTGCGACAAAGCGGACATATTGGCATTTTTATTTTGAAAATATACCTGAAGTGTACACACCCACGTCAGCACCAAGTGCTAACCATTTATGACTTTAATGGTATTTCATTATTTCTTAGAATAAACAAACATCACAGACACATACAAACAAACAAACTTTCTCCTGGTCTTTCTCTCATTTTCATCGTCATCAGAAAAAACGACAAATGCTCAAAACAACATGCAGAGTTCTTTATAACTTTACCAATTACATGATCACATCGCATAGGGGAAACATCGGAAGAATATAACGACTAGATTAGCACAGGCCATGACAGTACATAGGAAGACTTTCATTGTTCCATGATATTATTGAACACTAAAACAATATGGTTCACTCCTTTAATTCCCACCAAAAGTAGATCGTACCGTACATTTTGATATTTTACCGGTGTATCTATGTTTACATCTCTTGTCTTTTGAAAAACTTAAACCTTATATGCCCTGAGCGAAACAGGCTCTTGGGAAATCATTTTCAAGTGACAAGTAAAAATAATGCCATGAATACTGTCAAGACTGTCTTGCACCACACATACGATGAGAACAAACGAAAAGAAACATTTCAAAGAAAGAGAGAGAGAGAGAGAAAGAAAGAAAGAGAGAGAGAAAGAAAGAGAGAGAGAGAGAGAGAGAGCAAAGAAATATCACGCGGAAGAAACCCAACATTGCGTGTATCATAAACCCACCTGTTCTATTTTTGATTATTTTGGAACCGACATTTAACAATTTCCAAGTACAAATGTAAAACTTTAAAAATAAAAGTATATCATACAGTAAACGAATATTTTCACCAACGCATCGACCTTCCAAAAATCCGGTTTGATTTCCATGTATCAAATATGATACAAATTTCTTAAATCTGTTTGCTATACAACCAGATGCCAGTTTATATATTACATTCAATAAAGAAATTAGACGCCAATTCTTTAAAAACTGTCGGAGTTGATTTTGCTTTTGGAATCAATGTGATTACTCCCATTTTTTGTGCAGCCGACATTTGTCCTGAAAAATAAGCATAATTTTAAGGAATTTAACCAAAATAAAAATCCTTCCAAAAAACACGATAAAACTCCACGGTAAAACCGTCTAATCCGGGAGATTTATTACATTTCATATTTTTAACACAGAGTATACCTCTTCTGCATTTAAGGGACCTTCCAATGATTACGACATTTGCTGTGATAATTTTGGGATGCCAGAAGATGACAATAATAAGTCTAAATCTACATCTATGGTTTCTTTTGCTTCATACAAACAGGAATAAAACTGAAACACTTCTTACTGTATATCACACTGATTCCTGATAATATTGTTTTCAAAGGAGAGCTGACGAATTTGTCTATTAACATTATTCTGTTTTTTCCAAGTTTAAGAAATACTTCGAGGACTTCTCTCCTAATTCCATCCACCTAATCTTGCTTCTCATTACGATTCTTTCATTTTCTTTTGGGCGTAATATTTCACATTCTTCTTTATGTATATTTATTTCATCTAATATTTCACTTTTATCATTACACAATAATAATTTTTCTTCTAAATCTTCTATATTTTTCTCCAATTCCTTTTCTCTGTTGATTTTTTTTTTGCTTTTTGATATAAGAAGCGTTAGAAATAGCTTCCCCACGTATTGCCATCATCAAAGTTTCAAAAAATAACTGATCATTAACAGTAAACTGACATTCACCAACTACGTTCCCATTGTGATCAAACTGGACAGTTCCCTTTGCGTAAAATGAAATTGTATCTTTTATAATTTGTTTCATTTTTTGAACATATGTTTCATCTTTCAATAAAGTATTATTCAATTTCCAATTTCGTGGTCCCCGTTTAAACTCATTAAGATTAAACTTAGAGAAACTTTAGCATGATCAGTAAAGTAAACTGAAGAAATATCAGTATTATAAACTAAAGAGAGCAATTCGGAGTATGGATATAGAAAAAGTCTAATCTACTTTGCTTAAAGGGATTTGGTTGCCGCCACGTATAACACCTTTCATCTGGATTACATATTCTCCATGGATCACATAAACTTTTTTTTCATTGTGTCTAATTGTTTTTTGGCCCTGGGGTTATTGACATGTACATAGTTATATGTATCGAGGGTTGTATCCTGAACTAAGTTCCAATCACCACAAAGGATAGTATGAGGGTTTTCAAATTCTGATATAATCTTTAAAAGATCAACCAAAAAATCAGGTGTATCAGTATTCGGACCATAATTATAAAGATATAAATGTCAGGTTATATTCATATAACAATTTAAAATCTAATACCACAAATTTCCCGTTTTATCTATCTGAACTCTATTAACTTTTACTGGGATTCTAAGTTACCGTATAAAATGGTAACTTAGAAGGACACCTTACATAATATGACCATATTTGCAATAACAAACAGCTGAAGAAATTGAATCCATGGACGTCAGATAATCCCACTCATCCCTAGCTGAAATATGCATAGTATAATTTTGTAAACATTGTAATCAGAGATGATATATTTGAGATATACGGTTGTCCACGCATTGTACTGTGCTGCAGAAGTACCATTTTCAACAATGGCTGATATACTTAGTGTAAAAGACACTAATTTAACGTATACAACTGGGGTACAGAAGAACTAACTATATATTTTCAACAGATGGCGCTCTTCACTATTAACATGTAGACAACATTAATTATTTTTAGCCTTGTACATGCTTTGAGTCCTATGTAAAATACTAGTAAAGGGAGAACAATAACGGGACAGCTATATGCCCTTTAATTGTAACTGTCCTCCGAATGTACATTTTTTTTTTGTTATATGAGATGCCCTGCTATTGTACATGTAGGAAAATATATACATATGTGTGTGTGTGTGTGTGCGCGCGCGCGCGCGCGTGTGTGTGTGTGTGTGTGTGTGTGTGTGTGTGTATTTGTGAGGATAGAGTCTATGTCTCTCTGTCTGCTGCTAACAGTAATGTTGAAGGAAAACGGTGCATTCAAGCAGTTATAGTTGCATTCGGAAGCGAGCAAACCTAACTGTATAATCCGATAATTTTGCAGATATCCAATTCTGCACATCATATAAGATCAGAAAACATACATCACTCTGGATGTACCTTTCCATCTTCTTCTTTCTGTGTACATGTTTAATGTATATGAACACGTGGTATAGGTATTTTTCCCTAGAAACAGTTGAGCCCCGGGATGAAATCTTATATTGTTATTATCTCACATTTTCTTGTCGTATTCCCAGTGGAGGAGTGGCAGAGTCGAACAGCTATGAAAACCCGTGGCCACAGTCGAACGACGAACTGGAGAAGACAGCTCTCTGACGAATGGACAATGACCAACACAAGAGGGCTCACTTTCAACAAACCGGAACTGATGAATGAACCGACTATGATGCTGATTAATGGAAATTAGGACTTGGGAATAACACAGTGACAACAATACTACCACAAATCAAGAGGATCGTATTGTTGCAGATATATAGCAAAAAAAGAAAACAATTACAGGTTCTAGTGGCATTTAGACACATAAGTACATAACTGTTGAGTGGCATTGTTCTTGATGCAACAAAAAACTTTTAGAAGAAGTGACATTGCGCATGAGGTGTTTGTTGTACTTCTAAACAGAACATCCCTGATTCGAGTCCCGTATGGTCCTATACAATAGTTTTATCCCGATTTGAACCTTTTAGCTCAAATGAAATATTGATTCGTGGCAGTGATAATGCATGCTATAGAAAAGAAGTGTACACAAATAATAATCTGTCCTCTGTTAGTAAACGGTTAGATTAATTCAAAACCACGTTATATAGAAAAGCATTTCTGCATGATTTTCCGTCTTCATTTTTTTTTGTCTCGTCATTATGATTTTCTATATGCCTCTCTCTGTGCCATGAGCATATTCGTAATGGATACCGATGTACTACAATCGTTTATTATTATGATTACCATTATTATTTTTATTATTATTATCATTATTATTATTATTATTATCATCATTATTATCATTATTATAATTATTATTATTATTATTGTTCTAGTTTTTGATATTATCACAATCATATCTGTTACTATTAATATAATTATTGAAAAAGGCTCATCCTGGAAACTAAAGCAATTAATTATCAAAAACAAGGCCACTCTTTGTCTCTCCTCATAGTTATCACTTTTCCTTCCCTCTTTTTATTATAAAGAGGACAAAATTGAGCAAAAACTAGTCATTATCCCGCCGATTGAGGGCATACATCATCAACACGAAATGGTTAAATGATTCAGTCTATAGGGTTCGCACCTGTAAATAAAATGGACTGTCCCAGACCCCTTCACAAATTCGTACCAAATAACCAAAATAAATGAAGAAAAGAATTAATTAAAAATCAGTGATGTAGTGTGGCAAAAAACTGAATAGCTGTAGACATTGAGTATAAATTCCTCTACAAACTGCATTTTGGTTGGAAGATGAAAGCTTCTCTGATGGAATTTGAGGGGACTATATTTCATTGGGTACGTGTACGGAAAATAGGCGATTTTTTGAGTGACAAGAACTCTTAGTCTGGCTTTGCGGACCCTTGGACAGAATTAGAGCAGAAGAACCCACCCTGGAAATTTGATGGATGAAAGGGTATATCTCACTTATCCAGGTTACTGAAGATGAAACACCTCATTTCTCCCAGCTATTTTACAGAATTTTTTGACATTTGAATTTTAACACACGTCTCTATGGGGAATTATTTACACGTGTGAGCCCTATTTATTAAAGAGCTTCAATGCTATTGTTGTCGCTGTGTTGTGCAAGCTGTTCGATTGAGCTGTGCTTATTGAATACAGTCACTCAAGTCTTATAACTTGAATTAGACTTCCTATCTTTTATCTATTTTTAGTTTCTTCTGATATAACCTCTATTCATAGCATAATCAATTCGATTCTGGATATTTGTTTGGTTTTCAAAAATACACAAATATTACATAAACAGCATTGAAATTAAATGTAAAACAAAAAAGAACTTTTTGTCAGGGCGGTGAGTTGGCTCAGTTGGTAGCGCGTCTGCCTCAGACTCAAACGGTCCGGGTTCGAACCCGAATTTGGACTGAGCAATGTTGTGTGTAATCATGCCGTCCCCTCTAGCAAAAGGCAAAACACTCTGTCCTTCGGATAGGACATAAAATGGAGATCCCGTGTGTGAGAGAGTCACATCTTATGCACGTAAAAGATCCCGCTTTATTCATTCATCGCAAAGAGCAGGGTGTTTAACCCGGTGAAGTGGTCCCGACTCATATCCAACTGGACCCCATGAAAGACCAGCAAAGCATAGCTTAATAATATGAGCTATCCAGCCATCTTCTAGATGGAAAATGAACCAAAAGACAACAACCATCAATCAAGTAATATCTTGCTTCTTACCTTGTTTCTTCTCCACAATAAATACTATCATTTACCTATAAACTACTCTATGTGCGAGACTTTAAAATCGTTTTTCTTTTGTACGATTACCAATTTATATTGTGCAAACTTGCATCTTTCTTTCTCTGCAATCTACTGCTCTGTAATGATCAACAATGATCTGTTTACTATCTGTCTCTCGTATGTTTGATGGTTTTCTGTCTTTCTGTAGAAATAAAAACAGGGGAAAAGGGAAATATTTTGCCAAGTTGTCTTTGTGAAAATGATTTTGAGTAAAAGTGAGTTTACTATTATGTTTCTTGTCTTTGTGTATTACCTCTCTTTCTTTCTTTCTTTCTTTCTTTCTTTCTTTCTCTCTGTCTCTCTGTGTGTATAATATATATATATATATATATATATATGTGTGTGTGTGTGTGTGTGTGTTTGTGTGTACACATACATTCATGTATTCTACGAAGGCATAGTGTAGTTTCTAGTCTCGTTTCATCGACATGGAGGGGGGGGGGGGCAGCAGTTCTCGAGGTCGCGTCATCATCACTCGGCTTAACACGGGTACAGTCGGCGAAAGAAAAAGAAATCGATAAAAAAAATTCAAGAACGAGACTAACCCAGACATTGAGAGAGAGAGAGAGAGAGAGAGAGAGAGAGAGAGAACAAGAAATGCTTTCTGTTTATCAAACCTCATGTTCAATTCATGGGGCATTACAAAATTATCATTACGAAGCCAACCGAGTGGTGATCCATACCACCTTGATAAGATAATCCAATCCATTAAAAGGCAACCTTAGTGCTAGTCGGTACCACGACAGATCTTGTGGCATATAAATGTAATATTTTGCATAATCTTATGTTAAACACAATAACAAAAAGCATTAATTAGTATTTGTGTTTGCACTTTTGAGAATAAAGAATACATGTGAATGAAGCAAAGCTGGAAGACCTCATCAATCATTCATTTTTGAAAGTGTGGAATACATACATTTTCTCTTCTTTTTGTGTACATTTGACTTTGATTCCTTTTTTTTTTTAATGATTAGACGGAGCAGCAAGAACCAACACATGACAATATTGACTAAATTTGCATATCCGTTTGTACTTTCATTCTTTGTAAGTGTTTCAGTTTGAACCGCCAAATCTGGGAACAGGAAACATCCCACAAATCTCACTTAACAGCTACGTGAAAATGAAAAGTAAACAGAAAATACACTAAAACGCTAGATTTACAAGTTTCTTATCAACGCATACAGAAATTTACTTGGTTCTAAAGTAAGTTCAACCCGACATCCGAATTTCGAGGGAAAACACCAAAGAAAAAAAGCAAGATTATTAAAGAAAAAAATACATGGGGCAAACAGATAAGATAACAATGAAATGGATTCATAAAGATCATCCGCTGGATAGTTTTGCGTGTTTGAAAAAGACAATGGTATTTGTATAGAAAGTAAAAATAGGTTTGTTGTGTTGCACATCATCCCGAAATGTAATCTTTTTTTTTAGCAATGATAACATCAAATTATTTCTAGTGAAAAAGAAAGAATACCATTAATGCCATTCATACAAATAAGAAAGTAAGACCTATATTCTAATATAACAAAAACGAAACAAACTTTGTCACAACGATATATCACAACTTTATCACAACTATACCATCATTTGGCCATTTTGATAATTTAATTCATTCCTTTCATTTCGTTTATTTCATTTCCAACAATGCAAACATTTTAATACACAAAATAACACAATATCAATACAATGCAGTAACAAAGAAAAATACGTGTAGTTAACAATACTACGCATCACAAAAGCAAATGAAAAGTGAATTAAAACTAAAGTTTCAGGAAATGGAGGAGACATGCTAAATAGCTAATAAAGCTTGTATTTTGCAGTCTCCTCGTGGACAAAAAGACTAAATAACATCAAAGAAGCAAGTTGCTAGATATAATATAAAAGGTGCACAACACATACAGACCTATACAAACAAACAAACAAACAAACAGACGGACAAACAAACACAAGTAACCTCTCTTGTAAAGAGAAAGATAGAGAGAGAAAAAAAGAAAACAGCGAAGGAAAAACAGGAAATTATTTTGACGGGAGAAATAGAAAGAGACATGAGGACAGGAAAAAAGGCGAGAAGGGAGAAGAGATGAAGGGTCTATACCAGCACACGCGAGGCACATGGTGCGATGGATCACCGAGGTAAATGTTGGAAAGGAATAGATAAAAGAATAGAATGAGTATGACGAATAAAAAAGAAAGCTCAAAATTAAGGCTAACTAAAATGTAACTCATTCTGCTATAGGGATTTATGAACAACTTCTTCAGTTTGAATGTGAATATATTTAAACTTAGAACTTGTTTCATACTATTATCGAGAGCATTACAAAATTTGGGGACAGTAAAAGACAATATAGATTTAGCAAACATAGTCGTAGTTAATGGCACATGAAATGAGTTGGATTGCCGGGTAGGATAAAGATGAACAGATCTATTTTTAGTGAACATGGACTCAAACACAAATGGGAGAGAACTATTGGTAAGTTTGTATACATGAATTGTCCTAAATATAGAAAATGCAAATCCTTTACCTTTAAGATTTTGTTTTCATGAAATAACACATCAGTATAAGTATCCAAGAATACTGGATTATAATGAATTAGTGAATTTCATATTCTATTTGTGGGTGTGTGTGTGTGTGTGATAGAGTTTGTTATTTGTTAAAAACGGAAAGAAAAAATTAAATAAAACGAGAGGAGCACTCCGAAAGAGCAGACCTCCGCCAAATCGCAATGAGTAAACTATCGCCATTTCGTAGACAGTATCTCCAACCAGTGGCGTATCTAGGGAAAACGGCGCCCGGGGCAAGCGCGAAAATTGCGCCCCTAACTGATGATTTCTGAAAAAGTGTTCAACCCCGACCCGATCCCGGTAGGGACTTTAAAAAAAGGTCCGCATGATATGCTTTTTCAAGCACCTGAGAGGGGTCTTTTGAGGGTGATTTAAATGAAATAAATTTTAATAAATTTTGGCGAGCGAGCGCAGCGAGCGAGCCGAAAATTATTGTATTTCAGCTTACAAAACATGGAATTCATGTCATTTTTTTCTTATTAAATCTTATAATTCTGATCTAGATATAGTGACGGCCTTATAGATAACGATTGATACCAACAAACTAAGGACTTGAAAAAATACTCTAAATTAGTATATATGCGCGAGTCAGCCGAAATTTGTATATTTCTGCGTCATCATTACGTTTTGTTCTTATCTTTTTTTTTGATAAATCTTGGCGAGCGAGCGCAGCGAGCGAGCCGAAAACTTGTGTATTTCAGCTTACAAAACATGGAATTCTTGTTGTTTTTTGCTTATTAAATCTTACAATTCTAATCTAGATATAGTGACGGACTTATAGATAACGATTTATACCAACAAACTAAGGACTTGAAAAAATACTCTAAATTAGTATGCGCGAGTAAGTCGAAATTTGTTTATTTCCGCGTCATCATCACGTTTTGTTTTTATCTTCTTCTTTTTTTGATAAATTTTGGCGAGCGAGCGCAGCGAGCGAGCCGAAAATTTTTGTATTTCAGCTTACAAAACATGGAATTCTTGTCTTTTTTGCTTATCAAATCTTATAATTCTAATCAAGATATAGTGACGGCCTTATAGATAACGATTCATACAAACAAACTGAGGACTTGAAAAATACTCTAAATTTGTATGCGCGAGTAATGAGTCGACATTTGTATATTTCTGCGTCATCATCACGTTTTGTTCTTTTTTTTTGTTAATTTTTGGCGAGCGAGCGCAGCGAGCGAGCCGAAAAGTTTTGTATTTCAGCTTACAAAACATGGAATTCGGAATTCTTGTGTGAACACAATAACACAATAAACATTGTTATTTGTCCGCGTCATCATTATGTTTTGTTTTTATCTTGTTTGATTTGGTTTTCTGCCCCCTTCTCCGTCCCCCCCCCCCCCTCCCCCGTCCGGGCGAGTTTTGTTTTGGTTTTTTTTCCCTCCTCCTTCTTCTTCTTCTTCTTCCTTTTTTTTTCTTCTTTTTTTTTTCGTTTTTTCGTTTTTTTGCGCCCCCAAGGAGTGGCGCCCGGGGCACGTGCCCCCCTTGCCCCCCCCCCCCCCCTAGATACGCCACTGTCTCCAACACAAACATAGAGGTGTAGGGACATCTGTGCAATATATTCGGTGAAAATCTTATCAGCAATTGTTGAATTATTGGGAAATAAGCTTATCTTATATCCTTTATGCCCCTGTGCTTTGATCGTTGACCTCAGAGCAATGAAAGCTGCCTTATTGTTTCTTTGTTCAATACTTCTTTATGAACACGACTATATGTTCTTGAGTTATTGGGAGATTAAGCTTATTTCATGACCATTGACCCTATGTCCTTTAACCTTTAACCTTATGACCCCCCCCCCCCCCAATTTAATCGTTTCTTTCAAAGCTTATAATGGGGACACCCTGCAAATTACCCCTCATCCGTTCTAGAGTTATAATGTACACAAACAGACAGACAGACGCATACGAAACTCAATATATCTATATATATATATATATATATATATACATATATATATTTGTGTGTGTGTGTGTGTGTGTGCGTGTGAATGTGAGGGTATAAGACTTCATTTGTTGAAACATTTTAAATTTCTCCTCAGTAATCGTATCCTTAAAAGTTATTGTGCCTTTTGTGTATGTTTTACTTTCCGATTGCCCCTTGTTTCAATTGACAAATGATTCTATTTCCTCAATCATTTTATTTCTTTTATTTCATCTCAAACAAAAAAGTTATGGCAATGAAACATGATTTTTATAATATGAATACCATAACGCCTGATGATCCTAAATCAGTACAACAATATAATCAATGAAAATACTGTGAACTGAAATACATTAAATGTTTAAACCTTTGTGACAAATACCGAGTCAAAGTTGATGGAAATGGAGGGAACTCTTCGATCTCAGTCCCAAACTTATCATAATAAACTGACACACATGACTCAGTGTTTCTTTTACCTTGCAGAGAACATTAGCTGGGATTTTCGTGAAGCTTTTACATCCATAAGTACCTCGGTAGATTCCTATTTTGAAGCTGAAGGAAAACATCAGCGTGTTTTTTGTTTTTGTTTGAAGCGACGAGGGAACAGATGTTGTCATAGAGATCATAGACGAGATGGAAATATTAATCTGAAGTGTTTTACGGAGTGTTTTTGAACATATGGCACGAATCCGTAATGACCTCGAGTAAAGCGACAAGATGCATCATTGATGAGGATCAGGAGGATTTTATGCTTATGACCTTTCGCTTGCATGTGTCAAATCGGCATTCCATTAATCATATGATGGGGTTCATTTGCATTCACTAGCAAAACATGGTTAGTCCTTAGGACGACATAACAAAACCCTTGATGGCGAGATGTATACATGGATCTGGAACCGCCTACTTAGTCAAGTTGTGCATGCCAGCACCCTGACAACATTCAGAGAAGCTGCTCTCCCCTGTATTACAACCTTGCAGCCTTCTTCTGGATCATTCATCCTTTGAAGAAGGATGCGTTCAGATTTTACTCGCACAGCGCACACTTTTATCGTAAATAGAGATCTTCAATGTGACACCTCCCAATGACACACATTGTGTAGTTCATCCCAGTATAGTTTTTTGGAGCTGCGAGAGGGATTACAGTATCAAGTATCAAGTATCAAGTACACCTGAATATTATACAAACTCTTCTTCTTATCCGGCATTATTTTGCACTATTATTTGCTGCCAAACATGTCAGATGTGGGTTTTCCTGCGTCTTGAACTGGGAAATGGAGAACTGCTGAAAACAAATTCACCTTTAATTTGTCTTTCTATTTTTAGGCAACCTGAAGAAACAACGTCTTCACGTCCTTTCAGAAATCAATCCATGATTTCATTGTCAAGGTATGTGGATTAATGCAATTTCCCTTCATGACTTTTTTATTTTTTGGTTCGAATAAAAAGTTGATGAATTGATCATGCTTTAGATATTTTTTATTCATATCTTGTCTAGGAGTTCACTCAGCTGTGATGAAAGGTTGCAATAGGCGATACACAAACAATCTTTTTGACATCCTTGCGAAAGTCTCTTATTGGATACCGAAAATCATTATGACGCCACACGAAGGACAATTTCGATTATTTGGGGGAATGAGGAGGGGTGTGGGTGGGGGTTAAAAGGACCATGGTTCTCGAAGTCTGCTTCCGTGGTAGTTAGACATTGTTAATAATGTTGAGACAGCTCTATACACTTTTTCAACTTCGGACTGTCAAGAAGAGACTAGGTGCAACGTAAATATGAAATGACATGAAACGAAGTTACAGGCAGTTAGAACTGTTGTAAACTGTTTGATATTGTTCATAGACAATTGCGTAATATTAGTGATTGGATGGAAGCCAATAAGTTGATTTTGAATACAGATAGAACTCATTATATTTCATTTGGTACGCGTATTATAACAGACCACAATTTGCAATTGTATTTTAAGAATATGAAAATAGACAGAGTTGTAAGCACAAAATTCTTAGGAGTAATTATAGATGAAAGATTATCTTGGAATTATCATATTGACTACATAGCCAGTATTATATCAAGAAACATAGGGATTTTGTATAAATTACAGTATCATCCTAGAAATGTCCTTAAAATGTTATACCATGCTTTGATTTCACCACATATTAATTACTGCAATATTGTATGGGGATTCACTTTTAATAAGAATATTGATCGAATATATAAATTACAAAAACGGGGAGTGCGTTTAATAACCAATTCAACATATTATCCCAGACCTCTGTTTTTAGAAACTCAAATATTACCCATTCAAGATTCAATTTCATTAGAGTCTGCAATATTCATGTTTAAACTGAATGATAGTTTTCTCCCTGATGCATTCTCTGATTATTTTACCCTCAATAGTTCAATTCATGATTACTAGTATAATACCAGAAATGCTCAGAGTATTCATCCCCCATTTAATGGCACATCTTGTACGCAGTCATCAATGTCTTACAAAGTTGCCATTTTATGGAATAATTTGAATATAGTTTTCAGGATCAGTAAGACCGTAAGACAATTTAAACGATTGTATAAACAACATCTTTTTGATGCAATTAAGTTACAAGTTGACGAATAGTTAAATGTGGAGTTTTCTTCTTTTCTTCTCTACTTTCGTATCTACACGTATCCGTTTTTTATTGATTCAATGTTGTAAATCTTATCGTATTTTGCATTCATGTTTGTTTCAATTCGGTTGCAAACCAAAGATTATAAATGATTACATATATTTACATCACAATATTTCTTAAGGGATCATTTTCAATAAGCCTACTTTGTGCTTCTCATGATTCCGCCAATATCATATTTGACACCATGTATTTTTGTTTGTTTGTTTGTCTGTCTGTCTGTTTGTTTTAATGCAAAGTTTGTAAACCAATTATGAAAGTGGAAATAAATGAAATGAAATGAAATGAAACTCCTTGCCGAACCTCCTAGAATTAGTAAAGCAATTTTAGGAGTTCTAACTTCCTGTAAACAGCTGTTGGTATTCAATGGACGCACGAAAGAATTCCACGGGTGCATTTTGCCTTCCATGATCGGGGAACGACACTGCCATGTTTCTGCGAAATCTGAAGACTCCTTTTTTACGCTAATCTAGTTTCGGGTATATTTTCACTGTTATCATTCATTTATTGAATGAAATGAAATTTCACCTATTGATAAAGCGTATAAAACAAAAGTCAAACAAGTCCAGAATATGCGCAAAAGTGTAAATTTGACCTGTGTAGTGAGAAAGTGTCTGGAAAGTCGACTTTATCACTTTTTCGATGACTTCCGACAAATGAAAATGATATGTTCCCCAATCCTTATAGATTAATACATCAGTGAGTAATTTTGATTTTCATTTAAGTAATCTTTGCACAATTTGAATTCACGCATCCCCAATGCCTTTACCATTATCATAACACTGTTTGTTTGTTTTTTGTAAGTAGGGACACCGAAAAGTAATTACCATCATGAAGATATAACTTTCCTTTGAGAGTTGAGGCATCAAGCATTGGTTCATAGGGAATGACCCAGTTGTGACTCCATCGAATCCCCTTGATCTTATAAGAACCTAGCAATCTACTACAAGCAAAAGTGAAAAAAGTGAAACTCTGCATATTCGAAATTTTGTTGACCTATGTTAAATATCATTCTACCATTTTGCATTCACTGATTAATAACATTTCGTACAATTATTTCTATTTTCTTTTTCAGGAATGAAAATGCAGATAACTTGTGAGAACAGAATGCAGAGCTGGCCGTATTCTGCCACATTCCTTCTGACTCTGTTTGCGCTATCTGGTCTTAAGTCATTGGTACTTGCGCAGCGGAGCATCTGTGACAAATGTACTTGCTATTCCGGTGGGCAAAGTGTTACGTGCGAGAGTGTATTCAACGTCCCGAAGTGTTCATCTTGTCTTGAAGATAAGACTTCAAGAACAGTTGTCAATATTGATCAAATACAGGAGAGACTTTCTCCTGAGCTGTTTGAAGGACTCACGACAACGAAGTGGCTCGCGCTGAACCGAAATTATCTGAGGAATGTTCCAACAAACATGTTCATTGATATGAGAGAGCTCCAAATTGCAACGCTTTCCTGGAACTTGTTGACAGCGATTCCTTTGTTCAGCAACAATACCTCACTAAGATTCCTCGAATTGTCAGGAAACGCTATTTCGGATGTTGGACAACACTTACGACAAGATGTCCCCAGACTTGAGCAACTTGACCTTTCATTTAACCGGATCAAGCGTTTTACTGCAGATCAGTTTCCAATAAGTCTTCGTTCCATCATTATAGGTGCGAATTTGATTGAAAAGGCAGACAAATCGTCCTTCAGTGGTCTTCTTCAATTGCAAAGGATCGATCTTGGTGAGAACCGACTTAAAGGCATAGTGTCTGGAACGTTTTCACTTCCGTCCCTGAGTATAGTGCGTTTACAAGATAATCAAATTTCCTGGGTTTCCCCTGATGCCTTCTCAAGTAACATGACATATTTATCTCTCGTAGGAAATAGATTGACTGAACTCTACTCTGCCGATGGATTTCCCAACTTGCAATCTTTGTATCTACCAAGCATTTCTTCTATCCCGTCTGGCCTTAGAAGGCTCGGTCATCTTTCTGTTAATGGCAAAAACGAAGATTTCAAAATTGTGTCAACTCTGGAAAACGTCAACGCGCTTAGAATAATTGATGTCACAGAAAGTGCAGAAAAAATTATTTCGTTTGCCAACCACTCCTTTCTTAGTGCTTTTTTCATGTTCTCATCGCAGGTGGAAAGCCTCCAGCATGTCACAAAGTTGTCGGCATTGTCAGTTCTTCGGGTAGCGGACAGCAAACTTCGCGTTGTTCCTCTTGTCGCTGGACTGAAAATGCTCAGGAACATCGATCTGGTAGGAAACGAAATTACATCAGTACATGCTTCGATGTTTGAAAATCTCCCCAAACTAGAATACATAACCCTAGCAGAAAATAGAATATCAATTCTAACTGGGCACTTTCAGACTCCGAATATGCGTACTATTGACTTACAACAGAACAAAATAATGTCCACCGACGCAGAAGTAAGTTTTCCTCCTCGGATAGAGGCCCTTCATTTTTCCGACAATAATTTACAGCGTTGGTTCCCGTTTACGGATACACGGTTCCTCCTGAGACTGTATGTTAGTCGGAATAAATTGGCATTTGTTGATTGGAACACCTTTGGTATAGTGTATAGCCTTGAAGTATTGGTTCTAGCTTACAACCGCATTTCAGCAGTTTACGCATTCCCCTTCTCACCTCGACTAGGACTTATAGATCTCAGCAACAATCCCCTTATTTATATCGATTCCTCGGCCTTTTTACTTACTGTACAGGTTGCTGAACTGAACCTCCAGAACACCCGTATTTCAGAATTTGAGTTTAGACTTCCTCTTTTGACAACGCTTGATCTGAGTGGCAGCAGTCTCCAGCAGATCCCCCGAAATCTTTCCCAACTTTGTCCAGATCTTCGTAATTTCAATCTATGCGACATGCATATCGATAATATTGACCCAGACGTACTAGAAACGTTGCCATTAAGCAAAGTCTGCCTCGACTGTAACAGAGCAGCACATCTTTCACCCAAAAAATTGCATTTCCTGAAACGAGAAGAGATCGTAGAACTCTCACTGCCGCCGTCTATGGAGCTCACCTGCAGTGATTTCGCTGCATTGGTGCCAAAATCGTCTCTAAGAATTACTGGAGGGTCTGTCACAGAATTCAATGAGACTCACTGTAAGATACCTCACTTGTTCGAACTTTCGTTGACAGAAGTGATCGTCGAGGACAGCATACTTAAACAAATATTAGGCGGCGGACTTGTCACATATGTCACCTTGAAAAAAATAACATTAACTTCAGACTTTTCGTTTCCAGAGGAGGACAAAATTTTACATGCAACAAACCTCGAAAATCTAGAGTACTCATTGAGTAGACTAAAGAATATTCCACCGGTCTTTGCTCCAAATGTTTTCATTCTGAACCTCAACGGGAATTTGCTGACGAACTTTGCCTGCGATCGAATCTTGTATTTTTACCGACACCTTCGCCAACTTGACTTATCCTACAATCGCATTTCTTTTGTTTCCAGATGTTCAAGAATTGTCAACAGCCATCCCCTTGAAACACTCATCCTGACGGGTAACGAAATAGGTTCATTAAGGGTCAAACATTATGATACACATTTTAGCATATTTTCGCGCCTTGAATATTTGGACTTAAGAAGTAACAATCTACGATATCTGAGTCAGGACATCGTCCCAACAAGTGTTGGGAATATGCCGTTGTTTTATCTTACATTGAACGCAGACGATAACCCACTCGTCTGTGATTGTGACCAACGTTGGCTTCTCGGGATTGATGATCATTTGATTTTTCAAAATGGCGTCTGCGCTGCTCCAGAGATTAACGAAGGGCGTCTTGTGACAGATCTTATCCAAGAATCTTTCCCTTGTCCACCACTTATTCAGGAATCGCAGGTGTGTGCCTATATCAATAACAGTTTAATTGTGTCTGTTACGTGTCCGGTGACATCACAACCAAAGCCTAACATCACGTGGTTCTCCTTTAGCCTGCTGCTTAATGATACCCTCTTCACTCAATCCGGTGAACCCGGTGAGAAAGGTCACGTAAAAATTGATGTAAATAATTTCGTCAATCGAGAAATCATCTTATCATGTGTCGTAGAGAGCATCTACCAGTCCCTTGTAATGGATATTGTATTATCTGTAGAATTATCATCTGAAACTAGGGAAAGACAAAAGTTTCGGAACGCGTCGTTAATGTGCGAAGCTTCACAGCGGCTGGATGGTGTTACAAAGCCAAAGAATGTTACCGATCTCCCCTTGAACATTCCAGGGAGTGGGGCAGCTGGAAGGTTAGATTTCGACAAACGGTCTTTCGTTGCTTTTATTTCTTTGCTTTTGTTACATTTGCTTCTCGGATAACAGCTACCAGGACATACTGCTGTAAATAATCAAATCAACAAGTCATTAACAAAGGGCAATCAGTCCCTGTGACTTGTAAAAACCTCCTGATCTCCCTGAAATATTTGGTGTACTTTGACAATTCCCTTATCTTCTTACCATTCAAAATACCGACTGTCACATGGGTTAAACCAGAGTCGGATATAATCACACATGCCACTTACTGATCTAATATCTCAACCAATCTGTAGTGTTTATTCGAACACAACAACCCTCAGGACTTCACAACTTCAAAATATCGTTAACGTATATCTCATCAACTGAGTTGCACATTCGTGTACACGAATTTTGATACTCAAATCCATACACAAGTACCTTATGGGATATCTCAGGTTCCTGATATGAACCTGCCGTGATATCTTTACATCAATAACCACTCCGTCGCCCTTACTACTGTTACAACTGTTGCAGTACGTTGTTACACCACTTCTGCAACTCACCTTTCACTTAGGGCGAGTATGGGACCTAGCTAACTAACATGGGCTAGTATACTCATGTTTTACACGATTCGATAACACTTGTAACACTTCCTCAAAAAAGAAGGGGGTAGAAATTATAATTGTAACTATACACACGGCCGGTAATCGTTACTCCATTAACATCTATATACCACCCCCACTTATATGGTCCTAGTGGTACACATGAAGCGACTAAATATCCTCCTACTGATATATCATTAAGTGTTTAACTTCTAAGTTATCTATGTTATCGAACAACAAAAATATATATATATTCACTCAACCTTCTCCAAATGCTACGAAAAGAGCATCACAATGGAGCATCAAATGCTCGAACTCACTATACACGGTTCCTCAAACAAACTTCCAGGTACATCACTCACAATTCGCCATAGGAAGGCGTGCACGTGAAAGGGACATAAACTCAACAAGCTCTTGCTGAGCTAATAATCATTCGGGCTTCTTATCCCTTTATCTTGTCAGTCATGCACGCACACAAAAAAAGAACACCTCACGGTCGCACCATATATGATGAAAAAAAAAATATATTGTTGACGTGTATCATAGGCACTAATGAACATCTCACTCCTCTCCAAATTGCAACGTGATGAGCCAACCCAAATATAATCGGGCGTATAACATCGCCAGTTAACTTGTTTGGCCACTGTTCCTAGTACCGTACATGAAATATCCAGTGTTCAATTGTCAGTGTACATCACCGATGTTGCTGGACGCGAAAAAGCATACAGAAGTGTCGACAGGCGGATTGAAGAGCGTAATTTTGCCAACGTTCAGCACATCCAGTGAACTGGTTTTCCACTGGCCGGTATCGTAGTTGACAGCAACCTTCACCGCATCTGGAATGGCATTGCCGACTTTGGGGCGAAGTCCCGAAACCCAGTTGCCATCTAAATTATCAAAGCAGTGTTACGAAACCTTACATACTACGGGCAGCTGACTTTTTTGTACATAAATCTTGATGCTTAAATACTCAATTTTGTATAATAGCACGATGTAACATGTACTCTAAACAGTACACATCAATGTATCAGTCTTATTCATACCTAACTTCAATAATATCATGTTGTTATAACACTGTTTTCACCATCACGTTAGTGATATTCAATATCACACGGCATACATGACAAATAATGCGTTTCATGTCACATCATTATTGTTCCTGTATATAAAAAACAAAGAAATACACAAATAACCGAGAGTACTTACTGCTGATTGTATGGATAGTATTCTTCTCCGTGGAGAGGAAAAAGAACCCTGGCTTCAAGTGGTCCAGACTGGCTTAAAAGGATTAATAACTGGCGAGGTTCTGCTACGACTCCTCCTTCGACCACATCCCTGCTCAGTCTGTCACACACTTAAAATGTTCTTACCCTATCATGTACAAAACTACACAATGTACTACATAGAAACCCTGGACGGCTCGCCCGCGGAATCTGGCACCTGTGGAAATTCCACCCTTTTGTCGCATCGCTTTTGTCTCATCGCATTCCCCACACAGCTTTCTGCAGTGGGTTATAAAAAAAACACACTCGTCATTTTGTTACAACACAAATCGCGCTTCATCACATTTCAACGCACTTATACTACACCAGCAATGGCAACTGTTCCTACTCTATTCACTGGTATATATTCTAATAAAATAGAAACAAAAAAACCAAATACATTTCTCTTGTGACATTTTACTCCCCCTTCAAGAAATGTATTTACACTTCCACTTTTTGTTTTCTTTTCACTGACTACATGCGGCTCAGGAGATCTGCTCCGACATTGTCGGTACCCTTGATCGCCTCCATCTTAAACCTATATGGTTGTAGGGCAAGCGCCCATCGCATGATTCGTCCATTGATCACCTTTGCACTTTGCATGTACGTGAGAGGGTGATGATCAGTTTCTAGCACGAACTCCTTGCCGTAGAGATATGGTTCAAGTTTTCTAACGGCCCACACAATCGCTAGACATTCGCGCTCGATGGTCGAATAGTTTCTCTCCCTTGGTAGGAGTTTCCTGCTAATGTAGGCTACTGGGAACTTCGTATCCCCGTGGGCTTGGAGTAGGACCGCGCCCACACCGATCTCTGAGGCGTCTGTTCTCAACACAAACGGAAGGCTTAGGTCAGGCAGGTGGAGGATAGGTGCATTGTCAAGTTTGTTTTTGAGAGTGTTGAACGCAACCTCCTGAGGGACCCCCCATTCCAGTTTGTTTGGTTCCGCCTTTTTTGTTTTGTCTGTGAGGGGTGCCGCGATGGCTGCATAATTCGGGATGAACTTACGGTAGTAGTTCGTCATTCCCAACAAAGATCTGAGTTGTTTCTTGGTCTCTGGTCGACTTACCTTCATGATCGACTCCACCTTTCCTGGTCGAGGTGAGACCTGGCCGAGTCCAACCACGTGACCGAGGAACTCGACCTGAGAATGACCTACTGAACACTTACTTGGCCTTGCGGTGAGGTTCGCGTCCCTCAGCCTCTGGAACAGTAGGCCCAGGGTGTCGAGGTGCTGTTCCCATGTGTCCGAATGTACAAGGATGTCATCAATGTAGTTGACAACTCCCTTCAGTCCACTGAGAAGGGTTCTCATCAGCCGGCTGAAGGTGGCCGGCGCGTTCACTAGGCCGAACGGCATTACCTTAAAATGATACAAACCATCAGGTGTTATGAATGCTGTTAGCTCTTTAGATTTCTCAGACATTGGGACCTGCCAGTAACCTTTGCTAAGGTCGATTTTGGTGAAGAATTTGTCGGATGCTAGCCTAGTGAACAGCTCTTCTTGATCTGGTATTGGCTCTGAGTCGAACTTAGTCACCTTGTTAAGTCGTCGGAAATCCACACAGAAGCGGTTGCTTCCGTCTGGTTTTTTCACCAAAACAATAGGCGAGGCGGTCGGACTATTTGAACGTTCAATAACCCCTAGTGACAGCATTGTCCTCACCTCTTCTTGAACCGTCTCTCTTAAGGCATGGGGAATTGGATAGGGTTTTGATCTTGGGATCTCCTTTACGGTGAGTTCGATGCCATGTTCACCAAGGGAGGTATGGCCAGGAATATCAGTGAAAATATCCTCATACTTTCCCATGAGTTCACCTACCTGTGCTTGTTGACTCGGGGTCAGGTCGTTGTTTTCGTCCACATCACCCAGTGATTCTTTGGCCTCCATTGGGTAGGGCTGGAGTAGGGATGAGTTTGACATCTCCGGAAGGAGGTTGGGGCTGGTCGTCTCGTTGTCATCTGGTTCAAGAATCGCTGTGCACGCTACGTCAGCTGAGGGATCTGAAATGAGAAGGGAACTTTCTCTCTCGTTATACTTCTTGAGCAGGTTGATATGGAACACTTTTGACTTGCCCTTTACATCTATTCGATAGTCTGTGTCACTCACCTTGGCTGTTACGGCAAACGGACCCTTCCACTGGAGGAGCAACTTGTTCCTGTCCGTGGGGAGAAGAAGGAGGACTAAGTCCCCCACTTCCAGCTGTCTCTGTCGAGACTTTCTGTCGTAGTAGCGTTTATACCTAGATGCTGACCTTTCAAGTTGATCTCGGGCTGCATGACATGTCTCTTCGAGTCTGTTTCGCAGGTCGAACATGTATTGGCATGTTGTTTTGGTCTCACCTGTCTCTATGTTCCCCGTCCAGAGTTCTCGAAGGATGGTCATTGGGCCCCTCACCTTCCTACCATATAAGAGTTCAAAGGGAGAGAAGCCTAAGCTATCCTGAGGTGATTCTCTAATGGCAAAGAGGAGTGGCTCAACATATCTATCCCAGTCAACGGGTCGTTCTGAACACATACGCTTGAGCATCTGTTTTAGGGTTCCATTAAACCGCTCCACTAGGCCGTTTGCGGCGGGATGGTAGGGTGAAGTGGTAATTTGCCTTACAGACAGGAGATTACTTACCTGCTTCATTACCTCAAAGGTAAACTGCGAACCCTGATCTGTTAGCATCTCTTTAGGAATCCCTACTCTAGTGAAAACACTGACAAGGGCCTCAGCAACTCTTTCTGTTTCTATGCTAGGCAGTGGAATGGCCTCGGGGTATCGCGTCGCATAGTCAATGATGGTGAGTATATACCTATTCTTGCGCTCAGTCATCGGGTGTATTGGGCCCACGATATCGACAGCAATGCGCTCAAAGGGTACTTCAATGAGGGGCATTCTTCCTAGAGGGGCTTTTGGAACCCTACCCTTGTGAAGTGTGCGTTGACAAACATCGCATGACCTACAATATCGCGAAACATCTCCAGTAATTCCTGGCCAGAAGAAGTTCGAGAGTATTTTGTCTAGGGTCTTCTTTGCGCCTTGGTGTCCTCCAAGCAGGGTTCCATGAGCCGCTCTCATGACTTGGGCACGATAGGGCTTTGGGACTACGACTTGTGTGAAAAGAGTATCTGACTCGACTTTGGGTGAATGAAATTTTCTGTACAGGATGCCATTTTCATAGAAGAAAGATGATACTGCACAGTGGTCACTCACCTTTTCTGTTTGTGATTTCCCTAATTCCCTGAGCTTTCGAAGACTGTCATCATCTGCTTGGGCTTGTTTCAACAATGCTGGTGTGACAGTTTCCTCGAGGGGTGCAGGTACCTTCAGCGGACGGAATGGCTTACCCAACTGTTTCTTCTGACCTCTAGTTTCCACGGCTCCAGCCGGGTTGATAGACAAGGTCCAGTTTTGGTCCGGATCGCCTGGTGCTCGTACACCTTCCAGATTGCCTAGGATCAAATCATACAATGGTGTCTTCATGCATAAAGCTTCGATACTGCCAGTGAAATATGGTGTGTCAACATTGATCATAGCTATAGGTAGCTTCCTTACTGTGCCATCTATCAGAACACACGTATTTTCCTCACCTGTCAACTGAGACTTATCAACGAGATCCTCTCTTATCACTGCACTGCTGCACCCACTGTCCCGCAAAACTGTGGCTTGTTTACCTCCCACGGCACCAATCACCACCGGCATCTTTCTCACGACGTTTTCACTACACGCCGCACTCAACATGGGCAGTGAATGTCCACACGGCAATTGCACCCGGTCGCCACATGGGCCCATACAACATGCTTGCGGAGCGCTCGGTGGGAGTTTTACTACCATGCATGAAGCTTCTACTCTATTTGAGGAACTTACCTCTGGAGGGATGACGGCGTTACTTACAGTAGGGTCTCCGCTCATCATTCCCTGTAAGTTGTCGTTGGGGTTGAAGGGGGGTGAAGAGTAATACTCACCCGGAAAGGAGTTAGATTCTTCACGGGGTATCTCAGACCACATACCATGGGCGACCATCCCTGCGACATTCTTGGGATTTAATCTACAGTCCCTTGCATAATGTCCCGGTTTCTTACACACAAAACATGTTGGTGGGGATTGAGTGTTTCCTGGCTTTGGACAGTCTCTAGCGAGGTGACCTGGCCTACCACACAAAAAGCACTGTCGCTGGTTCTGCGTCTGAGGGGGAAACGGTGATCGCGCGTTAGCATTTGTCTTACCTGGAGCCCTCTTCGTCTCTCCAGGTAGCATTCTAGGAGCGTTAGCTCGCGGAGCAGGGGAAGGCTTGAAGGTACCGCCCCTCGCCTCCAGATACTGTTCAGCAATAGAAGTAGCTTCATCTAGCGTGCATGGCTGCCGTTCTTTCACAAATAAAGCTAGTTCTCGTGGGCAGCCTTCTACAAATTGTCCCCGAAGGAGTAGATCTTTCAGCCCATCAAACGTGACGGCAGTCCCTGATAATTCAATCCATCTCTCTAAGTAACTTTCAAGGCGGGTAGCGTATTGATGCCCTGACTCACCATTTTCTGGTCTACAAGTGAGGAATTTTTGACGGAAAGACTCTGCGGTTAACTGGAATCGCTTTAATAGCGCGGCTTTGAGCACCTTATAGTTGTCTGCATCTGCCGCCGACAATCGTGCATACACTTCCAGCGCACTACCAGTTAACAACGCGCTCAGATTTATAGCCCACTCTTCTTGGGGCCACTCTTGGCTCCGCGCATACCTTTCATAGCGTTGTAAATATGCATCTAGATCGTCTTTCTCTGCGTAGAATGGTGGCAGCTTAGGGGTCCTAGCCTTCGGCCTGTTCACTTCCGGGGTGGAAGTGGATGCATTTGCATTTTCTTGAGTTTCTACAATTTTCAACCTTAACTCGGCAGTTGCCTTTTCAGCTCGTTTTATTTCTAATTGTTCTGCTCGCTCGTCTCTCGCTATGTCTTGTTGTTCTTTGACAAACGCTCTTAATTCAGATCCACTAAATCCTAATTTCTCACCAGTTTCCGCGAGCTTGGTTACATCCATTTTGATACTTTATTCGTTGTTTTGTCCTGGTTTTTTTTTTTTTTCAAAGTGAAGCCAAGTTACTGTTCCCCCTACTAGAAAGAAAAAAAAAACGACTCTCGGGTTCTATATCACACCCATGCGACAGTAAATGGCATGCTACACTTTCTCCCGGACGTGCCCCCAGTAATTGTCACATGGGTTAAACCAGAGTCGGATATAATCACACATGCCACTTACTGATCTAATATCTCAACCAATCTGTAGTGTTTATTCGAACACAACAACCCTCAGGACTTCACAACTTCAAAATATCGTTAACGTATATCTCATCAACTGAGTTGCACATTCGTGTACACGAATTTTGATACTCAAATCCATACACAAGTACCTTATGGGATATCTCAGGTTCCTGATATGAACCTGCCGTGATATCTTTACATCAATAACCACTCCGTCGCCCTTACTACTGTTACAACTGTTGCAGTACGTTGTTACACCACTTCTGCAACTCACCTTTCACTTAGGGCGAGTATGGGACCTAGCTAACTAACATGGGCTAGTATACTCATGTTTTACACGATTCGATAACACTTGTAACACTTCCTCAAAAAAGAAGGGGGTAGAAATTATAATTGTAACTATACACACGGCCGGTAATCGTTACTCCATTAACATCTATATACCACCCCCACTTATATGGTCCTAGTGGTACACATGAAGCGACTAAATATCCTCCTACTGATATATCATTAAGTGTTTAACTTCTAAGTTATCTATGTTATCGAACAACAAAAATATATATATATATTCACTCAACCTTCTCCAAATGCTACGAAAAGAGCATCACAATGGAGCATCAAATGCTCGAACTCACTATACACGGTTCCTCAAACAAACTTCCAGGTACATCACTCACAATTCGCCATAGGAAGGCGTGCACGTGAAAGGGACATAAACTCAACAAGCTCTTGCTGAGCTAATAATCATTCGGGCTTCTTATCCCTTTATCTTGTCAGTCATGCACGCACACAAAAAAAGAACACCTCACGGTCGCACCATATATGATGAAAAAAAAAATATATTGTTGACGTGTATCATAGGCACTAATGAACATCTCACTCCTCTCCAAATTGCAACGTGATGAGCCAACCCAAATATAATCGGGCGTATAACATCGCCAGTTAACTTGTTTGGCCACTGTTCCTAGTACCGTACATGAAATATCCAGTGTTCAATTGTCAGTGTACATCACCGATGTTGCTGGACGCGAAAAAGCATACAGAAGTGTCGACAGGCGGATTGAAGAGCGTAATTTTGCCAACGTTCAGCACATCCAGTGAACTGGTTTTCCACTGGCCGGTATCGTAGTTGACAGCAACCTTCACCGCATCTGGAATGGCATTGCCGACTTTGGGGCGAAGTCCCGAAACCCAGTTGCCATCTAAATTATCAAAGCAGTGTTACGAAACCTTACATACTACGGGCAGCTGACTTTTTTGTACATAAATCTTGATGCTTAAATACTCAATTTTGTATAATAGCACGATGTAACATGTACTCTAAACAGTACACATCAATGTATCAGTCTTATTCATACCTAACTTCAATAATATCATGTTGTTATAACACTGTTTTCACCATCACGTTAGTGATATTCAATATCACACGGCATACATGACAAATAATGCGTTTCATGTCACATCATTATTGTTCCTGTATATAAAAAACAAAGAAATACACAAATAACCGAGAGTACTTACTGCTGATTGTATGGATAGTATTCTTCTCCGTGGAGAGGAAAAAGAACCCTGGCTTCAAGTGGTCCAGACTGGCTTAAAAGGATTAATAACTGGCGAGGTTCTGCTACGACTCCTCCTTCGACCACATCCCTGCTCAGTCTGTCACACACTTAAAATGTTCTTACCCTATCATGTACAAAACTACACAATGTACTACATAGAAACCCTGGACGGCTCGCCCGCGGAATCTGGCACCTGTGGAAATTCCACCCTTTTGTCGCATCGCTTTTGTCTCATCGCATTCCCCACACAGCTTTCTGCAGTGGGTTATAAAAAAAACACACTCGTCATTTTGTTACAACACAAATCGCGCTTCATCACATTTCAACGCACTTATACTACACCAGCAATGGCAACTGTTCCTACTCTATTCACTGGTATATATTCTAATAAAATAGAAACAAAAAAACCAAATACATTTCTCTTGTGACACCGACAAGGGGGGCTTATAGATAGAGGAATGCACATTATTGTGTTTAGAAATCAAATACACTGTGGAAGCAAAGACCAACAAAAAGAATTGTGACAAAGTTGTTGGTTACTGTCTAAACTGATGTCCAAATAAATGAAACAAATGCCGAACAGTATAATATAATATACAAGTGATAATTCTATTGTCTTTATCAACATAGCTATAAACGAGTATATTCTCTCTGATGAATAATTGCTTCGAGAATGGATTTATAATGCCTACGTGGAAATCTTCTATTTATAATAATAATGATAATAATTAGAGAAATTTGTATGGCGCAGCTACTATATAAATATACTCTACTGCGCTGTGATATAACGTAGTTCCTAACATTGTTACTGATTAGACACACACAAAATAAGTAACAAATTAATCAAAGGCTTCTGAAAAAAAGGTTAGTCTTTAACAAAGATTTGAAGACAGCAAGTGATGGGGCCTTCCTCATTTTCTCAGGTAATTTATTCCAAACTTTTGGAGCAGCACAACTGAAGGCACAATCCCCCAAAGTTACTTTTATTTTTGAGTTAGGTTGCTTTAGAAGCAACTTATCCTGTGTACTTCTTAAATTATGTGAATATGGATATGATTTCATTAATATTAATTCTGATGAATAACCAGGTGCTTGGCCATTCAGTACTCTATAAATAAGTAACAAAATCTTAAATGCAATTCTCTGCCTTACTGGCAACCAATGTAACTTCATCAAAACGGTTGTAATATGTGAACATTTTGACGATGCGATATGATATGATATGATATGATATGATATGATATGATATGATATGATATGATATGATATGATATGATACGGATATGAAACCAGGCTTGACATTAACGGTGGTCCGGGGCCATCAGAAATAGACATCGGGCCACCATTATTTCAGAAATGATATGCTTTAGTGGCACAATCGGACCACAAAAATTGTGAGTGTGTACATCGTTTCCATGCCATTTTGCTCATCCCGAAAAGGGGAGAATAGATAGCAGGTCAGTGTTTGATGACTGCATGCATTTCAACTAGTGGCCGTGACCAGGGATGCTAGATTGCTGCTCGTCTTCACGGCAATTAAACGCAGTCTATATTATTTCCGGCTTAATTTTGATAGATTGTTTTTCTCACGGTCAAATTTTATCTATCTGAAAATAGAAGTATAACCTCTACGTTGAATATAGTCATTTTCATGAATATGTGGTGTCGTGAAAAAACGTGTTTTTTTTTTCAATTTAATATTGAATATAGTAGAGTGAAATTCGTCACAGTCATGTAGTTATCATGATTTGTGTTTTTTCAATGTTTTGCTGTACATTATTCCATTTTTTATGTTTTCTCCCTTACTTCTAAGTCACAGTAAGTGGTATTCGAAGCACTTCATCATCCCTGACAATTTCCACATAGTTGTATGTGTTTATTGAATAATTTCAATGTCCTATTTAAGGATTTTGTCATTCGTTGTTGTTGTTGTTTTTTTCTGGCTAAAAAAAAAATATGAATGTTGTGTCCCGAACGGACCACCAAAATAACAAAGTTAGTATCGAGCCAATGTATACAAATTCCAATGAAAATTTAATGAATTTAGTAATGTAAGTTTTTATTCATCCGTTGTCCACGGAATGTTCAATTTAGCCACAACATTAAGTCACTGCGTCTGGCCCTAATGTTTTAATTCCGAGAAAGGTTGCTATTCCGACCTTCGACACTTCATCAGCTCATTTGAAAGAGTGGCATTCTCTGCGGTAAGTCCAGTTGCAGTGATCGCACTTTATGACTATAACTGATTTTGACAAGTTAATTAGTGCACACATGTGAAAGGGATCGTATAGTTTTGGCTGAGACCTAACTTTTTGTGAGATAATGAGAAACCTCTAATCAAATGCGAAAGAGCATGTAATTCCAAAAGGAATTCAAAGTTTGTTTGATAAATATTGATTTTGAATTGGCTGAGATATCCAAAACAGGGCGATCTTAGTAAAATGACCCACCTTTTATTACGCTGGTTTTAGCTCAGAAATCAATTAGACATTACGGTCCCAATGTCTGGAATAAACTACCTGATCAATTAAACCAGTGTACTTCACTTTTTTCCTTCAAAGCTCATTCAAAAAAGTATTTATTATTGAAATATGTTTCCAGTTAGTAGTCTTTGATCAATGTATTTTTTCTTTCTTTTTTTTTCTGAAGTCTCAGTAAGCCCTGATCCATGCAAAGTGGGTTTTTTTTCATTCCCTCCCGTTCCTTTCTTTGATAATGATATTGCATACATTCAGTAAAGCGTACACCTTACCCCCAAAATAGGCATGCTACAGCCTTTATTCTCTCTTGCACTGTCACCTGCACACACCTACACTTTTATTGTCTACTATACCATGCAGTAGTCAATGGTGCTGCGTGCTGGTTTTTTTTTTTTCTTGTTTTAAAGCGCCAAGTCACTATTTTTCTTTTCTGTTTTTTTTTTCTGTAGCAAAATGTGTTTCGTGTATTAAGATTAAGAGTTTTATGAGTACATATATAATTGGTGTTGTATTACATTGGTATCACATATTCAGATAGGGCCTCATCCACGTCAAGCTCTGCTTATGATGACGGTCCCCTGTATTGATTTCTCCTTTGTTAATAGATACAGTATGCCTTAATATGTTATTTTGATTCATAATCATGTCACTTCAGACGTAATGTTGTTACGCAAATGATTTTTCTTTGTATTGATTTGTATGTATCTGTATCATTTTGTTTTCATTTGCAATTGCATTCGGAGAAAGAAAATGCAGAAATAAACCAAACAAACAAAACAAACAAACTAACTTGGTGTTTGGATGTCTCGGCAATTTCTAAACTGATTTTCAACAAAGAAACTTTGAATTCCTTTTAAAATGGTATGTTCTGTACAATTTCATATGAAATGTTTTCTTCGTATCTCAAAAAGTTAAATTGTTTCCTATCCTCATCTCCACCAATACTATACCCTCCTTTGGATTTCTGTGAAACAATTTAATACATTTGAAATGAGGCTAGATATCTTAAAATAGCTTACAACAGTCTTGGGATTTAATGCGTTATAGTTTAAGTGCATAAAAAATTTGTTCTTACCAAAAGCTTTGTTTCTCAATAGATATTTGAGCATGACAACTGCATGATATGAACTCATTATAGTTATTTGTTAAGCCCTATCATACCTAGCTACAATATAGCCACTGCGAATGAAGGAAAATACTAAAAAAATTATATAAAAGATTCATGTTACTGAAATCGGAGGGGCCCGAATTTCTTTATTATTCTCACATTCGATTCACGTTGTTTTTATTTTTGTTAGGACAGTTGCATAACACATTGACACATTGATTTTATAACACATTATGACACATTAAATTTTACGATCGTTCTAACATTAAACACACAAACAAACGGAATTTTTCAGTATTCTACATCAGGGTGCCGTGATACAAGTAATTTGTGCTTGTTCGGACAGTTGCATAACACATTGACTACAAAGTTTTGCTATCGTTCTGGTTTAATCACATATCATTATCTGCTTATGTAGCCCAACTTGGTTTGTTTTTGCATTTCGCGCACATTTTCACGCACACACACACAAACACACACACAGAGACAAACACCATCTCACACGGAGACTGTTTTTAGAACTCGTGTTCTAACTTCATGTTATATTGAGCAATTAGGCCCAAATACTGCATGTTAAGTCCTGTTGTTACCTCAGTTACAACTGTTTTATTGACAGCTGATTGGTTGAACACTCATATGTAGTTATAGAGTAGCATGCACGTATTGTAGTATTTCTTTAGAATTTATACTTAGATTCAAACTTGCATAGGTTGACCACTACGTTCTAAGATATGTTTGCAATGATAACATTATATATAATTTTTATCATGCACCCTAGCTTGATACCATGTTCTATTTTATTTTGCTATATTTGATGTACTTTTCATTGAGAAATGTGAAAAATTCATTTCAATGGAATGAGTAAAACATACATAAATAAACGTTGAAAAGGCGAGATAAATGAATCATTAGTCATTTTCAACGCATCATCGAGTCACAATGTTATCTTCTCAGGAATGCATCTGTTTTAGTATCTTTTCTTTATACTGGAACCAACACATGGAATGAAATTATATATATATATATATATATATATATATATATATATATATATGTGTGTGTGTGTGTGTGTGTGTGTGTGTGTTTCGATTTGAAACCGATTTTTTCCCTAATTACAAATAAATCATCTTCACTTTCCCTTTGGCTTACGCAATCTTTCTCTCCGAGAAAGTTAAAAAAAAAAAGGGGGGGCTCTCCTTTCCATTCCTTTTTATGATGCTTTACTGCTCTTGGCGGGATCGGTTTGTTCTTATGGATATAATCCACGTGAAACCCATGCATCGCGCCACACAGAATACTGGGTAAATCCTCGACAGAAGAGTGCTCGACCGGAAAGGGAGCGAAAATCTGCGTAAGGTATACACATCCGTTGGGTAAAGTTTGTTGAGGATTGAAGAAAAAATGCTTGATGCTGTAAAGCAGAACATTTTATACGCATATATCTAATATATATATATATATGAATATATATATATATATACATGTATATGTAATATATATATATATATATATATATATATATATAGATAAATCTTATACAAATCTTATATATGATATAATGATTTATAGTATACGTATTAAATGTGCGTGTTTTCGTGTGCAAAGGGAAAAACTTGAGCACAGTACGGAGCATTGACACAGCTTGCTCATTTTCAATAAAGAAAAGAAAATGAAAAAAGAACATGTGATGGTATCGTATCATTGAATGGTAAGGGAGATGACTGTGCCTACTGTTCAGCTCAAGTCTTATAGGAGGATGATGTCACAGGTGGAATGTATAAATAAAATGATCTAGACGATTTTTTTTTTTGGCTTTCTTTTAGAGGTGTACCTCAACAGGGTGCAGAAAAAGATTAAAGAATGTATTTCATGTGTTGAGATCAGAATAGTTTGTTTCATTTGTTTCATTAAAGTCTTTATTATTTATGAGATGGGTGCGTGCTGAAAATAGATTTTCTTAAAGACAAACTGTATTTTCTCTACTAAAAGTGCATGCCTGGCGAATCTCTGCTGGGGCAAAACCAATTCAGACAAGATGCACTTTGTAGAGAAATTTAAAGTATAATTATGCAACTAATAAGTTTTTATCAAGCTTTCCTTCCTATGTTTTAACGAATATTCGCCGGCTTTATTTTAGGGTCTTTGATACGACTTTTAAAGTTATGAAGCTTCGAAGGATCCTTTTCGTTTAAAAGCTTGATTCCTCCACGTACGGCTCCCAGCGGAAATAAAAACAAGGTTGTTGATGTTTTTTTCTGGATGACCTTATGCCAAGCCTGATCTTGGATTCTGATTAATGCTAAGGATACGGCATTCCG
Organism: Diadema antillarum; assembly: GCF_040938485.1. NCBI lineage: Eukaryota > Metazoa > Echinodermata > Echinoidea > Diadematoida > Diadematidae > Diadema > Diadema antillarum. The sequence goes on from NW_027271913.1 coordinate 1,153,865, forward strand.
ACAAAATTATCTCTTAAGCGGACATCATATTGGCATTTGAAAATATACGTGATATAAAGTGTACACACCCACGTCAGCACCAAGTGCTAACCATTAATGACTTAGATATTTCATTATTTCTTAGAATGAACAGACACATACAAACAAACACTTACAAAGAAACACAAACAAACAAACTTTCTCCTGGTCTTTCTCTCATTTTCATCGTCATCAGAAAAAACAACAACAAAACTCATGCTCAAAACAACAGTGTTCATTATAACTTTACCAACTACATGCTCACATCACACAGGGGAAACATCGGAAGAATAATATAATAACGACTAGATTAGCACAGGCCATGACAGTACATAGGAAGACTTTCATTGTTCCATGATGTTATTGAACACTAAAATAATATGGTTCACTCCTTTAATTCCCACCAAAAGTAGAACGTACCGTACATTTTGATATTTTACCGGTGTATTTGTGTTTACATCTCTTTTCTTTTATTCACACTGTATGTATGTGCTATATGGTTCTGCTGGAGATGGAGAAAAACTTAAACTTTGTAATTATGTCCTGAGCGAAACAGGCTCTTGCGAAATCATTTTCAAGTGACAAGTAAAAATAATGCCATGAATACTATCAAGACTGTCTTGCACCACACATACGATGAGAACAAACGAAAATAAACATTTCTAAGAGAGAGAGAGGGAGAGAGAGAGAGAGAAAGAGGGAAAGAGAGAGAAAAAAGAGAGAAAAAAAGAGAGATCAAAAAATATCACGCGGAAGAAACACAACATCGCGTGTCTCATAAACCAACCTGTTCTAATTTTGATTATTGTGGAACCGACATTTAACAAATTTCTAAGTATAAATGTCTCAACAGCATTGTTGAAAACAAGCGACTGTACCCGTTTAAGCTACTTGTACTATTTCTGTTATTTTCATCTATCATTTCTGAAAGACATCGGGTAGAATTAAATCTGGTTATAATCAAAGTCAAAATATACAAATGTACAAAAATAAAGATAAAAACGCCTGAGCTTAACATCCAATTCAATTCCAATATTTTCGTAACATTCCATAAAACACGGTAATCTTAATATGTTTATAAATACAGAGCATGGATATACATCGGAAATTCATTCCTCTTTGCACATAAATTGGTGACTGCGTGACAATTAGATCTAAGTGATTTAAAGAGGACATGGGCAACCTATATCAACCAAACTGTGATTTAGTCTTACTGTGACATATCTTTAAAAAGTGCATGTGTGAAAGTGTAAATTTTCTCCGGCGTCGGTCTACTTGTGTAGAATGACAACCACTTCTACCATTTTGTCCGTACTAAATTGGTTATTTCATAACACTGACTGTAGTATACTGACTCACTTTCCCCATACACAGAAAAACAACATGATAAAGAAGGAAGACATTCACAACTCTAACTAAATTTCAGGAGTACTGGGCAAACAGTCATGGCAAGAAAAAAATCATTGTTCATCTTGCGCAAGCCTGTAGTTGTCAGCTGCTGATATCCAAACGTTATGAAAAATATAAACATCATTTAAAATGATGCATTCTCAACTGAATTACATCGCATGTCTCAGGGCTCGAGTACTTTCTATGAATTAGTATACATGGTTTTCTAGGAAGACACTGATTTGACAATTGACAATTGTTTGCCTGTACGTATATGTGTACGTGTATATTGCTTGTTTGTTTGTTTATTGTTCTTATTATCTTCTGTGACGCTATTGTATAGTGATACATTATGCACTCGTTTATAGCGCCATGAGTATCCTTTTAGGTAGAATGAGTGCTTTATAAGAGTCTCTCTATCATCATCATCATTACTCGATATTAAGTAAAATAATGTGAGTTTGAGGATCATTACAGATGAAACTGTAAAAATCATTGCAAATGTATATTAATATACACTGATGTGAGGAAAAATGGCTAGACAGTTATATATCCTCGCGGGGAGCCTGGCTCTGCCGGAATCGTGTCCACTTGTCTTGTCCAACCCTGCAGAAAAGTGAGACGAGCAACAGAAAGATAATAAATTCCCTCTTTCATCTTTTTCATTTGGAACAAGTGAACTATATTGCTACAGATTTCAGGGCTTGCGAACGATAGGTTGAAATAGGCACAAATATGACCCCGAAATGATATTTCTAAAAAATTAAAATAAACAAACAAGTAAAAACACATGGAAAGTTTAATAAACCAACTCTGTCATATACCATCACTGATCGGATGCAGAGAAAAAACAAGAGAAAAGAGTTGCAATGTTACATGCAAGTATATATGTGTAAATTAAGCAGCACACAAAGTAAGCTATACATAATGTTCATCTGATCGTTGATACATGTGTATTTTACCATTATATCTGACTATTTATCCATTTATTTGTTAATTTGGCTAGATGGCATGTGTGAAATTCCTGTTCTCTTTCCGTATTTAGGCCTACAAATAATATCCTGGGCATAGTACGTCAACATATTGTTTGTTAAATGATGAATGGAGAACAATGAAAACCAAACGTACGTCCTGCCTTGACTCTCTGATCTGGGCGTCTTTAAATTATTCAGATTTTTACATTTTTAAAAAAGCATTATATTTGTCTTTAGGGACCATATACAGAAAATACAATAATCAGGTAAACGCTTCTAATATAAAATCTTCTTTGAAGTTACAATGAAAAGATCAAAGCATGATGGGTCATGCGTGCGCTTAACTACGCTCTTTGTTACGTCACTGACCAACCTGTGCAGCTAGGAGTACAGTAATACTTTTTATAAAAAGCCAAAAAGTTTTGTGTATAAAAGCTTCCGTATTTGTTACTTGTAGGAAATCAAATCTTGTGTTTCAACAAATTCTAAATGTCCTTCTTATTTCAGCCAAACTCCCTAACTTTACTGATTGCTGGTTGTTCTTGTTTATTTTTTTATTCATATATTGATTTATTTACCTATCTATTTATTTATTTATCTATTTATTTATTTACGTGGAAATAAATGAAACGAAATGAAGAATAAGCTCACAGCGTAGCTTTCTTGATTTCAGAGCAAGTGTTGACACTCTGTGTGTTGGTCCACGTGGTGTAAAGGACTTCCTCCCCGTCACACAGGTGGCACTGGCCCGTCCACGAGGTGGTCGATTCACCGTTATCTCGACTGACCACGTAGCCAAAGGTAGGAAAGTGGCAGCTTGTGTCGGCGAACCCAACTAAGACGTCTGCCCCTGTGAGTCAAAAAAAGAATGCATCTTATTATGTTTCGGTGTTGGACGAGTGTTTTACACAAATAAATCAAATTTAACACAAAAACCCTTAACTTCGTCGGCTCAATGGAAAAAGGGGTTAGCGCACCTTCGGGCTCAAATTTTCCAAGAAAATAAAAATTTGTCATTCGAAAGCAGATGGCATGAGCTACATTTTCATATCAACAGATATGTCAAATTCGATCTAATTTTGTAAAAAATCCCAAAAGAAAAAGGCGATAACGTGCCGTATGCACGTCTTTGTGGTAGCAAAAAGGGGTTAACGTGAATGCGCTCTTTCGCTTCTCTTGCCTAAAGCATGGTACGAGAAGCATAAAGGGGTTATCGTTCATGCACAACCACATAACGCTTTCTCGTAATTTCGCTTGCAATGCGTCCTGACAAGTGAAAAGGCGTTATCGTCGTTCTAACTGTACTGACGCGCGCGCGCGCGCCGCCTGAGATGAGCTAGCGCATCGGCTGCATGCTCAATATGCCATGTACATGTACAGTATGCATAATGGGTACGGTTAGTACGCAGAGTCTACCGGTATTAAAATTGACTTCAATATGATATCATTAATTGCATTGGACTGCTGAATTGAAGGACGTCAACTATCTCATACTCCGTAGATCTACCCGTGATCGACGACGAACGTCAGAGTTCAGACGAATCGGAAAAATGGTAAGGATAAACCTTAGTAGATCTAGATCGATCTAAGGGCCAAATCGTGAAATCAGCCACCACTCACCTCGCTCGTGCGCTCGCTCCGTATACAAAGTCGATGGGAGAGGGTAACGGGCAACAGCACTGACGAAATAAACGGCAGTGAATGGACTGGGGACTTATTTCACGATAATGCCGATCTAATTAAGTTAGACGACTTTATGTTAACACTATTTTAATTGCTGTTGGTTTTTTTTTTGTAGAATTAGCAGCATGATTCTCATAGGATTACTTACAATTTAGATTTGCTGGACCTCGATCTAGAAACTCTAGATCTAAGTTAGTAAGTAGTTAGATAGACCTAGACTATAATCTAGTCTGAGACTAAAGTTAGATCTGGTCTATAATTTTAATATTATAGAATATAGATATGTATAGATATGTATAGACCCTAGATCTAGATGTTAGTTTGGGCGCTAATGTAGTTTCGTATCCATGCTCATAATATATGTTCTCCCGAGTAGAATTTCACGAAATTTCTAGACCTAACATTTAGAGGCTCGACTCTAGATAGACCTAACACTAGTGGTTAGATCTAGATCTAAATAAGTTACACTCGCAGGAAATGTTCTCAAACATCAAGTCAGTCTTCCAAATTTTGAGCGAGATCGGATCACGGGTAGGGTCGATATCGGCTTCGAACTTAAGTCCTACATTGTCACGTCACTCGCACAGCCCCATTCATTATTTTGTGTAAAATCTAGATCTAGCGTTAGGTAATATTTCTAGATTCTAACGTTAGAGAGGCAAAATCGTGTTTCCGGCCCCATTACTTGAATCGATCATCGCGATATAAGAGACAGATTCACGGCCTAGGGTTAGGAAGATCGCGATAAGGAGGCAGACTCACGGCCTAGGTAGGGTTGGGGAAATCCTGATATACATGTAGGAGACTGATTCAAGGCCGAGGGTTAAGGAAATCGCGACATATTGATAGGTTAGGTTTAGGGTTATATAAAAGATGCACGGTGGATATCAGCCCCACCAATGTGGTAACAGCGCGCAAACGCCGTTTGGTGGGGTCGTAAACACGAGTAGATCTATGATACTGTGCTCACCAGCCCCACTGCCGTATAAATCCTGTAGGCCCTAGCTGTAGTCTGTACAATTCACATCTGTTGGTTCTGAGCGCGATCAGTAATTTGATATAGAGAGTTATGATCGATCAGCATGTAAGGTCCCATATCATATGTATTTGTAGTGATGGGGCCTATTTCACGAGTAGATTGATCTATGCCTCTACTAGAGACTAGACAAGTAGACTCGTCTATCGCTAGCTATCTCGCGATACACAAAATACCGACTGTGGCTAAGTCAGTGGCTGTGCGAGCGATGACTCGTCGCAAGAATAGCCACTACCTCAATAATATGCTAAGTCTTTAGATCTACTGTAGTTTGAGTTTGTCTAGATCTCTATCTAGACGTGGAACACCATTCTATTTTTCTAAAAAAACGTCATTTGCATTGCGTAAACCCATCCATTTGTCCATTTGCATTTAACAAAACAAAAAATGACACTGGAGTGGACCGTAAGTACGTAACAGCACAAAAATATACAATTTTTTGGACAGCCATTATGACTGAATTTCATACCGTTTTCAGTATTCACGTTGCGTACATGACATGTCCAGCTGCCCTGAAAACTACCCTCTTTACTTGACCTTTTGGACAACCCTTAGATCTATACCATTTTCAGATTTACAGTGGGCTCGTGAATTCCATATAAAATATCAAATATATGTAAATCTTCTGTATCTGTATCCTCTTAAATCATTTTAGGACACCATTTAACTGTTACTGGAAGCCTCACAGTACAATCATATAGACGTCAGCATGGAAGGGCCTCTGGAGAACAAGTCTGATGGTAAGGGTGAAAATGCCATTTAAAATTGATCCATCGTTTGTTGCCGGATATATTCAATTTCAAATGTTAGGGGAGGGGAATGTTATATGACATTTCCATGTCATGATGTATAAGAATGCTATTCGCTCCGTCTTTTAATTTGTAATAATTTTGTAATATTTATAACATTTGTGATGTACTTTAGTATGCAGCTAAGTGGCTAAATGTAATTTAAAGTTAAACGGAATATCTATGTGTTTATTCCTTGGCATGAATGCAGATTAATATCTATTAATTTTAGAGCAAATAACTGAAATGAAGTTTGGCAGAAACTATTAACCCAATTACCGTACTCTAAAAGTACTCAAATACTTGTATGTTTCACTCCTCCAGTTCACCCTGGACCTGAAACTGACTTGTTGATGTATGTTGAATGGAAAAGTAATAAATCCCGCTATTTTTACTTGCACATTCTCAAGTCTGCCTGAGCATAATTATAATAAAGGACTAGAGCTTGGTGAAACCTATCAAACTGCTTGTATTATAACTTGCTGAGAGAAAACATTCTAAATATTGCCAGTGTTTTTAGTGATTTATTGCATATTCTTTCAGAAATGAACCACACAGCCCAGCCCAGCCAACTTTTCGAAGGCCCACTTAGGGAACCTTGTACTACCGATGCCAAGAATGAATCAGTGCTTCATCGTGGTGACAAAGACGACAGCAGTGACGACGACGATGACTTGCCCCTAGCAGTATTGATTAAGCCAGGTATATACAGAAAAAACCCCAGCTACGGTAAAGTGGTAGAGAGTAACGTGTTTGTAAATTCCCTCTTAAAAAAAAAAAAAAAATCATTGACAGATATGCAATTCCATTTTTAAATTACCTAGCTTAATTCTTCAAGGTATGTTGATTACAACGAATTGCAGGATTGGAGTCGATCTCGTCAATTAAAATTTAATGTATAAATAAACATAGCCAACTTCCGTAATGCTGATGAGTTGCCCTTTGGTAGAATTTACTAAACAGGGTGTGTAATATACATAAATTAGCACTTATGTAGAGATAAGTGAGCGTGAAATTGAAAGTTCATTTAATCTACATTATCAGGGACAAGTTCATTATACCATTATTACTGCATATTCTAAAGTCTTCCTGAGCATGATTAAAATAAAGGACTAGAGCTTGGTCAAACCTGTCGAACTGCTTGTATTATAATTTGCTGAAACAAAACATTCTAAAAATTGCCTGTGTGTTTTTAGTGATTTGTTGCATACTCTTTCAGGAAAGAACCACATAACCCAGCCCAGACAACATGGTAGTGACAAAGACGTCAGTGGTGACAGTGGTGTTCACCCTGGACCTGAAACTGACCTCTTGATGTATGTGGAATGGAAAAGAGATAAATCCCGCAATGTCGTCAAACTGAGTGAGGTGAAATGTATCGGACTTCCTCTACCAGGGAATACAATAGAAATGAAATGTGGTAAAAGGAGGAAGGACATCTGGAAGGCGACAATTATAGACACTGAGGAAATTTATGATGATGACTGCAGTGATGATGAAGCCCCAAGTACCAGCTCCTACATCGAAAAAGAAGAGGAGTCTCCTCGTGCTAATTCAACCCAACAAGGTTTGTAATGATTTGTGCGAGATTGTATTGGGGCATCCCATATCAACCAATGTATTTCTTTAAAATGATAGGATAACGAAAACAAAGGATTCAATATTAATGGAACTAATCTCAGTCACCTTCGGTGTGTTGATGTGATTGTAATAATTTGAAATACAACTAGCTGAGACTGAGATGTTGTCACAGCTTGATAAGGAGAGTAAAGTGAGTATTACAATTAATATGTTCAAAACAAAAGTCATCGGCCAGTGTTAAGTAAAAATAAGATTTGAAATGGTAGAACAAGAAATTTAATAAGAATCCAAAAAAGTTGATTGTTAAAACCAGAATTGTATAGTTCGAACAATAACATGTGTAAGGACCGAGTGCAATAATTTCCTGAACAATTAGAACACGTATGGTCTGTGTACCTTGGTTAACGTTGTGCTACTCTGCCAATATTTATTTACACACTTCTCTTCTGATATACTCTTTCAGAAATGAACCACACAGCCCAGCCCAGACAACTTTTCGAAGGCCCACTTAAGGAACTTTCTACTACCGATGCCAAGAATGAATCAGTGCTTCATCGTGGTGACAAAGACGACAGCAGTGACGACAACGATGACTTGCCCCTAGCAGTATTGATCAAGCCAGGTATATACAGAAAAAAAACCCAGCTACGGTAAAGTGGTAGAGAGTAACGTGCTTGTAATTTCCCTCTTTAAAAAAAAAAAAAAAATCATTGACGGATATTCAATTCCATTTTTACAACTCTACATTATCAGGGACAAGTTCATTATACTATTTTGACTGCATATTCTGAAGTTCTTCCAGAGCATAATTATGATAAAGGACTAGAGCTTGGTCAAACCTATCGAACTGCTTGTGTTATGATTTGCTGGAAGAAAACATTCTAAAAATTGTCATTGTTTTCGAGTGATTTGTTGCATACTCTTTCAGGAAAGAACCACATAACCCAGCCCAGACAACATGGTAGTGACAAAGACGTCAGTGGTGACAGTGGTGTTCACCCTGGACCTGAAACTGACCTCTTGATGTATGTGGAATGGAAAAGAGATAAATCCCGCAATGTCGTCAAACTGAGTGAGGTGAAATGTATCGGACTTCCTCTACCAGGGAATACAATAGCAATGAAATGTGGTAAAAGGAGGAAGGACATCTGGAAGGCGACAATTATAGACACTGAGGAAATTTATGATGATGACTGCAGTGATGATGAAGCCCCAAGTACCAGCTCCTACATCGAAAAAGAAGAGGAGTCTCCTCGTGCTAATTCAACCCAACAAGGTTTGTAATGATTTGTGCGAGATTGTATTGGGGCATCCCATATCAACCAATGTATTTCTTTAAAATGATAGGATAACGAAAACAAAGGATTCAATATTAATGGAACTAATCTCAGTCACCTTCGGTGTGTTGATGTGATTGTAATAATTTGAAATACAACTAGCTGAGACTGAGATGTTGTCACAGCTTGATAAGGAGAGTAAAGTGATTACTACAATTAATATGTTCAAAACAAAAGTCATCGGCCAGTGTTAAGTAAAGATAAGATTTGAAATGGTAGAACAAGAAATTTAATAAGAATCCAAAAAAGTTGATTGTTAAAACCAGAATTGTATAGTTCAAACAATAACATGTGTAAGGACCGAGTGCAATAATTTCCTGAACAATTAGAACACGTATGGTCTGTGTACCTTGGTTAACGTTGTGCTACTCTGCCAATATTTATTTACACACTTCTCTTCTGATATACTCTTTCAGAAATGAACCACACAGCCCAGCCCAGACAACTTTTCGAAGGCCCACTTAAGGAACTTTCTACTACCGATGCCAAGAATGAATCAGTGCTTCATCGTGGTGACAAAGACGACAGCAGTGACGACAACGATGACTTGCCCCTAGCAGTATTGATCAAGCCAGGTATATACAGAAAAAAAAACCAGCTACGGTAAAGTGGTAGAGAGTAACGTGCTTGTAATTTCCCTCTTTAAAAAAAAAAAAAAAAAAAAAAATCATTGACAGATATTCAATTCCATTAACATCAGGGACAAGTTCATTATACTATTTTGACTGCATATTCTGAAGTTCTTCCAGAGCATAATTATGATAAAGGACTAGAGCTTGGTCAAACCTATCGAACTGCTTGTATTATGATTTGCTGGAAGAAAACATTCTAAAAATTGCCATTGTTTTCGAGTGATTTGTTGCATACTCTTTCAGGAAAGAACCACATAACCCAGCCCAGACAACATGGTAGTGACAAAGACGACAGTGGTGACGACGACGACGACTTGCCCCTAGCAGAATTGATTAAGCCAGGTATGGAAAGGAAAATTTGAAATAAAAATTAAAACACATTGCACTTTACCAATTTGTAATTGCCTAGCTTAAATCTTCCATGGATGTTGATCACAACAAAGTGCAGGTCTGGATTTGAGTCATTCTGGTCAATGAAATATGATAAAAATGAACATAACCAACTACCGTAATGCTGACGAGCTGCCCTTGGCAGAATTGACTGAACAAAGTGTGTTTATATAAATATAAATTAGCACACACATAAATTTAAATGAACGTGAGAATTTATCTGCATTATTTAAAATACTTTTAGGGACAGGTTCATTATAGTATTCTACTGCGTATTCTAAAGTCTTCCTGAGCATAATTATGATAAAAGACTAGAGCTTGGTCAAACCTATCGAACTGCTTGTATTATGATTTGCTGGAAGAAAACATTCTAAAAGTTGCCATTGTTTTCGAGTGATTTGTTGCATACTCTTTCAGGAAAGAACCACATAACCCAGCCCAGCAACATGGTAGTGACAAAGACGACAGTGGTGACGACGACGACGACTTGCCCCTAGCAGAATTGATTAAGCCAGGTATGGAAAGGAAAATTTAAAATTAAAATTAAAACACATTGCACTATACCAATTTGTAATTGCCTAGCTTAATTCGTCCATGGATGTTGATCACAACAAAGTGCAGGTCTGGATTTGAGTCATTCTGGTCAATGAAATATGATAAAAATGAACATAACCAACTACCGTAATGCTGACGAGCTGTCCTTGGCAGAATTGACTGAACAAAGTGTGTTTATATAAATATAAATTAGCACACACATAAATTTAAATGAGCGTGAGAATTTATCTGCATTATTTAAAATACTTTTAGGGACAGGTTCATTATAGTATTCTACTGCGTATTCTAAAGTCTTCCTGTGACATAATTATAATAGATAACAAATGACTAGCACTTGGTCAAACTATCCAATTGCTTGTATTATAATATACTTAAGAGGAAACATGAACTAAATGCTAGAGTTTTCTGTAACATTTTTTTTTAAGGAATGGATGACATTAACCAGGCCACTGAGCCCATGCACTTTCTGAAGACTCAATTGAGAAATCAGTGGGAACAGCCAATGACAAGGATGGTGGAGATAAGTCACCTCTACCAGAATTGACCCCAAAAGGTACTCAATTAAGATTAAGAAATGTTAACCAACATATAACTTGCGAATAGCCTGATGAGAGATTAAGAGTGGATATACGATGTTCAGAAAATTATTGACAGAAGCACAACCGTTTTCACAAGCATATTGCCAGAGTTCCGGGAATTTAGATAAATGTAAATGGCTTGAATTCAACTTGTCATGCTGCTTGAATAGAAATTATATATCTATTTATCATTTACAAATAGGCCTGTATGACAGTATTATGTCTTGACAAGAAAATATAATTGACACAAGTTCGAGGTAATTCATCTACAATTTTGTTAGATCCATTTATGATGATCCATTCGCGATGTCAAATCTGCAAACCCTAGTGATATAAATGTGATTATTGTATGAGAGTCTGGAAACTGATTAAGGAGCAAGATAGCCAAGCAGACACGATAAAGAATTCATGTATACGTTCTTACAGTTGGAATAAATATCACATGGTTATGATATCACCAACAAAATATTGTTCACATTTTGAAAGACAATGAAAGGAAATAAGTGGCACATGTAATTTTTCGATGGCTACCCCTTTTGTCTGGGGAAAGGGGCTTTCACAATTGGTTGTGCGATCGCTATTGCCATTATTTCTTGATAGTATACTTTGTACAGGATCGCAAGCAATCGCAAGCGATCACATGACCGATTGTGAAAGCCCCTTAATTAGCAGCAGTGCGTATGATAACAAATTGCTAGCACTTCGTGAAACCTATCCAATTGCTTTTATCATAATTTGTTGAAAAGGAAACATGAACTAAATGCTAGAGTTTTCTGTAACATTTTTTTAAAGGAATGGACCACATTTACCAGGCCACTGAGCCCATGCAATTTTCTGGAGACTCTATTGAGGAAGCGGTGGGAACAGATACTAATGACGAGGATGGTGGAGATGAGTCATCTCTACCAGAATTGACCCCAAAAGGTACTCAATTAAGATTAAGAATTGTCAACCAACATATACTTTGCGAATAGCCTGAATGAAAGATCAATAGTGGATATATATGATAAGAAATTATTATTGGCAGAACGCACAGCCGTTTTATGGGCATGTGCCAGAGTTTATGGGAATTAGAGAAATGTAAATGGCTTGAATTTAACTGGTCAGGTTGCTTGAATAGAAATTATATATTATTGCATTTACAAATGGGACTGTATGACAGTATGTGTCTTAAAAGAAAACAAAATCGACACAAGTTCGGGTAATTCATCTACAATTTTGTTAAATTCCATTTATGACCATCCATTCGATGTCAAGTCTGCAAACCCTAGTGAAATAAAATTATTATTGTATGCAGTCCGGAAACTGAATTAAGGAGCAGGATAGCAAAGCAGACACGATACAGAATTCATGTATACGTTCTTACAGTTAAATAAATATCACATGGTTATAATATCAACAACAAAATCTTATTAAAATTTTGGAAGTGAATTAATATGAATAAGTGGCATATGTCATTTTCCAGTGCTACCCCATTTTTCTTGGTAACGACGGTGGGGTATTATTTGTGTGAAATATAATTTTATGTATTACTTAAGCCATGAGTTGGTAACAGTTAGTTAAAACAATGTTGGCTGTCACATTCTACGTAATTACCTAATTCATGGTCATAAGGGAATATTGATTTGAAAGTGTAAGATAAAACAACATACAAGTCCTCTCTAACATATCGGGCGAAGAGGTTATAATTTCATTAGTGTGAAAACATGAAAATGAATCTGTTGTCGAAGACTTGAAGTAAGCCATCTCCAAAATGGAAATGAGCCACGCCCCCTTAAAACACAAGTGAGCAATAAGGCAACTGACATTTGATAATGTGTTTGGAATCATTCAAAGTAATTAGTTGTTTTACTAAAAAGAGGCATTTGATCAATTGAATGGAAATATAAATGAAAAGTTAAAGTGATTGGAATTCGGCAACGAGTGTTAACTTGTTTTCCATTTTAGGTACTTTCTTGGATATAAGTCAAGCATTTCCTGAGTCGTTGTATGAACTGCAACAGGGCCTACCTATGTTCTGTTGTAATAGAGGATGTACTCGTGAAGTTTACCAGGAATGTATGACATGTTGGAAGCTGATCTGCTATGAACATTTTGTCGCAAAGGATCCTTGCAGTTGTCACGATGGCAAAGCTTGGGAGGTAAGAGTTAGCACGTTAAGTCTAAGCTTTAATTTAAAAATATCAAAAAGAAACTAAATACTAACAGTTCACCAATAATTCCGCGTGAGGTTTCACATACTTGACATAGTAGACAGACCTTGACATACTATTGTTATTTTCAAGAACTTCTCATAAAAAATATTGTCATGGTGACTTACAGTAAGCTTGGAGCTCGTTATTCAATATACACATGCATACATGAACTTGAATGTGATAAACATTGCCAGTCAATATTTATTCTAATTCTTCAGAGACTGTACCACAACATATGATTATTTCTAATGTTTCTATGTTGTAATCAAAATCAAACAAAAACTTAAGTCAATGGAAATGAACTAATATTTCTAATATTGATTTCTTCTTGCGAACAAACTAATGCAGATAGCATAAGAACTAAACAAGAAATCTTCAACACTTCGTTCACATGTAAACGGAAATAGTGTCGGAATTGAAACCAGATATGTTTTGATGCATTGTGTGTGACTCGTACTAATTATAGATAATTAAAATTGCGTTTAGTTCTTTATGAGAATTAAATTTCTGTTTGATTCTGATATATATATATATTATATATATATAATTATATATATGTAGGATGTTACAGACTTCGAGCGAGAGCGAAGCGACCGTGAGCAGCAAGATCCAGAGGTCTCACTTAACCATGCAGACTTCGAGCGAGAGCGAAGAGACCGTGAGCAGCAAGATCCGGAGGTCTCACTTAACCATGCAGACTTCGAGCGAGAGCGAAGCGACCGTGAGCAGCCAGACCCGGAGGTCTCACTTAACCTTGATGATGCTGAACAGCAGAAGGTAATACGGATTTTTTTCTTCTCTTTCAAATATAAATCAGTGTGACAACAAGCAATCACACAATTAAAGACATATCGTCCTTTTTGCAGATCAGCAGAAAACCATCCAAACATCTGTAAACCCTAGAGCATGGTGGGCAGGTTGTATATTCAAAATGTGAAATAGTTAAATCATGTAAAATTCAAATAATGCACGTAAACAGTGCATGAGAGATAGTCTTGCTCAGACACTTGGAAGTTTTGTTTCTTGAAATAATAGTTATCTGTGTGTAATTTAAATTACAAAACACATTATGAACATAATGTACATTATAGAAGACATTATTCAATATTTTGTAAAAAGTAATTAAAAAGGACTGTGTCAGAGACTAATATATTTTTTCGAGGTTCGAAAAAATAAATTCAAATTATAACGGTAGTTTGTACTTCACAAATGAAGACCCTACAGGTCTAAAAACTACACAAAGGTTTTTGTAACAGTGTCTTCTTCATTATATACCTTATTGTTTTACACCAATTGTATACACAAATTCAATGCAAAAGGGACATAATGTCTTTAAGGCTCTCCTTATCAATAAGTCCTCTAAATCACAAACTTATTAAAACAATCATATCAATTGTGCTTGTACTAGCATTTTGCTTATTTCTCCTGATGGCATAACGGCAATTGACTAAGCTCCTTCAAATTTAGCCAGGCAGAACGATAGCAGCCTCTTCCCGTGTTTTGAATAAAAGCGATATTTTTTATTCTTAATTCATAGATTTGTGAATTTATAACATAGTTCCCTGAAGACAGCATGGGCTTTCAGTTAAAACTATTAACATGTCATCACAGGCACCTTCAAAGCTTTTGAAAGGCTAATGAAAACTTTGCTAAAAATTTAACCCCCTTTTTGTATTCTCTGTTTCTTTTTGTTTTACTGAGTCCAGTTAGATATTCAGATAATGCTCTTACATTGGCTTCTTGTCTCCATATATCACTCGAAGGATGAAATAAATGAGACGGAGCAAGATCAAGGTGACCGTGACTCCCTCGAGCATCAAGAGGGTCAGCATACCCAACATGAAGATAACATGCACGAGGTTCAAGACAGTCAGTCTGAGGTGATTATATGATATAAAAGGTGTCATGAATTATGATAATATGAGCAGTATTTCAACAACAAAAATCTCTGTCAAATCATTATCTACACTTAGTAACTGCTTATTTCGGAAAGTGTGATTGGCTCTTCATACACGGGTTATGTACTGTAGTTCAATTACAGACTTGCAATAGCTTACAATCAAGTCCATTGCAAACGCGCCAGAAATTTAGTTTCTAAATTCTAAATTCCAAAATTCGCTACAACTTGGGGCACACAAGGATCAGACTGGTTCCACTGTATGGAATAATCTCCTTTTAGTTAGATAAACTTTGCTCTTCATCAGAGTCCTTTAAAAGTAGTTTAAAACTCACTTCTTTAATGCTACCTTTTGATTACCCATGCCTTGTATTAATAATTTACTTTCTATCTTACTCTTCTATTTTCGCGTGGAGCATTCTACAGAGTGGATTTGCCGCATTACAAATCTCATCAATCATTATTATCATTATTACTTACTGTTGCAGAACTTTAGGGAAACTAATATGAGAACTGCCTCGTGCCGTTTTTTCGACCTCTAATTTACGTCTGTAAACTCGCTGAAAAACGCATACGTTTTTAGACGCTAAACGGTTCAGTGTAGGACAGTACCTTTGTATTCACGAAACATGGCCCATATCTAATATTGACTTTTCACTTGCATATTGACATGTTTCTGTGGATTATTTTTGAACCTTCAGTATATTCCCACTTTTTTACAATAAACTTATGAAACAAATTTCCTTTTTACATTCTGTGTGCTACTTGTAGCAAGGAGAAAGAAAGAGTTAATCATGTGTTATTTTCTATTTCAGAAACGTGGGAGGAAGAGAAAACGGAATCCAGAAGAATGGAAGAAAAGACAGCAGTCAAGAAAACGTAATCGGGGAGAGGAATATGTTGTACGTAATAAAACAATCCCTGCCAGAAAGATAGGAAAGAAGTGTAACACAAAATGTCCCCATAAGTGCTTCTCTAAGTTCTCTGATGAAGACAGGAAAACATTGTTCGAGGATTACTGGAAAACGGGCTCCTACACCCGTCAGCGAGATTTTATTCATCACCATATTTCTCGGTCCAAAGCAATACCTAGAAAAAAGAGAAAAAGTCAGAAGCGAGTGCGTCACATGTACAAATACCATCTCCCGCTCACATCACAAAGGGAACGAGTGTGCAAACATTTCTTTCTCAGTACTTTGGGAATTGGTTCCAAGCTTATTGAGTATACATTGAAGAAGTATGAAGGCCCGTTTGCACGAGAAGACAGGAGGGGAAAGTTACCGTCAGTGAACAAAACTTCAGAAGAAGATGTTAAAAAAGTATGTGAACACATTGATTCATTTCCTGTTGTTGAATCACATTACTGTCGTGCGTCTTCAAAAAGGAAATATCTGGACCCTTCTTTAAGCGTTTCCAAGATGTACGCAATGTACGAATCGTCTGTATCGAAACCAGTTTCCTTCGCAGTGTATAGAAACATTTTCAATTCCCAATATAATTTGGGATTTCATCATCCGAAGAAAGATGAATGTAACACATGTGCTTCATTCAATAATTCAACTCCGGAAGAAAGGGAAGTTAAAGAGCAGAACTACAAGAAACACATTGCTGAAAAGGAAAGTGCAAGAGAAGAGAAACAAAGAGACAAGGAACGAGCAAAGATCGATCCAATCTTTAGCTCCTTTACTTTTGATCTTCAGCAGGTCTTGACTACACCCTATGGCCAGACATCTTCGTTCTATTACAAGCGGAAAATGTCTACGTATAATTTCACTGTATACAACCAGGCTACTGCATGTGGAAATTGCTTTGTCTGGCATGAGACTACAGCGAAGCGGGGAGCATGTGAGATTGGCTCATGCCTCTTAAAGTTCATGCAGTCACTTGATCCTGATACCACACACATAAGTTTCTTTTCTGACTGCTGTGGAGGCCAAAATCGGAACAGAATTATAGCTTGCACTTTGCTATATGCAGTTCTGCACACTAATGTTGCCATCATTGACCATAAATTCTTGATCAGCGGACATACTCAAATGGAATGTGACGCGATGCATTCCTGCATCGAAAGGAACAAAAGGGGAGTGACAATCCATCACCCCGACCAGTGGATACCAGTTATTCAAACAGCAAGGAACAGGAATCGGTATGAAGTTACCCACATGACGAAAGAGGACTTCCTTGATCTGCGTCAGTTGACAACACCCTGTGTGAAGTACATGAAGAAGGACAGGGCTGGCAATCCCGTCAACTGGTTGAAAATTCGTCAGATCCGCGTACAGAGGACAGACCCCTCTGTCATCAAAATAAAGTATGATTTCAACGAAGACTTCGTAGAAGTTCGCGTCTCGGGCTCAAGTCGAAGAAATGACATGCGTCTGCCTCTGTTGTACAAGCAACATCTCGCCCTCTCAAGGGAAAAGAAGCAAGATTTGCTTAGTTTGTGCAAGGACAACATTATCCCATCGATGTATCACAGCTACTATGAAAACCTCACGACAGAGGTACAACAGTCTCAGAGTGATGAATCCGAGGAGGAGGAAAATGATGGACACATGCATCAAACATCCGAACAGTGAATCATATTGTAGGCCTACTGTTGTGGCTTGAACACAGACGACAGTACAAATACATATACAGCTGTAGTACTCTTGTGCATCGTTTGAATTCTACACATCTTGCGACTTTGACATTTCACAGACATGATCCAAATACTAGTATCATTAGTTGTATACAGTGTTTGGTGTATTTAGGGAAGTCTGCAAAAGGACTTTCTAACTTTAAGGCGGAGATACACATACAGTATATAACATGAGCCAACCTGATGTCTGCATTAGAGCCTATTAGCATATGGAATGGAACTTTAGATTTCATACTGCCTTACTTTGGTAAAAGGAATCAAGAGACATACCATCCAAATTTGAGTAATTGACGTTTTTATATTACACCTAATGTGCTCTTCTTCCAAGTCAAATTTAATGCACAAACACTCACCTTGCTCAGAGATATAATAGGTTATACATTGTGATATTCCATTGATGCCCTTGCAAATTTGAGACACATTTTGGTCATTACAAGGAGTATCACTTTTGTCGCTTACTTCGTTTTGCCCAACTAGGGCACCACATTGAAGGGAGAATGCAATGACTTGGACTTGGACATTACTTAGATTGAACACGTAGGCATGTACTTAGAAAATACAGTAAGTATGTACACATTTTTGGATAAATTAAAATGTATTCTAGGAATTCTGTTTTTCCATTGGTAATTCGAAATATTCAAAATTAAGTGCAAATAAGGACACTAACAATAATTACAGAAATACCTGGTATAATGTGTGCTTGTGTGACAATTGTATCATAATAAATTACAAAACGAATTGAATCGAATCTGCAAATCCTCAAACCTTGGGAAATTTGAATACATGTCTTCTTGTATTTCAAAATATTCCGATGAACTTGATGAGATTTGGGGTTTTTCGCCCAAAGTGAAGAAAATTTATGCTTAATTTACACCATTATCTTTATTTTTTGAAATGTAAGTATTGGAAGAATGTGACATGCCCTGCAAAATTACAAATGTGTTGTTTGAAAATTGATTTCTAAGTTGCAATTTGAAATGCCACGATTTCACTTTCTTAGACTACTTTCACAACATAACTAATAATTGTGATTAGCATTTGGATATTCTGCGATGCAATGACAGCAAGGAGAGCATGAATTCATATTAATGTAAATAAAGGCAAGAACAGTAAAAAAATGTCAACAAGTTTTGAAAAAGTATCATAGTTAGAGACGCGAGTATATACCTGGCAGAATGTCATCACAAGTCCTGCATAGATGCAACACTGTGTATTATTCGAAATGTATTAATCTAATTGTCGATTTCACTTTCGTAACTATATCTGCACAGCATGAACAAGAAAGTGAATAATATTTTGATATTTAGCATTGTTTCATATTTTATGCCTCCGCCAACGAAGTGGCCGCAGGCGTTATGTTTTCGGGTCGTCCATCCGTGCGTATGTCCGTCCCATTTTGTTTTTTTCAATATCTCAAGAACCGTGATGGTTTGACATCAAACTTAGTATGAGGGTATATGGGGGGGGGGGAATAATACTTTGGTTCGATTTTGGGGTCATTGGGTTAAAGGTCAAAGGTCACAGAGGTCATTTTGTGGAAAAATGAGGTAACTTTGAGAAAATAAATAAAATGAATTTAATTGTATTAACTGCCTTAAAGATGGTTCGTTCCTTGAATAGCTATGCAACATCGTAAGTTGATTAAAATGTAATTTTAGACAATCTGAAGCTTTCACGTTTGGAATCTTGATGTATACACGCAAAACATTATGCCGTTAAATTTCAAACGACCTTTTTTCATACCTCGAAACAAATATCAGTCTGTATTACAGTCCCTATTTGTAATTATGTAATGATGTGTGAAGTCCTTATTTTTACCATATTATTACAATATTTTCCAAAATATCTTCTACAATAATGAATAATATGTTCAACATTTGTTTTTTTTTTTCAAATTATACGCAGAAACCTATTATTTCAACAAATAAACATGTCAATTGTCTGAGCAAGAACTATCAATCATGTATTGTTTATGTGTATTATTTGAATTTCGCGTGACTTATCGACTTCAAATTTTGAATATATAGCTTAAAAGTGTCATGTCAGGTAGACCGATGCCGCAATTTAAATGTTAATTGGCTGTATATATATATATATAATAAACTCATTTGAACATACATGGTGTTTGATTTGATTTCATTGTTGGTATTTCATTGGTCAGCTACATTAGACCATTAAAGCACAAAGATAGCTTTGATAAATCTGAAAACCTTTGAAAAATACTTCTCAAAAAATTGTAGTATTAATTTTGATCATGATCATTGTGCCAAGTCATTGAGCAGTAGTAATTGCTCTAAATTTCTTCATTAATTTCTAAATAATTTATGTGAGTTATTTAAGAATGGTCTCGAGGGCATTCGAATGAATACATGCACATTATCAGCTATAGTTTACAAGGTGTAACTATGAATAAATCGTTAGTCTAATATTTGTTCAAAGCGTGAAAATTATTTAGAAACACTTGCGAGAATGTCTTAAGATATAAAGAGCAAGTTCTATTTTATTTTCTGTTTTTCATTCCCAAAACTATCTCTGTGCTTAGTACCAGACCACATTCAAAATTTTCTCGTACAATATACATGTATTATCTATGCGTAACTCTTGATTATTTTTTTCTTTAAAAATTATGAATTATGTACCAAATGAAATAACCAATGCTGCAAAATATTATCCCCTTTTGTCACGGGCAAAATATGTTGAAATAGCTTGCAGGAATTATCTAAAGGCAAAATAAGCTGCAAATCCTTAAATTGGCAACATAATTCTATACACTGTTGTAGGTGCAAATTGGCAACTTTTTCGATTGGAAAGGATTGCCACATGTTTTTATGCCATATTGTATACACAAAGCATACATTTTCATAGAATTGACTTAGAAATGAAGAAATTTATGTTGCTAATTTTAATACTAAAAAGCGATTGATGTCCTCTTAGGAATGTGGTCTGGTATGCATGGGGTTAATGCATTTCTCACAAATACAATATATTGAATCCTATAATTTAGAATTTTCCAGTAATAAAATGGGGATAAGGCCCCACTACAGTATATAAAAGACACGACTGATAAAGCCTAGCAGTTACGTTAAAATCACTATTGGGTACAGACAAACTTAATGCACACATGTTATGGAGTGACAGTACCCTTTCAACACCGTCAGTTCGTGCGATGTTAAATGGCAAGAAGGGGTTATCGACGCGCGCTTTAGCGTTAACCCCTTTTTGCCATTCAAAAGCACGCGAAGATATGGCTGTATTAAGGTTACTAATGGAAAAATTGTAATTACTCAAAGATTTAATGAGGATTATCGCTGAAAGTACGCTTGTAAAGTAATTAATCGTTAATGTACACTATATATAAGAAATGAAGGAATCAACCTTGATTAAACCCAATTTTGAAGCCAAAAAACCTTTAAAGTCGATTATCTCGAAAACTTTTTTCGCGCAGCCCCGCGTAGCTCGGATGCGTTAACCCCTTTTTCCATTGAGGCGACGACTTGGTACCTCGGTTTTATGGAACAGATTGTTATGGTTAAAATGAGTACAATGAATTCCAATTGCTGCCATGATAGGCCATGATTACAATAATAATAATAATAATAATAATAATAATAATAATAATAATGATAATAATAATAATAATAATAATAATAATAATAATAACAATGATAATAATGATAATAATAACCATAATAATAATAGTAATAATAATAATGATATAAATGATAATCATTATTATAGTAATAATAATGATAATATCAATCATGATGATGATGATAATAATAATAATAATAACAATAATAATGATAATAATAATAATAATAATAATGTCTTATTAATAATAATAAAGTCTTATAGAGGGTAGCCTCTTCGGTGTTGTCATTGCTGTATCTGCCATTGTCATTATCCTAGCGTTGGCAGGTACCCATTTATACACCTGGGTCGAGAGGAACATGGAAGGTAAAAACATCTTGTCCAAGGACGTAAGCACCGGGTGGGAATCGAACTCGGGTCCTCCTGGCAATTGGGAGTCTGGAGTCTTTATATCCACTATGCCACAGCACCCCCACAACATTTTTTTTTCTTTTTGTTTCCACGTAATATCTACATCGGGTCTAGGACAATTCAGAGCGGACAATTATTTCTAACCTGAGTATCCAGTGATTAACTCCGCGTTGCTGTGGTGCATTCCAAGAAGCATCCCCGTGGAGGTTCGGCTGAGTGTTATTCGATCGTTACACTCGTTATACCAGTCTCCATCCAGATCACAAAATCCAACTTGACGTAAAAAAAAAAAATGCATAGTAAGAAGTACAGTGTGGTTTGATGAATATATCTGTCAGAATGTCTACCCTTCACAGCACCTGAGAAAGATTTGGTAAGGTTACACTATATAAAGTAGGTGTGATAAGCAATTGCTTCAAATTTCTTCACTGGTAGAAAGGCTTAAACAAATCAAGGTTGCTGTTCCTGTTCTCTGAATTCTACAAGTGCCACGTCCACTCTTATTCTGGATATTTTTGGAACAGTTCATAAGCCTATATCGCTTGAATGAAATACTAAAATTTACATCTCAATAGATCAAGTTGATCGGAGACTTTCTTTTCAAAAGGGTACAGAGAAAGAGAAAACGACTTGATCTATTGCGTTATACCATGTATACCGGTCACGTCGCCTATAACACAAGAGACACATAATCAGACCTGAACGTGTAGTTTTCTGCCACTGCTGAATAGTTCGACTTTCATAGCCAAACACTATTAAACGCATGTGTCCATGTGGAGTGATAAGCACTTGTGCCTACATAAGTTATCTAAGTCAGCTACTTTTGGCTTTGATCCTAAACACAACTGAAAACTATACAAATGCGTGCTACTCTCTCTACTCATGTTCATCAGTCTGTTTATACCAAGGTTTCTCATTCCATACCCTCTTCGCAGTTCAGCCCTGTAAATCCTTCCAGACACTGGCACGAGTACATGTTTGGGCCGTCCATACATCTCCCTCCATTCTGGCATGGTAGACTGGAACATTCGTTGATATCTAAGACAGGATAAGAAAGGATTCGATTTGATTTGATTTGATTTGATTTGGTTTGGTTTGGTTTGGTTTGGTTTGGTTTGGTTTGATTTGATTTGATTTGATTTGATTTGATTTGATTTGATTTGATTGATCTGATTTGGCCGTCTTATAATTTCAGCAATTTTTTGTTATACGCACGCACGCAGACACGTATATACAAATATACATACATGTGTGCGGAGACATTTCATGGATTACCAAACGTTTTAATTCTTGTAATGTAATCAAACCTTTGAATATAT
Source organism: Diadema antillarum (assembly GCF_040938485.1). Classification (NCBI taxonomy): domain Eukaryota; kingdom Metazoa; phylum Echinodermata; class Echinoidea; order Diadematoida; family Diadematidae; genus Diadema; species Diadema antillarum. Next base: position 1,176,880 of record NW_027271913.1, read on the forward strand.
TTACAAGCTTCCGGGTTAATTAAAGCCTAGAATCGTGGTAAAATGCTAAATCATGCTGAACTAAACGTCCGTTTGTATGATAAATTTTACTTAAACGCAAATAGAAACAGACCAGAAATGTTTGCAATTCATAAGTGAAAAAATTGTGGAGATGGAGCTCCCCTTGGAATCCCGTTTTCTTTGCCCAATTTTACACTTATGAATTGCATACATTTCTGGTCAGTTTCCCTTTGTTTCCGTTTATTCAAAAACTGAATCACTGCGGTGATCCTCGCATTTATCCCCAAGTAGATTTACATTCTTTTTATGTAAATTTAATGTATATTTAAGAGAGAGAGACTTCAAAAGTAGTAAGAAGCCTCATGTGATACACATGACTGCTATTCTTTTTCATCATCAGGCGTCGTGAGAAATTTGAATAGTCAGAAAAGAGCTATAGAACATGTTTAAGATATAACAAAATTAAAAGGCAAGAGTTAAGATGTTATGGTGACTCACCAATTTCACAGTTTCGACCAGTAAATCCCGGAACGCAATAGCACCTATAGGTAGTTTCATCGTTTTCGCAAGTCCCGCCATACTGGCAAGGGTCACTTCGACAGGCGTTGAGACCTTTGAAGGCCGGATTAAACAAAGCAAAACAAAAAAAATTGAAACTTTTCATGAGATGCTCAGTGTGTTGGTATTGATACCATCCTTGGCTGCAACGTTTGGTTTTTACACTAATAGAAGCATTATGATTAACAAAGGGTTGCCAGATTGGATAATCTAGTACGACACGCAGTCAGGACCTACAGGAATGTTTCTTCGAAATATCACCCAGGAATGTCAAGAAACACAATGAAGAACGTGATAAGAAATGGTGTTTAGTTTTTCTTCATTATATAAAGAGTTTTGCAAGAGATCGTGACGTGATCAGTTTAATGTTAAGTGTCATGTGTTTACCAGGATGATAAGCGCAATAGTAGCTTTCAAACTTTCCAACAAGTCCAACAAATAGTTTTATGGTTTTGTTCTTTTTTTTACAGCAAAGAAACTGTTATTAATTTTGGAACTGAAAGTGTCTGAATAACTGTGCTCAAATATAGTTCTTTTCAAATTTCCTGGTCAATTCTTCAAAAACAATCAACCGCATTCTTTCGTTCGTTCGATGTTATTTATTCTGCTTCTCAAATAAAATTGAAATAAATTACATGGTTGTGACAATCTAAACAAAACATTAGCAAATAACAAAGGAGCAATATAAAAGTGTTGTTTGTACTAACTACAATCATGCATAACAAAATCATAGTAAAATATATGTGGTTACATATGAATACAGAAAAGGCAGTATATTTGATCCAGTAGAGTAGCGTCATCCCAAAGTATATTGTAAGTGAAACACAGTTATGTTGTTACATATCATCAATGTTTTGACTGGAGCGACGTCATTGTGTGAACGTACTTATTTCGCAGCGCGCACCCGTCCACTCGGCCGTGCACTGGCAGGTGAACATGTTGATGCCGTCCGTACAGTTTCCGTCATTGAGGCAGGGGTTGGAAGCACACTCGTCAATGTCTGGCGAAAGAAGGAAATTAGGAATAATCAAATATATTGCAATGTCAAATACCACATAAGCAATGCTGCACACTGGCACTGGTCCACTGGTCCGTGACCAGTAAAAATCACTGTCGGACCAGTAACTTTTTCTGGAATGGACCCGTAAAATATGGAAAAACTAGGTACCTACTGGTTGGACAGACCGCTCGGACCAGTAGAAAAAAATTGGGTAAGTGTGCAGCCCTGACATAAGTTGTTAGGGTAAAAAATTAATTCTTTCGCCTTCATTAGTTTTCTAGTGCGATTATTTACATTATCATGAGTGATAGTTATCTTGTTCTGAGGGGGAAAAAGAAATGGAGTTTTCAATTTTTTTTTTGTAGGCACAACGAAATCTGTAGTGCAGCTGACATTAAAAGAGCTTCGCCGTTCATCATTATGTCATGACACTCTTTTCGATCAATTCTTTGTTGCAGTCGAAATTCTGGTCCACGTTCGACTCATTTCAGGGGATTGCATAAGTGAGGACGCATGGCTCTGTATTAAATTGAAGCCTCAAATATTAACTTCGTTTGATTAACAGCATCTAGGATTTGTTGTAACCTGCCAGCTGGCAAGAAAGATATAACATTTTCTTTCCGTCAAATGCAGATTAGTCATTTCAATCAATTAAAAGTATTCATTATGGAACTGTATCAGCTTAAGTGGACTCCCGTTATAACGAAGTCCTCGGGACATGCAGTTCTCTTTCGTTATATCGAAAGTTCGTTGTAACCAAACAAATAAACAATAAAAATACATGGATTGGATAAGGTTGCGGGATGAATTTTTACTTTGTTGTAACCAAAATTTCGTCATAACCGTGTTCTTATAAGTGCACTCTATATATGTAAGACTTGATTTATTTTAATTCATTCTATATGCACCTGACCATGCAAGTTATCACAAAGAACAGAAACTCGGGCATCCACATTACGGGAAGAAACCAATTAACTTCTTTGCTTGTTCCACCCCAACACACGCAGGCACGCATGCGCGCGCACCCATTCCATGGGTTTGGATACACTGGGTGATTTCAAGTTCAGTGCTCGTGCTAGTGCTAGTGCTAGTGCTAGTGCTAGTGCTAGTGCTAGTGCTAGTGCTAGATCCCAAAATAACAGCCTTAAATCTAGCTCCAACACCGACGGTCAGATAAAGAGGCGATACCGATCAACATTATTGATCTCCAGCACACGGTGTTGGAATCACAGCACCGCGAGCTCCGCGGGAATAGCGCGACGAAAAAAAGTGATGGCGCATAGTTAAAGTCAACATACTAAAAAGATGTATCCACGACTGCTTAGATTTAGATACATAACTGATTAAAATGCCACAAATTTCATCATTTCTTTAATATACAATTATGTTAATTTTGCTCTTAGGCTAAGATACATAAATCCATGTCGAGAGTGTTCTTTTGCGTGGGCGAGCATTGCATTAGCGTAGACTTTGCACGTAAAACGATATCTACTTATGGACCTTCAATGTGGATTTCGCATAACAACGCTAACATGAGCCACGATTTTGAAATGACGAAAATGATAATCTCTAGGGGCTAGTGTTAGTTAATGGTGAAAAAGCAGGCAAATCGCGAACACAAATGGCGGAGCTCAGTTCAGCTGACGACATTTAACACCTAGCCCAGCATCCAGCACCAGCAACCGGAAATACGTCATAATTTGAGGTCAACTCCCAACACCGACGTGATTTCAAGTTCGGTTTATTCGCCGGTGCTAGTGCCGAGAAAGCACTAGCACTAGCACCAGCACTAGCAACGAACTTGAAATTACCCACTGAACTGAGTTCAGTGGTTGGATACCATATTGTGAAGGCATCGAAATGCACTGATATGTAGAGACCAAAGAGATTTATAATCTCTTTGTAGAGACTTACCGATTTCGCATCGATCGCCCTCAAAACCGGGGGCGCAATCGCACGTGTAACTATTAATGCCATCATTACACGTGGCACCATTCTGACACGGATTGCTCGCGCAGTCATCAACATCTGTGCAGATCAAAGAAACGAAGTTTCATGAGACTGATTTACTGCTCCTGGGCCCCGTTTCATAAAGTTGTTCATAAAGTGACGAACGACTTTACAAACGACTTAAATATAGAAAGCACGTGGGTTTCCTCATCATTGTTATTTTCTTTAGCTATTACGCTGAAATTTGCTGATGATAATGATTATTCTTATAATCTATGTTAACAAATTTTGAGTTAAAAGTGTATTGTGCCCAAATGTAAATGAAATATTGACATACTGTCGCACTTTGTTAAAACGTAAGGGAAAAAATGGGCGCACATTTTGGCACTCGATATTCCAGTAATGTCATGCGTAACATTACGAACAGCTTTATGAAACAGGCCCTGGTGTCACAGCAACATGACATTACCATGAACATCAAAACAAGTGGCTATTCACTATGTATTTATTCACTATTAACTATTCACTATATCGTGAATGGCGATACAGACTTGTACTTTAAGATAGTTTCATTTCATATAACTATACTTAATAAGTTTATCCGGTGCCATCTTCCTAGTAAAGATCTCCATGATTATTATGAAGATGGTCCTCTGCATTTCCAATTTCATAATTGAAACAAGTTGAACTGTTGAACTTCTCCATATAGTTTTCTTGATACAAATACTCCACAATGCGTTGGAACAATTTTATAATATTTATGATATTAATTAAATTTTGTTATACATTGTATCGAAAACAGAAAGCAGAAATAAACTGAACTGAATCAAAATAGCGCACCTTCTCAAGAATTGGTGATGGTAAGATCATCAACTTTTTGAGAACCAATGGAACACTGACATGACAGACAGAGTACTTGGTAAGCTTTCGCAAACCAAGCTGTGAAACATCCTTCATTGGGCTCAGATAATCAATTTACAATTCTTTATTCGTAACTCAGGAAAAATTTCATAAATGTTTCCTATTCACTATCAGAACCTAACGCTCACTTTCAAGACATTCGTATGAAATCGTCCCATGAGTCCTGTATTTATCATTAGTCTTATAACTGAGGTTTAACAAAAGAACGCAGTGACCTTTGATGTTTTACAGATCATGCAAACATATTCCTGTTTTCAAAGAATCGATTTTAGTCTTTTTGCTTTCAGCTTATATTTGCGATTAAATAATTCAGATCTACCTGCGAAATCTCTTCGACATCACTTACTGAATTCACAAAATGTTCCATTGAATCCAGGTGCGCAAGAACACACAAAGGAGTTAATTATGAGTTCCACACAGATCCCGCCATTTTGGCACACGACACTTGCGCATTCGTCAATGTCTGGAAACCAAACACAAAGAAAAAAACATTAAACAGGATCAAGGATGCATGCACCACATGGAAAATTTCAAAACGTGTGACTTAGATTTAGGCACAGCGTGTTTCGTTTACTATATTACATCCTGTATGTAATAAACCTCACATAATGTAAACTATTGTGCTATATTTTGTCAATCTTTTTAGAATTATCATTATTGTTATTTTCTTTTTACTTTAGTGAATTCAACGTGTCTTTATCAATATGGCTAGGTGTAGGCATCTGGTCATGATAATAAATGTTATTTGTAAAGCGCATATAAAACTAGAAATGTCGCTATGGCGACTGATGCCTCCGCCATAATGCATGATTCTCCCAATAGGTGTATAGTGCAATGTCTTCACAATGTGTGATGACAGTTTCACATAACTGGCAAAACATTGAAATGACAGGTTTGTCAGAAATATCTTGAATGTTCACTTTCCTCGAACTAGTTTGCTATAATTGTCTTAAAGAGTGCAGGTAAATGTATTTGGTGAATTGAGGATTCTTACTTGACTTCTGACTGACCCTTTTATAAGTTTATTAAGTTCATTTTCAAGGTATGAAGAAAGAGTGTAATTACAGTATAAAATAGATTCTTTTTTGCATTTAAACCTGGCCTTGACCCTTAATCTTTGACCTTTAACCTTCTGGCAGGAAATTTCTAAGAGAATCTCCATTAGGTAATACATGTATATAAAGTTTTAAAAATAATAATGCAAACATTGCATATACTAGTAAATGAGGGAAATAGTAAAATTTTGAAGAGTTGACTTTGACCTTTGACCTCTGACTATTGACCCATGACCCCTAAATTCCCTAGATAATCCCTGCCAGTCAGTACATGCGTATGTACTAAGTTCCATGAAGATACATTGAACCATTTACGAGAAAATTAAAATTGTAACATTTTCACCTAACGTTTGACCTTTTGACCTTTGACCTTATGACATGAAACTCTCTCTGGAGAATCTTTATGCAGTAGTACATGTCTACACTAAGTTTCAAGAAAATACCTTCCGGCATTGCGTGAATATGGGGGAAATAGCAACATATTTAGCATTTGACCTTGACCTTTTGACCTTTGACCTCTTGCCAATGTCACTAAAATCCACTTAACTAATTGCCCCATCATACATCATCCTTGGACCAAGTTTGGTGAAAGCTGCTTCATCCAGTTTTGAGTTATCACGTACACTGATAAATTTCAGGATTTGACCTTGATCTTTGACCTTTGACCTCTGTCCGATTTCACTCAAAAATTAATCAATTGTCCCACCATACATCATCCTCAGACAAAGTTTGGTGAAATTTGCTTGATCCAGTCTTGAGTTATCGCGTGAACAGATACAATTTCATGATTTGACCTTGACCTTTGACCTTTGACCTCTGTCCGATTTCACTGGAAAATAATCAAGTAATTGTCCCACCATACATCATCCTCGGGACAAAGTTTGGTGAAATTTGCTTAATCCAGTCTTGAGTTATCACGTAAACAGATACAATTTCATAATTTGACCTTGACCTTTGACCTTTGGCCTTTGGCCGATTTCATCCAAAATCTAATCAAGTAATTGCCCTATCACACTTAATACTTGGACCAAGTTTGGTAAAATTCCAGTCAATATTATTCAAGTTATCGCGTAAACGAATGTGGACGGACGTACGTACGAATGGACGGACAACCCGAAAACATACAGTAATGCCTCCGGCACCAGTTCGTGGCGGAGGCATAAAAACAGGTTATTGTCTTCATCGGAGGAATGAAAACCAAGAATTAAAGAAAAACTACAGAATAGAGAGAAGAGGGAACAAGACAAGATGAAAAGCGACCAAACTTCGACATACAGCAGAAAGCCTACTGACAGGTGAAAGAGATACGTTTTCATTGAAGTCATCTATACTGTATCGACCTGCTTGAGAGGCATGGGTAATTTGTCCCATACTCTGCGGCTGCCAGTTGGAAAGATCTTACACCATAAAACGCTCCTGGTATTGTGGGGGTGTACAAGAGGAGTTTGAACAAACTTTTTGCTTTTCTTCGCCTGATGATATTTTGTAATTAACTTTTGCAGATAAGGAAGATCAAGATCTTGAAAACACATGGTTATTATGATTAAAATCTTGAAGTCAATTCGTTGACTTAACGACAGCCAATGCCATTGCCTTTTAGTCATTTGAGATCTTCGTAGAAAGTCCAGATACAAATGAAATGACGGTCCCAAAATTATTCTCGTGCATCAAAAGAATGGAAAGATTTCGAAACAAAAATTTCGTAAAGTTTTCGGACAGCATAAAAATTCACGTCAATCAGTCAGTGTCATGTGAATCTGTTTATATATCTAGCACAAACATGGTAATCCCAGGTAAGTAAGGGAAATATTTTTACTTCCAGCAAATGCCCGTATTTTCTAACTTACTTTTCACAACATTTTCCGTCTACGCCGACATCCCAACATCCTTTATTACCTTTGTCAAATATCCGCGCAAATTTATCTTACCTATTTCACAGTTATCGCCGGTGTATCCCTGAATACAGGTACAGGTGTAGCCGTTTACTAAGTCATTGCAGGTGCCGCCATTTTGACATGGGTCGGAGAGACACTCATCAATATCTGCCATGAAATACAGTCTTTAGTAACACTTTATCATCGGCCTTCATTACATTATTCACTTTCCATGACAAAAGGTGTCACCTGTGTCTCGAATGATATCAATCACCGACTTAAAATCGATCGCATGAACAGATCTTGTGTAATGATTTCACTAGAAAATGAACAATATTCAGGATATTGAAATGTTTTTAAGTTCATGAAATAGATAAACAGTTGGATATCATAGAGCTGAGAAGATTCTTTTAAATAAAAACATGAAGTAATGACTACCTTACATAATGACGAACGCAAGGATAACCATAATTAATCCTTAATTCTCACAATTGGAATTTATTATTTCTTATAGTGTGTTCATCTTTGCTTAACTTTGGAAGAGTGTGACACTTAACGCTTTCACGACTGGCCGGTTGAAATGATTGTCTGTGATTCGTTATATTTATGATAACGCTGTGCGTAATCTGTAAATGCCTTTTAAGAAATCGTGATTACTTGTAATAAGATTGATGCCTGTATATCCGGAATAACATAAGCAGACATATAATAGCAATTGACTTTCATCATAGTCATTACAGTCCCCAAATATGCAATTTAAGGATTTCTGATCTTCCATTGATGTCCGGAGGGGCAAGGGAAGGGAGAAACTTACGTAAAGCTTTAACCACTATGCTCCCCTTGACCAAATTTTATGCTTGATCATCTGTCCATGCGAGGATGTAAATATTTCCCAAATTCTTTAAAGAGCAGTGGTTACTTTTGGGGGATAGGAAGAAGTTATGTTTGTATATAAGTATCGTCATCACGAGATGAAAGCAACGAATACTCTATACCCATACACCCATTAAACATAATTTTCATACTTTTCGCATGACAAAAGAGCACATGACTTGCCTATTTCAGAAGGCAGTGGGAATGATATCACCCTTTATCATGAATTAGTAACAAGTGGAGTGATTGTGTGGAAAAAATGTTAAATTGTCTATACATTTCTTTATATCCTACAATTCTGCGTATTTGTGACAGCGCACATTATAGTTGCGTTATTATCAAGTAATCAGTGGTAACTGCAGCACTACAATCCAAAAATTCATAGCTTTTGGAAAGATTGTCAGATTTTCCTCAAACTTTCATTTATGTTTTCCACTAATATTGCTGCATTCATTCATGAAGGTGAACCTGTCCTTTAACAACACTGAAACAGCGTCTCACCATTCTGACAGAGGGGTCCATCGTATCCCGGAAGACATTCACAAGAGTACGCATTAATCTCATCCATACAGGTGGCTCCGTTCATACACGGGGAACTGCTGCATTCGTCGATATCTGAATGAAAACGCCACGTCAAAGCAGCAAGAATTGACCGAATATTAAAACTGAAATACACATACATGAATAGTTTCTGCATACGCATCTTGTTCATGAAAGTCGGCAAGTATCGCTGATCCTTGCCCAGTAAAGCAACAACAAATGCATGCAATTTTATTCCTAGTTATATATTTATGTTCAAAAGTCAAAGGATGTTGATTGCCTAGCATGGTTCTACGCGAGTCATATCATCACTAAGGTCTTTATCTCCGCCAACTAGGAAATCATAACTAACAATTTATTATCGGTGATTAACAATGCCGGGAGAAATCAAGTTGTTCATCATTGTAACTAATTGACAAATGTTCCCCTCATCGAGTAGATAAACACCGATAATTCAGTGTTTGAGTAGTAGCCATGATAAAAACACAAAATAAAACATAGGCAAGCAACGATCTCCAAACTTCTAGATAAGCGTCGTACATCAACAAGACTACAGAGCTTTCTCCCGACAGTCTGTGATAGTTCTTCGTTGACGAAATGTTCATTTCGTTTCCGAAATGATCATGTCGTCGACGAAATGACTGATTTCGTAGTGAAATAGGCCATGCACTTCAAACAAATTCTATATGGTTTAAACCATGGTTCAAATTGTACCTCCTTTGTGAATTCGGGTATATGAATTTATACTTGAGATTAAAATTTTCAGATCTATCAATGAGGTGTCTCTGACGTCACTTACTGATTTCGCAGTAAGTCCCTGTGAATCCGGGCTCACACACACACTCAAATGTGTTTAAGCCGTCCACACAAGACCCTCCGTTTTGGCATGTTACACCTGCGCATTCGTTGATATCTGGACACCAATGATAAAGAATAAAACATGAGACTGGTTCTAGAATGCATGTGCCAAAAACACAAAAGTGTTCAGGTCAAGTGAATATGCATTAATTTCGAAACGTGCAACATTTTTTCCAGATCAATGTGTATCATGTGTATCATGGTTTTTAAAAAAATACTTCTCATCATCATGTAACAGCACATGTTAAATATACAAATCTTGCAATTCAATACCCTTATTCTTTCAATATGGCAAGACGTAGGCAGATCAGATGGGTATACAACCACTGTTCAGATCTTGGTTACAAACTTAAAGCTGATTGCAATTGCGTTTAAAATTTACTCTTCTAAAAGAATTGCCAAACCGAAATTTCAAGAAATTTTCTGCCATTGATCTATATGTCGAGACTCCCGCCAAATGCGTAGATGTTCATTCAGATGTAAATGTCGACAGCGTATGTCAAATATTGGTCTGAGTGGCAGATGCAAAGAAATAACAAAGATAGCTGTGTAAAAATGTCTTATAGAAAAACGAATGCAGCTTCGGAGATAAACGTACTCATGTCACAGTCATAGCCCGTATACCCTGCGACGCATGTACATGTGTACATATTCACGAGGTCGTTGCACGTGGCACCATTCTGACACGGGGAAGACGCGCATTCATTGATATCTAGCACACAGTCAAAAGAGGAACCAAAATAAAGATGTCCACTTTAATAGAAGTAATGAAATATTTTGTCATACCTTCTGTGTTTTCACCAAATTTCTATTCCTAGAAGCCACCCATGAAATGTAGGTTATAAGTAATAATGGCATCGATTCACAATTTTCCAGTTTTCCCGTCTTTACAAGGAGAGGTAGAAACAATGCATTGATTGATGATTTAGCTGATAAATCCTTCCTCAGTTCCAATCTCTGTTCTTGTTGTCAGTTTATTGTAATATAGGAACAATTCATTAAACGCGTTTCTGTTGTAGGTGCACCACGGTAGTTATCGGTGAACAAAAATATAGTAAGTTTGTTTGCAAAGCCTTTTATTCCAGCTGCAATTTTAACAAACCTCTCAGATTATGTTAGTTTACTGTATTTTTTTTTGTAGAATTGAAAATGAAATAAAACCACATTTTAAACATATTTCATTCCCAAGGGCCTATTTAAACAGATTCAAGTTTTTCTACCATGAGATTCCGAAGTAAGTTTAGTCATTTCTTTCCGTCACAGGATATGTCGTTCGAAATTACAATAGAGATTCTTTTCTTCTTGTGGTAAACATTTCTACTTGAGAAGCTATGCTTTGAAATCAGTAATGTATACGGTATAGTTTTATCCATGCATGATTTTTATTGTTAATTTCAAATTTAATATTGAGAGATATATAGTAAAGTAGATCTGCAGATATCGGCTTTTATTCTCTCACCAGTCTGACATTCTGCATCTGTGTATCCCGCTGGACAGTCGCACGAATAGCCGTTTACTTCATCGTTGCATGTACCTCCATTCTGGCATGGGGAGCTTGCGCATTCATTTATGTCTTAATATGAAAAAAACAAAGAAACAGGAAAAAGTAAGATTTAAGCCTACTCATTTTCAGTGAGGCTAGGAGAAAAACTGTGTTTAATGTCTGTTTTTATGTATTTGTTTATTTATTCATTTATTTATTTATTTATTTATTCATTCATTCATTTATCTATTTATTTCGTTTTATTTACACAGTGTTGCCCCCGTCAGTGATCCTAATGTTTTCCTTAGGGCCCTGTAAACAAACACATACAAGAATACAATCATAACAAATAAATGGCAAGAAAATGCTTGAATTCTCTTGATCACAAGAATTCTCTTGAAAGCGGCAAGAAAATGCTTGCCGGAACGTCGGGAGTGGGTAGGCCCCTTTTTAGGGTCACTTACAAACCTAAGAAAGAATATGTTGTCCACCGTCAAGTTTCTACCACCTAAAATATGATTACGCGAGAGCGTTTCTTAATCTATAATAGATTACTAAATATCACATCACTAAAACTCATCACAAAGAAACGAAGAGAATAGGGACAAGTCTAAAACAATGAAACATCAAAAGGATTCTTAGTAGATAATAATCAAATCTGTTTCATCTTCATGCGCTGTGGTGGCAGAAATCATGACTTGAAATTGAGAACCTGTCTCATCACGTTGAGGTGGCTACCTGAACTTACCGATTTCACAGTGTCGGCCTTCGAAACCATCCGCACATGCGCATGTATATCCGTTGACGATGTCTGTACACGTTGCACCATTACGACAGGGGGCGCTAGAACACTCATTCACATCTTGGACGACACATGGGATTAACAGACAGACACGAATACGAAAATAATTGGTACATTGGTAAAGACAAACGGACGACAGGCACAGACCACAATAAACATTTCTCCGTCTATCCTTCGCACGTTTACTTCTTATCAAAAGGTAAAAGGCTACGTTTTCGATGCAATCATCATTAACTATTAAGTCAATACTTCTACGGAGTTCCAGGCTATACTGATTGTGAATAGTTCAGTTTGAAATGGCGGGAAATTGCCGTAGCGTTCATGGAAGCTTTGCTTCATAATATATGTTTCCGTGTCAAAGTCGATATGTGGGACTGCTTCAAAAAACACATGAATATCTTTACATAACGTAACATGCTGGGGTACATTTCGTCATTACTGTGAAGGACGCCTCTACATGTAGAAAGAAAAATACTATGAGACATAACATTATCAATTATTTTTGCTGGGAGGAAAATAAACCCTACATTTGTATTTCTTTCTCGTTTCTATATGGAAATGTTACATATGCAGTATTATTACCTTTAAGGAAGCGAAAAAGGTTTAACGATAGACGCAAAAAAAAAAATCACTTGACCTCCATCACCTTGGCCAATCAGATACCTTAACATCATTAGAAACTTCCCACTTTTGGTTAGACATACATACGAATATGTTACGATCTTTTATTAGTTCCAAACATTTGTGACAATTCTTTAACAACAAAGTTGTTCATACAAAGCTTAAAGCCATCCAGAGTCCTTGATCATGGTGCAGCATTGCAAGAAAAGGAGTACATGAAATGCCAGGTGAATTAGATTCACGGTTAGAGCAATAGAAAGAGCTTACTAGTAAAAAGAGTAATGCTGTGTGACAAAGGGCTTGACCTGTTCTCCTAAATACTTCTTAAAAATTATTTCATCTTCTTAGGTCTTCAGCCCTCTTTATCGACATCATGTTAATTGATGCATAATTTTTGGTAGCTATTCCGATAGATAAGCTTATCTAATTCGAATTATATTTTTCTTAAGAATACATAGTTTTCACGCTGATTGTATTACTTTTCGTTACAAGTTTGTACTTTTCTTTACATGCTTGTTGGTGAGATTGAGCAAACTATTTCAAAATTTGTCGTTTCCTTCATTTCTTTCCAGTTTCCACCATATTACAGAACTCCCAAGGTTTGGCGTAGAACGTCCCCTTAGCATCATATAAATATTCTTTCACAAGTTCTCTTTAAATCATGCTCATGATGGCTAAAGAAGAGGACACGATTATGCTGTTTATAGGCTGATGAATAATAATTGGTAATGGCAAAAGCTACCTGTGCATGTGATTGGCACACATCTAACAAGGTCTCCTTCCAGCGAGAAGTCTACGGAAGAGCCAGAGTCTCGCTGGAGCTGAACACAGAAGAAACTGAAATCGGCGCATTCAGGAGTGGTATTAAGGTTAAGGGGGAATGCGAGGTTGCTAAAACTTATTGTTCCTCCGGATTCAGCTGATTGGTCAGCCTGTGATGCGGAAAGACTGATGTTGGATGTTGCAATGGGATTGGCACCGTCCAATGAGTCGCTGACCCAAGCGGTAACCACCCAGAGGCCTGTGCCCGACACACTGCCATAGTCCGGGTCGGCCGAGGCTTGGACGTTGAAGGACACGCTCTGTGATTGACCGTGGAAAACTTCATCAGTGTTCAGCGTGGTGTTCAGGGAAGCGATGTTGACTCCTGCCATTCAAGTACAATCAAAATTAGGTGCTGAATAATGGAATACTCTCTGTTAAACTATGCAACCAGCATTAACCAGTATAATATACTTACTTAGTGTCGATCAAAATCTGTTAGTTGATGTGCACTACTGATTTGAGGGATAATAATGGGACTGAAGACCTGTGGTCCTGGGATCCATTTCATGAAGTCATCACATGAAAGTCTTACATAAATCTCAGAATGGCTGATGTCGCTCATAATTCATGTAGCTATGAGAGACTTTCAAAGAGAAGTATAATTCATTTCATGAAGTCTCACATAATTATGTCTTTAAAAGTCTCTCATAAGACTTTCATGGAACTGATCCCTGGTCATTGATGTCCCTTTCTGCGCCCACGGAAGCCTTTCCACTTGGAAAAGATTTTTTTGTTGTTGTTTCTTCGTTTTTGTTTTTATTTGCGTTATCTCAAATACACTTTGTCCATTGTATTTTACCATTGTGTTGAAAGATTTCATATGGATATAATCTAATAATAATAGCATTTATGATAATTTTTTACAAAGTTAATGATGATATGAAAAAGATGATAAATGATGATAATGATGATGATGATGGTAGTAGTAGCAGTAGTTATTAGTAGTAGAAAACAGTAATCTAACAATCACAAATTATCACAAAATTGTGATTTCAAAGAAATGGTGATAAGAATGTGTCATCCAAAAAACTTTAGACAAAATGTTAAATCCACCTTTGTCATGCCACCCCCGAAAAAAAAGACAAAAAGAATCACATTTCTTTTTGCAATAGTCAGGACAATTAATTTTTCTAATTTTTTTTTAATTTTTTAATCATTATCCTAATTGCTGTAATTTAAAGTAGATGTAAGATCTTTGTTGACACAGTGTCCTTTAGGTGTAGGTAAAGTTAGAGGCGGTTATGTCATGGTATAGGGAAGCAATAAGGTGGAAAGCTTTGACGTTGTCCACAAAGATTTAGCTGTGAACTCGTCTGACACCTACCTCTACATTCCACCTCATAGCAAGAGACTGACTGAGCAGGAGTAAGATCGAAGTCAGGTGATGCGGCAGAGCCCTTCTCAATCTCAACGCAGATATAACGGAACTGAGAACACAACGGTCCACTCTGGAGATCAACGTTGAATATCAGGCCGTCAATAGTGGCCGTCATTCCGTAATTAAGAGTGGTATTGGCCTGAGATGGGGTCAAATTGATAGTGTTTTCACCGAAGCGAACTCCGCTGCCGTTAGCGTAGTTGCTGGCAAAGCCAGTAAGCGACCACAGATCACTCCCAACCGCGCTACCTCCACCGGCGTTAGCCTCCAAGAGGACGAGGAGAGTGACGTTGGTGCTCTCTCCCTGTCGGACGAATCCGACGACGGTGACCATGGAGCTGTCCAGCTCAACTCCTGCACAATAATGAGATTTAGAATTATTCACAGTGGCCAGGACAAAAATACACAATTCTTCCTTTCAAAATGATCTTAGATTCCTTCCAATCGTGGTCATTGCGCACTGCTTTACAAATAGCAATTCAATAAAGGCTATAAAAAAGGCTATAAAAAAGGATCTCCTTGCCTCATTGCAATGGTGTGGCCTGTTAAATACTAAGAGGATTTCATATAGAGAGCTTAAGCTCTTTATTACGTAATAATGATACAACAATGTTAGAAAATGGTCGCCTTTGGATGAAAATATAACTCTCTTATGTATAATGATTAGTATATCATAATTATTCATTACGCAGCAGATCGATATCACGATGTGAGAAAACTAACTGAAACTTTCATCATAACTAACAAGAAGTCATCAAGACGATATCTCTTTAAGATACAAACCCTAGTTGAGCAGATGGGGCTGATTACAATTGACCTGTTGATTTCAGACACAGCAACTCAGCTTTTTCGAAAGTATTTTGTCCTTTTGCAATGAAATCAGTATTGGTTTTCAAACTTGCATGACTGCACGTACTTCTCGGCCTGCAATTATACAGTGTGCATTGATACATTATTTTTACTTTCTCTGAATGTTTGCTACCAATATACTCCGGTCGGATTTTCGAAGCATGTCAGTCCAATATGTATGTCAACTGTACTTTACAAAGTGCGCTTGCACATTTTTTTTTTTTTGTCCTCCCAGGTTTAAAGTGCAAATAGATGTCGTATCAAATACATTATTTGTTTTCTATCAAAATTGGGCAGACCTGGTCCTTGCTGGTAATAATAATGACAATAATAATAATAATAATAATAATAATAATAATAAAAACATTATAATAATAAAAATACTATTAGTTACCTCTACACGTTACGGGTTGACATGACGTCAGAACGTCGTCGCTTGGGTCACCGGAGAGGGTGAAGTCGGGACTCGCTGACTCGCCCCGGGAAGCTGTCACGCAAATGTAAGGCACATCAGCGCAGTTCACATCACCAGAAAGATCGATCTCGAAACCTAGATTGTCAAAGATGGCAGTTCCACCAGAAGCAATGCCAGTACTGCCCTGCCCTGGGGTCAGAGGAACGTTGTATGTGTCTGTACTCACTGAGCTCCCGTCCGCGGTTTGACTTCCAAAGGCGGTAAACTGCCAGAGGTTGGTTCCGCTCACGCTACCAGCGTTGCCAGCAGTGAGGTTAAGATTGAAGGATACGGTCTGTCCTGCCACTCCCTCTCGCAGAGCTCCCGGATCGGTGACGGAAATCGCTGAATTAGTTATCTCAACACCTGTTTAACGAGAATCAAAGCTGAGTATTGAACAATTACTTGCGCCTCAATTTTCACTGTGCTTCGAAATTAAAATATCATGTCGCAACAATGCGTCACAAGTTCCTATCAAACAAAGGTAGCAAAACATTGGAACCAGAGTAAGTCCCTTCCTTCTTTCTTTTTTTTTCTTTTTTTTTGGCGATCATATGCTTTTTTATATTCTCACATGTCTTTCATTAATTTCAAAATCGTCGGCAAGAAGAGCAACAACAGCACAATCATTTGCTATGAATATTGAAAATCAGATAAATCAAGCTACTTTTATTTTTTCGATCCTTAAAAACAACGATGTTACTTTTCGGACAGCCTTTTACAAAGGGTAGGGAGCAAGTTAGTTAGCCAGATGTGTTTCGCCACGATATGATATTACCTGCATCAAAGCACTGGATGAAATAGTGATTAATATGAAGATGATCGTGTTGTTGATGAGAATTACAAATGACACAAATATCGCACTGTTTTGTTATGTATCTTTTTGTATTGTATTGTATTGTATTGTATTGTATTGTATTGTATTGTTTTGCATTGCATTGCATTGAATTGTATTGTATTGTATTGTATTGCATTGTATTGTACTGTATTGTATTGTGCTGTATTGTGTTGTATTGTATCGTATTGTATGGTATGGTATTGTATTGTATTGCATTGTATGGTATTGTATTGTATGGTATGGTATGGTATTGTATGGTATTGTATTGTTTGGTATTGTATGGATTTTATTGTATTGTATTGTATGGTATGGTATGGTATTGTTTGGTATTGTATGGTATTGTATTTTATTGTATTGTATGGTATGGTATTGTATTGCATTTTTAAGGAATCTGCAATATAATATTGTAAGAAACGGATGGATAGTGCGTCTTGGCAGTGTTGCCATGGTATATTGCTATTGTGTCAAGACGGAGAAAAGAAAATCGAGCATAAAATGGGAAGAATATCGCTCACCTCAAAGATATGACTGCGGTCAATTAATATTTATGAGAACATCTCATGTAAAAATTATGAACAAATTCCAAAATCCTTTGCAGACATGTCCTTGGGAGAATTCTGAACACTCAGAATGATCAACATTTTCTTTGTTAGTACAACGTCTCTCAGCTATCAGCTTTTCGATCGTTGCTATGGTTATTGCGATTGTTGAAACTTACATTAAAATACTTGTAGTTTATTTGTACAGTTGAAACAGTGGTATGAAGTTGAATCTCTGGCAATGCAAACAATGTGAACTATAACAAATAAAACAGAAAAAAAGTCAGGAAGCAGTTATGTTGGGGTCATCCCATGAGCCGGACACCCACGAGTCAGAAGGACCACGATTTCAACATTGTAAACAACGCCAATGATTCACACAGCCCACGGGGTAAAGTATGAACTCGATACTATCACGACTATAGGTAAATAAGGCCCAGGAGTCCACCAGCAGACAAACAAGGTCCACAGGACCGACACTGCGTACATTCAGAGCCCGTGATGCAATCGAGTGTCGGACACGAGTACCTTGTTTGTCTTGCGTAGGACTACTTGCCCTCTTTTATCCAGTGTCGGACTCATGGGCTGTATGACTCCTTGGTGTCGGGCTCGTGATGGGCACATGTTATACCAAGTTATTGAAAACAAAAACAAAAAATGTTCAAAGGTGTTTTCGTTGTCCACACAATTCTGCCCGTGAACACCTACCTCTACATTCCACCTCATAACAAGAGACTGACTGAGCAGGAGTGAGATCGAAGTCAGGGGATGGGGTAGAGCCCTTCTCAATCTCAACGCAGATATAACGGAACTGAGAACACACCGGTCCACTCTGGAGATCAAGGTTGAATATCAGGCCGTCAATTGTGGCTGTCTCTCCGTAATTAAGGGTGGTATTGGCCTGAGATGGGGTCAAATTGATAGTGTTTTCACCGAAGCGAACTCCGCTGCCATTAGCGTAGTTGCTGGCAAAGCCGGTAACCGACCACAGACCACTCCCAACCGCGCTACCTCCACCGGCGTTAGCCTCCAAAAGGACGAGGAGAGTGACGTTGGTGCTCTCTCCCTGTCGGACGGATCCGACGACGGTGACCATGGAGCTGTCCAGCTCAACCCCTGCACAAAAATGAGATTTAGAATTACTCACAATGGACATGACAAAACTAAACAAATCTTCCTTTCAAAGTGATCTAAGACTCCAATCGTCGTCATTGCGAACTGCTGTGCAAATAGCAATTCAATATGGATAAAGGCTAAGAAAGAATCTCCTTGCCTCATTGTAATGGTTTGCCCTGTTAAATACAGTGAACTATTTAAAGAGGGTTTCATAAATAGAGCTTGCACGCCTTTTTTTTAACATGATATACAATAATTTGATAGGATGGTCGCCTAGTGGATAGAAAATATCCTCTTAAAGATGATAATTATAATAATTATTACGTAGCAGATCAATATCACGATGTAAGAAATCTGCATAAAAACTCTCATCATCACTAACATGAAGCCATCAAGACGACATTCCTTCAGGATACCAACCCTTGAGCAGATGGGGCTGATTACAATTGACCTGTTGATTTCATTTCAAACACAACAATTCAGCTTTTTCGAAATTATTTTGTCCTTTTGCAATGACATCAGTGTTGATTTTCAATCTAGCATGACTGCACGTACTTCTTGGCATGCAATTATACAGTATGCATTGATACATCATTTTTACTTTATCTGAATGTTTGCTACCAATAAACTCCGGTCGGATTCTCGAAGCATGTCATTTCAATATGTATGTCAAATACACTTTACAAAGTGTGCGTGCACATTTTTTTGTCCTCCCAGGTTTAAAGTGCAAATAGATGTCTAATCAAATATATTATTTGTTTCCTATCAAAATCGTGCAGACCTGGTCCTTGCTGGTAATAATAATGATAATAATAATAATAATAATAATAATAATAAAACAATATTATAATAATAAAAATACTATTAGTTACCTCTACACGTCACGGGTTGACATGATGTCAGAACGTCGTCGCTTGGGACACCGGAGAGGGTGAAGGCGGGACTTGCTGAGTCTCCCCGGGATGCTGTCACGCAAATGTAAGGCACATCAGCGCAGTTCACATCACCAGAAAGATCGATCTCGAAACCTAGATTGTCAAAGATGGCTGTTCCTCCAGAAGCAATGCCAGTACTGCCCTGCCCTGGGGTCAGAGGAACGTTGTATGTGTCTGTACTCACTGAGCTCCCGTCCGCGGTTTGACTTCCAAAGGCCGTAAACTGCCAGAGGTTGGTTCCGCTCACGCTACCAGCGTTACCAGCAGTGAGGTTAAGATTGAAGGACACGGTCTGTCCCGCCACTCCTTCTCGCAGAGCTCCCGGATCGGTGACGGAAATCGCTGAATTAGTTATCTCAACACCTGTTTAACCAGAATCAAAGCGGAGTATTGAACAACTGTTACTTGCGCCTCAATTTTCAATGTGTTTCGAAATCAAGATATCACGCTGCAGCAATGCGTCACAAGTTCCTATCAAACAAAGGTAGCAAACATTGGAACCAGAATAAGTCCCTTCCTTCTTTCCTTTGTTAGCGATTGTATGCTTGTTTGTTTTTACTTATCGCATATGTATTTCATTAATTGCGAAATCTTCGGCAACGAGAGCAACAGCAGCACAGTGCCATGAAGTCTAATCTACGGCAAGGCAAACAATGATAACCATACAAATAAAAGAGAAAAACAGTCGGGATGCAGTTATGTTGGGGTCATCCCATGAGTCCGACATCGACGAGTCAGAAGAACCACGATTTCGACATTTAAAAACCGTCCATGACTCACACAGCCCACGAGTCATAACATGAACTCGACATTATAGGAAAATAAGGCCAAGGAGTCCACCAGTAGGCAAACAAGGTCCACAGAAACTACGTTCATTCAGCCCTGTGATGCAATCGAATGTCGGACTCGTGTGTCTTGTTTGCCTAGTGTAGGACTCATTGACCTCTCTTTCCTAGAGTCGGACTCATGGGCTGTATGACTCCTGGGTGTCGGACTCGTGATGGGCACATGTTATACCAAGTTATTAAAAACAAAAAGAAAAACATTCAAAGGTTTTTTCGTTGTCCACACAATTCTGCCCGTGAACTCTTTTGACACCTACCTCTACATTCCACCTCATAACAAGAGACTGACTGAGCAGGAGTAAGATCGAAGTCAGGGGATGCGGCAGAGCCCTTCTCAATCTCAACGCAGATATAACGGAACTGAGAACACAACGGTCCACTCTGGAGATCAACGTTGAATATCAGGCCGTCAATTGTGGCTGTCATTCCGTAATTAAGAGTGGTATTGGCCTGAGATGGGGTCAAATTGATAGTGTTTTCACCGAAGCGAACTCCGCTGCCGTTAACGTAGTTGCTGGCAAAGCCAGTAACCGACCACAGACCACTCCCAACTGCACTACCTCCACCGGCGTTGGCCGACAAAGTGAGATAAAGATTAACGTTGTTGTTCTCTCCCTCGAGGACGAATCCGGTGACGTTGATGGCGGTGTTGTCCAGCTCAACTCCTGCACAATAAAGATATTTAGAATTACTTGCAACGCATAGGTCAAAACTAAACAGTTCTTCCTTTGAGGGTGATGTAAGTATGAAAATATGGTCTCTGCAAAATACTGCTTAGAGAACGATGAAAGAAAAACTAAGAACTAGAAGGAATCTCCTTTTCTAATTGTGATGTAATGATGGGGTCTGCTCAGATACCAGAGGGTTTTTCGAAGCTTTATTATATCATAGAATCATTCATTATGATACAGAATATAAACCCTTGAAATCCCCTGTGTTAATAGTCACTAAGTATCAGACCAGCATGACGATGGAAGAAAAAAAATAATACAACTGCCATCAGTACTAATAGGAAGAGACAAGGATGAATTTCCTCATGGACATCACCCTTGTGATAAAATGACACTGGTTACTCGTCCTGCTGATTTCATGCACAGCGATGAAGCTATTTCGTAGAAGTTCTGGCCTTTTTGTAAGAATACTATCAGTGTTGATTTTGAAAACTAGCATGACTGCACATGTTTCTATGCATACCACAAAATTAGTGCTGCGTACAAAGATAGAAGCACATTACTTTAATATTCGCTTAAATTCATTCTTGTTTCATTTTTCAAACATATCCCTTGATATTTATGTACTTTTCAACTTTAAAGTGTACTCAGTTTGCCAGGAAATTGAAAATGGAAAAGATTTGTGCTTAATATTAAGTTGGCTTGAAAGTAGAAACATATCCCTGTATATGTATGCTTGATACAAATTACGTTGGTTTGATTCTAGAAACATATCCCTTTCTATGAATTTGCTTTACAACCTTACACTGTATTCAATTTGGTAGAAGATCTAAAATGCAAAAGAGGTGTTTTATGAAATGGAATATTTGGTTTCTATCAGCAATATTCGTTATCAATTCTTTGATCAGATGGGGCTGATGACTGTTTTAAGACACAGCAATTCAGCTTTTTCGGAGGCAGATGTTATGAAAATTTGCAATAATGACATCAACATTAATTTCTAAAACTACCACGACTAAACATACTTCTCAGCGTGCAGTAAAAGAAGTACTTATGATGGTCTACACTCTGGTCTAAATCTCGAAACGTAGCCTATCCTTTCAAAATGAAACGCACTTCACAGTTGAGTGTATTCATATTTTTTTCCTCGCAAAATATTTATATATATATATATACATAAGTATATAAAAGATGTCTGATGAAATTAAGTACACTGTGTTTGTTTCCTATCAGCAACGTGCAGACAAGGTCCTTGTTGGTACGGTGAAGCCCCCCCCCCCCCCCCCCGAAAAAAAAAGATACTATTAGTTACCTCTACACGTCACGGGTTGACATGATGTCAGAACGTCGTCGCTTGGGACACCGGAGAGGGTGAAGGCGGGACTTGCTGAGTTTCCTCGGGATGCTGTCACGCAAATAAAAGGCACATCAGCGCAGTTCACATCACCAGAAAGATCGATCTCGAAACCTAGGTTGCCAAAGCTGGCTGTTCCACCAGCAGCAATGCCGATGCTGCCCTGCCCTGGGGTCAGAGGAACGTTGTATGTGTCTGTACTAACTGAGCTCCCGTCCGCGGTTTGACTTCCAAAGGCGGTAAACTGCCAGAGGTTGTTTCCGGTCAAACGGCTTCCCGCGTTGCCAGCAGTGAGAGTAAAGTTAAAGGACACGGTCTGTCCCGCCGCTCCTTCGCGTAGAGCTCCGGGAGAGGTGACAGAGAGTTCCGAGTTTGTAATCTCAACACCTGTTGGCAGATAGTCCAACGAATCACTATTACTTGCACCTCAATTTTGACGCCATTGTGAAACTCCTATAGATATCATGTTGCAGCAATGCTTCCTAAGTTTCTGTCCAACATAAGTAGCAAAGTTAACTCTCATCCTTTTTCTTTCCTTTTGATGGTGATGTTACGTTTCCACTTCTCACATCTTTCAGTGATTACGAATTTTAAGCAAGAGGGTCAACAGCACCATCATTTAGTTCAGACATTCAAATCAGACCATTCATGCTACAGGTCTTTCACCTATATAACATTGTGGAGAACGAAGTAACTTCGTTTAATACAGCATATTGAAGTAATACAGCATATTGCAAAGGGCAGTGAATTTGATTGGGCATATAATGTGAGTTTATCAGGAAAATTTTATACAGTGCAAGCTGAACGATCAATCATGACAAAAACTGGGGCGAAACGCTTTAAACGCTTGTTAATTCCCTTTAAAACATCAATCAGGATGCCTGGATTTCCTCCATATCACTTACATTTATTGTGTATGAAATGAAAGAACAAAATTTAACAGAACAATTGAAGCATGTCCCGATTAACAACGGAGCCAAACAAGCTGACTACTCGAGAAAGCTATAGTCCGAAGACACGACAAACCTCTGCAGGGGACTTCGGTACATGCAATCAGCGAGTCGTCGGTTGGGACACCTTGAAGGACATAGGCAGGAGACGGGCTGGTTCCTTGTGTCAGTCGTGCGCATAAATACTGCATGTCATCACAGGTGTAACCGGTACTTCCAGCTAAGTCTGGAGCCTGGATGTCTACTATGCTTGTACTGTCTGGAGGGCTCCAGAGCGTCTGTCGCTGAGCCACCGTCAGTGTGTCCAGATTCGGGGTACCTCCAATGGGAAACGCGCCCGTCGGGTTGCCACTGAAGAAGACCGCAAAGCCCCACAGATCGGATGTACTGGCACCTCCGACGGAGTACGTAGCCAGAGCAGAGGGCGAGAATGTGAAGCTGAACCCGAGTGACTGCGTTGATTCTCCCTCGATGATTGAGAAAATCGATGAATTCACGAAGATAGTTGAAGAAGAAACCAGCACAATACCTGTTTATAGCATGGAAGATGCTCATAAATAATGTAAGGGTCCTATATACACAGCAGGAATGGAAACCACTTGGCTGCATTATATCAGTGTGACCAGCGAAAAACATGGGATTGTGCTTGAAGCGGCATAAAATTATACTAAATTGCCATGAAGATATGTCACTTCAAGTCAACCAATTGTGGTGCCTCATCAGCTGACAAGCAAAAACAAAACAAAACAAAACGAAAATAACATTGCATTGTGGTATCCAATCGCATTATGGTTTCCAATCTCATTGTGGTGCCCAAACGTCCTCCCATTTTTTTCTACAAATTCTATGTTCCTAACTGAACTGTGGCGCTCGATAGCCAAAATGAATAAAAAACTACACAAAAAACACGTCTTCACAACTTTTCATATAGTCAATTTCGTCTAAAAATTAGCACACAAACTAACAAACCAACCAAAAAAAGACCACAGTACAACAGACGCCTGGAGATTTCCTTTCTGTAGCAATTATGCCAGAATTATGCTAAAAACAGCCATAATTATGCCATGCATAATGCTAGATGCTGAAACGTGTAAAGTTATGCCAGAAAGAATGATTATGCCAACTCTGGCAACATAGGCATTATTATTCCTTGGCGGTTTTACACGAACTGCCTCGATATCTTTTTTTTTAAGATGTGCACTTGATTTTACAGAGTAGGTTTTCATATCATGCATACGGAACGCACTATGGAATATTATCAGTATCATTTCGTCACATTTTCGGCTATGCAGTCCAACATTCCATTCATTATCTCATATATTTATCTCTTGACAAGTTAAAACAGACAACACACATCAAAATATAAATGTATGATCAACGAAACCAACTGTCATTGCCATGTAATTTCATCTGTGATTACTTTAAAGAATGTTTTGTTTGATAAGCTAATAATTATCTTTCAGAGAAAAAAAAGAAGAAAGTTAGAGTAAAGTTTCCTCTTGCCTGTTTCACATCTAGTGCCGGTAAAGCTAGCTGTGCAATTACAGGTGTATCCGCCAATTTCGCTGATACAGGTTCCTCCATAAAGACACGGATCTGAGCGGCAGAAGTCAACATCTGGGGTACATTTGAAACGAAGGAAATTTAAGGGGATGGAAACAGATTGTCTGGGCTTATTTCTAAACACGGTTTTTTCGACGAATAATCTGCACCATGCAGTTTGTTTAGTCTTTAAAAAACAGTGTTCTATGCGTAGCCGAATCGATAGTGTTCAGACCTGAGAATGCAGCTCAATATCAAACATAGTATAAACTAAAACAATTGTGTTCCTTTGTGTGATAATAAGACAACTCATCATCATTTTTTTGTCTAACACAGTTTAGTCACAATCTGCCTATCGACCAGAAAGCACGGCATACAAAGGCATATTATATGCCTGTCGTGCCAATGGCAAGAAAAATAAAAGCTGCCTTAAAACAGGTCAGATTACCACTTCCCCGAAGACTGCTTGGAGGGGAATTTCATCAAATTTGATGTCTTCTTTTCCAACCCTCTTCCTTCATAACTTAATAATTCTATTCGCTCATGAGCCAACAAATGAATTGAGGTAAATATTTGGGGCTCCCAAATTGCTTTGATATTGGTGAACCCTTCGGCGTATTCCCTAACACATTCGATATTTTATTGTGCTCTTGATACCAAACAACAACGAGTGTATCGTTTCGAATCTATCTAGAGTTACTATTTCAATGCCAAGTCCCCCCCCCCCAAGATAAAGAAAAGTTTAACGTTTTGAAGACTAAGCTCTAAACATATTTCATATATCAGCGATTGCAAACACGAGAAGTATAACTTACCCACTTCGCATCTGTCGCCTGCGTATCCAGGTGGACACATGCAAGTATAGTTCTGCCACAGATCAATGCAGGTGCCACCATTCATGCAAGGAACGCTTTCTGACAAACAGTCGTCTCCATCTAGAATAAAGCAAACATATCATGTCTTCCCTATCAACGAAGGTAATCATAAATTGGTAACATGATCACGTATTCGGACAAATCTATAAGAGAGAGACCATAGAATGATATGCGTTCAAAAAGTTGCCTTACTTTAATACAGCATATGTACAGTATACATGATCATGTTTTGGATAAAGAGTTTATTCTTTTGTAATTTGTTTAAAGAACTTTCACGTGAATATATGAGTTTTCAACTATTTCAAGACGTTTTCCAGAATGTTAGCCTTTTTGACACTCCAAGGTATACTCCTAATATTTCGGATGTTTGAAAAAAGACGTCGGTGTTTATGAAACGCTGTCACAAATTAATTGTGACATCATAAAGCAAAGACGATTTTTTTTTTGTACGCATATGTTGTAAAATGTAAAGAGCGCTGCGCTAGTACGGTCGCTTTCTTAAACGTCACAAAGCAATCGTGACATCGTGCCAAGTTCTGTACGGTCACTGTAGGATCCTTCCACGTCATGCAGCATTGCATATATACCACATAACTTCCCGCCTTATGTTTCCCCTCCTTTTATTCAAGTTGTCGATCCCAAATATAAAACAAATATACTCTGCCTGATTTCGAATTTCTGATTAAAACAATTGGCCGGTGCCTCCAAGAGCATTATTTTTGAGTCTTTTCTGCACATAGTCTTACCCAGATAGTCTGAATGCAAAGTGTATTATTTTGTATAATATTTCAGAATGTTAAAATGTTCGACGAGGAATACACTATTCGAAAAAAAAAAGTATCATTATATCTCATAAAATAGTAAACTATTTGGGAGATGGTGTCACAAGGCAATTGTGACATTGCAAAGGAATTCTGACATCGTGCACTGTTTCAATATAATCTATGTTAAGTATTGTTAAATATACACAAAGTGAACAATAGCTATAACGAAATACAATGTTTCACTATAATCCGTCTACAGTCATGGCAGTTATAATGGTTTATTGAGAGAAACAGGGATATTTTCTTGTATATCAGGATTTCCAGCAAGATTGTTTTATCTGGTGCGATGTGTTGTGATACAAATGATCTCCACATAAGCATCAAATGTGATATCTTGAACATTCTTTTTCAATCACTGGTCCCAAAGGTAAATAGGACTTCCTTTGGAGACGCGTTACCATGAGGAACCATGGGTAGTCTGTTTGAATCCATCTTCATTCGCTGCTCACACGGGTACATTCCAAAACCATGAATAGCACCTGTCAGCTACGTGTCAGCGAATTCATGCAACCTCTCGAACCGTATGCTAATCTGCAAGGGTCGTCTCATATCCCTGGTATGAAATTGTTCTAATGCATGTGTACTTTTTAATAGAGATCAGTGATAAACCTGCATACAATTAATTACGGGGAATTTCGAATACATTCGAGCCGGGTTAGCCTAATTCACACTTTGAACAAGGTATCCATACACAACCGGGTCTTTAAGGGACAAAAAAACTCTGCATTCTGTCTATTTCATATGCGAAAAAAAAGAAAATATTCCTTACCTCCACTGAGCATGAAGCTGTAGCCTTCACTTGGGACGTTTCTATCTGTCTCTACTAGAACCCAGAACTGATTAGAGTTGATAACTTGAGATTCCAGCAATGTTCCGTTGTGATACTCAGTTCTGTTTGGAGAATTGAACTCTGGATAATAATCAAATCCCACAATGAGGAAATCTTTTGAATTTTCCAAACTAAAATCTATGACTGTCAAATTGATCGTTGTGACACCGTGCATTCGCACCAGGAAAAAGCACGAGAACCTGTGGGGGAGCTCGGCTGGGTACCCATCACTTTGAACCAGAGCATTCTGTTCGTAGATATGACCGCTTTCACAAACCTGTACTGAAATCAAGAAAGACAAAGCAAAAAGACTGTGAGGTTTCAACAAGAGATAACTTCTTTTGATTCGGTTCGATCTGATTTATTTATTCTCTGTAAGGCATAACATTTTTCCCAGCAATATTCTCAAACATAATATAAATATACATGAATATGGTACAACACACTACGTCTTTTTACTACAAATTATTTTGTTTAATAATACTAGTTCTCCCCATACAAGTTCCATTTTCATTTCATTTCATTTTTTCCATTTAATTCATTTTTCCATCTACAAACAAAATCATGTGAACATTAATCATTCATAAAAAAGTAAAAAGTATTCTGTGCGAAAGAATTAATGTATTGGCGAAATTACTGTATCAACTGTCCTATCAATATCAAATGTCACTATCAGTCATTGCAATATGCGAACATCGGAAAAAATAGATGTGAACCATCTATAGGTGTGCTTCAGCTAAAGAGGTGATACTCACTATCCACTACATGTATTAATAGAAAAACCTCTTTGGTTCCAATTTGGAATATTATACAATTAACAGCGCCCTCTTTCAAAATTGATTCACTGAATGAAATGAGTATCCCGCAACCACTGGTTTCTCAGTAACAAACTTACATACAGATCAGTGTCTGCAATATTCACCACAATCATTCAATGTACTTATGATAAAAATGCGAACAGAGAAACCCGCACTCATTCTTTGAGCTGGAATTACGAGTACACTGCTGTACAAGTGTTTTCCTTCAGTTGCAATCAATTAACCCCGAAGTTAATCTTAAGCATGTTGAGCGGAGATTTTTCCGATAGGTTATTTTGTTGTTGTTTCGCTTCAAGCTACTTCTGACAAGCTTTCTGCTACAATATCATAATGTGCACATACTCTTATGCATACATATTTTCAACAATTATATGAACAATTTTCTCTCAGATTCATAATCATTTGATAAAGGGAAGGGAGCCCGAAATTTTTGTATTTCATATATATGTATATATGCCCACCTCTTTCATTTGCATCAAGTGTAGCAGAGACTGCTATTCAAGAGTTGGCCTATTTTATAGTCAAAGCAGGAAATGTTCCAGTAAGAAATAAACTGGTGTTTTATGCAGGGTGTATGCCATTGTCCCGCGAGACAGAGACAAGTGGATGCCAACCAATATCTGAGCTATTGAAAGCCCTAGTTCTGTGTTCGTCCCTAACCCTTAATTCTCTTTGCTCGTGTGGTCAGAAGCTATAGTGTGTGTATGTGTGCCACACACACACCCATTAACATGTGATTAACCTGACATAAACCCAAAGGATGTAGGCCTAAATCAACTTTGAAATAAATCGCCGAAGCGATGCAGCTTTTTATTTTTTATTTTTTTGTAATATATGTTGAAAAAAAGAAAGGGAAAACTGACCAGAAACAAATAATAAATAGTGAAACCTTTGAGCAAAAAGAAAAGGTTATATATATAAATTTTGTGAATAAAAACCTTCTTGTTTGAACTACAGATGGCGTATTTGAGACTCCTTCTTCTTTATAAATATATGTAATTATAATATATAAACATGTTACACTAAAGGTACGTATTGAAGTGCTTAATGAAGAGTAAGGAATTGGCTAAATCAAAACGTAACACCACAGGCTTCATACCAAGCGAATAAACACGAATGTCATCCTTTTTTTGTGTGTGGCTTTTCTTTATTTTAAAATGCTTGTTTAATTTTCGGCACCCGTATAAAAGGATAATTACATCACCATGGCTAGAGACATATTCTTTAATTGAATATTAACTAGAACCATCTTTTTGACCGTTTGTGTTTGGGCTGAACAGCTGAAAGTGTATGTGTAGATGGCAGCACTTGCCGAAACAATATTCAACATAAATAATTATAAAGATTACAATAAGTCATAAATCTGAAATCATTCTTTGAAGACTTACTGTTGACGGACCGGTCGCAGTTACGTCCAGCATATTGCCCGATGCACTCACATGTTGCATATCCATAGTCGCCTTCGTCCACACAATTTGCGTTCGTAATGTCACAGGCGGAGGTTGCACACTCTGAAATACAACCAAAAAAGAACAAACGCAACATTTATTTATTTTATCATTTATTCATCTATCTAATTATTAATTTATTCATTTATCTATTTATTTCATTCATTCATACATTCATACGTTCATTCGAATCAATTCACTCATTTATTTACTCATTTATTTGTTCTTCTATCTATTTATTTATCTATTTATCTATCTATCTATGAATAGTATCAAAACAACTACCATGGACAGGAGTTGATGGAAGCTGACAGGGCGATTTGAAGTAGCTTACACAGTGACACAACATATCAATATCACACACAATTTGCTTATGAAATAACTAACATTACACAGCGTACACCTTTTGGAAAACGCTAAGGCGCATGCATTGCAGTTTGAACACATCAACACAAGCATACGCATTATGCACAGCGCATAATTGCGTAACCCAAGCATTCGCAAAAGGGTAAAGGTATTACAAACAAACAGGTGCGAACCGGCAATCGACACACTTACATCCACACGCAAGCTGACAATGTGTACACCTTCACTTTCTCTCTTTCCTTCTCTCTCTCTCTCTCTCTCTCTCTCTCTCTCTCTTACGGAGTGTACACACTTGAAATTATCGTACGTTGTGCTCCTGGCAATCAATATTGAGTAGTTTGAAGTTGAAATGATAAAACATCAACAAAATCGAAAGACCAAGAAAAAACAAACAGACAAATTAAATGCAAAAATCATCAGCATTGCTCATTATTTTAGAACTGGGGAAGTTGACAGTGTGTACAGTGCTAGGAGGTTTTGTCCCAATAGGCGCTCAGAGCACACAAAATATAAAAGTTGATAATACAATGGTTAAGTGCTACTTGCGTTTTAGAGGCCCAGTGTTTATTTTTATTCGATCCGTTTTATTTTCAAAGGGTAACCCTTTAAGTTTGAAAAAAAAAGATATTTACAAAGGGACCTTATATCGTAGATAATTTTTCATTTACAATTCAATTTCAATTTCAATTTCTATTTCTATTCCATTTTTTAACACGATCGTATAGATATCACTTTTTTGGTAACAGAAAATAGGGTGCGTAAAACTATGTAGGATTAAAGGAATGTACAATGATTGTAGCACCTTACGATAATTATACATTATCATAAAACTCAAGTGATATGAAGTAAGTAAACAATGTGGATAATTCGAAAAATGGAGGGACCCAATAACAAGACAAAGCTTGTAGGATGTGGGCCCCTCAGAAGAAAAAAACATCAGTTAAAAGTAAGAAAAAAGTCTGGAAGATTAAATTGAGGAAGATATGAAAGATGAAGTTGCGGCAAACAACCTGTGTATAGGTCTATATAGTACTCATTCTCCAAGCACAACTTCTGGCAAATGATAAGGAGCTTTAGATTAGCGATGGGTGCGGACGTTAGACGACGATTGCGTTTTCCGTTCTCCTCTCTCCCTGCGTCGTGTTGCAAAGTAGATTAGATTTCGCGAAGACGCAGCCTATACAACGTAAAATGGCGCCCCCATACACTGTAATCATTGCATGAAGTAGCTCTCTGCGCCATGACTTTGAGCGGACACAAAAATGGTCCACAGCTCGTCGGGACAACTCAGACGAGGCAAAATTGACTTTGATTAGCGATTTCGCGAATGCGTAGAACATTTTGTTTTTCTCTCGGCCGCGTCGTGAAAATCTAAAGCTCCCTGGGTACTTTATTCGAGTGCCAAAGAGTACGGTGTGAATCACTGAACTCTATAGAGTTCAGCGGTGTGAATTCTTCGTTTGTACGTTATCCTCACTCACATTGAAGAGGGCGCACTATGATATTACTATATTACATGGTAACAACAAGAATCCAGCTTCCTGATTGACTGTTGGTGTAGGAATTTGCTATTCCAGCAAGACTAATTTGCTATCATAGCATCTTTTATGAAATGGGGCCAAGATGGCTCTGGCAGTCTTTTATTCACAGTAAATTGGAAGAATAGATTTAACCCCAAGCTGCCAGAGAGAAGTTTGCCGCAAAAGTCATCACCCTGTCCTCAAAAGATTTACCCAGACGAGAGCGCTCTGAGATAGAAATAGGAATTTCTATACCTTGAAACGTGCTGCCAATTTCAGAATCAATTAAAAATTCCGCGATGAACATACTTTTGAGATCTCTGCAAGTGAATCAAACATTTCAAATACATCTATTCCATTCAGCTCAAATCAATCACAAGGATGAATTTATACGGAATAAGACAGCTATGCAGAGATCCGATGAGGACATTTCCTGAGAAGTTACACTAGCAGGTATTGTGTTGCCCTGAAACAATAGAACACTGTTTTAATACAATTGATCCCAAAAATATGTAAAAACGCATACAAATACACACACAAACACGCACACACAAACGAAAAATATAAACAAGGTACAGGTTCACAGACATTACATAACATTACATAACGATAACAAGAACAATAAATCGCTCAAAAGAAAGCGAATTTGTTATTTTTCTGTACGTTGATAATTTTATTAATGAATAGGAGAATAAAACTGAATCATGATGAAAATGATATGATACAACAAGAAACGACTGGAATATTCTTTCGGTTTCTTATTTTTCTGACGAAGTAGTACGTAACAAGTGTTTTCATTATCACTTATGTGACTGAACGTTTTCAATCTCAGTCAATTCAGTTCAGTTCATATTTATTTCGGGTTTTTTTTTTCACGATGAAATAATATATAAACACAAATCTCACTCTCTTCAGTGACAAAAATGATGCATGTAAATTCATACAAAGAAAACAATAATCAAAACTTACAGTAAGGGTACATTACAATGGTTGCCAGAGTAACGAAAGTGAAATAAATGTCAATATGCATTGTGTGAAAAAAAAAAAAGCGGAGGGACTCACTAAAAAAAACAGCGCTTGTAGAGTGTGGGCCCCTCTTACACCAATGATAAGATTTTAAGGAAGAGATATGATTATCTAGAACTTTATACTCTGAACACTTTCTACGAAAACAAGGAGCAACTGCAGCAACTATAAAGGTACCACAATAGTGGGCGTCCACAAAATCCATCGGGTATACCGAGCCTGTTGGAGAGAACAGTGTCTCACAGTGTATTTACAATGTGGTCACACAGTTGACAATGTGAAAATTTCAGTGTGAGGATGTGCACATCATGGTGCTGGTTTTTTTCACAGAGAGTTAGCCTGTAATTCTATTTCGAGGCACATTGTGGAGTTGGAGAAGAAATGCAATCTGCTAAAATGTGTGATTATGCGTTTTATGAAAATATACAAACATGTAAAATCTGCGAACATTACAAACTTTTGTAGGCTTTGTGTTACATGCTTTTGTGAAAACGGCAGTTTCTAGGTTAGCTTTGAAAGAATGTGATTTGAGAGAATGTTTACAAAAACGGATAGGCCTACATGGACAGATATACTAATTCCACAAACATGGTGCAACCGCTGAGAAGGCCCAAACGATGACTTGGTTCTCGGAGTTACGTCCAAAAGTTCAGCAGATCAGAGGCTAACACTCAGCACAATAAGATCTTCAATACACGAGGGAGCAAAGCCATCGGCTGCTTTCCAAGTGATGGATAGAATATTGTATCCAATATGAAAATTGACTGCTAGCCAATGCAAGCTTTTCAAGACGGGTACAATGCATTCCTTTTACATGTTTTGGATAAAACAGTGGTGTTTTATGCTCTTGATTATTTGCAGCTTAGCTGATGAAAGAGATAGCATATCATACGAGTTGCACGGAGAGGATTGCAGTAATCGTCGTGAAGTTGCAAATACGTAAATTATAATCAGGACATCTTTAACTGACCGTGTTATGTTCCTCATCTTAATGGCAATACGAATGTGACAATGAGTGGACTGGCATCTCTCCGAACATGTAGCAAGTTTCCACTACTACCACGACTACAGTGAGAAGACCCGAATCGACATGTGTTAAAGGAAACCAAAACCCAAAGAGCAATGTGGATTGAGTGAAAGCAGCAATATTACTTACACACATCAGTGAAAGTTTGAGAAAAATCAGATAATCGATGCAAAAGTTATGAATTTCCAAAGTTTTGGTGTTGCAATCACTGGGTAAGGAGACTATAGTTCATAACGTCATGTGTGGACAGCAATATAAAGAAAATACAAAGAAAATTCCACAGAAATTCATTTTTCATGAAAATTACACATTCCATCAACTTTTAACTGTCATCATTCTAAGGGTAGTAAACATTTCCCCTGATTTCTGAAAGCGGTTAGTCAAGTGCTCTTTTATTACGCAAGAAAAGTGAAAGCATGTTGAATTTTCTTTACATTTTCTTTATATTGTTGTCCACACATGATGTCATAAACTCAAGCAGTCTCCTTATCCAGTGGTTCCCACACCAAAACCTTAGAAGTTCATAGCTTTTGCATCGATTGTCCGATTTTCCTCAAACTTTCACTAATGTGTTTTACTAATGTTGCTGCTTTCAATCAATCCACATTTCTCTTTAGATTTTGGTTTCCTTTAAGAAGATATATTCTCTTTTGATCGGTCCCAATTTAGTCCTCTCCGTACCACTAATTGCAATAACCACTCACATAGTATAGCAACAAAATTAAGAGCGGAGTTTACAGCGTTAATCCCATGCATGTTTATTTATTCTGCCAGCGCGTGGTACATTACTCTTATGCAAAGGAGAATGTCTCCCATGAACGTTCCTTGGATCATAAACCAATGAAGCAATAGCAACATAACAATATGAATTTGAATGACAAACATTCATTGGAAGAAAAAAGAAACCTTCCCATGGGCGTATCAACGCGTCAGTATTTTTTTTCCCTTTTTTTGCGTTCTTCTCCACATGCGCTTCAATTGAACGATATTGATAGCTTCTTAAAATCTTCGAGATTTGTAAAGTACATCACAATCTTTACAACGACACTCACTCCGCTGAATACTGCACAGGGATGCTATTTGCATATTGTTTTCCTGCATAGTAGAATGGAGATGTTTTATTCAGACGTCAAGAATTGAAATGAAAGTACAATAACCCTAACTCGAAGATAAACAGTAGAAACATGAAGCTGTTTGTGGAATACGAATTACCTCAACGGGACAGGACAATGTCATACGCTTATTGACAACAAATCTATTCTTATCATCATCAGTTTAATGTGAATATTTCCTGACACAATGAAATCCACATTTTTTTTAATGATAAGTACGCATTTTCTCGAATTGGTACTGTCACATGATAAGGATGATATTGTTCCCCCTGCTTTCCAAAAGAGGTAAGTAAAGTGCACTTTCATTTCGCTAGAAACATGAAATTACGTTGAGTTCTGTTAACTTTTTCTTTATATTGTTGCCCTGCAGTAATGTCACAAACTGATGTAATGTTCTCATCAAGGGATGGCGGCATTGAAACTTTATAACTTAATAACTTTGATGCGATTATCCAATTTTCGTCAAACTTTTACTAAACTCACTAATCTTTCTACTGATATTGCTGCACTCACTCAATGTACACATTTATTTAGATAAACTAGCTTGTTCCTTAATTTGAGGCTGGTCATGTTCTTCTGTGACGTTCGAGTGACTCTACACAGGGAAGCATATATCTTGGGATTTGTGTAATAGTGTAACTTGAAGTCGGAAACAATTTATGTGACGGAGTCGAACATGCGTTGTGTGTTGTTAAAACAAAAACAAGAAACACACCTAAACTGTGATGCCATTTAAAGCATTTTCTCAGCATTTAACTCTAATTCTAGGTCAGAAATAAGGTCCTTTTTCAGCTGTTATTTATTTCTTATTTATTTGAATAATTCATTCTTTAAATACAAGTTTGTTGTTTATATATTGTGCATATACAGTGTGAATATACAGAGTAAATAACGTATACTACACTAAGATTGTTTCGCTCTTTCACATCTCTGCATCACTACGTTTTAAGTCAGTTAAGTAGAGCCTTCGTTAATCGGTGACGATTATCGAGGAAGACCTACAAAATGTTAAAAAAAAACCCACAATACATGTACAGACCAAGTTATGAGAAATGAATGGGGTAAAAAGTAAGGAAGAGTAATAACTCACCTCCTACGGCTGAAACCTGAGTAATATGAATGAAGCACAGGGCTGCGAAGATTAGGAGCCATCTAGCCATGGCGGACAAACTTTCCAGTACAGAACTCCAAAGATAATGAACTTAAAATTAGGAGGAGGTAATGGGCTTGGCCTTACTGGCCTGTGGAAGCACTACTGACAGTCTGATGCCTTCGTGTGTTCTCGCGCTTCTGATTTACAAATCAGTTCAAGGCACCACACCTTGCTCTCGATCGTACCTCATCAAAAGCAGTCATGCACGATCAAGCGTCTATCTGAACCAAAATCTCCCCCCCCCCCTCCTTCTCTCTTTCTCTCTCTCTCTCTCTCTCTCTCTCTCTCTCTCTCTCTCTCTCTCTCTCTCTCTCTATCTCTCTCTCTCTTTCTCTATGTATCTATCTCTTCTTATATCACTAACAATACATACAAGGAGAAAAAAAATGTCATCACTTAATGATAATAGAGACCTGGCCCTGAAGTTGACTTTGGGGGATTGGAATCCCGTTGATGAAAGCTAAATGCACCAAAGCATACCAATCGAGCATCCTACACAGAAAGAGAACAATACTCATTTCATCATGGCCAATCACCTGCAACATTTATCGAGAGCTCCATTCAAGTTGGCCAACTCTTTAATGCATTTGATAGAAGTGGTGCATGTAGACAAAAACGAGAAAATGACAAACAACTCAGTCATGGACAAATTTCATATTCTCTTGTACTCTCTCTCTCTCTCCATCTATCTAAAGCACACACATACACACACACGCGCGCACACACACACACACACACACATATTTTTGCATAGTTTAAATATTATGTGTAGGTGCTCAGACGTCTGAGTATTAGGCAAGTTGAATGTCTGAAACAAATCAGCATTCATTGTTCATTCTCGTACCGTAAAATTTCCTGAAACCAGTTACCAAGATTCCTTTTTTTTTATATGCTACAGCAGACTGTTCCAAGCGAGAAAACGAGACTGTATATAATTATATCGCACTCATAAAACTCTTTTTATAGTTCAACGGGACCACCCCTAGCCACTGGCGAGCACTGCGTGGTATAGTGGTGGGCCATGGTCTTTGATAGTAAATTGAAATTCTGGGGTTCGAATCCTGCTTAGTTTGATTTTCCTTGGTAAAGACATTTTGACCACACTGTCCCCCCCCCCCCCGAGCTCCGCAGCTGGCAATGCTGTAGTAATAATAACACAAACAGGGTACTATGGGAGATCAAAGTCAACACTGAAGAAGCTACCCTGCGTCAATAGCACAGTATCATAACGCCATCACGTTCCAGGGGCGGATCCAGGAATTCCGTGAAGGGGATGCGCCTTTGCAAAATTAAAGGGGGTGCACGCAACCCTCCTCCCCCCCCCCCCCATTTTTTTATTTCTTTTGTTTTAACCAAAAACAAAGAGGGGGCGCGCGCCAGGTGCACCCCCCCCCCCAATCTGCCACTGCGTTACTCCTACTCCACCCAAGTATGGCTTCGACACCACACCCACACCCTCTCCCTAAACAGACGTCAGTCACAAAGAAGGTTTGATGATAACGCTATTTCATTCCAGATGACACCAATGAATGATGATGAGTCAAAAGTCTTCTCTTCTCCTCCCTTCTCTCTATTCTCTTCCTATTCGTGTCCCTTATTCTCGGTTGTTCTTTTTTTTTCTTAATATATTCCACCTTGTGTTGTCCTTTTTGGTCAAATGACATTTGAAATACTTTAAAAATTCACATTATTTGTTCTACGTGCGTGTGTTCCGCTCCTTTAGTTTAAAAAAACAAAAATGTAACAAGACATATATGTTCAGAGGCCGTTGTCCAAGTCACGCGATTTGCTTATTGATAATGGTCTCCCCCACCTGTACACTTAAAGATCTGTAATGAAATTAATGCATTATTTCACATGATTATACTTGTAATGTGAAATCTTGTATTTTTATGACTTGTGAATATGTTTGATATCATTATACTTATTTCTGTTATGTTCAAGCGGAGAAACAAAACTTACTGAAACTGGAAATGAAAATAAAAATGAGCCATACAATCAACTGTAAAGTACGTCAAGGTTCCTTCTTAAGTACATCCACAATTTTATTCTACAATTCCCCAACAGTTGACATATTTTCTGCTCATTCTCCAAGAAAACAATATTCTATAGGTATCGAAGGAACAGAAGAGCAATCTAAGGATGTGATGCAGTTTTTAGAAGTGACCAGTCAAAGTCGAAGAGGATCTAGAATCTTCCTCCAAGCATTTCAAAAAAAAAAATCATTATATTAAAAAGTATACTTCGAGTTGAATTGTCAGCAGTAACCATAGCCACTATTGGGCATCGTTATAAGCTTTAGCGTGTCAGGAGATACCACATTTTGAGATTGCCTAAAATCACGTTGCCATTCATTGGTAGCTCATTTCCTAGCCATCTTAAAAAGAAATAATTTCTAGGCCTATTCTATCGAAAAAATCTGATATAACTCAATTGATTTCACTGTCCTGTCGTTTGCTAACAATGTTATCTCTCATAGCGGTCTGTAAACCCATAAACTATCTCCATGGAAAAACACCTCGGAATATTCTGCTTATGGAGAGAAATAGGAACGAAAGATAGTACGATGTTCTAGGAGGTGGTCATGCTTACCTTATCTTAGTTTAGGAGTGACCAAAACTGAAAAAAAAACCAACAATACTATTAGTGTGCCTTTACAGAGAAAAGAGAAGCACACTGCCTATCTGGCGGGGTTACTTGGAGGAATGGGAGGTGAGGGTCTGTGCTCTGTAGATCTTCGAGTTGGATTTGTGTGGATATTCAAGTTTAGGAGAAATGCGTTGTAAATATTAGTGCACTTTTATCTTCCTGAAATTACATCTCCATTGATGTAGATTGACCTAAAATTAAAGGCAAAATTATTTGCTCAATGCATGATCCTAAACACATTGTCCGATAGGAAATAGCACACAGTTATTGAATCTCCTGTATGCACGTCTATCAACATCTCCGCAGAGTCTGCGGCAGTCACCTATTCAAGAATGCGACCGAGTTATCCTTAACAATGCTGATAGTATCCATTCAACAACGGCTATTGACTGCTCATTATTCATACCTACTTTGGTGAAAATAAGCCACTGTAACCAGAGGTCATGTCTGCGACCAAATGAAGTTTTTAGTCTCCTGTCAAAGAGAAACAGGTATTTATCTATTTATTCATTTATTCATCTATCTATCTAAATTTATCTAATTACTTATATATTTATTTACTTATCTATCTATTTATCTATTTCTTCATTTATCTTTGATCTTATGTCAGGGTGGCCCATTCACCAATAAGGAGTGGTCTTCCATGGAACCCTGAATGATTTTGATGTTTATATATGTACATGAAATAGGAAAACGTATACTGAAGATAACATAGATATTTACTTTGCAAAGATATAATAACTGTACATTGCAAAGTAACATAAGAAATACAGTGTATATTGATTATGCCACAACAAGAGTTCACCGGAATGCCGATCAATTAAATCGCTATTGTGCAGGAATGATTGGCTAACACAGAATAAATTTGGTGTGTTACTTACAAATAACAATTTTGTTTAAACAATCTCTTAAATGAATATATGAAAGAAGTTGATCTGATTGAATAATCTAGCTTGTTCCATTCAAGATACGATTGGGTTACACTTGTGACAATCAAAGCGAAATCTTGGCATAGTATAGAAATTAATACTATGATCAAATATGGAACAGGAGTTTGGCATTTCATATTGGCCAGGCAACATCTAATTACTTCTTATTCTTCTCAGAGCATTTACACACCCACTTCTAAATGCGATTTACAATGGGTAGTTTTTTGTTTTTTTGTTTTATCACCCATCAACTAGCATTTCTCATATTAGTATTGAAACAAAGCAGCTATATCATGAATTATTTTGACCCATGACCCGAAGCGTCTTCGACGTCGTAGGTGGATTTTCTAAACGACTGGGAAATAGGTCATGAGGGGGAGTAATTGTTGGAATGCTGGCACTGACTAATTTGAACGTTTCTTTGTGTTCACTCCCTCATCGTTCCCATTCAGAATCCTGTCAACTTCCCCTATCTAGAAAACAAGTCCGATGATTTCTATGATCCTAATTTAGGCCTACATACATTTGAAGAGCTTGCTTCCAAAAGGCGCTAAATCCATGGAAAATGATGGAAAATAAAAACCTTGCGAAATATTTGGCGCATGGCAATTCCAGCCTAAATAATTGTCAATATAATCCTTAAAATTTAGTGCAGTCATTTTTAAGCCAACAATCTTTATAGCATATTCAAGTTGCTGATTAATATCGGAGTGTGTAGAGATAAAAATGGTAAAATTCGTTTACCACTTATATACTAGTAGTCAGCTTTAATTTGACACATTAACCGGATGATTTTTTTTTTCTGTATTCTGAATTTAATATCTGGATAAGATCATGCAGATTTTTATGAAAAGAGCTAAAACAGCAGTGTCATCCGCAAGCATAAT
Source organism: Diadema antillarum (assembly GCF_040938485.1). Classification (NCBI taxonomy): domain Eukaryota; kingdom Metazoa; phylum Echinodermata; class Echinoidea; order Diadematoida; family Diadematidae; genus Diadema; species Diadema antillarum. Next base: position 1,217,174 of record NW_027271913.1, read on the forward strand.
CACACTAAAAATTGACCATGAATTTATCATAGTAATCATCAAAAGTAGTAGAGGGCCAAGCATTGAGCCATGGGGAACTCCACGTCGGATATTTACCATGTATTAATCATGACCTTGTATACACGTGGATTGAGTGAATGCAGCATTCTCAAATGTGAGGAAAATGGGACAAATCGTTGAAAAGTTATGAATTTTAAAATATTTTGGTATCGTCATCGCTATAAGAAATGTCCAAAATGACAAATAAGTAAAGAGAATTCCACAAAATTGTTATTGTTATTATTATCATTATTATTATTATTATTATTATTATTATTATTATTATTATTATTAATAATAATGATATCATTATTATCAGTATTATTATGTGAAGTACATTATGTTACTTGTTACTGACATAATGTTATGGTAATTATTCCCCTTGTATCATGAAAAGAAGTAAGTCTCTTTTATTACGCTGGAAAAGTGAAAAACGTTAGATTTTATTTATAATCATTTTCTTTATTATCGTTTTCCATACGTGACGTCACAAATTGTTGCCTCAGCCAGCACCAAATCTGTAAAGAATTCATAAGTTTTGAAAAGATTGTCAAATCCTACTTCCTCGAAACTTCACTATTGAGTTCTACTAATATTGATGCATTCCCAACCATGCAATCTACATGTATATTTGAGATTCATTTCCCTTTAACGACAGTTAGTTTCCAGACGTCTCTGCTAATATAGGTAAAGATAGCATTCCGTCATGCGTACTATTCATTGACCAACAAAGCACTGTATGAACTCAATCCCTTTGAATGAATTGAAATGAAATGAACTGAACTGAATTGACATTTATGACATTTATTTCTAACTTTAACTTATAAACGTGACACAAAAAGACATCATTGAAGTTTGAAATATAACGGGTAATGATTTACAAAATACTGTTTAAATCACGACAGAAGTAGAGATTACTGATTTTTAAGTAAGCAAATACAGCCTAATAGATGACTCTAGATATAAATCTAACATAATTCGGAGAATGGGAACCAAAACAGAAAATGAAGTGTCATCAGCAATCAACTAACTCTTACTATTTTTTTTTTTTTTAGAGAGAGAGAGAGAGAAACCCACTGAACAGGGTAATAAGCTTGTATAAAATAGGTCCCTCTGTAGAAAGGAAATAGATGTCAGACTAAGAAATGTGTGAAAGCAGAACACAATGAAATATACAAACAGGTGACAAATGCACACACATATTAGGACGGAGATGAACAGAACACTCACATAAACAGTGCAGTACAAACATATACTCAATACAACATTCAGCCTAACCTTGGGGTATGCAAAGAGACTTAGAAGTGAGAAACAACAACAAAAACAATACTACCGTATGCCCACGTCTGTGTATTTATAATATAAGCTCATATTACTTATTTTGTGCGAAAAAGGGGGGATATGGGATAGGTTGGAATAAAAGATATGGGTTAATACCTCACCGAGGAGTGGCACATACGTCACAATAAGTCGACATTGCACGGTATAAAATAGCTCCCCTTTTTCAATGGCACCCATTTCATTTCACATTCAAACCATTCATTCATACTTCCGTGTCAAGCAGAAGGTAAACAAGACTTGCCCCCACGCATTGTGCAACCATCATGTTGTTTAATACGTGTGTGGAAATTTCCCATGGATGCGGCACATTAAAGGCGAAAATGAACAGCCACTGGTTGATGTTTACAACACCACAAGAACCAACAGGTGAATGAACAAATCTGCAAAGCACATTTTGTTATTGACCGGTTCGGTTTGGGTGACGTTTTTATATAAATATCAATATTAGCCATTACGGGGGGGGGGGGAGGGAGGAGGGGGGAGGGGGAGGGGGAGGGGGAGGGAGGAGGGGGAAGGGGGAGGGGCGAGGGGGGAGGGGGGCTTCAGTATAACAATTATATGCCTAACAATTAATAGTTGATTTTTGCATTGGCATAGCAACGCACATAACCCAATGAATCATGTTTTCTTCGTATCTTAGAAGCCCCAGCAGACTGTTGTAGACGGCCGACATATGGTACAGTGTTTTAAAACCGTATAGGTCTATACCATGTGCCATATTGCTTACGAGCATCACACTATGAAATTTAATTTCGCATAGGTCTACTTTACAGAAGCAAGACTATATGCAGCACTCGGCTTATTATGAAGGAAGATGAAACTAGTCTTACTTTCAGTGATCGTCGCCATTTATTGCAGCAAATGGTAACAGACCCAACCAATCTGCCTTCAGTGTGAGTGACTGCTTCATAAAGCAGGGAGGTGAGACGAATTTCGTCTCACCTCCCTGCTTAAAGGATAAGTCCACCTTCTTATACATGTGGATTGAGTGAATGCAGCAATATAAGTAGAACACATCAGTGAAAGTTTGGGGGAAAATCGGACAATCTGTTCTGAAGCTATGAATTTTGAAAATATCTGCACAGTCACTGCTGGATGGGAAGACTACTATAGTGTATGATGTCACATGCGTAGAACGATATAAGGAAAATGTAAAGAGAACTTCACAAAATTTCACTTATTGAAAAGATTTTACATTTTCTCGACTTGTCACTGATGTATGTTAAGGGTAATGTTTTTTATAGACGGTTTTCCTGTAGATAATGGCAGTTGAACTAAAATACAAAATGTGGGTTCTTCAATACATTTAAAAGGATTATTTAACCACTCTTATGAATGAATCTATAGGTTAGATTGCTGACAATTTGATTTTTAACTTGTATGTAGGTTGTACGAATACTATTCGTCTTCTCGACAGTCAAAGCTCCTTTTTAGCACATGTTTTTCCTTTGTTTCGAAGGAATTTTTGCCAACCACGCACAAGGTCAAGTTCGAGATCGCTTCTTAACAATTTGGGTCTCGATCTGGTGGCGATTAGACGTACACAACGCTAAGGTGTTATTCCACACAGGGTAGTACTGGCGGAGACAACACAACAGCCGATCAATATAACGATATGGGTGAAAGAATGTCTCTGTTTACAGTCGATTGGTTCATTGATGCTGAATGGCATTGGTGGGGGTTCGGTTGAAATGCGAGTGAAGAGCGGCACCTTAGCGTGTCCCACGCTGAGCGCGGGCTGTGATCGCGGACGCGGCAACGGCTGGGGTGGGGAGGTAAGCACACCCTATAACAGGTTTTGTAATCAGAAAAATTTGATGATTATCAAACTCATGCAAAATAACCGAAGTATGGATAGTAATAGTTTCGCTTTCGGCAATTGGTTCAGTCCTTTCAATGCGATTATTTATCAGATCATTTGTTCTTCATTCATATAGTTATGTAGGGATACTTGTTTGCTGATTGTTTATTATTTTAACAGTCAAATATTCTAGTTGTTCATGACAACGTATTATCCATGATTTCATTCATCTACGAAACTTTTATTTGATTCATTAGAGTGGGCAGGTACATTCTATTTCTATTGTCGATTGTATGGCACCACCGTGCCTAAATACCTTTTCTTTTTTTTAACATATCAGTAGAGTCTGTTGATCAGACGGATACACCCATTCCCCTATAATGTAAACCACTAATCCTGCTCCTGGTACCCTTAAACGTCTACTCATTATAACTGCATTCTATCATGAACTGACAGGTTTTGTGAAATTTTAGATTAATGGATATTCTCTTCAAATTAGTTCAATTAGCCGGCTTACTGACATATCAAATTACTGTATTCTATTTTAGGACGTGTATACTAACAAGATATCCAAGATCCCTACATAATTCATTACGCTCTTAAATACCTGGCATCCAATTAACTAGTCTTGTCGAGCAAGCCTCATGACTGTGTCATATAGCTTTAATAGACAATGATAGGCCTACTCTCCTTTTTCCCCCTCATTTTTGTACGTCAATTTTGTTTACATTAGATTATTAGATGTATGTTCGCCATGCATGGCATCATGATCCACTGGGCACGATGATATTCACACTTTCCAAGATATAGAGAGTTGATGTTTGCAAACAAACTAGGGAGGAAAAAAAGACGTACTATTTTGTCTTAATTAATTATATCCGTATACGACAACGGATTCAAATCGCTGCTATTATGGACGGCTAGTTTGGGATCCCAAAGGGTGGCATATTAGATGGTTTACTAATATTCAAGCATTGATGACTTACTGTTCAACAGTTATTCAACTTGATTCAAGTCTTATAGCCTGATGTTTTGTCGTGATTCCTTCACTCACAAAGTGTGTTCTTAAACAACTCGTTTTATGTTTATTTTTCTTCTTAATTTCTATTTTTAGTATTTCACGGCATCAAGCTTGCATTTTCTTGCTCTCATTTACGACCGACAAGGGTTTGTGCTTGCAAACTAGAGAGTTTGTTTTTTTGTTTTGTTTTTTATTGTTCCATATTCCACATTTCAACAAATACATAAAACATAAACATCACAATACAAAAGTCTGGATGAATTGTCAAGTACAGCTTATAAGACAATAAAACATGTGAAATATGAGGAGTGGGGTGTCTGTCTTAAGGTGCAGGGTTGTAGTGAGAACTCATCTGAACAATGTCCCAGATTTGAGAGCGAGGGTCTTCAAGGCATGCAGGAAAAACTTGAGAAAAGCCCGCGAAAGGAGGGCTCAGAAATTGTGGCACTCATGAGATATATGAGACCATTCAAAGGGAGGGAACGAGCATATATTATGCTAAGGAGCCGGGCGATTTCTTTTCCCAAACATTACAGAAAGTGATTTGTAATATATATTTGTATTATCATTATCTAAACAAACGAAAAGAATTATATGTTGAACGTGATCAAGTGTTTTGTGTGACGCGAGAGGGAAAGAGTTTATACACTAATACTTTAAGTGACTGAAAAATATATGCTGAAAGAAATTAAACCGTCTTCTCTCGAAAGGGCACAATAAGAACGGGGGATATAAGAAGACTATTTATGGTGAATGACTCAAGGTGTTTATGGAATCTGTCTCAATGTTCCACAGTTTGCACATGATTTGCCGTGTGGGCATCCATGCGTGTGTTAATAGAAATATTGGTTGATTTTGAATGTCAGCCTTTATGACCCCTTCCCTAATCACGCAATCCAAACAAACCCCGTTTTCCCCACCACTCACGAAAACAATGAAGGCACAAACTTGTAGAGGTAACTTATAGCTTTCTAGTTTTCCACCCGCAACACATCAGTAGCAAGCAAAGTGATATGCTATGTGAAAATTGAGACCCCAATTATCAATTTATTGAAGGCTCTATATCAAAGCCTGGAAATGAAAAAAAGAAAATAGCTACATTGTACTGAGATTTCACAATTTTTCTTCAAATTTTAAAAGCCAGTGCATTGATATACAAGCCTATGACCGAACTACAGAATGTGATTACGTACAGTGGACTCCTGCTATAGTCCTCGGGACCGGCGGTTTTCTTTCGTTATATCGAAATTTTGTTATAACCGGACAAATAAACAATAAAAAAAATAATAAAAAACATGGAGTGGATAATGTTGCGGCCTGAAGTTTACTTCGTTGTAACCGGAATTTCGTTAAAACCGTGTTCGTTATGAAGGGAGTGCACTAATGAGGTATAATGGTCAAGTTCAGTTATGTTTCTTGTCGCTCTATAGAGACACTACATGAGATGTAAGAATAGGCAAATCAGCTTTTTGAGAAGGAAGTGCTGGCTTTCACCCACTATGAAGCTTTACATTGGCATTGAATTAATACTCGATAAGGTTAGTTTTCCTTCATCAGTGCAATTATTCAATGAGAGCATATCTTTCTGTTATTAGAATTTTGAACACGTTTATTATAGAAGTAGACGAAGGTCGAAGTTGTTGTTATTTTGTTTTTGTTTTTATTATTTTTTTATTTTTTAGTATTCGTAGGGCCTACCTCTTCGACATTCTAAGACAATTCAAGTGTATGAATGGGAGGAATGTATTGGTGAGAATAGAGAGAGGGGGAGAGAGAAAGAAAGAGAGGAAGAGAGAGAGGGGGGAGAGAGATTGAGATTGGGAGAGACAGACAGACAGACAGAAAGGGTATTTCAAACCACCCCTCAATACACATTCACAGGCAAATCGTGCACCATAACGGCAAAATATGTAGCCTGCCAAGCTGGCGCTTTGTCATGACAGGCGGACAAGAATTGCTGTGATCCTTGAATCATGGCAATAAACAATGGCTGCAACGGATTATGTCTGCTTTAAAAACCTGCTTAAACAAAAACATTCGCGCCTTCCAGAATTCCAGGAGCCTAGGAGAGACGATTTTGAAGCAATTACAAAACATACCAACTGCTGTTTGCCGGGGAACCCACCGGGGACTAGAATGGAACACTACGTCGCTTGAACAGTATAAAGATAGTTATACAAATATAATACTGAAGCAGTACTTACAGGAAAGGCCGAGGAACAAAGCATTCATGTTGGCTGAATAGCATCGAAACGGAGAGACTAACATTATAAGATATATAGAATATACCAATGAAAAGAAAGAAAACGATCAATTATTCGCACACACTTCCTTCATCGCTGTTCCTATACATTCTTAGCGATCTCAGTTCACTTCAGTTTTATTTCTACATTCCATATATTCATGATTGTTATCAATACATTATCAATCAATTTAAAACAAACATTACAAAGTGGTGTTAAACCACATAGATTAAAACATCAGTGCACGTTATAATGTATAGTGCATTGTGGAAACGTATAAAGCAAAAATATATAAATCAATGTTATATTTGAAGGTACACTATAATACTATACAGAGGAATCATGTCGATTAAAGTTTTAAGAAAATGATTGAAAATGAAGGGGGCCATCGTGATAAACAGAATCTTTTGGAAAATGGACCCAGTTAATGTTGGAACATTCCCATCTTGGCACTCACTGAGTGTCCAGCTGTGCAGAGGTTGTGCGTTGGAGTGAGGTATGAGTTGTGCTGTCGTGATATTGATCTGTAGATAGAAGTACATTATTGTTATTAATATCATTCCATCATTATTATTATCATTATTGTTATCATTATAATTGTTATTATTATTTAATTATTATCTAATTATTATTATCATTATTATTATCATTATCATCATTATTATTATGTCAAGCATTGTCAGGGTTCCCAGCATTTCAAGAAAACAAAATTCCCTGACTTTTCCCTGACTGGAAAAAAGTAAGATAATTTTCCCTGATTTCCCTAATGGGCTGGGAACCCTGATTGTATCAGTGTGATACGGGAACGTATCAATTGTGATGTGATGACCAAAACTCAAAGCTTAGGGTAAGTAAAGAACTATCAATTTATCATACCTATGGCAAGATTTTGGCCGATAGGCATTCTCGGGACGCCATTTTCTCCTCGTCATGTGACAGGTTAAAAAAGGCCCTGATATCCTCATATTGTTTCGTGTGAGGAGAGCACTAACATAGATTTGACTGAACTTGAAAGGCCGTGAAAAGTTATCTTATCATAATTGCCAATTCAAATCGCAACCTGTACTTTATCTATCAATTCATTCATTTATTTTGTTTCAGTAGGGCAGCTCTTTCAGTGGCTACAACCACTATCATTCTCAGAGTACCTATACACATACATCACAAAATACACATATTGTACACACCGACGAAAAAAAAACAACACTGTAACATGAATTATACAACAGTTACGGTACACTTACAACATGGCCACATTGTTGAGTATTGCGGAGATAGAAAATATACATAAATAACTTATAACTTTGCATTCCACTGAGAAGTGATTTGCAGTGTATAATGTAAGTGTCTAAACACTGTACACAAGTTTCTCCGATTATGTCACACAAGAAGATTAGCAAAATTAAACTCATCATGGCGTCACCAATTAGACTTGACTCCTCCCTGGTTTACAAAAAAAAAAAAAAAAAATGATCTCATAATGACTGTTATTTAACTTGAAGGGAGTGATCAGTGTACGCGCCCCTGACGATTTGGACTTCCCAGACATTCCTTTTGCAGGGATCATGCGTTAAACAATCAGTGTGACACATGTGATACACTCATTCCAATAGGGGAGGTCATTCGTCCAGCTTGATTGACAAAGATTGTTTTGGCAGAAAAAAAAAAATCAACAAATCATATTTACTTTGGATCCGAATGATAATCGTACTTATGACCTAGATTCGTCAGCGGTGCCTACAACGACAAACAATACAAGGTTAACATTATTGTAATCATGCCATTGCATTCCATTTGTTTTATTTCCAAGGTCATTTTGGTAACGAATTTACATTTCTTTATATCTGTTTTTCTCTTTGCTCCCTTGAGGTACTTTCTGTAACACATCAAACTTCACACGTTTACGATTTCATAGCATCAACTATATCATAAAGCGCAGGAAAAGTTATGTTTCACAGGGAGTACAGACTGTATTTAAAAGTACACTTAACACATGTTTATTGCAAGTAAACGAAATAACTGCATATTATTTTTCTTCAAATCAAATTTCATCAAATCTTTTGTGGTTGCACTTCACAAACAGGTTCATTTGTAATCAAGCCTGTTTATCATCATGGATGGGTGCATATCCGTAGGCGAGCCCAGTTTTGTCCACTGATTCCGTAGGTTTCTCTTTTCTTTTCTTTTTTCCTTTTACGTTTTTTCGCTTTCTCTTTTAATGGGGTTATTCTTCTTCTTCTTCTCACTCTCTCTTTCTTCTTGCTTTTTCCTCTTGTTATGTAAGTACTATGTTCTTTTCTCTGTTTTCCTCTTTTGTTTCTTGATATTTCTCCTTCTTCTTCCTCTTCCTTAATTTTGTGCGTACGGGAAAGAGGAACTTGAAATAGGTCTTAGAGCAATGCCGCGAGGGATATTGGCCAATCACAGCCAAGAATGAAGGATGAAAATCCAGTGTAATAGTGGGCCAGTTTTGTCGACCTAAAAAGGGAAGTTGAAGTAACCTTGTAATTCGGTCAAGGTGAATGATGATTATAATATCCAGCGAGATGCATCAAACAGACACGCGAATGATACCATGAAAGACGAGGAAGGAAGGAATATTAGACAGGGTTTTTTATCTATTTGCACAATTCCAGCATATTTTGTGTGCGATGCTCCGTTACAATTGTTTAAACTAGGAGCAGACTACATGGTACAGAGTAGTTAGTACCTACTGCGGCGTGGTACGTCCGTGGGTGATGTGAATTGAACTCTATCATGTCTATTGTTAAGGATCATCTCGTGTTTGCTAATACGTTACAGTCATAAATTAATCGGTTACACTTCTGCGGTCAGATACGGTGATTGACAACAAATTCACCCCAACACCGACCATTCAGAGCCAGATGTGTAGGTTGTGGTTGTTGTTGAGCTTAGTTATTTCATCTATAATTCTTACTGCGCAATGCATTTCTTTTGTGTCTAACTATAAGGCCTTTGCGATTTTCTTTTCATGGTCAAAATAATAATCGTTTGAGATCGTCAAAAGAGATACTGTAGTGATGCTACAGTGTTTATAAGTATTTATCTGTTCAGAGATTAACTGACTGAAACACAAGGTGACGAAACAAGGGTCAGTGTAAAGGTCAAAGGTCATTTTTCAAAAGAAGCACAGAACGAAATTCAGTCCATTTAGTTTCAGGCGACGCCATGGTAAATGAAGTTACTCAGTCCTTAAATTCATAACAATATACCACTAAAAAAAAAAAACCATTATGATATACACTTGTATATTTCTATTCGTATAACCAATGCCTTGTGAGACTATGATACATGAATTCATATTAATTTTTGTTGTTATGAATTATTTGATGTATATTCGACACGGAAAATTTTTACATCTTTAGAGGGTCAATATGATTGATTACGAGAGAGAGAGAGAGATAGAGCAGGGGAAAGGAAGAGAGAGAGAGAAAAGCATTCTGAAGAGCTGAAATAAAATCTGATGAGTAGAATCACACCAATAGAAGTGTTTGACAAAATTCCTTCAAATATGGCATTACATACATACGACGAGTAAATTTAGGCCTTTAATTCTGTCACTTTTGGTTGGAGGTAAGGTCAAACTTCAATTTAGGCTTCACTGTCCATTCATTGATTCGAGAATTTCTAGCACATGATTCACAAAAACCTAATGTGTAATTTCAGACAGAGGAATTGGCCACATCTCAGAAATAAAAAGACATGCATACCATATGGTACACACCCGCGTGTGCGTACGCACACACACACACACGCGCACACACACACACGCGCGCACACACACACACAAATACTCACACACAGATACAGACACATGAATTAGAACCGACTGGCGTATGAACTTGCATCGGTCCGGGTCAGACTATGCACCAGATTATAGCAGTGCCCGTCAGAAGCCCTTTTCTGCATTGTTGTCCAAACACTTCATTGTCCAGCAATATTGACACAGTTTCTAGGTTATTTCACTTTTTTCAAGCTCAATTTGACAGCTGAACATCAAAGGCAGGTCGGGGTTCTCCACAAACCAAATCAACTGGTCCTTGATTTTCTTTTTTCGGGGGAGGGGGTGTCACAGTTTATTGTAAAGATGAATTCAACCCTATACTTTTGTTTCAGCATCTTCTGCCTTTTCCCTCTCAGTTTTGATCTGTTTATCCCTCTAGGTTTGAACCAGTCTGTAAGGATAAACGGGGTAACTTCGAGTTCTTAATGACTGTTATGAAGCCAGAATGAAAATGAGGGGAGCCTGAGGTAGAATCTCTCAGTGGAAAGCAAGACTAAATGAGGATGTCGATATTTTGACTACAAGAAGTTCGCTCTAAATTATCATAGTTGTGAAACGACAGAGCTTAAATGACAGATACGAAATAATTATGCTTGACGAAATATGTATAACCATGACAATAGTAATTGCTCATTTGTCATTGATGCCGTTCAAAATCTGAACTGCTATTACATAGCTAAACTTCTCTCCATATATCGCAAATACCATTTAGTGCTTTGGGTTATTTGAAGACAGCGACCTGCCTCGCCTACCCGAACCCAGCGCATGCGCGCTACGGGAGGTTATTTTCGTGTCGGCCGAGGTTGATACTGTGGTGTGAACTTTAACGGACAGAAGCAGCATGCCATCGAATACCAGCCCCAAACATGCAAACAGTCGAGGCATAAAGACGCATATAAAGCCCATATTAACACTTGTTTTTGTACGTTGTCACAAAGCCGCCATTGAAGATCAGGTATACGTTGTTGGTTGGTTGGTCTCATCCGCAAAACCCAAGTTGTGGTGAGACCAATTTGATAATATATTAGTCATCAAAATTCCTGAAGCTTGGTGAAGCTATGGAGCGAGGGAGGCGCGATATTATTTAACCCCCCGTGTGCTTTGAGTCCTATCGGCACAGATAACCTTATAGTACAATATTGTGCACTGTTCAAGTACCAAAAAATCTGAACATACAAATTGTAGTACGTGTACCCCACTATACCCAGTCGCTTCATTAGTTGCAAGTACATGAACACGATGTCTTCAAAATCCTCCTACTTGTCTTTAAAGCTATATCCACAATCGAGTCCCCTCATACCTCCAGAACCTAATCTCCCTCCGATCCTTATCAACTTCTTCTGCATCTAGACGTCTGCGCTCCCACACTAATATCCACCTTCAACTGTTGCCAGGACCTCGCACTAAGACGCTACTGAGAATTAACGCTTATTCGTGCAGTTACTGCTGACCCAAGCTTTGGAATGATCTACCAATTTATATATTCTCAGGAGAACCATTTGAATCACTGATCAAAACTTATCTTTTTCCATACCAGTAATTGATTACCCAGCCTCCCTCCCCCCCCCCCCCCCCCCGTCAATGCACTTAGCGTACACCCAATCATTAATTCTACCGCCCGTTTACTGAAACATACTTATGTATGTTATATTCTTCTTACGTAAGTGTAATTTATATTTTTAGCATGGTTATCATCTTTCATTTTTCCGGTCCTTTCCTATCATCTTTTCCCCCTTGCACTTAGAAACATTGTATTAAGCACGTTACAAATAAAATGTACCAAATCCCTGGCACAAAAAGGGTTAATGGTAACAAAAGTCTTATTTTTGAGCAAAGATGAGTAAGTTTGTAGTCATACATGTTGATAAGGCAAGCAGGACTCTGCCCTGCTAATCACGCAAATCTTCTTGTTGTTCTATCTTATTTCTGGTTGGTTTACTGTAGGATACGGACAATATATTCATTACAAAAGGCACTGACCCACTGAATTACGTCACTACAATGAAAGCATTGTCATAAAGAGATCAAATATTGTAAAATTATCCCATATGACTTTTATTTCCCCCTTTTGGCCCCACTGGAACAAATATCTTTGCGTCTCTTTTGTCCTCGGTCACTTGTGTGACTTAGCTAATAAAGTACCTGACTTACTGTACAAACTGTCTAGGCCAGGTGGATATGTCTATACCGGTGACACGACATTTGCTCCTGCGACAATCGCTTTGGTTTTATTTTCTCTGAGGACTTAGGGTTAGGGTAAGGGTTGTGATAGGGTTTTAGGTTTAGTTTGATGTGAGGATTAATATTAGGGTTAGGGTTATGTTTGTGGGTAGAAGTTATGTTTGGCTTAGCGTGCAGATATTTCATGGGAGCAACTGTCGCAGGAGTGTAATTATGACATGGAACTGATGTTTACACCAAGTTTCAACCATACTGATCCCCCCCCCCCTAAAAAAAAATTTAATAATAATAAATAGATAAATAAATAGATAAATAAATAAATAGATAAAAATGAATAAAATAAAATAAATACACTATACAAATAAAATACATTATAATAGGGAGATTTATTAGCCAAGACTAGTAATTCTAACTCTCATAAATGTTTAGACATTCATTTTTCGTTGCGTGTGAGCAGATTATCTCAACCACATTCAACGGTAACCGTTGCAGTTTTTATAGGCCTTCGGCTATGGCAAATCGTGTAAATATCAAAATGTTAGCTTTAAGCACTGGCGGATTTAGAGGCGGGCACAACTGGCCCATGCCAACCCTCCTTTTGAAGCAACTTTTCAAAAATTCTTCTTTGTTTTGTAATTGTTATACATGCCCCCCCCCCCCCCCCCCTTTGAGAAAAAAAAAAAAAAAAATCTTCCATACGTCCCTCTTCCAGCGCTAGTTGTTACTAACGTGACACCTGACGTAGGTAGCGCTCCCGGAAAATAGTTTTAACCCCCGCCCGCACCACCCCCCCCCCCCCCCTTCTTAATTTCCAAATCGAAAAATTATAGCTACAAACGGCAGTTTTTGGACTGTAAAATGTCAAAATGTTCACGCACAAGCATACACACCCTCAAAATTACTTTTCCACAAGGTGCCGAATATATATATATATATATATATATATATATATATATATATGTGTGTGTGTATGTGTGTGTGTGTGTGTGTGTGTATGTGTATATTGTGTAACATATGTATGGTCTATCGTGAGCCCCCTCCAATATTTGCCCCCCCCCCCCCCCCCCCCCAACCCAAAACTGCTTCCGGCGCGCCTGCACACACACATGCGCACAAATGCACAAATCATGGAGGTTTGGCTAAGTTTACTGTGCATTGCAGCATTCATACAAATATCTCACATACTACCCCACTTCTAGTGTGGCCATTAGACAGCAATGTTCCTAACATACAAAATGCAAACAGCGCTGCTCTCACATCTATGCAAACAAACAAAAGACAAGCAAACTAAAGTTGTTTTTACCAGCCTTATTTGGACTAAAAATAAATATTCCACTGTTTATTGATACTGTACATAGAAATAAAGAAGTCTGTCAAATAAAAGAAGAAAAAATTGTCTGCATTTAGACAATACAAATTGTACCGTCCTACTTTCCATACACATCACACTGTCAGAGCAGTAAACAGTTGGAAAATTTGTTTTATCACCACTAGATTTAATTAGATTTTCAAATAGGAATGAGGGTACACTAGGACCTGGTAGGTTTATCCAAGACCAGGTGCTAGATTAATGAAAAGGTTTTCCAATTATTGCAAGTTGTGATGATTTGTAGATCTCTGGAAGCAGTCGGGAAACAACCTTACCAAGAGATATTCTTATTTTGAGATTGTTACATCAGTAACTGCAGTCATTGCAATGACGTACAAATTACAAATTATAAATTGCAGTTACTATAGAAACAGCTATGATACTTTCAACTGATTTGGCTGTTGCCAACCCAAATACAGACACACAAACTCTGGCAGAATGGAGTTAAAGACCTGTATACTCTGGGTTTGATGTACAAAGTAAAATATCACTATTTTACCTCTTTTATCCCAGACTGTCATTAGGTTTTGCCATAAATCTGGTCTGACCATTGCTGTGTCTTGCCATATCCTTACAGGACACTAATGAAGCAGCAAATATTTCTTGCATCATTGCATTCAAGTGAAATTCAAAAAATTCAACCTCATGCTGTGATATCTCCTTGTTTTGGTTTTCTTATCAAGAGTAAAATACACCATCATCTTCATCCTTTCACAACATTTGACAAAACAACACCAATTATATTGAATGTTTGTGTAAAAGAAGCCACATCCCAAAACTCATTCTCACCCTTGGCCAAGCCCATCTCGGTCAATACAAGTGAAATGACTTGTACTACAGTCCCATGCTTGCCACACTACTACAATCTCCAGGGGGGATCCAGGTATCTGTGAAGGGGAGGCACCTTTACAAAATTAAACGGGGCACACACACACCCCCCCCCCCATTTTTTCTTTTACTTTCTTTTGCTTTCACAAAAAATAAAGAGGGGGTGCGCACCCGGTGCAACCCCCTCTGAATCTGCCACTGATCTCTATGGCAATGAGTGCACTGCATGCTGATGTACACAATAATCAATGCATTGAGAATATTCTGACACTAAAATTGAAGGGTCAAATCCTTTAGGTGTTATGCCATGCATATGAAAAATACTATTTGTGAGATGATTGACCAATGTCTGACCACTGGGAGGAGGATTGGTCATCAACCACCATCTGGTCTGAGATAGGGAGACTAGACTGTTTATTGACACTGGTGTAAGATAGAATCCTCATCAAGATACTCATCAACGCATACCCCTCATAACCAAACAAGTACTGTAAATGCCATATATTTAGTGAGTCTTTTTTTTTTTTTTTTTGCAAATTAGGCCTCCCTAAAAAATTTTTGAGTGGTTAACTTTGCGATTGAGGAGTATGGCACTTAACGGAGAAATGTATGTATGCACGTCGCACTCATGTTGGGATCAGAGTCAATATTTTTGTGTGTTTTTAAATTTGCAAATTGCACCTGACTTGCGAAATTTGCGAAAATGAAAAGCTCACAATATATTCGGTGTATACAGTAGACAATCACTCAAGCCCAGATAGTCTTCTTCACAAAACTTCATGATAATAGCAAGGATTCCCAAACACAGATGGAAGTGAATCAGTCTACAAAGTTGGATTCACAGAAACATATTCCATACAATCAGCCCTATACCGCACCAGTACGCACAAAATCACTTATAAATCAATCTTTCATTGATGTTCAATCGGGCAGCAGAAAGTGCACTTTCAACGGTTTAGCCAGCTGGTCCAGCATTGCAGAGTAAAGAAAGAATTCTCTCGTGAGAGAGCAAGGTGATATCCAGGAAGTATCCGAGGTGACTAAACCAAAAGGCTCGAATTCACGAAGGTGGTTCAATCTTTATCCATAGTTTAAACCAAGGACAAAGACTGAAGTTTTGTGTGGGCCCCAAGTGTCGCATGGCCTATTTCGTTACGAAATTAGTCAGTTCGTCGGGTCATTTCATCGTCATAACCAAATGACTAAAATGACTGACGAAATGTTAACATTTCGTAACGAAATGACTGATTTTGTAACGAAATAGGCCATGCGACACTTGGCGCCCCATACAAAACTTCTGTCTTTGTCCGTGGTTTAGACCATGGACAAAGATAGTGCCACCTTCGTGAATTCGGGCCACTGAGTCCTCCACTTAGAGTGCGATGAACCAGGAACCTAGACGACCTCCTGGAAGAGATGTTTGATGAGACGAGCCTCGTAAGTCACTGTGTTCTTTCCCTCATGAAGAGGCTCCTCTTCCAACGGCTGCTCAACTATAGCCTTAACATCTCTCCCATACACTAGAGACAGAGAGTGAGAGAGAACAAACACTTGTAGAGAACACATATAAACACCCAAATACAGTAAAATACATACTGGTAATATGGTATGTAATAGAATAACTCAAACAAGGGCGTGAGAGCACTTGCGGAAAAAAAGAATCTGATAAAATCTGAAACTTATGAAAAAAAAAAGATTCAAGTGTATTAAACTGTGAACATTTCAATGCATTTGAATTGCCAACAAGTCTGAAAAGTGGGTTTCGGGCAGAGTTTAAAAAAACAACAACAACACTGAAATCAGAATGAACTCTGAACTCTCACACCCCTGCTTAGAAAGAGACATTTCAAATCAATTGTTATGGAATTACGTGTGGTATTCAATGAAGTTAAGGCATGACTTGTTCCAATGTGTGCTAGAGCCTCTTTGGAGACTGACTACCACCCACTGCTTCTTCCAACATTATGGTGAGGTAATTTTTGTTCTACACCAACAAAAAATATCCCTTAAGATGATTTATATCCCCACCAATCAAGGTTGCTATTATCACACTATCCTAAGATATGTATGTCGTGTAATGTGGTAACCATGACAATCATATCAAAACACAGACATCCAAAGGCAATTTCATGCACCATTTCTCTTACATTTTGCTAAACTGTAGGAACAGACTGCTCCACAAGATTCCCTTTAGATATGGTTACTGTGCCACAATTAGACTGAGAAACACATAAATCATGTCTTTAACATCAGTCTCTATCTCAAGGCCATGTTTGCCAACTATCTTTAGAACTGGTAAGAATTAGTTCTCTCCATAATGGAACTACAGCAACAAAGAGAAGGTGAGACGTAAGAACACATCATCCAACCAACCTACCAGACAATGACTCCTACACAAGGGTTACAAATAGGCGCCCCACCCACACCCACCTTCACAATGCTCCAGGAAGTGGATGCATTCCTCCACTACTGTGTCCCGTAACATGATCATGTGTTTGGCCATGTTCTCCAGGAGGCTCAGGAAGCAGCGCTTGGCATAGAACCATGTGTCTGTCCCAAGCTGTGATAGATGAAGAAATTGATTCATGAGTGGATGTTACTGTGTGGGGACAAGCAGTCAATCCATCACGTGCACTGGCTGTAAACTCTGCATCTTAACACTGCCCTCAATACACAGTTTTACTCATTGATAAGATGGGCTAATCAGCTTGGGTCAAAAACTTGGGTGTGAAAGGCAGGGGCCAATTTCAAATTTCAGCATCAGTTATGTTGTGCTATACTTATGTGCAGATAGCACTGAGGCAAAAATCCTGACTAATCATGGTTTTTTTCCCCCCTTTTTTTGTAACTGAAATATAATGCCGCTCTCATGTTGACATACCAGTAACTCTTTTATGCTTCATATTGCATAGCATGTTGAGCAAATGTCGACTGATAGGATCATTTCCAAAGGAGACAAGTGAACTTTAGGTCTAATTCTATTTTAATATGAAAATGCATGCATATGTGGTTTAAATAAAGTAACAATAACTATACAATTGGAATGATATTACGGCTGCAATATGTCATTTTGGAAGAAAAAATACAACAACAATTGACATTGGCAATACACATACAATGTATGTGAATGGATTGCTGCTATAGACACTGTTGCTTTGACATACAGCAAACACAGGCTAGTTTGCTAGTTTGAAGCATATCACTGTCCCCCCCCCAAAAAAAAAAAGGTTTTGTAGTTACTTTGTTTTGTGAGTATTTCTGTGAAACTTTCACAAAATCCTCAGTTATATTTCGACTTATCATCATGATTTGGTTTGTGTGAGGTAACACTGAAAGAACATAAGAAGAAGCATGAACTGAGAATCAAAAAACTTTGTCATTCACAATTACTTACACTTCTTATTTCTCATAGGCAGCAGGCATAGTAACAAAGAGCATTTGAAGTCCAGTTAGGAAAGCAAAAAATCCTAAAGTAGATGAATGATTTCCAAGCTGAAGCAGAGCATAAAATATTATGGATAACCCATTAGCAGTACCTTTAAACATGAGATGGGGTGAATTTAAAAAAATATATTGTGCATTCAGAATCTCAGGAGATATCATTACCTTTTTCTGGTATGGTTCCAAACTCTTGATGACTCTAGAGATGCCAAACTCATAGTTGCCCTTTGCACAGTACAAAGTTCCAATCACAAGGTTGACTATGCACAGATGGTAGATCTTCTTGTCGGGCTCATCGTACGCTATCTGCTCTTCTTCTTTTTCAATCTTCCTCATCAACTCCTCTGCCTGAGGACCAGAACAAAGGAAATAAAACAAATGAGCAAATACAAGACAATCAATATCAAAGCCTGGTTGGGTGAGCATCGCTCTCTCAGCCTCTGGATGTTCTATTCATTCATTGCATTCTCTGGTTAAAGGGATGATAAAGGAGAGGGGGCTTCTGGTTTCTAACTTGATTTTTTGATGATTTTTTTGCGAAAGCGGGAAACTTCTTATGACATATGAGAGAGTATATAATTCTAGGAGGAATTAAAAGTTTATTTGGTAAATATTGGTTTTGATATGTCTGAGATATCCAAACAAAGTGATCCTAATAAAAGGGGGACCTTTTATTAGGATTGCTTTGTTTTACTCTGTTTTTGGATAACTCGACCATTTCAAAACTGATCTTTATCAAATAAGCTTTGAATTCCTCTAGAATTGTATGCTCTTTAATATTTCATAATGTGCTTTCTAAGTATATTGCAAAAAGTTAAAAGCTGAATCCCCACCTCAAACAATAGTACCCCATCAATAGGTGTCTTACTCAATGTCACACAAGTCTCTACATACTCTGTGGCAAAAGTATTCTTCACAGCAAATCCTTTTCCCAATACCCATTCTGACTATGTCACTGACACCTCCCATGTATAGTCTGATTTGATAAACCAGCATAGAATGCGATAAAAAAAAAATAAAAAAAAAAGTCTTCAACAGAGACTGGTCAAATGAGACTGTCATGCACAAGCAGTGATTTTATTTTTTTTTCTCCAGTGTTAGGATATTTTCTCTATACACAAAATGATATGCATGAAATCCAACCAGTGATTCTAAATGATATTTTTTGAGTGAGCAAAACAGAGAAAAGGACCCCACCCATGCGGTTGAGGTGTCAAAAGTTGACTCTCTACTCACTGTCTAACAAACTTCTATAGAGGGTGCTGTTCAACGTTTATATTCTTAGTGAGTTGAGGATTGGTGGAGGTAAGATACAGTAGTGAGGTACATAGGGTGATACACACTTACCTCCTCGTTGTGGCTTGTCATGATGTAGGACACACACACATTGGCTAAGACAATGGCACTGACATTCAGGATCTGGGCATCAAAAGACAAAAATAACAACAACATTAGAACCCGCAATAATCACCACTCATAGACTTTTACTTTTTCTTTCAGACCAGGCATAATGAACAATAAATAGCTGGGAACACTGTGTGTGTTGAGAGAGGAAGTGGTATATTCACAGTGGGAATTGGCTTGTCCTTATGAACTCCTTTCAGGAAGGCTTAACTGCCTGATCAAAATCTCTGCAAAGTCAATGAAGAACGCAGATGAGAAGCACAAATGTTGGTCATTTAGAGTGCAGTACTTGTAAATACCTAATGTGCATTTATGCATCGCAGAATGCACTCTATTTATTGAAATCAATGATAAAAGGCCCGAGTATGTATGCCCATGATTTTCTTTTTGATTTTTTTATTATAGCTAGTACTAAAACACGGATTAATTCACTGCTTAATTACGTCGATGTGGGGCAATTTGTAAATAAGTTGTCACGCACTCTATTTATCGTCACATTGCTGTCATGCACTACCATCACCTGATTAGTTTTTTGTTGCAACGAACAAAATTCATTAATGCAAACCAAAGATGCAGAGAATGCGCTCACATTGTCATAGTTCTTTTTGACGATGGGTTCATAGAAGCCGATGGCCTCCTTGTACTTATTCTCCTGCATGAAGAGAACGTGGGCAACGTTGAGCTTCCACGTGTCGTGCTCGTTGCAGAACTCCACCGACTTGCGGAAGATTTTCTCTACCTGGCTAAAGTTCTCCATGTCCCAGTAGATCTTGGCTTGCTGCATCAGTACTGGGATGTACCTGTGGGTGGGATCAAGGCAACATTTGAATGTTCACTAATGTGGCCTCCAGGGGGCGCTCTGCCTTCAGCCCATTTCCACTGACTATGATAGAATGCAACACACATCTCTATAACTGCATCATATGATTGATACATGGTGAAAATGAAACTCCTGACTACAGTGACTGCATCTAATCAGACAAACAATGAAGGCGATTATGCAATGGATCTGTCTCATTTTGCATAGTCACTTTACCAAACGCTATATATATTCTGTGAAAAGAACTACAGTCCCGACCTGGATTATATGGCCATCTCTTAACACTTCCCTTTCATCCGAACGTGTTCACACAGTGAAAAAAAAAAAAGATGTGATTTCAAGCTCAATTAAAACTCCTACAAAACTCACATGATTTATTTATGATGTTAGCTATGGAAAATTTTATGAACATTACATTAAAATGTTTTAATTTCAAGGAAAAAAGGACAATAATTTCAAGTAGGCTACAAGAGACCACTCCACCGTTGCAGTGTACATGACCTACTCAGCTATCACTGGGTTGGCAACTTCATGCACATGTACATGTACATAAACATTGCTTCTCCAATATACGGCCAAAAAGCTTATCCCGATGGGCGCAAGACCTGACATTGCCAGATAACAGAGGTTGGACTGTACAAACAATCATCTACCCCTCAGGAGAAACATATTAAAGAATGCCTACCTCTCTAGTGCCTCGTCGTACTCGATGACTGCCTTCTTAACCGTATCGTCATCTCGCACATTGCGTGCCTCCTGGACCTGTTTGGTGAGTTTACGAAGCTGCTCTGTATGGCGCGTGGCCATCTCGTCAAGCTTACGGTACGCCTCCTCCCGCGATGTCTGCATGGTGATGACCGCATCCAGGAAGTCGTAGAGATACTGGGTGAGGTACTTGAAGGTCAAGTGAGCATTCTCTGCAAGCACGTCAGCTGCAAGATCATAGTACTACAGCATGGACAGAGAGAGAGAAATATGGCACAAAAGTCAGTATTTATATGCACATCAGGGCCCCAATTCATAAAAAGTTGATACGATAGCAACTCTTGTTGGAATGACAATTGTCATGGGAACATGAAGAATCCAGCTTCCTGATTGGCTGTTGTTGTTGAAGTTGCTATTCCAGCAAGAGTTGCAATCCTAACATCTTTTATGAAATGGGACACAGATTATCACTATTAGAGATTTAAAACAGTATTACAATAAACCACAAAAAAGGTAGGAATCTTTTTTTTAATATCTCATTTTCACACCCCTTTCAGGCATGAAGAGCTCCATTTTGTGGAGCAAATTTTCTGAATTATTGTCTTTGTCTTTTGATAACAAACTATTATGTGTGACACCACTTTTACTAAAAAGAATTAAGGCCACCGCACACTATACAACTCACGACTATACGACTGACTGACTTTGGATCTGAAATAAACAAGCGTGTTTGTTCTAAGGCTACTGTGATATATTTTGGATCCAGTCTATCAGTCACATAGTCGTGAGTCTTATAGTGTGTGACGGGCTTTAGTCAGGAAAAGTATGTCTTCTTACCAGCAAACATGAATTGCTCACCGGGATTAATCCCATGTCACACTCACCTCATATTTGACATAGAGTAGGAGAAGATTACCAAAGGTCTCTGGTGGGAAGGGATTCTGCTGTAATAGGAACTGGAGCTTCTCAAAGCCTTGGGTGGGCTGCGCTTCCATGTTCATCAAGGCTTGGTTGTGGAGTGACACAGGATCCAATTCCTGGACAATAAGTCATTGCCATATATATTCAGAGCAGTTGAAAATGACCACATCTCTAAATTTATGAATCCACCCTGTGCAAGATTATTCTCAGTACATGAAAATTTTTTCAAGCACTGCTGGTAATACTCTCCTGAAAGAGTCCACACCTTCTCTTAAAGTACTCATTTTGCTGATTAGCACATCGACTAGGTTGCTTATATCACTTGTCCAACTGGCATGAAAGTCTGCAAACTAATTGTCCACCAGTAGTGATTAGATAATTCACACAAATCATTAATGTATTATTATTGTCTTCCTGTTGGACTGAGGCACTGCGAGGACTGCGCACGTTGTCTTCCTTGCACTAAGGTCAAGCTTGCAATGTTTAATTAAAGAGCATGCCAAATAAGAAGTGCCTTGGCACACATAAGATCAAACCAGCATTCCTTCACCTCTGTGACTAAGTGACAGAATGTGTTATAGGTAAGGTGTGATCTACGGTTTTACTGCATGAAGTGATTAAGGTGACTGATCTTACCTCTTCTGCTCTTGGAGGCATGTCTGTCAGGGCTTCTTGTGCTGCATCCACTGTGAGAGACCAAGTCACAATGAGAGGTAATGGGTTAATGCATCTAAGACTATTCAACTCAATTCAATTCAGTTCAAACTTTATTTCATTTTCTAACAAGGAAAAGTAGAAATTACGCGGTGCGTAAAATATGTCCCCGCCGGAAGTAGCATTTAGTATCAAAGTGTACTATATAGGTCAAAAGATCAAGGTCAAAGGTCAAAGAAATCAAAGGTCAACATTCTGTGTAGAAGTTTTGAAGCCCTCACCTAGTGCCATCACATAAAGCAAACGGAATCGAAATCCGGTTAGAAATGGCGAAGGAGTAGCATTTTGTAGCCAATGTACAATATAGGTAAAAAATCAAGGTCAAAGGTCAAAGAAGTCAAAGGTCAAAATTCTGTGTACAAGTTTTGAAGCCCTCACCTAGTGCCATCACATAAAGCAAACGGAATTGAAATCGGGTTAGAAATGGCGAAGGAGTAGCATTTTGTAGCAAAATGTACAATACAGGTCAAAAAATCAAGGTCAAAGGTCAAAGAAGTCAAAGGTCAAAATTCTGTGTAGAAGTGTTGAAGCCCTCACCTAGTGCCATCACATAAAGCAAACGGAATCGAAATTGGGTTAGAAATGGCGAAGGAGTAGCATTTTGTAGCAAAATGCTACGCACACACGGACGGACGGACGGACGGACGGACGGACACACGGACACACACACGTACGGAGCCCGTTTCATAGTCCCCTGCTCGAACTCGTTCGGCGGGGACAACAAAACATATACATTTCACTTACTTTGGTAACAGAGAATAAGATTACAAAACAATATAAAATGAAATGAGTCTACAATAATTGTGGAACCTTTACGTGGTAATTATGCGTTGTTTTGAAAACTGAAGTGACCAAAATGAAGTAAACAATTATACCATACTGCATCTGATTACACAACAGGCAACTTACATGAATGAAATTTATGTTTCCACCATCAGAGGTCTTGTAATTTCTCAAACTTGTTTGTTTGTTTTTTTGTCCAAGTCAGTTTTTAGAAATAACCAATGCTTAGTATCGCAACTTTAAGGTTAACACATGCTTTTCCTTCAGAACTGTTCACTGACTGGGAATAATATTCTGTAAGAATGATGTAAATTTGGAGATAACATTCTGTGCTGATAATGTGTTTTGTTTGGAGGTAATTTCATTCTACTCACGGTTCTTGAGTTGGTACTCGATGGCTGCCTTGAGGTTGAAGGCCTCTATAAGAGCCGTTTCGTGGAGTACCAGTGTGTTTCCAACGCTGCGCACATCGATGCCTTCCGTTGTCATGCCAACGCTCAACTCTGCATCCAAAACAGGTCACAGAAAGGGTACATAAAATCAACATGAAGACAAGAATGAAAAGAACACACTACTTTAATGACATTTTGAAAAGGAATTGTACAGGAAGTTGAGTGGTACAGGTGACAAAGATGCTTTGTATTCTCTAGCATCATATCTAGAAAGCTTTTTTTTTGGGGGGGGAGTGCATTAAATTAAGTCATTTACTGTAATGAGGTTTGTACACAGGTATGTAGAAGCCTTTGCATGAAGAATGAACCATTTTAAAGTTTACACAGCACTATTCATGACATACCACATTTTTTTTCTTTTTATAATAATGACTGTAATCATACCAAACAGATCTTTTTCAGATGAAAACCACGGCAACAGTAGTTTCTTTGTGCACATCAGCCTAATTACTATAGTATTAGGTCACTCATTCAATATAAGTTTACAAATAATTCCACAGAGTGGTAGACTGTCTGGTATAGTTTTATCAATGAGATCCACAGCAAAGACCAACCTGGATGTTCTCTGATACCACGCTCTATAATCTCAGCGATGTGACGTAGGGCTGGAGCGTACTGCTTCATGCTGTAATAGCACAGTGCAATGTTGTAGGCCAAGTCTGAATGAGACAGAAGAGTTGAGTGACACGAGTGAGCATTTTACACAGGATAATGTGGGCGTGGCATTTCCACTTTCTTCTATTGTAATTACAGTGCTGTCAAAGCTGTGGAAGAAATAAGCACATGGTGATTTTAGAAAACGGTGGCCAATTACTCCATAGTCTGAGAACACGAGGGATCAGCTGCACCTGTATGTTTTACATGGGAAATATCAGTGTTAGACTACTCAAAGTTTTCCTATACATTGTCTGCAGCATGGTCGACAGCTGGTGCACACAGATCACTTCTGCAGTAGAACAATAAATGGCTTGCCTAAGCCATTGCTATCCATTTTAGAATATGAGTTGGTCGGTACAAAGGAAATAGACACGGAGGATGTATAGAGCAATGCTTGATAGCGAAATACCCTCAACCTACTCACAAAGTTTTACACTTATTAGTGTGTGTCTGTGTGTCTGTGTGTTTGTGTATGTGCATGTGTTTTAGTGTGTATCTGCTCTTTAGTAATGAATGTCTTGCTTCTTCTTTGTTTTTACTAATTTTCATAAAATGAAGTCAACGTGGCTGAGACACTTACCGGCCCTGTAGCCCAATATCTGCATGGCGGTGTTGAACTTCTGACAGGCCTGTTCATAGCGACCTTCCTTGAAGAGTAGACAGCCTAGGTTCACGTCTGTGTCAGGGTCATCAGTGGGACACTGCTCAACCAGACTCTATGGTGGGGGGAAACACAAACTATATTACATACCAGTGCTTAAATTACATAGCCTATAAAACTGATTCAAGATATTTATCAGCTTGTGTTCATATTATATGTAATGAACTGAAGAGTAGCTTTACAGTTAAAAGGGCAAAGTAACATAGCTATAGCACATATATGAAATATTGTCACTGTGCTGCAAAAATATTGGTACAGCTAAACTACACTTCAACAAAAATGACTCATAAATACACTCTTCAATACTCTTCAATACATAGATCTTCTCTTACATACATAAAGAAGAATACTGCTTGATTTTATTCTTTTGACAACATGAACATCCATGGTCCAATATTTCAAGACTGCCTCTTACAAGTGCAGCATGAAACCCTACAGGCAAAGAAAACATTAAATCTGTTTCATTTAGTACTATCAGGTATGTGATGACATCAAGTTTAGGCAACTATTACTAAGAAAATTAGGAAACATTCCTTCTAAATTGATTTTTCTTTTGGCACCTCACGCTGAAATATGCCAGCTGTACACACAAACTAAGACAAATTTTTAATCAAACCATATTTGAGATACTGCTGAGTGATGTACATGGCAGGAGTAAGCCTGCAAGTTTGAATATACCTCTAAGTACAAAGTATGAATACTTTATATAATAATATGTACTAGTTGTTTAACAGTTTACTGTACACGCTGTTATTTTCGCGAATGAGGAGGTCACAGACATTTTCGCGAGATGTTGTTTTCGCTAATGTAAATGCACTATTATCCTGGTGAATATAGACATTTTCGCCTGTTGTTAAATTCGCCATCCAACTGTGATTCGGAAAATTCATAAAAATTAAACCCTTGCGAAAATAACAACTTATACAGTTATTCTCATGTAAGAATGCATCCTATTCTCCCAGTGTGAACAAACCTTTGCTCCTGGTAAATCCTCCTCTCCATACTTGATGGCAGCTTGCAGTTTGGTGATCTGAAACAAGAGACAAAGTCCATTTGACCCTTAATTGCATGCTGTCAACATTTCACATAAATAATAACAAGTGGCACTTGTGTAAAATGTATCATAAATAATCACAACCACCCTGCATGCAATGCTGGAAGCATGATGAATATTCCTCCACTTTCCCTTCACCAGGGCTGCACACTAACCCATTTTTACTACTGGTCCGACCAGACTGTCAGACCAGTAGGCACGTTATATTTCCATTTTTTACTGGTCCATTCCTGAAAAAGCTACTGGTCCGACAGTGATCTTTACTGGTCCTGGACCGTCGGACCAGTACCAGTGTGCGGCATTGCCTTCACTATCTCCATTGATAACACTTCAGGCACATTCCTTTCAATTCAAGACCCTATAAGTCTAGATGTTTGGGAAAATATCTAGCTCGGTATAAACCACAGTAATGTCCATCTTCATTACTTTATGAATTCAATCCCAAATGAGGTTTATACGACCCCTCCTCTACCTCCATCTCCCTGAAAGGTTTGAAAATATATGGTATTCCCTCAATATAAATGTTCACTTGAGCTACCCCATTTAAAACCTGCAAAATGATAAATCATTGATTCATGAGTAATAATTTTAAAGGTATTTCTCTCTAACTGACACAGTCAGAAACACTCAGCAACCCCTAAGGCTGGACCAGTCTCTGTCTCACAAAAAAAATGAAAGCCAGTAGTTGCTGTAATTTGCTGTCTTGCATGACATATGAAGAGAATGTTCAAGTGCAACATTCATTTTTTTTTTAATCAGTACAGTGGAAGTGTTAGCTTTTATGGAAGGATTAAATTACTTTCTGAAACAAGTAGATGTCATGCAATAATTCAAACAGTAGTACACTTTGCAGCTCTTTGACTTTTGAGTCACCTAGAAGAAAATTAAAATCAGCAAATCTTCATCCTGGGACAATTCTACTTCAATTTCATATGACACCGATAGTATTTACCTTTGGCTGGTACTCCTGATTCTCGACTTGAAAGGTAGCTTTCATGGCTTCAGGGTAGACACAGGCATGGTAGAGAGCCTGGGCGTAGTAGAGTCGGTAGTTATCCACCTCCGGATGAAACTGCACAAGCTGTTCATAGCAGTCAGCTGCATTGGCAAAGTCTTGCACATGGAAGTAGCAGTAGCCAAGAAGAGAAAGAGCAGCCCGCGACTATGGGAGAAATGACAATAATCATATTGATGCTAGTTCTTTAATATCACTATATATATATATTTTTTTTAGCGAGTACTGCATACGTTTGTTCAATAAAACTACCATCAGAATTTATTCATACTACTAGATGAAATACGTTCACAAAGAAATATTTTGCATGAAGAAAATAATGTACAAGGAACATCTACAGGAATGATACAAAATATGACAAAAATTCCAAACTGGCAATGATAACAATGACAAGTTTGCTGGATATCAAAAATGTGTCAAGCATACTCCATTAATAAGTTCTAGTGACAAGGTCAGGCAAGAACAAAGTAAAGACGGGAATATATTGCAAAAACAATACTGATTTCAAAGTCAACCTTTCATGCTTTCAGGTTTGCACATCCGCTCTGTGAATACATCAAGTCACTACCAGAGCCTAGATCTGGTTTGGATCAGACACTATAAAAGGGCATAAAACATGATATGGAACCGAATGAAACTGTAGCACAATGCAATTGGCTTTAAACAGAAGTGGCTCACAGCTATTTCACCTGAAATGATGGCTGAGACTTACCCGAGGATGATTTTGCAGTTCTTGAGACAGGATGTGAATGGCGTCTATGTACTTTCCTTCCTTTATCTGAAATAAAGAAGCACAAATAATTACATAAATTCTACAACATAAATTTAGGGATTTAACCCACATGTGGGAACCTGAAATCAAGAAATATCTCACCATACATATTGAGAGTTTTCAATGCCCCAAAGTCTCTATTCTTTGTAAGAGTCTTATTATCATTATCATTGATCATTATTATTACCTCCACCAAGGAAGGAGGAGGCGTTGGTTTGTTTGTTTACAAAATAACTCACTCGCGTAATGGCTTTCTCGTGTATCAAATCAAAAGTATGTGTAGGACATGGCACAATACGCTGGAACATTCAAACATGAATACAAATCAAGAGAAATTAGAAGGAAACAGCGTGGTAAATAACCTCGGGAAACAGGAGGAAAAAAGAATTGAAGAAAATCCTCATTGGTAATAGGTATACATGTAATTATTGTGAACACATATTTGCCCATTCACTGGATTTACATGCTTTCAATGGGAAAACGGGTGGTCGATTAAAATGATGAGCTTGCGCCGTGCACAGAAAAAAATGTCACTTGTGTTGTTACGATAATTCCGCACGTACGGTGCAAGTCAACAATCGGAGCCCGGGATACAAATCTGATGCTTTTTTTCTGCCTCAAGTGCAATGAAATTGAGGGGAAACCGAGATACAAGGTATTTAGATCTAATCAAAAAGTGGTCGATGAGTATGGTTGGGTGTTCATCACACCGACCACCTAACGTTTTTCTATCAAAAATTAGAAACGTGAAAAATCTCACAATTTGCCTGAAATTTTACTCACGTGTGGAGAAAATACTCCGGATTCACAAGCGCACACTTAAAATGCGATCTGAGGTACGCGCTCTAGATGGCGGCTTCGAACGCGTGGGGTGTCATTTTTTCCACACTCAGTTGCCCTGTACATTTAAACCTACCACCATGACAATACGTATAAAGCGCACTTAAATGCGTTTTTTTCCGACAGGCTGCTGTTTTTTTCTAGCCGTCATTTTTTCCCCAATAATATTTGAATATATTTTGAATCCTTCGATATTACTTTATAAGGACTGTTTGATGAATTTGAATTGATTTTCATTAGGAAACTTTTCATCATAATTGAAATAAATAAGATGAGTCAGTTTGTTTTTTCACATTCATTTCTCGTTTCTGCTTCAACTCGTATGGTCATAGCGGGCGACAAAATAATTATGTCATGTGTACGTGTAACGTGCGTGCACGATCGTACAAGCGGCGGAGTTTGAGAGAGCGGCATAATGACAATTTTGCGGTCAAAACCGTCAAATCTATTACGGAAGGATACAGTACTCTACATCTAACAACAAGTCAGCAAAGGTAGGCCTAGTTATATGTAGTAACACGATAGATCTTATTCGATTTTGCTAAATTTCGGTAATTTAGAGGGAATTCTTATTTGTTTTCGCCTCATTTTACTCGGTAGCATAGCCCAGTGAAGAATCGAACACCGTTGCGCGTAGTCCCCATGCGTACATTTTCTTTCTGTACGCGCAATGCCATTATAGAGCGCGGTCCGTTTCTGTAGACACGGTCGGTGTGTTGAACACCTACTATACATGTAGTAGGTCCAACTAACGTCGGCATTAAGTCGCCACTACCTAAAGTCGCCAAACATTTACATCGCATTGACATTAACGCGCGCCGCGATCGGAGATCAGCTGGGGCAATGCCAATGGATTTTCATCGTTCTCAAAAGACATTCCTAATTGAATTCACCATTTTCCTCCATAAAACACAAATAATTGTAATCCAAATGTATTTTACCATATGTAACAGTGGGCAACAGGTGACAAAACCATTTTTAATGCGAGAATGTTTTTTATTTCGAATGGATTTCAGGTGGCAGATTAACAAAGTTTTTCAAACACGATGATGCACAATGGCTAATCAATGCATCCTACAAATTGAAGTGTGTGTAGATCTATAATCACACGCGCTAATAATAATACGTGCAACGTGGTGCGCTATATGGGCGGCGAACTAATTCAGTGCCTATCGTTAGTTCGCCAACCCGGGAGTGCATAAGCTGATAAGAAATGCACGCAAGTGATGACTATACCGTAATTGACGTTAGATATCAAGATCTAGAGAACTATACAAGGCTGTCCTTATACATAGTGTCTGGCTCAAAAGAAGCAGCAAGGGCCAGGCCGCGGCCAGGTCAGCTCAGCAGGCCAGGGCAGGGCCGCCAGGGGAGGCAGAGCAGAGCAAGAAGAAGGCAAACGACAATATCACCCAAGCCAAGCCTTGGCTTGTTTAGTGTAACGTCCGTTTATCAAATCGGCACATAAATCAATCTAAAGTGAACCAATAGTTCTAACAGGTCTTTTTTTCAATATAACAGCGTAATTTACAGGGCAGGTGTATCTGCATTTTAGTGCTGCGTTACAGTTTGCAGCAGCAGCACTTGACACACACCGGCCGCGGCTCTGTCTGTCTGCGGTCTTCTTGTTGAGTGTTACATTACCAGTGCAGTGCCGTACCAGGTATACCAGTGACTACATGAGCTGCCATCCCTTTCATCTCGTTCGTTTCCATTTTCTACTCACCATCGTGTATATTGCTGAAGTATATTCTCCATCCTTGATGTTTTGACCAGCCATTTCGAGTGATCAAGAAATTTCAGGCTGTAAAGAACTTCAAATAATTCTGTAAACCTCACGAAGTTCGACGGTCCAGCGTCACTTCACCAAGACAACCCTTTTGCAAATTTGCGACTCGACTTTGGAATTTCCCTTAATGCGCATGCGCAAAGCATTATGTATGGTGCAGGTAAAGGGGAAAATTATTGTGAGAGGGGTAAGCTTTTGAAATCGAGCTGTAGCATATTCTATAGGCCTATAAAGTTGTAGTTTTGTAATGTGTTTCCAATGTAGAACACAATATTATAAATATGATTAGTCATGTCAAACTCTTGAATGATATTAACAGAGATATCAAAATGTATTTGAGATCACGAGTAAATGTGCACCGAAGGCTCTTCAGTGGTGCTTTGATTCCCTTAGTCTGTGAACGAGTATATTAATGCAACAAGAATATATATATAAATATTTTTTGTTGACGCGCATGCATTTTGCCCGGGGTTTTCTTTTTCTTTCTCCTTTTTAGGGGAAACTTAGAGGAAATCGGTTTGACGAGGATGAATAAAAAATACCTCCCATGTCACATACATTTGTCACCCGACCTCCCCGGTTGAATCAATAGTGGTTTTGGTGGCATGGCAGCAGGAGAAACTCAAGTCTAGCTGGAATATCCCATATGATCCTATTAAGTGTAAGGCCTATATTGCAGCAGTCGAATATCACTGCAATGTAGGATAAACCGGGTGTGGTTAGTGACTATAGGTTTATAGACAGCAAGAAATACGGCAGGAAGAAAAGAAGAAGTCATACATACTGAGAGATAGATACACTCAAGACTTGAGACAGGTATAGATATATAGATAGAGAGAGAGATATAGATAGATAGATAGATAGATAGATAGATAGATAGATAGATAGATAGATAGATAGATAGATAGATAGATAGATAGATAGATAGATAGATAGAGGGAGGGAGGGAGGGAGAGAGACAGACTCACTAGAGATAGATATAGACAGATACAGATAGATAAATAGATAGATAGATACTTAGATAGATAGATAGATAGATAGATAGATAGATAGATAGATAGATAGATAGATAGATAGATAGATATATAGATAGATACTGGTATAGATAGATAGATAGATTAAAGATAGTTAGATATATAGATAGAGGGAGGGAGGGAGAGAGACAGATTCACAGATAGTTATAGACAGATACAGATAGATAGATAGATAGATAGATAGATAGATAGATAGATAGATAGATAGATAGATAGATAGATACATGTATAGATAGATAGAGGGTGACAGAGATTCACTGATAGATAGATAGATAGATAGATAGATAGATAGATAGATAGATAGATAAACACGCAGTTAGATAAATAAATAGATCGATAGATAGGTTACCGGTCATAAAGGTGATTTAAAGATATAACTGTTTGAGTAGATAAAGATAATGAGATAGATAGCTAAACAGATATTGATTATAATGAACAAGTAAATCAATGCAAATTAGTGCTATCAGAGCAGTAGGATTTTTATATAATTATTCAGAGTTAATCATCTAGTAAAATTTCCAGGATATTCATGGGAGAATCGTTCTATAGATTTCGTCCTATTTTATGTATTCATTCTTGTTTTTACCGTGGTTGTTCCATCAGTGAGTTGAACACTGTTAATGGAGGCCTTTCATATATTATGAACAATACAAACATGTATATTCATAAACATTTAAAACTATCAACAAAAACAATAAAACATGTAACATACATAACACTATTATATACATGCAGAATGAAACACTACATATCTAATAATATACGTGACTGGATGAAGACGTGTAGGGTATAAATAATTTCACAATTTCTGATAACTGATATAACGCTACCTCCCTCAGTGAGAAAAAAAAATCATACTAAATACTATAGTCATTATTGAGCAAAATATATAGACATGCTCTCCAGAATATTGTGCTGAAAGCATACCTGATGTTCTTTGGTAAGCTGTTAACAGCTTCAATGTGGGTTTGTTTTCCAGTCTTTGTTTCATTGGTTCTATATAGGCTGTCAACAGTCCCTCCGAAACAGCAGATATAATAGTACGGTGTATCATAATTATGAGTGTAGGCCTATCACTTGCTTTCATTTACTTGAGTGTCAGGTATATTCAGGAGCTTCCCCATTTAGTGCTCTGTATAGATCAAGTTTGCATCTTTGAAGTTTCCTCCTGTCCTCAGTGGTGATCCAGTTAAGCTGACTTAACTATAGGGTCCTATATAATCAGTAGACGTTCCCGGGTGTCAGACAATTCTGCCCATTCTTTTCTTCTTCTTCTTTTTTTTTTGCATATTGCACATCATAGACCCTATATTGCAGAATATCGAGATATCCCCTCGATTTCGTTAGTAATATAGTATAAAGATTTCCGAGAATAGGCCCTACTTTTTGCATGGTGGTAGGACATAGGCCCCTATGTTTGAGATGTGGATAATTAAAATCTTAACTTCTTGCGTTCTGAAAAAGAATTGAACCTTGAACCTTGAAGATATAATGCCGATAGGCAGCGTGTCCATAAAGCTAAACTGGGATGGGTGTGCGATAGTATTGGTGACAGTGTTAGGTGACAGTGAAATAGTTGTATACTAAATGTACAATAAAATTCCCCTTATCTGACGATTTGAAATGGCTGTGATATTCACTATATAATGTAAAATCAAGTGGTCCTAAAAGGCATCTTTTATTAGGACCACTTTGTTTTTGGATATAGCCGTTTCAAAACCATATTTCATCAAATAAACTTTGAATTCCTCTAAGAATTGTATGCTCTTTCATATTCCATAAAAAGTTCAATATCTGAAGAGGTTTCTCATTTGAATATATCTCTCACAAAAATTAGATTGGAAACTTGAAGCCCCGTGTCAACCCAAAATAGACCATCTCTTTCATAGCATTTAGCCGCGGAATATGTTGGGGGGGGGGCGCTTGGGGGGCAGCCACCACAAGCCCCTCCCCCAGAAAACAGAACAATACAAAACAAGACAAAACACCCAACAAGCCATCCATCTTCTTCCTAGAGTTTATAAAATATTACACCCTATTATCATTATATCTGTTTAGATCAACTACTTGTAGTAGGACTGATACCTACGCAGTTTTCCCAGAGGTCGCTCGGGGAAGACAAACGGTGGGCAGCATAAAGATCGATCGTGATAATCACAATAATTGTCATGATGAGAGATTACATAATCATGATCAGGTGGTCGCGAGTATACAGTCCGAGGAGGCGGGTCCAGCTTGACAAACGCGCTTAGCACAGGCGGGCGCTGGATACATAGCTGATCAGGGAGGTAGCCTACCGGTACCAACCGTATCCCTGTCAGAACTCTGCGTATTGCTCAGGCAGCCGAGCCTACCACTACCAGCTGTACCGCCGCCGCGTGTTGCAGAGTCATCATAAGATAAGAGCTGCTCTTAGTTTTTGCGGAACCCGCTTCTTCAGGTACCCGTATAAGTAAGTAACGTGATCTTTATTGTCGAATTTTCAGCCCGTGCATGCGCATGCATTGAATCGTAAGAGAGGAAAGGCGGACCGTACCAGACTGGAAGAGGCTGTCGACTGTAGTGAGGGGTAGGTAAAGTTTACAACATTGGGCGCCCAACATTATATAAATTTTAACTGGGCCTAATCTAGGGTCTACAAGTATTCAAACCCGAATGTCGACAAACACGAACCCATCAATAACAGTGTCAAAAGCAAACTGGGTACATTGTACGTGGATTACCCATTATTGGACACCCTTTTGTTAGGGTCTGTGACTGTGTCTGTCTTTATTAGTTTGTTTACATATAAGCAGCATCGTTTATGTAAACCTGTAATAATAAATTTACTTTGAGGTTTTTGACTGCCTGTCTCTCAACATCAAATGTGTTTGTTGCTTTGTTTACAATGGGTTATTCCCAAGGAAGATGGGTCTTTCAGGATCACAATTGATCAGAGACTCCAACTCTCGATCCCGCTTTCGACGGGAGATCTCCTGCAGAAAGCCCATTTTTTTGCAAAATCTCCAGTTCTTCTGCTTGAGATTTAATTTCTCCCACCCTGGCTCTGTGTCTCCCGCTTGAAATGATTTCTTACTTAGTGTCATCGTATGTTGAAAAATAAGCCTTAGATAGCACATGAGAGCATCTTGAACCCCTGCCGCAAGGAACTTCGCACATCAAGTTGGAGTCTCCCATTTGCTAGGGGTTTCAGGCGGGAGAATCTCCAAATCAGAAGGTGCTTGGGGTTGGAGTCTCTGATTTATGAACCATTTGAAATCATCTTAGACTTATAAACAGGAGTTATGCGATGGACTCGGCATATTTGAAAGAGAAGCAATAAACCGCTGGAGAACCAGTAGAAAACCATTAGGCTAATGGACCGTTTGATCCTGGGTTTTAGGGGGCTACTTTCCATAGTCTGTATGTATGGCTGTGCTGAAGTAGAATTAGAGACCAGAAATGATTTAGCCCCCTATTAAAACCCAGGAATGCCAAAATGACCATCAGTGGAATGTAGAGTACAGAAAAAATGTACAAATCAAACTTTGTATAATGAGATGTAGGTGGAAGTTTGTATTACAGCAATATTGGCAACATACAGTGGCCAGCATGGATATGGGGGAGTGCTGCACCCCCCCCCCCCACACACACACACACATACCCACTAAATATGGCTTTGCCAAAAAAAAGGGGGGGTCCAAGTCCATGCAGGGTGCTACAGAACTTGATGTTACCACTTGCCCAGTTGGGCAAGCAGATTTTCAAATTTGCTGCAAAATACTTGCCCAAAAGGAAATATAGATATATAGCCAAATCCATGCAGGGTGCCACAGAACTTTATTTTATCACGTGCCCAGTTGGGCAAGCAGATATTCAAATTTGCTGCAAAATACTTGCCCAAACATACATAATTTTACTTGCACAAAAAGAAAGTCCAAAATATAAGGAAATGATATAGAATATCTTGTGTTAGTCGATGGGGCTTACTGAAACACAATCATTGGAATAATCAGGGCACATTGATTCGCACGCTTTTACACAATGGAGAAACAAATTGGTGCGATCAAATGTGGCTGTTGCATTGCATTGGGGCTTCTTCACATAAGTGTTGGAAAGTTGCTGAAATGAAATATAGAGTGCGTTGCATCGCTAAACAGCCATTATCTTTGGGCTTCTGTATGGATGACTTTGAGGGTTTGTTGGGGGGAGTAAGTGAAAAAAAGGGGGCTTCAAAACTTTCTGCTGTCCCAATTTGGGCAGAAGCATTTGTTCTCATTGTTCAAACACACTTGCCCCGGGTAACTGGACAAGTGCTTATATAGCACCCTGCCATGGTGGTTTCATGGTCCAGCTGCTTCACCATTATAGATACTATCAGTCAAATTTTATTAATCTGTTTGGATTCTCTGTGATGGTGGTCTTTCTAATCAACTTCTGGTACAACTACTTACTCCATATTTTACCATGAGACCAATGAAAAATAGCCAAATTACAGGACTATAGTGATTGCATAATGGTGTTTGATGGTTTGCATACTTCTCCATATTTTACTATGAGACCCATGAAAAACAGCCAAATTTTACAGGACCATAGTGATTGCCTAATGGTGTTTGATGGTTTGTCAGATTAATGATGATGGACTGGACCATTAAGGAATCATAAAATAGTCATACAATGATTAGTCCTCTAGTAGTTTCTGACAGTTTCTAATGGATTTTGGACCTAGGATGTTGCTAACATGAGTAGTAATTGCAGATTTTCTAACAATAGTTCTGCAGATAATTGGGGCCAGAGATATCTTCATCAGATGGATTGTAAATACTGGTGAGTGTTGCTCATTGAACACATAGGGTTGTTCTATAATAGTGATGACTTCTTGGTTCTTTCCTGTGATCCTTCAGAAACCAAATCAATGATAAAGGTTTGGAGCCCAGCTTGAGATAGACTTGTATCCTGTCAACGGCAGCAGATTGGAAGCAGAATGGCCACAGTAAGCAGCGAGGCCAGCCAGTACATGGCCTTTGGGTCTAGACGCTCACCGGTTCTCAGTACCAAGGGATGCGTTGCCTGCACACAGCCAATTGCTTCAAGCATTGGAATGGGTGAAGATTTGTTTTCTTGTTGATTCAATTCATCCCTCTTTCTCCCTTACTTGAATATATTCATTCTTATGTGTCTATCTTATACACGTAATTATTACTCTCTTTTTTTTCTTCATATTTATAGACATCTAGCTTAGACATGCTATGCCTTATCTGTAGCTTATGTATAAAACAGTTCAGTACCAACAGTTATGACGAAACTCTTGCTATAATGAAGTAAGATTTCATATCCTTAAATCATTATCTAAATATCTAGATACATTCTTCATTGTCCAGCTATTACAGAATTTCGATATAATGAAAGAAATCTGCCAGTCCCAAGGGCTTTGTTATAATGGGAGTCACCCATACTTGTATATTTTTTTCTTAAGTCTTAATAGCACTTTGGACATTTATTTGTACATAGTCATGATTTGTTTATAATCTTGAAAGAAAAGAATTGTTGTCTAGAGAGTGGATATGCTCTGTGGTTTGTGTAGCAAAATATCAGTGTGCTACATGCTGCAGAAAGAATGAAAAAAAGAATGAAAAAAAAAAGTCAACAAAACAAGGTTCAATCGTGTCAGGTTTACCTTCACTATCCATGTGCTGCAGTTACACAGAGCATTTAAATGAATTATCACTTCTGTTAGACTTGATATCATAAGAGTAATGAATATTAAGATTAGCTTGATTTATTTTTTTTAATACGTAATATGCGAAGGTGTTGGAAACTGGCAAAAAAGATGGATTTCACCTAATCATACCAAACGAAGGGGGGGGGGGGGCTCCTATATCTCCTATCGACTGTTGGACAGATTCCATCTTCCTGTAACCTGCTTTTGATCATAGCATTGTGTTTTATTCATGATAACTCTATAAAAGTTCTGCAGTGTTAAACTTCTCAAAATACAACACAGGGTCACTAATTGAAGTAGTCTGTATTCATCTCCTTGAATGATTAAAGAATTTAGTTCTTTGATCTGAGTGTAGGTTCATATATGACATTATGGCTGGACTATTCTGATTCTACTCATTCATAATCAGACATATTGAAGGCTGGTGGAAATGCAGCTGATGCAGCCGTTGCCATGGCAGCCGCACTG
This sequence comes from Diadema antillarum, assembly GCF_040938485.1. Taxonomy (NCBI): domain Eukaryota; kingdom Metazoa; phylum Echinodermata; class Echinoidea; order Diadematoida; family Diadematidae; genus Diadema; species Diadema antillarum. The sequence goes on from NW_027271913.1 coordinate 1,255,033, forward strand.
AATGTTACTGAACCAGCATCAACAGGAATAGGAGGCGACTGCTTCTGTCTCTTTTACGATGCAGAAACCAGCATGGTGGAAGGCCTGAATGGAAGGTAAAGTGATCTAGAAGAAGAAACCTTTTTAACCCTCTCTGTACTAGGGATGGTAGCACAGTGTGTGCAATACTACAGGGTCTTCTGTGCCAATCAACACTTAATGCACACGATGGGTTAAGGGTAATGTTAACAAATATACCAGAATGCAGGTAATTGTGAGACATATTCTTTCATACATCTATATTATCATACATATTCTTTGTATACAATGCCTCGACTTTGATAAGTAGAAGGTGTACCAAAAGAGACAACCATTGAAAACATTGAAAACATATGATAAACTGTAAAAGTGGAAATTTGCATGAGTAATTTGCGCGCTCGGCTGGGTAAGGTGAATTTCGCATGTTTTTAATTTTGTGGACAGTCACAACAACTGATTTAGAACTTAAAACAGCTCACCACAGCCATTACGGCTAAGGGCTTTGTCAGCTCATACTATGGTAAAATGGTAAAAGATAACTGGGCTGCATTATGACAACTAATTCACTCACACTACAGGACTAGCGAACAAGAAGAAAACTACAAAGAGCATAGAAGTTATACCTCCACATTGTACCTACCATGAAATCAAAGCTATAGAAAGTTATGACATATAACGAGCAAAATCTTAGCATGATTTTCTTTGGGTGCTAGTTTCTTGTTGCACAAAGTGTACAAAATTTCTATCCTGCACAAATTTCCATAAAATGGTTTGATTGTACATCTGTAATCCTATCAAGTATAGCAAGGTTTTATGTTGTACTGTAGGTGTGCAAAGAGCACTCTTTTTTTGTGCGAAATCATTGTTTTTTCATTGCAGTAGTTATTCCATCTTCATTTTTGTGCTTTGTGTTTTGTTCATATGGTATTTTTAATGTCATCTCTTTCATTGAAACTTGTGATCAGACTTTAATTAACCTTGAAAGAAAGCATCCTTAGGGACTAAGGTTGCAAAGTCAATCAAATGCACACTTGGTCCCCATGGGGGCCTGGGTGCAAGACTTCTGAGAGCCAAAACTGCAAACTTCAAGCAAATTGAAATCATTTCCTCCCTATTTAGTGCAGATGTATTCTAAAGGTAAATTGGTACTGTGTGTAGAAACCTTCTCTCATAAAGAATAGTAATTTTCCACAAGGCGTGTGAAAGGGAGGCTATAATGAAATTGGCACAACTATCCCTACATCACAAGTTACACAGGAGCTCTCATTCTTTATTGTTCTACACTTTATTTGATCTCTTGATGTTAGTGGTCGGTCAGCAGCAGCAGCTTCACTTGATGCATACAATAAGCTCGGTTTCCATAGCGACAAGTATCCACCCAGTCATCATGGTCTCAATGTGACGGTTCCCGGGGCAGCAGCTGGATGGGTGGACACGGTAGAGAGATTTGGCTCTCAGAAGGCAAGGTTCCTAACATACCTCTCTTCTTGTGATCTGTATATTTTGTGATATATTCAACTGTGAGATTTATATTAGTCTGTAAACTACCCCATGACACTCATACATAGATATCTATCACTGCATACATGTCACTGCTGCATGTGACTGAGAACAGAGACTCCAACCCCACGCATCTCGTAAGGGAAAGATTCTCCCGCTTGGACCTCCTGGCAAAGTGGAGAGTGCGATTGCACCAACACAAGCAAAATAGGACCTATAGTAGTGCTGTGGTGCACATCACAATCATAACATCCCTCGTGGCAAGGGTCCAGGCCTGTATAACTGTCCTGGAAGCTCTAGATGGTCTCTGGTGATATATGTCTTAGCCATATATATATATATATATATATATATATATATATATATATATATATATATATATATATATATATATTTGAATGTGTATGGCAAGATTTGAGACGGGCTGGAGATAAACAGTTTTGAAGCGAGAGAAAATACATCTTGAGTGATCTTGAGTGAGAGACACACAGCAAGAGAGGGAGAAATTCAAACTCGAGCCGGAGATTTTGAGGTGATAGCCTCAAAGTGGGAGTGTTGGAGTCGCAGTGAGAATGACTCTAACTTGAAAGATGACTTCTCAAATGAGAATGTGGATTAGTGAATACTTAGGTTAATAAGAAATGAGGGAAGACAAAAGCTCATTTTGTTTTACTGTTGGAACAAAATATGTAACAGAACTGAAAGACTCCTATTTTATTACAACTGTATGAATTTCCTATTTCATATAGAGGGAATTGATCAGCTCATACTTTGCAATCACACTGTAGAAGATATGTGACCCGCTATAACAAAAGGATCCTAAAGTCGCTGACAGGTGAGCCGAGAAAATCGAGTTTGAAGTCAGATTACCAAAATCTGTCCAAACATTTGGATTTCTGTTTTTAACATAATTTTGTAGTCTAATGTATCTTCTATCATCTGCCGAAATTTCGAAGCTAAATGATGAAAGGAAAGGCCTGAAAATAGCATTTTCCGGGCCATGATTGGCTCGCCCGTCAGCGACTTTAGGATCCTTTTGTTGTAGCAGGTCACATATCATTATCATGATTATTATTATCATATTCCATGGTAATGTTCTTATTTTCTTTCCATCTGTTCCTATTTGTTAAGTTTCAACAATTAGCAAGAATGCTACTGTGACAACCACCATTATTAGTGTGAATATCTTTTTCCACTTAATTGTTACCATGGAAACATGCAGCTCTCTCTTAAGGAGATTCTCAAGCCTGCCATCGATCTGGCTGAGGGAGGGTTCGCTGTCCATCCCATCTCAGCTCACCTGTGGCAGCGGGGCAGCGATGTGCTGATGAGGGAGGGGAATCCCCAAGGCAGGTACCTCCTGCACAGGGGGAATCCCCCAAAGACTGGTGATGTCATGCGCATGCCTATGTTGGCCTATACGTTAAAGGTGAGATTCAAATTTAACTTCTGTAAAAATCTAGGTGAAAATTTTAGGACATTCACTTAAGTCTTAATCATTTTGCACAGAGAGTTTTTGTTGCAGTATATACATCTACTTACTGGCAGTAGGTATATCTTTCACATTACTTTGTGTGTATTTTGACAAATTGATTCATTTGTACATCGAGAATATAGATGAACTTGCAGAGTGCAATGACGCAAGGATGATATATAAAATTACTGGAATGGATATCGCGTGCTGCAGACCATGCATACACTTATACATGTAATTTCATGCGTAGAAGAATCAACTGCAAGCTGTAAACAGTGAGTTAATCCCACTTACTCTGCTCTTACTCTTGAAATAATTTTTGAGGGATATAAAACAAATATACCAGGCCAGGCAACAGTGACTTCAACGGTAAGTGCTATTGAAGTCACCTCAGGCACACAGTCAAACCAGAATCTGTCAGACCTGGTATATTTGTATGATACAAGTATATCAATTTCAAGCATTTGAATTTAGCTGTATTTCTAGATTCCACAAAGTATAATGCAAGGTGACCTTCAGAAAAGGAAAATCCTCATCTATTGGCAATTAATGATGACATTGTTATGTCTAGAGAACACACACACACAAAAAAAAAATGTTAGGTTCAAATATGGCTAGATCATCAAGATACATACATATGGTTTGTAAGATAGAAAAGACTAGCCCACATATCGGACGTTGGAAATGAGAAGTCCACTTAAAATGTAGAACCTGTAAAAGCCTGGATATCTCATTTGAGTAGAATTCTCCTTTCAGACTCTAGCATCCCACGGCAAGAAGGGTTTCTATGAGGGTCCAGTCGCTCAGGCCATTGTTGACATCGTCCAGGCAAACGAGGGTATTCTGGCCCTGAGTGACCTCAAGGGTCACACCAGCACATTTGTGGATCCAATCAGCACCACGTATAAGGGGGTTCGTCTGTGGGAGATTCCACCGAGTGGGCAGGGCATCACCGCATTGATGGCACTTAACATCCTAGAGGACTATGACCTCCAAGGTACGTCTTATAGGCAAAATGTAGGAGGAAACTTTCCAATGTTTGAATTGGTTTCTAGTCCTACAAGAGTATAACATTGGTCAACAGTATTTCACAAATCATATCTTTTGTTCTGATAGGTGATGTATTTCTGTTTGTTACTTCACAGAAATCAACATTTTAGGATAAAATGATGCACTATTTGTATCAGAAGAGCAGAATAAACAGTGTTCCTCCCACATATTTCTGTGAATATGTGTGATATTAAGTTTTTAATGTTATTTGTGCAGAGCTGCTGAGTTTCTTGCGTTTCATACATTTCGCTTGCTCTAAGACTGATCTCTGAAAATCTCAGGCTTGAGAGGAGAAGAAACTACGAGACTGAAAATAACTGATATCACAGCCAGACCTACTTGTGATTTTAGTCCTGGAAGGAGTAGGTATCCTTTTATAAAGCTTTTTAGACAGTTCTTCTTCAGATAAATTAATTTGCATGTTAAGGCTGGGATGAGCCTTTGAGTGCATTCACAAAAAAGCTATTAGAAAATGCCCCCCCCCCCCCAACCCACCCACACACACTTTGCACCATACAAAAGAAAACATGGTGTCACCACTTTGCCCCCCCCCCCCCACTTTCTATACCATTGAAGTGCATAAGTGCACTAAAAAAAAAAAAATAGAAACCTTGAATGAAGTGTGAGCGCAGTAAGGCCTTTGTTTTTGCGCTGAAGACCTTTTTTTTTTCTTGCTTGTCGGCTGAAGTTGCGCTGAAGACCCTTTTTTTTTGCTTGTTAGCTGATGAAACCTGGAAGTGGCACCAGAAGTCTGAAGTGCCCCCCCCCCCGTCCACTTTTGAAAACGTGGCGCCGGCCATGTTAAAGGTGCTTAGTCCTGGGGGGCATTTCATGGAGCGATTTGGTCAGATATTTTTCTTACAAACTGTTACAAACTACTAAAATCCTTGCATCTGATTGGCTGAGAGCAAATTTGTCCGACAACTTTGTCAGACAAAATGCTTCATGAAATGCCCCCCCTGGTTGTGTAGAGGGCGCTGTTGATGATACTGCCAATCACTGTTAGCATTGATACAAAGATTGCCGAAGTTGAGCTGTCATCTAGAGTAAAGTGCGTAGGTGTCGCTAAGTAACGTTGCCTTCGTTGTCTTCTCCGCGCATCGCGCAGTCTGTAGTAATGCCAGGGTGCTTGCATATGTGCTTCTTATTATGACATCACAAAAGAAGTTTGCTGAAGCTGTCATCCCCCTCAGCTGAATCATGAGCCGAACTGTGATCGGACCACTGACTACAGTGAATCGGACTTCTTCGGACACGGGGAAGTGGGCCACAGCGTAAGCGCCAGAGAGGAGCTGATAGCATAGGTCTCTATAGGAAACTTGCGCCGTACGCCCGCGTACGAATTTGACTGAAACACCAGGACCATGCACCTTTAGTGTCTGATCACATGTTCTTATTGTTATAGTCAGTTTGCGATGACTAGTGGATATGTCAGTTTACTCTTGCTTGTAGCACAAATTTCATGAAAGATGTGGTTTCTTTGTGTTTGAAATTTGAAATGAATTTGTAAAGGTCTGTAAAGATGGTGATTTATTCTAAAGCAACAAGTCAGATAAAGGGATAGTTACAACAGAATTTAGAGAATAAATAGATGGGATATGTGATGAAAATTTTCAGTGTGTAATCATTGATTGCCATGAAGACCACATCCCATTTTACACATCCAAAAACTTTGACTTCAGGCACTTTTCATAATCTGCTGTCATTCAACCATCTCCTCGCCTCCTCCAAAAAAAATTTATGATTTAATAACTGAATGAAGCTCATAATTTGCAACATTTTATATGCCATTTTAGAAGAGAGAGGAAAAAAAGACAGTGTTTGGGGGATTCATTGAAAGAGACACCCTCCATTTTTAACCCGTTGAAGACAGGCTGATTTTGCGATAACACGCGTTTCCCGTAGACACCTGCCCGAGTATACCCGGGACTAAGTCTTCGATGGGTTAAGGGGTTTTAGCTCATGACTGTTTCATCTCATACTAAGGAAATTGTTGGAATGTCTTTATGCCCCAGAGATGGGACACGGGAGCCCAGAGTACTTGCACCATGTGATCGAGGCAGTGAAACTTGGCTTTGCTGACTCGCTGGAGTTCTGTGCCGATCCAACCAAAGAGAAGGTTCCTGTCGATCAGCTTCTGTCCAAGGAATACGCAGCAACAAGACGTACGTCCATCTCTCCCCAAAGGTGAGAGGGACTAGTCTGGGCAGCTGCCTTCCTACGAAGACTGACAAACCACTTTGCTCTTGTATTTCTTTGCATGGGGGATTCAAAAGAAGTTTATATTTAAATTGGGTCACATTCATCGACTCAGAACATGTTGAGAAATATTTGAGATTCCAGTATTGGCAAGGTTCTAGGATTTGTGTGTGTGTGTGTGTGTGTGTGTGTGTGTGTGTTTTTACATTAATTGAAAGCAGAAAAGAAGAAAAAAACAACAACAGATATAGCCAAATTATAAAAATGATACGCAAAGGTGACAAAATATACAGTTATATAAACGTTGCTTCATTTTATCAAGTTAGTGCATCACATAACATATTGCAGTGTAAGTAATTCCACCAGATTTGTTAAAAAGGTGTTGGTTTATTGTGTGGAGAGCATGACAAGATACACGTACATATCCAGTGGACTCTGAGCATTTGAAACACATGCGTGGCACATTTTAATAAACCGGAGTCCAATATGCAATAATGATGCAGTGTTTTGGGTTTCTATGTATGACGACTGTTGATTATGACGACTGTTGATTATTACGTATGAAGTGTATCAAATTTAAGACATGCTAAGTCCATGACCTATAAATTCTGTGGATCCTCACTCTTCTCTGACATTTAGACTAATTCTGGGAAGTTTTTCCATTTTACTCATTTTCAGGGCAAATAACCTCGTGACCCACGGTGACCCTTACCACTCTGGGGACACAGTGTACTTGAGTGTAGTGGATGAGGAAGGGAATGCTTGCTCCTTTATCAACAGCACCTACACATCGTTTGGGAGTGGGCTTGTACCAAAGAACTGTGGCTTCACCTTGCATGTAAGTTTATGAAATATGCTGGCCATGGACTAAAAGTAGAAAAGGTGAAAAACATTAACCCTAAATGGGCTGGGGGGGGGGGGGGGTGGGGTGGGCAGAATCCACCCCTCTTCATTCCGCGCAATAATTCTGCAACACGGGATGGCCTTACCATGAGTCTTCTTGACTGGTTTTGTTAGAGTCTCGCGCAACTTTTGAGACCAAATTTGCAGAGTCTGCATATACTACCTGTTATGAAGTGGATTCTGCCCCTCCCCTCTTTTTTTTTTTAACACAGCCAAAAAAGCCTGGTCTGATTAGGGTTAAGGCACCTCGTTATTATGTCACAGGTCCAAGACTGGTATCAGTTATTTCGTTAAACAAGGCTGTTGGTTGTAGCTCAGTGGATAAGACCAAGGATTATCCATCCTAAGGTCCCTGGTTTGAGTTCCATGGCTGTAGAGGCTGTGCTTTAAGGCGAGACAGTCTATCCTCATTGCCCAGTCCTACAGATTGGACTTAAAAAGCCATTGCTCCTGTTTTTGTGGCCTTACAAGAATTCATTGTGTTCATAGCAGCCATGTTAAAAGAATAAAAGAATGAATGAAAATTCGAAATTCAATTTGAATTCAATTCAATATACAATTAAATCAGTTCCATTCACATTCAATTCAACTTCAGTTCAAATTCAATCTAACTTCAATTGAAATTCAATTAGTAAACTTCCAGTTCAAATTGATGTCAATGCAAGTGAAGCCTTAGATTTTCATACTCAGATCTTGAAAAAGTCAGTGTCAAATTTAAGTCTGGAAGTCAATTCAAATTATTTTCATATTCGGTTCCAAATCCAAATCCAAATCCCATTCGTTTTCGTCAGGTTACCAAGATTTGATGTGTCTTCAGTGTGTCGTCAAAGTTACCTGTGCACTAGGTTCCATAGAATAATAAGGGACAAAGTGCACAGCTACCAAGTGTTCACAAGACATTCCAAACCTGATTAGAACAGATCTTGGGATATGTCATACTTACATTCCTAGGAAGTGTAAATTTTCCCAGCTATTTAAGCTATTTGATGACACATATGAAATATAGAGTTTACTAACATTTGTAAGGAAACATTTTCTTTTTCCACAAGACTGTAGCTGTTCATATGATTTGTAGATGCACATTTAAAATCAAGCAATATTTATGTCAGAACTTTGTTGATAATAGTTTGTTGTATTTGTGAGGGAGGCATGATTTACTTCCAAGAAAATTTGAATTCTCAGTGATCGAGAGGTTTGCTCTGGCCCTGCTTTTATAGAGGAGACAGATACATTGTGTGTGGGGGTTTTTTTCTCTCCCTCTCTCTGTCCAGTAGAGTAGGGCAGGGGTAAGGGGGCATGGGACAGACTTGCTATTTTTTATACACAATTCGCCCTTGTGGCTCTCATGAGGATGATCAATGCATGCAGAGTAGGTATGCCTGTTTGTCACAATGTTTCACACAGTTTTACCACAGTTCCTCAATAAATAGATTGATGTGTCTCTGTAGTGAAAAAAAAAGACTTCCAAGTAGCCATCTTAATATTTCAGTTTACTACCTTCCTCATTGTTTGAATGGTTTCATCCAGAATCGAGGGTTGAACTTCCGTCTGTCCGAGGGCCACGCAAACTGCGTGTCCGGTGGGAAGCACTCCTACCACACCATCATCCCTGCCATGGTAACGACTACAGCAGACATTGATGAAGAGGATGAGGACGAGGAGGAGAAGGAGAAGCTACTGGCCTGCTATGGTGTCATGGGGGGCTTCATGCAGCCTCAGGGACACGTCCAAGTGAGTGAACCAATGAGCTGGTGTTTAAACGATGATTAGGTTTATGGTCATAGTAGCAGGAACCAGTGGATGGTAGTACTAGTGTCAAACAACTGCTTATGAGAAATGTTTGTTTCCCAAAAAATATAAGAGGTAAGATCTGAGTGACAATGAACAGAACATGGGCTAACAATATATCTGTTTGTTTTGGGTTTAGCTTGGTTTGATTTAGTGACAGGTTTATATTCATGCGGTGCAAACATTGTTTAAAAAAGTGTGTCTGACTAAACAAATGTTGGTTTAGCATTAGGAATGTGAGGTAAGCCACTTTAGACTTTCATCAACATGTATCAGTGCTACAAAAGATTTGATTTTGTAATATCTCTTTAGTGAAGTTTGCAGGCCATTGTCTCCATTGCTGTTTAGATACAATCTGAATGACACTTTGCCATAGATTTGACTTACAGTGGTACAATCAGTGTTTTATTTAGAAAAATCAGTCTATTACCTTTATGATGAATCAAGCACTACTGAAACTCAGTTATACAATATTGTTAAAGTCTTTTTTTTTTTTTTTTTACAAATGAAACATCAAGTATCCAGTGCTATTGTGTATCACTTTTCTCTATTTTCATGCCAATTTGTCTTTTATGTATCTCTGTAAAGGGAATCACAATCTTCAAGCCACTGGATTTTTAGTGGTTTCCTTGACATTTGATTATTGTACATAAAATGTTGGCTGTATTGCTTTCATGAAATCAATCAATTGAGTTGAATTGAATTGAATTCAAAAAACAAACAAACAAACAAGATAAGAATGTATAACTGGCTAATGTTATGCCTTTTCTTTTGCTCTGATCATCCCTAATATCTCACCCAATCCAGGTCCTCCTGAATATGGCAGAGTTTGGCATGAATCCTCAGCAAGCCCTGGACCAGCCTCGCTTCTGTCTGGAGGTAGAACAGCCAGGCCTGACGGGGAAGGTCTACCTGGAGGAGGGGATTCCCCAGTCAACCTGCGATGACCTCAGGGTCAGAGGTCACCAGGTCGAGTCAGTGTCTGGCTTTGATAGGGCTGTGTTTGGGCGTGGCCAAGTCATCTGCAGTGGGGACTGGTGGAACAAGGAGGGGTATGCTGGTAGAGGTGAGAGAGGGGAGGTCTTGTGGGCGGGGTCAGATCCAAGAGGTGATGGAATGGCCGTGGGAATGTAAGGCTTGACCAGCAGCTGTAGGGCATTGGTTTCACTTTTTGCTGGATGCAGAAATGGGGCGATTTCGGATCTAAATTTTGTTGACTTGGTCACTCACTGGTGTAAAGCCCACCTCACACTGAGCGATTTCTTGAGATGCAACACCGCGTCGCAGAAGATTGTCAGATGGCGCACAGTCTGAGGAGGTGTGAGACACAACAGCAGACAAGTTTTTAAACTACATAATCCTTTATGGGATAGCAATGGTGAGCGATATCGTGAAATGCACCATGAGTTGTCACAAGACAAAATTGCGCAGTGTGAGGCGGGCTAAGGAGGTTTGGATGAGTTTCAGGGAGATTCACGTCCATCTGATCATGAGAAAAGAAGACAGGTTTCATATACCTTTTTTGTTTTCACCCTGCAATACAGCATTGCTTGGTGAGACATGGCATTATGCAATCACTAACACAACTGGTGCTTCAGAAAAACAAGACAAGTTGATGACTACTATGCAGCAAAGTGTCTTCCAGTGTGCTTTTGTATATAATATCGTACAGTCAACCTCGCCTTTGTCGAATCTTAAGGAACTGGAGAAAATCCTTCAATTTATGTGAATTTGAACTTTCTCTAGAATTAACACTTGCCTGCAGCCATGATTTTTCTTTTATTGAGCCAATTTTTGACTTGTACGTGGTCGACTTAAGTGAGATTGACTGTATGTCGACACAAAGGCTAAAGTGTATATGTGTCAATATCAGTGAGCTGTATGCGATCTGTTTGTATCACCCCAAACAACTTTTTGATTAATGAGGAAATATAAAATGTAACAAATTTCTTGCTTCCACAAGGTCTAGAAGCTGTGAATGCTTGTACAATAAATTCCAGGTTTTTGTTTGTTTGTTTGTTTGCTTGCTTTTTGAAAGGACATGGAATAAGTCAAAGGAATTATTTTGTTGGCAGAAAATGCCAGAGTCAAAAAAAAAAAATAAAATAAAAATAACTCGGGTGAAAAAATTCAATAATCATTATTGATGAGCAAAGCTTGAACACCCACAAAATTGATCAAGATGATGGAAACTGTGGAGTAGTTCATAAGATATACAAGTTTGTGTGAAAGTTGGTATTTAGGGATGGGAATATTACTGTGTTCCTATGATACATTGTTTGATAATCTAATGATGAATGCAATGACTGTCATTTGTGAAAATATCCTATCCCTTTAGTATCTGTGAGAAAATCAAAGAAATTTGAAGTTTTTGATAACTTTATGTTGCTTTTTCTCAGGGCATTTGTTATTCACTTTTAGAATATCAGTTTACAGGTGGGTTATAAAGTTTATTAACATGCCACCAAGGAAAAATGAAGAAAGAGTCGAGCTTTAGTAGGCCAAGTCATGATTGTGATATTAGGAAGAAACTTGGACTTACAAATTTTCGCACTTGTTTAAATTGAATACTGACTCAGATCGTGGTCAGATTTACCATAGGGCGTTGAGGCTGACAGCAAGTGTATGCTGTGCCTGATATACTTTGACAATCAGTACAGAAAATAATCTGTATGGGCAAAGCTCATGTTTACTCAGTTACCTTTGGTGCAGCCCACTGCATGTAGTGTATAATAGTAAAAATGGTTATCAAATCTGTATAAGAGACACATAAAAACCCCTGTGTGTTTTTTATTGATTACCTCCACCAAGGAAGGACGAGGTTAAGTGATCATTGGCCTTGGCTTGTCTGTTTGCAAAATAACTCAAAAAGCTGTGAACGCATTTGAATGAAACTGACAGAAAAAGTTAATAATGACACAAGGAACAGATGATTGAATATTGGTAGTGATCAGGGAAATTTTATGGATTTTATGAAGGATTTTCAGTATTTTGGTAGGTAGGATCATTGAACTTGAGAAGTCAACCTGCACACTTTTTGAGATTTGCATATGCGCACTAAAGTGCATGCTCTAGTTTGGGCAAGGGCGAGATGCTGTACAGCTGGAAGCTGATGACATAACAAAATGCCTCTATATTGGGAAATTGGAAGATTTTCAGCATGTATACATATGGATGGAAATCACTGATCTCTATGGGAAGAACAAGATCAGTGGTGGAAATGATCTGCTTGGTGGAGGTCTGAACTCTCAGAGTGCTTCTCTAGTTTTTTATGCCTCCGCCACGAAGTGGTGCCGGAGGCATTATGTTTTGGGGTTGTCCGTCCGTACGTCCTTCCGTCCGCTTTCGTTTACGCGATAACTTGAGTAATATGTACTGGGATTTTACCAAACTTGGTCTAAGTATGAAGTATGATGGGGCAATTATTTGGTTAGGTTTTGGTTGAATTCGGCTAAAAGTCAAAGGTCAAGGTCAAATCATGAAATTGTATCCATTTACGCGATAACTCGAGACTGGGTGGAGCAAATTTCACCAAACTTTGTTGGAGGATGATGTATGATTGGACAATTACTTGATTAGTTTTTCAGTGAAATTGGACAAAGGTCAAAGGTCAAAGATCAAGGTCAAATCCTAAAACTTATCTGTTACGTGATAACTCAAAACTGGATGAAGCAGCTTTCACCAAACTTGGTCCAAGGATGATGTATGATGGGACAATTAGTTGAGTAGATTTTAGTGACATTGGCAAGAGGTCAAAGGTCAAAAGGTCAAGGTCAAATGCTACAAATGTTGCAATTTCCCCCATATCTATGCAATGCCGGAAGGTATTTTCTTGAAACTTGGTGTGGACATGTACTACTGCGTAAAGATTCTCCAGAGAGAGTTTCATGTCATAAGGTCAAAGATCAAAAGGTCAAAGGTTAGGTGAAAATGTTGCAATATCACTTCGTAAATGGTTCAATGTATCTTCGTGGAACTTGGTACATATGCATGTACTGTCTGGCAGGGATTATCTAGGGAATTTAGGGGTCATGGGTCAATAGTCAGGGGGTCAAAGGTCAAGGTCAACTCCTCAAAATTTTACTATTTCCCTCATAGTATATGCAATGCTTGCATTATCAGTTTCAAAACTTAATACATGCATTACCTAATGGAGATTCTCCGGGAAATTTCGAGCCAGAAGGTCAAAGGTCAAAGGTTAAGGGTCAAAGACCAGGTTTCAATATCCCCCCCCCCCAAAAAAAAAAAAAAAAAAAAAAAAAAAATCTATTTTGTACTGTCATCACACTCTTTCTTCATACCTTGGAAATTACTCAATGCATAAACTTTCCCAAAATTCCCCAAATATGTGTACCTGCACTCTTAGAAAATTATAGCAAACCCAGTTCAAGACATTTCTGACAAACCTGTCATTTCAATATTTTTGCCAGTTATGTGAAACTGTCATGGATCACACATTGTGAAGACATTGTACTATACGCCTATTGGGAGAATCATGCATTATGGCGGAGGCATCAGTCGCCATAGAGACATTTCTAGTTTTTCATGAATTTGCCAAGAATTATATAGATCTTGTCTGCCACATGTCCTTATCATACGAACATAATACTTGTGAAATGGCATGTTTTTTTCAAAGGTATGTTTTGGATCACAATGCCAATTTATTAGAATGAACCAGTGATTTCCAGTACTATGATAGAAAACATGTGACATTCTTATTCCTTGTTAGTTTGGGGTGTGTGTGTGTGTGTGTATGTGTTTGTGCAATTGTGTATGCTTCATTGCTTGGATGTAACACTCTAAAAGTGGAAATTTTAGCTGTGTTGAAATTTTCATGCATTTTGCACAACCAGAAACTAGCGTGAGCACAAAAGCACGCAAATTTTTTTGCTTGCCATATGTTACAGTAGTTGATGTTTTGATTCCGTTGAATTAAAAGCCATGAAACTCTTCTTATCCGGCCAAGCATGAAAAATCAGTCGTGCAAAAATACCGGTATCCACTTTTACAGTAACTATGCAAATCAAGCCTTCTTCTTTGAAAACCAGTCTATGCAAATAGTGTCACTTGAAGAGAATTATGAATACAACATCGAAGTGCTTCTGCAGTGAATGTTGATAGTAGGTATGATGGCTAAATGTGGACATGTTACCACTGTAATCATTTCTATAGACAACAACTGAAGATAAAAAAATGAAGATGGGGTTTTGTGTTAGCTTGCTGGCTGTCAGTCACAATGCCCAAATGAAAAGCAGTGAGAGTAATACTAATGCAGATTGTTCCACAAACTAATAGCCCCTCATCCATACCCATACCTCCCAACCATTCTGAATTTGGAGGAAATATTCTGAATTTTGACCATTTCCAGGTCCTTTTTCAAAAGGAGTTTCCTATTTCTTTAATATTTATATTACACACTTCTTTATTATAGGAACTGCCATGTCTTCCCTACTTTTGAGCCAAAGCATCCCTATTTTTCAGCCAGAAAGGTTGGGCAGTCTGCTTACCTTTCATTTCATGCTTAACACGCTGAGGACGAACTGATTTTGCTATGAGATTCATTTCCCATAGACACCTGCCTGAGTATACTCAGAACTAGTCTTCAGCGGGTTATACCTCTTGTACATGCTTTAACCCTATTCTAACTGGGGGGGGGTCAAATTGACCCCCCCCCCCTCGACATTTCGCACCACGATTCCGCAAGTCGCAAAGATTTTGCCACGTCGTTTCATGACTTTTTTCATTGAAGTCTCCCGCATATTTTGAGACCAAATTTGTGACGTCCGGGTACACCGTTCTGAAGTTATGCAATGTTTTGCATATGCATGTCAACCCGAAAACAGCCCAAATTCATGATTTCGTGTGCAAATCCAATGCAAACTGTGGTTTTTTTTTTGTTTAATTGATATAAATTAGATTATTTCAACTTTTAACCATTGAAATTAATCAATTCTAATGGAGATAAGCTTGAAAAAGTGCCTGCTACAAATTTTGGCAAAAAACAATAAAAAACAAATGTCAAAAAACAATAAAATACATAAGAAATTAACAAGACAATAAAAAACAAAAGAAACTGATTTTGATTTCACTATTTTTTTACAAGAAAATTGTTCAATGTGTGTCGAGGAACTCTGACACAAAAATTTAGCAATCCTTTAATCTTTTTAATGGAGTTATAGGTGAAAATATGATTTCATGCGTAAATTTGCATAATTAATTCATGAAAAAATATAAAATCAAATTTTTTTCTATTGTGTGACCATATAATCTTGTAGTTGACATCCGGCTCTATGTGCAGGCAAAATTTCGCGGCCGCTCGATCGGCGGCCGAGATCTGAAAGGGGGGGGGGGGGGGGGGGGGGTCAAATTGACCCCCCCCCCCCCCCCCCCCCAGTAAAAACTTGGTTTCAAATAGCCCAGTTAGAATAGGGTTAATAGTAAGTTGTGAAGTACTGGAAAATATACAAGTATATATGGTATATATATATATATATATGCACACACACTGGTCATTATTTGTTGTGTAATTTTGTACATTATGATTGATTGATTGTAGGTCTTGCCTTCATGTTTTTATGCCAATTTTAAGTTGTGTGATTTCCACATATTTTCCTTTTTGATACATGTATCAGTCTTTATAGAAAGATTTATGATCAATGTGATCAGAAAGAATAAACCAATATGAAATGAAATTCAGCATGTCATTTAGTACATTATAAGAGTGATTTGTTGATGTATGTACTGAAAGTTTGTCACCTGCTGGGATAATGTTGTTTAACCAATAAAGTGATGAAAATGTTATACAAAGTCAATGGTATACTAATGATTGTTGCCCCTTTCCAATCTAACAAATACTTGAAACACTCTACAGTACATTTACTTTGTAATTTGAACTCTTAGGAAAAGAAGACGTGGTAATGATGATAGTAGCTATCATTAGCACTATTACTATTACCATCAGTTTTGCCCCAGGGTTATACCATTATTGTATTTGTATTATCCATGCAACTATAAATATCAAATTATGTCGTACAAATATAAAAGCAGTCATATTCAGAGTTACTGCTAATGTTACTACATGTACTACCATTACTACTAGTAGGAGTAGTTTTAGTTACATAGTAGTAGTAGTAGTAGTAGTAGTAGTAGTAGTAGTAGTAGTAGTAGTAGTAGTAGTAGTTCAGTAGTAGTAGTAGTAGTAGTTGCAGTAGTAGTAGGAGGAGGAGGAGGAGGATTAGTAGTAGTTGTAGTAGAAAGATTAGTAGAAGTAGAATTAGAAGTAGTGGTAGTAGTAGTAGTAGCAGTAGTAGTAGTAGCAGTAGTAATAGTACATAGTAGTAGGAATAGCAATTCTTGCTGCTACTACTACTACTACTGCAACTACTACTCCTACTACTACCAGGGGCGGATCCAGGAATTCCGTAAAGAGGGGGCGCGTTTACAATATTAAAGGGGGGGCGCACGCACCCCTCCCCCCATTTTTTTCTTTTTATTTCTTTTGTTTCAACAAAAAATAAAGGGGGGGCGTGCGCCGGTTGCGGTCCTCCCTGGATCCGCCCCTGACTACAGTAGTTGTAGTAAAAGTAGTAATAGAAGTAGTAGTAGGAGTAGTAGTAGTACATAATAGTAGGAGTAGCAATTCTTGCTACTACTACAATTACTATACTAGTAGTAGTAGTAGTTGTTGTTGTTGTTGTAGTAGTAGAAGTAGTAATAGAAGTAGTGGCAGTAGTAGCAGTAGTAGTATGTGTAGTACATAGTAGTAAGAGTAGCAATTCTTGCTACTACTACTACTACAACTACTTCTACTACTACTAGTAGTAGTACAATGTAGTTGTAGTTGTAGTAGTAGAAGTAGTAGTAGAAGTAGCAGTAGTAGTAGTATATAGCATTAGTATACAATGTTACATAGTAGTAAGAGTAGCAATTCTTCAACAAGATTTCAATGTTGAATGATTACTCTAACAAGGAATAAATAAAAAAGTAAATCCTATTACGCGATCCTGATAGTTTTGGAGGAAAATATTGATTTATAAAATCCACAAGGACAGTTATGGAAGCAGCGCAATTGCCAGATGGGAACATACCAACCATAGGACAACAGTATGACAGAGATTTAAAACTTAGAAAACCAGATTAGAACCAAGCTTCCCACTACAAGCCCTGGTCAAGGCCATTGATAATGAAATTGTCGCATAGAGTGAAAAACAGAAACAATGTTTTCCCAGATTAACCCCATCACACCCAAAAGTACAACCATCATGGGCATTTGCACTAAAACGTTGTCATTCATCGGGGAGTATCTATATAAAAAAAGACAATAACCCTGTACATTAACTAATGGTAAACAGACATAACCCCAGGAACAAACCACATATCGCTGCGGTTGACGTCAAACTGTATAATAAGTAATATCCTCAATAAAGTAGACATAATCCACAATATGTAGATATCTAAGCTTTTCATCCAAATTACACTGCGCCTAATGATTCTATAGTCAATATCTGACAAGCCATGTATCTGTTTACGTCAGAGGTGCTTTGCAAGTTAGAACATTGAGGGGGAAAGTTATATCGATATGATTTCGAGTCAGCTGACACAGGAAATTTCGTAGTGCGACAATATGATCAATGCCGTGTGTTTTCATGGTGAATTTGACAGACTGTAGCTGTGCCAAGCAGCCAAAATTACTTTTCTATTAGATTTAAGTGTCAACTGCGACTTTTCTGACGTCATACGAACAGCTAACATTGTAATCCGTGTTTTGTCTGCCAGGGCTGAATCCATGAACGTGTGGCGTGATGAAGTCGGGAAACAGGCGTTTGATCTCGTGTTAATGGTTTTTCCTGAAAGGCATACCTATTTTTGACAGTACATGTTCTGACAAAAGCGATTCCTGCAAATTAGGGTAACATGACATTTATAAACATTATGCCTTGATATCTTCCCTCCCATGCCCCCCCCCCCCCCCCCCCCCCCGCCACCCTACCTTCCCCATGCGGGCCTGCGAACTCTGCGACTTTGTTTTTAAACCGACATTTTAGAGGGCATTGCACTACGCACTATTGCAAGGTTCCCGCGAAGAGAACATTCATATACAATAATCGTGTGATAATGTGTCCCTTCCGACGCAGGGTGTTTGAGTGCCTACGCACAATTTCACGCATGCAAACCACAGAACTCTACACGTTCTGTGATGCAAACACACAAAATTCCACGCTGCTGTGCATTTCGGGAATAGGAACGTAAGGATGCATACAAGTACTACCGTCTATAGTCGTCAATGTTTGTATAGACTCCAAGCTCTATCACTGGAAATTTTAACTGCAGACGCGTAGATTATTGTAACCATTTCCTACATCAGAATATTTTGGTCTAACGTATATGACATAACGTGATTTGTAAGTACATGTATAGCCATTAAACTATTATTATCGTCATCATCATCCATTTATTACATGCATTATCATAGTTATTATTTATACTTTTATTATTATCCAAATACATGTAGGCCTACTTTGTACTATAATTTCCTTTCCATGTGACAATATTGGCAGAATTTATGCAAAGTTACAAAGTACGTTGAGAACTTTATGACTTCATAAGTGTTAATCTTGTTTTTTCAATCTTGAATACATAGAATTATAAGCTGGCCTTATCAGCAGGGCTTCATGTCCTTAAAAACAAAATTGAAATGAATGATATATGGACCAATGCATTCTGTGTTTTTCACGTATATCTTTTAGACCTTTATGTTTGTCTGTATATAGGCCCTACTAGTAGTTCTGATAAGCGTGTGTTTACATATACCGCCATCTGTAGTTAAATTCTATTCAGATACATTCCAAAGTGGAGGACCTGGCATGCGTTATGATATCGACATACTATAAAGCGTGAAAGTGCAGCGATATATACTTTTCCACAATAGTGTGTCTTCTGCAATGCGTATAGCTGGACATTTTCAAAAGTCATATTGTAGTTCTGAAAATAGAAAACAAACGAACAAACGTTCTACAGACATCGTCAAGGACAGTGTGCTTAACCGACATTGACTTGATACAAAACAGTATTGATTTGAGTTATATCAGTCATTAAAAGATAAACTATAGTAGTCATTAGACCGTCCTTATATACACTAATTATTAATCCTTATAGCACATTGCGTCAATACGCACTGGTTTTCCTGTGGGAGGTCTATCATAGATAACATTGCATTGTTATTTCGTACGTGTTGATGATTTTGCGTGTTTTGATGATTGTGCGTGATTTAGCATTCGAGCGTACTGTCGTCTCCATAGCACCGTGAGTCTGTTTAAAAGGGGAGGGGGCAGTAAGGGGAAGTGAAAGAAAGGGGAGGGGATCAAGCTAGAAAGAGGGGCACCAAAAAGAAAATAATCATAAGAGAAGGAACCTTCGATGAAATGTACCGTACTGCTGCGGAGACCAAAAATAGCCGCTTTCCCGACTCCGGACGTAGCAGCATATCGTCGGAGGGGAACAATTTCCGTTTGAGATTATAATTCAGCGGAGCTCCCATTCGATCACCAACTGGGTTGCCTGTATATTCGTGGGAATGTCGAGGGTGCACGTTAGGGAATGAATATGGCAAAGGAGGGGGTTAGTCAGATCAGCCAGGAGTTCAGGCTTACTCATCGGGTTATTCTTGGCGGAGAAGAGAGCTAGAGACAGAGTTGAGCGAGGAGTCGTGAAAAGGAGCCTACAGGGATTTAGGAAATCATCATGGAGGTTCTACTCCAGATAGACTAATATAAATTCCCTTGACAACCAGTTTATTGATTAAACAAGCAGACGAAACTCGTCGATTTAACCGCATTCCTTCATATTTCTTTAAACAAAATAAAAATCCTGAGTCTCAGCAAGTTCATTCAAGTGTATGTGTACATATGTTTACAAACACACACACACACACACACACACACACGCACATACATAGATAAATAAATGAATAGATACATATGTACCTAATATATATATATATATATAATAATGTATATGTAATATATATATATATATACAATATATATTATATATACGTATATTGTATATGTGTATACATGTGTAATATGTGTCTTCAGTCATCGAAGCGAAGAGATACAGATGTTGAAAAAACAATATTTATTATGTGTCATCCTAAGATCCGCGCTCTTTCTACTGTCACCCATGATGTGATTTGTTTCCATTAGTTTTCCCATCATCAACAGTGTGCTCCTCAAATTGTGCCTTCGAACATCTCGACATATTCATATATAAAAATGAGTGATAGTCAATGCTTTTTCTCGACGTTTTGGATGCGCGAAGATGATTTATCCGGATGCCTGTAGGACAAGCCAAAGAGGTTCTGTCTTTTCCATTTCCACTTTTTTCATTTTTTTTTCTTTCCATCTCCGAGAGCTGAGCGATGTTTTCCTACAGCGGCGTTGACGTTGACAATGTATCTGTGGTGCTATTTTTAGCACGAAGCCAGGCACAAATTCGCGCTTCTCAACAGAGGAAGGTACGAAGCGATAGTGTCTTCAGCCAACGTAATGGAAGGACTCCTACTGAAGCTCTGGTGTGATTGCTTTGAATATACGAACATCTATCAAAACACCGCCTGTGTACGAATGAATAGGCTGCGCGAACACTGGGCATTAGACTGAAATATATATCACATCAGCGGATATACAATTTCAGTGCGGATATTCTCCATACACTCCGTCGCGTGAAGATACTATTATCATCTCTGTCCTGTGTGAGAGGCACATACGACTAACAAGGAGACACACACACACACGACTCACACACTGCTCTTCGCAGTGAGCTGGAGTGTAACCCCTGCACAGCTGCGCTGTGAATATTACACCCTTCGAAAGGCCGGGGGAGAGAGGAGGAGAGACAAGCTGGATGGAGCTAAACGGAGTCCCTGTATTCGTGCGTACATGGGCATCTCATATTATTTAGTCCAACGCTCCTGCACTCTCCTCACAACCCAGTCTCCTTCAATATCACTGCCTACGCAGAGACGAAAAAGGAGCCATTTTGTTTGCTCGTCATCTCGCTCCTACTGGTGGCCATCGTCGATAGCAAGCCAAAGGGGCTGTCTCTTCCTTCCCACGATGTCGGTTTGCCCGTGGTGAGGCGGTCGATTGCGATCACGACCAACCTGGGTGCATCATCATTTGAGGGGGATTGGGCAAGGAGTTCACATCTGGAAAAGATAAGGCTTGTCAATTGGTCAAGTGTTAAACGGCATTCTACGCAGTCGGAGAACCATACCTTATCTCATGTGAATACCACGTTAAGCAATGACGATATCTTCTTGACGACACACAAGCAGTGATGTATATATGGCGTTTCAACCCCGGGTTATAGCCACCGGTTTTATTGTAGTTGTCACTTAAGGAAGCGTAGTTTTTTTCGTGTAGCGACTGTACAGCTATTACATCTGTCATCACTTGTATTACGTGTCAAGCCGTTAAGGCGGTAGGTATATATGTCTTGAGTGTTTGTGGATGGCAAGTGCAATAGTTTCACGACCAAGCACAAACATGAACGGAATGTCAGAAACAGATGGGGGAAGTCCCTCCCACATGCAGCAGGGAGGGGGGTCTCCTTGCAAACCAGCCAGGCATTCTGACTGTGGTGACACGTACGTGAAACTTAGTCCTCACGAGCTAGGTGCTTCTTGCGATGGACTCACCAACCAGATACCCCTCAATGGACAGTCCGCCCAGAAGCAGGGAGGAATTCAGAATGGCTGCGAGGGGATGTCCCCAAAGGGCCACGCCCTTATCGAAGCCCGAAACTTCGAGGAGCTCCTCCTGGACAAGAGTTTCTTGCAAAGGCTTTTCATGTACCTCACCCCAGTAGAACGATGCGGACTCGCCCATGTGTGTAAATGTTGGAAGGACGTGCTCTATCAACCCATGTTTTGGAAGTCGGTCACACCCATTCTCCACAAGAGAGACTTGTATGAAGAACAGGAGGATGGGACCAAGAACTTTACGTCTCTATCGAGTTTCGAGCTGCGAGGTTTCGAATCAGTGTGTCTGGTCAGCGTCTCGGATTTGGACATCTGTGAGTTCATTGACCACTGTCCTCGCACCAAGAAGACCTTGCGCGCCATCTCCCTCAAGCGATCCACAGTGACCGATGCGGGCTTAGAGGTCATGCTAGAGCAACTTGGATCTGTAACGTCACTGGAGCTAAGCGGATGTAACGATTTCACGGAAGCAGGACTTTGGGCTAGTCTTCAGCCAAGGCTAAATTCTCTGAGTATCAGTGACTGCATCAATGTCGCCGACGAGAGCGTGGCGGCGATCGCTCAGAGACTTCCCCACCTACGAGAATTGAACCTGCAAGCCTACCATGTGACGGATGCTGTCTTGGGATGCCTGGTGGCCCAGCGGTGTGGCACACTGACCACTCTGAGGCTGAAGTCCTGCTGGGAACTGACCAACCAGGCCGTGGTCAATCTAATCCACTGCCTCCCGCAGCTGACCACGCTGTCCTTGTCGGGGTGCAGTAAGATCACGGACGAGGCCATCGAGCTGGTGGCTGAGAACCTCGGCCAGCTGAGATGCCTTGATCTCTCCTGGTGTCCACGCATCACTGATGCAGCTCTGGAATACATCGCGTGCGACCTGCCCAAGCTGGAGGAACTAACACTTGATCGGTAAGCATGGTTCCTTGCTGATTTCCGGTTACGTCACTTCATCATCCCTTCTCATTATGCAACACAATGTTCTCTCTTTAAGTGTATGGAAGCGTCTTAGGATCAGTGAAGGGACGTTAATTCTGTAATTACTACTGACATCTATTCTGCCCATAAGATGCCAATAGTTTTTAAATGAAGTGTTCCTGAGCTAATTAAGTTACTAATCACTGCCCGCGTGTTTTACGGGCCTGTTAAGTGTTCTCTGAAACATTAACATGGCACTCCATGAAACCTTCAATAAAATTGATCTGACAGTAAACTGCGTCACAGCAGCAAAAATGCTGAGTGCATTAAACGTAATATCATAGTTTCAATTCAAGAGAAGGATAATAAAAAGGGAATCGAGTAGACTTGAACCAGTCTCATTGTGCCAAAGAGCTTTGAGCATCAGAATGAAACATAAAGTATGATTTGTCTTACATGACAAGGCTTTTGTGAGTGTGTTCAGATGAACAGTCTATGCCAAAAGCGTCATCTAAGATTGTCACATTTCACCAGTATAAGAATACAATGTCCACCCAAACAGAATCAACGCGTAGCTGATCGCTTGCTGCTTATACCCGTAAACCTGCATTATGAATACACAACACACACACACACACACACACACACACACACACACACACACATATATATATATATATATATATATATATATATATATATATATATATATTTATATAATATATATTTGGTATGGTTTTACTAGATGATGTTCAGTGAAAGTTCGTCATAATTCACATGCCTGTCACTGTTTATTTAGAAGATACTGTAAGTCACAACGTGACAATTGATTGTATAAGACTAATGGAACGTCTTCATGCGTTGCCTTTATAACCCTCCAAGTCTTTGCAGACAAAGTTTCTATATAGGCCCTGCACGTCTTTTTCTTTTTTTTTAAAGAATGATAAACAAACAATAAGCGAAAACAGATTTGTGTATTTCCACATTTCCAATCTAAGAATTGATAAGCGTTTCATTTGCAGTCTGTAGGATGAGCGGTTTTCCCCCTTTCTACACTAGTTCTGAAACGAGCGGCAGCTATAGGCCTGCATGACGTGTTTGAGAGGAAATAATCAATGAAATTCAATGATGACTGAATCCATGCACTCTCATTGCCTACTCCGACGGTGTCTCTGGCTTGGAGTTATAAATAGGCGGTAGGCCCGTCGTATGGCTGAGACCCAGTCGCCATACCATCCTGTGTCTATACAATCGGCGACTGATGTGTAACCAATGTAAGACGCACTCTCACGATTATCTCCCTACAGAGAAGATGAGACGTAGACTCATCCACCTCTTCCGCGATAACAGGAAATATTAATGCAATTCGTTTGATGAAGTAATACCGCCCGATCAGGTAGTGGATTTTTGATATCCAGTTACCTAAGTGTGTGATTATCGCCAATGAGCAGCTGATGAGTGTGCCAATTGCGAAATAATGATTTGCAACACTCCCTGAACAGCACATTTGTTAGACCGCAGTAGTCAAAGCCCCATTTGGTAGAAGTGTTTCTGCGAAAACGTATTAAAAGAGAGAGAGAAAAAATATATATATGATCCAACAACAGCTCAAGAGCCCTCCATCAAACGAACGTGTTTGGCTTTGGTGCAGGGATTGTGTTTTGATTGTGGTTTCGGGACAACCATTATCAAAGCACGACGAACATTGTACAGGGACGAGTTTAGTGAATGGTTGGAAAAACTCGTGGCTAATTTCAATGTCCAGTCACAATAAGAAATTGAAATTTTAGTGTAACATCAAGGTTATTATCCTTTGCACTGAATAGGCCTATATCAACAACCTTACGCATTAACTCAACTTTAGCTTGAAACGTATATATTTTGTTTCCTATATATTATTACAATGTACAAATGCAAATCAAAATTACTAGTATTCTCTGGCTGATTGAACATTAGATATTGATGGTGATGACATATTCATTTGACACAACGCGTTTGTGTTTCCCGCGTGTTCTAATCCAAGCAGTCTGCAGACCTTTGCACACCAACCCGTGAGCTTCGCTGCCCGCCATTAAGCACATTTAATGAGTGGAGTGCTGGGAAGCAACACGAAATCATGAGTCATTACTCCCTTTGTGACGTCAGAGACAGACGAACAATTGCAAGTGTAAAACATCTATAATTTCCAGAACATTGCACGCAGTGAAATTCGTCACACACAATGACCTTAATCACCACAGAAAACTGTGTGAATCTTTGACACACAATATCTTGATATCTAACATAACTTGATTGGACAGCAAATTGTCAATCATGTTATCATTGTTGCAGTCGTAAGTAACACTGCAATATCACAGTCATAATTGTATCGTCTGCATTGCTGTAGGGGCAGGGATACCCAATGAGAAATGATCAACAATGTAATCATAAATTATATTTATGTTTCACGTTTCATGTTCAGACATCACTTCCATGCCCAGGTTTTGCCGGCATCAGTAACAGAGGAACTGCTTGAGGCGCTTATTTGCTTGTGAGCATAATGTTGGTGATCGCGAAGAAGCGAAGATTTGGGATTATGAAGAACCTTCAGATTTACACCCTCGTGAAAGTATGCGAGTATGCCAACGCCGTCTGGGTAATTAGAGTTATGATCAATAGCTTTCGTATCATGGCAACATATGGACAACGCCCCTTTGTATTTAAGTCCGTATACACAGCGGTCAACGAGATGAATTTACAATTAGTAATGCTCACTCGTTCCTCATAGTTGATCGCAACCCGATGTCATCCAGTCTTGAATACTTAATCAGCAGCTCTCCATGTATACATTTTTTAATGTATAGATCATGTAATATTGCATATGAACATCACTTTTTAAACACCGACTTTCCTCATTACAATGTCTTCTGCACGTCCAGATGTTTACCTTGAAACGGAGTTAAACTTATTTTCCAGTTTTCATAAAATTATATATGATGCAAGTAAAAATAAAGTTGGTGATCTCGAGCAATCTTTGGAAGCTTCTTCGCAACATATAAGGTGCGAACATAACCTATAGGTTTTGAGTTTTCCCGTAACTTTTAAAGAGCGCGGTTCCTGTATTTTCTTTTTTTTTCCAGTCTTTATAGGTTCAAATCTTCCAAAATCAAGAAATCTGTCTCTACTTGAGGTTGGTGTAGATCTCCGTTAATTCATGTCACCATGATGGTCTTGTTTTCTGAGAATATTTCACCACACCAAAAGTTGGCAACGGTCATACTCTTCTTCCCTGCCAAAACTCTAGAGAAGGCGCGGAGCCAATAAACATCTGAAGGGACATCGTTGGAATGGGATTTCCCAGTTTATTCATACACACATACACACATACACACACACACACACACACACACACACACACACACACACACACAAACACACACACACACACATATCATAATCTGTCATTACACTTCGCTGATTCTTGCCCACAATCTCCTCGAAGATCAGTGACATAGAAAGGGATATATAGGTCAGAGTTGGTTCTCCGTAAATCCCATGCTTTTTGTTGCAGTTTAAACTTTCCCTTTAGTTTTCTCTATTGTCTGAGCCTTTCATTCATCTTCTTCTTCTTTCCTTTTCCTAGTGTATAGCCTTCTCATCTTCATTACTCCACTTGCATCTTATATTACTTTCATTACTGCTTTCGTAATTATTTGTTACTGTAGGTTTTCCCCGGCCAATTTCGTGACATTGTCATTAATTTTTATTTTATGTTATGTTTATTCAAATTCGTATGTATGAAGTAGTGAAGTGACTTTTGTAAAACGATTTCACGTTTAATACTTTCAAATTCGTTTTAGGCACCCAAATCAGCGGTCATAAATTCAAATTCGGATGTAACCATTCAATTCCAAAAAAAAAAAATAGTACGATGGTCTCGACAAGAACTTAAATGCACTTTCAGTTTCGCTTTTGAGCAACCGATTTTCACAATCGAGTATTCAATTTCGTAATGGATGTATATAGTATACAATAAGCGGGAGTGATTATGTCCAGGTAATCATTGAATGTGACCATTATATTTCATCTCAGATTTCATGATCCCGATCAGCATTTGTCTATTTAAACATCCAGATTTTGTTCTTTTGCTTAACATGTTATGTAAACTTCAATATAAAATCCTCCTTTTGTCATGTCATCACATGGCTATCTTTATCTCTAATTCAAATGTTTATTTATTACGATCATCATGTTGTGTTTATAACATTAATTTGACATATTTATTTTAATTATAATCATCACACTGACTTTGGATCTTCACTAAAATTTACATACTTTTTTTGCATTATCATGTGTGATCAATAAGCACACGTTACTAACATTCAATTCAACACGCGATACAAGTTATGGTATACTTTGCAATGGACATCGTACAGTTTTAATTTGAATGCTCCTTTTATGACCTTGTTTGCCCATATGCGAATTTGAATACTCGGAAAGAGCTGGCGACAGACGGAGACGAAGTTGAAATAACCATTGCCAAAAATGTTTGCGCATTCAATGATTTATAATGCGCTAATGCGAAATCGGTTGCCGAATTTGTCGATCTGAACGAAGAAAAACAGTTTTGAATGACGATATTTCAATGCCTGAGCAAATTTGACGAAAAGGTATGATTCTAATATAAAAGTGAGTGAAAAAAAAAGAATGAAATTGGCCTATTTTATATTATCGGGAGAACCCATCATGCCTATATTGATAGTTATTGATGTCACTGGTATTATCATACCTCTCACCTTATACATTGATCGTCACTTTAACATAAGAAGTACAATTGCTATTGATATCTATAATTGGACCAATATTGACTTATTATACCGTTCTAACATGTCTAATATCTGTACCTATATCATAATACTTTTGACACTCGTCACTTTTGACAATATGAGAGATTAATACCTGTTATTTTTTATCCAAATGAAACTGGCTTAGAAACAGAAATTATAGAAACTCAACAACACAATAAATATATTACAAAAGTTTGCAGTTTTTTCATATGAAGCGAAGTGCTACTGGCCAGTGATCAACCGCCAACCTTCATTTTGACATTTTGTTATTCGACAGCCTGCCTCGGATATCATTACACATTATGGTTACTGGTTCATTGAAATTTCACCGAGCAAAATGTGTCACTATGTTGGCGTAGTATACTTTGATGAGAATAGAACAGTGAACAATTAACTGAGCGAAGTGTGCCCGTATGTTCGCATGGTTAGCGTATAGTATACCTTGATGGGAACAGAACAGTGAACATTTTCGAGGTTTAAAGCAAAAGCAAGGACAGAAGCACATCGTAAGACCTAATGGGCCTGCAACAAAGATGATATTACTACAGATGTATTACGAATTGTCTACGTCAACCCACTTAGACTTCCTGTCAGCAATGAAATTATATAAATTTTTTCTAGCTGACTAGACTTCACACGATATCCGGAAAGGCTGGAGGCAAGAAAAATAGGTCTCACTGAAAGGCTCCTAAAATTACTACTTTAAATATCTTACCATGCTAAATATAGGGCACGAAAAATCTACGTTCCACTAAGAACTCAGCTCAGTTGTTTCTGTAGAAAATGCAGGAGCTTCTATTTCGTCATATAATTCCTTCTGAGTTATATTTAGATCATGGAATTTAAAACGATTTTTGTATATCTGCGAATGTAAATGTGAGAAAGAGAGAGAGAAAAAAAAATGTTCCTTTTGTTTGGGTTCCTTTCTTACGTAGCTACCGCAGCTACCAAAAACGTATCCTTGCTACGAGTAAACACAGCCCAATGACGTCATGACTAGCTAACTTCATGTGTCAAGTCGTAATTGTAAGAGGAAAAAAAAAAAGCTGAACAAAACATTGTAGTCCGACGTTCAATGACGTCACTGTAAACTTGTATTCTATGTCGTTGCGCGTCAGTTGCTCATAAAGCTTTACATCTGAGCCGCTCTGTATTCCGGGCATAATTGCGAAAGAAGAATAAAACGATTCGTGATACCAGTAATAGATGTACCTTAAAGGGAAATTTCAGACCACCCAACAGCTAGTTTGAAAAGAACATGAAGAAAGAGTAAAATGTTACAAGCACAATGAAAATTTGATCAAAATCGGATATAAACTCTGGAAGTTATGAAATTGTTAAGTTATGTCAAATAACATAAAACATTTCTTGACCAGTCAATGTGAATATGCTAACAGTGAGTTCATGACGTCATGGCCTCAGAACTTGCCATAAAGTTCGTACAAAAATGTGGAAATTTCCATTTTTTTTTCTTCATTCAAACGCGAGTGTGCCCCAGTTTCAAATCCAAGTGTATGCCATAATAACTATGCATTATACTTTTATTCCAGAAGAATTGAATTTTTGGCATTTTGTGTACACAATCAGCGAAAATTTGTAAGGTGATGACATATTCTGTTCAATGTGTATTAATGTATATTCACAACTGTTAGAAAACTGTTTTTAAAAAATGGAATTTCATAACTTCCTTTTTCTTATCCGATTTTGATCACGTTTTCACTGTTGTTCTTGTAAAATCGTACTCATACGTATCAGACCATGTAATTCCTCCCTTGGATTCGTGTATAGCTGCTCCAAGTGCGCAAATAAATATATTTTTGTAAGCGAATATGGAATATATATCGGAAATAGTAGACTCATGCTATTATTTATCGGACCGGAGGGGGGAGGGGGAGGGGGGAGGGGGGAAGGAATATTGTTTATTATTAACTGGAATTGATCATTTGCTCGCACATTAACCACCCCCCCCCCTTTTTTTTTTTAATTACACATGCATTGAGATATCGTCATACGTATAGACCTATATGACTTTCACATGAAAATATCTGCTGGAGTTTAATTAGATTAGACGTAGGTATTCCCATCAATGTGGATTTCTATTGTAACATGGTTTTTTTTTAATGCCCCCGCCACGAAGTGTAGCTGGAGGCATTATTGTCCGTCCGTCCGTCCGTCCATTTTCAATTTATCCCCATGAAAGTTGGTATATATTTGTATGAATGGACGAAATTGTGTCTGTCTGTCAACGTATGGGTGCTCACGCTTAAGGCCGAAGGTCAAAGCTCATAGTCAAATACTTAAATGTCACTATTTTCCCTTGCTCTTTCAATGCCTGAAGGTGTTTTCTTGAAACTTATTATACACATATACTACCAGATAAAGATCATCGAGGGAATGTTTTAGGGCTATGGGATCAAGGTTCAAAGGTCAAGTGAAAGTGCTAAAATTTCACTTATCTTGGAATAGCTCTTTTTCATGAAATTTGGTATAGCATGCTATGCCTGAGGATGATTCTCTTGAGAACGTTTGTGTCATAGGGTCAAAGGTCAGTTGAAATTCCAAAAATCTGCTATTTAATGCTGTGAAATTACACTATTTTCTCTATGATGTGATAATTATTCAGTGCATACACCTAATTAAACTTGGTATATGTATTACTGCACAATGATTCTGCAAATAAAGATGCAATCTGGTTTAAGGAATGTATAACAACTAATAACTTTGGGGATGCGCCATCAAATTTTAAACATATTTCAATTCTGTGCCAATTATGTGAAACTGTCGTCTCACATTGTCAAGATATCCTCTAGACCTATGGGAGAAAATGAGACATGGCGGAGGCATACCAGTCGCCATAGCAACATTTCTAGTTTCTCTCTCTCTTTAAAACGTATAGAACTTAGTCGGGCTTTGAAAGAAACTCATTCATCGATTATTGATGCCTACATGACATGAATGAGTTATTGCCTTGAAACTGACGATTCATCAGAATTTATATTATTTCTCTTCATTGATTAGTTACCCGTAAGTACTGCTATAAGTGTACATCGAGACTAGCAATTTTATTTTAGTCTTCCTTTGGTTTGTGGAGAAAGGAACCCAATGCGAACCAAGAAAACACTTGAATAAATTACATTCTCTATGGAGTATGTATTTTAGTTTCAATATAGAATGTGTAAACTGTAGTTTTGATATGATCAACCTTGAGTTTATACACGCTGTGGTGGAATAACGGACTGCACTGCACTATAAAGAACTCAAATTTACGGGAGTTTTCTGGCCTCACGGCTACTCCGTGTGATTGAATTTGCGTCTATCTCATTTTCTTTTTATAGCTGAAATTCATCTCACCTTCGCTATAAGTATGCGTAGGTCGTTAAGTGCTCTTGGGTTGCCATAGAAACTCTTAATGAGTGGAGCGTACGTAAGATGCGACTTTAACAGTGATCTTATCCATTTTATGCCTTGTAGAAAGTCGCCATGATTATCATTTCATTTCTTACGGCCCAGATATGGCAGATTATTATCAAGATGAAATGTCCATCATCAAAATAACGAGCCAATTTCTGGCACAACACAATAGGATGAAGAAGGGGGAAAGCTGGGGGCGAAGCCAAGAAGAAGAAGAACGAGCGGAAGAGGCAGATGTAGATAGGAAAAAAAAGCTATATAGTGAGCTGTGGCTCGCTTTCGAGTAAGCATAAATAAAATGAAGGCATTGCCGATCAATATGAGACCTACATAACTCACTGGACTGACGTCTGCATCTGCATATTGCTTTAACCTTCCTATGCGATAACATCCAGTGTTTGATAGTATCCTTTAATCGATCCACTTAAGGACCTCTTTACACTGTTTATGAGCTACAGGCAAAACGTGATTAAGTTCTCTATGTACTACTCTCCATGTTTTGCTAGGTCGCTATTGAAATAGTATTCTAACTTCTGGTTTTGTTTTTGCCGAACACACTTTTCTTCCTCGTCTCTTAAAGCGCATTATTAGTCTTGTATTGGCTGATGATGTTGTTCAGATTGTGTAGGGAAATATTGTAATGTTACGTTAAGTGTGTGACGTAAATGACCGGCCTCGAGCCAGGGGAATGGAACTATAAGGTTTCCACGTACTTGTGTCGGAATGAGCGAAGTTCGAGTCTTGAAGGTTGCACGAGTTTCTAGCTAATCCTGGACAAGGTCATGCAGTGCGAAATCTATACGTGTTATGCACGAAAGGCTTCATCACTGTCAGTCTATTTATTTTGTATCTAAGTCATGTGTAAGGATCTTAATTACACGGCATTTGTGTGTCACAGAAATAACTGCAAGGGTGCTGCGAAGAGGGTACAACTTTATTTTTTCTGGAATGGAAATGTTAATTACTTTCTCCCAGACTCGCTGACTCACACCGCCTAAACAACTTAGTAGTTTTATGACTTGTCATAAATACACAGTACACAGGTCTGTAGAAAACTCCTCACTGTATTCTTCATAACATATAGTTAGGCCCTACTATATAATCGTTGCAATTATTGTAAAATTTTGTAAATAGATATCTGCACCACCGTACACAATACAATCATGTACAAACGTACGTATACTTAAAAATATTACATGTATGTATGTATGTATGTATGTGCATGCATATACATTAATTCTTAACTATCATACGCTGGGTTTTTTTGTTTGTTTGCTTGTTTGTTTGTTTGGTGTCATTCCGACGATAATAATGGAGTACCGGGTAATTGTTTCTTTTAAAGCAGCTGTTATTATATATTATGTGGGTCTTCACTACGTATAAATCATTATGATGTGATACAGTGTAAAGTATAGTACGTGATATGTGCAATGCATGACATGAATTGTTATGCGTCTGCATTATATAGATTATAGATTAATTCCTCTGTATATGACATACGGATCAAGGAAACACTTGCTACGTATTAAGTGATTTAAGTAATGTTTTTGAAACTAAAACAAAAACAACACAACTCTTTATTTTCCCTGTCGATATTGCTTCATCACCTTTACATAGCAACCTGACCACGTAATCAATATTCGATGGCGCCCAATTAATAATGATTGTCTATATACCACAGACCCTTGCAAGGTTATTTGCCATGATGGCAAGCTATAGATTAGTCACGTGATTATGACCTATATTCCGGGATTCATTGTCGAGATCAGAGATGACATTCACGTCCGTAGTAGCCGACCACACTTGCTTCATGATGACATCGCTAAATGTCAAGACTAGCAATCACAATCAGTGCAGTAAGAGATCTATGTCCGAGACCGCTGATGACAGGTGTATATGCAAAACTTGGCTTCAAAGTGAGATTAATAGGTCGGGAGATCCTAGCTCTGATTCTATACAGTTTAGATAGGTCTGATATACCACGTGATATTCACAAAACATACGAACAATCATTGTAGGAAATGAGTAGAACATGCCCCGTCCCCTGTTTTTTCATTTCGAAACTATTAAGTCAGTAAGTAATATAAACTGACACAATTTTAATGTGTGAAATTTCTTTAGATATTTATTATACATTGTAGAGTATATACTTATATTTATTCGTAGGCAACATTCAGGTGTCAATGATGCTGGATCTGTGACATTCCTTCAATCTGATCTTCTGGTATACTGCAAGATATCTGCA
Source organism: Diadema antillarum (assembly GCF_040938485.1). Classification (NCBI taxonomy): domain Eukaryota; kingdom Metazoa; phylum Echinodermata; class Echinoidea; order Diadematoida; family Diadematidae; genus Diadema; species Diadema antillarum. The sequence goes on from NW_027271913.1 coordinate 1,288,128, forward strand.
CTGTGAACCACGCCTGTTGATGTTAATGATTTACCCGCGAGGTCTTGACAATAATGTACTGATGTATTATAGGCTCCACTGTAGTGCTGGATGTGTATCTCATTAGGAGGTTCATGAATGCAAGACACACACACATGTTATATTATAAAACATGCCTACGAACATAGTACACACAAACAAACCCACGTAGAGAGTTTGTCATGTATAATTATATAATGTTATGTATCAGTATACTGTTGAGATGTGGACGGGAGACGGCACGGTTAAATCAGATGGCGAGCGAGGGAGGGGAGAGAGAGAGAGCGAAAAGAAGAACATCCCCATTATGTAGCACGAACTGTCAAGGGATGCGTTGCTATGGTGACGAGCCGTCTATTGACGTCATCAGCTGCAAACCGAGCGCCCGTAATATTGACATTTTAGGCGCAGCTTATTTTAGATGGAGGCAGCTTAGGCCGTTAGTACATCGTGGCTTTTCAACGTTCTGTCCATCTCTCTCATTTTCCTTTCTTTTTAGGTCCCTTCTGATTCGTCTCCTCTTCTCTCTCCTCCCTTTTCTCATCTAATGTTCTCTTGTCGATTTGCATTTAACCTAAGCACACGAGTGGGATGCTTTTAGATTCATAAGCAACATTACCGTGACTGATTTCATTAGAGGCATAATGCACGCAGTGTGCATGCTGAGTTGTGGTTGGTAAAGTGCTATGTAGCTGCTCAAAACTTGATCTGTTGCAGGGAGGTGAAGGAATACCTTTATAGGAGCAAGCCGTCGTAGAACGGGGAGAGACGCTCTTCTGTTTTCTTTTATCTTTTTAGCTTTGTTTCTGTTAGTCACAACGTATGGGGAAAATCGAGTCGAGCCTTCAATGACTTGAACGATGCAGAGCTTTTATAAGAACTGGACACGTAAAGGAGAAGATAATGATTATAACGAATACCAGTAGTCCACTTATGTAAACTTACCGTCTATTCCGTGTCTGTCTTTCTTCCAGTGCTCGCGTTTTCTGTTTACCCGTAATCTCTTCATTTCCATTCTCTCTTTCGCTCAACGTGTAAAACCAATTGACTTGCAGGTATATTATTATCATTATCACTACAAAACACCTCCCTCCAACTCTCACTCTATGTCTCTCTCCCTGTCTCGTGTGTGTGTATGTGTGTTGTGTGTGTTGTGTATGTGTGTGTGTGTGTGTTTACATATGCGTTGTGTGTGTGTGTGTGTGATTTGTATGTTTTATGTATATAGATACACCACAAATGTGTGTTGATAACTGTTTTCGTGTGTTGTCCTTTCATGATCGCATCACCTTGTATCCTGTCTCCTCCAAAGCCCACGTCGTGTGATCATCTCTCAACACTTTACCCTATTTCCCAAATTACGGTGAATGAAACTCTCAAGGCACATGATCACGTGCAACTCACATTTTGTTATTACAATTAACGTCTAATCCGCTCATGTGCGAAACGATGAGAAAATGTTGAAATCATGTAACATCTCCCGTCTCATTCTTGGAATTCAGATGTAAATAAAATACTTAATATTTTGTAAATAAACTAAAACTAACAAAGATGTTTTGTTGCTGTTATAGATGATAGAAGATGCAGTGGAATATGAAAGATATGGGAGACGAGTATTTAAATACTGTCCGTGACTGTTAACGAAGTCTAACACACAATCTGTTTCTGTGTTCCCCATATAGAATGGCAGTGTGCTGTCGATCCTATTACTGTAGCGTAGATAATCAAAATCGATTGCCGTCTAAATCCGTACATATGGGTCGATGAACAACTCTGGTATAGATCTTATAGTTGTTGTGTTTTGTTTCTTTTTCACCAAAATTGATCCAAATTTTTAATAGTGACGCATCGAGTCTTGCCAGTGTCACGAATATTTGCGCAACATATATCACATGTCTTTCTATATCATATCATAATTACATGAAATCATATAGTAGCAGATATACTTTAGTATTCTATTCATCACGACTGGTTGAAATGCCATTATTTGACACTCTCTGTTGCATGCTTATAAGCAACGATTCTCGCAAAGGGACCAATGTTTATAATACGTCTCTTTTCTGTTCATTGAAAATCATCGAATGTTGTGTCGGGTTTTTTAACAAATACATTAGTGCTTATGCTATAAAGCACCATTCCAGGCTGTTATTGAAGCATTTTGAAATAAAAGATACTATTGAACTGATTTGTGTTGTGTTGCAATCAAGAATGACACATTAAATCTTCGGCTTAATTTGATGTGATGACATGAAAGAGCATGTTACTACATTCACTGTATATGTTATATATACCTGAGTCTCTCAAGGCATGTAATGCTGCTGAGTACGTCTTTTTATAGATTTAACGGCTTTATTTGTTTAAGATTTTGAAGTACTAAAGCTTTTAATCTTTGATGAACTTTGTAAAAGAAAAAAGCTTCAATTGAAAGCATGCAAGAAAATAGAGATTCTAGATAAAATGGCGATAGCTGACAGTTAGCTAGGCGCAGGAGAGGGAGGGGGCACACGTTGCAGCATATTTATAGCACCTCATGGCGTAAGTATTGCGAGAATTCGGTCTGATGGGATATGATGATAGCGAGGGTAGATGCAACTTTATACACTGTGTTTACAACGAAGTCAGAGCGAATATTTATCTCCTCGGGGTGGGATTCCTAAAATAGCCGGCTCCTGCCCCGCCGTTTACGCAGATGCTCGCCTGTCGCTTTGCTTGGCGCTCTACGGGAAAGAACGCTCAGATAAAAACACATCTAAATTATAATCTGTTTGCGAAAGTTGTTTTCTCATTTTTCCCCCTCTTTAATAGTACATTTAGAAACTCAGGTGCGTCACTGCTGAGTTCAATTTGTCTGTATTTGATGGTGCTTCGGGGCTGTTCCACATTAATTCAACTACAGTTTTCTACACGCCCATACCCTTAGTTGCCTATAGAGAAATTCCGATATATTGGTGTTCTTATTACTGAAAGCGTCAAGATATATTTATATAGTTATCTCTGTTTGAAATAAATTCAGGACTTGCTGTGCTAACCGGATGTGTGGTTGATTAAAGTGGCGATGAAAATATTGATCAGTAAGAATTCAATTAATTATAATGAAGAGCGTAAATGTCATTTCAGTATATACGGTAATCATCTATTGTGTAATACCACAAACAAGGTATACATTAGTAATCTTTTGTTCGCTGAGGCAAGTCTGCCAGAGCAAACTCTATTTTCGAAGGAGGCCTTGTCATAAGTAGGTGTTACCATAGCATTGTCAGATACACTCACTCATACACTCCGGTTAAGAGGTGCATTACAGGTATAAAGAGATTTTGTCCAGGGACGAATCTATCCGCATCGGAGAGGATTTGATATATCATTTGGGTCATATTTTATGCAATCTTTGCCGAACGAGATCAACCTCAGCCTTTCCATCTGAAACGAGTCAGATCAGGACTCGATGTTCTGGTTTTCATCGTGGTATTATGAAGAGTCTTCCAGACACTCATCTCAAGTCTAGGAAAGTGCGAGAAGGTCGTAATGTTATCAGCGAAATCTGAGCTTGGAGAGCCGTGTTTACCCTAAAACCCTTACAGGATTTAGAACATAGTTCTTTGTGTGATGGAAGACAGCAATCCTTCGCAATACCTTCACATGCACAGTAATTTCTTACCGTCAGTTAATCAGCATCCTTTAGTTTATGAGCTTAGATTCCATACATTACTTATAAAATGATATAAATCATATAATTATATACTATGACGATATGATAATGATATGATATGGTATGATATGATATTATCTTATATTATATTTTGCTTTATTTATATTATATTATATCATATTATATTATATTACATTATATTATATTATATTATATTATATTATATTATATTATATTATATTACATTATATTATATTATATTATATTATATTATATTATATTATATTATATCATATTATATTATATCATATTACATAATATGATAGGCGTGAGAAATTTAGTTTGTACTGGATAACTCATGCATCAGCATGCATCAGTTAGAAATACGAATTTAACGGTAAACTATGGTGGATACGGCCTTTTTACTCTGGATACTATTACAATGCCTATGAGACAAAGACAGCGGTCCTAGCCCACCTATACAGCCGACACCAAACTCGATCTGGTATCCATCATAGACTACACCCCTCAAGATGTCAAAACACATTCACTGGGATAAGGGTCTTCATCCATTCAGGCCCCCAAGTTACAGAGCGGTACCCGCTTTCCCCTCAATGCCAAGGAACGTTAGCCACTTAAACATGTAAACTAATGTATTTTGTAGTGCAGATGTGATCCAGTGGATTGCACGCTGCACTTGTCATTCAGAGGGTCCGGGATTCGAACCTTGGGGGCTAAGATGTGCCACTGAGCAAAACGCGATGCTCATTGCCTTTCAATCTATACCGAGGTAATTGAATAGATACATGTAGAGTATAGAGTCGAATGCTGCTGCGGCGTAATCTAGCTTTATCATTTACTCTACAAATTGCAGCCTGATTGGAAAATCCCCAGTGGAGATTTAATTTCAGTTACCATGGAGATGATCAAAGATTTTTATTGCGTAAAACTCTTTTAGCAAATGATTTTTGTAGTGGAATGGCGTTGCACAAAAGACAGAAGTTTTCGTTATTACTTTAAAAACTATATTTTTGTGAGCAATGATGAATAGTTTTAATATCGGAGTTTAAGCCAGTTTCATTTATAGTGCTATTTGAAGTGGTTTTCTCCCCCCCCCCTTTTTTTTTGGGGGGGGGGGGGGACGTTGGGGCGGAGGTTGTGTGGGAGAGACCTACAGTGAACCAGTCATGCGGCAGCGGGGTGGTCATCTACGTTTTTATCGGCCCTTGCTCCAGTTATACATCTTGTATACACAGGAATGCGACTCAAGCGAGCCACAAACCCTTCACCTAAATTTGACAGTATTTGTTGTTGTTGTTGTTGTTGTTTGCGTTAAGTTTCTTAGATTGGCCCCTTGACCCATCCCTTCCTTCTTGTCGCTCTACCCGAAACCCGTCCCCATTGTTCACACCAAGTGACGTCATGTGGTCAGATTGCGAAGAAACTACTAATGCATAGTCAACTTGAGTGCGCACGCAGGCGGCACGGACGGCTTAAAATCTGTGGAAGATCGTAACTTCGTCGAGCGTGTTATATGACTCTTAGCGGTATACCAACTACACAGTTGTATTGCTGTGAGTACCAGGCAGAGCGCATTCATAATTTTCTGTGGCAGTATCACTTGGAGAGAAGTGATATTGTTTAGAGGAAATCCGTTGCCTCACATTTATACTGCGTCCCGTCATAAAATGAAACCCTAGAGATTTGTTGACAGGAAGATCATTAAAGAGGTCACAGCGAAACCATGAAACAGTGAGTGAGACAATAAAAACAGGTTGCACGTCCGTTCATTTTCTTCCCTGCATGTATTCTTTGAGTAAACAGCTCTTCTTTTCACAACCCATTTTCAGTTAGGACCGTTCTCCATCATGTCCATCTTGATTTAATAGAACCAAAGACGAGTGTCCTCGATTCTGATTTTGTTTTCTTTGAAAGCGCATACATGAAATTATGATCGTTCCACTGCTTCTCAGCATGTTTCCTGACTGATGTGATGCACCTCCATCACGTTTTAACCATAATGCTTTTAGCGCACATTAGTAATTATGCGATATTGTCAAGCGAACTGGGTTAATTGCGGCTATTGTGAAAGCACCATGCAGCATTTGAAAGAGATGGCAATTTTATCTCCACTGAGATGAACTAGCATACCAATGTCTTTCTTGCTGCTTGGTAATTAGGCCTCCCCCGAATAACAGCAATCTATAGCTGTGCCATTGAACCGCAGAGGATAATAATGGGACATACTTTGACCTTCTTACCACCATGTTCATGTCATCCATGTGTCTTCCCATCCTATATCATGCCAACACACACTACATGGAAAGAGAGTTTGATGATGGCCGTCTGATCTCAATACTCGTGTACAACATTAGAGACCTCTCACGGAATGATCCCCCCCCCCCCCCCATTAGGAGAAGTGGTAATAAAAATTAATATACACGTCTTTCAAGTTTCAATACATGAATGCTTACTACAGACAGTATACACACACCACGCATCTTTTCTCGCCTTACGTCTCTCTATATCTATTACATGTGTATATAATGTTAATTCCATTTTTTCGATGTTTACAGATGTATATATTCTCCCCTACCTCTCTCCTGCGTATTGTTTACATCAGTAATGTATTTCGTCGCATACACAAGTACAAAAAACCTTCCCGCTCCCTTTGCTGTATATATAAAATAGCGCCAGGGGACATGCCCCGGCATCCTAATAAAGGGGATGGGGAATGACTCCAGCAAACTAAAGACCACTATGAGGGCTGTGTGTGTGTGTCGACATGGAATCAAGCCTCTGTGTATTCCCAGGGCTGTATTTTCATAGCCAGTGGCCGCGCCACTGCGCAACCAGCCTCAAAAAGGTCAAGGCTGTTAAGCGAGCTCTCAAGTAATACGGAACGAGGGAGAGAGGAGAATGGAATGAAAACATCGCTTTCAAAGAGGGCTTCCCTCACACCTACGTCAGTATGAGCAGCGCCCCTCCCCCTTTCTATCCCCTCTTTTGTTTTGTGAAACATGCATGCAGTCATTACAATAGCCGGATTCTGCATGATACAACGGCTCTTTGTAGTGAGAATATTATGAGAGCTCAAATAGATATCAACATAACATCGACGAGAGCAGTCGCAAACTCGACAGAAGACACGAGTTGAATTCATCTCTTCGACAGAGTATAGCATTTATTGCTTTCCGTAATGAACTAATTATTCAGATGCAGTGATTCATTTGGGCTAAGCTATCAAGATTGTATTCCTCATTTCTGCTGTATCATTCTTAAGAACGAAATGTTCAAACGATGATGTCGCAAGGCGGTGATAGCACCGAGTGTTTATGAGAAGAGAAAGTGCAGTACATCTTAAGCCTTTCACTCATGCTGGCTAAGACTCATTATTGTTAACACAACAGCAAATTTATTTTGCGACTGATGTATAATTTCTATAACCTTGATATGCAAATATACTCGCGCTTGAGTTTGGTTGTTATCATGACATGTTATATACGTTCTCATTGTTTAGCACTAACGTGATTGCCGCGAACAAAACATATTAACTACTTGGTTTTGTGACAATTCGGAGGGTTTTCTGTTGTTACTGGCCATTGATTCACAAGTTACCCACAATGACACATAACGCTTTGTACAAAACCTGTTCAATCACCGTTCCGAAATTCTGAATTTACATTTATATTATATTATTTTTTTTTATTCTATGTTATTTTCATTCTTTTGTTAAGTGAATAGCCGGCACTTATTAAACTGCTTATGACAAATATGCTCAATACAATAGGTAAGGATAAAATTCGGCACCCGAGCCCTTTGGATGAATCATGTCTGAAATTTTAATCAGAAGGGGATTACCTTTGGCGGACGATTATGCAGCATCATCTTCTCTGCAGCCAAGCCAGAATATAACTCGGATAGAATTCAATCAAACCACGCCAGGATACCCTCTATCGAATTGATGATGATGATGATAGGACGGCAAGAAGAAAGCTCATACATCAACGAACATCGCGAATTCATCAGAAATCGTGTATTCATCGAGTGTTCGTCAATTATTCATCAAGTATTCATCTTGAGAGCCATCAGGTTGGCTATAATGTCAAGTTGCCAGTTGAACCGTGATCGAGCTTGTAACCTCTTCTTCTTCTCCCCCCCCCCCCCCCTTTCTAACTCACATATAACATGTAGACGAGATGAAAAATGATCATGTTTATTTCATTCAGCGCATGTGTTGCTGCTGGTAATTTTGTCACGGGGCAGTTCGTAGTCGCGAGCGCTAGGTGTCCCTGTGTGTGAAAAGAGGTTGTGAGTATGCAATGATCCTTATTGTCACACCACTACTAGTATTTCCACATCACCACCCCATGTCTGCATCGCCACCCCATGTCTGCATCACCATCCCATGCCCACATCGCCACGCCCTCCTGACATCACCATGCCATCCTCCCACTATCATCCATTTCTCCATCAACGCTCACAGACATTCAACTAACACCTGCCGGATGACCACCATTTCCCCCGAGATAAGCGTCAATTGCTTGAAGATGAAATAGCGCGCGTATTCCCATTAATGACGTCACGTTGATAGAAGGCCGGACAAAGGAGGGCACATGTAGAGAAAGAAAGAAAAAAGAAGAAGAAAAAGTGAGGCTGAACAGGAACAGAAATAAGAAAAAAAGAAAGGTTTTTATCTTTTCCCGGAAGCAAAGAGGGTTGACTCATCCCGCAATCATACAAATTAATAATCTGTCTTGCTTGAGGAGCCTCTCTCGGCTGTCCGAGACAGAAGGTCATTATGCGACGAAATCTACAGGCAGTCGAATCTGTATCGAGTCTGCCCCATCTACGTAATACACGAAAGTTGGTTGCCGTGAGCTCTTACGAAGGGAAAATGAGTGAGGGAGGAGATTCACAAATAAGAAAAAAAAACCAGCAACTTATGCAAGCAAAGGATGTACTCCTGCAATGCTAAAATGCATTGTCGGTTTGAGAATGTTCAGTGTATAGAGCTATACCTTATGATAAACATGGCTTGATCTCTCTCTTATGAATCTACTCGACTTATAGTTTCGAGAGTTGAAATGATATCCCTCACTGCTTCTACTGACAGTTTAATTACCACCCCCGGTTTGCATGTGCATATTTATTATTTTCTCCGCCAGTACGTTTAGATGGAAATCCTATCCACTTGAGAGTAATCAGACAGGGCAAATCATTCATCTCATTCAAAAAATATTAATAAAATTCATTGTTGGACATTAATGTAGTTCCTGTGATTTTGTGCGAACTGGTATAATGTCGTACATAATGACTCATAAAATAGCCATAATGTAAAGAAGAGAGAAAAGGGGCAGAATGGGAAAGAGAGCCGGGGGGGGGGGGGGGGGGCAAGAAGAGAAAGTGAGAAAAGTACATCTCCCTCGATTACCAACGAGACGATCAATAACCAACCAAAGCCAAAATATTCGCACGAATTTTGGCTCAGATTTTGACTTCCCTAATACGTCATAATAGGGATGAGATTACATGCAGACGTTTCCTCGCCATAAAGTCACACTTTGGCAGATTCGCAACTTATTCATAGGGTATCATATAGCCAAAAAGAAAAGATTCTGTAGCTGATTATTAACATCAACATCCTTTTTTTTTTAGTATAGCACCCAACAGAACTATAGCCGGCGATCTATTTCTCTCACAGCAGTCAGTGAATAATATCGTTTAGCTGAATTATTACACTGTCTTTATGCTGAATGATACCCATTAGATTGATATTATTAGGTTGGTAAGATGGAAAGATATGATGAAACAAGCAGAAGAGAAGCAAAAATGGAACATTCACCTATTTAAAAAGACAGAAGACACATCTAGAAATAAACACTGAACGTGGTTCAACTCATTCCCATAACATATTCAATAATAATTATTATCTCCCGCAAATCCATAAAATATCTACGCTGTAAAGTGTTTTCTGATTAGCCGAGCACTGTTTGTGCAATCATAAATGGTTGCGTCAATGCGTCATTCATTAAGTTTTGCCTCATTTCAACTGCGTGCTGGCTAGTTACGTTATCATTGTATAATCTAATCTAAACCTAGAAATCCTAAGTTTATGAAAAAGTAATTCCAGTACTACAGATCATTATCCATTAATGTCCCACTTTGTGTTATAGAAAAGTGCAGTATCATATCCACAGATCCACGTGCGAAATCATATTTTCCTATCCGTATACCAGCAAAAGGAAACTTCAAAATAAAAGCTTTGCTTTTCAGCATGTCTCCTCCATTTCGAAACATTTTAATTTCAATTCAGTATTCAGATAGGCCACTGTATTCAATTGTCAATTCACAGTATTTTTCTTTATTACAACATTGTACTGATTTCGTGTTACTATGTGTATGTACCTATTTTGTGTTGTTTGAAATAAAATGAAAATGAAATACAAGTTTTCATTTTAGTGCGATTTCTTCTAGAGTTGTGATTAATCAAGACACGCGGTTGCGATGAATACGACTTTTTGAAGACTCTTTGTTTGTTCAGTTACTCAGAGGAGTTTGATTATGTTTGACAAAAAAAAAGTAGAAAAGTGTTCATCGCCGAATCTTATGAGCAGAGTCTCAGGGTTTGACTGTACACGACAGCTAAAGGGAGACAGATTGCTTTGCATATCTTTCACTTCTATCATGGAGCTCATTGCCTAATGTTCACGCGCGCACGCAGACACACCCACCCACCCACCCTCACACACACACACACACACACACACACACACACACACACACACACACACACACACACACACAGAAGCACATCGTACTTAGGACCACTAGCCGTGGCTGTGCATGTCATTATGTATCATCATCAGGCTGGACATTGTATCATCAAGTAGGACATAAATATTTTTGTTATATTTCATGCATTTCCAGTGAAAAATACGAAAATAGAGTTGAAATTGAAATGGCAATGAAATTGAAACTAAAATTATGATCCACACGTGGGGTCAGACGGTTAAACCAGATTTAAACACACCTATATTGGGCTTCACCGTTTGTGAAACAAAACTGTGAAGCCGAGAATACACAACTCACACCGAAATTACAATCGTAATCTATTTGCTACCACAGAATATTCTACTTTACTATACACTCACAACCTATGTTGTGTTATTTAACACCAAGACAGTATGATTAAATTCGCATGTATTTTGCTGGTTAGTGTCCTGAAGAAAACGCTTTACGCTAATATGCAGTATAAACACAGTGCAGTATGACAATAAAATGTAGATACAGCATCATTGTTGATGTTACATGGGGCGCTGTCGCACACTAATAGCTACAGGCTCGCATCTATTAAAATGGCGCCACGTGTGGTGTGAAGTGCCTGGAAGCCGGGGGACCGGTATGAGGTACTCTATTTGGACGTTCTATACATTATTTCAATTTCAAATAGATTGATAAATTTCACGAGCACCATTGGACCTGTGAATTATGCCACCTACATTCTGTATCAGCCTTCAAATGAGACACGCACATCGATATATTAGCAGGTTGATCGCAAAAAGGAATCATCGCCATTTAAAAAAAAAATGTAAGTGCATCATAAGATAGAGCGAAACAAACCTTTCCAGTAATAACTCAATATTTATAAGACAAGGAATATTCTTGAACGCATGATTAAAAAAAATCCCATATTTTCCTTTTATTTTATCTGTTTTTTAGCAGTTTCATTCTCAAATATCTCAAATTAACAAGAATGGAGTTATTTCGTTTTGCGACCAGACTCTTCATATGCAGTGGGCGTGTAGAGTAGTGTTGTACAGCTCACTTCTACTCATGGTTGACAGTATCAAATGAGTTAATACTACTTCGCTTGTCCCCTCACCTCACTGAGCACGCCGTTCTGTGAACCTAATGCCAGAATGCGCCTATAGTCTTTCTCGCCAGCATTTTTGAATTGTTTTACAAACGGGAAGAGTGATCTCCAAATTGAATGTGATATCTTCATAATAAAAAAAGAAAACCGAGCCAATAAAAACATCGTCTCCATTATATAGGTTAACTCCTCAATACCGTTGACCCTAATTTAGGGGTAACAACAGGACCGGGTATAAGGACGATTCGCATTATCAGAAATAATGGATGTGTCTAGCTCGTAGTGCTCAGCACATGAATGGAACTTTACGTTCAAACTATGTTGAGGGAAGAGCAGATGAGATAATATAAATCGGAGGAATGCCTGTCAAATTGACCTCCTTATTATACCCCCTCCCCCCCCCCCCCCTCCTTTCCCGAACCTCACCCATAAAGTAGCATGTCCAAAGGCCTCATCGAAGACACATCGTGAGCCGTTTCTCTCAGGACGACCACCCTTAGCATCCCCCATCCTGATCCCCCCCCCCCCTCCCCACACGATCGATTGTATTAACCCACTTTGCAGGCCCATGCTCCTCTCTGACATTTTGCTAAGGCATGGCGCCCTTGCATGCTTCATACTATGAGGTCGCATTTTCAGTCAATTACCGTTGCCTGGTATTCCGGCCAAACCCGCAGCGAAGCGGCGCTCTGCGGGCGGAGAATCCAAACGGAAGGCATCACCGGGTGCATTCCCCGCTATAATTCCAACCCCTCCCGTCATTCTGTGAAATTATTGTGGCCTTGTTCAGATATCTCCCAGTAACCCCCAGTATGATGTCTGCCGGGTATCAATGACCAGTGGTTCGTTCTTTCCTGCTCTCATGCTGGAGGTTTTAGTCACGTGTATAATTTGGAATTTCGATCGATTTCTATGCCGCTTCACCTGTTACAATCCCTACTTGTTATCATCACTATCATCAGCTGCACTCATGTTGTCATGACAACATGATTCGAAGAAGTTTCCTAGAAAGCTGCTCGGAGTGAATCTTTAGAGATAATATTTACGATTTGAAGTAAAGAGGGTCGATACATCACAATTCTAGTCCAAGGACCGGCAAACTGATTGATTTTATAATCAACTGAAACATAATTTATATAGGAGGCAAAAAGATCAAAACCACAGTATACCATATGTAACGCCATCCGGCTCCAAATTGAAAAACAAAGAAGAAGATACGAACAAAACATGAAACGTACTATTGCTTGTCATTTTATATGATAAGAATGTTCATAATTGCATTTCTTTCTTTCATTACACGAATATAAGATAAGGTTTCGATGGATCGGGAAAGTTAGCAAAGAGACTGTTTACCTAAGGGTTAGAGGATAGTTTGTATTCAAACCAGTGTCGCCATCAGTGAAAATTATTTGTGTTTCATTCATTTCTTATATTTCAGCGTCAGCGCTTTCTGTGGAAATGTGATGATAATGAATTGCATGTTTGCTTTTTAAATCTAATTGTCGCGTGTTTCAAGAAAAAATGGAAGTAAATCCCGCAAGATATAATGCGGAAGGGTTTGGGTTTGGGTTTTTGTTCATTATTTTGTTTGTTTGTTTGTGTAATGTTCATTTGTTGTCTCATCCAGAGAATCAAGCACAAGAGGGGATGTAATAAACTCTCCCACGTATCTCACAGTTTCGCGCTATTAATGATTCGCGTATCTTTCCTCTCTTTTTTGCCATTTAATTTTGCACTTTCACGATGGTTTCGCAGTAATTAAGTGTACACTGAGCTAATTGTCAATGCGAACCGCTAATAAACGTCCTATCCTAATAACGATTTGCGCGGTACAATAGACACCCACGAACCTAACCTTGTGTTATTGACTAAACTCGCACGATCTCCATCCCGACAGTGATTGAAATACGGGATCAGTTCGGGGAGGCGATTATTGCTTACGGCGGCGATTTAATCTCTGCTACTGACGTGCGTAGATGAGTTTTTTGTTCTCTTTCGGAGCGCAAAACTTCGTCTGCCACGAAAAGGCGAGGCTTATTAGTATATCAGCTGCGATTGTTGTCGCAAATGCAACGTTTGTTGGGTGGGACAAACTTGATTTCAAAGGCACCGTCGTGTGCGTTTCCATGGCGACCGTGTTTTAGAATTTGCATTTGTACGCGAGCCCGCAATGAGCTTAGTCTAAATTGCATAGTATAGCGTCATAACCAGTCTCACCGGTCTTTTAACCTTTGGGCAGTGGACAGCTTCCTATACTGTAAAACAACCAAGTAAGCACATTTCGTCTGAAATGTGTTCAATGGCCTTTTGGCACTCTGTTCCCCGTAAATAACTGTCCTAACTGGGCATTATTTGGTCGCGTCATGTTGGAGATACCTATCCTCAAAGGGAAAACGGATGAAAACCAGCTATAAGGGCAACCAGTTTCACTGATGGAGTATACAAAGGACCGGGGCAACAGATTGGGGTTTTATATTCGAAGAACTCGTATTTTGTCTGTCATGCGGAATGAAACTCGCTGACCTGCCCATTCTTTTTTCTGTTCAATTGTGTGTAATGTATTTCATTTGTTCGATGATATTGTATTTTGACGATATATTTCCAACATTGTTAAAGCCCTTCCCATCAACAAATAGCAAGAATACACACACACACACAAATATATATATATATATATATATATATATATATATATATATATATATATATGAAGAGCTCGCTTCCAAAAAGCGCTAAATCCATTGAAAATGATGGATTTAGCGCCTTTTGGAAGCAAGCTCTTCATATATATATATATATAACTATATATTGTATACATTTATGTATTATAATACACACTATTACATAAAACGACAGTAATACTCTCCCTCTCTCTCCCTCTCTCTCTCTCTCTCTCTCTCTCTCTCTCTGTGTTATGTAGATAGATGGGTAGATAGATGAATAAATGAATAAATGACAGATATATAGATATGTATATGTTTTTCGTTCTCTCTTTCTTTCTAATGACTTCGTGATTGCATATGATATCCTGAAATTTACTACCGTTCATGTATAGATCCCTATATGGAAAACCAGGGCATATTGATGCTTCTAGAGAAGCCAATGTTAACGAACTCTTCACTGACATTCGTAACACACTCGATATTCTGAGATCACCCCCCCCCCCTTTTTTTTTTTTTTTTTTTTTTTTTTAGTCAAAGTCGTACAGTGAAACCAGCTCGCATGAAGTGAACTTGACTTGTCGAGGGAATGAGGCGAGCGTCGATCGGAGTTTGTACATTGCACGCTCTGTCGTAAAGCGCGTCCATTATTAGTACTCTGGTATAGTATGATGAGGTAACGCGTGATGTTTTCACGCAGAGGGAAGATCTACGTTATATAACGGAGGCGGAAACGAGTGTGGATAGTGTGGTATGGGGTAGAAGATGCGTGTTCATGACCATTACCCGTAAAGTATTTACATTAATCACAGCTCGAATGTTAGTCATCCAAATCTTCTAAATTAATGTACATGTTCCGGAGGAGAGCGAGGGATGGTGGTTCAGTGCACGTGTGCCAATGTGCAACGTGTTGGACACGTTGTGAGTGGTTTACCTCAATGAACTCGGTACTCACTCTTGTGTATAAAATTATACAGCTAACAGGTAACTTTACATACATAATCAGGTGTAGATCTATGACACCGTGGTTGTGCGTCTGTGTGTTTTGTTTGTTCATGGCTGGCAGCAAGCACATTTCAAGCCGACGTAGTGAATTAAGATGTCCTTTTTTTCTTTAATGAAAGCAAAAGGCGTCACCAGGCGATGGCTAAAAGGACCTATCCGGTCATTTCTGTTTCGTTTTGTTCTTGATATTCAAAGTATACGGTAAATGAATCACAGTAACTTGTATGAATAATGGTTTTATCGAAGAAAAGTGAAAGTATAATGTGTGTATTATTAACATTCACATCACATGGGAAGAAGAGAATAAGCATGAAGTCCCCCCCCCCCCCCTCCCCATCTCCCCGTCACAAATAGATTGGTGCGTCATTAACCTTTAAGAAGTATTTATCGTTGAAAACCAGCAGGTAACTTTTTCTTGAAAAAGACGCCACACTTGCATCTATCCTATTAAGTATGATACGCAGCATTGAATTCAAAATCACTTGGTATGAGTTGGCCTATAGAAATCATTTTCAAAACAACACAAGCCGCCCCCCCCCCCTCCCTCCACACACACATACACACGGCGAACACACTCACAATTCTCCATTCTTCCTTCATTCATTTAATTCGTCGATATTGCTGTATCCGAGCAACCATGCATTACGATCGATACCCCTGGGCATGAAAATCTATCTCAGGCTGCACAACGCGGACATGCGTCGGCGCACTTTTGTCGAAAGCCCTCGATCGGTGGAACACCGTGAACTTGTGACATTTAAGGGATGCAGCCAGGCAGGGATTTGTAGCGCGAGAGGGGGAATAAAAACTCACGTTTACTCGCTTTCAGCCTCCCAGCATGGATGCATGCTTTTAACGTTTGTCCTACTTATCAATTTTGTGCACTAGAATGCGTGGGCCATGTTCAAGGGTTTGGACATCCAGCGGTTTTGTTTGGGTTGATGACTTCCATCTCAAGAATCGCGATGATGCTATCCTCCCTAGTATATGTGGCTGAATTTAAGAGTAATTTACGCTAGAAAGGAAAATAGCTGGTTTGGTTTGTTCTTTTGCAGAAAGACATCTGCATGAAGGAAGTAGATCGGAGTGAATTCGATAAATTTCACCTAAACAATAAAGGTTATAAAAATTATGTACATGTATGGTACCATGTGCATTATTCCTACTGCATGATGGGTAATGCAACCATGATGATTATCTTCACCTGCCTTTCTTCATTTTCTGTTTACCCACAAAGTGCTCATGTACAAGGAGATGCTTCCTTCTTCAACAAATCTAACTTTTCAGTTCTTACAGTGTCTCAAAGGACAAGTGAGAATGTGATTTTTTTTTATTTAACATTTTGAAAAAACAAAATGATACAATGGTGTTTCTTTTGGAGAATAGGGAGGGTGAATAAAGTGAAAAACTGATATGCACAACATTGTGTGAAGCAATAGGACTAGGAAATTTAAGCATACAAAATAAATCACAGTCATGCGATTTATTGACAGCCCTGTTACAAACCCAATGGATTGATGTTAAATCTATGGACCATGACGTGTTCATAGTCATGTTGCCGGTTCTTTTCTATCACTCATTATATTCTTTCATAAGAACCTTCTTTTTTTACATTCTAGAACGATACATTGATTATAGACTGTGTTCGGACGTCGATGTATCCGTTGTTATAAAGCTATATATAGCTATAGAGCAAACATAATAACGTACATAGTACCATACAGACTCCACAGATATCACAATGTCACATGCACAATTGTAAACTTTCATGTTTATCAGGAGTATAGTTACTTTGTTGTGGGAATTTGGTTGTTATTTCCCGCATCCAAATTCCGTTGTGACCTGTATTGTCTTTCGGCTGAATCGAGACAGTGTTAGCCGACGGAACTCTGTCCGCAACTCAACGTTGCAGTGCACCCTTTCGTCGAATTCATGTTGTTGTTGTTGTTGTTGTTGTTGTTGTTGTTGTTGTTGTTGTTGTTGTTGTTGTTGTTGTTGTTGTTGTTGTTGTTGTTAGTTGTTGTTTTTGTTAGTTGTTGTTTTTGTTAGTTGTTGTTGTTTGTTAATTGTTGTTTTCAGCCACACACCCTTTTTGCGACAACTAAAATTCAAACCATATCTCTTCTTCTCTTTGGACTAATTAGTAGCTTCAATATCTGTCTTGGAACCTGCTGTGTCACGTTCAAATTTATGAGCATTTCTGCATTTCTTAGATGCGAAAGAATAATGGTGCCGTTGTCCAAGCATCGTTATGCTTTTTATTAAGTCGAAAACACAACCGCCATCGGTATTACATGTGCTGGCATTTAAACGCAATCTTGATTGATCTGTTTTTTTACTGATAAAGCAAGTGATGTCGTTGCCATGGTAATTGTCAAGCAAACGATGGTCATCTCGTGTGCCAAAGAGCCGATTGTGCAATAAACCCATCCGAGTTCTGCTTCCCTTGAATTCAGTAAATGCACGCTATGTTTTGTGCACTATAATGATAACAGCATGATCGTGTTTATCATTACCCACGCGGAGAAGCGTTGCTGTTCAACAAGCAACACACCAAGACATGGCGAGGGCGTTTAATATAGGACCTATACTCGTGCATAGTCCTTGAATTCGATCCGCAAAGTTGTGACAATTTGGATGCATAACTTTGGAAAAAATGAAAATGACAACTTTTAGTATCGTAAAGTAATAACGCCAGTCTGACTTGCATAAAACTATCGATAACTCCAACCTCATACAAACACATTGAGAAGCACACATATAAAAGAACGAGTAGTGTCAAGCTTACAAGGAGCATGCCACAGACCGGAGCAAGCGCGTGCTGTGCTGGGCTTATCTAAATAAGATCTTAGACAATAATGTCTAAGTTTCCTGTTCTAATAAATGTAGACCTCTTTCATTCCCAAGCCTGAACCGTTTCTGCTCACAGTTGTCATTCTTTCGTGTGTTTTCAAGTTTGTGTTCCCTTGAAAAATGTATGATATGATTATCTGTGTCATCACCTGACCTTTACTACTGAGTATTTGAAATAATGACGTTTTCATCGCAATCCGTTTCAAATTTGATTTTTTTTTTCTTTCTCTTTCCGTCATTGAATCCAGCTGAAATATTCCATTTGCGTTTTAGTGCAATGCGTGTACAATATTTGTCATTTCATGATTAACAAATTGTTTGTTTGTTTTGTTTGTCTCTTTTCTCTTTTACGTTGTAGATGCGTTCGCATTACGGACACCGGTGTTGGATTCCTCGCCACCATGAGCTGTCTGAGGGCGCTATACCTTCGCTGGTGTTGCCAAGTTCAGGACTTCGGACTACAGCATCTGTACGGGATGAAGAGTCTCTTGGTGCTATCCGTGGCAGGTGAGCGTGCAAAGAAAATGGTGGGAGGGGCTTGTTTGGCTGCTCTTAGGACACGCCCCTTTCGCCCCCGAACAGCCAAATTATTTGGCCCAGAGCATTGATTATATCGTCAAATATCAATCGAATTCCATGAATACCAAGGCGAGTAATCAATGTTTCGTCCACATCCCAAGTCCTGTCTGTATAATATCATCCCAAATATCATGTCGGCATTATATCCTTCTCTTTTCTTTTTTACTACAAGACAACTCCTTGGTGGAGATATTTATTACATTTCAGTGAAGTTTTTTCTTTCAATATCATTTTCAATATTGTCGTTACTGTCATATTGATTCCTACGTAAAGTAAACGATGTAGTCTAGGTTACTTCATTATTGATTATAATATGTTATATTAAAACTGCAAGAATGCTGCATCTCTGTATGATTCCTTCAGTCGCTTTTAGATGATTTTTTTTTTTTGACAAACTGGTATGGCTACTTCTTTTTTCTGTTTTAGTCGTTGAGGGCGTAGTTAGATAATGTAGTTATTCGAAATTGATCTTTATGTTGTTCATTCGTGTTTTATTTGTTTTATTGATTGATGTGTCATTCCTCAGCTGCTTTCTAGTTGTGTTAGTGCATCCAGCTGATATTGTAAAGAAGAGACCCCAAGGAAGAACAACTGCATTGTGCTGCCGATACTACCAAATTTTGGCATCCCGTTTCGTCTACCAACTTGTGTCTATATTCTCTTTGTGCCCTGAATAATAATCATATACGGATGCAAACAAGTGACAGTGGATATATTTGAAATTAGCGTCTTACGTTGCTTTGACTTTTGCAAGAAATTATGAGCACTCACGGGCTTATTTACATAATTTATAATGTACAATTTCTAACTGATGCTATCTCTCATCTTCGTAACTCTGCTCATGGATCATTATAAGTTGCATTTTATAGTCTATAGTTACGTCATCAGACCAAGAAGGAATTAGGCGAGCCTAGTACCTCCTTGATCAGACAAACAGCATAAAACGAGTCGTGTGCTCGCCTCCAGTATGATTTAATTTGTTGTATTCTTAAAGTTCTGCGTTTACCTGTCATTCTGTCTTTTGTAGGCTGCCCTCTACTGACGGCATCCGGCCTATCTGGCTTGGCCCAGTTGAAACAGCTTGAGGAACTCGAGGTCACCAACTGCCCGGGAGCTTCCCCCAAACTCCTCCAGTATTTCTCCGCCAACCTACCGACGTGCGTGCTCATCCACTGATTGGGGACGTTAGACAATATTAAATTATACACGCAAACAAGCACTCACGCACACACATCACACATACACATGATATAAATACACGAACATAAGCCAACATCCAGTCACAAATGAATATACTCACTATCACAACTAACGGTCGTGTCAAAATGTATGCTAACTTGTCTGATAGTGTGATGGCCATGATTGGTTTATAATGACATGTCACATGATCAGCTGTGGTCGTTGTCACCCAATGAGCTGAAAGGAAGACAAACTTTGATAAAAGCAGAAAGATCAGAAAGTACAAATGCAAATTACTTTCATTTGGGAGTGAAACTACACTTTCGTCACGTTCGTCAACCAAACTCATCAGTATAGAACCAATGGCCAAACATTATTCTAGGTAGATATTTTGCAGTCTTAATGTACGGGTTTACGGACTTTTCAGCAACTCCGTAATGGTATCTATAGCAAAAATGATTCGTCAATTATAGTTCGATATAGTTAATCACGTCGATATTCCAATCACAGTCTTGACATTTAGGTGAATATGCATTTGCTTACTTCGATATTTGCTCACCCACTGACAAATTGAGAAGAATCATTAAAAATGACTAGACATACATTGTAAGTGTAAACTATGTGGGAACATGTTTGACCGCGACAGTGGATATCATTGCGCTTCGTTTCGACCATGATTTTAATATGATGATAAAGGATCTTACGAGAATGACGTCAGAAACCTGCATGGCATATAGAAAAGTGGCGTGTAATGCCGCTCAACAAATGCGTCGTCTGCCGCGCGTTGTTAATGATTTTTGCCGCGATCATGGCGATAGTCTTTCCCGCCCACGGGGATATCGTCTGCTCAAATCATTGTGACGTCAGACAAGGAAATGGAGGGGGGTGTGAGAGAGAAGTGCAAATAAGATGGTCAAACCTTGACGATTGAAGAAATGATGATACCGCGTTCACAAAGTAATTTTTCATTCATTCTAAGATTTAAGTTATAGTGACACAGTAATGTGACTCTTACTTTATTGATTTAGTAACAGCATTATGATTTCAAGAGGTTGCTAATCATATCTAAACATATCTCGTTTTTCATTCTTGAAAAGACTTGCTTTCAAAAGGATATTCAATGACAAACAACAAGCGGATGGAAATCGTAATCTCACACAAACACACATTCAAGAGTACCATGAGATTCACACACAAAGTACTCATACACACACCCATACATTCATAATTAACATCTTTATGACTAATTTAGCAGAAAATCCTTGAAACTTGGTTGTAATTGCTCTTAATTGGATTTTCATGGGCGTGGAATCATTAAATGGAGGTTTTTGTCTGCAAAAGGTGATGCTGGTTGAATCTCAGCAAAGGATTTTTTTCTGACGAGAGATGATGGAGCATCAGTTTTGTGTCTGGTGTTTATTCACTGGTTATGTACTTCATGGGTTCAGGACAGAACCTACATAAACACGATGTACCGTATTTGTGAATTGGAGTATATTGATGAATCCTCATGTGAAATAGGCTTATGATTTAGTTCACTCTAACCAAATACGTGCAGTGATAACATTTCCATCTGTGTAGCTTACAAGAATCACCCATATTTGTTAGGAAATCTACGATTATTTACAATGAAAAATATCTTACAAAATATTCTTGTTTTATTCTGTCAAGATAAGTTTTTTGTACAGGTATATTAAACTTCACATAATAACACGGCATGTATCAAACACATCATCCGTCGACGTAGGCTGGTCACATGTGAAGAATTTGCATTATACGGTAAACGGAAATGGATATCTCGTACACAAGTTAGATGCATTTTTTTATCCTTAATTCTGTCGGAGTATCACGAATATGATGTTTGACACATGTTTCTATTTTAGCACAGGTTTGATGAACAGTTGTACTGATCATAGTCGAAGCGTCCTTGATATAGATAGTGCCCTTAAAAGTGGCTGCGCGAAGATAGTGAAACGGGTACCAATTAATGTGACTGGAAATTTAAAAGCACTTGTTATGCTGCCGAGAGCGTGTTTTGGATTCAGCACAGGTTTACAGGGGAATTTTCCTTGACCTTTGCTCAAGACCGCTGTATAATTGATTTATAGTTGTTTTGATTTTTTTTTCGTTCTCAATGTTTTACGAACGTGGCATAAAACAACTTAGACTGGAAATGATTATGTAGTGATGAATAATTGTACATGTACCCTATTGATAGTCACACCACGATGTTGGGTGTTGTTTCTTCCACAAACCTGACTCTGTATGGTTTTTTTTTTTCGATTGTTTTGGTTTTGAAATGGATTGGTATAATATACATAGTAATCATAATGAAATGGGTGTATATATAATATCAGTTACGTTATAGAAATTCTTTGGTTACCAGTGTGTATGGTTATGCAAGTCATATAGAGATGCAATCGTGTGCTTATAGTTTGCCATTTTTACTTTCTTTTTTAATCATTACGCGAAAGATGCTATAAGTTGTCTAGTGCTGTGTGCAATATGCAATTTCTTGCTGGCCAAGAGACGAGGTTATATCTACAGGATTAGCATAGGATGTTTAGAAATTGAGATAAATCCATATGTGTGTGCATTTACCAAGCCGATTAAAAACAAACAAAAAAAAAACCAACATGTTTACAGAAGCCCATATAAGCAAGACGTTCATGAACTCACAACGGGTACACTCTAAATCTAACCGTATATTTTTACTTCCCAACTCAGGACAAGATCCACCCTTTGGGCATATCTCAAAATGTGACTAAATCCACATTTAAAACTTCCCGTAATATTTGGGCAATCGAGTCTATCAAAGTAAAATCATCAGCTTTTGTTCAACCACAAATTGGTCGTAGGAAACCAAGTTGTAGATATCCAACGACCAATTTTCAAGAGTATAGAGACGCCAAATCTCAATTACTGTTGACCTCATTATCTTTTGTTGTTTGTTTCAGCTTCCCTAAAGAAATGGTGTCATGATTATTGAATTGAGAGGGGCTTAGATGGAGGTCTAAAGTTTAGAGGGAAAAATAAAAAGATGAATAAAGAAATGAAGAAAAGAAACTATACCTGTTAAGTCACTTGACAAGCGAGTTTTGAGCATTTTTTTCTTCTGTTTATGATGAATGGGTTTTACATTATTTAAGTAGATGTTTTATCAGAAGACAAGCCTAAGGTTGGTACTGTCTCAGTAAATGAAGAGGGTTTCCGTAATCAGATACACATGTGTTTTCTTGGCCCCGATTTAAAGCAATGG
This sequence comes from Diadema antillarum, assembly GCF_040938485.1. Classification (NCBI taxonomy): domain Eukaryota; kingdom Metazoa; phylum Echinodermata; class Echinoidea; order Diadematoida; family Diadematidae; genus Diadema; species Diadema antillarum. The sequence continues at coordinate 1,311,203 of NW_027271913.1, forward strand.
TCAGCTAGCTCGGGCAAAAACGGTCTGATCACTTGATTATCAGTATGCTGCACCATTGGGGGCACTGTGGCATAGTGGATAAGACTCCTGGCTTTCAATCGAAGGACCCGAGTTCGAATCCAACCCGGTGCTCACGTCCTTGGACGAAATGTTTTTGCCAACAATATCCCTCACGACCCAGGTGTATAAATGGGTACCTGGCAACACTAGGTTAATAAGAATGGCAGGGCCCTCTGGTGGAGCAGTGGTAACACTGAAGAGGCTAGCCTGGATAAAGAAGACCATATTATTATGTAAATGCAGCTTCCCATGCACCTTTCATCATAAGACGTGATGTCACAGAAAAAAAAATGTCACTCACCCAACTTGATGTAGATCCAAAGTTCCTGCATATAGAGGTACAATGAGTTCTATACCAGTCTTCTTTCGTATGACCGGTTAATGAAGATACATGATGGTCACGTGACTGTGTGCAAGATTAATGATATTGCTACGTCATAACTGACAGTAAGACATTTGGTCGCTTTATTTATAATAGCACTCTAAATGAGAAAGAAATACAATAGTGCATCATTGCTTCTTGTTATGTGCAATTATTGTTGACGTGCCATCACAAGGTTATATTGCTTATATTTCAAATGTCACTGTCTGTAATTTTGTAAGTCACATTTCCCCTGAATTTTGTCTATTTATTTAATTTTGTTCTAATTTCGTGCAATCGAAGTACACATGAAAGAGAAGGTGTGTTATTTATTAATTTTGTATACATCTACATAGATTGCTCTGGTATGTAAATACTTGCTTTACGACTATAGTTTGTTGAACATATTTCCTGGAATCGGGGTAGAGAAGGGAATATGCGATATGTAGTACCGTGTAGTGTTTGATAGATAGGTCTCTCGTCACCATGACAACTGGTTCAAATGTAATGTTAAGTTATGATGGCACTGGAAATGGCGTTATGAAATCAAGGTTGTATTTACGTGAGGAATTTATTGTAATGAGGAATGGCTATATAATAATGGATTATCACACATGACTGAATCATGGTTTGTTTCGTCTTTGTATACACGGACAGGAAATAGTGTCTGAAAACAGACGTACACGTTATTTCTTCGAGTAGATATCAAGGCGACGTGATTTCACAAGAAATGTACATTTCCGTCATTGTCTTTGTGCTCCTCTTAACCATGACCTCTTGACCTTTGATGATATTTCCCACAATTCCACCACGAATTAACATCACAGAATGTAGCTGTTGGTACGTACAGTATAAGTCATTCTTGATTCCTAAACAGAGCTTGTACTTTTGTCTTCTATTCAGCAAACTATCTAAGTGGTTTTTTGAGCAACCTTAGACAATTTAAATCACAAGGCGTTAGAATGAAATTGATCATTGAGTGTTTCATGTTTTATTTGTAAAATTGTGAAAGTATTCTTGAATTATATATGATGAAGATATTATGTCTACAGAAGTTATCCATTAAATTATAAGTAAACGTGACCAAACGGATACACCCAAAACACGTGTTTGTGATGTCATATTTCATAGTACTGCTGTTCTTGTTTTTGCTTTGTTTTGCTGGAATGCGAACACGTGATGATAGTGTAGTCATCGAGAAAGACATGCAGATAGAGATGATGAACGTGATACGATGGTGATGAGGATGATGAGATAGTGATGATGGTGGTCATAGTTATTATATTGATCAGATCATTATCTTTATCAATACATTTATTATTCAGTATGCTTATGATTGTGTCTGAGTATCACAGTATCACAGTCGTCACGAAAGATTAATAAATCAAAGTCGCCAAACACAGATTTTCGGCGATAACAAGCAAACACCCTGGCCGAGAACCTGACAAACAAAACAAGCATAACTTTGCACAAAGAGGAAATGAAAACAAAATTATAATTGATGATGGTAGTTATGACTGATCCGAGGTGGATATGATAGAGATGAATAATTATAATGATGATGATGATGATGATGATGACGATGATGATGATGATGATGATGATGATAATAAGGGAGATGAATGATGATGGTGGTGTTGGTGGTTATGTGATGATGATGATGATGGTGGTGTTGATGGTGGTGATGATGATGATGTCATACTAAATGACGATATTTTCTGAATGAATAGCGTTCCTTGTGACCATCTGTTCTGGAGAAATTACATGTGCTGAGTAGATTGAATGAGAAAGGACTAAAATGCGTTTATTCTATCAGGATTTTACGGTCAGGTGTATTAAAGTGCTGACGATGGCATAGTGGGAATACATTGCATGTCATGCAGTGATGTAAAAAAAACAACAACAACAAAACAGTGCGTCATGGATACAGCTTTCTCAGCAGACCATCACAGTTGAGCTTTATGAAATTTTTTCTGTATTTATAATTCTCTTAACGCATTATAATTTCTGACCCCTTCTACTTTCTTATATCTCCCGCTATCTCCCCTCTCTTCTTATATCCAGTTCCCTCTCTCCCTCCCTCTCTCTCTCTCTCTCTCTCTTTCTCTCTCTCTCTCTCTCCCTCTCTCATTCCTTTTCTGCAATCATTTTTTAACACCATCTGGTGTTTCTATTTAGGTTTTGTTCTTGTTTTTTACTTCCAAACCTGAGAATATTATTTCGTCCAACCCTATACAGCGTGCATTATTCTTTGAATTCACGGAAAACAACGACTATGCCACACGCCATGTCTATTTTGTCCTGAAGAAGAAAAAGAAACCCAGACTTGATACAAACTATCAGATTCATGATTGAATCTGATTGAATTAGCCCAGTATCACCAGTGAATTCGTGGCACAGTTGCTCCTCTACCCAGAACTGGTTCGAGATGAAAAATATGAAGAGTTTGTTCACAAAAACCGATAAGTCCATTTTTTAAGATTTTGAAGTACTGTCTCTGTCATAAAGTACAATTAGAATAATACCTTTTAAATGATATATTGTTCACTACATATAAAGGTACATTTTTGAAGTTAACATCAAAAGAACCAAACATTTTCTTATAATTCTCTTCTTCTTTTTTACCTTTAATCGCAAATATCTCCATTTGGCAAATATGGACTTATCGGTTTTTGCGAACAAACTCTTCATAATTCGCATAAAGTGATCATAACTGTATCATACAATCTTGATGAAGCAAACAAGTAAACAACATGATTATTCAGGTAAACGAATTAGCTTTCTGCTAGCCAAAGTAAATGAATTCATATCAATTCAAACGACACAGATATCAGTATCAAAGGGTTAAGTGTTTTGATATCACTGTTATAGATGTAAATAAAAATGATACATTTATGAGCTGATTTCATTGGTGAATAGATATCGATTTCTCCAAATGCCCCTTAGTAACAGAAATGGGTTATCCCCATTAATTCTTGCAATCGATTTTTCAAAATTCCCCTTAATAACAGAAATGGGTTATCCCCATTAATTCTTGCAGCTGTTCAACACAAATGGTCATAAATACTTTTTAATTGGTGAAATGTGTTTTGAGTGCTTGACACTTAAAAAATAACAATGAAATGATTGATTAAAAGCCGTCACAAGAGGCGAGTGATTTGTATTGACATCCGGACTGACATTCAAATGTTTCACGAGTCGGTGTACATGCCATCCTTCATCATGATGGCATTTACTCCCTTTCGGTAAAAAAGAAATATCTGGATGATTCACAACAAATTAATTCAAATATATAGAAAGAACAAAACTGTGATTTCTATTTCAAACGAGAATACATATTTATGTCTGTACACAGTCCAACACAGACAAGGTTGTGAAAGCGGATTGTTCGATGATGACGACACTGAATCCACCATAACAAAGAGCTTTTCATGAGTATGAGGAGAAAAATCTCTTTGGAATCGGCCACCAAAGAGAATTATTTGTCTCCTTACTGCGGAAAAGCTGTTTGGAATCCACAATTTGTCGCCCTCTGCGGTGATTTCACAATCTGCATCGCCATCTTGCATGCCGGTGGGAAGAAAAAGTCTCGAAATCGGCCAAGGAAAACCGGCATAATGGCAGCTCGCAGAGTAGGAAAGTCCGTCGTTGACTGGGCAGCATTTGCCGAAAGAGTTCCTCCTAATCAGAAGGCACAGTTTAATGCGCTGAAAGGGAAATTTGACTCTCTAAATGCCAGGTGAGTTACAACCCGTGCACTTGAAATATTAAGCAATTTATACGTAGTCCCACTCACCTAAAACAGTGCGGTATGTAGACTACTTGCTGTAGACCACGGATTCAGACACTTGCGCCTGCGTAGCCATGATTATTGTCTTGATGACCTACTAACATCGTTAAACTTATTGATGAAGGTATTTGTTGGGATTACCAGTGGTCTACCAATGAATGGATTTAAAGATTGTACACAGATTTGCAGAAACACATTAAATTTACAAGAACTTGAAAAAGGGGTTACGTTGCCGTTGTGCGTTAATTTTAAAGCAAGTGGCCCTTGATTCGGCAGCTTCCATGAATAGACCACTCTTACAAATAAAAATTCCCTGAAATTCATGAATAAGAAATGGTGCATATCAAGTGCGAAATTCAAACTATGTATGCAACTACCTCCACACGTGTTCCAAAGAGCACAATAGTGCGCCACGTCGCCGGACCCCCGAAATGATTGTCGCGACCCTCCCGGGTCAGCTCGCATGAGCAGTTCAACGGTTAAGTAACGGGTAAGTAAAGTTGCATAGCAACACATATTCTATAGACTTGTTTCATTCCAAGTTTCAAAGTTACTAGTCCGTTTATCTGCATTGAATCTGTACAGTGTGCGCGTGTACACCTACATGTACAGCCACAATGGCAGCCGTTTTTGTTTATATTTTGCATGCCACCCGTGCCAGAATTTGCGGCATCGCCATGGTTTCGATCACAGCGTGTTGTGTATGCGTTAAATCTCTTGCACAGCATGGAGTACGTGGAGTACCTCGCTCTCGTAGTGCGATGTACCATACATACAGTTTCACCCGCACATGGCACGCGCTCTACATTCACATAGTCATAGGCAGGGCGAGCACACAGAGCACTACGTCGCGAATGTCGAAGCGCGGGCATATGGGGTCAAACAATGAGTACAGGCGTTCAAACGATGATCGCAGACGCGTGCGCAGGCGTTCGGATCATGCATGCTATTTTGCTTCCGCAATTTAGGATGTCGAACATTGGGTAACTTGCTTCACCAGTTTGATGCAGAATGATAACTGTAACCGTTAGATGTTGTGGTTGAATCATGGGCCATGGGAGGCTTGCACTTGCGTTAATATGATCGTGACATGAGTGAAATTTCAGAATCCTAGTTAGGTCATGCCTGGGTACCTTACCTCCTCGACCGAGGACAGTTTTTAATGCAAGTAAATTAGATGGTGTCTGGTGAGGTAGGTGAAAATGAAATGGCAGCTGAGCTGTAGCAAGGGTAAGCCTACCACTCGGTCACCTACCGGAGTGGAATTTGGTCACTTATCACTAATCACAAGCCAGCAAGTTCTGTTGTCACAACACATGCAAATCACTCATTTCACATACTAGCACTGGCTTGGGTCCTAGTCCAGAGTCCTGCTAAGCAATGTTGTGGGTAAGTCGGGTCATCAGGCCATCTCCTGTGGTAAATCTGTGCCTGTAGAGGCAAAAACACTTTGTCTTGGATCAGATCGATCAGATAGCTTAAACCCTGCATAGGACATTAAATGGAGGTCCTGAGAGAAATTGTGAGAGGGAGCACTCGTGGCCCATCCATGACTAAAAAAAAAGGGGGAAAAGGAGACCTCTTCACTTTCTGCAAAGAGCAAGGTATGGATGCAAATCCAGCAAAGTGGTCTGCTCAACATACCTACAAATTTTACTCCAGACACGGAGGAATGATCCTGACCCCTCATGAGTCAGGGTTTGCCCCAAGCAGCCATCAGCAAGCTATCCATGCCTGGGTAGCTTTCTGAGTTAGCTGCTAAAAAGATTACCAGGTACTCTTCCAAGTACCACGTACATGTATCTTAGTGTTCATTGACTGTTACTATGATGTAGACACACACACACACACACACACACACACACACACACACACACACACATGATACCTAAAGGCTGTTGACCTTCAGCTGAGAAAAGGAAAAGTGTTATTTTTTCCCAAATGTTTTTTTCCAATCATGCAGACTATCCCAAACACCAGAGCAGGCTGCTCCAGTTGACTGGAACACCTACCGCAAGACTGTCCCTGTTGCAGGGCTTGTAGACAAGTTTGAGAAGGAGGTAAGTCTGAAACCACTTCTGTAGAAGTGGATATTTTGGCATAAGTAATTTTTTTTTTTGCGCTCAGCTGTGTAAGATGAATTTGGTGTGTTTTTGATTCTGTGGAATCAGATAATTATATACTGGAACATATGGCATGCAAAAATATTCGGGTGCTTTTATTTTCACGCTAGCTTCTTAAATGTGTGAAAATTTCCACTTTTACAGTAATATCATTTTGCCTAAGTAACATACATTTAACACATTTTAATTTCCCCTTCAGGATTTCTATGCAGTGTTCTAGGATGAGTCTTAGTAATAACTATTTAATGTAGAATACTCATAATTAAACTAAGAAAAAAAATCCTGTTGCATACATATTCAAAGGAAGATCTTGATTTGCGTGATACATCTATGTAAGTATTTAACTATAAACACAAATGTGTTTTGAATGGAGTTCAGTATATATTTCATATTTATATGGAACTAACAATCTTGTGGCATGGGCCTTGTTTCTCACTGACTGTGTTTATAAGTTTATTTGCGTTGACTCAGATGTGATATGCTGATCTTGTTTTGTATTTTGCCACTAATGAATCTACTCCATACTAATCAGTGATATTCTTCTTGTTATTTACAGTTCAACGCTCTGAGTGTCCCCTACCCAGCTGACACAGCATCAGACTACATCAACAAGCAGGAAAAGTCAATGGTAATGAATCTATAATTCGTGTTTCCCACGCTGTAATCAGTTATTTTAGGACTTATTGCATCCAAGATATGAACATGTTCTGTCTTGCACATGCACACACACACTTTTTGTTGAAGTTGGAAGGTTTTCACTTCAAGAAAGCTTAAATTTTCAAAGTCAAATTTCCATCCTGCACATATTATTTTCAAATATGAGAAAGTGATGGAAAGGGTAAGTCCCAAGAGTGATAGATAATGATAATGTAAACACAATTACTGCAGTATATAATAATAATGCCTCTAAGACATGAATTATCAGACACTTTTTAGAAGCTCACTTTGACTAGCCGTTTGTGCCATACATATTGTGGTGTGTGCAGTGGGTAAAAACTGTAATACTCTAAAACATGCCATATATTACTTAGAGTATGGAAAGTCAAAACAAATCTCAACTTTGTTTTTGTCTGAACTGTCATAAAAATTGTAGCATTTAAAAGGGTGCTACATAACTTCTTTTTTTTTTAACCCATTTGCCCTGTTGGGCAATCATATTTTCAAATTGTTGCAAAAAACTTGCCTGAATATGAATTTTACTTGCCCAAAAAGAAAAACAAAAAATATATGAAAATGATATACAAACTTGCTTTTGAATGAAGGGCTTGGTAAAACACAATCATTTGAATAAACAGCACACATTGATTCACAAGCTTAAACACATTGGAGTATCAAACTTAGATCAAACGAGTGTTGGTATTTCAATGCATTGGGGCTTCTTCACGTCAATGTTGGAAACTTGCTGGAATGAAATTAAAGTGCGTTGCATTACTAAACAGTCATTATCTTTGGGCTTCTGTATGGTTGACTTCGTGGGTAAGTAGGGCAATTTCAGTAAAAAAATATAAAAGTGGCCTCAAACCTTTCTACTTGCCCTATTCGGGCAAGTATTTCTTCTTATTGTTTCAAAACACTTGCCTGACTGTGATTTTCACTTGCCCTGGGCAGTCAGGCAAGCACTTATGCAGCACCCTGCACTTAAGTATTTTGGTACAGTATCTTTTTTTTTACATTTATGTGCTATAAACAAGCAAAGTTCAGTGAAGTTGGTCCAGTATGAGGTATTAAGTTTGCGCAAAAATTCTTCTTTTTACAGTATTTTAGGGAGAATTGAAATGACATTGCTGCATGGTTTTCATTTCCTCTCATTACTTCAGGACAACACAGCTGCAGAGTTTGTCAAGGCATCCAATACTCGCATCACACAATACCAACAAGAGGTGAGTTGTGAATGTTTACATGTCCCATAATATGAGGAGGGCATCATATGTAAGTGAAGCAATCTTTCACAAACGTCCTCCCCCCCCCCCCCCCCAATTGTTCTGTGTTGTGTGATCTATTAATGACATTCAGTAATACATGAGCATGTGCCACATTTTAGCGCTTCAGTTAACAATGAACAAAGACATTTTTATTACCAAAAGTATGATATTGTTAATTTTGAAGGCTTCTTCTGTATTTAGTAGTCTCAATAAATGAAGTGAATATCTTGCAAAAATGTTATGTAACGTAATAAAGTCTTGTGCTTTGTATACCAAGTTAGCCTTCTTGTCAAGTCTATTTGGTGTGTGTGTGATGAAGAACCTCTTTGAGGCTTTACACATTTGGGCTTAAAACTGCAAAATAGCTGATGATGAAAAGTTATTCTTACATTGGTGATTCATAACAAGTTTCAGGAAAATTTTACTTGTTGTATTGAACATGCAAGCAAGGTGTTCATTTTCCTTGTCTCCAAATTTCAAGTTGATTTCACTTTTAATTTTGAGGCTAAGTGAGAGGTCAACAGAAGAGTAAGATCCAATCCATGTGATCTGTTTGTTGTTTTTCTTGTTCGTGCTAGTTTAGAATTGTATATTCATTGCTTTTTGGTCACATTCAAAAACTACTATGATGTAGCCCTAGAGGATGTGTTTACAGTGCGCTCCCATTATAACAAACACGGTTATAATGAAATTCCAGTTACAACGAAGTAAAAATTCAGGGTGCAACAATATCTGTGCTTTGTTATTTATTGTTTATTTTTTCGGTTTTAACAAAATTTTGATATAACAAAAGAAAATTGCTGGTCCCGAGGACTTCGTTATGATGGGAGTCCACTGTACTTTATCAAGAGTGCAGGTGTGTACTCGGATGTTCTGCAGTGTCTGTCTGTGTCTCTTAGTTCTCTTGATGAAATGTTGTAATCACCAACCTCCTGTCTGCCACCTGTCATCACTTTGTCTAGGTGGACAAACTTCAGAGCATGACCCCGTTTGAGGATATGACGGTGGAGGAGTATGAGCAGATGTTCCCTACCAGCAAGAAGATGAAGGAGAAGTACCCATGGTGGCCCCACTTCCCAATCTGGGAGTTATAACCTCAGCATCCTGCTGACTCCATTGTCCGGAAGAAAAAAAAATTCATAGAGTTTTGATTGATCCTTCCAAAGGACTTAACTGCAACAATGTGTTGGTCCATATCTGAGCTTTAGGAGAGTGAATTCTTATCAATTCACTGAAACAGACACATATCCTTGTTACCGACAAGTTTGGTCCATGTCATATCCTGGCATGTACCTTTGCCAGCTCCTGGTCTTAGCCTAATGAATGCAGCATCGGCTGTGATGTTTCACATTTGTAAATGTTTATGTGAAAATATAGAGTTTTATGATATTTATATCACTTCTCAAAATGGAATTCAAATTTTATGGACAAATGTCCTTCATTCAGACCATAAATGATTAATCCTCAGAAAAATCATACACTGCATGACAAGAGAAGGTACTGTTTGCTTTTGTCACATCCCAGGTGGGGACCAACTACTGTATTGTATAGCACTTTGGCAGAGATTATTTGTTGTGCAGAATGCCATTACAACATATTCTATTCATTGCGTGGAATAAAGTGATATAAATTAAAAGAAATTTGTAGATGTGTCTTGATAGGTGACTCTTTGTTACATTCACTTACTTAAGACATGTGAATTAAATGTGAATCAGGAATGATGAGAGATTTTTGATGTTATTTTAGTTACCCGAAAGCACTGGGAACATAAGCAATAGCAGTGTTGATCCTCACTTTTCGCTCAACTGAGCTAGAGGTTTTTACAATCGCTCACAAAGATCTAGCCAGCGCAAATATATGCACATGTATATACATGTATGTATATTTTTTTTTGGGGGGGGGGGGGGGGGGGGGGGTGGGGGGAGAGATTAGAAAAATTGTTGAAACATCTACAATTTCATTGGTCTGGCTTTACTCATTTGAATATTATGAATGTAACGAATATAACTTGTACATAATATTGTGAATATTCTATATTATTTTGTAGCTGAAGAGCAAACAACACAGAAATTCTTATTTCTGTGGTGAAATGTATAGCACATGGAAAAGCTTGTGTGAACGTTTTTGCAAGGAGATATGTGTGTGTGTGTGTGTGTTTTGTATGTGTGCATTGGTATTTACATCATGAAATAGTGGAGCAATATAGATATGATAGATACATGTAGATGCATCAGAGCACAACTGATTGACTACACACACACACACACAACATCAATTTTCTAATAGAGAGTAACTTCCACTCAGAGATATGTTCAAGTTTTTTGTTTTGTTTTTTTATTCTAAAACTGTTATATGTAACATACAAATGATATAAAGTCTGAAAGAGAATATGAATCTGATAAGAATCATTATTTTCTACTTAACAATAATTATTATTACAATGTTCAAATAGTCTGTTTCTTGTTAACTGCTTTACCTTTTAGTACAGTCAACCTCGCCTAAGCCGAATCTATATGGACTGAAGAAATAGCTTCAACTTAGAAAATTTGTCTTATGAGGAATTAGAATCAATTAAGTATAAAGAGAAGAGGACTTGAAAAGACCTTCAACTTATTGACAAATGTTCAATGTACAATTGTAGTACACTGGATATCAGCAGCAAGTAGAACTACGCAGGGCTTAATTGGAAGAAGTAGAAAGACATGGCAATCTTCAAAACATAGGGTTGCACCAGTGGTTAGATGTCCTTTAAGCAAAAGTACTGTATACGCCATATATTTAGCAAGTCAAAATTTTCACGAATCTGAACTTCCCGACGATTTCGCGAGTGGTTAAATTTGTGATCATGGAGCCCTGTACGTACGTCACATTCATAGCATGATCAGAGTCAATATTTTCGCATGTCTTTAATTTTGCGAATTGCACCTGACTCGCCAAATTTGTGAAAATAAAATCCTCGCGAAATATTCGGCGTATACAGTATTCTGTATCTGAAAATTGTTTGTGGAAGTATACTGTGAAGTGAATGAGAAAGAGAGGGGGTGGGACATAGCAAGTGAATGAGACTACATTGTATTTTGGTAGAGTTTTAAGAAGAACTGTAAAGACAACTCTTGTCTTTTTCACATCACAGTCCTTCAAGGGACTTCACAACCACTGGGTGCAACCAGAAAACCTTGTAACATTAAAACATAACACAGAAAGTTTCAGCTATGGCAAGATAAGCCCATTTCAATGAACACGATGACATTTAGTCACATTTCACACAGGATTTGGTCCTCTTCTTGTAAGTAAGAGTTTAAAGGAAGCTCATAATCAGTCTGTTTACCTTATGTCTGTCCATTGCACTTTCACCATTTGACATTTCTGCATTGTCTCAACTCATCCTCTTTTGAGACACAGAACCACAGAACACACGTAGGATAAAAAAGATTTCATCACGTTTTCAAGACGCTTAATCCCACAGTAATGTATATCAAACAAAATGTATTAATGGCACTTCAAAAATTACTGCACATGCCTGCACTATATCATATTCAGCACATTTAATATTTCAGTGCATCTTACAATGGAAGCACAGTGGCAGCCAACACTGCCCTCAGCAGTGACTTGCTGAAGCCACACTAATATCACAAATTCATTCTGCCACATCCATGGATAACAAACTGAGTGTTTGCATACAGCCTCACATGAGATATAGCAGAAAAAGACTAAGGAATGAATTTAATCACAATATCCTGTGACAACTCATATTATGAGCAGTAAAGAGGGATTAATTTATGAATCTTTAAATGGAACAATCAATACATATGTATTGGGGCAGAGAATGGACCTTCATTGAAGGACAATCACATGCTAATTGCAACTGATTGACAAAAATATGGAAGAATTTTATGAATTTGAATAATTACGCAGTACCGCTGCATGCTATAAGGATTAGAACCAACACTTGCTGTCGGGCGAAAGCTTGGTGGTCTAGTGGAAATGACGCCAGTCCAGAGATCAGGAGGTCATAGGTTCGAATCCTGCTCGAGTATGTACGCCCATGATTTTTTTATCATGGCTACTATGTACTTAATCACTGATCAATTCAGTGCTTCTTTATGTCATGTCGACGTAGGGCAATTTGTCAATCAGTTGCAATAAAAAAATCTCGACGGAAGAATTTCATGAAGTTGAATAATCACGTGCTACTTGAAATATTGGGTATGAGGTAGTCTTTAATCTCTACTAACTTGTTGCGTACTGGCCAGAAGCACCAGATTTAGCTTTCTTTGCCTTCTTTCCTCCTCTGGTTTGGACGGTTTACAAATCATTGCATTGGAGGATAAAAGACACTACAGTGTATAGAAAAGGGTTTCTTTTTCATTTCTTTTTTTCTTTTTTCTTTTTTACTACACACTATCTAATTAATGTTTAAAAAAGTACCTTTCTATTTACAAGTTACCGAGAGCTCTGTGGTATGACATTTGTGACTGTTCATAGATCCTATGAAAACACCAAGATACATTTCCCTTGTCAAATACGCTTCTTAGCCACATTTCACATGGTAGTAAATCATGGCATTGGTTTTTACTTTAGACTGGACAAAATTTCCTTACGAATTTGAGTTATTTCAGGTCCATTCTGTTTCATCAGTTTTTGGACAGAATATAGTGTTTCTGGGGGAAAAAAAGATACTGTGGACTCATACACTGAAACTATTGCTCCTGGGGAAGAGGTAACAGTTCATTAGTTTAATTTTTAATGGTTAGACTTTAAGAAACCTGGTGTATCTTGACAAAGTCTCATATAAAAGAAGTCCCAAAGACAATTCAAGTCAAAAAAATATACACTATAAATACAAAATATATATGCCAGAAAATTAAGGGCAATTGAAATACACAGAAACACTTCTTTTCCAGAAATGCCATAGGCAGTCGAAATATGGGTAAGTAGGATTTTGCTTACAAAAATTATTACTAGCATTGCCTGTAAAATCTAATACAATGATATTGCCCCTAGTTACATTTCAAAGGTGTGTACAAGATGGACAAGTTAAAGACAGTTAAGTTTTAGCCGCTGTAAGTGCTGGCAGAGATTGGTAGAAATCACATCTGCGAAGACTGGTGACCTAACAGCTGTTTGGTTCGTCGACTGATGCTAAAACAGTTCTCCAGGGCAGCAGCATCTCTTGGGTCAGATGGCTACCAAGTGAAAGATGAGAAGAGAAGGAAAAATCAGGAAGAGCAAGACTGATTTCAGTGCTGCAGAAACATCTGCACAGTGCAAACAAGTCCTAAATTTACATATCTTTGAACCTTCGAAATCAACTTCTCTTCATACAATTAAGTTTTGTAATCGCTTTGTTCAGTCTCTCTGTTCTGAGAAGTTCTTTCATTCGTCCTGCATCCAACATGCAGCAATTCAATCTCACTGGAGTCAATGCACTTTGCCAAAGCTGAATGTCAGGGACTGGTGAATTACCTTAACTTCAATAATCATACACTAATACATGATACAATTACCATACACTTTTTTATTTAGGTCTGAGAAGGATTTCAACTGAGGTAGACGACATTCAACATAAGTGACTTAGACTCACACATAGAAGTGACTGTAGTTACTTCAATAGGTCCAAATGGGCTGGACACAAGGAAAGTGGACTCTATCTTCAAGTCTTCAATGGACTTTAACACAGGCAACTGAACACCAAAATAGTGGCAGCTGAGCTTTGTGACCATCGTTACTTACCTTCCAAGAATGTCTTTTTGTGGCTTCTGTCATCTCTTTGATTTCTGCTTTGACCTTGACAATGTTGCGCAGTGCTGGACGGACCGTAACACCATCTTGTTTGGGTAAACTCCTACAAGAAGGAACAAATGCTGATTTGTGAAACATGTGTTTGCCTTTACAATGATGAATGCACATATTCAACTTCATTAAAGTTCATTTGAGAATATCATCATGTTGAGTCATTTTCATTCATTGTTATTGTTTTGTCTGCTCTAAAATTGATCACCTCCTCCCTCCACCCCCCCCCCCCCCCCACTGGAAAAAAAAAATGGTTTGAAAATGCTTTTATGTGAATGGTCCCAAATTCCAAGTATGACAACAACAAATATGCTGGAAGAACAATTTATTATAAGAGTAATTATCATACTAACCCTTTGACTAAACTGTTGCATTCCTTTCCCTATACAGTCAACCTCGGATACCTCGAACTCGGATAAGCCGAATATCGCTTACCTCGAAGGCAAAATGAAAGTCCCGATTGTTCCTATGGAGTTTTCGTGTGTTAAAATTTGCGTAGCTCGAAAAAAACTAACTCGAAGTTCGGTTACCTCGAAGGGAAATCTCATGTCCCGATCTTAATTAACTTATTGTTTTTCCCAGCATGTTGCTCGAATTGAAATTGCAAACATCACTCAGCATTTCTGATGAAGCGCGCGTGGACAGCGAAGACATGTCACAAATCTTTTCACACTCGATTGTAAATATTCTTAGCCCCCAGAACGATCGTGCGCTCAAAGAAATACCCGGTACACAGCAGACAAGGAAAATCCCCAACACCTACTGTACCTACACACGTACACGGTATGCGTATAGCAGCCGTGCAAATGGAGTGCTTACAATAGCACTACGCTCTGCCCATCATCTTTCTTTGACCACTCTGTTTTGATTTGCGATCGTGATACTAGTATACCATAGTCATGCCGTGCGCGTACATTTCTTAACCGTCGTGGCGCACTTGCTGAGGTGTTGACAGTTGTATCTTTGGCATTAATCACGGTCCACTGTCCAAACATCAGTCTCCCGCTAGTGTTTTTTTTTTTTACTTTTTTTCCTTTCACGAAGTTTGTTTCATTAATTCTCCGCCGAGAACGCAAGCTCTGAATATTCTTTTTTTCCAGCAATGCGATTATGAAAATAGTGTGGTACTAAGTAGTATATGATCTGAAAGTATAGGCCTAGCATAATAAAGAATAGTATAGATATGATTTAACAACAGTTTATTCTGATAAATTTCGAAGTAACGGAATAATATGCTTTACGATTTTCAGACAAAAAAAAAAAAAATCATCATGTATTTTACCCCTGTTTTGACTTGAATCTTTTTTGAGTTTTCGGTATTTTTTTTTTCTTTTCTTTTCTAGCACAATCGTCAAGGCCCCCTAAGATTGTTTCGCTTTTTTTTTAATGCGAACAATCCTCTTCGGTAAATGTTTATGATTACAGTAATAGCACTGTCCTCAGAAGCCATAGCCGGAATCTGATCTTGCAATATTACTCACTACTCAAGTAGCCCATCCTTCATGTACTGTGCTGCACTTATTCAGGGCTCGACACTTACAGTGGCCCGGGGCCACCAAAACGCACGTCGGGCCACCAAAAAAAGTTGGATGTTTGCCTTTACTTTTGGAGATAAACAGCGGTAACAATCGGCCCCGAAAGTTGCTGCAATGAATGTCAGATGATTGCTTTTGATTTTGGAAATGAATAACAGTAATATTCGACTCCATATACGATACTAAAATAAATGTCGGATGTTTGCTTATACTTTTGGAAATGAATAACGGTAAGATTCAGCTCTGTACAGTGCTTAAATTAATGTCAGATATTTGATTTTGTGTTTGGAAATAAACAAGGATAACATTCGGCTCCGAAAGATACAAAAATAAATGTCGAACGATCCCTTAGACGTTCGGAAATGAATAACAATAGTATTCAACTCCGTATGACGTTTGCTTTTATATTTGAAAGTAAATAGCAATAACATTCGGCTCCAGAAGATGCTAAAATAAATTTCGAATGTTTGCTTTGACGTTTGGAAATAAATAATAATATTCAACTCCGTACGATGATAATATGAATGCCTGATGTTTGCTTTTACGTTCGAAAGTACATAGCGATAACATTGAGCTCCGGAATAGGCTAAAATGAATGTCGAATGATCCCTTTTACATTTGGAAATGAATAACAATAACAATCAACTCCGTACGATGATTAAATAAATGTCGGATGTTTGCTTTTACTTTCGAAAGTAAATAGCAAGAACATTCGGCTCCGGAAGATTCCAAAATAAATATCACAGTCATGATTGCTTTTACATTTGGAAGTGAATAGCAGTAACATTCTGCTCCATACGATGCTAAAATAAATATCGGATATTTGCTATTATACATTTCGAAATTAATAACACTAACATTCAGCTGCGTTTGATGGTAAAATAAATGTCTGATATCTGCCTTGACGCTCAACAATGAAAAACAGTAACATTCAGCTCCATTCGACGATAAAAATTTGTCAGATAATTCATTTCACTTTTGGAAGTGGACAGCAGTAATATTGGGCTCCGTATGATAGTAAAACGAATGTCGGATGTTTGCTTGGAAATTTAGAAATGAATAACAGTAATATTCTGCTCCGTATGATACTAAAATAAATAACTGATTGTTGCTTTTACATTTGGAAATGATTAACGGTATCGTCTGCTGACTGTGAGTGCTGCTGGTAGACACATGGAAGACCGGTGCGTAGCGGTGCGTAGCGGTGCGTAGTTGTGTGAAATTTTAATAGTTTGCAAAGCTAAGACTGTGATTCTTGTGTTGGATATTGTGTAAGAGATGATGACTTAGAGAGAGAAAAGGAGGAAAAACGAATAGTGATCGAGGGGGTACCTACGCCGACGCGACAATGTACATTCAGCACGCATGTTCTGCAACCCTGTCTTGCACTCGATTACGTACCGGTATTTTCTTTTTGTTTTTATGGTGATAAGTCATTAAATTGTCCACCAGAAAACACTGATGAAAGAAGAACATCGATTTTCATTCAATTCATTCATATTAAAGTCGATTCAAATCCAACTGACAAGCATACAAACAATCGGTAGGCACTGTAACAGATACCATGTTGAACATCGACAAAAATCGGATAAGTCGAAGAAAATTCGACGTACGCGTACCTCGAAATTCGCGTACCTCGAACCAATTTCTTCAGTCCCGACGACTTCGAGGTATCCGAGGTTGACTGTAGTTTTGTCTTGTATTCCTCCACAACAATTTAGATGAAAAGATTGCATTTCACTTATTTAATTAATTCTAATAATTCCAACCACACTAACAAAACATGTCTGCATCATCTTGGCTCCTTGGTATCAAGAGCTCCATGTCAACAGACGTCCACCTCATTGTACTCTGTAGATTCTTCCAGAATCAGAGCAAACTTTCAGTTTGATAAATCAGCACTTTACATTATCATACTCTCTACTTTGCTTAGAGACCTCAACGACAAGATCTACACGCACTGTAGGTTTCTCAGACTCACTGGGCTGTAACAATGAGGTCAAGGGTAATTTTGGCCAGCTCCATCAGGGCCAGAGCCTCGTCCCTGGACACCTGGAACTCCCCTGACCCAAGCCAGGCTGTCATAGGAAAGAAGACCTCCAGGGAGGGCCACATGGAGTCCCATAGGTCCACCACGCTGCCAACGATGTGGAAGTAGGTTGGTTTCCGTGGCAACTTGAGGACCTGGCAGTTAGACGAGGATGGCAGGGATCATACAATGGAAGGAAAACATGAGGTGGGAATACTGTGATCACACAAACATCAGAGTATGGCATAAATATGATTATGACACAATTAATATTTCATCCTTAATGTTATTCAATGAATGGCAACACTTGGGTCATTTCACGTTAAGTGTACACTTTTTTTCTCACGGGGGGTCAAAAATGAAAGTTGTTGTTCGGGGAAAAAACATACAGATTCTAAAACCTTAGGGTATATTCAATCTATATCTAAAATTAAAGAGCGTCAAGTCCATGTTTACATCTTTAAATAGTTTCCTAAAATATAGTCACAAAAACAGGCGTCTGGAGAGGACATTTTGTTTAACAAGAAACACATCAGCTTTATCAAGCCTGTAACTGCTACAAAAATGGTTCTCTGTGTATTTATATGTTTGTATCTGTATTACTGATCCAATGTCAATGTACTCATTTAAACTTCAGTCTAGCCATATTTTGCCACAAAACTGATGTATCATGTGGCAAACTGAGATATGGAGGGGTAAATTGTATTTAGTGACATAAAAAAAATATAATTTTTCTTCGTATATAACTTCAAATTTGATGCACAGTGTTTTATTTAAGTCTAAATTATTTGTTGTTGTGTATAATGATTAAGTAATTGCAAGAACCAATCAGCTGTGAGCTTATAAACCTTAGTATATTCAGGGGTGTTGGAGAGGGCAATTATTTAACAACAACCTCTACAATTATGAACACCAACTATATGAGCTAATATGTGAATTTATACGATGCATCAATCAGTTTTAACATTTCTGCATAACTGTACTCCAGATGTTATTGCAATGCTCAAGAGCCAAATCACATTAAAACAGTAAAAAACTTCAGAGTGGACACCCAAGTACAGCTCCAATTACTTATAAGAAAATATTGCCTGAAAATTTTGAAGTTAACGCACAATAACACGTTTATTAAGCAATGTTTTACTATAAAAGGAATGCTGTTGTTGTTCATTGATACATCATTGTTAATATTGTGGTCTTATTATCTACCCAATGGGAACTCTCAAAGAATGAATAACTGATAAGTTCTGGAGAGGACATTTTGTTTAACACTAAAATTTGGAAGCAAGATTGCTGAAAGACCATGAAACTTGTTTGATCTCTCTATGGTCTTTCAGTGCACTTCTCTGAGGTCTTTCACAATTCCTGATTGATCTGTCAGGGGTCTTTGTGGTCTCCAAAACTTCTTGAAATGGTTCAAAGCAGTCTTTTAGTAGTCATTCACGAAAATGGTCTGCTGGTGATCTGTCAGGGATCTCTCAATTAAATTGCAAAGGTGTTATTATTGTCTCTCCATGATCTTGTGACAGTCTCTCTTTTCTTTTGTTTTTTTTTTGTTT
This sequence comes from Diadema antillarum, assembly GCF_040938485.1. Lineage (NCBI taxonomy): Eukaryota > Metazoa > Echinodermata > Echinoidea > Diadematoida > Diadematidae > Diadema > Diadema antillarum. The sequence goes on from NW_027271913.1 coordinate 1,330,372, forward strand.
TGTTGTTGAGATCATTGAAAGACTGCTGAGAGATCATTGAGAAATCATTGGAAGACCAGTGAAAGTCCATAGAAACCAGTGATAGACATGCATGGAGATTGCGAAAAGATCTTTTTTGAATCCAAGATCCCTTAAAGACTGTTTAAAGACTGTTGTAGGACTAGTGTAAGTTCCGCAAGACAACAAATATCATAAACATAACAGCACTGCAATATTCCGATTCATATTACAGGGATTTGTTATCTTGTTCTTTCACAATTCTTGCAGTAGTCTCAGTCTTTCTATTAGAATTCTCTCTGTGGTCTGCGGCAGTGCTTTAGATATCTTGATTGATCTTTCAAAGATCTCTGGCACTGTAAGAGATCTCTCAATAGTCTTATTGGTCTTGATAAACTTTTAGCTGTCTGCAAGATTGGAGCAGGGATCTTGCTGGAAAAGTTGTTTTTGGTCTTTTGATGGTCTTGCAGGGGTTTCAGGAACCACTCCAAAGAGACAGCAAATTTCACTGATCCTGAAGCATTACTGAAACAGCTTGGCAATTTTCAGTCTTTCAGTGGTCTTTCAATGGTTTCCATTCTGTGGAACAGGGGCTAATGGTAGTCTTTACTTTCGATTTTCATGTAAAGTTATTACTAGGCAAGACAAATCTGGCTTTGCTTTTTCTGCTGTTGTTTAAAACTCAGTCAATACATTTCAGAACTAATGCTGGTAGCATAGTTAGCATCCAAGAATATTAACCCATTGAAAACAAACATGAAACACTAGACTGGGTAGCCTGTAATAAGAGGTTATACTGATTAGAGTTCTCTGTCAAATCACAAATGAAAAAGACAAATTCGAAGCTGAGATTTTCAAATTTCACAAATGTAACAGAATGCTTTAAACCATTATGTACATGATATTGTGAATTAGAATGTTTCAAGTGATATGACACTTTAAACAACAAATTTTGAATGACATACATGGCGTGCAATTGTTGGACCAAGAAATTCATGCCACGGGGAATCACCATGTACTTGCATAATTATATATACCTGCACATAAAGGCCTTTAATAGAAAGGAAAGGAAATCAAACCGAAGGTGCAAAACAGGAAAGCATGGGTAGCAGGGGTAGCATGGGTAGCAGGGTAGCATGGAGGAGAGCCATCAAGGAAATACATACTGTCTCATCCTACAATAACACTGGTAGAAAATGGTCTTTAAATGATGAATACCCCATCAATTTGTTGCAAAACTCTCTTAAGGGAGCATACTTCTAAGTGGAGTACAGCATATTAAAAAAAAAAAATGAATAGGCCAACTTATTTTGTACACAACATGAAAATGGGGAGTGAAACAGTGATGTATAGTGTTCCGGATTCGATTACCTGCACAAAAACCATTTATCTCTTGATTAAAGTGACCAAATTGTAAATGCAATCATGTGTTAAAATATGTGTCCTCTCCAGAACAACATGAAGGCATGCAGTATATTGTTTTCCAGGCTAGTAAATAATTGCCATGATCAGTAGATTTTGTCAGTTACACAGTTACAAACAGTATCACATTAATTTTTCTTGACTATCAAAATATGGTGTGAGAGTATTGCCGCCACTGACTTCCGATATTGCTCAATTACATAGATGAACTAATGAAAATCAATTCTAGAATAAAATTCTAGCAGTTGAAATGTTAGTTTATGATTTCTGTTACAGAATGCAACAACAGACCATTATTTTCTTACATAAAAGAAGGAGTTTTACTGTTAAAATTTTTGTTTCTGTACATTGTTAAAAGATGAACTACCTTTGTTCTGGAGAGGACATGCTGTTTAACGCTGCATTAATGTAAGATACTGACCATCTATAAGAATTTAGAAAGAAAATCATATTTCATCATGTTGAATTGAAGTACACAATTATTTCTATACCACAATAATAGATATCAAAATCCTTAGTGCTTCAAAAAATGAAAAATGTACGTGTTCTGGAGAGGACACACTTTTAACGGAAAATTTGCATATCAAAATAACCAAGCAGTAAAATAAATCCAACACATTATGTTCATTGATGTGTCATATATTTTCACTTACAAACATTCTGAAGATTAAATCAGCAGCATTTTGGCACATCTTTATCGCTTTCATTCACTGCTAGTGACTTATATGTTCTGGAGAGGACACAATTTTTTTGTTTAACGGAAAAGATACCTTTTACAAAAACATTCATAAGTTCCACATTTATGGGTCAAATTTCATCAAATAAGCTTCAAAATGCTGAATAATGGTTGTACTTATATAATAAGAGGAATATTCAGTACAACTTTCATTCAATTCATTTAAGATATCAATGAACTTTATCAAAAATGTCGAATGAGAATCCATTTTCCGTTAAAAATACACAAAAAATCCAAAATTTAGGAGAAATAATACTTGAACTGTCCTGAAATTGCAACTAGTAGGTTGGTGTTGATAAGGTCCATCAAACAATACCGCCAGTACAATAATGGAAATTCTAAAAATGGGCTAAAATAGGGAAAAATCAGTTTTTACAAAAGTGTACACTTAATGTGAAATAGCCCACTTGTAAATTTAATACAAAGTTGAACTGAATATTCACATATCAGAAAGGTCAGCTGAAATTTTATCAGTTGTGGGTTGCTGAAAATTCTAAAACCCAACTCTCGATTCCTTTCCACCTTCTCTCCAGATATCATTTGATCATCAGAATTAATTCTTCACTTGTCATTCTGTCTATGATCTCCTCACACTTGCAACAAGTTTGTGTTAAATATGCACTCTTCGTGAGAGTCCATCACACAAGTACTATGGTTAAAGTCTTTAAGACATACCTGAACAGGAAGAAGCAGAGGGGCTTCCACCGGGCTGACCCTCTGCCGCCAGAGTGAGATGTGAAATTCTTCCACCTGCTTCGGTGACTCGATATAGTGTGGGGAGAGGAACGCCACGACATGCCGAGCATTCTCCAGCTGATCTCGTCGCTCCTGTTCGGAGGCAGCATCGATCCTGACGACGACACGAGGTGCAGCGAGTTCCAGCATGCGCTGGAAGAAGACAGCGTACCTCCGGTCCTGTGGGTGGAAGCTCAGGATGACCTCACCCACCACACCCTTGTAAGTGGAGTTTTCAGACTCTTGCTCCGAGATGAAGCACTTCGGGGGGAACCGGTGCTGCAGCAGTAGGGAGGTGGTCTTGTAGCTGCACTTAAAGGTCTTCTTTCTGTGTTCCTCCATGAGAGCTGACACATTCAGTTTGTCTGAAACCTATAAGTAATGGAGTTCAAACAGGAGTTTTGATAGTCTCATGCGATTGTCAAACTTCCTGTTATCCTGGACAAAGAGCATTAACATAGATTACTTTAAAGGGAAGATAAACCCCAAGAGCAATGTGGATTGAGTGAAAGCAACAACATTAGTAGAACACATCAGTGAAAGTTTGAAGAAAATCGGACAATCGATGCAAAAGTTATGAATTTTTAAAGTTTTGATGTTGGAACCGCTGGATGACGAGACTACTTGAGGTTATGACGTATGAGTGGACAACAATACCGAGAAAATATAAAGAAAATTCCGCAAAAATCCTTTTTTCATGAAAATTACAAATTCCATCAACTTGATGTTGACATATGTTAAGGGTAGCAATTATTCCCCCTGCTTTCTGAAAGCGGTTGGTCCATTGCTCTTTCATAATTCTAGAAAAGTGAATTTTTGTTGAATTTCCTTTACATTTTCTTTGTATTGTTGTCCACTCATACGTCATATCCTCTAGTAGTCTCCTCTTCCAGCGGTTCTAACACCAAAACTTTAAAAATTCATAACTTTTGCATCTATTGTCCGATTTTCCTCAAACTTTTACTGATGTGTTCTACTAATGTTGCTGCTTTCACTCAATCCACATTGTTCTTTGGGTTTACCTTCCCTTTAATAATGCATTCAAATTGAAGCATATTTCTGTCAAGAAATCATCCATGACAATTTAATATATTTGTTGTTGTTATTTTGATTTTTTTATGTGCATGAAATTCAGTTGTGAATATTTACAAATGGTACTTATTGTTTTGTTGAATTAAGAAGAGAAATATTCAAATAAAACTAGAAATATCGCTATGGCGACTGGTATGCCTCCGTCATAATGCATGATTCTCCTAATAGGTCTATAGTTCATGTGGCCAATGTGTGATTACATTTTCACAAAATTGGAAAAATATTTAAAATTACATGTTTGTCACAAATGTGTTGAATGTTCACCTTCCTCGACCTATGTTTAATTGGATGAATAGGAGAGCATGTATTTGGGGATTTAAGAACTTAACTTGACTTTGACCCTTTCATAAGTTTATTCATTGAGTAATTTTCAAGGCATGGAGAAAAAATTTGAAATCACTTCCATAGACTGTGCTAGAATTATTCTCGGACCGAGAATAAATGCAATTATCATAGATATCTTCATAGTTAAAGTGAAAACTAAGTTTCGGTAAGTGCTTGAGAAACCGTCTAGCACCATTTCATTTTTGCTTGCAATATATCGAAAGAGTCCACTAAGAAACTTACCTGGCTGACGCAGTTTGCCGGAATGATGAGTCGGTTTGGAGTATTTTGAGAAAAATAATAATAGTAGGAAAACCGACTTTTATTCCAGAAGGCTCCAGACTAACTCGGTCTCGGGAAAAATTCAACCCTACTTCAGACAATTCACACGCAGTAAGTGATCGCCACATTCTACTGGCCACTGCATAATACCAAATGAGGCCTAACTGAATGGACAGGAAAGTGCATGCTACGTAATCCTGTACAAATCAAAAAAAAATGACAGCGCGCGGTCCTCAGTTGCTGAGACGCGCGGTCTTTGGAGTTTTTGTTGTTGTTTATCAAGCGCCTTTGGTTGTTTTAGAGGTGCTTGATCGGCGCACACTAATTTTGCATGCGCGCAAAAGAGGTTTTTGATGCGCGCGTTGTAACAACTCGGACCATTACTGCGAGTAGCCAAAACACGAAGCGCTAGTTTATACAGGCCGCTCCCATAGGACAACACGGTACAATCAGAGGGACAACCATTACAACTCATCTCGCCGTCAAAGCGAAGCCGAGTTATCCCCGAGTCCGAGTTTAGCCTGACCCCGTTCGGGTAAGTTCTGTGACTGAACCTTTTTGGTTAATGTTTCGCATTTTCGTCGTTACCCATCGAATATCTTGTAATAACATCGTTATCCTGCACATTTCCTAAGCATACGTTCACATTTGGGAGCGAAATTTGACAACTTTTGCAGGCGTACCAGAACTTTGTTTGGGCTTTAATGTGTTACTTTCATTATTTTTGCATTCTTGTTTGTTTTGTCATCCATCTGAACATAATTAGACTGGTCAGGCAGCTCAGTTTTAGAATTTTTTAAATCAATCAAACACAATGTTAATCAGTGGCTTTTAACTGAAGTTTATGGGTCTAACATCTGTAATATTATAAAAATATTTTATTTTTGTTATATCATAAGGACCTTTGTGACCTTTGACCTTTGACCCCAAAATACCAGTGAATATTTGTCTTGTCATACTCTACCCTCACACCAAGTTAAACGTTCATGTCTAATAGTATGTAAAATACTGTATCAAAAGTTATTTTTTCACAAAATAACCTGTGACCTTTGACCTTTGACCCATGACCCTAAAATCCAAACAAAGTATTATCCCCCCAGGATATACCCTCATACCAAGTTTGATGTAAAACCACCACACGGTTCTTGAGATATCGACAAAAACAAAACGGGACGGACGTACGTACGGACGGACGGACGGACGGACGACCCGAAAACATAATGCCTCCGGCCACTTCGTTGGCGGAGGCATAAAAAAGCAATGCTGCATTATTACTGCAATTTTGGACATTCTGAACAGACCATCTTCACATATCACTGACGTTTGTTTGGTATTTTTTAATGCTGGAAGTGTGTCTGACTTTGTAACAAGTTATGTATCCAAAGATAATTCTGAGATATTTGGCAAGAAAGCTTTCTACACACAGTATTACTTGCAGCAGGTGATGAACTTTGGAATCCATTTTGAAACTCATGCATATCTGTTTGCCACTTAGTTAGATACATAATATTCCAAAATACCATTTCTTGAATATTTCTTCATCACTCCTAGCTCTCCTGTCAATTTCAGTAACCTTATGCATTTTATTGTACTAGGTGTTTTCGAAGAAATTATTCAAGAACTGATAATCACACTGCTCTTCAGTATGGATGCCATTTTCATGTGGTGATCCATCATGGCAACATGTTTAACTTTCCCATGATATAAAGCTACTTTATGAAAAAGATTATACATGAAAATGTGTTACATCATTATCACTTACCCTTCAATGAAAGGCAAAATTAACTTACTGTTGCCTCTGAAAATGTGGCAGTGAGTTCATCTATGGGGTATTTGACCTCTTGACCATGCAGCCATTGAACCAGGCTGGTGCAAACTTTCTCCATCATCGTCTTGAAGATGTCTGGTGTGGCTGTTACCATGGGAACCTCAGAGAAAGATGCTATCTCTGTCTCAAGCTCTTCAATTTGCACTGGGATGAGTCTTAGTTTATCCTGCAGTGGTGAGAACAGAATTACTGATTACATGAGGAAACAATACTTCATCCTGTTATTTCATCTACATGTATTTTAAAAATATTTGTCCATTCCTTATCAGAGAAAATTCTAAATCCCCTTCTATTCCTCCATAATATTGATTATCACAAACCTTAAGCACAACATCAATCTATATTCATCCCTCCATCTTTCCACCTATCTTGCTCCATAGCTCTCTATAGCACCCATCTAGCTATTCATCTATTTATTGTAGCACCCATCTATCTATCCAATCTATCCATCCATTTATCCATCTATCAATTTAGCTATCCTTGATCTCCGCATCTATCTACACTCATCCATCAACCCATCTTATCTATCCATTTGTTCATCCATTCACTTATCCATACATACATCTTTTCCTCCAAGTATTTACCCATCTATCCATTCATAAATCCATCCAGCCATCCATCCGTTCATATATCCATTCATCTATCAATCCATTCATTTATCCATCCACACATCCTTTAATCCATCTATTCATCCACCCATCCACAAATCTTTCCATCTTTCTACTCATTAACTTATCCATGCACGGCTATAGATACACAAACCAACACATATACCCTAGTAGATGTGACATATACAAACAGACACACATAATATATTGCATGAATATATCAGCTTATCTATGAGATCAACATTTCTATAACGCCTGAAGAAATCCTTGTCATTTGATTGGTTGTTTGACATTGATCATTCAGCCCATTTCTCAATGACGTCATCATCCGTGCAATTGTGGCTCCATTTACCGTGCAATTTTGGATCCATACGATTTGCTCCATTGCACGCTCGCTGAGAGCCCGGCACACTACGCATGTAAAACTAGTGTAAAGTTCTCAGTGAGCACTCTCGCGATCTCAGATTCTCTCCTAGTTACTAAATTATTTCCACCATCAAATGACAAGGATCTATTACAGGCGTTATATAAAATAAATAATAAATGTTTTTATTCATGCAATGGACAGAATATTTCATGAGGTGAAAGATGAAATGTTTGATCCATTCAACTCGGTTGCACCTTGTTTGAATGGATCATTTCATCTTTCACCTCATGAAATATTCTGTCCATTGCACAAATGAAACACATTTATTATTTGTTTTATCCATTCGACTTGGCTGCACCCCGCTGAATGGATCATTTCATCTTTCACTTCATGAAATATTCTGTCCATTGAACTCATAAACATTCATTATTTGTATACTATTCCATCCTCACTAATTTCTCCCCTGGACCAACCATGAATGTCGGAAACGCTTATGAAGCACTCACCTGACAGAGATGTTTAGTCTGTGCCAAGCTGTACTCCTCCCGACACACCGCAGACCTCAGATAACGATTGGACAGCACAGCCAGCATTGACCTTGACCCATCGATGGAGTGGTACAGGGTCTGCTGCCAGGCATGACCTAGAGACAAACACAGCAGAAATCAGATTCAGATTTTTATGACAGATTCATTCATTTCACAACTGACCAGAGTGATATTGACAAATTCTCCAAAGAAAGGGGAGGGAGAATAACAAAAAACAATTTTAGATAGCTGTGAGTACATCCAGCCCATAACAATTTTTTTTTTTATTTCACATTACTTTTAACTATTTTTATTTATTTGGTATCTTCGATTGTTCACAAGTCATAATGTATTAATAACACAATATCTTAATTAACGATATGTATAAAATCACATCTAAAATGATATGAGTACATTATGGGGACATCACAGTTACTTGACACATTTTTAGACTGGACATCATTCATTTACTTTGCAATGACTGACATCCTATGGCAAACTACACTTTTTATGCATCACATGTTGATTGGTACATCTGGCTCTGTATGAAAGATGATTCTAAAATATGTTACGTGCCCATTCCTCATCCTGATCTAAGCCAAATTATAGTACTCCAAGAACCCACTCAAATGTATCGCAGATTATTCATCAAAATTAATATGCATCTAAAGAAAATTCTACATCTGAAATGGGTAAATCCATCATTCTAATCAAACATGTTTTGTGCATGCAGCAGCACACACTGGTCCTTTTTGGCTCTATAGTTCAGAGATGTGTTAACTCACCAGTCTTCAGTTCCTGAATGTCGTAGAATATCCTGAGGTTGGGGTCAAGCCCCTGGAGGGTGTCTACAATGTGCTTGGCTGCCTCCGAGTCAGCGTGACTGTAGGAGACGAAGACGTCGTAGCAGAATGGGTCACCATCGGACTCGGCCTCGCCCTCACCATCATCAGTCACCATGACAGGCAAGGTCTTGATAAGCTGCTGACAGGTACTGGCTATCTTCTCAGATGAATCATCTCTGTTGAGGTGATAATCAAACAGACAGAGAATGCTACTTACAAACTTCAAAGACCAAACCGTAAGCCCCACTGCATGGATCCATCAAATGCATATAGAGTAGTGTAGACAAGAACTTTTGTGTGCACTTTAATTTTCGGAATATCGGTTCTCCTGAAATTCACAAAATAAAATGCATACAAAAATTTCTGGTTTTACAGCATGTAGAAAAAGTCGAACCAGGCTAGATGGTAATTACAGGTGTTCGTGTTATTACTAGTGTTATTAATTACTGGTAAGAAACTGTATGCTAACCCATTTTGAAACAGTCTTTTAGATTTTTAGAAATATCTCCTTGTTTGTGTCAAACTATCCAAAACAAGAATCCCAATTAACAAGCCCCACCTCCAAACAACTGGAGACCTCTGTCAATTCATCTTCACATCTGTTTTAAATCACAATAAATCTATTTGGAATACCAATGTTATATTCAAAGACATTGAGTGAGTTCATTGATTAGGGCTTAAAACTCCAAGACATAATGACAATCACCTTTATGATCAAAAGGACAGAAGACAAACCAAGCCTGAATATGAAATGAATGAGAATCAATACATTCACATTTTTACCACAACAAAAACTGCAATCTGATGTTAAAACATGGCCCTGACTGTATTCCAATGTTAACCATCACCTACATTTTACTCACCTGCAGTCAGCATACTGCACAAGACCCATGTAAGTGGGCAAGGTGACAGTTTCCACAAAGAACGGTGCCAAAATATCCCTCTGAGCTTGGCGGTTACAGCACAGGGCAATGTTATACTGCTCCAAACAGTCTGGTGACTCCAAGTAGTTTGGACTCAACACTGTGACAGAAGACACAATTCTTTATGCATATTTCACTTATTTTGTGAAACACAGAGAACCCCTGTGTACCACATTTATATGAGAATTGATTGTATGGACAGAGAACTCACATAATTTTGAGGAACTGAGCTTTTGTCGGTACTTCTTTGTGTGAAAGGAATTGTGAACAGTTCTCTGCTCAATAGTTCACCATATGACTTTCCTCTAAGCCCAACCTGGCCAATAAAATTCATCTAACTGTACATATTTCAATACAAGTTTTGATGAATCATTTTGCTAAAACCTAGTTAATGAATAAATCAATTCTAATCTCTAGAGATAGAGGATATCTACAGCTGTAAGTCTGGGGGCTAATTTCATGAGGATTTTTGAAGCCATTTCAACTGATATATTATGAATTATATACAGTACCTCTATCTTCAAGCAACTTAGAGTTAGCGACTGAATGGTTGTTTTCTAACTGTTGCCATAGTAACTGAAATCACTGATATGTACACTGACTGCAACCCCCCTTAACCTATTGAGGACGAATCCTGAGTATACTCGGGCAAGTGTCTATGGGAAATGCCTGTTGTAGCAAAATCAGCCTGTCCTCAACGGGCTAAATATCTGGCCGCGTGGTGAATTTTACATCTATATAATAAGACTACAACTGACCAGTGATGACCCGCGCACACCTGGTCATAACAGTGTAGATGTCCTGCTGCCAAATAGCGTCTCCGTCCACCTTCTGCTGCGAGGCGTAGATTCGTACGTCAGGCTTGAGCTGCTGTAGAGTGGCCTGGATGTCGTCGACTACCTTCTGGTCTTTGTTGCTGTACGACAGGTAGACATCGAAGTCCAGTTTGACTTCCTGTGGGAGAGAAACAATGAGAAACCCCTCGTCGTAACATCACTCTAATAACAACAAAAGCACTTATTCTCCTTTTCCTCTGGAGTAGAAGAAAGTCAAATGAGGATCACAGATGATAAAATGTCAATTTATGTTATATGCTTCCTTTCTGTTGACAGGAAGACTTGCATTGAGATACTTTATCACACATTGTATCATTCATATTGCTACATACAATAAAACATTGTAAAAGTGTGATGAATTAGGTGACTTTATGTTCAACAAAGCACACATTTGTCAAAAACATTACAGTAATGGCAGGTATCACTTTCATTCAATTTGTTTATGACGTTGTGTCTGATTAATTTGATAAATATGATTCACATGTCTGGGCAAAAGCAGACAGAAGTGACAATAATTCCATTCTGTATTATTGGCTGCAAAGTAAAGATTTGAAGAAGGTGCACAGGGTTGGTTGGTTTGTTTGTTTGTTGTTGTTGTTGTTGTTTCCCTTCACCTGCACAACAGCTATGAATGCATATAATCAACTCAGCACCATTGTAGTTCAGTGGTTACACACCAGTGCAGTGCAGAGCAGCTTGAAATCTTGTTTAATAATATCATATAGAATGGAAGGCATATCCACTGGTATGGAGATACCTTTTTAGACTCTTTATGGGACATTGAAATGACATAATTTATTGCACACCTTGCAGGGAATGAGTTATATTACCATGACACACTACCTTTGTGATGGAGAGTTTGGTCTCGAACCTTTCCTTGAGATCGGAGAAGAGCTTGAGGATGTCATCATCGTTTGGTCTCTGGAGGATCATTGCTGCCTGCGTCTTGCTGAGGACCTTGGCATAGATGACAATCTTGAGGAGGCGGAGAGGAAGGCCGGCCTTCATCCAGCTCACGGCGTTCTCCACCATCCCTTTTAGCATCTCACACTCATCACATCCCTGGGGTTATTCAAGGCAGTTAAGTTCACATCAAGTACTGTAAAGTCAAGTTGTATTCTTAGAACAAATGTACAATTGACTGTTATGGTAAAAAGATATTTTTCTCAACTCCAGGAGAAAGTTGTCTATTCCTGTCTATGACTCTTTATCCCAACAGCTTTCTTTACCATCTCTTTAAGCATTTTGCCTTCATCATATTCCTAATGTCATTTCAGCAGCAGATTCTACATGAAAGATAAGTCTAGCCTCCTGCCAGAGCTAAAGCTCCAAAAACTATTAATATTTTGTGGTGGTCCTTTTTGATCCAATATTCAAAGGCACGAGCAATGCACTTCATCCTATGATTTCAATTACCTTATTCTTGATCCTTAGTAAACAAGACAGGACAAGACAAGAGTACTGCCCATAGAGAAGGCATCATATCTACACACAACAGTATCAGGCCATTTATCAGTAATTTTCAATCTATCGTAACAATTTCTGTCATCTTCCAACTTTTTGCAGAGCTTCCCCAGTTTTCACTGAAAAATAAATCTTCATGGTAATAGAGTATTTCCTTCAAGATTAGAATACTGCAAGAGTGGAAATGTTGAGGCAATTGTTTTTATTTTCTGTATAATTATTATACTGAAATATTTCCCAAATTTAATAGCCCTAATTTACAGTGTGCAAAATTTGTAACAATTTTCACAATATGCATCATTTACAGTAGAATGAAACTCAGACACTAAATGACCATATCCCCTTAAACTAAAACATATCACAAACATCAAATTTGATCTGTTAAGCGAAGTCAATGTCCCACCTGGCTCCCAGCATTCAATAGTGGTGTGATGATCGAGCCGTCCTGGTTGTTTAGGATGGGGACAAGGCAACGGAAGGCGTGGGAAACCAACTCCTGGGGGCGCCCTCTTGCCCCTCTACTTGGGTCATAGTACCTTGACAATCAAAATGAGAAGTTAGTCATGACTTGTCAATTGCTTCAGAGATTGTATCAAAAGTGTGATGTAATTCGATATAGTAAAGTTTACTGGACATATTGTTAACATATGAATGTACAAACATGTACACATATAAATATATAGAAAATAATACAGATTAATCACCTTCCTCTCAGAAGATTCCCTACAAGAGCACAACACTTTTTTTCATTGGTATAACTATAGTCCTTGATAATCATGAGATAAGCACATAAGAAAATCTAAAGGACAGGTCGGGGTGTGGCATTTCATCAAGTGTTTTGTCAGTGATTTTCAGTGACGAATTTGCTCTTAGCAAATCAGATGTGAGGATTTCAGCTAAAAACAGTTGTAAGTGACTGACAAGTTTCATGAAATGCTGTTCTGATGTTGGATTGCGACTATAACCGCTTGTTTCATTGCTCCCAGCATCACCCTTTTATATTAGACCAGCACATTTCATCTTTACACCTGTGATACATTACAACAATAAAAACACAAAACTTATTGTCTATGCTTCTGTACACTCGTTCTTTGCAATACACATACCCCCTTACAAACATACACACACATACACATTCTCACACTACTTTACAACACTTTGAATAATGAGGGTGATTACCACAGACTGCACTTCACAAGGCAAACATACATAACCTTGGTATTGACTCTGTGCAAAATAACAAACAATGTACAAGGAACACTTACAGTAAATAACCAGGAGACATCAAATCAATTCTCAAAAGAGTCTAGGAAATACTGTATATGCCGAATATTTTGCGAATTTCGTGAGTCAGGTGCTATTCGCAAAATAACAGACACGCGAAAATAATGACTCTGATCCCAATATGAATGAGACTTACACATAACAATTTCTCTGTTCAGTAAATTACTCCACAATCGCAAATTAAACCACTTGCAAAATCGTCGAGAAGTCCCGATTCACGGAAAATATGGCATATACAGTAGTTTACAAAATAAGATTTATCAAAAACAAACAAAACAAAACAAAAAACAAGAAGACATTCTGGCAAACACGTCACACTTTTTTCCAGAAAATTCTCCCCCTCTGCTCTCAAAGCAAAGCAATCTATGATAAGGCAGGTGGTCAGGGAGAGGCTTGGTCCACCAGCAGGAATACAGGGCACGAAGATCCTCCTCTTGGTGGCTCCTTTTCAGCTCAGCCACATCAATCTCAAGATTCTTATAGAGGGCGCCCATCACACCTATGCCTTTGCTGTAGCTTCCTACAAAGCAGAGAGAGAAATAAATTCCCAACAATTCTCCTTTGGACTAAGAGCACCTGTTGAATATGTCCTGATAAAGATATTGACAAGATTTGTCGATGACATGTCAGACTTTCCAGTCCTGACCACCTGAAATGTTTTAAAATATTACAAGCAAGTTTAATGCAAATACATGAAAAAACTTACCCCGAGTTGCATGTCAAGATTACAATAAAAGAATATCCTTTTGTGATAAAATGTATTTCAATAAAACTTGCTAGAAAAATGTATCAGATACTAAATAATGGCAGAGAATCATCACATGTTTACAGTGTATTGGGAAGAAATGTAGCAAAACAAACAAAATTGCATGAAAATACTTAAAACAGAGTACAAAAAACAACAAACAAGCAAACAAACATACCATTTCCCTGGTATAGTTTTGCTTTGTAAAAAAATTAAAAAAAAAATTTGTTTTAAATATGGAGAGGCTCCATCTGCCCTTGGGATTAGTTAATCTTTTACGGATTCTACATGATAGGAAAAAACAAATTACAAAACAACCTTACCTCCAAAGGCTGATACCAGGATGACATCTACTTTGTCTGAGTTAGGAAGCTTGGTGATATCTCCGAGGCAGAGCTCAATCCGACAGTCTCCTCCAGGTGTCCGCACGCACAAGGTGTCCTTTACAAGGAGGCCTGGAACTGGACCGTCCCCATCACTGGACCCCTCAGGACAATCGGTCAGGGTCGAACTCATCTTGGCTCGCCTCCCTAGCCTGTATTGGTGTCATTTTCAAACCCAGATTCTCATACTGACCAAAAGTCAAGGGTGCAACCACTTTAAGGCAAGTTGAACTGATTGAGTTTCAGTTTCAGTTTAATTTGTCCACTTGTACATGTGTAATCATTATGATAGATTGCCTACAATGTCCTTATCAAAATATAAATAAGAGTACATAAAGACTTCTTTAGGAAATAAATCTAATTCCATGTACATGAGAACAGAACAATATCATATTTGAAGGTACAAGTGGAGGAATCATGTGACTGTCATACAAGAGATGAGATCATTAGACAGTGAGTGCTAACCAATGAGAACCAGTAATAACTTGCACAGTATATGATTAAAGTATTCCTCAAATCATTCATGCTATGTTTACATTGATACCTTAAAAAAAAAAAATTGGGAGTAAAACAAAGTTTATATTTCATCCAGCAAGAAAAAGAATGACACTGAAACTGCTCTATCCTTGTTATCAGTTTAAAATGATTATTTAGAGAATAAGTACTGGTAGACAGGATTTCATATAGGCCTATTTGTAATGTGTTGCATGACACTGGAATGAAAAAACATAAAAACAGATGACATTTCATTATACATTGTAGTGCTGCTTGTTAAAAAAATATACAGAATAAAGTAAGACCATTACTTATACTGCAAACATGTCTGTTTATTAAACGAAGCTATTTTTTTCCCCAGGAATTTTTCCCATCTAGAGGAAAAACAAATCAGCTAAGAGTTCTCTTCCAGTGATTTCACAATAAAAGGAAAGTTTACCTCTCTTACTCATTTTTTTTTCCTTCTGTTGTAACATCAACTGTATGCCAGAGGATAACATTCTGAAGGAGTTCTAACTGCACAAGTCTACAAAATATCTGTATTTTCCTGTCCTTCTACTTGCATTTTAATCAATTCAGCTATAACTTACAAATCCATGGTTTCCAGGCACTGCTTCTTTGACCTTCTGTGCTTGAGCTGGTGTTGACAAAACTGGTTTTACTGCTATACCTTGGTCAACTTTGGTACCACATTTCATGTCATGGCATTGGGAGGAATGTTGCTTCAAGATTTGTTGGCTTGTAAACAGATTTAGATGCCTGTTGAAATCAGTCAAAAGGAAAAACAAGAACAGCATACATAAAGTAAGCAATACGCTTCATATCTTACTATTTTATCACACAGTCTCAGCTTTTTAAACAAGTTTATCACATAACTATCCATGTGTGAAATACCATATGGGCCATTCCACGAAAAAAAAAATAATGTTACTTTTTCTGAAAATCATAAAATTGCAATAATTTGAAAAATGAGCTGTAGATACAAATTTAGTATCAAATGCAAGAACTTATCAAGTTCTTTCATTTGAGTGGTATTTTGATACAACTGAAGTACATTTCAGCATCATTTTCTTCAAAAAGCTCATTTTGGGGCAATATTTTTGACATTTTTTTTTATTTTATTTTATTTATTTATTTATTATTATTTTTTTTTTTTTTTTTTGGGGGGGGGTAAAAACACACAATCTTTGACTCTCACTATTCCATGTATATTCACCAACACTTCAGAATTTGTTTCAAAGGGGTTTATGGTTAAGGATGGACAAAACACTAATATTGTAGTCTTGTCTTAGAAACAACTGTGTTGAGGTATGAATATCAGGACTTTAAATAGTGGACAAAGTTGTAATGTCCGTAATGCTGAAAGTGTAATGTCCATAACGTAATATTTGTGAACCTGTAGAGTAAATGCTGAATCTGTTGTACACAATTATCAATCTACAACTTAAATAGGACCGGAGTACTCATTTCAGAAGAAAATTTCCTTTACTTATAATGCTCCAATTCATAAATATTTCAACATATCCACATAAGAGGTAAATTATCGTGTCCTAAAAATGTAATGTCCGTAATGGCAAGTATTTTGTGTAATAACTACCAAATGATTCCGTAGTAACTAATCAAAACTGGAACAGCTACTGTATATGCTATAATTTTCGCGTACATAAATTTTCGCGAATTGCCGCTGTCACACATTTTGGCGAGTGGTTAAATTCGCGATTGGGGGACTAGAGAAAATATGAAGTGGCGAAGAAAGTGCGAATTTTCAACTTACTAGCAAATAAGAATGATACTAGTTATACACTGCATGAAAAAAACTTACCAAACTCTGCGAACTAGTAAGTTAGAATTCAACATTTTTGAAGTAGTTAAGTCCATCGCGCTAGATTTCTGACGAGTGGTCCCCTTGCGATAATGGATTGGCTCTCTACAGTAGACGTGGACGTGCGTAAACAAGCTTAGCCAGTATGGTCTGTTTGGTAAGCCGTGACATGGTATACTAGTACTGAAATGTTCGTATCATCAAGACAAGGGATTCATTTTAGAAGGTAATATTTTCGCGTGTTGTTAATTTCGCGAATAGCTCCCGACTCGCGAAATTCGCGAAAATAAAACCCCCGCGAAATATATAGCGTATACAGTAGTTAACACTTCAGGATGACTGGATTAGAATAAACCTAGTTGAATGGATTCAGAATGATTATGTTGAAATGTTGATATGGGGCCACAAAGCCACAGAAAATTCTCTGAATGTAATGTCCATAACACTGGAATTGCCCATAACAGTAACTTTTTGTAAGAACAATCACTAAAGCAGCATACAGAAATTCTGTTCACTGTTATGTCAGCTGTTTGTTGGAAGTCATTCTCAAAGCACATCTTTATAAAACAAGACCATGATCAAAATATTCTTCACGCAAGCTAGAAAGAACTACCTTGCATGAATTTTAATAAAAAGTTTGCTTTGAACTCTAAGCAACCTCAGTATTAAAAACAAATTAACATGACAAATCAAAGGACCATATTTATCAAAACTCAAATTAGATGAATGCATACAAAGAGAAATTGGCCAGAAATATATAACGGAATGAACAAAAAATGAGAAAAGACCCTCCTTGATGGAATTGCATTTTCTTTGATTATTTCTCAAGTAGTACATTAGTTTAAGTAAACATTTGTCTGTGCTTTATTTCCCTATCAAAATATGTCATATAATGAAATATCACTCTCTAATGATATCAAATGTATAACACTCACTGTACTACAATGTACTAATCCCCTTGTAATCACTAGAACATCATCCTGCTCTCCTGGTACATTAAACACATACTATGTGTTTATACAACTTGTGTATATACACACACACACACACACACACACACACACACACATTCAGTGGTATTTTGAGTGAGTGTAGTGTATGCAGGGAGGTGTGAGAGAGATCACCTCCCTGGTGTATGTATAAAAACATTGAATTTTTTTTTCATCCACAAAACATTTCAAAGACGAACATATGATGAAATAATATTCTTGAAACGTCTGAGTAAATTATTTCTTTATTTTTAAGCCAACCATGCGTGCCATTTGTATACTATGGCATGTATTGTTTACTGAGACTTTCTTCAGTGTTGTTGCAGAACATACACTATAATTACTCCTTTTTACTCAAGGACTTACAATAGACAGTTCAATACATTATTCATGAGGTGACTTGAATAGTATGTCCAAATAAGGCATTGGTGGTAGCATGCACAGCCAACACAAAAGCTTTTGTATGCCACAGCTTTCAGTATACATGGACTATTGCACCACACACCCCTCAACAACAACAAAATAAATGTCTAAGCAAAGGTATGACACTCTATGATACATCGCCTAACAATCACACTGACTAGTCTACTTAACTAGACTCCTTTAATGGTACTGTGCAGACTCTGGTAGTCTCTCCTATTATCTTTGCAATTTAATAGTTGTTTAATCTCCCTCTCTAATACTTTGAGATTATATTTTGCATTTCCAGCCAGTGTCTTTCCCTACAATGCATTTTTAAAGAATCTTTCCTGCCTATAATGAGTCATACATCCAGTCCCTTATTAATTGTGTCTCTTCCTGTATGAAACAATAGCAAGCCATGACTCAAATTCTGAGACAAGAAGCTGTGACAACACAATTTACAAAGGTACGCTAAAAATATTCAATAACTTGTCAAATTAACTTATGTAATTATGCATTCTTTTCTTCTAAGCTTCTTCTTCTTCAGGGTAATTGAATGTGCATACCTCCTTCAATCCTGAAAATTATTCCTGATAATTATCATGTGGTATGATTTGTTTGGTGTTGATCAAATTGGATTTACACTAAATCATACTGGTACAGGATTAACTAGACAGAAAAATCTGCCTGTCCGGAGGAGTTTTTGAATTATTTAATTTTTTTTTTTTTTTTTTTTTTTACATGTACGGCCCTCCTCCGTAGGTTTGAAAAGGATTCTGTGAATCAAGCCAGACGCAGTCTCCACTGAACATATCCATCACGACAAGATCAAATTCAAAGATACAGACCGTTCTTTTAGTCAAATAAGGATTAACATCTTACCGTTTAAAACAGGAAAAGAGCATTAAATTACACAAAATCAGTAAAAATTCTGGAAGAGAGGAGATTAATTTGTAAAAGTACAATGTAGTACATACCTCGTTCTGTCTGTCAGCAGGGTTAGAGTTGGAGGATCAGTGGTATTACTCCACCGAACCGAGTGGCGAGATCAACATCACTTCCGCAGTACGACCTTGGCCCTTGCTGATGTGCCGCTGTAGCGGCTGCTCTGGCTAGCTACCGGGCTACTCTCCCGGAGGAAAGGGGCCACACGGGCGGGAGAGCTCGAGAGGCTAAACCAGTACGCGTGGGGAAACACTAATCCATGTCCAAACAGCTCAGCAGTAGAGTGTTTCAAGAGTGAATTATAGTATGGCGTCAACTCTTTCCTGTCCAACCCTGGCATTAGCCTTTCACCTGGCAAATCCTGTTCTTTCTATATTTATTTACAGGAAACAACTTTAATCTCGTCTATGAGGTACACGCCACCGGCAGATGTTCACAGTTTAATATGACTGTATTAAAACGCTAGACTGATGACCAGTCGCAGCAGGTACGTCGTTGGCAAAATCCTCCGATATACTTCGTGGATCTCTCGGTTTTGGTGTCGGCGCGATCAGAGGATTCGCAATGTGCAGCTGTACATTTATGTAAAATTATGAGTACGTCCCCTTTCCCACCGGAAGTATCAGAATCGCAGGTGTACGGAATACGGTAGTCATGTCTGTGAGCTTATGGAGGAAGCTGCAAAAATAGGCCTACTTCGGATAAAAGTTATCGCTCTTTTATAAACCAAAATGGAGCTATCTATCAATCTCTCTCTCTCTCTCTCCCTCTCTGCTATACCTACTCTTTCCCATAAAATCAATTCATCTGTGTATCTTGTACATCTAAATGTATTTATCTATTTCTTTCTTTTTTTTTCTTTCTCTCTTTATTTATTCATTTAGTCATCTATCTATCAATCTATCTGTCTATTTTTCTGCCAGTATCTACCAATCTATCTACAATTTATCTTTCTGTACGTTGATCTAAAGGTATCTATGTATATGGTATATATCATGTATCTGTCTTTATATTTAGCGATCAATCTATATCCATCCATCCATCCATTCATTTTAATTTCCATCTAGCTATCTCTCCAGTGTTTTATACTGTTGTTCCAATCATCAATCTTCATTTTAATTTATGAACCTTCTACTTTATACCTATATAATCTACCTTCTGATCTATCTTCCATAAAATCATCACTTTTTTATTCTTTCAACCTCTTTTTCCTTGCATAGTATGTAATCATTCTTCAATATCTCTGATGAACAGTATCTTTCTATCCATGTGCTGTATTTTCCAAAGAATTATCTATATGTCTCCATATATGCAACATACTAACTCTCTATCAGAGTTTATTCCATTGTCCTTTAGCAGGGGCGGATCTAGGAATTCCGTAAAGAGGGGGCGTACACACACCCCTCCCCCCCCCCCATTTTTTCTCTTTATTTCTTTTGTTTTAACAAAAAATAAAGGGGAGCGCGCTCCCGGTGTGCTCCCCCTTGTATCCGCCACTGTTTTGTACTATTTCATCAATCTATGTTGACAAATCCACCTAGCCAGTGACAACTTTTGGGCGGTATTGATCAGTTAGATGATTATCTCTCCATCATCTATTTATCACACTTTTTTTCACAGAGCAATGCACTACTTTTATAATTGGTCTTCTGATTATCTGAATTGTAAACTCATCTCTTGCGATTAAACCAAACCATGACTTTATTCAAGATTCTATACCCTCTAATACTACTTCATAAAACAGTGGCAGACCAGGTGCACCAGGCATGCGCCCCCTTTAATTTTGATTTTTGTTTGAATAAAAGAAAGAAAAAGATAGAAATTAAAATGGGCATGTGCACCCCCATTCAATTCCAGAAAATTGCACTGAAGTGGTTTTTTTTCACTTGTCAGCCGCTGAAACCAGCAAGTGGCACGGAAAAAGGGGGAGATTTTTGTTGTTCTTTTTGCTTGTCAATTGTCAGGCGATGAAACCCGGAAGAGGCTTTATCTTAATTGTGTGTGTGTGTGTGTGTGTATGTGTGTGTGTTTGTCACCTGATTAAACCCAGAAGTGGCACCAGAAATATTTTGCCCCCCCCCCCCCCCCCCCCCTTACTGAAATCCTGGATCCGCCCCTGCAACATTAATATCACACAGTGCGACTTAAATTTATGCAATTTATGTCTCATGTTTTACTCAAGAACTAGTATATCTCATCTTTTAATCAAAAACTTGCTTATACACAGGTGTATGCATATTGTTCATATACAGTATTGTCAAAGATCTAACAGAGACCACAATATGGACCTATGGACCTATTTCAATATCTGATCCATAAAAGTACACAGAAAAATGAATTGTAATTTTGGTATCCTTGAAGATCATCTTGCAGATGATAACGAGCACAAAAGTTTGTGTGTCCTTTTTGCAACCCTGGAAATGAGATTTCTTTCATATAAGCTGGTACAATTTAGAGGTAAGTAATTAAGACCTTTCATCAGAAAAATAAATCTGGAAACATCTTTATGACAGAGGAGGTGCATTCATTGTATATTCAATAATAAAATATATGTCAAGTGAATTTATTGTGACCCTCAAAAATTCTCGGTGCAAAACAAAACTCTGAGGTGTATTACAATAAGTTTTCATTGGGAGACAATCCCATTATTCTTCAACCATGCAAAATTTTGTGATGTTTGCAAAAGGGATATACATTTGTACAACCTTTCATTCAAATCTAGGACATTGCTAAGATATAAGACAACAATTTATACAATCCGAGTGTTACTTCCACAAGAAGTGCCCAATACACTAGTTCTTATAGAGCCTAGTTTACATGGTTGCATGGCTTACAATAGTACATCTCCAAATCTGATGGTGAAACAATGCTTACAGTGCCTGTATCTTTGAACTAGAGCTAAGAGATAAAAACCTTGGGTTACTGGTACAGTATTTTAAAATAGGAAATAAAATTGCATATTTTTGTTTTCATCACTACTCCACAAAGACAACAATACTTACAGGTTTGTGGCCAAATGACAAACACTATGTATTGATTATGATAATCATTATGAAAGGAATGCAATGTCTAGTTAACCCTAATGTCTTATCATCACTTTTGATAAGGCAGCATGAATCTTGGGACACAGAAAATTCTGATATAAGGAGGCTCCCTGATTGTCGATAAAAGAATTATTTTACAACAAACCTAAATGTCACACAATACTGTTATAAAATGGCAAAGCAAATGGCACTTATTTTCTTAGCAATGATGACCGACACGATCAAAACATTAAAAATTGGTGGTACAGTATGTTGTTTGTTTTCCTTGGCTGTGGCAGTGGCATAAAGATACAAGTTTTGAAATTCTACAATCATAGTAAAAAAATTGTCATTCATTTCAATTACTGCAAGGAATGTCAAGATAAATGCAACTGTTCTGAAAATATATGCTATGATTTATGCATAATGTTTACATAGGTAAAAAATGATCTGCAGTTACAATACTTACGCTAATGTATTAACCCTTTGCTTCTCATCTAACAACTTCATTACATGTAGTCATATACTGTAAAAGTGGATATTTTCGCACTCGGCAGGGTAAGAAGAGTTTCACATGTTTTTAATTCCGCAGAATCAAGACGTCAACTACAGGCACATATGGCAAGCAAAATTATTCCAATGCTTTTATTTTCGAAATAGATTGTGGTTGCGGGAAATGTGTGAAAATTTCAACACCGCAAAAATTTCCACTTATACAGTAACACATGTGACTCTCAACCTTCAAATTGTAATATTCTCACTGTGATAATAATATGTTTGTTTTACTGCTTTGCACTGAGTGTGGGAGTTATGTGTAGCCAAGGAGGAATAAATGAAATTCACAACTGCCACAAATCGACAGCATGACTGAGTATCATCATTGTGAGTTCCTGCAGATGTTTCATCCTGTGAAATTTGACATTAGAAGATACTGCATCTGTCTATTCACAGCCATGGCACTTTCACATCCTCAAAATGTTTCTGGTTTTCCAGAACTGGTCTTGGCCAGTTTTGAGTGCTTCCATGGCCACCTGCCATGCTTGTTCCGGTCTAAACCCAACCAAGGCAGTTCCAACCAGTTCGATCTGCTTCTCCGCAGCCAGCTCCCTGACTCGCTGTTCAATCATATCAGGCGGTGTGTAATCTAGAACAATGGGTGTGTCTTCTTGGGCAATCTTTTCACCCCTACCACCTTGGTCTGCCGCATCATTACCTCCAGAAGAGGCTAAATTGGTCGACTTTTGATCTATGCTGTCCACATTGCAGGCAATCTCAACCCTGCCTTCATGGGGGAAAGCCATGGCCTGCACCCCTGGGAGTCCCCCAGCACTGGTGGCCCGGATGGCAGCTGCTATCTCCCTGCCTGCTTCCAAGTCCCGTGTGTCTATGGTCACATTGCAATTTGTGACATAGTGTGATGCTCCGACACCTGAATACAAAATATAAGTCACACACACAAGATTCTCACCTCAAGATGAAAAAATTCCCACCTAACTATTAAGAGTATGGGTAAATATCTGATTAAAATGTCGGAATGTGCTCTGGTAGTATCCAACTAAAACCACTACCTCACTGCACAAGCTACTTATTGTTTAAGCTTCAATATTATGATGTCTTGAAGGATCATTGCTAAATGTAAACTGGCCTTCTCTAAAACTGAATGAATAAAAAAAGACTCAAAACTGTTTTAAATGGACACACAAATAAGCTTTCTGATCTATGGTGCAACACAACTTCCTTGTTTTCATGCTTTGAATACATTGTCACAAATCATACTCTTTTCCATTTTACTTTATACAATATACCACACATGTCAAAACTTTGAGATTAAAACATCACCGAAAGATAAAGAGAGAGATTCCACAACTTAAATTTACCTGTCAGTCCATATCTGCTTGATGGTCGCGCACCAAAGTCATGAGTGAATTTCGACCAATCAATGCCACTTTTCCCGCGGAACCAGCCGACGGCCTTCCTCCTAGGCACAAGGCTGCGACACTGAGGCAAATCTGCTGCCCCAAACAAGAAGAAAGAAGTTCCCTGGATGTTGTCACTCAGATACTCAGCAATGGCTATTAAATTCAAACAGAAAAAAAATTCACATTTTATTTGCAATGATTGTCAATTTCAAGTCATTAACCCATTGAGGACGAGACCCGAGTATACTCGGGCAGGCGTTTATGAGAAATGCATGTTGTAGCAAAATCAGTCGGTCCTCAACAGGTTAATATATTCACATTTCATTTGTAATTCTTTACAAGCTTTCTGTTTCCTAACAACCATATTTCAATCATCTGGATCATAAAACAATGTGTAGTTAGATACGATAATAATGCACTGTCAAATGATATGTTATGTTGACAATTGGTTGATAAGACAATGCGCACAAACATCCCCTACAAAGTTTCCATGAAATGTTAGCATAATCTCTACACTGTTATACACAATGAAATGAACTCATTAATAGTACCTCTCAAGACAAACCTAAACTTAGGATTAACAAACTATGAATTGGGAAAAATGCAGGAATGAAAACATTAAGAAATAATCACATCATATCAATTCTCCATTATATTGGATATGGTAAACAAAGTTAAAACATTTAAAAAATGTAAATAAAGTTTGAGGATGTATCTATTCTGAAACCCTGTGCACTCTCTGAATTTGTACTCTCACTGCCTAGAAGTTTGCCCATATTACAACTCCAATCCTGACCCAGAGATGACATCGCAGAGCATTTTTGCATCCAGCAGAAGAGATACGTATGTGAAAACACATTGTTTCTTGTGCTTTTATATTTTACTCTGTATCAATTGTTTCTCCAGAGGACACCAATGATACCAATTATAATGTCAAAAATTTAATACAAGCAATGAACACACTACTTGCATCCCTCTAAGCATTTGATAGCTAATGTGACAGAAGTACAGTGTGTGTGTGTGTGTGTGTGTGTGTGTGCAAGAACTCTACTCACATCTTGCAATGGTTCCACATTCTTGCAGAGACACTGCAGCTGACAAGGGATAGACTGGGATGAGATCCACAGAGCCTAGTCTAGGATGAACACCCTCTTGTGAAGAAAGATCTATCAACCTGCAGACAAATACAGTAAGATAGTTTTCTCAATTAAATGAAAATATTACTGCAGCATCTTGTTTTCCTTCTCAGATATCAGCCATAGTTAGTTTCAGTGACAATCTTATGAAAGAGGATTGTGTGAGGACTACTATTCAGTACTCAGTTACCAGCATCAGTGCACAACATAATGTGGTCAGTACTGAAACTTGCAGCATTCAATTAAAGAGGGTGTTTGGTGAGTTATGTTTTGTTTCGTTTTGTCTTTTGTTTGTTTATTAGTTTTGTTGTTGTTGTTGTTGTTGTTGTTGTTGTTGTTGATGTTGTCGTTGTTGATGTTGTTGTTGATGTTGTTGTTGTTGTATTCAGCAATTACATAAAGGAAGAATGTGCAAGGCTTTGGATATTGTACTGGTAGTGAAACAACACTGTCCACATGGTGATATGTATGCAAACATAAACAAGGAAAAGTAGAAATTACGCGGTGCGTAAAATATGTCCCCGCCGGAAGTAGCATTTAGTAGCAAAATGTACAATATCGGTAAAAAATCAAGGTCAAAGGTCAAAGAAGTCAAAGGTCAAAATTCTGTGTAGAAGTTTTGAAGCCCTCACCTAGTGCCATCACAAAAAGCAAACGGAATCGAAATCGGGTTAGAAATGGCGAAGGAGTAGCATTTTGTAGCCAATGTACAATATAGGTCAAAAATCAAGGTCAAAGGTCAAAGAAGTCAAAGGTCAAAATTCTGTGTAGAAGTTTTGAAGCCCTCACCTAGTGCCATCACATAAAGCAAACGGAATCGAAATCGGGTTAGAAATGGCGAAGGAGTAGCATTTTGTAGCAAAATGTACAATATAGGTCAAAAATCAAGGTCAAAGGTCAAAGAAGTCAAAGGTCAAAATTCTGTGTAGAAGTTTTGAAGCCCTCACCTAGTGCCATCACATAAAGCAAACGGAATCGAAATCGGGTTAGAAATGGCGAAGGAGTAGCATTTTGAAGCAAAATGTACAATATAGGTCAAAGGTCAAGGTCAAAGGTCACAACTGAAATTCTGTGTAGAAGTTTCAAAGCTCCCATGTAGTGCTATCATATAAAGCAAACAGAATTAAAATTGGCTCATAAATGACAGAGAAGTAGCAAATTGAACATTTTGATCACACACGGACGCACAGACAGACAGACAGACGGACGGACGGACAGACAGACACACGGACACACACACGTACGGAGCCCGTTTCATAGTCCCCTGCTCGAACTCGTTCGGCGGGGACAAAAAAGACCCTGTTAATGATGGCATCAAATAGTAAACAGTTCATCATGGATTTAAAATCTTTTCTTCCAACAAAGGTATGAGTCAATGACGCATTGATCATGTGAAGTTTTAATTCATCTATTCCCAAGCATCTATTCTTACGAGTTTACGTTATGCATTCTTAAAGAGCAAAATAATATCGCACAAAAGAGTAAAACATCCATGGAGCTATGTTCCAAAGAATTGCTACTTTTGACTTGCAATATCTTTCTATAATATCAGATTGAACCTTAAATCATTTCAGAATCAGCAAATGAGTTAGATTGGCTTACTGAAGAGCTGTTAATGTGGCAATTCAGACATGATCAGCTGAAGTCACTTCATTTCCATGTCCAGTATGCACAGGTATGGCAACTAAAGCAACCCTCCCCCCCCCCCCAAAAAAAAGAAAGAAACAAAAGCAGATGAATGACTCTAAGACACTTACGACTCAAAACAGTGACACAGTTAAACAAATGCAACACACCTGTATGCCTCTGTACATGCACCACACACAGCTGATTTGAGATGGGAGATTGGTGCAGCTATGGTGAGCACTGACCGGTTGTAGTCAATGTCCTGAAAGATATTTAGGACAGATGAGAGATGCTGAGGCCCTTCACCTGTGGATGAAGTGGAAAATGCGTACACGAAGTAGAACGTGGATATAATGATTTAAAAAATACAGAAGAAAGAACATTATCCAGAACAGATCCTCAAATAATCCAATATGAAATCAGAAATGATGAATAAATCAAATTGAACAATACAAGATATGAACGTGGCTGAGATATTATAGGACTTGGTTTAGTGTGTGTGTGTGTGGGGAGGGGGTGTTTGTGTCTACAAGTATCATTAATTAGAAAAGTTTTAACAAATTTGACCAAAACATGTTTTTGTGTGTTTGCTTAATCAATTTTAGACTGTAAACTCAAGTTCAAATTTCTCACACATCATTGCCATTCCCACAACCAACCTTAACAATATCAGAATGATGAAGCATGGTTCTGTCTGGAACTATTAAATGTAATCCTAATTCTAATAATTGAGAACATCCAAAATCAATGGCAGGATATCATTTAACTAAAATCTTCAGAGATTTGATTTGTTGGTATGGCGCTCAGACTGTTGTATGAATTATCTAGTGTACGTACAATATGTTCCTAGTCAACTGATGTTAGATTCTGTGATATCTAAAATAGCTGGAATGTGGAAGAAGAAAAGAGAAAGTCAAACTGTCAGCAATGCACACAAAATGACTTACCAGTAGTAGTACTAGAAGCCCATGTTGTAGCTGCCTTTGCAACCCTTTCAATCACTTCATAATTTCTGGCCTCGGAAATGTTAAGGAGGCAAATCCCAAGCCTGCCAAGAGAAGACATGACGAGTCTTGATCTGTGTCACGAGCAGAACAGAACTTCTGCTGTCAGAACTGTGGGATTGAAATAAGAAGTTTTCATTGTCATCATCACTACAGCTAGCATATTGTGTCATATCTGGCCCAAAATGCTGTAATCATCTTTGTATGTGCTGTGATCTCCAGGGCTGTATATCATCTATTTTTTTTAATTTAATAATTTACATGTTTACTTTAAATGATTTGAAAAAGAATCGTAATTGTATCATAATTTAGTTTTGAATAAACTGCTTAGTATTAGAGCTCATTGTATTGCCATCAGAACATATCTTATCAAATATTTAGACATAGTACACTTACAAATCAATTACCTGGTACAAGATTATAGTCTATTACTTTACAGGATCCTAGGAGGAGTTCAACTTACCATCCTCTTGTGATTTATTCAAAGATAAATAGATGTCATATTGTGATATAGCAAAGCTGACATCAGTCAGGTCACTTCAATAACCATGATAACAAGCAAAATAGAAAATTAAATGAAAAACATTGAAATTTAATTTGTATTTTATGAGTAATGGGAGGATAGAGAATTCAGCCATTGGCTGCGCATTAGCCATTGGCTGAATTTGCGTAATATGAGAGGCCGTTCCGCGCGCAATCGCCATCTTTGAAAGCTGATGACTACTGTGAAAAAATATTTCGAGATAAAATAGATCTTGTATAAGCCACATTTAAGGCTGTTCAGAGTAAGGGAGGGAGCGGAGGGTGCTGAATTCTCTATCCTCCCATTACTCATAAAATACAAATTAAATTTCAATGTTTTTCATTTAATTTTCTATTTTATCTCGTAATGTACGGTAGAGAATTCAGCCATTGGCTGCGCATTAGCCATTGGCTGAATTTGCGTAATATGAGACTTCAAAGATTTTCACAGTAGTCATTTTCACCGAATATATTGTCAGAGAAAGTTTTTGGGCAACTTTACCTATGTTTACAGGACTGAATCTTGTCCCTTCCTAGAGGTTGTCCCAGAACTGCTTGTCCAAAAGATGTTGCCTGGGATGCCGGTTTCAGGTAAAAATTCCTGAACGTGGATTCATTTTTCCACCCAGCATGCTTGAGAATGTCTGCTATTGGAAAATGATTCCTCTTGGCAGATGAGGTTGCCGCCGATCTCGTTGAATGTGCTTTGAAGAGATCGGTGTCGATACCTGATGCTCTCAACACAGTTTTTATCCATCGAGCGATGGTTTGCTTTGATGCCTTCCCATGGGGTTGCTTGTAGGTGACAAATAGTGCATTCACCTCCTTCCTCAATGTGCTTGTTCTGTTAATGTATTCTTTAACATAGTGTACAACACAGAGTTTCTTATCCTCGGGAAAGGCTTTCAGTGTTACTTTCACTCCCACATTCCCAGGTTGACTCTGCTTTATCAAATCAGCCACTGCTATTTCCACACAATCTTTGGACGCCTTCACATTGTTAAGGGTTAGGTATGAAAGTGTTTGCACTCTTTGGGCAGAAGTCAACGCTAGTAAAAAACATACTTTGTGTGTCAGTTGACACAGCGAAATCTTATGAGCTGGAGTTACTTGTCTGAGGTAGCTCAGCACCTTGCCCACATCCCATATGAAGCTGTATCTCGGAGTGGGTGGTCGGAGATTAAAAATGCCCCTGAAGTACCGGCAAATCCAAGGATGTGTAGAAATGGTGTATTTCTCGTCCCGTAGAAGAACAACTGATGCTAGTGCGCTCCTTGATGTATTCAAGGTGCTGTAGCTTGCTCCATTTTTGTACATAGAATTAAAAAACGCAAACAAATTTCCCACCTTCGTATGGGTCCAACATAAGTGACGCTCATGACAAAACCTTTGCCACTTCCTAATATACACCATATACTGCTCCTTGGTGGATTTCCTCCAAGACGCTGCCATTATATCAGCAGTCTCCTCCGTCAGTCCTTGAGCTATGAAATGTTTGCTCCAACCCTGCAACATAAGAGGGAGAGATGTGTAAGTGGATGGGGTCTACCTGTAATGGGTTGGGTTAACAACTGGTGTTTTCGCAATACCCAGGGCTCCTCCAATAGCATGTTACGTAGTACGGTATACCAGGGCTGTGTTGGCCAATTTGGCACTATCAAAATTCCCCTAGCGCCATCTTGTCTGATTTTTTGGAGACACTTTGCAACCAAGCTAAATGGGGGAAACGCATAAAATACTAGGGGTCCCCAGTCAATAGTGAATGCGTCTACTGCCCATGCCCCTGGATCTGGTCTCCAGGAGACGTATGTTGGGAGCTGGGCATTCAGTCTGGTGGCAAAAAGGTCTACATTTGGTAACCCATACCTCTGCACTATCTCATTGAATATTGTCTTGTCTAGCATCCATTCTATATTGTCATTGAATTTCCTTGACATCGTATCAGCTTCTGTGTTCTTAGAGCCTGCTAAGTGAGATGCTGTTATCCAAATTTGTCGTCTACTGCACCAATCCCAAATTTGCAACGCCATTTCGTTACATGCTTCAGACTTGACGCCGCCCATGTTATTCAAGTATGTCACCGCTGTGGTGTTGTCTAATCTCAACAGTATATGTGCATCTCTGACATTTGAACAGAAGCTTTTGAGTCCCAAACCGGCTGCTAGCATTTCCAGATAGTTTATTTCATTACCTGCTGCTCTTGCTAATTCTTGAGCATTCCATCTACCCCCTGTCTTGGATTGCAGGTCTGTGGCACCCCAACCTTGTCCACTAGCATCTGTTCTTATTTCTTTTGATACTTTCCCTGGGTACAGGGGTTTAGACACGAGATGTGCATGGGATGACCACCAAACTAGTTCCGCCTTGGCTCTATTTGATAGGCTCATATGTCTATCGAAATGTCCTTTCTGTTTTCTCAGGGCTCTGATTTTTTCCCTTTCCAGCTGCCTGTAATGCAAGGGGCCGTACTGAGATGCTGGTAAGGCAGCCACAATCTTCCCAATGACTTTAGCTACCTCCCGGATACTAGGTTTGTTATTAGCAAGTAAGGATCGACATGCATCTTGAATGTCATTGCTTTTACTGGCTGGGAGGGTGATTCTCATTTCAGATGTATTTAAATGGAAACCCAGAAATTCAATCTCACGGGATGGTTCAAGTACCGATTTCTCTGAGTGAATAATGAACCCTAGACTAGTCAAAAGGTCAGTGGTGGCTTGCACTGCTGAGCGAGTGTCTGCTTTATTGTTCCCAATTATCAGTGTGTCGTCCAAGTACGACAAAACTGTGTGCCCCTGTTGTCTTAGTAAGGCAAGTACTGGTTTCAGTATTTTGGTGAACAGTCTTGGGGCGGAAGATAAGCCATTTGGCAAAGCTTTGAACTGCCACAATTGGTTTCTCCATACGAAGCGGAGATATTTACGAGAGTCTAAGTGAATGGGAATTGTGTAGTATGCATCACGGAGGTCTACTGAAGCCATATAACACCCTTTTGAGAGGAGTAGAATACCAGATTGAATATTATCCATTTTAAAGTGTTGGTACTGAACACTTTTGTTGAGTTCGGACAGGTCAAGAATTAATCGAACTCCTCCGTTCTTTTTTGGTCTCGTGAAAACCTCTGAAATAAATTCCCCTTCTTCATGGGCACATTTTTCAATGACCTGTTTTTCTTCCAGAACAAGAATCTCATGGTCAATCTTGGCTGTTTCTTCAGCATTCCGCTTGTAAGAACGCAGAGGTTTTTCTCGAGAAGGGGGAAATTTTTCTGGGTCAAATTCTATTGTATAGCCTTGAACTGCTTGAATAATGTGTGAGTCTCTCGTGATATTTTCCCAAGCAGGGAAAAATGGCTTCAGACGACCTCCGACGACAGCTGGTGTTGTAACTAGATCGTTGTCTATGTTGTGTTCATAGTCACCTACCTGTTCTATTTCCTCCCCTGGCTTTGGCTCTGCCTGTGGTAGGTTGGCTGCTTGTTGCCACCCTCCCTTGCTGCTGTCGGTGTGTAAGTGTGAGGAGGATCTCGAGGTCTCCCCCTCCAAGCCTTCCCTAAAAAAGGCTGTGCAGATGAACCGGCCATGGGGTTGGAATGTGATGTTCGGCGGTCATAACCCCTCCCCAACGGGCGGGTGAACCCAGTCGACGTGTATTGACGGCGAGATGTCACATCCGGTTTCTTGTACGGCTGGAACCGTGATTGCTCTCGTGTGAAGCGTGATTTCATCATGCCTGACATTGTTTTCCTTTGTTCTTGGATCTCTTTCACTTGGCGCCCCAGGTCATCTCCAAACAAGTACTTAGTCACTTTGTGAGAGGGCTTGCACAGGTGGTGGAAATTTGAGTTCATGTCAGGCTTTATGCTGTCCTTTCTCATGCAGTTGAGGGAGAAGTTTGCATCGCAGAGAAAAGCCATAGCATCCTGCTGAGCTTCAGACAAAGTTGCTGGAAGGGTACGAGCAAACGCGTTTATCCCTTTCAAGAGGGATGATTGGATCATTTGTAGTTTCAGATCCCTGTGTCTCGTCCCCGTCGAGATGTTCTCCCAGATAGTGCTGTTCACTTTAGGGGTTTCTAGACATGTGCAGTTAGATGGGCAGGGGTAGCGAGTTGCTGCTTCGTCGAGAGATTTCTGGTCAAGTTTTTGTCCCATCATATACACAATGGTGTCCGCGACATCCTCATCTAGTGGTTCCCCTATCCCGGACGGAGCCACGAATTTCTGAGCCATTCGTGGTATCTTGAATTCTGGCCGTTTGTCTTTATCTGCCTCCTGTAGGCCTACGTCCGAAAACAAGCTGACCGCGTCATCGCGGTTTGCCGATAGGAAATCAGCCACGCTGCGATTATCCGCCAATTCTATGACGGGTGGTGAGCTGCTACCCCTTTGTGTGTCGCAGTCGCCATATTCACTAAAACAATCCCGCGGCGTGTTGGCATGTTGTTCTCCATGATGAGGAGTGCTCAAAGTCTCGATCATTTTTTCGAACATTGACTCGAGTTTCCCAATGCGGGACATAACCTCCGTGCTATTTTCCGCTGTAGTCACAGTCGGGTTGGGAGCGGTAGCAGCTGGTGCGGGCGGGTTCGGCTGTGCCTTCCCCGAAGCCGCGGGGCGGGATGCCTTAGGCCTCCCGCCGCTAGACAGAGTTTTGCCTGCAGCCTTCTTCTTTGCTGCCGGAGCTGGGCTGGCCTTAGGCTCACACAGCTCGGTATCTTTTTTGGCTTTTGCCTTCTCCGATTTGTCAGCTGGTTCATCCATGCTGAGAACGATAATCACGCTTGTAAGAGAGCACGAATTCAGTTCCGTATTTCCGCAGATTTCGATGATATTTTCCGATTTTTCGGTCAGATAAAAATCGCTTCGCGATCGAACATTGCGCTGGAACGAAGATGGCGATTGCGCGCGGAACGGCCTCTCATATTACGCAAATTCAGCCAATGGCTAATGCGCAGCCAATGGCTGAATTCTCTACCGTACATTACGAGATAAAATACATGTGTAACTATACACGTCATCTGATCTCTGGTCAGGCTAGATAACAAGCAGTCGCAAAATACACAGCAGCAGTGGCGGATCCAGAGGGGGGCCGTCTTTATTTCTTGTTAAAACAAAAGAAAGAAAAAGAAAATTATGGGGGGGGGGCGCGTGCGCCCCCTTTAATTTTGTATAGGCGCCTGCCTTTACGGAATTCCTGGATCCGCCCCTGCAACAGTACTCTCTTTGCACCAAAAGAATCTCGATTTGAATTTCATGGCTCTTGTTTCTTTCCAACAATCACATATATGCGCATGTGACCTGGCAGACTGTTTACTCTTTGACTATTTGTCATTGTTGTTGATGTTATGTTCAGCTTCAGTGAGCTTCATTCATTCAGCCTGAGTTCATCAAACAGGTAAGACTTGCTCGAATGGTGGGGCATTTACGTACCTGGTGTAGCTGGCTGGTAACCCCGGGGCGCTCCTTCAGTGGGCTTCACACAGTAGAACGCTCCCCTTCGCGTTCGGGCTGGTCGTAGTTAGTCGCAGTGCATCAGTAACGTTAGTAAATTTTACTTGTAGTTGATCGGCATGGTTACCGTGGGTCTTCTCACGGCCACGACGGGAGGCACTGTGTGAGCTTGCTTGATCATGAGCATATTTCTTCCCGATCCAATACCTTCTAATCTGTAATCAGTGTTCAGGTGTCTTTCGAGTTCAGTAGTCGGTGTTCGATACTTGCAGCAAGAGCAAAAGTCAAACTCTGAGACGACGACGCGTCAGCGCAGTAGTCTGGGCCTGGTATGTATCACGTGCATGGTATCAGTGTCACCTGACAGTTGCTAGCGTTTATTGAAGGTGTCACCTGACACACTGAGTACGAGTAGTCAAGAGCGAACGAATCCACGTTTCGATACTACGCTGGATAATGCTATCTCCACGCACTGATGCCGATGTCGTGAGTATCACCATATTTTAAGTTCGGTGTCTCACTCACTGTGCTTAATTTTTTCATGTAAGACGCTATGTAACATATTCATCCAACGTTTTAACTACTACTTACGGGAGTAGGTGCCGAGCAGAGTATGGAAGTGCGTAGTCCCATATCTTAAAATCTGTGTAATGTTCGCTGAGTACCGGAACACCACACCATGGCCATCCCTTGTCCTATTACCCCGACGCGGGGCATCGGCACTGTAACTTTTTTGGGGTCGCCATGTCCATGCACCACCAGCAAACATGCATTGCATGCATGCAGCAGTATGATAAGTCACTAGACCTTAAAGGACAAGTCCACCCTTGTATACATATGGATTGAGTGAATGCAGCAATAATAATATTTGTACAGTAAATTAGAGGACATCATAGCCCGACCAGACGCTGTTACGCTATGCGAAAACAGCGTCTGACGAGCGCGGCATGCAGCCTCAAAGTGAGGAACCTCAACACAACTACAAAACTTAGGAAAATGTATACTTTTCTCCTTTAAACAGAATACTTTACTCACGTTAAATGCATGTTTCTATTACAGAAGAATAGTTCGCCACACTGGGTCCATGGAGACCACTTGCGATAAGTCCGTGGAACAAATAAAATGACACTTTCTGGCGCAATTCCTGACCGTCGGGCTTCGTCGTTGCAGGATTCAAAATGGCGCCTTGACTTATGCGCATGCGTGACCGGATGTGCTCCAGAGCGAGCGCGTGTGCGTTGAAAGTGTCGAACAAACCTTGGCGTCTGCTACACAATAACCGTGGTATGGAGCTCAATGCTCCTCGCCCGACCAGAGGCCAGCCGCCGCCATAAGCCCAGTACAGTTTATAGCTGTATACTGGTAACAGTGCGTACGCTGCTTGAGTGTAGCAGCACGGTCAACAGCGCGACCTTTTGAAAGGGCATTCACATCACGTGACCACCCGATATCTGAATTTGGCCTGGCGTGAAAGATTGTGTACGGTGTGGACATGCTGGATATGATGATCAATTTTGGTAAGTTTCAT
The DNA here is from genome assembly GCF_040938485.1 of Diadema antillarum. NCBI lineage: Eukaryota > Metazoa > Echinodermata > Echinoidea > Diadematoida > Diadematidae > Diadema > Diadema antillarum. The sequence goes on from NW_027271913.1 coordinate 1,365,633, forward strand.
TACGTACATTTGAATACTGATAGCATCAGATGTAGAGTAAATATTGAAGAGTATACTCGATGAGTTTGAGGTGACAAAAACGAACGTAAGTATCGAAAGTCAAAGCTATCGTGATACAATTACGTCGCTCTCCTAGTGGTTGGTGGTCGCGCTCGTACAGCCCTGTCGCGACGTACCATGTACAGCGACTGGGCTGTGTATAGTTAAGGACATCAGTAAAAGTTTGGGGAAAATCTGACAATCTGTTCAAAAGTTATGAATTTTTTAAGTATCTGCACAGTCACTGCTGGATGAGAAGACTACTAGAGTGTATGATGTCACATGCGTACAACGGTATAAGGAAAATATAAAGAGAATATCACAAAATGTTACTTTTTGAAAAAGGTGCACATTTCTTTGACTTGTTACTGACAAATATGTTAAGGGTAATATTCATTATCATTCCCCCTGCCTTCTGAAAGAGAGAAGTCAAGTGTTCTTTTGTTATGCGAGAAAAGTGAAAATATCATGAATTTTCCTTATACTTTCTTTATATCGTTGTACTCATGTGACATCACAAGTTGTTGTAGTCTTCTTATCCAGCAGTGACTAAGCAGAAACTTCAAAAATTCATAACTTTTGAATGGATGGTCTGATTTTCCTCAAACTATTGCTGATGTGTTCTATTGATAGTGCTGGTGAACTTGTCCTTTAAGTAGTAGACAGCAGTACAACATGCGTGGTATCATAACATATTGTATAAAAAAGACTATCACTGAGTAACACTAAGTCAAGTGAAGTCACCTCCATCACTTGCATGAGACAAGTTAAACACGTTGTTATGCTTGCATTGGTAATTTAATTGCAGTAGGCTTATATAGCAGATTAATGATAGGACAGGCTGCACAAGTCAGCAAAACAAAGTATCATGTAGTTAAAAAGTTTGTAATTTAAATCAATGTATCGTTTGTTATTAGATTATGAGAAAGAGTTGAATGCGATTCTTGAGAATAAGAATAATTTACTCAGTCTCAAATGCTAAGATAGATGAGGCTTCTTCTTCTTCCTCCTCCTGCTCTTCTTCTTTTTATTCTTTATCTAATTTATCTACTCAATCTGCAGTGTAATGGTCAGCTATTAAGAGGTAACTGGATTTAGAAGAGATAGAGAGAGAGAGAAAGAATATGCAATTCTGTCATGAGCTGTCTGCCATATTTGCAACCATTTGTCAAGTTTTTATATTGACAAGAGGCATCATCCATTAGACCATAATTGACCATAGATGAAACTAGTGTTGGGGGTTGGCAGGTCTAATTTAAACCAAAAACCTGGACTAAAATGGTTAAAATTACTTTTAGACTTTAATTCCTGGTGGCAGCGTGATCTTAAAGGACAAGTTCACCTTCATAAACATAAGGGTTGAGAAAATGCAACAATATTAGTAGAACACATCAGTGAAAGTTTGAGGAAAATTGGACAATCGATGCAAAAGTTATGAATTTTTAAAATTTTTGTGTTGGAACCGCTGGATGAGGAGACTACTACAGCTTGTGAGTCATATGCGTACAACAGTATAAAGAAAATACAAAAGAAAATTCAACATATTTTCACTTTTTTCGCATAATAAAAGAGCAATTGACTTGCCTCTTTCTAAAGGCAGGGGGAATAATATTACCCATAACATTTATCGGTAACGAGTCAGGGGAATGTGTACTTTTTTCAAAAGATGGAATTTTGTGAAATTCTCTTTATATTTTCCTTATATTGTTGTACGCATGTGACATCTAAGTTATTCATACACTGCAGTAGTCTTCTCATCCAGCGGGTACTGCACAAAAACTTCAAAAATTCATAACTTTTGAACGGATTGCCTGATTTTCCTCAAACTTTCAATGATGTGTTCTACTAATATTGCTACATTCTCTCAATCCTTATGTTTATGAAGGTGAACTTGTCCTTTAAGGAATATTTACAAGCCAAACTTACCCTCCTGTTCTTTTTGTTTTCTCTGTCAATTCTCATAACACAGTCTATTATTATCCCAGTTCATAATGCGGAGCTGTGGCTTGATGAGTGTCTTAAATCTGTCCTTGCCCAGAAGTTCTCAGGGTCCATGCAGCTGTCTGCTTATGACGATGCCAGTACAGTGAGTACTTGATGCTGTTGTGTGAATATTATCATTGCTTCTTCTCTTTCTGTTTTTTTGTGTAAGTTGTGGTATCCAAGGTATCATAACTACGTAACTATACAGTCTTTATTTGACTGTTACCATCACCATTCCTGTCAATTTTTTAATTAATAAAATGTCCTGTGACAACAATTAGTATTTTGTGAAGGAACTGTCAACAGTACATAACAGATGCAGATTTTATTTTTCTTTTTTCTTTTTTTTTTTCTTTTTAGAGAGAGAATGTTGAGATGCTACCAGGCTGTCTGAAAACTTATACTGACTTTTTTTTTACCCCCCCCCCCCCAACAGGACCAATCTCGGGCTGTTCTTGAGACATACAAACAAAAGATGACTGAAGTCGGTATTGATATGGTGATCAATGGACACACAGGGATACCAGCTGGAGGTAAGAGATGACAAACTTTGCTCTCTTGCTCTCCTTCCCCCTTGTGAACCTCACTACCTTGTATTTCACTGTCTGCAAAAGCGAAACATTTGGAATGAGATAACTTCCATGTGTGTTAAGCATAAGGCACAGCTTCACTCTGACTTAGTGTGAATGAGAGATAGAACAAGTAGGTCTACAGATTGTAATACAGTAAAGTGTTTGTTTGATTTTCATTTGTGTTTTAAAGACTAGAGTGATTATGATAGAAAGAGGAATACAATACATCCATGATCCATGTCATATGAATCAGTCTTGGTGTGCTGTTGCATTTTCACATGTAGAAATGCAGGATGACTTTTTTTCCATTTTTGGCATTGAAGAAGTTTGCAAAATTTTTCTTGATATTTATAGAATCTGGTATGATGAATTAAAGAAGTTTGTAAATTTGTTCTCTGTAAATTAGATGCACAAGGTAGTGACATTATATTCACCTTTATTCCTGAAAGGAGACAGGTTAAGTGAAATTTGTAGTAACAAGAACTATTTATGACTCCCACCAATCATTGATATACTTCTGTCAATTTAATATATGCGACCATTCTAAACAATGACAGATTGGTAGAGATGAGATGTGTGCAAATATAGCACTGTCCTCATGTGCAATGTAATTTCCCTTTCTTGCATGAGGGTTATTTGTCTTTGTGTTGCATATTAACAATTTTGTACATGTGATGCATGTCATATTCATTACATAATATCATGTCAAAGGTCAGGTTTCGAACTGACTTAAAATTTTAAGGCATATCTTCATCTTTTTGACAGTTGGGGCAGCTCGTAACAGAGCAATAGCAGCCAGCAGTGGGCAATTCCTGTGCTTCTTGGATGCTGTAAGTAAACCTAGTGATTCCTGACAGAACATTTTTTTTTTCATTTTTCATTTTTATCCTGATAAATACAGGACTGCAGATGTGAGGTTGATTGCCTAATTGCTATGAACGTAGCTCTGATGAATCAGTATAAGCCCAACAGAAATGCCAAGAAAAGGAATTGCAAATATTTAGTGCAGAAGGGAACACATCAAAATTCTCACACAATGTGTTGCACACTCACAGGGCATGTAAATTGCAACAATTACAGGCATAATAAGTATACTTCTTTTCTCTCATTCCCATTCTTTCCGACAGTATAGGGTGTGTGAGAGAATATGGTTTATTTCTTTCATTTTCAGCTATCATAGTGACAATTTCATGAAGCAAGATTCACTTGTCCATTTCATGACTGAATGAGTACATGTTACTATAATTTGGAGTTTAGGGGAGTCAATATCATCCTTGATTCTCTCAGGTTTGAATACAGATATCTTGATATCAAATGTGCTGTGCATGCTCTTACGTGAAGGTTTGGAAGATAATGTAATGCACTGGAAATAGGTGAAATAGAAGAACTGACACTGGAATGTTAAACATCTGTGTTGATTTAAAGCAGCTGGTTAGATGAAAGGATTGATTTTGAAGTAGATTTAATGCATACGTATGCACAGCAGGAATAGATTGCTGAGATAATTGAAATTCACATACCCTGTTATACATGTAATTAGTTTGCTATGTTGAAGTTCTTGATTTGCACTTGTCTAAGGCATCTCTTTTGGAAGGATTAAAATTCATGTTTCTCTTTCCTCCAAGACAGGATGATGTGATGGACAGCAGACGAGTTGAGATGCAGTACGCTGCAGCAGTGTCTAGACCAAACACCGTAGGTATCTTTTACTAAAGTTTCTATGTAGAATCTGTCTAGAGGAGTGTACTGATAATATTACCTAATGTATGGCTCGACACTAACTTTTTTGTTTGGTGGCCCGATGGGGCCACCAAAATCCTAAATTTTACATTTTTGGTGGCCCGAGAGAAAAATTTGGTGTCCCGAAAAAAAAAAAAACCATTAAAAGTCCTTTTTTTTAATGAGTCAAATATTTAAGATTTATGATAGTAAGAATTAGAAGTTGGACATATCTACTCATAAATAAACTTCAACAAACTTGCAACACTCACTCTCAGGCACTCATTCAGTCCTTTTCATCCATCCGTTGAACAAATTTAACTGCTAATTTCCGGCGCAAAAAGTTACGAATTTATTGACATACTTTTCAAAAAATTTTGGTGGCCCGAGGCGGGCCACCAAATTTGCCCTTTTTGGAAATTTGGTGGCCCGACTTTCATTTTTGGTGGCCCTGGGCCACCGGGCCACCGTTAGTGTCGAGCCCTGCCTAATGTAAAGCATGCCTATCTGTTACAACACAGATTTCTCCATTCTGCAGCTCAAATATATGCACAAGTGCTCCCATGCTATCAAGTGCTAATAACTACCCCCATTCTGCCTTTGACACCTCAAATGTTACGTTTAGACTCAACATTTTGTTATGTGTATGTGCTTATTGTCATCATCAAGTATTTCTTTACTGAAATAAACTGAAAGACTCCAAATATCAAGGCTGACAACAAGCTATTTTTTTCAGTGGTAGTCACAGATGATTTTGTTTAGATAATTGATCATATATTTTGGGGGATATGAGGTGTTCTTTCATTCATTTACAAATCTCTAATCATCTGTCTATACTAAAAGTGAATATCGGTATATATTCTTTCTTCCTGGAAGATTGTAGGTTGTCAGTTCCGCAGATTGCCAGAGGGATCCACACCGCGCTTCACTGACTGGTGTAACAGACTGCAACCTGAACAACTCTACACACAGGTAAGTAAGGGTAAACAAAGTGGAGTCCTTAGCTTGGCTGTGGCTGGCATCAAGGGTCTCTGATTGATAGTAGACATCCTCATTGTAGATTCTTTAGCGATGGTGTGATGATGCTGTTGTTGTTGTTGTTGATGCTGATGCTGATGAAGATGATGGCTGTGTTGGTGGTGGTATTGATGATGATAATGAAGTTTGATAATGAATTATACATGCTTATGTTTCAGTAATCTGAAACATTTCCCGACTACCCCAAATCTTTAAATGGAATGAAGAAATTAAGCGCATGATTGTAGTTGTATATTACAGAAAATTATCATCAAACAAATAGAACTTACAAGAAGATTAATGATTGACAGATGTGGATTAAAAAAGTTTGTTCCAGAGTAAAGAAAGAAACACATAGTGAAAGAAAATAAAAATTTGGTGTCACTGTGGAGTTGTGATGGAAGGCTAAAGCAGGGTGAAATGCACTGGGGATTGCAAAGGACTTTGAATGAAGGAGGTGTAGATTTGTGCTTGAACTTGACTAGTTTATGGTTGTGTAAGTGTGAATAGATTGGCATACAGCATTCAATGACAAGAAACATTCTTTTTTAATTCGTGTGTTTTTTCTGATGAACATGATTTCATTGATCCTGTTCCATTTGGTTGATGCATTTGTTTAGTTTTGTTTTTCACTTGTGTTTTGTTTCAGATATACACATCACATGGTCCACCTGTGGCTATGCCAACTTGGTTCTGTTCAAGACAAGTTTATGTAAAAGTTGGAAAGTTTGATGAAGGTGGAAAAGTAAGTAATGCGCCTGTTTGAAAGGGATATTCTGGGCTGTGTGATCTCACCTGTCTGTGAATTTTAGAAGGTATGAATGTCTTTTGTCCTGAGTAGGGATACTCATGTTAAGTGAGATTTAAGATTAGTGTTGCACACTTGGGGCTCTTGGATGCTAGTGTATCACCAGTATGTAAAATTTGAATCAAAACACCAAAGTAACATTTTGTTTAATGCATATACATGTATTCATAACGCTAGCTACAACTCCTGTATAGTTTGTGAAAGATGACAGATCCTATTTGATTCCATATGTATACACAATCTTTGTTGTTGTTTTGCTCATATATATGTGTAACATATATTTGAAAAGAAGTATCTGTAGATTGCAATGTGGAGCATAATCTTTGCTTGTGATGGATGAGAAAATAGAGAGATAAAGCATTCTCATCATTGTTATGTGTAAAGCTCTTTCTTTCATTATTTCATTCATTTTAATCTCCATCTCTATTCCTTTCATTATTTCTCCTTTTTTTTTCTTTCTCAATTTTTCCATTGCTCCTTCCCTCGCTCACTATCTTTGCTGACCTTTGATAAATATAATGTGCCTACCAATGGTACTCCCCTATGCAGGGTGTCCCAGAAGACTTGATATTCTTCATGGCTCACCTATGGGGAGGAGGAGAGCTCTTCCGAGTGGACACCTGTCTGATGACTTACAGATACCATCCCACCGCTGCCACCCATTCAGTCCACAGGTTAGGGTCAAAGGTCATCTGTAATTACTATGAATGTCATTTGCCAAATACATCATGTAGGACCTAAATGCAGTTACAAATAAACATTATTGCATTTTGTGAAATTCACACTGAGTTCAAGAGACTTGAAAATTTAAGTCTTGAAAGTACTTTGATACAAGAAATCAGATTCATGTGCTATACAGAAGATGAGCGCTAAGTCTCATCTTGTTACAGGGTGTACATGTCCTTGATATAAATGTTTTCTTTCAGTTTGTTTTACTAGTTTAATTTGAGCTTGTACATAGTTTTGGAATATGAGCATTTGTTTTCGTGAGTCAGGGTAGCACAGTAAATCAATAATATATGATTTAAAGATTTTTCAATCTTTCCTTACCCATTTAGATGATTAGATTTAGATTGATTTATTGATAGATGATATAGATTTTAATGGTTAGATGATTAAGTTTTATTTCTTTTTTCTGTTTTGTTTTAGAGACACCATCTGGGCTATTCAGGTGTCATCACTGGAAGAGACCGTTCTCAGTGGCTGGAGTCAGTTCACCATCTGGAATGCAGGGAAGCAAGGGAGACGGTTTTATCGGTCCCTCAGACCGGAGAATAGGGCAAAGGTTAGACTTTACTATGCTCTGTCTCTTTATGCATTCTATAGAATTTTTCCATCCATCTTTCTCCCTCTATCTCTTTTCCATCACACACACAGATATATATGTGTGTGTGTTTGAGTGCACTAGTTTGTGCGTGTGCAACTGTGTGTGTGTGTAAATCTTACGATCAAATCTACTCATTCATGTGGTTGTTAAGATCATTTTTTTCCTCATGAACTAGTGGGCAGATTACTGTATGCTCTTAAGCAGTGTTTGTGAGGTGTCAGACATATCAAGTAGATAGTTAATCTCAGTATTTGCTGAATAATGATCCAACATCTCATGTCTATGTGCCTGTCTTCTCATCATTTCTGCATCATCCTTCATGCAGGTAAAGTCTTTTTGCGATGTGGATGAGAAGAAGATTCAGAAAGGTGTCTATATCTATGAAGAAAGTGAGGTATGTGAAACAGGATTGTACAAGTTACGATTATGCATATTTCCTTCGAGTTCATTGTGTTTCATAAGTATTTCCCATTCATCATGAATAGAATAAGATAAAAGTTGTAAAATATGTTTTATGTAGATCTCTGCATGTGTGATTACATCTATGCCTTTGCATATTAGCACACACCACAACAGTAAATAGAGGGATGATTGAAAGCATAATTTTTTTTTTCACTGTCACTTTTTTTGAACAGCAAATACCCAAGCCAAGGATTCCAATAGTTCACTTCACAAAAGCGACACCGCCCTTCATCATCTGTGTCAAACAGGTCAGTATACATCCACAGGGTATAAAGTGATACAGAGATCATCTTGTTACCATGGAGAGATTTCACTTGGTTGATGTGAATCTATCTGAAAGAAGTCAGAGTCATCTCACTGTCCTGTATCAGAATGGTTCACAACTTGAAATTTGAGCATGTTGCAAGCTCAGAATCTGAGAATATTGCAGAAATTGTATGTGCGCAGAGCGCACATCGCGAGCACATAGTACACAATATTTTGCAGCTTATCTCTCTTTTTCCTGCTTACATTCAATGTTCTCCCTCATATTTTTCACACAAATATCTCTGTACCAGGTTTCTTCTGTTTTTCACGTTTTTCACGTGTGAATACATTTTATTTTGAGCTTGTTGCAAATTCTTGAGGATGTTGCACAACATGTTGCTGGAATTTGAGGATGTTGCATAAGAATTTGAGCATGTTGCAGCAACATGCTGAAACCCTTTGTGGACCACCTTGCTGTAACATTGCTCTGTGTCTCCATTCTTTTTCTCCATCTCTCCTTAGCGTATTGCTCGCCTCTCTTTCTCGAAACAAACAACTTCAACCTGACAACCCCTATTCATTTACTACATTACGCTCCACAATAAAGCCTTGACCATAGTAATATACATATGTCAGTGTACATCTTTTGTTGCCTTTCTGTGATTTGATAGGCAAACAAAAGCACAGTATAAGGTATACAGAATTAAATCGCCTTCAGTGACATTGTGAGAATAGTTCACTTAATTTTCCTGTGTGGTGTGAATTCTATAGAACTGGTTACTAGTACTTGAATTTGAATTACTCTAATGGCTTAGTGCAGAAGATAACCTTTTTTGTTTTGTTTCCACAGATCATGCATTTTATTAATTTATTTATATATTTATTATTTATTTATTTATTTATTTATTAATTAATTAATTAATTTGTTTGTTTGTTTGTTTACAGGATCTGACAGGTGGTAGCTTCGAGGAAAACTTGTCATCATTAAATCTTAAGGAGGGAAGTGATTATTTCTTCTGCAGCTGATGAAGGCTTATCTCACAGGAGGCGAGCATTACTTATGTCAACTACAATTTATTTGTAGTTATTTTGTCAATCAGTGGCAATACTATTTATTCATATGTAGATCCATATATGTTGCTGCAGTCTTGATGTGAATGTTCTCCCAACCTCCAAAAAGGGATTAAATAGGGAAGGAGAATAAAAAAATACACTGTACATTGTTTTAGTTTCTGTTTTATGTATTTCACCTGTTGTTTCTTTCAAGAGATGCACATTAGAGTTTGTAATTTTAAAATTTGTCAAAATTGCATTTGATTATAAACAAAAACAAATTAAAAAATAGACATGACTGCAATGTGTATGTTTTGCTGATGTCACTATTAAATTTTTACCCCATGAAAGACTTAAGACTTATCCCCTATTGTGAAATGAACACTTAATATGCAAAACCAAATGAAAAGGTGAAAGATTTGTTATTATCTCACTTTGTCTCCACCTTCCTGCAAAAGAGTAAAACATAGAACTTTGAGTGGAATGGGTTCACTTGTAAGTATATGTAGAAGTCTGCAAAACAAGCAAAGTAAATAACAGATGCTCTCTGTGGAACATAAGCTGCCATACAATAGCTTATGGCTGCTTTGAACTGAACTCATTGCTTGTAAGTGTATCATTCAATAATTACCTGTTCAATTGTCCTTTTCAAGTCATTTCACAAGTTTGTCATTTTTTGTGAAATAATATTGCCCTCTAGAATTGTAGCAGAAAAAGCATGTACTGACTGATTGTGAGACCCAACATACAGTATTTCTGACACAGCTCACAATTTGCATAGTCAGTTAGCATGCACACATGAAATTCACAAGTGACAAATCAGACGCAAACTAGGGAGTGATGTGACTTTCCAATCTTTACTCATATCTTCACCAATTTACAAATATGAGCATTTATTACATTGTATTACTCTGAGTTAGCTATTGTGATTTTTTTGAAAGTATATACATCATTTATTGCACAATAACCCGGGGAGGTGATTTCACCTCTTAGTCACAGACCGTAATGTGAATAAGTTACACATGGAAAATAAACAAATTGCTATGACATAAGCAAATGTTTATCAGCTGTTTATCTTTCTTGTTGTTGTGCTCATTTAAATTGGTATCAATTTGCTGACACTGTATCTGTACATACTAATGGTCGGTGTCATCTTGGGGTTGATTTATATTCATAGAGTTGCACCCAAGTTGGATTAAGTATTCCAGAAGGTGAACACAAAGTCTGTATTACAGAAGAGGGACAGGGAGATGGTAGCTGGAGGAGGGGGGGGGGGGGGGGGGGGTTGTCAAGTGGTCCAAAGGGTCGAGATGATCAGAAGAGGAATGTGGAAACTTGAACTGTATGTCAGCATCACTTTCTCCTTCCTTTGAATGCAAAGAATACATGACTGTAGGTACAGAATATTCTGCCACCCTGTGAGTACTTTGGTGGGGACGAAAGACACATCATTGTCATCTTCCTGTGGAAGTGTGTCATTGATGATAAAATATTGTTTAGTCCTTCACCTTTGAAATCCATTTCTCATGCGCGAAAAGAGGGATGGAATGCACCAACACTTTCAGGTTGCTTAGCTCATGCCAGTACGAAACAGCAATACACAGTAGAATTTCTGATTTTTACTGTTTCACTGGGTGCACTGGTCAAGGCAGTTTGCTTTCCACCACAGCAAAGGTCATCTACTTCCTAGCCTATGTTGTCTATCGAATCTATTAAAGTCTGCTGCAAGCTGCTTGCAACTTTGTGTAGAGTGCATGCCACCTCAGACATGTACCTTTCCAGAGACATGCCCACTTTAGGTGTTAGTACTTCAGTATGTGTTTACATACCACAATATTTTCAACAAGGTGTGAGGAAAGAGCAGACGTATCTGAACAAGTGGTCAGAACAATGAAATCTTTGAAGGCTTCTGTGGCGGTAGAACGTTTGGTGGTAGAAGGCTTAACGGTGCACCAGGTATTCTTTTTTGGGTATGTAAGAGCCTACCCACTCTGGCGGCTATGAAAAGGGGTAGGGCCCCTTTTTAGAGCCACATACATACCCAAGAAAGAACACTTGGTTCACCCAATGGTCAGAACAAGCAAAAAGTTTAGAAGAGGAATGCTGAAGTTTTGAGGAGAGAGAGAGAGAACGAGAGAAAGAGAAGAGGTAATCTTGTGTGGTTTATGGCAAAGTGAAGTAGGTTGTTAATCAATATTTCATGGAAATTAATTTATGGCGTTGATCGCAGCTTACAGACAATAACTTAACGGTGCAAAGGATATTGTGATTCGAAACATTCTACCAAAAGTAGTCCCATGTTGGACAACCTCCTTGGGATAAACTGAAACAGGAGACATACCGTGGCGAGAGATTGTGACATGTGCCATCATTCATAGTTCAAACCATTTTTTACACTGATCAATTAATCTGATATCCGTCTACATCACTGTGTCTCAAGAAGCGAGAATATTCATACTATCCCTGGTTTGGCATCAAACGAATGCTACCACTTACAGGAGGAGTAGGACGTTTAAACAGTAAAAGAACCAACAACGTCCCTATGTCTAATAGAGTTATACGATATCATGAGAAAAGGCATTAATATTTAAGAGTATGTTTCTTTTTATTCAAGGTCAGCCTTTATAAGTCACTTACTTTGCAGTCAGAATACTTTGAGTTCAAGATGTGACATCTTCATTAAAATAGAGACTCTTGCATGAACACAATTTCCACATTTAAATATTCCCATACGAGTGACTTCGATCATTCCAGCAGTGCGTCTATTGATCCACTTGATATTTTCTTATGTTCCGTACATCAGCCCACTTATCTAAGACGGCATTACGTTTTTGACTGAACTTGCTTTATTTTACTTTCCTTGTTTTCAGCACCAGAGCTCTAATAACACAAAGTAGCTTACATTTGCAAGTCTTTTTATGTTTGCGTTCATGAGATGAATTCTTACTGTATCTTGATATTCTTACAACCGTTCTTACTCGCTTGATCTCTTTGGCATAGCACAGAGGAAAACAGAATTTTCATTTATACTGTACAGTCAAACCTCAGTTATCCAGCCTAATTGTCGGGACCGGCGGCCATCCGAATAAGCGGTATGGCTGGATAAGGTTGTTGTTCATTTTCCATCTGTGAAGATGGTTGGATAGCCCATATTCAGCTACACTAAGCTGGTCTTCCATTGGGTCCAGTTGGATGTGGGGTGGGACCACTTCACCGGGTTAGACACTCTGGTCTTTGCGATGAATGAATGAAGCGGGATCTTTTACGTGCATGAGCTGTGACTCTCTCATACACGGGACCTCCATTTTATGTCCTATCCGAGGGACAGAGTGCTTTGCCTCTTGCTAGAGGGGACGGTATGTTTACACACAACATTGCTCAGTCCAGACTCGGGTTCGAACCCGGGCCGCGTGATCGTGAGGCAGACGCGCTACCGACTGAGCCAACTCACCGCCCTATGTAGGTTATAAGCAGTATGGCCGGATAAGCGAGATATGCTGTGCTGGTGTATACAGAAGCCATTGTCAATTCACTATCCAGTGATTATCGATATGATATTAGTTGTGCATGTTAAGTTCCATGATTGCACATAAATGACTCCGAAGACACAAACACGTAAGCGGGTATCTCATTGTTTAGAAGATCTGGTAGCGACTCGGGTCTCGCTAGTCGCAGAGACGTCTCCGCGACGTCTCCTGGAGACCGACCGGGTCTCCAGGGAGACGGAGAGATGTTTTCACTCTCTAGCTGGTCGCGGAGACTTTTTGCGAAGTCTCCGCAACGTCTCCTTGATTGCGCCACGCCGCGGAGACATGTTTGACCGCGACGTCTCCGAGACGTCTCCGCAGTCTTGCGGAGACCCATGGAGACTTATCAGAGACGATGTGGAAACGTTACGGAGAGGTCTCCACACCTGAGAAGTCGAGAAGACGTCTCGGAGAGTCTCGGCAACGTTGCCGCGACTTCGCGTCTCCCGAGTCGATTAGCACAAGTCTCGGCGACTGATGAGTCGTGTCCTCCAGTTACCTAGGCCCTTTAGTGTCAATGTCTTTTGAGTTTACAGAGAGATAATCAAAGCTTGGATCATCCAAGGTTAGATGTTTCACCCCCTCCCCCATCTCCCATCTGAGAAATGTGCACTGTAACGGAGTGATCGACATCCATTACATGTATGTCCCGACTTTCAAAGAGTACAGGGGAACCTTGTTATAATGTGGACCTAAAACCATCCTTACAATTACTTTGTTATATCAAGTTTCTCACTATATCAGCGTACAAAGACGAAGAAATATAAAAGAGTTGGGACGTGCCAAACCACCTTCGTTACTTGAGGGTTTTGTTACATGACATCCGTCCTTTTTATAATGAGGGCCCCTTGTATACCAGGTAATCAGATACGCATGAAAATGCGAATCGTGAGCCAGCGCCTTGTCCGGATAATAGAGAGTCACGGAAAAGTGTTGAGTGGGTAACTGAGGTCGGACTGTACAGTAGATTTAGTTTGCTATAATACTTGTCCACATATACATTTACTCTCTGACATACCGGTACACACGTGGTATCTATAAATACATCGCCTGTCCCCTTAATAAGGGGAAAGATATTTGTGCATAAATAAAATAAATAAAGACATTGCGTATAATCTATAACTTTTTAAAACACTTCTTACAAACAGGTCCAGTGAAATTAGAATCATCGTGACGAAAATACTTCTGGGGTGTTTCATCAACGTTTGTCAGCGCTGACAACTGTCAGCGCTGACAATTTCAGCAAAATCCTTGGTTTTGATTGGCTGAGATGCTCTGGTCACTGACTGTTACTATGGTGATTCAAGTTGTCAGCGCTGACAAACGTTGATGAAACACCCCCCTGGACCCAACATTCCACATTGGCTTCATTACAACTGATAAGACATTTGATGAAATATGTTATACTTGTTTTCCGTATCCAAATTCATGCCGCAACTGTATTAGCCTTTTGCCAAGGCTCTCTCGTTATAATATGATGGTGAGCGAATGGGGGCGAACGAAGTGAGCGAAGCTGAGTTGGACACTGTCGCGCTCAGCCGGTGCTCGCTTCGCTCGCCTATTATGACCGTCATACAGCGAGAGGGCCTTGACAAAAGGCTACTACTGTATAGGCCTACTGTACTATAGAGGACCAAGTATTAGGTCATAGACACAAGGTTCCCGCTTGGTGATGGAGGGGTAGTACTTCCGGACAAGTAGCATAATTTTCCCAGCTGGGACGGACCGATGATAAACTTTAGAAGATATGCAGTGATTGCACCCAGCGTCAGGCCAGTGTTGTAGGACACGGTCATGACATTTCCTGTAGAAGAAGATGAAAATGAGTCAGCCCTTGATTAGCCTCTTGCCGAAGACCCTATGGTGCTGTTGGAATCCGTAGAGTCCAGAGAAATGGCTCGCTTCGCTCACCAGAATTTTCGCCTCGATATCGACTCTTAGACGGATTCCAACTGCGCCATGCAGGGCCGACGACGAGAAGCTATACTTAACTTTTGGTAGACGCTACGCGCATTTTCATTTTTAGTACCTTTGGTGATACGTTTACAGATCGTTTACCATTTTAACGGGTCACGAACTTGGTTCATTACAATCTTTTAGAACATGATTGTATGGGGTCGTACAGTGTACCGCTCTTTCTCCGAGGATATTTGCAGGAAGAAACGCGGACCCCTGACTTGCGACAAGCATATTCCTGTGCATTTTGTACTAAAAGATCTGATGATAGCTTTCCCTTTTTGCACCATGACTCATGCATACATTTACTACCAACTATTTAAAGAGCATGCGTTGTCACACTAGAAATACAAAAGTCAGAAAAAAAAAAACACTATACATGTAGCGAGAAAGGCACACTCTTATCCATGCCTGATAGGGTTGTCGTGAACATGCGCAAACTGTCGAAATCATATATGACAGCTAACTGAGATATGTTGTTTTCAATAATGTTCAAGGAATCATAAATTGGCTTATTTTCTTTGCCATTTTTTGCTCAGCACACGCTAAATTTCAGATTAAAATTACCTGCTAATTCTTTGTGCTCTTCCGGAACTTTGCCCGGTGCCAGGATCATGGGCACGCTGCCGAAGTAGCCGTTGGAAATCCCGAGGAGGGCGGAGAAGAGTACGGGCCAGAAGGGATGGGCGAGTGCAGGGTGGGCTCGTGGTGCCACACAGATTACAACGAGTGGGACGATGATGAATCTGGCACAGCTGGCCAGTACTAGACGACCGGGTGGCCAGTCGTATGGCACCGCTGCGATGAGCTGTACAGGTTGTCGGCAAAACAAATGAAAAGGGGGAGGGGAGGGGGGGGGGGGGGGAGGTGCAGTGAATTTTCAGATCATTACATTCTGCAGGCCTATTCATGACATATTTTCCACCTGGGCTTAGTAGGAAACGTCACGTGTAGGCCTTTATATGTACTGATGAAATTATGTTCAATCAAGTAGTTTATTCCAGACACTGATGGAATTCAGTTTTAATGAAATGATGTATATTTTTCATTATTCTATGAAGCCTTAGTATTTCCCACGAGGAAGGTCCTAGAGCCCTAGGATAAACATTAGGACCTCTTTGACGATTCCAAAGAGAATCAAGAATTAAGTATAGAAGATATCATTCCTTTGCACATTATCGTCATAATTTTCAAAACCATCAAACTAAGGAAACGTTGAAAAATTTATCAATGTTGTCCAGCACGAATTAAGCTTAATTGATGATAGCATAATTTCCAAAAATCCGCAATGTATAAAAAGCGAAAGTTTTAAACGCTGAATGTTGTGACGACATTACAATAGTAACTCAGATAATGACGTAACATTTGGTAGAACTTTTCTCAAAAAATGTTTTCGCCTTATAGACAACTCATGCAAGAATTATTGGTGTGGGATTTATATATACCATGAACAAATTCATTTAAATCTAAGGGACTTTGTCATCCACTGGGTCTCCTCCGCGACATGCATCACTCTTCAGAAAGACCATTAATTCCGATAACCCTTTTACTGATTTTGTCGCTTGAAATGGTGGAGATGAAGGCGCGATTTTTACGCACCTTGCCGCAGAGATCCGTAAAGTTGAATATTGCCATGAGAATAATGGGCATCCATTCATGAAGCTTGCAGTTAGCCACCTCAGACTCGATGCCGGGAAACAGACAAAGGGTGATGTAATACGTCACACCAATAGACAACATGTATGGCCAGATGTCACGTGACAGCCTCCACCTGTCCCGAAACCCACCTAGATAAAGATTGATGGAAAGTCACTGCTTATACACTTGTCTTTGTGTTGATTTGATCTGTTACATAATGTACAATGTAAACCAAACGTTTTCAGGCGCATCATGAAGGAAAAATTTGATTCTTGAATTTAGACTACAGGGCAGTCTCAACCGGATCGCAGTACGCTTTTACAGATGAGAACCTGAGTAGTATGTTCGCATGGTTTCCTGGACGACACTGACCACATAGGCCTATCATGTTTAATCTAATTCTAAAAATTGATGTAAAACGTGTAAAGTGGAGTGTTGGTGCGCTCTCTCAGGCCCCCGATTACGTAGGCCGATTTGGGTTACTAGTAAGGTTGAAATCTATACTACTCCTCTTTCATTAACCGATAATAATGATGATGATAAAAATGATAATGATACTAATGATATGATGATAATTTTGATACATGAAATCGGCCGTATGTTGCAACTATATGCAGCCAGAAAGAGGTACAGATGCAATATAGGCGTAGCAGCTGGTATTTGAGGAGGAATATAACAAGTAACAGTACGGCGACTGTGCGATTTGTGATGCGTTATGAGCACTTTTGTTTATCTTTGTTTCACTTCCACGGAAGTTTTTGAGACAAGTCATGACGAAAACTTACAAATTCCTCTATTCTAGCGTGAAATTCACTCATGGTGGTGATATGATGTAATGCCTTTTCTTGCTGAACGATCTCTACTAATGCATCTAATTCCTTCCACACTTTCTCTTTTTCGATGACAAGATTGGGTTTCAAATCGATTCACATTGCCGCGGCTTACCAGCTATTGATCGCCAACAGGTGGAAAGGGAGAACGGCCCGGGGTGCTTCCGCGTAATGGTGATAACTTCAGTATTTGACTGTGAATGCGACCCGCTGTCACTTCGTGTGGTATCGCTCTGAAGACTAGCGTCGTCCACACTTACGGACGCTCCCGAGATCTGAAAAGCGGAAACAAATTCCGAAAAGCCACTCGATAGGATAAAACTGCATTCTGTTAATGTTAATGGTGAATTCATAATTGATAGTCTCATTAAAGATGATGTTACATAATATAACTACACCTACTATTGAATGTGTGGCGTGTTTATGCCAGTGGCAAATCGTCAGCACGGGACGATGCCCTTTGTCTTGATTTCGTGTGCAACAAAGCTAGGGAAGATGGCTACCTCCCTGGTGCTATATGGTTCTCGGTGTGTGTCGTTTATGTGCGTTTTATCCCGGTACATTTAAAGACTACCTTGGTGCCAGTCACAGTGGTTGTGGTTAAGTGGAAAGGGTAAAACTGTACTTGGACGTACAATGGAAGAAAAACATAAAAAGATCCTATGGAATGTACATGTCATTAACTATCCACCATAATGACATTGTGTGCAGAGGTGATTAAGTTCTTGCTGTTGGAATTTACTTCTATTGTCGTTTCTGTCGTTCTTTTTGTTGATGATGATGATGTTGTTGCATTTTATTTTCCATGTCGGTCTGCAGTAACATTTTAAAGATGTAGATCTGTCATACACTTGTGATAAGTTCAGCGTGCCTGATCTACCTGAGATGTAAACCTATCACCGAGATTTTCAGATCGATATGAGATCTCATGAATAACAGAGGCGAGCTTTCTTGTTACTCGGATGTGGGGCTTGGAGAGAGGTATTGAAGGTAACCACCAATATTAAGGATTTATGTTATGTAAAAGTTATGCTACAGTTACCAGTGAGCTCCTCTTGACTCAGAACCATTACTATGATGGTGCTTCAGATATACGACACAAAATTTATGTGAATACATACATTACACAATCATCAATATGATATTGACCAACAGTTGATTTTATTGAAATAGGCCTACACGTATGTGCGACCTTGAGTAAAGTCTGCGGCTGAAGTTTCGGCAATTTTAGATTCCAGAGTCTTACTATTCCATACTTTGATATAGTTTCCACTGGGCTTTACACGGTACAGGTA
Organism: Diadema antillarum; assembly: GCF_040938485.1. Classification (NCBI taxonomy): domain Eukaryota; kingdom Metazoa; phylum Echinodermata; class Echinoidea; order Diadematoida; family Diadematidae; genus Diadema; species Diadema antillarum. The sequence continues at coordinate 1,384,105 of NW_027271913.1, forward strand.
CTAAAAACAAACCAAAAACAAACCAAAACAAAAAACCAAAACAAAACAAAAAACAAACAAACATTGGAAGTATTTTAAAAATATATACTCAGAGGATGACTAGATTGTTCTTAACACTCGCCTCTGAACTAAGTTGTAGGCTTCTTTCGTCCTCTCCAAGGCCCGCGTTCTGGCAGACGTTGGTGTAATGTCGCACCAGCCGAGTCCGACGGGCGAGTTGGTGCATGATGAGACACGAGAGAAGAGCGATGCCGGAGATCATAAAGAAAATGAGTGTGTTGATCTTCTCGTTGGGCACAAGCAGTTTAGTGATGATGCGATTCAGTGACGTCACCACTCCAGCAGTACCTACAGCATTATCAGATACACAAAGGATTGTAATGTTTGCTCACTTCGGAGTGCCCTACACACTATCGTCCTCCCTTTTCTTCATTCCACTGGAGAAAATATGATAGGAATATAGCCTATACAGGATAATCCTTCGCTGCAGGGTAACGTACAGTAATACTGCCAAACACATGACCCTATAACCATTCTGAGTTTTTCTTCGGTGTAAAAGGGATACAAAATCCAGAGGCTGTTCGGTAACTAATACTTATATATGATGTTAATGTTCTATTTCAAGGGATGAAATTATTTTGCTGTCAATCCCTTACAATGAATAGAACATACAAGAAACCCGAAGTATCACTGCATTCCGCATATTTGCCATTTTCCCCTTGATAATTTTGTGTGCGTGAGTATGTGTGTGTTTGTGTTTGTATGCGTGCGTGTGTGCTCTTGTGTGTGTAAATTTGTTTTTTTTTTACTATAGACCTGGATTGGAAAACTTGCATCGATTGCACCGTGATTGCACTGGGGCTCTGTGGCACAGTTGGTAAGACGCCCGACTCCCGATTGGAGGACCTGACTTTGAATCCCGCCCAGTACATACGTCCTTGGACAAGATTTTTTTTACCCACCATGACCCTCTCGACCCAGGTGTGTAAATGGGTACCTGCTATGGCAACGCTAGGGTAATAATAATGGCAGGGTCCTCTGGTATAGAGCAGTGGCAACACTGGAGAGGTTACCCTGGATAATTAAGACCTTATTGTTATAACTTCATCCCGGCACACAAGAGCTATCCTGTTGTGTGTTGTTTCAAGAGTGCGACGAAGCAGCCCATGCTATAATTGCTTTGATTTTGAAAACAAACAATGTGGAATTACAAGCGCAGACGTCGACATCACCTCTATAACCACCTCCGCGCTTCTCTTGTTGAACTCCTACAGGATGAGGTTAATAGGCCTACTTAAGTCTCATGTAACAGATGGTATCACTTTGGTACAGTGCTCGTTTATATTTGCTTTTGTTTTGTTTTGATTTGGTCAGGTTTAGTCTTTCTCTTTTTTTTTTTTTTCATTTTCGTGCTAGCTTTGTCAAAGGTTGACAAACTGCAAACCCAAATGCCCTGTATAATTTCGCTTGTTAACCCTTTCTGTGCCAGCTGGGACTTTGGACAGTGTGCGGACGTGCAACTCTGTTTGTGTGCCAATCGGCATTCAAAGCACAAATATAAGGGTAAATCAAGCAAATTGGGAATTATTTAGCCTTTTGTCAAGGCCCTCTAGCCGTAACGGGCGAGCGAAGCGAGCCCAGCCGAGCGCGACATCGCGAGGAAACCCCACTCGGATTGGCTTCCTTCACCATACAGCGAGAGGGCCTTGACAGAATGGTAGGAATCATTCATGAATGACCTACATAGTATCTCAGTGATGCAGGAGACGTCGCTACGACTCGTGCGACTCGAAAGACCACAGAAGAAAACGATTTCAGGGTGACGTCCGAGTCGTCTCCAGACAAGGGGCCCGTTGCATAAAACTTACCGTTGAATTTCAATGGTAACTACCGTCAAAATTAGGCGTCACAGCCAATCAGCATCAAGGATTATAAAATTTACCGCTAATTTGAAGACTTACCGCTAGAAACGAGCGGTAAGTCCAGCGGTAAGGGTTATATGCAACAGGGCCAAGGTGACAACTTTATTTGCCCGGAAGTCGCCTGGAAGTTGCCCGCGACGTCTCCGAGACGTCTTCTAAGTTTTGGAGATGTCTCCGAAACGTCTTTTCAATTTCGGAGACGTCTCTGAGACGTATACGCATTGTCTCTGCATGGCATGGGTCACCACCGGGTCTCAGCAATGTTGCGGAGACGTCTCGAATATGTCGCTGGCAAAATTAGTCTCCACGACATGGCCGCAACTATAAGGAGACGTCGCGGAGACGTCTTCGAGGGGTATGGAGAATGCACAAAGTCTTCAATTAAAATGGAACATGTTCTATTCTCCTGCGACTTCTTCAGACTCCATGATCGAGACGTCTCCGCTACCATCGCAGCGAGACTCGAGTTTTACACCAATATATGCATGACTGTGTGAGCTTTATGAATCACATCACCTATAGGCTAGCTGTTACATGTATTTTATCCGTGTAGAGTGAGAATACAGACCAGCTGGTATACAGGCAGCATTCAGGCAACACTCTTGACTTTTTTGGAAGTACACCATCATGGAACTAAGTACTATCTAATAATCATAAATGTGAATTCCGCCGTTGGGTATCACAATCCCTTCCTGTTAAAGTGAATAAATTGTGAACAAAGACAAACTCACTTTCTCCTGCCATGACGGCCTGTGTGAATCTCTTGGGTAGCATGCCCGCGTAGCCATAGAAACTCGACTGCTGAACTGGAAAGGCAACAGAGAACGGACATTCTTGATTACGGGCAAGGAAGTTTATTATGTTTGCATGAATCCATTATTTTCTGGCATTGTGCATATAATTCATCCTATCGTCAAAGAACATGCCACATACGGAACTAATTTTTTTTTTTTTTGCGCAAATTAAATGACTAATTATTTGAACAGTGAAAACAGCTCGCTCGTGAGGGTCACTGTCCAATAAGCTCGCAGTCCTTGATTCAGATACTGTATTATACGTTATCTAATCATGGCCGAGTCATTACAGTAATGACACGCCAAGGCAGTGAGCTTGGCGACTTTTGAATTTAGGCACAGGTTATATGAGCCATTAGTCCCAAGACGGTGTCCTTGTGTGAGAAACCAGACAATTTTATGCCCGGCCATTCATACAGACATTCGAAATTAGAACCCGAGACAAACACAGAAGGAAATGCATGTACGTGCATAACAGAAGAAAAAAAATGGAAAGAGAAGTTCGGGGTAAGGTCCTGCTGAGACACAGATTACAGTTGTTGGTAATATAATTTCTCAGTTCTTATATAGTTGACATCAATACTTTGACTCCAATATACGAGGGGGAGTGGAAGGGACCGATGCATGGTAGAAGACCTCTTCCTAACACAATAACAAACCAGACAATGTAACGACAAATGGATTTGAAAAGTGGACGTGAAGTGAGACTAATAATTGACAAACATGATGTCTTACAAAAGCAATGCGTTGTTCATTACTATATTAAGGGCATCATTTGGCGTGAACTAATAGGCATGCAGTTTTAACGACCCATAATTGTGTCGCAGACAGTTCTAATTTGATTTTTAAAGCCGATAAGGATTATATGTATTTTCTATCAACAAAGGTATAAGATTGTCTTCTCGGGTAAAATGATTGATCAGTAATGACACTACCTGTGCATCCAAACGCAGTGACAGCTACGGCGAGGAGGATGACCGCGTAGGCGGTCTGTTGGGAGAGACTGGCGTCGAGACCGACGACGAGGAAAGCAGCAAGGAGGAGAGCACAGAGGGCCATGATTTGCCCCATCAGGATCCGCCGCTGCACCGAGATCTTTACCACCAGGGCGTTGTTCAGCATGACCGCCGCGAAACCGACGAGGAGGTACACGAGGCTCATGTCGAACACGATAGTGGTGTTCGGGAAATGAGAGTGAAAGAAATCGACGGCGGTGACGAAGCTGTTGTACGGCAAGAGGAACCCCGTGCCGGCGAGCAGGAGCGAGACGTAGACGCAGTTGAAAGGGTCGCGTGGCTGTCGGACTCGAATTCGTGAATGAGAGTCGTTGATATCCGGGGAATCGGAGTCGGCGTCATCGTTCACGTTTGCATTGTCCGTCCAGCTGGTTGGGGTGGTCACCGTCCGTGAATTCTGATTCGCCTCCATGCTGGGAGAGGCGGTTTCAGGTTCTCGGTGAAGACGATTGTCTTTCATAAAATATAATTCATTATTCGGACTTGAGGGATCCGATATCCGTATCTAGTTCACAGCCCTGTTGGAGTGATAATAATTGATAGTGAGAATAGTGTGTACAGTCACAAAGATAATCGGCTGTAATCGGTTGTGTTCCCCATTGTGAGCTAGACTGGTCAATTCTTATTCATTTCATTCTTTATTCTAAATCTTGGAGTTATTAAACTTCAATAAGAAAAAAAGTACATGTACATGTATATCAAAAAAAGTATTTCGAGTATGATAAATTATAGTTGTTGTTTTCTTTTACGACCATCATAATTATACTGTAACAGTAAAGCAGGGATAATTCAGCAGAATAACCGTCAAGTCTCTCTGACTAATATGAACAAGTACAACCATGGATACTAGCTCCGTGGTACAACTACTCTATGCTAAAAAAAAAAGAGAGTCCAATCTTCCGAAACGATATTACGTAACAGCAAATCAGGGACTGTGTAATGACGTCACAAACGGATGAGAGCTCGTTCTAAATGTTTCATGCATGCATTGGAGGAAGTGAATGTCAGGATGATATTCATGCAGAACAGGTGGAATGCGTCGCTGTAAAGGCGATAACACGCTCTGTTAAATCGTATGGAGTGCGATTAACAGGAATAATCTTATCTATGTTGTATATACGCACTATGTCAACTAATGCAGTATACACGATGCTTTCCATGTGAGAATATCATATACATGTATATATATATATATATATATATATATATATATATATATTATATATATATATATATATATATATACACATATATAGTTATATATAAGCGTGAGATAATGTCGAAAGAAGTCGCCCTCCAATATGAAGGCGGAGAAATAAAAGAAAATGCAATGGAAAATACCTAGGCGTCGCCCACCTTTATTTTTTACTTGTTCTATATCTGTTCCCGAAATGCTGTTGCTTGCCTTTAAAGAATGTTATGCCAATATAATGCAGAGTATCTCGTTAAGAATAATTACCATGGCGACAAAAGGGCTTGCTAAGAGCGGAAATGTCTCTGGAGAGAAAGGTGCGATGTATTGATTATAATATAGCATGGCCTTCATTACGTATAACAAGTGTGGGATGGAAGAAGTCGGGAGTATCGAGGTTGAGTAAACGAACAGATTATACACAGCTTTTAAATTGCCATGGTTACGAAAGGAAATTATTCAACTACAGGTGCTTATGATACTTTTAGAATGTTTGTTAACATTGATGGAAAAGCCGAGTATAATCGAAAAATGTCTGTTTTTTGTTTGTTTGTTATTATTGTTGTTGTTGCTGCTGCTGCTGTTGTTTTGTTTTGTACAGTACAAAGGCACATGTTGCAGTTTGCATGTTTCCTATATAAAACGGCATCAGCCGGTAGAAGCGGAGTAGATAATGTAGCATATTTCGTGGAACTCAAAGAGATACTCCCTGTAATAAAAATAGACATAAAATATGAAATTAAGCTCTAACACATGCCGTGGATTATTGGTTGCTTATCACTTATTTGAGGCACTAGCGACAAGGAAACTGTCACCGCATGGCATCATATTTCAGTCAATTTTATTGATTCCCTAACGGCAATGCATTTGCTCCACATTCCTATACTTCACCTCGAAATTTATTGTGTTGTTTTCTAATCTACCAACACCTTTTTTCTCTCTCGCTCTGAATTAAATTTTGCTTACTCTCAATTTGCGTCAAACGTTTTCCTTTGGTGACGTCCACTCTGAGACCATTAAAATTGGAGAAGGAAAACTGATTCTGAGGATGAGAACGTATAAACTCAAATGATGATGATGATGAGTATTTGTTGATCTTGTGGAGAATTTTCAAGTTCTCAAACCGGTGATAGAGCTGCTCTTCTTGCAACCAAACTACATCACGAAAGAGATGACTCCTTTTGTTTTAGTCCAACCTTTATGTATCAGTCCGACGCGCTGATAAAGGGTTCATCATTTCTCAGGTCCTAACGCTAATGAACTGAGTTCGTTTTACCCATGCACGTACTTTACGACCTCCCTTGTGGGTCAGCATGATAATGGGTCACCGGTAAAATTTATAGGCTTTATTGAAAGCAGGGTTGGGTTTTATTGGGTTTGTCCAATCAAAATGTTAATTAAGGTCGCATTCATTTCCGTGCAGTATCCGAGTTCATTATAGGTAGGGACAAATAACAGCAACATTCACGGATGCATGGGTTCGCGAAACACGTAACCGAGACGAGTGTACACTTCGTATTGTTTGTTTTTGCTCTTCGAGTCACTGCTTTGTCGAGAATAGGTTCTCATCTACAAAGCGCAAGCACCCCCCCCCCCCCCCCCCTCCCCGGACTCCCCATCCCCAATCTCCCCCATCCCATGAGTCATTACTCACCGTCATCTGAAGATGAGTTGACAGCCGCAGGACTGTGCTGTTTTTCCTTCTGTCTCTTTGTCTTTCTCTCTTGCTTCCTTTTCTACGCACAGCACACACACATACACACACATACACACACACACACACACACGCGCGCGCGCGCGCATGCAGACGCCTATACACACATAATTATACGCACTTACACACAAATTTCACATTATTTAAATAATTTCACACTATAGTATAATCTGGTCTTTGTAAAAAAAGAAAAAAAGAAAAAAATGATGTCTGAATGGATGTCTCGTTTATCATAAAATATGAACAATATTTAGCCCTTTTAGAAATCAAATCTTTATCATCATTCGGCTATAAATCATTTTGTCGTAATGCTGTGCATTCTGTTCTAGCTGGTCAGCTAGGAGAGACTGGAGAGAGAGAAAGGGGGTGGGGGAGTCTATCCATTATAGTATTTGGTTACATACGACCAGCTGTGTCACGCACTTATTATACGCATGATTGTCTGCCCATGCTTTTAATAAAGTTGGCCAGCCAGGGGCAAGTTCCATTAATATTGTGTTAAGTCGTCCAGAGCGTCGGTCTATCAATAAAAAAGGGTGATGACCTCGTAGGCTATTCCTTAAGCAGATCGACGCCTTATAGCTTTCTACAAAATGATGTCCCGACGTATGCGATGATGCATGTTATGATTCAGTGGCGGATCCAGAGGGGGACGCAACCGGCGCACGCCCCCCCCCCTTTATTTTTCGTGAAAAACAAAAGAAATAAAAAGAAAAAACATGAAATAAAAACCGGAAGTGCCACCAGAAATATTAGTCACGCCCCCCCCCCCCCCTTTACAGAATTCCTGGATCCGCCCCTGTGATTGTCCTTTAATCAAATCATTCCTGCACTATATGGTTTTCGTTTTCGTGGTGAAAGTATGGCCATCAAACCGGGATCTTTACATCTTTTTTTTTCATTAAAATGTATGATTTAAATGCACTTTCATGTTCGCATCTCTCACAAAATAATAGTGTCTTCAATCTCTTCTGCTCAACCGTGCTCAGTATAAAGCCCGCCGCACACTACACGATTTTGCCCCGATTCACCGGTCTTAAGACCTTAAGACTAGAAGTGTGACGTCACAGTCTTGCCAGTTTCTGGTCGTACGACTGGGTCTTAGCGCCAGTCGTAGAGATTTGACATGTTGAATTTCTACGACCAGTCGTGAGCTTTCAGCCATTCACAACGCAGTAAAATGCAAGCAAGCGTAGTGCGCACTGCGCGCGCTTTACAGTCGGGTCGTAGTGTGCGGTGTCCGGTCGTACGACTGTTCTTAAGACCCAGCTTGGCTTAAGACTTTAAGACCAGTCGGATCGTGTAGTGTGCGGTGGCCTTTATCGTCACTGGAAGAGAACAAAAAACAGACACTATTTTGCACATACTGTATCTTTTTTTTTTTCTCGCGACTGTTGCCTTTTTGCTACATAGGATCGATTTTGACATTGATATCAGGAATAATGTGGGATTGCTTACAATGTGCACAGAGCTTCGACAATGTTTTGAAGTGCTACACTTGAGAAGGACAATAATGTAGCAGTTTTCGACATTGTGGAAAACAAGAGGCCCTTTCCTGCGCAAACTTCCGCCATGACCATCCGCTTTCAAATATCAGATAACATGCAAAGACAAAATGTTCGGAAACGATTGCAAAATAATGATGTATAAGAGATAGGTGCAGACTGATGTCGTTAGCGTATCTTAAACATCCTTCTAAAGTGATTACTTGTGATATACACGTGTTTATTTTCAGAGTGAGCTTAGGCCTAATGCATATGTCACTGATATGTCATGCATTCATGTCCCAAGCAACATGCATTTCCTGGTATGCGCTATACTGACGTTACTATACATCACACGCCGACTATAATGCTCATATCCTCGTCTAAGTTAACAACAGTGCATGCATGGGGTGAAACGGTTATTATCATCTCTTGCGTTCTGACTGATGGTGATTACACGTTATCATTATACTTTCCTATACAGAGATTATTATATCCAGAGAGACGAAGTCTAATTTACTGTTCTGCGGGATGATCTGACCTTCCCGATATTTTTATTTCCGGCATTCAAAAACATCTTTTTTTTTTTCTTTTCTATCTAGCGGACAGGAAAAACGTATAGGGCCTATACGTGTGATGAGAGGTATACCTCTTAGTCATATTCCTTGTGCGCAAAACAGAAGGTCTATCTATGATACTGATCTTACAAGAGTTAGAGTCATAGGATGCATTCTACATTGAAACAAGTGCTTTCAACGCCCATTTATAAGAACGACAACGCTAAAGGTCCTCTCATGTGTATCCAAAGAGAGTATATACCATGCACGTTTAAACATGTTTAACGAATTTGAGCGCAGATGGGCCGCGGCGCCTGGGCAAAAACTTGAATGAGACTCTGCGTGACGTTGCGAGTAAATTAAAAAAAATATATAATATATTTATGAAAACGCAAGTTTACTTTCAATCAATGACATTCAAATATGATTCCAGAATATTTTGTTTGATGTAAACATTCGAGGTCATACGTGTGATTCTTCAAGAAAAAAAAAAGAGGCATTACTGTCAACTTAAAAAAAAAAACTGTCGTGATAGCGACTGCATCATGATCGAGCACTATATACATTGGATTTCCTTTGGCAGGTGCAATTTGTTGTGTTAGCACTGGGGATGCGTCGGCCTTCTTTCCGGAGTAACTTCCGCCAAGTTTCGTATGGCCGCTCTCTATACTTCACCGGGCCGTATATCGAAGAATGATGACGTCCCATCATAATGTATGCCCTGTCAACCAGGGAGTGGTCCGCTTAGCCGTTCCTTTTCACACCACCTGTCTTTAATGCATCCCGATCGTGCTCATAAGGCTCTATATTGTTGGTTTGTTCGTTCGCTTGTTTTTCTCGTATATACCTGATGTCGCATTTAGATCCTAGACAATGATGTTATTTCGCATTATCCATCTGAGTATATACCTTCACACCTGTCAAGGACTAATGTAAAACCTACCGTTAGTGGTAAATATCAAGATATTTAGATTGCTATCACAAAGTGAATTATCTGACATAATAATACTGCACCTCTCGAACTATAGTAACCAGAACAAGGTTTAGTCTCTGATATTCTTGGAAGCCGCAATTTATATATTCCGCTTTTGATTCGGACAAAGGCCTCATGCCTAGACATAAGCTTGCAAACCAACGCACACAAGACTCGTTTTAGTTAACTTTACACGGCATTCTCACCCATTTCATCTTGACAAGAGACAGACATGAGTGAGGAAAGATATTTTGGATCCATCGAGGGTGAAATATTCTTTCAATCCAAAATATTTCAGCTTGATTCATCTAAATTCAGCAACGAGTGCGCACTGCATGCCTAACTTATGAGCGTTAATATTATGCGAATGTATGCGATGAACTCCTTATCACATGCAGTGAAGTATAACCACTCACATAATTGTGTTACATGGGTTTCCAAGATATAATTGCATGGGTTACGTGTAAAAATAAGGGGAGAGAGTGGTTTGAAAACGTTGATGACGCTCAGATGTACTGGTCTACGTTAGGGTATTATTTTCATCTTCTCGTGTACGCACGGAGTGACTATGCTAGTATTACTCGGTGGCGCCTGAAATGAAGAGACGGCTGGCGGGATGCACGCACAGTACTTAGTTGAGTATCTTGATTGAAACATGCAGAACGAAAAACGACCGCATCCACGTTAATGTTTGGATGAAAGTAAGTTACTCACCAAAGAATCAATAGATAAAACAATCAGCATGATGCATTACTGGTGTGATGAAACAGGTCTTGAGGCTGGAAGCACAATTCATTCCAGGAAGACACCAAGAATACGAATGGCCATTGGGGAGGATGCGTACACACACTAACGCTGTGGACTATAGTATGTGCCGACTCGATTGATGGTGTCGCAGCTCAACTCACTAAATCGAGGAGAATGTGTTGTGAGCGTGAGCAAGCGCTCACAACGTGGACAGAACTGCGTGTGCATTATAGTGTATGGCCATTATGTCTAAACATCTGGGTTTGTTCCCATTCTGAGTTAAGTACATGATTGTAATTGGTGTCCGTCCGGCTGCAGTAGAGACTTACCTGCACAAATTGCAATTGTCGCGGGTGAATATGAATTCAAGCGACACATTAATATCTAAAAAGACAATTCACTGACAGCTGAAGATGAGTTGGGGCACTAAAATTTGATGAGATGTGCCTATTGTAGCTACCTTAATTGATTATCATTTTTGTCTTATATGCCGGCCTACACATCAGGATCGAGGGACCGCGCAAGGGGGGTGCGGCGGGTTCAACGAGGGACAACAGACTGCCATTTTTTGGCTCTTAAAAAAGGAAATAAAAGTAATGGAAAAATAAGAGTATGGAAAAAAATGGCTCTCAGCCTTCCGCCCAGAGATTCCTCCCATCAATAAAAGGGGTAGGCCTACAAAATGTGCATTGACCCTTCAAGTTGACCCCACCCTATCCCCCCATACTTGCACCCCGCAGCCATCATGGGGTATCATTCTCGCGACCAGCGTGAACATGAATTCCGTGATCAGCAACCATAAGAAGCAGGGGCCGCGGAACCGGGGGGGGGGGGGGGGGGGGGGTGCAGTATATTCCACTGAGTAGCTGCACCAAAACTTTGCACCAGATCGCTGAATTTCAGGTCTGAAATGTAAAATCACCTTCGTGTGGGAGGAGAATCCCTTATGTTACACCGGCCTTGTGTGCATGCCTTTTCTGTTTGATTGCTTAACCGACAGCGTTCATGAAATTCATTGTAAGAATTAATAAAAGAAGTTAATTTGAATGCTATACCACTTTATAGGCAAATTGTTTAATAATCCACGTCAAACATCCTGCTACCTTAAACAAGTGGGGCCGTTTCAAAAGTCGCCCCCTCTCGCTCCCTCCCCTCGGGCTCGGTCGCTTCGCTCCCTCGCATACCCACCCCCCCCCCCCAAAGATCATATCCTGGCTACACCGGTGCGTCTAAGCGGGGGGGGGGGGGGGGGGGGGGGGGGGGCTTGACCATGACACCCCCCCCCCCTCCTTCCGGTCCGGCAGCCCCCCCCCCCCCCCCCCCTGAAAAACGTTCCGCGGCCCCTGAGAAGTGTGGCATGGAAAGAGAAGAGAGTGTAATTTTGTGTTGTTGGCAATGTGCATTTTAACCGCTGTTTATTTTCAAGAGGCCGACGGTTAAAAATGAAGTGGCGCCCCGCTATTCAAGTAAGCCATACTTCTACTAGGATCAGTATAGTGACACTGTCCTGAAAAGAGTATTACCCCCTAAAAATCCCAATGTTTAAAAATATCTTCATGTCCAGCAGAACGGGTCCATTCTAATTTCCTGTCATGTCCTTTGAAATGTCAGCATTAATCTTTATCAACTTTGGGCAGATTGTCGACCAAAATAAATATCTTTTTGAGTCACTGCATTAGAAATGTCTTTTTTTTTTCTATCATTTAGTATTCCTCTCCTGGGGGATGTTTCATCAACGCTTGTCAGCGCCGACAACTGTCGGCGCTGACCAATTTCGGCAAAATCTTTGGTTTTGATTGGCTGATATGCTCTGGTCACTGACTGTATATGGTGATTCAAGTTGTCAGCGCCGACAAACGTTGATGAAACACCCCCGGGTGTTTCGCAGCCGGAGAAAACATGGTTCATTGTTGTTGTTGCCTCCTTTTGTTGTCAGGGGCGGATCCAGGAATTCTCTAAAGGGGGGAGGCGTGACTAATATTTCTGGTGCCACTTCCGGGTTTCATTTCATTTTTTTTCATTTCTTTTGTTTTTAACGAAAAATAAAGGGGGGCGTGCGCCGGTTGCGCCCCCCTCTGGATCCACCACTGGTTGTTAATTGCATTTAGGAAGATCTATAGATCACGTGACAACCTTGTATGAGGCAGTAACTCCACCCAATTTATCATATCAACCTTGGATGTTAATGGCGTTCGAAAGAAAACAATATAAAGGCGATCCGATTATCATGAAAAAATAATAATTAGGCAATAATGCTATATCGCCTTCATTTCATTTCATTTCATTTTCATTCATTTATTTAAGCACGGCACATAGGCTTCAGTCCAGAGACTGTTCTTCCGCAGGTCCGTGCGGATAAAATACAACATAAATACATTAGAAATAAAAAACAAAATTCATACATAAAAGAAAACAGACAAACATGGTGGTGACACTATACGGCACACATCTATATAATAGACAGAAAAAAACATGATCGGGATATATCCATATACACAATTACTATACAAGTACATCGCCGCAGTTTAAAGTGAAAGAGACGAAAACAAAGGAGAGTTCAGGAGAGAGAGAGAGAGACAGAAAGGGAGAGAGAGGAGATAAGGAGAGAGAAGTGCATGCAAAGAAAAACCAGGAAAGTTATCTTTTAACAGTTTCGGTCGAATGCATTTTTAAAGCTTATAAACATTGGTGTTTGTTTCAGTTCAAATGCATGGTAACTTTATTATTTCAATTTATTGTTTTGATCCAGATGTCAAATTTTTATGTTCTAGTAAAACAAGTCTTAATCCGAGGTAACACAAAATCTAACGATGAATTCCTTACATTCACATAGGGCCTATCTATATATATATATATATATATATATATATGTATATATATATATATAACTATATATATCTGACATAGGCCTATAGGACTCTGTCTGGTGCAAGTATGATGTGTATCGGTGATATAACAAAACAACTAATAAGAGACTAGCTTACGATGCGAATTACCTCGTCGACCTACGCGAGAGAGATATATTTCCTACAAGTCAAACAATTTTAGTCATTTTTCAGCTCTCTTATTTTTCTAACTGGAGTATAATATATAGATCGACTTTATCTTGTGCTTTTTTTAGATTGATGTCTGTTATAGAAACTCCTAATGAACACAAAGCAGGTGTTAATATATTAATACTATGAGTGACTCGCCCGTACTTTACGATCGATTACAAAGAACTGATGTGTAACCAGTCGTAGCGACGATTGAACAGTTTATAATCAGCGATGATGCGGCTTTGTTGCATCTAAAAGTTCTCAAAAAGTTACATGCAACCGTCCAAAATAAAATATGATATTTTCTTTGTATATTGATTCAATAACTTTACCCTGTTTGACAGTGCGACAATATTGTATAAATTTGTAGGACAAAAGTTATCACTGCACTGTTACGCATTTCCGGCCACAATCGATCATACAATCCCCGTTTACGTTCTTTTTCTACACGTGTATCCTCACTCGAGGTTGGTGTGAAGAGCTGCTGTTCTTTAAGTTGAAATTTTCCATATCTAATAGCAAACTTGAGAGATATGATCGACGCCTCTTGCTTATTCATGCTACGTAGATAGTATATGAGTATTCTTTATACCAATTATGCACCATTTTTGGCAAAATAATCCCATCAAAATCGAACGGTACCGAGACGAGAGTGAGGTACGGTCGCGACCGAACCCCATACTAGCGTTAGAGTGGGGTATTCAGTAACATGCATGCAATGTGTAACTGTCCCGCGTGGTGGCTATAAAAACTACGCGCGTATTACCTTAGTTGTACAGGCTGTACACTTCTTCTCGTCCACCTCGCTCGCGGGTGCGTTCTAGCATGCTAGTCATATGGACCGGCACCTTGGGTCATACATTGACATTTATTTGTATAGTCACTCATTTGATTGAGCTGGTGCCGAGTGGTGGCGGTAGGTCTTGATGGCTCTAATAATATTAGGTATTTTAGTACCTCAAGGTTCAGGGCCTGGAAAGGGAGTCACAACAGTCTTATTCTCTTTATGAACCCATGGCCATGGCAATGACAATGTTTTGATTCATGATGGTATTGATGCCACCACGCACCAGTCACCACTCAAAAAGAAAAAAAGAAAATTGAAGCACAAGGGAGTACTCCAAGTAGAACTTCGCTAACTAGATTCTACAAAAACCACAAGTTTTCGGACACTTACGTTCAAGCTTTTTTGCAATATTTGTTCAACTCGAATGATACACCCCATACAAAATTATATCTGCAACAATGTGAATTTATGTAAGAATAAGATATATCAAAGTGCAAGCTACTTTGTTGATTTTGTTGAATACGTCATAAAATTTCACAAAATCCCAAAATGTATCACCTTGGTAATCCACCAGAATCCGTCCAGCCTCTACAGAATCAAGACACGTGGCGCTATGTGCGTTCAATGTCAATACGCATACAAGGCCGCTGAAAAATGCGCCGCGCATACGTTATTACCCCAAAACAGCAAGGATGCACCATTGACATTTCGGTGCCTGTTGGTGTCCGAATTTTGGTGAGTCTGCACTTGCATTCAACCCCTGTACATTTGTCACAGCATCGGCAGGTACAGAGATTTCGTTTTTCTTTTGTGTTTTTGAAGATACCATCACACTTTGGCGATAAGCAACAATTCTCCAACAAAAAAAAAAAAAAAAATTGCACAATTTCTAGCGCTTTCAGTGACCTTGATTCTTAACACGGGACTTCATTCGCACGCGCTTTGGAAAAGTTGCGCTGATTCTGCGTTTTTGATGGCGAATTCTGGATTTTAGGTGGTGACGTTAGAATGCACTTGTGATAAGTGTCCAGATTCTGGAGCAGAAACTCCAACTCTCCCGTTCTCGACGGGAGATCTCCCGCCGAAAGCCCATTTTTGCAAAATCTCCCGTTCTCCCGCTTGAGATTTGATTTCTCCCGCCCTGGCTCTGTGTCTCCCGGTGGAAAGGATTTCTTATTTATTGCTATCGTATGTTGAAGAAATAAGCCTTAGATAGCACCAGAGAACATCTAGAACCCTAGGAACTTCGCACACATCAACTTGGAGTCTCCCGTTTGCTAGGGGTTTCGGGCGGGAGAATCTCCAGATCAGAAGGTGGTTTGGGTTGGAGTCTCTGCTGGAGGCTGGCCGAAAAGTGGGGGTTTTACTCTAGTAGCCTTGTTGCCATACTTGGAAGACTTGAACATTATCAGACTTATTTGTTTGCAGTAATCAGGAAAGTATTTTCTTGCTAGGAGGGTACAGTTTCAAACATTTTCACAACATTACAACTCTGATTTACACTTTACACTTTTTTTTTGGGGGGGGGACAGAATTGCCTTTTGTTTCGTACACTTTATCATCACATTAGGTGAAAAGAAATGTCATTTCATTTAATAAATAAGCAAAATACACACCCGGCATTTTGTTAAAGTTCACAGTGAGTCTTCAGATTGCTCAGAAAGATGGCAACATTGAACCCTGATCATCAAAGCACAAATGCACACTGGTGTGGAATTCTTTGTGCATCCACAGAAAACTGGCAGCTGTTTACAATTTGATAAATAGCCAGTTGGTACTCCCTCTTTAACTTCTATGGTTCTACATCGACTGTTACTTGCTAGTGCAATTCTAGCAATTTTGATATTTGGTCATGTAGTAGGCCCTACACTAGTATCAGTGAATTTGCAGTGAACACATCAGAAATATTGAGGAAGAAAAAGGGATATGTTCAGAAATAATATTTCAGTGTAGTCAGATCCCTTTGAAATAAAATTTCAACTTGAGATGGTGTAGACAACTCATATGAACAGTGTATCACAAAATATTCTTTAAATTTACATTTACGGAATAAGAAAGCACAAGAAGTAAGCAGAGAAAGATGTGTCAAAAGGAAGAAAAAAAAATTAGTATTATTACACACTCTGTAGGGAAGTATTTTTGCAAGGTAAATTCGGTGGTCTTGATTTTCCATTGCTTGACATATTGTATTTAGCAGATCTTACAATCGGTGCATTTGCAAAGAGAAAGCGGATATAACGAGGTAAAATGGGCAGTCCCAGCAACTTCACTGTAACAGGGTTTCTCTGTATTTTACTTTTTCTTACTGCTGTTCCTTCTGCCATTATTGCTCCATAACTAAGCCATTAACAGAACATTTTCCATCCTAAATATATGGTGACTTTTATATTTCTGTATGTATTAGGTAAGCCGTCACTATGCCGCGTATGGTGTGTAGTAAAACCTATGTGACGCCTCGTCGTCCCTTCGAGAAGGAACGCCTGGACCAGGAGTTGAAGCTGATCGGTGAATATGGCCTGTCCAACAAGCGTGAAGTGTGGCGAGTGAAGTACACCCTCGCCAAGATCCGTAAGGCTGCCAGGGAACTGCTGACCAGGGAGGAGAAGGACCAGAAGAGACTGTTTGAGGGTAAGAGGACACAGTTAATTTGGTTGGTGTTGTGATGGCTGAATTATAGGGTTTTTAGCTCACCTGAGCCAAAGGCTCAAGTGAGCTATTGCGATCGCCCTTCGTCCGGCGTCCGTCGTGCGTCGTGCGTCGTGCGTCGTCCGTCGTCCGTCGTCCGTCGTCCGTCGTCCGTCGTCCGTCGTCCGTCGTGCGTCGTGCATAAACTTTTTACATTTTCATCTTCTTCTTGAAAACCCCATGACCGATTTTCATCAAACTTGGCAGGTAGCATCCCTAGGGGGTTAGGAACTCAATTTGTTAAAATGGGCACCATGCCCCACCCAGGGGGCCCCCAGGGGGGCCCAAACCCCCAAAAATTAAGGAATCTGTAAAAATCTTCTTCTCTAGAACCAGAAGTGATAGAGCTAAGTTAATACTATGACTTAGTACATTGATGACTGTAGTTTCAAGTTTGTTCATGGCAGAATCAGGGGTGCCCCCCTTGGGACCCAGGGGAGGGGGGTGGTGGAGGGTTCTAATGGGGCCTAAATTGTACATTTTCATCTTCTTCTTGAGAACTCCATGACCCATTTTCACCAAACTTGGCAGGTAGCATCCCTAGGGGGTTAGGAACTCCATTTGTTAAAATGGGCACCATGACCCACCCAGGGGGCCCCCAGGGGGCCCAAACCCCCCAAAATTAAGGAATCCGCAAAAATCTTCTTCTCTAGAACCAGAAGTGATAGAGCTAGGTTAATACTATGAGTTAGCACATTGATGACTGTAGTTTCAAGTTTGTTCATGGCAGAATCAGGGGTGCCCCCCCCCCCCCCCCCCTTGGGACCCGGGGGGGGGGGGGGTGGGGGGTGAGGAGGGGTCCTAATGGGGCCTAAATTGTACATTTTTATCTTCTTCTTGAGAACCCCATGACCCATTTTCACCAAACTTGGCAGGTAGCATCCCTAGGGGGTTAGGATCTCAATTTGTTAAAATAGGCACCATGCCCCGCCCAGGGGGCCCCCAGGGGGCCCAAACCCCCCAAATGAAGGAATCTTTAAAAATCTTCTCTAGAATCAGAAGTTATAGAGCTGAGATAATACTATGAGTGAGTACATTAATGACTGTAGTTTCAAGTTTGTTCATAGGAGATCCAGGGGTGCCCCTCTTGGGGGTAGGGGGGGGGGGTGGTTGGAAGGGTCCAAATGGGGGCCTGAATTGTACATTTTCATCTTCTTCCTGAAAACCTCATGATGGATTTTTGTCAAACTTGGCAGGTAGCATCCCTAGGTGGTCAGGATCTCAATTTATCAAACTGGGCACCATGCCCCACCCAGAGGGCCCCAGGGGGCCCCAATTCCCCCAAATTAAGGAATCTTGAAAAAATTGGGCCCTTATTGTACATTTTCATCTTCCACATGAGAATGCCTCGTCAAATTTTGGTAGAGCTGTGAATAATTTAGATTAGTGACTGCGTGAAAGGTGAACTTGCGATACTCAGATGAGCGCTAGACCCGCGGGTCTCTTGTTGTTCTAGAACTTCTTTTAGCTATCTGTAACTGTCATCCCTCTACGTACAATACACCAGTCCCCACTCATATTCACATACACGCATAGACACAGGTCTATCAATCATGTTCCCATGCCCCCTACCTATCACATACACTTACCGCACATGTTTCTTCATCTCCATCCCCACTTCCTTTTCCCTGATTGGTATGTGTTATACTGGAAATTTTCTAAATTCACTCAGGCTTACACAACCATTTGCATGATAAGAATATTCAGTAATCAATCATTATTTTCCTATAAGCATACACCAAAATATTTTGTGACAAATATTAATTCATTTTGATTTTAATGACTTACAAGTCTGTCAAAAGAAAGGTCACCACTAAAAATTAGCTACAGGGAGGTAGTCTGGAGAGATTTTGGCAGATCAATTTGTGTGCTGTCCTTGTGTGATATAGGGAACTTCA
This sequence comes from Diadema antillarum, assembly GCF_040938485.1. Classification (NCBI taxonomy): domain Eukaryota; kingdom Metazoa; phylum Echinodermata; class Echinoidea; order Diadematoida; family Diadematidae; genus Diadema; species Diadema antillarum. The sequence continues at coordinate 1,402,912 of NW_027271913.1, forward strand.
AACTTCAGCACTGGTTAGTGGCATTACTCTTAACATGATGTAAATGTAATCTCCATCACCCATTTTAATCTCTAATGTTAAACTTGTTTGAATCTGTGTGATCTGAATTTTAGGTAATGCCCTGCTGCGTCGTCTGGTTCGCATCGGTGTGCTGGATGAGAGCAAGATGAAGCTCGACTACGTGCTTGGTCTGCGCATCGAGGATTTCTTGGAGCGTCGTCTCCAGACTCAAGTCTTCAAGCTTGGACTGGCCAAGAGTATTCACCATGCCCGTGTGCTGATTCGTCAGCGTCACATCCGGTGAGTTTACACTCATCTCGAATAGTTAAATATTATTCCTTTGAGTAAAAGACCTGATCTATCTGGCTGCATTCTGTTAGTCATTGCATTTATCATAGTTTGTTGGTTGATCTTCTTGTAAGATTTACATAAAAGAGTTCTTGAATTGTTCAGTAACTAGAAAAAAAGACTACCCGGTATGTTATCATCCAGGTAAAACCTGATAAGGTCATTATCGGAACCCAGATTGAACTCTCTGAAATTCCTACTGAAAGAAGTGTCCCAACCAGTTAGTCCCTCTTTGGGTGAGATAGGTTCCCCTAAAGTAAGTTGGTACATTTCCTCCCCTAACCCTCCTCCCCCAAAGAAAGAGATACATTTTCCCTGTCATGATTATTTCAGCCTCAAATGAATTTGATTCTGGCTCAAGTTGTCATTTTCCAGACTTGCACCAGCCATTTTGACTTGTTGCAATGCTGTCTTACCTATTGCTATAGGTATTACAAACATCACTAGAGGCAGTAGAGGGTAGAGCATGAAACGTCATGTCAGGAAATAATTTAAGGGAAAATCCAGAAATCCAGAATTCATGTTGTGGGTGATTCCTTGTTGCTTACATCTGTAGTGTACAATAAATACCTGCAGATGAACCGGAAACCTTGAGTCTTCCCCAAGACCACTATGGCCACTTTATGTGGACTTACGTCTTGGAAGAGGCAACCTGGCAGATGTCAAGCAAGAGCTCGTAAACTAGCCTGATGCTGGAGAGTTGCTTGGCTATCTCCTCTGAGTCGGTGGCCAATGGAGTATGCTTGCATTCTCTATGTCACTCACATAGGAAGCACAGTTGGAGACTGAGAACGGAATGTTTCAATATTCGCAAGGCCACTTGGATGTGCTTGCACAATTCCAACGCCTTGCATTGTTCCTGTGATAGATGTCGGATGTTGATGAAAGAAGGTGCATAAGTAATTTGTTGCATTCAAAAGGCAATATGATGACAAAAAAAGAGAAAAATTGAGGGTGAAAAAATTAGTATGCCAGATTTCCTGAGTTAATATCTACGCTTACTGGATGTTATATGTAGTACATTTTATTGCACTTCTATATCAGCTGTATACCTCAAGGATCCATCAATGTTCAATAATGGTTCTATCACTATCTTCACAATTTTGTTATTTTAATGGTGATACTTGGCCTCTCATCCCTACAAATGTATTGGTTCATTTTATTGCTGACTTTAAATACTAGAATTCTAAAATGTGTCTTGTAGATGTTCAAAATAAAGAGTTGTTTTATCTTTATTTGGATATTATCACGTTCTCTTTGGTACAGTGTGCGCAAGCAAGTCGTGAACATCCCCTCGTACATCGTTCGCCTGGATTCCCAGAAGCACATCGACTTCTCCCTGCGATCACCGTACGGCGGCGGCAGGGCAGGCCGCGTCAAGCGCAAGAACATGAAGAAGGGCTCTGGCGGCGGAGACGACGAAGATGAAGATTAAGATGGAACTCAACCTTAGCAGGGGTTCTGCCATCATCTCAAACTACACCCAACTAGACAGACTCAACATAGGACCATCCAGGCAACCGCAATGCATCCATTCTGCGGTTGTCCAAATATTTAATTTCAAGCAATGCCAGTTGTAAATGCAGCACCAGCAGGCAGAAAATCCTGCTAAGCTCTTCATGTGATGAATGATTAGTGGAAATAAATTTCACTTTATCATCATGCAATCTCTGTTTTCCAATCTGTGCTTTGCAGAAGAGTTGTCGTGTGGGCATGATGCGTAGGCATTTAGCAGGGCTCAACATTAGCAGTGGACCAGTAGCCCACAGTCGGGCCACCAAATTTCCCAAAAAGTTATCTTTTTGTGTTCCAGTTGCGCAACTAAAATTCAAAATGAAAGTTTATATTTCCTTTTATTTCAGGCCACTACATTTTTATGCCTCCGCAACGAAGTGGCCGGAGGCATTATGTTTTCGGGTCGTCCGTCCGTCCGTCCGTCCGTCCGTACGTCCGTACGTCCGTACGTCCGTACGTCCCGTTTTGTTTTTGTCGATATCTCAAGAACCGTGTGGTGGTTTTACATCAAACTTGGTATGAGGGTATATCCTTGGGGGATAATACTTTGTGTGGATTTTAGGGTCACAGGGTCAAAGGTCACAGGTTATTTTGTGGGAAAAAAATGAAATTTCATGTTTTTCTCCATATCTCGCAAATGGTTCAAGGTATCTTCATGGAACTTAGTATATATGCTTGTACCGATGGGCAGTGATTATCTAGGGAAGTTGGGGGTCATGGGTCAAAGGTCAGGGGGTCAAAGGTCAAGATCAACTCCTCAAAATATCACTACTTTCCTTAAAATGCAATATGCCTGAATTTTTTTTTTTCTTTAACTTAATGTATGGCATGTATTACCCAATATATATTTTTGGGGAAGTTTCTTGCCAAAAGGTCAAAGGTCAAAAGGTAAAGGTCAAGTGAAAGTGCTAAATTGCACTTTTTCCTCCATATCTCGAAAGTAACTCAAGGTATCATCATGAAACTTACATATTTATGCATTTTCAACCTAACAGTGATTCTCTTTGGAACTGTGAGGTCAAAGGTCAAAGGCCAGGTTTAGATAATGCTATTTTCGCATTTAATACTGAAATTATACTTTTTCTCAATACCTTGAAAATTACTCAATGCATAAACTTATAAAAGGGTCAAATGTCAAGTAAAAATCATCAGTTCCCCAAATACCTGCACTCTGACATTTTAATCATTCATCCAATTGAACCTAGTTCTAGGAAAGTGAACATTCAGCACATTTGTGTCAAACCTGTCATTTTAATATTTTGCCAATTGTGTGAAACTGTCATCACACATTGTCAAGACATTGTACTATAGACCTATTAGGAGAACCATGCATTATGGCGGAGGCATATCAGTAGCCGTAGCGATATATCTAGTTTTTTTATTGTGCATATGTAGTCATAGAGGTCACTTTCTTCGTCTCCCATGGATGAATGGCTGCTATAGACAGGTTCAACTGTAGTTGAAGAGAAGTGCGATTGGAAGTGAAAGGTATGTGATTGAGGCAATGAGCGTAATTACGGTGTTGCTTGATGTGGCCCTAAGCAACAACTACAGGAATTCACCATATGAATATTATACACTCAACTGTACTGTCTCACAGTGTGTGCAAACATTTCAACAATCAGAAAATTTTGCTATTTTACCAGTAATGTTTTAATCCAACAACTGTTCAATCTCAAAAGAGTTTAAGGAAGGGATGATATTTCTGTAATCATCATGTTATAGAGGCTACAGACCACTGCATCGTAAGTGCACGACACATTGCAAATGATAAACATGATCTTGAAACAAAAGTGTACTGTAAAAGTGGAAATTTTTGAGGTGTTGAAATTTTCGCGCATTTCGCGCAATCAGAAACTAGCGCGAAAATAAAAGCACGTGAATATTTTTGCTTGCCATATGTTCCTGTAGTTGATGTCTTGATACCACGGAATTAAAAACACGCGAAACTCTTCTTACCGCGCCGAGCGCAAAAAATTAGTCGAGCGAAAATATCCGCTTTTACAGTACAGTGCACTCCCATTATAACGAAATGCTCGGGACCGGCAGTTTTCTTTCGTTATAACGAAATTTTGTTATAACCGAACAAATACAATATATCTCAAAAACAATGAAACAAGGGAACAAATTACGAACACGGTTAAAATTCGAAAGTCCGGTTTCAGCGAAGTATGAATTCAGGCTGCAAATTTATCCACTCTATGTGTTTTATTTTTTATTTGTTCGGTCATATCGGAATTTTGATATAAGGAAAGAAAACTGCCTGCCCTGATGACTTCGTTATAACAGGAGTTCACTGTACTTGTAGTGCACTAGCAATCAATTGAGTGGCTGGAAAAGACTTGTCATGCATGCGTATCCAGGTGATATAAAGGGAAGTGGATATTGTATTGTGAAAGTTTGGTGTGGTGTGATGTGATACCATGCTAACAAAATTTCTTTGGATGTTTGTGCTTGTGCTTACTTTGAGTAGCATATTTGTGGCAGTGAGAATGAAAGTGATAATACACTGGAGATATCTGTAATGCATAGCATTTAGGATGGTCACAGGGAAACACTATACAACACTGGAACATGTCATTGAAATGGGTGCAACTTCTGACACTAGATGTATTCTAGTTTGCAATTTCAACACACATAGCACATGTACAGTCAGTGTACTTGTCGATCATAATACAGAACCAGATACATATCTCTCATGTCACAACTTAAAGGACAAGTTCACCTTCATAAATATAAGGATTGAGAGAATGCAACAATATTAGTAGCATAGGCGCCGGAAGTGGGGGGGGGGGGGGGGGGGGGGGGCAGGGAAAGGGGGGGGGGGGCAAAACGCATTTTTGCCCCCCCCCCCCCCCCAAAAAAAAGCCCCCCCCCCAAAAAAAAAAAAAAAAATTATAATAATAATAATAAAAATAAATGAATAAACAAAGAAAAGAAAATAAATATGTATATATATGAATAAAAGGGAAAAACATGGCTAAAAACGGCAGCTTTTGGACTGTAAAATGTCAAAATTTTCAAGCTCGCTCGCTTCGCTCGCTCGCATCCAGCAGTTGAGCCCGGTGCGCCTCCCCCTTAATTTCTAAAGCGAAAAACATTGCTACGACGGCAGTTGTTGGCCTCTAGAATGTCAAAATTTTCAAGCTTGCTCGCTTTGCTCGCTCGCATTGAATCGTTATGCCATTCTCCTAATGTTGCTGACAGTAATTGCCAGTAGTTGTGCCCGATGCCCCCACCCCTTAATTTCCAAAGCGAAAGATAAATACAGCTACAAACGGGAGTTTTGGGACTGTAAAATGTCAAAATTTTCAAGCTCGCTCGCTTTGCTCGCTCGCATTGAATCCTTATGCCATTCTCCTAATGTTGCTGCCAGTAATTGCCAGCAGTTGCGCCCGATGCACCGCCCCGTTAATTTCCAAAGTGAAAGATATAGCTACAAACCCCAGTTTTGGGACTGTAGAATGTCAAAATTTTCAAGCTTGCTCGCTTCGCTCGCTCGCATTGAATCGTTATGCCATTCTCCTAATGTTGCTGCAATAACTGCCAGCAGTTGCGCCCGATGCGCCCCCATTTATTTCCAAAGCGAAATATATAGCTACAATTAAAACTCCAGTTTTGGAACTGTAGAATATCAAAATTT